>NC_139899.1:14723184-16114434 GCF_905171665.1 Trachurus trachurus | reverse complement strand
GAAATGCGATCAGTTTACTGCGCGTTATAAACACGTTTGTGAGAGGGCCTTATGTTTAGCATCAAGGGGACACAGATTTTACAACCTCAAACGGCCCTTCGGCACAATCTACACAAAGAAACACACATACACACACACACACACAAAAAGTATGATCTTTGAGAACAGGAGCCGTTAAACTGTGTCGGGTATATTACCAGCACACAGGCAGGGAGGGCCCTGCTCCAATTAGCCCAGAGTAAAGCTGGATGGATTAATTGGAGTGGGTCTTGTGCAAATGAAGTGCGCTCTCTCCTCTCCCCATTAGTGCTGCTGGGCCAGATCATCTGAGCACATTTGTCATGATGAATTAGCGGCTGCGAGTGGAACGGGCTCGTGGAGTGTCACTGTGCTTTCACGCCTCTCACTTCCATGACACCATCAAGGGGAGATGAAGGGGCTGCGCCGCGATGAGAGAAACTATGACAGTTGTACCTAAGCCTTGCAAATGGACACTCACTGCTTTCTTCGTGTATTCCTTAGTGGGTCGTATTAATTCATTCTTCTGGCGGGTTTCATATCCCCTCCTGACTAGATGATTAGAGCATGGGTTAATAGTCAGTATCCTCAAAGATATCCGCCTCCTGAGACATGAAACCAAGGGAACACCTGTGATGTCCGGCCTGAAAGAAGACCTTCTAATTTAGATACAGTGGGGAACTTGTCTAATGATGTGGATAATAATTATTCAAGCACAGACACAAGCAAGAAAGGGGAAATTTGTTCTTTGACAGTGGATTCAGCAAAAGAAAAAGGTCACATATGATTTTTGTTAGAGCGAGAGGGAGTTTGTACTTTTGTCAGTGCTCTGAAATGATGGAAATAAAACGAGAGAGGAGTTTTAATGTAAAGTATTAATAACTGAAAGAGGCGGACAGGTGAAGGGAATACTTCCCATCAGGTCATTCAGTCTTGAGAAACAGGCGGCGGAGGAGCGTCCCACTGTTCGTTTCTGCTTCATGCATGTTGCTCTTGGCATGGATTCCCAGGACAAACACAGAGAGGCAATGTGGTGTGTGTGTGTGTGTGTGTGTATGAGTGTGTGTGTAGTGATGGTGCAGGGGGGAGAAAAAGCCTTCCTTGGCATCTGTGCGTTCACTTTGAAAATTAAGCCCAGCAAGAATCCTGTAGGAAAAAAAAAGCTCAAGCTGGCAGTTGTATTGGGGTTCTATTGACAAGAATAGTCAATGTGCTTGGGATTAAAAAGCAATCCCGCGTTCAATATGACACCTCCCTACACGCTTTTATGAGTGCCAGTGTGCGCCTTGTACTTCAGAAGCTGTGGATCGAGCTGTCGACACGGGGGACAATCAAAGTTGTAAGAGAGAGCAGCCTTTCCCGAGCTGAGTGAGCAGAGGCTTGCTGGATATCTCCGCCACTCTCCCGCTCTCTTTTTGAAAACATGTGATCTAGAAACTCAACTCAGCAACCAAGCAAATGAGATTAAAGCACCCATAACCCCCCGCCACCCTCCCCACCCTCCATAACCACCACCGTTTATGCCTAGAGATGGCTCCGGGGGCTGTTGATTTAAATGCCATCCACTACTGTCAGAGCAGATCAATCATAAAAAGCATGGTGTAATTGGCTTTTAGTGACACAACACTGTGTTGCATTTATCAAAGGATGTTGTACCATGTGACTTAGGAGGACCGGCTCCTCACTATTGATGTGCGGGGCCATCAGAAATCCCACTGCTGACTCAAAAAATTCTCCAATACCCCGATTAGGAGAGAAAATGAACAAAAGTATTACTTGGTGAGTGTCTCTCTTGATAGCAAAAGTGTGTGGAAGTCTGGTGAAAAGACTGTGGTATCTGCCCACTGGGATGAAAAAGGCTTCTGCTGGGAAAGAACAAAGAGCCGAATGTGTCATATCTCTGGGAGAAGCCTGTCATTCCTACACAGGAGCATCTCCTTACAAGACGGGAGACGGAGTGAGATGCACAGGAGACCGGCAACTGTGGCTTCAAGTGAAGATGTAAAAAACAAAATATGTAAATTGTTCCACACACATGAGCTTGACCTTATAACCTCAGATCTCCTAAAATAGTGTCACATAGTGTCACTTGACTTGTGCCACTGTAAAATATGAACAAGACTTTACTGAAGATTGAAATTTATGGCAGAAAGAGACATGATAGCTTGAAGACACAGATCAGTTTGAGCCTCTTCAGTGGCTCAGCATTATAAACACTACACAAAACCGCAAGCAGTGGGTCGGTGCGTGGCGCAGTGGTTAAAGCGGCCGCCCCATGTAGAGGCTACAGTCCTCAACGCAGGCGTCCCCGGTTCAAATCCCGCGTCGGGCAGACCTTTCCTGCATGTCATTCCCCCTCTCTCTGCCTCCCCCTTTCCTGTCTATCTCACTATGTACTATCAAAAAAGGCAAAAAAGCCCCCCCCAAAAAAAACTGCAAACAGTGGTGGAGATCGGTAGCCCTAGCACAATGTAGGGCCATGCAATACAGCCCTTATAAGCGGTATATACAATGTACAGATGGATGGGAGTATAAGCATTTTTACTTAAGTACAGTATCAGTATACAGTAAACCTACATTCAGTAACTTCTCCAAATGAGGCGTATCGATGTCATGGTTGTCTGCTTTAGACAGGCTTTTCAAAGCATTGACAGAAAACTGTCACAACAACAGCACGAATCCAATCTCACTATTTTCGGCCTGATAACATTTTTTTTCTTCCAGTGGCATTTGTTAAGATGTTAAATGAAAGACGACTTCTTGCTAAAATGAGAGGAAACACCACGTGCTACCGTAGGTCAGGGATGGACTGTCTTTGACTTCATCCCAGGACACCGACTCCGATCATGCCAGGCCGCTCATTTTGTGGACTAACCCTATTTGTTGTTATAAGCGTCTCACAGACTAGTTCTAAATTTGACCACTGTGTTCATCTGGGGATAAATTAACCAGAAAAAATTTGGGGCCGACCAACAATTAGGAAAAAAAAAGTTCAAATATTGTGTTTAAATCATTTTAACCATTGCATGATATTAAAGGAGAAATTGAAGGCGTTGTGTTCTATATAGAAATAGCTGAATTGTAATGTAATGTAGGCCATAATTATATTAAATCAATAAGTTAACAGAGCCTTAGGTGAAAGGCAGTAGTTTTCTCTGCTCTCACTTGCTCTTTCTTAACAAGAGAAAACAAAAACCATATGACTCCTTTCTGGTAACAACTATTTACTCTTAATAAAATCAAACATCCTTTCATTGACTGACATTATCAAACACAAACTGAGTCTGGAAAGATAAAACTGGCAGGGGCATGTCCACAGCAGCAGGCAGTGTGCGGACACACACGTGTCAGCAAGCAAACAGAGGTTCAGTAAGGTAACCATCACGCACAGGTAAGTGGTGTGGCCTGAGGTGGGTCAGCTCAGGTCTGCCTGAGTTTTATTCTACTTCCACTGACCGCTCATGTCAGGCCAACAGCAACTAGGGCTCCTCATAGACTGTCTGCTATTGCCAGGTGTACCTATAGCTCCACCATCAGCTCTGGATGCAAGTTTAATAATTCAAATTCTCAGCCGACTTGCTTAATAATTCTGAAATTATATCAACACAGTGCAGGTTCCACATGTTATAGCGTTAAAACCCTGGCAAAGATAAATGGTGCATTTCAATATGCAAGAATAAAGGAAGAAAATATGTCTTTATACTACACTATCTGCGAACTTAACCATTTCAAAGGGAAGCACATCACTCCATTTTCATTGTTCTCTCACAAAGGACTGGCAGGCTGGAGGTATAGGGTGTATGTGCAGATGTGCTGTGGTACAAGCAGCAGGGCCCGGCAGCCCCGAGGCTACACACACACACACACACACACACACACACACACACACACACACACACACACACACACACACACACACACACACACACACACACACACACACACACACACACACACACACACACACACACACACACACACACAGAGAGACCCATGCATATGACCACAGGCTGCTCAGGCCCTGGTAGGCCTGACTGAACCCAGCCAATTCAAACACTGTGATCCCCCTGATCTGGGAAAGGCCCTGGCTCTGAGGAATTTGTCCATGCAAATACATCCCATTTCCTCTGACAAAACACCACCACATGTCCAAGTCTCAAGGACCCACATTCTGCAGGGCTCAAGTGGCCTCACTATTCACCGCCTGGGAGCTTTTTACTTTCTGGGGCCTTCCTAGTTTCCTACTGTTCTCAAAACATGAACCGCATCGTTACTCAGACACTCTCATTTCCAATCTGGAGTGTGGAAGAAAAAATAAAGCAGGTATTGGGTCACATGAGATATTACACAAATGTTGAACGGTGTGGTCGTTTTTAGCTAAATATAAAGTAAAAGAAAAACATCAGGTTTAGCGGGATTGTTTCTGTGATATGTGTCCCAGCTGAGGTATTAACATCCTTTGCATGTGTGTGTGTGTGTGTGTGGTTTGACATCCCAGAGCCATTATTTTACTTCCATCACAGTGTCAGGCTGCAGGTCTACAAGGGTGTCCCCTAGTGGTGACACTTTGAGGAGGAGACCCAGAGTGTGAAACCACCCTGGTGCAAAACAGATTTCCATCAGATTCCCCCCAGATAATGGTAATTTCACAGATAACAGTGAATCTATAATGTGAACTAAAATGCAAATTAAATCCCCCCACAAATTTTACCCTGAAGAATAGATTTATAATTTTCTTATGCTATACTCTATCTCACTGTAAACGGCGCTCCATCTTTTCCAGAATGATAAGCTGGAGCTGGAGTGCTTCATAGCTTTTATCTAATGAGATGATCTGCAGTTTCACAAAACTGCAATAAGAAAATTGGACCTCCAACTCCAAAGAAATAACAGAGACGCGTATTGGAGACCAACTTGCTCTAAATGAACTTGGAAAAGAATCTATATGCCGACTGCGAGCGTGGGCAAAGCTTTTAAGGATAAAAAGGTTAAAACCGCACAACACAGGAATAGTTTATTTCTCTGATAAATCATCACATTAACTCGATCCAACAGTCTGAATGGCAGGACAGACAAAAGTGCAGTGGAACAAAAGGAAATAAAGAAGCTTTTAGACCAAACTGACATTATGTCAGCAGCAATAAACATTACAGCACATCTTAGCTTCCGTTCAGTGCTTTTGTGCACTGAAATTAAGTGTTCACCAAATTTGTTTTTATGGAGTGTACTCCTCTGCAGCCGTTAATTGCAGAAAGAAGTGGCTGAAGGCTCCCCTGTGCACAACCTGCAATTGGAGTTTACATACACATCGCACAGATTTCTACTGGAGTTTCAGCTAAGGTGCCTTTTGTGAATTGAAGCCTCATTTTAATGCCACTGGGAGAGAAAGCAGGCATTTACAGGTCCCTAAAAAGGAAGTGAATCACATAATGTGGCTTAGCCGAAATAAAGAAGGAAGTGGGAATCTGATAATTTAACACATCTATTAGCATTTCAGCTAAGTCAAGTGACCAGGAGGCCTCAGCCGCGGCTAATGACGAGCACATTACTACCTTCATTTAACCAACAGAAAAGAGGTGGGAAGAGTTGCTTTTGTGTTCTCTAAATACTGTTTCTTCATCCCCTGGGTATTTAGAAACCTTATCATAAAAATATCCCACTGCACCCACAATCTGTAGATAGCATTCAGCAGTGGGAAACCAAGAGGGACAGCTTAGTGAAAATAAAAACAGAGCGCCGTGCAGAGAGCTGAGCCTCTCAAGAGATAATGGAGACTGCAGATTTATCCAAGCACGGCACACAGAGCCTTGAAATGAAGGGGGACCAGGAGATGCCTGCGAGCCGCGTCTTTAAGAAGCCCACTTACCTGAGCGTTTATGGAAGCAGTAGACACCAGCACAATTCACAGAGTAATACAGTCAGAACCCGGCATTGTTAACAATAGTTTGTCTCAAAGAAAAGTTTCCCTCTCCATTTGGTTGTGGTAAGCGGAAGAATAATGCTTCTGTTGGTGTCAGGGCTCGAGATGTTTTTTTTAACTGCAGTGTTGTTGTTTTTATTATTGATGCCTATAGAAGCATACCTGTTTTAGTTAAGGGGCTGGAAAACAGCTGCTGCAGAAGTTTGTTCTCTGATGTTCTCAGCACCACAACGATGTCTGCAGGAAGCGTGTCTCTGTTTTTCTCCAAGAATCCATTCACGTTGTACATTACCTGTTGAGGAGGACAAAAAAACACGCACATAGAAAGTCTGAGGTTTCTGCCGAATTTAAGAAAACAATCAGTTGAGTTTTTTTTTTTTTTTATTAGGGTAGATAACATAACTGAATGCATTATGTTTTCTGATACTGATGTATGTCATGATATGAAAAATGTAGGTAAAACTGTTTTTAATGTGGATGAATTATTTTTAGATCCAAAGATTTATTTGATACCTTTCCTGCATAATGCTGAATTCCAAAACAAAGCTCCACACGTTTTGGTATGGTGAAATATTTGCAGCGCAGGTTGTCCTCAAACTTATCTGTCGACAAGAAATGAAAAGATACACAAAAAGATCCATTATACTTGTTGAGAGGAGGATCAACATTCAAAAGAGACACTGACTCACTATGACATCTATTCTGTTCTCGTGACTTGTGTTTGTTCGCTGCGAGTGTTTGGCAGGTGCAGTTCCACTCTTACCCACTAAGGTCTGCTCAGTGGCCTGTGGGAAGCGGCTCTCCTCGTCCAGCAGGGACAGCAGGCCCATGGGCTTCTGCAGGAACATGTCCAGGATGGGCCTGTTGTCCTCGTACTCCACCAGGCTGGCATCCACTCCCTCGCTCTGGTACTCCATCTAATTAAAACCAGCGAATGTAGAACAATCCAGTTAATGATTTCACTAAATGACCCAATTAAACAATCTGGGCTAAATATGATTTGTGCATGTGTGGGGTAAAAAAAAAATAAAGTTTCTAATCAACAAAACCAAACAGCTGCGACGGACTGTGTGTGTCTATGGGTGAAGTTTACAGCATAATAGAGTCTTTTACTGAATGCATAAAACAGAACAGCGCTGAACTAACAAATAGTCACTTACTTATTCATAATTTATTTCAATTTGCAAATAACCCAGAGTCATATCATATTATTGCATCTATTTAATTTCAGATCAAAAAGTTGGTTTAAATATATATTTTACTAATAAAGTGGAACCAATGGATCTAAACCCTCCTCATGTTTAAGTCATTAACTCAGAATAATCAGTTTCTGTGTACAGCGAGACTGAAGACATCCACACCAAATAAAAACCCCTTTTCCACTGAGCACCAGCCCTACATCAGGGGCAGCTGGCACTTCTTTGTAGAAGAGAAACTTTTCCATGAGCTTGAGGCCTTATTTTCAAAGATCATTGCTGTAATTAATGTGTAAAGGGGCAAATGTTGCTTCCAAAAATAGTTCAATGGTGTACAGTGCTGTAAAATGTAAATGAATCAGCAGTTCTAATGCGTTTGAGTGTAATTCTGCCTTAACAAATGTTTTTTTCTTTCTTTCTTATGATGTTCTTCTTGTCATGTGTTTTTGCTATTTGTATTCTAATGTAAGGCAGATTGCATTTGCATGTAATGAAACAAGATATATATATTTTAAAAATCCCCTTGCGTTCTTTTCCTTTTAGACAGACTGTTGCCGAGTTAACACAGACTAAAAAGCATTATGGCAAAATGGTTCTTGATTAATGTCTATTCATTTCCATCAAGGAAAATAAAGACTTCTTGCACTTCAGGGTAAACAACTTCATTAAATCAATTAAGAGAGTAATTTGGTGGTGCACAACAGTATAAACAATCCTTTACACATCACAGCCTGGCTACAAGCAAAATGTTCATGTTGAGAGTTGTCTCTGCCCTGATAGATGTAAAACCACACAAATAATATGAGAATTACTGATTTCCATAACAGTATGTTGTTTTGCTCAATAAAAGCTGTTGCTGAAGAATGTGTGTTGAATACTACAATGGCATCTTAAGCATGATAAATACCACACAAATATATCATTAATGCCCTCTTTCTGTACGCGAAACTCACCTGTTCGAGGGCAAATATGTGCTGGTTGAAGTAAAACTGGATCTGCTCATTTGCAATGTTGATGCACAATTGTTCAAAAGAGTTCTTTTTGAAATTCTCAAATCCAAAGATGTCCAGGATTCCCACATTCATGCTGCTCTCTGCGGCACTTCAAAGGAGAAAAAGGGGACAAACAAACTTAATTCTTCTATGTAGCAGAACAAGCAAATCCCCAGCAGCCGTATTAATTGATAAAACTTTTATGATAATCCAAGTTCAACCCAAATATAGCTTCTGGTCTGGATGGTCTAGTCTGATGAGAAATCATAAACTTCAGCTTTCAAAAGATCTGAGCTCCTTAAATGGTTTTATTTCAGTGTTTATTGATTTAACCTTGAGTCATTCTTTTAAAACCCCTTACAAACAATACACATTCCTACAACACAGCATGGAGACTTCACACTCAACATTTCATATTCAGTGCTCAAAGCTACTGCATTTCATGATTTTGTGATCAGTCATTAACCACTGTACGTAGAGGTCACCTTTAGCCTGTGCTACGGGTGATTAATGGCAATAAGGAAATGGTAAAGATGACTGGAATGCAGACAGGAACTCTGGCTTTTGTACATCTCAGAGACGACTCTTTGACAGTTGACGCCCATATTTATAAAGGAATTCTTTCGGATCAATGAACAGCCTCTTTGCAGTCTCTCTGAAGTCTTTTTAATCATCTGAACATTATTTTCTCTGCACGCAACTCAGTATCAAAAATTTATTAAAACTTTTTTTCTCTCCTTTTGCTTGTCTTGTGCTTGCCCATTGATATTCTCCTCTGCATGTTTGCATCTACCTCTACAGGCCTCCGTAAAGGTCATCAGAGCTTTGCAGAAACTCTGCACGATCGCTTGAGACGTTGAAGAAAAAAAAGAGAGCAGCAGTGGACGTCTGGACAGATGTTTATCACCGGCACACACACACTCACCAGATATTCATGTCAGGCTGCAGCAGGGAGTTGATGCGGTTGACGATCCAGCTGAAGAGGCGTCCGTACAAGGCTTTGGACATGGCGTCTCGGACGTCGACGGCTTTGTCCACGGTGTTGGTGCGGATGATGGTCTCCCCTCTGGTGACCACACACTGAGAGGTCAGGGCCTCCTGCAGCTCCTCAGGGCCGATGCTGAGGAGAGATGCAGCTGAGACAACAGAGGAGAGAGTAGATCAGTGTGATAATGAAGAGCTCATCTGCTTTATTCATTAGCACAGAAATCAACTGCAGGTTTCTTTCACCGTGGATGCTTTTGCCTCTTCGCATTTTTATGTAAATGGGAAGGGGATCTGTGCTTTTGGAAACATCATGCTTTCACTTGCACACAAAAAGTTTTTCAATATTTCTTATGCACATAAAAGTACCCAACCCACACAAGCTTGTAAGACATCCAATATACAGTACTATTTCTATAGTGAAACATGTGTCATAAAAGAATGTAAGATATTATCCAGCATAAAAGAAATAACACACGTCTCTCCCTCTCCCTCTCTCATGCTCTACAGATAAAAATCTACCATAAAAAGGTTCCTTTCTCAAAACCAAAAATCATCCAACCTGAAAATATTTTACTAGAGAGTACAGTTTGAGTGTGAGTAAATCATCACACAGGGGGGAGTAAAGCATAAAAAATAGACTTTCTTTTAATATCTCCCTTAAATCACATAACAATCTCTTCACTCTTTAGGGAGACCATTAAACCTACCTGTTTCTATGGCTAAAACCAGAGTTTTGCTGACTCCTACAACACACATAACATAGCTCACCATTCTCTAAGGCCTCTGCGTTAGGCACTTCACTCTTATCGGTCTGATGTTGGGACGTGATGGCAGCAAATTCAATATTGCCTGTGTTCAAAATGGCCGAGAGAATTCTGTAAACAGAGGTGACTTCCTGAAAAGAAAGTAGAAAATTATAAGCAACACAGCACTCGAAGGCAACAAACGTAACAGTGGAACAGCACAGCACGGTAAGTATTTTTTGAACACCTCTTCAGTAAAGCCGATGTTTCGGAAGCACTCCTGAATTGCATCAAACTGCTCCTTGTACAGTTTGCTGGAGACAATGTCTTGCATCACTTTCCGATGCTGACTGTCGATGTACCTGCAGATGCAGATGATCGTTGTCAAAGTCAGTGAAAGACGGCAGAATCTCAATGAGCACGTCAAAGAATTGCAGCACCGACCTGGGAGGCGTTCTGTCTGGTAGCCTGTAGGTCTTCAGCTTTTTCTGGTGGTAGAGTCCAGCGTACATGTAATAAAATATGTGGAAGTTTTTCTCTCCCCTGAGAGGAAGCAAACAGAGCAGTTAGAAGTATGATCAATGCAGATCGAATGGGAAAATGAATGAGCTAACATACGTGGCCTGTTTGATGACCCTTGACTTCTCCAGCAGATACTCAGATATCTTGGCCCCGATGACGGCTCCAGTCGGTGTGAACTTCATCTCCAGGTATTTCCCAAAGCGACTAGAGTTGTCATTGATAGCTGTGCAGGCGTTTCCGAAGGCCTCAACCAGAGGGTTCACCTGCAAGATCTTCTCACGCAATGTCCGATTGTTTGCCTAGGAATAAAAAAATGTTGCTTTAACAAACAATAGTGTGATTTCAACATAGTTTGTAGTTAATGCCGTATTTTTTTTTTTTACAGGTTTAACAGTGAGAGAATGAGCACACTGCTGTACCTTTCCCAAGAAGGTAAGATGCTGAACAATCAAGTGAGCACTCTCTGTTTTTCCAGCACCACTCTCCCCACTGATTATGATGCACTAAGGCAAAAGGAAACAAATGTAGTGACTAAAACATCAAACAATGTATATTCACATTACATACATTTTCCTTAACCAGGTCAAAGTCTTATGGGAAAATACATTTCTTCTTTAAAAGTGACCTGGCTGCTTGTCAGACACTATGTTTTAAGTGTCCAAAGCCACTACCGTGTGCATTCAACCCACAGAGGTTGAGGAATCAAGTACAAATAGTACAAAAAGAACATTCCTGGAAAACATTTTAACCAAATTTTCTGTAGAAATTTTCATAATCATTGGCTTTTTATGAAATTATTTTTCAGCAGAATACCTGATCTTTGCAGAAAGTCGCCATGCCTTGATAGGCTGCATCTGCAGAGGCGAAGATGTGTGGAGGGTTGTCAGCCCGCTTCACACCGTGGTACAGCTTAGAGAACTAGGAGAAGACATGGATACATAAGACTCGTCAAAAACGATCATTCGCAGGAGCAGATCAGCTTAAAATAATTTTCACATACTATATGTTAAAATCAGTTTTGTGCTCCAGCATAGGAAAAAAAAACATTTATTACAGTTTACAGATGAGGTTCTTCTGTGATGAGCATAGAGTATGCACATCTGGTATGTGGAAATATTCAATATTGGGTAAGAAAAAGTGAATAAATTGGAAAAAAGCCTGAAACAAAAAAATATTAAACTGAAGACTTTTGTGTTGTTTTTACACATGTACAGTATATTATCTACCTCCACAACAGCAGGACCAGTGGCATAACTTCCAAGCAATCATTCATTTCCACTGTGATGGTGAAACCACCTTACCTGAGGAGAGTAGATGCTGAGGTTCTGGAAAGGGTTGAGAGCGATGAGGATGTCGCCAACGTAAGTGTACACCTGCAGCTCATCGTACCTCTTTTGGAGGTGGCTGATTATTGTCTCCTACAGTCAAGGGGAAAAAAACCCCACATGGCATCAACAACATTGCATGTTGGAGCGATCGATGCGTGATGAGATAAACACATTAAATCTTACCTCATCTAAGAACTCCAGGTTTACCAGATCATCATCGGGACAGCTCTCTATTATGAGGGTTTTACGAGTATTGATCCGTTCGTGCCTGTATGAAGCCAAGGACATGATAATGCCTCAGAAAGCTGTAACGTGACCACTAAATGAGAAACAGCAGTTTGACTGGCTGGGTGTGAAGCCCTTAAAGCTCTCCCAGGGGACACATCTCCTATTATCAGACACTGTGATCGCACTTCATCCGTGTTTTGACCTATCACTCTCCAATGAGCCACAGTGGGTAGAGGTCAACATTAGCTGGCTGGCTCAATGGGAAACCTCAGGGGACACCAGAGAGTGTGTGAAAGAAAGAAAACGACCAGAGTGTCTGAGTGTCTACTGCTTTCTGCACCTATATGAATAGTATGTGCACAGTAGACAGCAGTTTACTGTGCATGCATATACTATTCATATAGGTGCATTCTGTACCTGTTTGACTGCCATCAAATGAAAATACACAAAAACAACAACAATGAATTCCTCCTGCTAACGTGTATGAGCCAAAGCCAAACACAGCTTACTCCTCTGCCAAAGACCTCATCAAAAACATGTCAATGAGACGCACTCCCACACTAAGTGTCATTACCAGGAACATGAGCACGGTAGTTTACCTTGAGTCAGTTTCACAAACACTGCTCTGCTGCTTTAAATACTCACCAGTTTGCACCTGTGATTTGAAATCTATAACTAAGTTACAAAATGGTTTAAAACTGGTCATTTAGTTCTTTAGTTGCAGCATCAATAAAGACTTGAGTAATGTGTACATTTGTTGCTAAGAAACATCTGCAACCATTTTCAATGAAATCAGCTTATGTCAACACGATGTCAGTCTAGTATTATAAACTGCAGCGTGGCTTCCAAAAATAACACATCAAGGGAGTCCAGTGCTATGTCAAACTTATTCTGACTATTCAATTCATCTCTCAGTATAAATATATATCTTTCAAAGTCTGTGTAGTTTAGAAAGAATGGGACATTTTGTTAATATAACCTTTGTTGTTTTGTGATTTAGTCGCAACTTATCAATACAGTGTTTGTGAAGATATATTGTTATTTTTGCAAAATGAATTAAACATCCTCAGCTTAAATCATTACTGTTACAATTTTAAACAACTGCCAGATATGACGACCATATCTTCCCCCTCTACTCTACAATCTACAAATATATTGTATATTATCAAGCTAGTTTTTGTGCAACAGCTGCACCTGCCAATAACTGTGTCTAAATATTTACTAAAAACTAATCTCAATGAAAAAGGAAAAGAAGAGAAAAAAAGAGTCAAGTTTCTGTTTTGCAACCTGTTTAAATTTCGTTAATTTTTCCTGTGTACCAGCTGTGTATTCATCCGTGGCTGTAAGTGGTCCCCAGTAAATGTGACATACATGTCATGTTTGCTAAGAAATTGTGTTTTATTTTATAAAATGTATATTTGCAATCTTTTTCTCATGATTTGTGTGTTGATCAGGAAAGAACTGTTTCGGTCCTGGGTGTCACAGAGGTTGTAAAACGCTAGATGACAAATGGCTGGTTTGTATCTGTTCATAGGATTTCCTGACACCTGCCTTGTTTAAATTATGAAAAGCTATTTAAAAAAAAACATCCAACGCTATGTGGTAACTTCTCAGTCCCCAAAACTAGGAAAATGTCTAATTCACAAGATTTATCTATATTCTATTATAATAAATAATCAATTATATAATTTGAATAACAATGTTGATGCTTCAGGGTTTGAATTGTTTCCTTGCCTTTGTCTTCATTCTGTATTCTGAATATAGTGGAAAGACTCAATATGTGGTCCCTATAAAGTGAATACTCATCATCAGGTCCCTTTAGAGGAGGACCTGAGACCTCGCGTCTCTACCTCTCTCCTGCTTTGAAGTAAATCACACAATTCCACCTACGGCAGCTACTTTTAAGTTCTCTATGTCTTTATTCTTATCTGGAGTCATTGTGTGCTGATCTGTGGCATGAGAGACTAAACCAGGCGAGCCCAGTTCTCGCCCTACAAGCTCCTAATCCCATTATCCACTTTCACTGTGGACAGGAATTCGGGATCAGGCTCAGGCAACGACTCTGCACACTCTCGGGAGTAAACAGAGCTGGCACAACATCAAGACTCCCAGTCAAGGGCAGGTTCAGCGAACTGCTTTATAATGAAGATTAAACATTGCCAAAGTCAGTATTTCCCCCCGTAAATAACAGGAGACTTTTTGTGCTGTCATTCACAGATAGAAGTGTGAGCTACATCGATCTATCTATCCACCTATCCATTATGAAACTATATTGTAGCTGCTATTATGATATGTTCACACATACACACAGCTCCTTTGAATATAAGCATAATGAAGTCTGCACAACTGAGATCCCACCTCTTTTCAACACAAAATCAGTCTGAAATTCATTAACTCTGTCAATGATCTAATCAGGCAGGTGGGAAATGTTTTGTTTTAAGGGTTCCCCCATCAGAAGACTGCCACATCCTCTGGTCTAAGTGGCATTTATTAATCTAAGGTTAGTCAGCACAATCACTCCTTCTGAATTAGTCACACTCCCCTAACTTCTCTTTAATCACATACTGTAATGTCCATTACTGGGGCTCATCATCATTTCTATGCTCGAGTGTAAGAAGATGAGACCCTGCCCCCTACTGGACAGAAAAAAACATTAACCACTCACTCAGTCAACGGCTATCTATCTGCAGCAGCACAGATAACCAATGACAGTGCACACATAAGGCTAATAAGCCCTGTCATCACGGTGAATTATTTGGGTTTTGCATTTCATTTCCAGAGACTTACTTGGTTTTGGTTTTGCAGCCCGCTTCTTGCTGGTCCTGGATGAGAGCAGCCAACTGCTGACGGAGAGCGACTTCTTTGCCGTGGGCCTGCTTGATGAAGGGATGCTCCAGAAGGTGGGTCACAGATGGACGCGCCTCAAAATCCTTTATCAGGCATCTTCACAAACACAAAAATATCACGCCATTACTTCACCTCCGTACTTTTTTTTTTTTTTTTTACCCTCAGTAAATACACAGATGAAACCTTCAAACAAGACAAACGCATCCTACATTCTCATTTACCACTCATCAAATGAGAGAGGCTTTACCTCAACATTTTAGAAAGCTGATTTGTCTGGATCAGCTCTGACAGACACTCACACCAGCAGGGAGCTCCTCGCAAGTGTTTTAAAGTCTGGGTCACTAATCTGTCACTCTCTGTCTGGGTACGACATGGTCACTGTCACCATGGCTCCCAGTCCAAACAAGCCCTGCTATGGCACAGCGGTACGTCCTATCTGTTCGGTGCAGTGTTTGCCAGTAGGTGATGTCACTTTGTGTTACAGGCTGGCGGCTGGCTACACTTCAGCAGTTTGCTTGTTGCACAAATGCTCTGACAATAACGACTGTGACAACACAACACAATGAAATCAGGCTTTTGTTTGTGATTGTTAGGATATATTACGAGACAAAAAGTCCTGACATCCTCACCTGAACTCACAAAAGCACATGCATCAACAATCCACCTTTTTACTGTTTTCATTCACCTACTAAAGACTCGAAGCAGCTGATTTGTGTGTGTTTGTCTAAGCGCTACAACACCAACAACTGCAGAAAAACAGCAAATCTAATTCCTACCACCTAATCTACACTGAAATTCTGTTTCTTTTATCAGTTTGTTCGGCTCTGAAAGTTAATTCCGTGAATTCATTAGCGTCAGGACATTAAGCAGAGGTTGCTGCTATTAGCAGGGCTGTGCTGGCGGGATGCTGCACGGCAGGCCACTTTGTCACAGGAGTCGGCTCTTTGGCTTCATAAGTGCAGACTGGTGATGGATTTATTATCCTGGTAACCCCCATACACCACTTCTCCCCCCTGCACACACATACAGGCCTGACAGGGCTGAATAGGCTTCACAAACAGCCTGCAAACCATGATAACATTGTCCAGGCTCCCCACATTGAACTCTGGTGGGCTTTGTTAGGGGAGATTAATTCTGATATGATATCACACAATCCATTAACCCAGATTAAAGAGCTGCAATTCAAAAAGTATCCAATGAAAACCCTTGCAATGACACTGTAAAAAATATAAAAACTAACATCACTAGCATGTACGTTGGTTGGTTTAAGGGGTAATTTGCCTTGACACTGTCCAGATCAATCAATAACTCAGAGTGACACACAAAAAAAGCCAATAGGCAGATGGTCTGTTTGTCTTTTCAGTGATTGCATTTCTGTGCAAACCTGCAGCATAAATGTTCACCAGAAACTATGCCCACACACAAATAATTCGCCGAACAAATTGAATTTTATTTTCTCATTACGGTTTCGGCTCACACACCTCAGTGCAGTAGATATTAAGGTTGTATATTCTGAGCAACCATTACAAGCCACCCCTGACATTATTAGCTTTGCACAGCGGAGGAAATGATAAGTTATCTGGACCTTTAGATAGAACTGATAACTCAGGTGAATTAGTTTGTTCCTCTGTGGCAGATTTACACTAATGAAAGTTAATGAACAGAAAGACAAGGGGGTTGATAGAATCTCGCTATAAAATATCAATTTCAATTCCCTCCGTGTTTACATGCACATTCATGTCTGCTGACAACGTCTTATGGCTGATGCTCAGTTATTCCTCCTGTTAGTCTTTTACTCCAGTGTATGTTTGGTCATTTCAGACTTAATAAATGCTAAATAAAATATTTGTTGTCACTTATTTCTTAATATTTTATGACAAGAGTACTTTTACATTTATGTGTTTGATTTTAATCAATTCAAACTGAAGGTTTCTTTGTCATTCGGGGGAAAAAATCAGGAGGTTGCAGGTTTTTTTTTTTTTAAACATTAAGTGTTTCCATCCACTGTGTGCTTTCACAACCCTTTCTGGGAAGTAACTGCGAGAGAGACAACAAATGCTGACAACTTGCAAGTTGGAGGACACTTACTGGCCGATGAAATGGCTGAAACTTCTGCACCACTGATCTGGAATTCGTAATGTGGGGGAGGGATTTCTGAAACAAAATCGCAAAACACACAAAAGTCAGCATAAAATGTGAAAAACAGTAACTTTATCGCATGCTTTTTAAATGACACGATCACTGCAAATTGAAGATGTTGAGCTTGTCTGCTGAGTTAGTTGATAAACGATCACTGGCAAGCAGAGAGTGACCGTCAGCGTCCTGTGAGAGGTTCTTGGTCTGAGGACGAGCTGGTCGGGGTCCAGGTCTGTGGCAGCCACAGAAAAAGTGACAAATGATAACAGCTCCTCCACTGTCTGGCAGCAAACATCTGCCATTGGGAGCCAAAAGTTATGGGAGGTGGTTATACCTCTGTCAGCAGCATTTACGGAGGCCATCTATAATGAGAGTAACACTTTTCAAGTGCATATGATGACAGGAGGCAGATCTGTGTGAGGAGCCAAGGCTGGACGGGCCTGAGCACAGTCATCTTCTCCGGGAGCTGCCAGTCTGACAGCTGGAGGCTGAGTCTTTCGTCACTGTCATGGAAACAGTGACAGACCTGGCCGAGATATTTATTAACTGCATTAATTAGCTCACGTGTGCTGCCTCACAAAGCCATCAGACTGACGATTGAAATATAAAAATTAGAACACTTTCATTTCGCTTATCACAACAAACCCAGAGGTGGATGCAGCTGCACATTAAACTACAGTATATTTAATGTCTTTTTATTACCCGTTTTCTGAAAAGGGAGGGGAGGATGTTGGGGTACAAAATCTGTCATGTACCGCAGTACTAAGTTCGTCGAGTCTTTGATAAGGATTCAGGCAGGCAATCCTTTCCAAAGTGCAGATCAAAGCCAGTAACTGACTGCTTCAATGCAACCTCTAATATGAGCCTGAAGACACGTTCTCGCCTTGATGTTGTACCATACTGCTTATACATTACAAAGTCAATATAGCAGCCCTGCCGATAACACTGTCAAGTGTGCTCATTGTGCTTAGCAAATTCAGGCAGTTTTTTTCCCCCTTTCACTATTTGTGAGATTGCTGGCTCATATTGTAAACACAAATGGCTTACTCAAATCTAGCAGGAGGCAGCACTTGTACTGTCAGATGTTCCTCAGAGTGGTTTGAGGCAAAAATCACAGAGGTGTCAACAGTATTTGACGGCTGTAACTAAGCCACGAAGGAAGACAAAAATCAGGCAAATGCAATGTTTGAATAAGCAAATGCAGAATTTATAATTCCACCACTTTCCATATGATGTAAAACACTGTTATTTTTCATTCAAGTAGTTTTTCAGTTGGACAATTAAAGGCCGACTGCTGCACAGCAGCATCATCAATACTCATGGCTTACTTACAGTTATATAGAGCTCTGTTTTTCCACATGAAATAAAGAATTAAGAATTGGTTGTGGTAAAATGTGAGGGGTACCCAGAGTGAGCCGTGATGTACCTTTTCCTGTATGTCTTGTAGGGCATTGTAGAGGGCACTGGGCTCTCAAGGCAGAAACACAGTGGCCCGAAGACAACCTTAACAAAGAATGAGCAGGAGGGCCCAAAATAAAGATTTATACAGAGAATGGACCACCTGCTTAAAATTTCTACTCATCCATCACCTCAGGCGGAGCACTAGCACTTCCTTGAGCACACATGCATGGACACGGGGAACTACTGCCACATTTATCATGTCTTTCGCGGCCACATCACCAAATGCTGCAGTCCTGAACGCCACGCAGAGCTGTGAAATAATAACTGCATCAAGGATGGAGATGTTACAGCCTTTACTCTTGACTGCAAAATCATCCAACCAGCCGGAAATCTCTGGTCGGGGGTCAAGAGACTGCATCAGTCTCTGATGATGGGAAAACTGTGACTTTAAAGTATGCACTGTCTTTACTCTGTCTACAGTACAGGCTTTATATATATGTATATAAAATGTTTTAAAAATCCAGTTTATCTGAGTCATTTTAAATAATGACTGGTTTTCACAATTTCAGCATTACATTTGACATCCATCCATGACAGACTGAAAAGCTGACAGGTAATTAATGATAGTCATCCAAAACTAAAATGTTTCGGTTTTGTTGATGGATAAATGATTTTGCATCAATCTAACATCTACGTTCAGTGGAGCCATGTTGATTAATCTTTGCAGTTTTTGTGTTTTATGTATCATAATATGTATTTTAAAGGGACTGTTAAAGGATTGTTTCTGCTGCATCTGTTGTTGTTGCTACTGTAGGATTGTCTTGCTGACCACAGTGGAAATAAGTCTTGGACTTTTCTGTGTTTTTATCCTCATCCAGTTTTATTGGAATGTCATGCTGTCAATTCTTTCCTTTGTTAGTGGGATGTGGGATTGTATGTGTTTCTTTCATTAAGTGTCCAGTAAATCAAATCAAAGATCCAGACCTGAATCTATTCACAAATATTGAAGAAATTTAAATTCAATTTTGTATGCTGGTGATGAAACCCCAATAACTCTGCCCTATCCTCCTGTATAAGGCAATAATCAATTATTTGTTTTGAGCATTTAGCTCAAAGTTTAACCTCACAAGATGAGCTGCTATCATGGCAAACGGAAAGTACCATAACCTCTCCAAGATCAAAACTAGAAATTAAATGCAAACAAATGTTCAATAATTATTACATTACTACTTGTACTGTTAAGCAATGCACCAATTTCACATCTTATTCAACAAAAAAGCAGGACACAACTTAAGTCCATGGCAAACCAGATTTTTCACCACTTGAAAGATTTAATCCTGAGACAGAAACACTAGAAGCTGTGTTGATAGCCCTCACCCTTGGCTGTTCTACTCCACATATTTTAACTCTTTTTCCAGGGAGAGCTGTCTCTTACTAGCACAGGTCTGAAATTCACTCCCTGTTTCACGATGTGATTAGCCTTTGCTGCCTCTGACAAGCCATCATTTACTTCTATCGCAGCCATTCTTGGTCTCTACTCCTGACAGATACAAGTTCTATTAAATATGTGGCTAATGTTGACACCGATCTAGACGAATAAATACAACCTTGGACATCTTTTGCCCATTTCATTTCAACCTTTACACACACATTTTACACACACTTTGGTTTAACTTTAAATAGACACTCTAGGGGACAGAACATTGGCTTAAAGAATTAACCTCTGTGCATATTAAATATCACACACCACCTTTGTCTTGAGCATCTGTAATTAATTTTGCAGTCGATGACTTTATAACTTTACCCTCTGACATGCTCCATTACCTTTATTCATGGTCACCGTGGACATAACATACCTGTCAAACACCCTGTAACACATTCAATTAATTTCATAACACAGAGTAAACTCTCAAAAGCGTTTGGTTCAACTTAAAATCAAAATCACTGAAGCTTATAGATAATATCATTATGAGCTACCTGAGATTCTAGCACATGTACGGATCAACGGTGTGACACAGCTCATCGAGTATCAGATATTTCTGAAGCACAAACAGAGCACGCACCAAGGTGACCCTAATTCATGGAGCTCATCAGCTTCCCCCCTCTGACAGATATCAGAGCTTCTCTTATCGTTTATAGCCTGCTGGGACAAGAATCATTTCCACCGGTGCATGTTTCCACTTGCACAACCAAAACTGTGACATAATGGCTATCTGCTGCTGGTCCCTGTGGTCAAAGTGTTGATAGCACTGGGTGTTTATATGGCCCTTCACCAGGAACCACTAAATCTAAAGCCCGGCAAGAGAGAGAGTCCAGCGACAGCTTACAATGGCCTTCCCAGAAAAAGACAGAAAGGAAAGAAGAATGAAGGTATCACACACACAGGTGAAATAATGAAACGACAGATCCTCAAACATATTAAGGAAATCTAGAACATCAACCGCAGCTGAGGTGCATTTTTCTTGTATTTCACTATCTAAATGTGTTTCACGGAAGGGGAACGATAAGGTAGATGATACATACAAGATTAACAACACGATAGTGAAACCTTTAGCTTGGAAACGTATTACTGTGTGCAACTGTAAAATATGAGAATGATGAAAATGCTCATTGCATGTTTTAGTGCTTATATGGATTTCATAAAACATAACCTACTCAAGGACAATACTTCAGAAAATGCTCCTCTGTTAATGATTTGTGACATATTAAATTGAAAAAAAAGTAGATCTTTGCAATCAATGAAACCTGTGAAAATTAATCTCTGTGATTTCATCATGAATCACTCTCAACACCACTGACGACCCAAAGGTGAAATACGTTTCCCTATTTAGAAAGTAATTCATACAGGAGTCATAATTTACCGCACGTTTTCCTCATGATTTTGTCTGCCTTGCCGCAGTGATGGGAAAATATATTTGAGATAAACGACATGTTAACAGAATCATTTCATGGTTCAACACATTCACTGTGATTTATGCCACACCTGCTCGGCCTTTCGGGTCCCGATTCACACAAAAAGGGCAAAATATCTATTTTGATTGGAACAGAGATGGAGGAATGTCGGCTGTAGATACATGTCCAATTCTATTAACGTCCTAGTTATCCCCAAAGTCAAAGACTATTACAAATCCGCAGTAATGAAATGGGATTGGACATTCACAAGGGGAACGCATATGCCCTCTCTTATTACGGCTGCAGTTTGATAAGGAGACATGCTTGCTGCTTGACAGAAGCCACTCATCCCTGTTCATTTTTTTAAAAATCAGTCATGTGTCATTAAGTGCATGCCTACTAAAACCATACTTCCATTTAGCAAGGGGTCCTGCTTTTAGCCGTCCCTTCTCCTGTTATTATTTTTATATTCTGGCTGAATTTGGTGCTGATGACAAACTGCGTCAGCTCCCATAATTTCAGCCAAACAAGCCATCCACGCTCCTCCTCTGGCTTGGCAGGGAGGAGATAACATTGTGACGGGAAGGAGGTGACAGCCTCATCTCAGTGTGAATGGAGCTAATCACCAATGCAAATTGCAATCAGAAGGGCATATCTCTACCTAACTGAGAGATAATTGCACGATTGGGCTGATAACAAAAGGTCAACCGCGTGTAGCCACCAAGCTCTCAAATGATCATCAGACGCACACTGTCTCCAGCAGTGAATATTTTTACAGACTGAATCGCTGCATTAATTTGTTGTAGTTTTGCAGTAGGCCATACTCGACATTTTTTGATGATGAAGAATTCAAACACTGATTATTCAGCAGATGCCGCCTCTCAGGTAGGAAACAATGGCAAACAGACAAACAGAATGGGAGAAAGGAACGTGGATCAAGCAATAGAGATCCAGTCCACTTTTCATTTTCTAAATACCAAGTCATAACAACGATAAATCATTTTGCCAGGAGAGCCAATGTCATTTTGCCTTTTATCACCTCTACTGTCAAATTCAGTTTGTCATTGTCTACCTGACAGAGGGCTTGTGAGGGCTGCCTCCAGCTGTGTGGTAGGAGCGCCCTCTAGTGGACTCACCGTGGGATCTTGAAGAGGGCTTTAACTGGATGCATCTCAGCCAGTGGGGGATCTCCGTCTGCCAGCTCGATGGCAGTGATGCCGAGCGACCACACATCACAACGGGCGTCGTAGGAGTAATCATACTGCTGTTCACAGGCTATGACCTGGGAACATGACACCACAGTGACCATCTAAACATTGAATTTAGAACAAAATACAGTTTTTTCCCCTCAAAGCACATAAGAAAATGTGCCAGTGAGGTGCATTTAATTCACCTTTCTCCTGCAGAATATCAGAATTTACCTGAATATTATGTCAAATTCATGAGCATTTTATCAAAATCACCTTAAATGAATTATATGTAAACGTGTTTTTGTTAAAAAGGATCATTAGGTTGCATGCTCCTTCCTCTCTCTTTCTCATCTCTCTTTTACAGACATCTATATTTATGGACAATTTAAACACTGACAGGTTGATCAGTGAAGTGGTCAGTGGTATGAGCTTCTCTTTTCAACAATCAATAATTATAACAGACACTACATTTTATAGCTGAGTTTATTCTAATTGCCCCTGAGGTCCCTCCCTACCAGCCCAATCATGGCACCTCATTTCTGCCAAAGAGTAAGCTGAGGGGCCACAGACTCCCAGCTATTAACCTTGAGGCGACCTCAAGAGCTGTGCCTGTGGAGGGGAATACACAATGACACAGGGGAGAGTCACACAGAAATAACTGAGGCTCCCTCTCTCTCTATTTTCTCTCTCTTTGCAGCACAGTAAGATCTACTTTGCTCATTTAAAATGTTCCAAAGGCTCTGGAACATGTGTGCCATTTTACTGCTGCATTATGAACATGCATGTGTTAAGCCGAGTGTGGACACTGACCTCCGGAGCCATCCAAAACGGCGTCCCGACTGATGTGTTCCTCCGTAATCGTGCACTGGTCAGTTGAGCTGAAACACCTAAAAATGGATAAACAAATAACATAAATAAAATTCCTTCACCACTTATAATAATTGAGATTTAGATATTAGGATGTTTATCAGAAAGGATGAAAGAATAAAAGTAGAATTTATATCAGAGACCAAACGTTTGAATTAATCAATGAATCCTGGCATATAATTTAGTGTGGCAACCTGCCAAGTAGTAATAATAATGGGCTATAATCATTTCAAATTATGTAGGACAGATTTTTATCAGCATGAGTCCACTTCATCTCCATGACACAGAGGACATAAACATGCCTGGGGGTGACTCAAAGTCATTTGCCATAACAGTTTTCTTTTAATATGCAAAGGATCAAATAACGCAATTTAAATGAGCAATAATAGCCTTGGGTTAGGGCTACGGTCCATGAAATAAAAAGATGTTATGGTGAGCAAGGAACTAAAGTGTGGAGCACATTAAATGATTTATCCTGTGCTCATGTTCCCCTTCACAAACAATGTTGCAGGGATGTGCTGCTGACACTTCCCATATATCAGTAAAAAAGCAAAAATTAGTCATTTAACTATACACTTCAGAGAAAAGATAAACCTGACAGGTTATTTTCTCAAACACCGATACTTTTGTCCCTTACTAGCAGCCCATGAATTGTCCAGAATGCCCCTTTTAAAGGCCTTTACCAAAGTCAACCAGTTTGACTCCTCCCTCAGTTGTCAGGAGGATGTTGTTGCCTTTGACATCACGATGGATGATTCGGTTGTTGTGCAGGTGCTGCAGACCCTTGTAAGTTAGAGGACAGAGAAGCACAAGGTGTTGAGCATGAATCACAGTCACATTATGAGTCATTAGTCATTAGTACACATTTAAATATGATGCATTAAAAGCTGAGGGGTACAAACTATATAAAAGAACTCCCACAGCTGTTAAGACAGAGAGACAATTATGACCGCCTGCCACACTTTCCCTGCTGAGAATAAATCCCGGCACAGTCTCTAATGCATGTTTGCACCCCACCCTCTCCCTGACATTAGCAGCTTTGCAGCTGGGCCATCTTACCAAGAGGGCACTGTATAAGATGTATGAGATAACGGGCTCCTGCAGACGCTGGCCTCGCATCAGCAAGCCTTTGATGAGTTCTGTGACAGAGCCGCCATTGCACAGCTGGGAGGGAGACAGAGAAACTCCAGTGACTCGTCCATCTTTCACCACTCCAGATTATGATTCATGGGAGGAGCTCGCAGCGCAACAGCATCAACATTCAGGTGGTAGCTGTGGCAAACTGAAGCATATTTCAATACTCCACACAGTATGCAGTATATTGGAAAAAAAAAAGGTTTCATTTAAGCAATCACAAACTCTGAGAGGTGTAAACAGACACAAATGTGCAGTATTTTGACATGAGGTTATGAGTTAGAGGTACTCTGTGAAATCACAAACAATTCAGTCATGCTGATATGTTTTCAGCCGTAATAACGTGTTAATGCCTTCTCTTCCTCGTCAGACATTTTGCAAAGCTGGTTTTTAACAAGCATTTTCAAACCTAGACTGTTTACATGGACCTCAGTCAGACATGAGCTAACAGTCTTCCTCTGTCCCGCCACTTGCAGGCACAGAGCTAATGTCTTACTTGGTGTCTCAGCTCCCTGTTGACATGGCTAGTTTCATTTAGCTTTGTTTGGAGTAGACTGAGGTGGTTTAAGGTGAAGTAAAATATCCTCACAACATTGGCTAACTACTGGTCAGGTTCACACAAACAAAACAGGGGCCAACTTATTGCCCCATGCTGCTAGCCAAAATAAGCTAGGTATCTGTCCCACCACCAACTGTTACCAACCTAACAAGGACGTCATTATATTTATCAACCTCTAACATGCTTATTTTTCTAGAATAAAAGCGCCAACGATTGGACAAACCTTTAAGTTAGTTTCTGTTTGGTCTGTAGTCCTGTGTTGCCAATGGACTGAGGAGCAGCTCAGGTGACATGAGTGAACTGCACATGTGCGAGCTGCACACCGTGGACAAAATAAGGAAGTGCATTGTCTTCTTCTAACCTGCTTCTCTCCGAGTGACCATGTATTTAACTTGTTCAGTTACATTTCGTTTGTTAGTTAAGCTATATGCTAAAAACTACACTGAAAATCCATTTGGGCTGACTGCTTCACTTCCCCTTTAAACAGCACTTAGTTTTTTTTTTGAAGTGGTTCTCAAACCTTTTCACCAAAAGGCCACAAATTTGACCACTAACACCAACTTAATTTAATTTAATTTAAAGGTCTAATATCATCTGATACAACTTTTGCTTTTGTTACAAAAAGTGTTTGAAACCAATGACTAAAGTTATTTTTATGTTATAATAAAATTATAGTGAAAATAAATTATTCCTGTTTTTGGTGGAAAAACATCCCCAGTGACCCCACAGTGAGAACCATGGGTCTAAAAAGGCTCGATCATATTATACTTGTTTTATTGAACAGAAACATCAAAAGATGTAAATGGGTAAACCACCAAAATGAAATAGTGAGAAAGAAAAAAACAAAATTATGAAGCTTACCTCCAGTACCAGCCACAGCTGTCCGCCTGACAGGTTGTCTGATTTGTAGAACATGCCGAAAAACTTAACCACATTAGGATGGTTGGACAGGGACCTCAGTATGCTGTATTCTGCCTCTATCTCCTCATCCACGTCCTTTGAGCAGCACCAGAAAACAAGAAAAGTTGGAATAAAGAACTGCAAGACAGGTAGCTGGGCAAATGTGAAGAGAATACAGCGACACATAACAAAAGCTTGCATTTTATTTTGAAGCACGGCCGAAAATCATGTAGTAAGTTAACTATAATTAGACTCCTAAAGATAGGTTTATAAACTCTAGCAAAAGGAAGGGGTGGGCTTGGGTGCTAAACTATTTCTGGAAGCACATTTCTATCAAAGTAAATCTCCAAGGGGGGAGAAGAGCTACAGTCAGAGAGGCTGAATTCCTCTTCCTGGATGTCTGAGTGTCAGCAGTCTAATCAGGGAGAGGGATGGGAGAGGAGGCCACTTCATCTTCATGAGCATCAGCGGAGCATCATGGTGGATAGCAGCACTGGCAGGATGGGGATTGTTCCACTGACACAATCGCACGCACGCCTCAGCCCAAGTCTCTCCAGCACAATGTAGAGCCAATGCAGAGTCTGCAGCCCGCTTATCACTCAGACAAATGAACAGATGTACAGATACGATACAGCCAATGCAAGAGCTACACTTTCCTGAAAGGGTGTGTAAGACTAAACATGACAGGAGGTAAATGAAAAGAGGAGACAGTGATATATATCACTGGAACGTGAGCGTGAAGTACAACTGCATCAAGATAGAGAGTAGGAAAAAGTACTTGTAACTTACTCTGTTTGAATGGCTTGAATGCTGAGACAGTCATAGAGTCATAGTCACAGAGTTATGAAGAAAAACATAAAGATTTTAGTCTCATGCGTTCTTGTAGTCATAAAAAAAATAGTAAAAACTTCATAGTTGGGTGCACTCCCTCTCCAATACAAAGAATAGTAAGGGTTAGGATAACTGGATGGAAACAGAAAGAGGGGGGAAACATGTCAGGCATCATTTTAGTTGTTTTGAACATGACCCATGCAGTGGGTTCAATCTAAGGGGCTACAAGAGAGAAAGGTAGGGAACCATTGCTTCAAATAACTGTCTGATGCTCTCATAGATTATATTAACTTAAAAGGTGCTACATTAGATTAACATACCACTTCTGTAGAAGCACTAGCTGGTTCTGAATTACCCATTCATTCAACTTCTCTCTCACTACAGTATGGGATGATGGTTATTATGCTGTTGAACCGAGTGTAAGATGAAACAGCTAGCCTACATGATATTTCTGCATATAAATAACAGTTTCTGTAATTAAACCTGTAATGGTTTATATATAGTCAATAGGCAACTGAAAGTAGTCAACATGCAGTAGTCAGAGTTGTTTTGAATTCTGCAAAGGTTTCCGCAGTAAACAAGCTTCAATCTGACTTACATTGATTGGGTCCAGCACTTTCACTGCTGCCTCACTTCCATCTTTCTTGTTTGTTACTCTGTAGACTTTGCCATATGTTCCCTTGCCGATGGTCTCCACTATATCCCAGTTCCCTGATGGATCACCCAGGCTCTGCAGGCCAATCATGCTGGACTTGTAGGGATACACTCCATACAGCGACCCCCTGGAAGATAAACACAACACCAGATCAATGATGTTCTCACATCCACACGGCCTTTAGTCCTTGCTTAAGTACTTTGCCGTGATTACCAGATTTATAAAACAAAGGTAAATGTTAATCCTTTTCTAATACGTAAATTCTTGAAACAGAAATCTTCTTGAGTATAAAGAGTCAATCCTCACAGCAGACCGGACAGACTTTTACACTCTCACTGCAAGACAGAAAAACACATTGTCTTACAGTTAAAACTCACAGAGAGGCAGGTAATTAAAATGTATGAACTGTGCACCGAGGTACATTTGTTCCCAAAGGCCTTCTCATTCAGCTCAGCCTAACGACTATATCCACCTAGGGAGACACTTAACAGGTTTACAGCAGGAGAAATCAAAGCCAAAACAGACAGCTGTAGGTGGGGACAACAATACTCTACTTACATGGCAAATGTTATTTTCTTCTGACTCATGGAGGCCGAGAAAAAGTACTGCTAAGGAGTCTCTTGTGAACATAAAAACACCAGTAGCAACAGCAATTGTTCCCTCGAGAGGAAAAGCAACAAGTGGCATTTCACACACGGATACTGAATTAGCTCTCGCCACGGGGACCTTGTCACTGCCCACTAAGAAGTACAATCTCCTCCAGATCAATCGGATTGGACAGAAGATTAGCTTGACAAGTGCCGTCCTGGATGAGCAGTGAATCGGCGCCACACCTCCACACAAACAGTCTTTGAAAAATGATTATTACGTAAAGTGTTTTAGAAAATGTCGCGAGCCCCTGTGACACAGTTATAAAGACTGACGATCAACAGCAACGCAAAGGGCCAACATAAATCATCCTTTAAGTCTACAAGTGATGTTTCTGTGACCAAATACAACATGTAAGACCGATGATGCAAAGCATTAAGTGTCAAAACAGCTGAAACACATTGACATGATGGATTGGGAGATGATATTGCCACAGTGGGATACATGCGTCCCTATTTTTGGGAAATGACATATATTCCAGATAAACATGATGGAGAGGAATGTTTGTGTGCAGTTTCGCTGCTGCTCCACTCGTCATAAACGTGTTATGCATCATAGAGGTTGCATGACCCTGAAGGAAGGAAGGAGAAGTCTTTTTTTTTCTCTCGAGATTGATGTGAGAAACATTGAATGATGTTAATCCACAGGGGATGTGGCAACTCACATGCAAGGACAGATTTATGGATGGCTATGCACACAGGCTGATATCAGATGGATATACCACTTTTCTGTGAAGACGCTCAAACGTGCAGCACAGAGATTGAACTGATATCCTTCATCATGTCCTTCAAGCAGCAGCATGTGATAGCACTCACCAAACACCTTTTGCAATCATACCTTCTTATATCACACACTTGAATACTAATATATAAAAGTCCAGTTGTCTTTAGTCTAATAATCAATCATTGATTGTTCCAAAGTTAATTGCCCATGTTAAAATGACCATGAATAATGAATCACGTCTGCTTTATTAATCAACAAGGTTTAAACCTGTTTACTTGTCATTTGTTACTGTCTTTCTGCTCAGTAAAATGTTTCTGCACTGTGCATTGAACACATCACCAGTCACCTGTTGCAGAAGCTGTAACAGATGGCTCATATTCCTCTCTAATGACCGGCAGCACCAGATACCTGCTCTACAATGCCGACATTTTCCTGCGACTTGAAAGTTTAAGTCACTTGTGCAGCTGCAAGCCATGTGAGGATTATTATCTATTTACAGAGACAAATATAGTTGAATGAACAATACATCTTAAGAGCTAATGGCTATAGAACAACTACCTTGTTCTGTAAAAGCTTCCAAAAAAAGCACATTCAAGGCAAAAGTGCAGCCTGAATCTGAAACCTGAGTTCAACAGATTGTACATTGACTGTCTTGGCACAAACAATCCCCACGTCATCATGGATCATCAAAAAAATATTAAATGTCTAAATATAACAGTCTCTCAAACTAACAGTCTGCAACCTGCAGCTATACACAAATGACTATAATGTGGGCATGTGCACAACTTTGTCTATTCATATTCAAACAAGTGTCCAAAGATCAGTAAAGCTGAGATCATAAAGCCATGAATCATCCTACATACCTGCTTCTGTGAAAGTGTTTCTTTCTCTCCTTCGCAACCAAAATGTTCCGGGCTAATTCACGCTAAACTATGGAGATTAATAATTCACCGGTAATCTGCAACCTGATCTGTGGCTGTGTTAAATATTCAAGTGGCAGATGTATCCACTCATAATGGTGACTGATATGAAGCATCTCAGGTTGCACACAGGTTACCAGGAAGCTCACGGTGGTTGCTAGGTCACATGACTTGTGCCCGTCTCCCGTCTGAACACGGCGTTACTCAAACATTCAGCTGTTGCTACTTCATCTGACGACTTCTGACATCTCAGCCTGTTCAATGTCAGTGGCAAAGATGTAATAAACATTTCTCCTTTTGCTTCTGTGGCTGCTGCAGGATCAATCTTTCAATTGAGTCAAAATATACGCCCATACCTGATCAGGGAATTCCACCATTTACACTCTTTATACTCATTGATCTGGCTATTTGAACAAGGTATTTACATCTTCATAACAGAACCTAAATGCAAAAAAAAAGGACAGTCCTCCACCTGAAAAACAACACTGGATTTTCCTGTTGCCATGTTCAAAGCCCCAGAGATCCAAAACAGTAGAAGACAGTCACACCAACAGGAACAGGCAGATTTTCTGTTTTTCCCACATATTTTAAAGCTGAAGCTGATTTTTCTTTTTCTATCTTAACTTACTTGGCATACTGTATGGATAATTCATTTTTACAATATTGGGTGAACTACTAACAAAAATGTCAGGTTTAATCTATTTGGAAAAAAAAGTACTAAGGACAAATAACATATTTCTTTTTTATATACAGTATGTTTACATTGTGATGCTTTTCTTTTATATTCCTCTTAATTGCAAGACTCCAGATATCTAAAAAGTGTAAAGCAACCTGAAAAGAATTATTAAGCTTTGGATAAGCTGGTTATTCATATATATTAATATATATATATACGGTATATGCAAGCCGTGAGGAGGGGACTTACACATACATAATATAATTTAAGGTTGGAAATCACTGAAGTGCAGAGAAACATAAGGTTTTTAATTTTTTTCTGGTTTAGCTAACGTGTTTGTTTACATGACAGCCTTGTAGTATCACATATACATAAAAGAACCACAGCTTTAATGTCTGAGACAATATAAAACTGATCAGATGTTGTTGTATCTGGAATATTTGTTTTGTATGCTACAGAACAAAGACAAAACCCAAATGCTGCTCTTTTAAATGGTCACGAGATACACAAATGCTGCACAAGTACTTCAGAACAGGACACCACTGCTCCTAGATGCAATGCTCAGGTTACCTTTTGTTTACCAAACTCTGTCAGCATACATGAAAAGAGACCGTTGGAGCTGTTTCTCTGCGCTTCTCTGTGGCTCTATCATGCTGTTTATTAAAAATCTACTGTAACTGCAAATAGAAACGACTGGAACCCTGAGATGTGTGTATTGCTATGTGTCACTTTGTGATAAGACAAAATGCAGATGCTTCTGTAGTTAAATTACATCCCAGTATTTGCATTTACACCGTGTGAACCGAGGTTCAGAAATGGTTGGAGGTGGTAAAAGCTTTAGATGATGTGACCAGCTGCAGCACAGGCATCATCTTTGTCACCAGAAACAGTGCTAAGTAAAAGTGAGTAATCTAATTTTCTGCTTCCATCAAACTCACACAATCCCACCCTCTCTGGTAAAGCCTTTCGGGAACCTCACTTGGTAAACCCTTTGGTAAGTCTGTGGAGAGAGAGAAAAAAAAACCTCTGAACTATAATCCCTTTTAAGGGGATATCAAGAGGCTTTGCAGTAAACCTCAAGTTGCCACGAGTCAGACCTAAGGCCCTGTGCCCTTGTTCTAACCCTGTTTGACCAAAGCCACACGCAACCAGAAGCAGCAGCACATCTTTCAAACTAAAATGACTGGAATCTGAAATGGGCACTTATTCAATCAACAATTAACCTTATTAACAACAACAAAAAACAATATTAAAAAAAAATCAATGTACAAATCTGAAAAGTAATTTATGTCATCAAATCACAGCTGTTTCAGCAGCAACCGTGACGTGATGCAGAACAATATTGTGGAGTGCAACACCACTGTTTGTGCAAACAACCAATAAAGGTCAATCAACAGCATTTTCAATGAAAGGTCATGTTGAACTTATTTTACTTTGCATCATTTGAAATACATGTTTGTCTTCGATTTACCATCTTGACAAAATGACCACTGCAGACTTGTGACAGGCAGTTACTTTTTTACACAGCTTGTTTCGATTAGGCCTATGACCTTATTATTCAGAAATGCAAATCAAAATGTACTGATTAGAGAGAATTTTTGGTCTTACTATCCAGTGTGTTAACTATTGGGATATATATTTTATGGACAAGAAGAGATTGTGAGACCAAAATTAGTAGTAAAATACTTTTTTGCAGATTGTGATATTTACATCTGTTGCCTATATAGGTCCTATGATACTATATATACATAAATACATAGGCTATTATTATCATATTATAGCCTAAGTTTAAATAAAAAATATTTTAAAATAAATGAAAAAAATCTGTCACATTTGTGCTGACACACTTTTGTTGTATTGTATTAAACTCGTGTACTTTGTGATGTGTATTGGATGTATTTTCAACTTTTCTTTTCAATTAGATCTTTAATACAGATTTACTAATGTGTTGCAAATAGAAAGTTGCTACAGCACAGCTATACTGTGCTGTCAATTGTTAATTAATTATATTTTTTACAGTCTGTTATTAACACACACACCCCACAATGTGACAGTGAAGGCCTGCCCTGTGCCAGCATTAAGATGAGGAAACAGGAGTCCTACCTTGACTTTGCTGCCCCCGTGTTTCCATCTCTAAAATCTGTAAAACAGAAGAAAGTCACGCAGCAGCTGGTCACTGCACTGCTCTTGCATCCATTTCATGATATTGGTGATGAACAAAGTCAACGCTTCAAAGTTGCACACAAATCTCACAGCAGTGGCTTTAACTAACTCTTTACATGCAGCTTACCGTCCATAGCGACATGTCCGAACTGATTTCCCCGTTTCTTCTGCAGCGGAGGACTTTAATTATTAACAGCACAGACACCTGAGCATGTTGTCCTGCAGGCCGGAAGCTATTAACTGACCTGTAACACTTTACACAAGCCTCAATGGCCTATTCATGCCGCTGATAACCAACCTGGACATGGAGGGAAATGAGGGAAACGACGCTCGCCCCGCAGCACCGCACATCTCAGCGGGGAACCTGCGGCACAGTGTCGGTGGTTTCAGTCGGAGAAAAGCATTCCTCCTCCTCCGGTCCGTGCGAGAAGCCTGTTTCTTTTGGTCTAATTGGCAGAAAACAGAGGCTTTTGTGCGGCCATCGGCCATTACCCATAGGGCCTCTCTTTGTTTATGAAATTTCAACCCAATTACCCAGAAAACTCAGTCACATGGTGGTGAGAGATATCTGAGACCAGTAAAGGGCAGTGAACTATTTAATAAACTTGAACAGCATTTTAAAGAAATGACTTTTTAGGAGTTTTTACGACCCATAATTTCACCTTAGTGTCAACTGGCAAACATGGTCTCAGTGGTTGGTACAGTACTAGTGCTTCAGGCTTGTGGCATTTTGAAAAAGATGCTGCGACACATTTTTTTTTTTTTTTTTTTACACAAGTTGTATTCTTGTGTAGTATCATTATTCGTTCAAAAGGTCACAGGATAAGTCTTCGGAAGGTGTCTGCTGCTTCAGATATGTGGTCCAGTGAACTGAGACCCCCGGTGAGCACAGTTTGAGGTGGATGTCTGTATCCTAACAGCCACAACACAACTCGACTCAGTGGCTTTTACACTGGAGAAAAGGCCATTGTATAAAGGTAATATTTGAGTTTTATGGAGCTGAATCAATAGTATCATGAAATCTGTCTGGCAGCCATGTGTCAGTCAGGATTCTTGGAAATGACATCGATTACACCTGCTGAAAATGACACTGGTTTTGTGGATACAAAATTGTTTTATTATCTGTTTCCGATGTCGTAAAAAGGTAAATGTGAAGGTTATTGACTTTTCTTTTGCAAAAGACATTGAGTGTCATAGCTAAAAAGAGACTTTGTCAGGAGCACAGTACTAGGACGCCAATATGGTGAATAATAATAATAATAATGTCTACATACTAAACAAATGTGGCAAAAGAAGAAAAAAAAAAGAAGACACATATCAGTGTGTTTATATTTTATTCACATATGTTACATTTTGCATTAAATGTCCAAGTCACACTTTCTGGTCAAACTCAGAAAGTTTGAGTCAGCACCTACAGTAATATACTGTATTCTCTCTTCATTCATACAGGAGAACACACAAGAGCTTTCAGTTAGAATTTACACCCATTACTCATTGGCTATTTGGTTGCGGTCATTTACAAAGTGGGTACTGCAAAATAACAAAAAAAAGAGAGGAGAAACTCAGTAAACAGAAAAGCAGCATGCATGAATTCAAGAGGAAGTTTTTTTTTCAAGTGTTAGCTTGTTCCTTAAAGATTTTCTCGATGCAGCGACAACGTGGCCCAGCATTGCAAAACCAGACATCAGAGGGATATCAGAGGTGTGCTGTTTATCACTCGGAAAAAAAAAACAACATAAATCTTGCAGGCACGGCTGGATATATTTCCTCTCTTTTGAAAAAAAGAAAAAAGAATGACAAAAACCAGAAAATTAAGTAGCTAAGACACTTAAATAATGGTGGCTTGAAGGATGTCATGCACAGTGTATAGCAGATACTCAAGTTTGATAATCTTGTAATGTTGGAATGCAACTATAAATCACAACTAGATGATGCATGATTAAGGGATAGTCATCACAATAAAAGTTCTGTACTGCAGTTAGGACTCGACAATCAAAAGCAAATAGGAAAAAAAAACTTCTGACAGCACAGAAACATGTAGAGTATTGGCATTTTTTTCCCCTCGACATTCCATTGGGTTTCATGTCTTCAACAGAACTGATATAAGATCTCAGCTCTCGTGTGGCGTTCAGCTTTGCCAGTGCAGCAGGACACACCAAATCTGTGCAATGACGTTCCTTTCAAATTATACTGTTTAAATTATGTGTTGGATATTGGGTTTTTTGTTATTTCTCTTTTTTTTGTGGAGCAGCACAGTGAAATTTTAGACCACTTGTATTTTCAGCTGTCTTCAGAGTTGGCTTTTGAGTTTCTTTTTTTCTTCAGAGCCAACCAGAAGCAAAAAAAAAAAAAAAAGCACAGATAGGGCAGGACTACATGAGCTGTAGTGAGCGAAATGAGGTGACCGCATACCTCCTTAAACATTAAAGTGAGTTTGAGTCACATTCCCAGCCATCTACTGTAAACTCAAAGCACAACCTTAGAAAAAAAAATTCTTCACAAAAGTTAAAATTACTTACTTGAACAATGAGCAGCAGCATTTATTTAAATATCTAAAACGTATTTTTAAACAGCAAAAAACAAACAAAAAAAAATTCCTGAGGATGGATTGCAACTAGACCCATAAAAAGAGTCTTTGCTTGTTTGCAAAAAAACTCTAGTGTGTTGATGGGTGGACTTGTCCTGCCTACCATCACATGTCAGCAGACAATGAGTGCAAATTGCAACAACAGTGCTGCACTCATCAGGAGTTGAAACTCATGCCAGCACAGCAGAGCACATTTAGATAAATAAAAGGGATATGCATTAACATCATAAATGGTGCAAAAAGTAATCAAACTTTGCAGGGACATTCAGCACTTGATATATATATATATTTTAAACCCAAATAAATGCGACAGGCTTTAAAAGCCTGTTCCAAACCAATTGAAATTCTGGGCAAAGTTGTGCTTTATAATTTGATCTTACCGAATTCTGTTTTTTTTTTCCCTGTTGAAAACCACACAATAAATCACTTAAACACACACACGTGTTAATCTTTAGGTATGATTGTACACCAAACTTCACATAAACCAAGGCTGTGGCAGCAAAACCCTCGCCGGATGTTTTTGTTTATCACGTTAAGAGTTCCCGAATACTTTGATCGAGGCAGACACATTCTGTAAGCCAGGAAAAAAAAAAATCTTCTTTGTCACGGGTTGCTGTTTTTTCAGTGGACTTTGGAAGATCTTAGAGTCCATTATAGTGAGGCCCCCAACGCTTATTGATGTGATCAAAGGTGTGTGAAACCCACTGTTGCTCCAACACTCGATACCTCTCCTCACATAAGAAGAGAGGCTTGCCGCGGCTGGAGAAAGGCCAGAGGGGAAAACAGGAGTGAGAGCTGTGTTTTTCACTGCAGCAACAAGTATTTCAAAAAGCTGTGTTCAAAATTCAAACCAATTACTGAGACGGTTTGGAGTAGGTTGTATGTTTGTATTTGAAAAACCTAAAATGTACCAAAAAGTGTTAGTGTGTATACTCAAAAAACAAAACAAAACCTTATTCATATAGGGTTCATACAGATTGCCCCTCTATCTATATCTATGTATATAGATATTAACTATAGAAGCTGTGCACAACTCAAATCATTTATACTGATTTCTTGTATGCCACCTGTAGCTGATTATTGTTATTTTATCAATATATGAACTGTAAAATAATAAAAGATTTATTTGTATCCATTCTCAATCTAAAGAAATGTATGCTCTAGACAAGTGTGTATAATGAAAGTACAGGAGAATCACAGCGTTTGAACCATATAGAGCTCACTGCACTATTGTGTTGTTATGGTCATGTGCGATGTTTCGTACCGTAAATCGCGGTCCTCCTCTCCATGGGCATCAAGGTAAACAGAACCCCACAGGCAGAAGCGATGTCCACGGATGATGATGATGACTGAGGCATTTATCAGTAGAAAGATGCCTGTAGCTGCGCCACAATGTTGGGAGTGCTGCAAACGACAAGCATCAAATAAGCTTTGACAAAAACTGACCACAACACTGTCACGAGGCTGTGATCTGTGGGAGTCAGTCATTTACATACACAGTAATAATAATAACAGTACGGCCCCGCTTTTGAAGCACTTACCAAAACACATTCACAGATACCCTGCTGTTTGCAACACACGCCTTTAAGACAGACGAAGGCGCCACAAACGAGGCAGAGTGCAGGGTCTTTTGGCACCTTTTTGCAGGCAGTGCAGGCCTTCCTGTGATAGTACTGGAAGATGATATTGTAGTTGTCAGGGAGCTGCAGGAGGCGAGGGGCTGCCCACTGAGGGTCCTGGACCAGCAAAGTCTTCAGAGGAGAAGAAAGACATATTCAGGACACAGCTTTATTGTGCACCACGGTCATGAATACATTTTGTCCTGGAACTCTTCCCTTCTCCTCCCTCAGCTTTAAACTTCAAAAAACAACTTAATAAAAACCGTGAAATATACAATTGACTGTGCTTTCTTGTTTGTTTAATCTACTTTAACCCCCTTTCAGCAATAAAATGTAATAAACAGTGACCTATGTTAAGGATTCAATGGAAATTTACATGCAGGACACTCCAAATTTCACCAAATGATGTGTAACATCCAAGATAAAAGCAGTACTGAATGATGAGGGTATGAGACACATGGTTAGTAGTGCAGTCACTCTCCTCAGACGGTAACGGCTATGGACCTTGTCAATCAAGGCTGCAGCTAAATTCAAAGTGTCGATAGCAGTTTAGTTACATAAATCATTCACAGGACGTCAAACTCAAAGTATGCACCTTGCATTTTCAGATTGCTCCGAGAGGGAAAGTGGAAGGCCATTAAAAAGAAATTGAGAAACTTCTCTTTTGACATGCTCATGTATTCTGAAGTGTTAATCGATTCTCTTTTTTTTTTTAATTAATTAATTGTTTTGACTGTTTTTTTTTTTTTTTTTTTAAAGTTTGCACATTTCACACACGTACCAATGATTGCTCAGCCTCCATCTGAGAGAGCCCTGTAACCTCAGCACACCACTGTGTCACCAAGTCAAAGGCGCCGACCGCCCACTCCAGACATGAGGCACTGTGCACGGTGTTGGAAGGCTGAGGGGCCGAAGGTAAGAGCCCCAAACACACAGCCAAGGACGAGAACTCCTCCTCCTCCTGAGAACACAACAACAAAACGACGGCTGATGACTTCACTTGGTTTTTTGCCGACATCCAAGATTCACACGGTGTCTAAGTCACATCAGACTTCATGTAAAGTGAGATGCGACATGTGTATGGGGTGAAATGGTATAACATACCAAGCAGCCAGTTAGGTTGTCTCCGTAGAGGTGGTGCTGCAGGAGGCAGGAGAGGCGAAGGAAGGGCAGGCAGAACTGCTGAAGGCTAAACTCAATAGACTGTGGGGACCACACACTGGAGCTCAACTGGAGAGGGAAACCGTAGCAACACTTGATCAATAAACGGCCAACAGCTCACTGATAATACTGTGATATATATCTCCCCTGGAGATCGGCAAAAGGACCTCTGTCTCTCAGGGTAACGGCCATCTCATTGTTTAAGAAAAAATGAAAAAGAGCAGCAGAGAAAAAAGGCGAGGAGAGAGAGAGAACGAGAGACGTCCTGTAGGCATTTATGTTCTCAAGTGCTAGAAGAGTCATTTTAATGTCTCACCATTGATGTTTCTTCAGTGTTCACCTTGTAGACACTCTCGTCTTTTGAGAGCTCACTGATAACGTGACTGAGCAGCGCTTCAAAAGACTTCTCAGCATTTGCAGTGTTCTGTAGCAGGAGAAGAATCAAAAAGGTGAATGTCAGAATATAGATGACATGAAAAATCAAATGGCCAACACTGGCCTGTTACACTCTATAATCTTTTCTGTGGGTCAACAGGTATAAGCTTCAAGTTACCAAGTGCCACTTTTGAGTGAAATGAAAGGATCTCATTTAATTAATGCAGTTTTTAGCTGGATAAAAACATTGCATATGTTTGTGTTTCCTCCCAGTGCAAGCAATCAAAATGTCTAGTATTGTGCACAGTGACACTTATTTTCCCACTTAGAAAAAAAAAATAGGTAAGAGATGACATTAAGGATGAGGCCGTCGACTGGAGGGATAAACATCGCTCTTCCAAAGATATTTCTTTACTGCCTAACATGGCGGTCTAAAGTCTCCCAAGAGAAGATTTTCAGATGTCATGAGTACAAGAAGCTCACATGTCCAGATATATAACTCAGACAGAGACTAATTCACATGTCTCTTCCTAGAACTAGTTCACAGTAGAATATAATGACTTATGCATAATAACTAGCGGACGGTAATTCTTTCAATATAATATAACATCTGACAAGTGGTTGAGACATTACTAAACGTGTGTTCTGATAAAAAATTCCACTGGCCTGGCTAGTATTTTATAAAGAGGAAAAGCTGTGAGCATTTATCAAGCTGAAGGTGGTAGAATATAAAACAGCAGTCTTATCTTGCCTCTGTCCTTTGTCATAGATTTATAGGGGAGGAATTTCAACTCCATGGATTTCCTTCCTTTAGGCTCTGATCTTTGCTCAGACTCTATCTTTTTTAACAACCTCAATTTAATTACAACAGAGTTCTGCTAAATATGGATGTTTTTTCTCATCGTGGATTTGAAATCCATCTTGTGAATTCCTCCTCTGCTGTTCATGACGGTGTAGTGGGACGATACTGATCCATTATGGATGGAAACATCCTTAAGGGAGAAGGTTTCAGCTATTTGTCTTTTGACATTCGAGCCAGCCACTCCCTCATACAGCGATTTAACAGAGTGAAGACAGATTGCCAATTAATGCAACACTCTTCAGCAATCACACTTTTTTTTTTCCAGATAATGAAGATCGATACTGTCGAGTGTGGAGAACACATAAATGAAATCGGAAAGGGCTTAATTAATCTCAATACTCATATACAATGATTTACTGTGGTTGTGGACCTACTGTGGTTCTATGGACAATCAGAAGAAATACGATGGTAGAAAATATCTATTTTCAGAAAAAGTTTTTAGTTTTATATTGGGTTATATTACTTTCATATTGTGAGCATGTTGTTTGTTTGGGACCAATTTATATTTAAAACATCCTGATTTAAGGTTTCTTTCAAACCAATTTTTCAATGATCCCGTCCAGGTTTTGTTTGCCTCTTGGACGTGTATGTGCACCATACGCACACACGTTTCACACATTCAGACTTATCTATAGGTATTATAATGCACTGAAGAAATGCGGCAGTGGCACTGTGTCAATCAAGGCAGAGAAGAAGAGCGCAGGTGAGTTAACATGGATGTAAACAATATAGATTTCAAATCTATAAGAAAACTGTAAACACAAAATATTTTGTTCACATAAAAACAAGACAGTGCTGTTTTAGGTTCAACATGCTGATTAGGAATGCACAGACTACACAGGCTTGTGAAGGCAAATCACTCAGGAAGGAGACATCAAAGCAACAAGAAGTAAGTACAAACCCGGACATAAGAAAAGTCCCAAAAATAGAGAATAAAGATTCAAACAACTTAAGCCATGAACTTACAAATTACATTACATGTCTATCAGAGGTCACAACCTGAGTTATAACATTAAAGCCTCTGACCATTGCAGATCAGGGATAAAAGGAAAAAGGCCTGTGTTTGATACCAGGAAATATAGAGTCGGGAAGCACAAGCATGTTGTTATTATTACCGTCATGTGATTTCACTTTTACCTTCTTAAGTGCTCCAGATGTGCCCCAGGCCTGCCTTTCCTCTGGGCTGAACCTGGTTGACAGTGCAGCCAGAGCCTGGGTGAACTGCAGGTTGTACAGCATCTTCACCACACAGGTAAAGTGTTCTACACAGGAAGACACAGTGACATTTTGTATACTTTCAATTAAAAGAAGATGACTCACATTAAAAAAAAAGGTGATTTAAGGAGGTTGGCAGGCATTCAAAGCAGCATTGTATTCGGTCCCTCAGCTCTGTATAGAAGTCTGGCTGAACAGCACGCAGGATAATTAGCAGAGCATTTCAGGTGGAAAATTCAGCCTGAAAGATTTTTTAAGATTGGTCCTGAAAAGAACAGAGTGTCATTTGTTTTCTTCCACAGCAAAGGACTGCTGACGGCACCAATGTCCTAGTGACTGTGACAAGTGTCAACACAGGCAACACACAGTGCACGCAGAATTCAAAAAAGGAGGCCATCCCGGGCTAAGAACCTTTCACTGACCAATCATCCTGTCTCGCCCTTTTCTTTCTCTTCTGAAAAAAAGATAATGTAATTTAAGACAGAGGTTTTTGTAAGCTGCATTACGTTTTGTGCATATAAATTAGGCATAACCCTGCTTCATTTATGTGCCTCTTTCATCCTGTTGTAATGAAAAATGAATACAAGACTTCATTAATGTTGCTTTTCTTTTAACTACATAAACATTATATAACCTGTAGCCATGATGTATAACATGCTATTACGGACCACGACCTTGATCGATCCAACAATTCTTATTAAATATGATCATGATGTATGATAGCATGTAATATCCAACTATAATGTTAATGGTTTCAATCAAAAGCTGTTCTTTCCAACACATATATTGCTCCTAACAGCCTCTGCCAGTGGTCAAGCTAATTCAGTTATCAACAGCATGATCTTCCTGCTGCAGCATTTCTCTCATTAAACGTGACTGTAGGGTGCTGTGCCGGGTCTCTAGGTGGTCCTCTGCCCCCTGCCACCTTTTAAGGACTAAGATGGAGGAGGTGCAGCAACAAGCCACAGATGAAGGGCACATGAAGGAGGTGCAGCCCTCCCATCAACCAGGGTCATGTCTCTCGCAGCCAAATAGCAGCAACAGGGGCACAGATAAGAGATGTGAAATGCTTCTTTCCAGCTCTCAGGCCTGATTATGACTGATAATGGGGTTGTCCTTGTTGTGAAGCAGCCACCGAGCAACTCCCCTGCTCTTGAGCAGCGCCGTGATGCAGTCAGACGGAGAATTTGTACCTTTTCTCAGAGGCTGCGGCATCGTTAACACGAAGATAATCAGGAGGGACGGGACATCTCGACACAGCATGGGCACCTCGGGTCTCTCTTCATCAAAGCTACTGTGAAGCAAGCACAAGAGACTTCTTTAATCAGGGGGTGGTGGGGAAAAAACACCAGAAACATGTATTCAGTTACCAAAAGCAGGTTATATATTCATGTAGTAAAAACAGAGGTACACTATGACTGAAATTATACATCCATTATAAAGACAGTAAATACTGGCCACACTACTTTTGCATAACCATTAAAGTTAACTGCCCATCAGATTACTGTTATAGCAGCTTGACATTATTATCATGTCTGATGAGGGGAATGAGGAGATGCTATAAAAGAGTTAGGTGAAAGACGAGACTCTTCTCAATCAGATCGGTCTATAGAAATCATTTAAATTTAAAAGCATGATACAGTTTGTGAGTAAAAAGAAAAGCACTCTTCTTGATATCATAATATTTTCTAGTCACGTCTCTGCTTCCTCTTGTGCCAAGAATCAAAGATCATGTGAGCGTTTGTGGTAAACCTCCTGTCATCTTTGAATGACAGCAAGGTAACAGTCACGTAGGTATGGATGATAACAGCTCGACCGAGACGGCTTCGTCACGTGCTCCATGTTTGAAAAAGGTACGAGAGCAAAGGTCTTGCTGTGAATATAGTTTTAAATTTGCTTAACAAACACCCGGCTTGGAAAGGCCCACTACTTGCATTTCCAGACCGACTTCCTTCAGCCCTAGTTACATATTCATATTGTGTGCCATCTCCATTTAAATGTCTCCTGTACTGTTGACAATTCAGTGCGGCTCCAATCTCCACTCTCCTCTTGAAAGGCCTCGGGGGTTTTGAATGCTGGGAACTGCACTTAAAGAATAATACCTTCCATTACCAGAGCACTCACCAGTTAATTCTACTGTGCATCAGAGGAAAGCCTCAGAGGACAGAGTGTTCAACCCTGCAAAGACCACTGCATACAAACAATACTTGCACAGGGGAAAATCTATATGCATTCCTCTGTGGCCTATTTAATAAAATAAAAACCAGAGCCATGTTTTGCATTTATGTAGAAACATCTCTCTCTGTCCTATTTAACTAGGCTGGATCAGGTTGACTGCCTAAGGGTGTCAATGACAGTGCTCCCTCCTGAAACCCTGACAAAGTATTTTTAAACAGCAAATGGCCCCTTTGAGAATACTGTATAGCTATGAGCACTTTGGTAGTAACAGGTCTAAAAGCTGTCTTACAACGCTAACAGGGAGGAAAGGTTGTCAAAGCTCATTTTGTACCGTTAAGTGCTGCAACTACATCTGACAACCAAAACCCCTTCTGCACACGAAACAGCATGGCCCAACGTACAGGAGTGATTCACGACAGAAAAAAGGCAGCGTGTGCTGAGGTTGAAACCGTGCCTTTTGTGTTTTGTTAAAGCCGGTTTCAGTTGGAGCCAGGTGGACAGCTGGGATCTGACATGGCGTACTGCTGGTATGGTCTTGGTGTGGTGCAGTTGTTCTCGGCACAGTGAATTTGACAGGGTCGTTTTTGCTCTCTGTGGAGTGCCCGGTAATTTGCCAGATGCAGCAATTATTGGTATCTATGGAAACCACGCATGTTCCCTTTTCTGTTTTTAGCTTGTCTTTGTGTGGAGGAAAAGCTTTAGGGGGGGGGGGGGGGGGGGGGGGCTGCAGGAGGAAATGGTGGCGTTTAAGGAGAGGACAAAGTGGCGCTTTGATTGCATGTTTATGAGAGGGGAGGAAAAGTAGAGACTGGGGAGGTGAGTGTGCAACGTATGAACAGATTTATAGATTTACTGTTTGCAACGGTACTTAAGGGGAGAAAGTCACTCACTCTGCCTCTTTGCTTTGTGTGATCTGAGTCAGCTTAGTCCAGGGGTTGTAGGCTGAATCGATGCTGTACAGACGCATGTGCATGGCCAGCACATGGAACAGCTGATCTGAAAAGAGGAGGGGGGGGAACAAAACAGCGTCATTGTTATGTTCCAACAAGCCCTCGCGGGAACAAAAACCAGCAAGTGTCTGTTTATCTCCGTGTCCATTGTCACACCCCACCAGCAGCCAGTGCAGATCAAATGATGAAAGCAGTTGACTTGAACCAACTGCAGGCTAATGGTTTGGCTCAGATAAAACCGGGCCAGGCCAGATGGATGCATGGTAGCGCTCGATAGCCTCGAGCAAGTATTTGGTCAGGTCACACCTGTTAGTTGTGAAACTAATGGAACATGAAGAGAGCCCCCCACCACCACCACCTCCTCCTGCACACACACACACACACACACACACACACACACACACACACACACACACACACACACACACACACACACACACACACACACACACACACACACACACACACACACACACACACACACACACACACACACACACACACACTTGCTTTAAATAGCAGGACAGTTCAAAACCTCTAAAGCCTTTGTCTTGTAGAGCAAACGTGCAACAACTTTTTCAAAATCCATGACACTACAGCAACGACCCCAACGTGTGTTAGCATGTTGGGGTTGTTGCAATGCATTTCCAAGTGGAAAATTTCTCTTAATGGCCCAGGAATAAATCAACCTACTTTTACAAACTGTGAACTTGATCCAAGTCATCTTGAAGCCAGAAATTAAAATTGCGTCAGAGTAATAGATTTAAATTGCATATAAACCAAATTTGGAACCAGTGCCACTAAACCAATCTGTTCCATTCACTCTCATCTTTAGGTGAACGTTACCACCTTCTGTGCGACCCAAACCTTTTCCAATGAGCAACACTAATCTTATTTGATTTTGTTTTACAGCAAATTATGATACTGTAATGCAGCAAAGTGCTTCCAATTATCAGCTCTGCAATTTGAGCCGTGTGAACTATCAATATGTAGAGCAATACTGCCCTCCACAGGCTATCATGGATGCAGCATTTCTTTTTTAAAGCAAGGTGTCTGTGACGGTCGTTGGTTGCATCCCATTTGTCTTCTGTGTGGCTTGTTTCCTCTCTTCCCTCACTACCACTAATCTCTTACAGGGAATTAACCCAAGAGAGGCAAGACAGGGGTGGGAGAGGGGTAAATAAGAAATAGAAGAGAGGTGAAGAAAATCTGGGCTGTCCTGTCAACCCAAATTGTGAAATAGTGAAATCGCCTGTTTCCCCATGTGATCATGTACTTCAGTTTAGTTTAGAGGGAGTATCTTGTGTGGTGAATACGTCCTAAAAAGGTTAGGCTCCTCTGAGAAAGCAACAAATCTAACAATAAACCACATTATTCTGCTTCCTACACTACCAAGACTGCTGTGAGAGAACAGGAACAAAGGAAAAGAGGAGATGGTGAGACAGAAAGAAAAAAAAAAGCTTCCAGGGTAATTCGATGTGTCCTCAGCTATGAGATGAGTCAACACCATGTAGCTAAAAGGCTGCTCTGAAGACCATTTGCCTGGTTTCTGAAAGGCGACACTGCTAACAAGCCTTTCATTCGCTCTGATCCACCTGACTGAGCAACATGCCTGCATGGAAGCAGCTCTCACAGTTTAATATTAATCAGTGTTCGCCGTTTCCCGTGTCACAATGCATGATGATCATGATCAGCTGTTGTGATCATCGACTTTGTGTTGTTTGGTATTTCTATTTTACTTACATCTTTGGTCAGGTGGTGTACATTTTGGTCTCCATACACTCGGCTAGAAAATAGGTATTTTCACAGTTCTCGCTTCTCATCGCACATATTTGATTACATGAATCCTCTTGGAGCGCATGATGCAGCATGACGTCTACATGTAAACTCACACCAGACACAGAAAAAATGAGGTGTGTCGAATAAACCAAATACAGCTGTCAACACTCAACAAGAACTGCAAGTCTGCACTGCTGAGGTCAATGTGATTTAGCTGTAAACTCCCTGAACAGCACCACCCAAGTCCCCAAGATTAATTCAAATATTTGCAGTTAAATAAACCAAGGACAAACTATTCAGAGACTGGACTCTCTAGATTTAGCCTATTTCAAGGGAACTGCAGGTTCCTAGTCCATCGTATCCTCATCAGTTCAAGGGAACAAGTGCCTGCGGGGGAACCGGCTTAGGAACCCCATGGGCTGTCACAGTTAGCACACGTCTGCCGTTTTCTTTCAGATCCATTTCCCTAAGAGGAGCAAACACTAATGTACTGCAGCTGAGTAAATTTGGCTGTCAGCACGACTACATGGTTAATGTAGCTCAAAAATGGCAAACCTCCCGTGTGAAATCTCTCTTCAAGCCACTCAAGGATGGCAGGTTGTCTGACTGCAGCAGTCACAACTTTGATAGAATAATTAAACAGAGAGTGAGAACAAATACAAAGATGTAGTCTCAACAACAAACCTGACATGTAATGTACTTTCAATTGCTCTATTCTGTAACTTCATCTACAAATACTTAAGCAATTATTAAAAATGTTGGTGGTGGTTCATGTTCTGTTTTTATTAAGGTTTAATTTAAGATCATAGCTTTCATCGTCACCTAGACACACGTCCTTGTCGGTTGTGACAAAAACAGCTAAAACAGCATTTGCCTGCTTCATTTACCCTGACTGCCCCCGACAGCTCACCTGTGACCTGTCCTGGCCTGATGTTAATCGCCACCAGTTTTTTTAATGGTTCATTGTTAACTGTGTAACATAGAAGAGTGCCACCTGTGTTAACAGAGTAAACCACCATCTTTTTTTCTTCTTTTCTTTAATCTGTGAAAAAACTGCAGGTCACAGACAACCCACAGATTGATTGATTAAAAAGGGTTCTGCTTTTATTTTTAACCTAAACTAACGTTTCTGTTACATTATATACAGTATAATGTGACGAGACACATGTGAATACTAGTGGCGGAAAAGGGAATTGAAATTGGTCACTTAGGAATTAGTCACTTAGTTTACTAAATGTCCTTAATTTCTAATCTAATTGTTGCTGTTGAATGACTTTACTGTCAGCACTGTTCATTCTAATACTGATACATGAAGTACACGTGGTGTGATGTAAAAATAGACAGTTTATAAAATCTTACCTGTTTTTTCATTTGTGTCTCAATAGAAAATTCAATTTAATGATCCCATGGGACAAATTAGACCAAAGGCATTCCAACTGACTAAAAATATCAGATTCAACATACTTTATATTAGCTGGCTTGGTTTAAATTACCATACCATAGACATGATAAAAGATGAGGACGTGTGGGGGTGAGTACTTACTGAGACATGAGCGTTTGGCAGCTGCACTGGCGCCACCAGAACACAAGTTTCCTCCCCGATGTACAAGCTCCAACTCCAGGTTGGTCCTGAAGAGACAGAGCCCAAGCATTAGTACATAGTACATGTATGAACATGGGAACTCTGCAACGATAAAGCATGATCTTATTGCTTACAAAGAAGCAACACTTCCTAATTTGATTTATACAAATGTAGTTTATTATCAGCTATGTTAACGTTTTAGATTAAAACTCAAGATCAAACCAGAAATGCACAACCATGTCATGTAACGCTACGCTGTGGGTCTGGTCTCAACATTGTACTGGCTTCAGCAGAATGTGACATTAGAAGAATCCCTCGCTTTCCATTGGTTAAAAATCACATAAGTTGACACACAGCATCTTTCACATTGTGGCTGCACATGCAGGTACAGTGAATCTGCATCATCAGCCAGTGTGTAGAACTGTTCGCCAAGTAAGTGGCAGCATTACGAGGAGAGGTCTTTGAAAATGGTTATTTAGCAGTATTTCAGCATTGTATCGACTGTTTCTTTAAAGAGATGTTTATTAATTCATATAAAAGTTTACCGTTGTTCTAAAGCAGGTCTATAAGCACTTTCATTGACCCACAAATGGTACATTTGTACACTCTAAGGATCTTAGGATAGAGAGCATGGTATGCTATACAGATTGTACAGCCCCTTAGAGTGAATTTGTGATTTGTGACATTGACTTGACTTTTTGTCTCTAAAAACAAAAAGCCAGTACGAAGGTTCTTTGCAATGTATTGCAGGTTATATAAAAAAAAACATCAATTTTGGGTGCAGTGTCCCTTTTGAGCCAGCCACTACAGCAGAGCATACCTGTGTGAGAGAGAGAGTGTGGGTACTGTATCTGGTATGGCTGAGCATCATCATATTCAGCTTTTGGTTGCGTAGCCTGCCTCTTTTACCAGTTTGATTAGGAAGATGAAAGATGTTGCCTAGTCAAGCCATTTGCCGTTCAGTGTGCCCGTTTTGCAGCAGCAGTTCCGTATCAAATAAATGACAGCTTTCCAAGACTGATTTTGCACAAGCTGGACCATTAGCATAAAAGCTGTTCCAACCACAGTTCATGCATAATCCCCAGTGTGCATTTCCCATGCATATCCAAACACATTTTACTCCTGAATTTTAATTCCCCAATACATAACAGTGAAAAAATAAACTAAAACCTTTAACAAAGTGTATAGATGGTGAGTACAGATAGGAATTACTAAAATAAGACTGATCTCAGCCTGTTTTCATCCTGCCACTGGCCATTTCTTTCTATGGGCTGGGAAGGTGGGGGCAAATCCTTGGGTTTCCTGGGAGAAAAAGCAATTTCACATAGATAATGCAGCCACGGTGAAGCTCCATCTGGCTTTTGCTGATAAGAGCGCCCCTGTGACAGAGGAATTTTCCACTCCTCAGGCAATTTGCGTTGTTCATTGAACTTCAGAGAGCCAACAGGCACCCAGACGCACTCAGGGGATCTTTCTGTTCAGGGTGGAGGGCTGAGGGAATCACGGCATTGGGTGGGCAAAAGGTCTGAATAGTTACGCTCTAGGAAGGGCGAGAGTTTTTGGATTGGGAGTGGGAGTGGTGTGGAGTTAGAGACCCCAAGGTGAACTCGGGGCCAGTCATTTCTCATACCTGTGACCAATCTTTTGAGGGGATACAAAAACCTGAGAAAGAGACCATGTCATTTTTCCCCCTAAGCTTGTATATTCAGGCTATTTGATGAAGGATGGGTGGGTCTGACATGTAATTTAGATTCTGGCCAGAATATACCTAGGACTTAAAGTCCTAGTCCTAGTATTTACAGTAGCATCCAATGCGTTTTACATCCGAAAGTGGGTAGTCCACCCCAAGAAAAAAAATTCCAACTGGGATTCAGCAAGGTTGAGAAAGACCACTAAAATTCAGCCATAGTGGGAGTAATACATCCAACACTTGGTCAGACCCAATAAGTGAAGATAAAGCAGAACTTGAAACAACTTTATTGTGGCCTAAAGTGACAAACCTGCTGATGCCGCTAAAAAAAAAAAAAGCAGCACAGTTCTTGCTACCAATTCCAGGAGCAATACAACAACTTAATGAGAAATATGAAGAAAACAAATCAAACACCTTCACAGCTCTCTGAACAACTTAGAAAAAAAAGGCAAAGTAATCCATATACTTGATACAAGGACTATACAACAACTGCAGTATCGAATTTCAGTTCCAGTTCAAGGATCCTTTCAGGAGTAAAAAACCTACAAAGTGAGACTCTCACGCTGAAGAGAGGACACTACTGTCGTTTTTCTGTTATTCAAGATGAGGACCTGGTGAAGTCAAGTGGAAGAGCAAGCTGACATTTATTCCACTGGACTCAACAGTCAGTGGTGTGTATGTGAGTGTAAAAGTGTGAATGGTGGTGCAGAGAGAAGAGGACCTCCAAGTCGACGTGCTGTAGACTTAGAGGTCAGTGGCCACACCGAATCACTCAGAGATAACCCAATACGACCCAGTCATTGCTCCAATACGACCCAGTCATTGCTCATAACTCTGACAACAGACGCACACACACACACAAATTCTCAAGATCCTAAAAAAACAAACAGGACATTGTGTGAATGAATATTCTTGATTAATGCCACTATTTGCCACACCCACAACAGTTATGGGATGGTTAAGAAGGACATTAAATCACTTGTATATGTGACCCATTTGTTTTATTATTCCATCTATTCATTTCCAGCCACTTATCCAGGTCTGGTTTGTTACCAGCAGCGGGGTAAGTCACGCAGCCAAAACAGTCTTTTCCACAAATGCATCCTCCAGCTCCAACACCAAATGGCAAATAAGATTTCTCTTCGTAGCTCTGGGTTTGTCCCAGTCACCTCACAGTTGGATCATGTGCCTGGAACATCTCCACATACTACGTGTGCATGTCAAGGCTCGACTAACATCAGCTTTCTCCAAATAAGACATAGAGGCTGCAGCTCTACTTAACGCAAAACGAAGACTCCAAGCAAAGCTACTCCCACAGCTCATGAACATAGGTGAGGGCCAGATCAAGCAATAAACAAAGAGCTTTTGCTTCAGGCTCCGTTACCTCTTCACCACAACAGTCTGTACCAATCTGTCGAGAAAACTTCTCCTTCTCATGGGGCAGCACCTCACTCACAACTCATAGTCTAATCACCCTGACGAAAAGTTGGAGGTCTTTCTGATGCAGAAGAAGAATTACATCAGAACAGCACTTCTCAGATGTGCTGGAGGATACTGTCTATAAATGTCAGTGACGAAGCACAAACCCTGGTCCGAAAGCTGCACACAGACTTCAGGGCCAAACCACATCATCTCTCAGGTATCCTTACAAGACTGACGATTTAGTCTATGCTTCCACAACCACAACACAATCTGCCTCTCTCCTCCTGAAAACAAGGTATGACAGCGAGCCTTCTCTTATATTTCCCTGTCATACCTTCACATCTCTCAGGGAATGTAAGCAGTGTGAGAGCAGGGCACACCCTCCAAGCAACCAGCAATTCTGACCAATTATCTCGGGCTGTTGCCCCTTTAAGAAGACTCCCGGGGTCACACTCACGCCACCATGTGGATCAGGTGGTCAGAAGACTCAGCAGACATTCAAAGCCCTAAGAATATAGGTTTGTGTATGACATAATAATTTACATAACCATGCTATAGGGGATTCTATTAGCTGAGCCCCATCTAATTAAAGTGTGACTTTGCTCTTACCTTGCCACCGAGTACATGAAGAGGAAATCGTTGTCAGGGGAACCAGGGTTTCTGCCGTAGTCCATGTATTTCTTCTGAGTGGTGTTCTTGATGTCTTTGATTACCAACTCCATCTCTTTACTTAAATTGGACTCCGTCTTTGAAAAAAAAAGAGATTAAAATAAATTTAGACTTCAGGAGGAACTTTGGGAAGCAAACCTGCACAATATGCAAAATGAGAGAAAATTGCAGGTATGTAGTAATAATGATTCACAATAAACTCAATCATTAAATGACACACTGATTTTTATAACAATAAAACTTTAACCAAGTTTTTCTGAAAGGAAACAGTTTTTCCATGTGTGTCCCTTTGTAAACCGATTGTGTTCTTTGTGCCTTTTTCTAAACGTCATTCTTCTCCTGCAGGATAAAGCTGCCATTAGCCATAGGCATCAAAACGTCTGACTCAAACACCTATAATAATCAATACGTAATGTAATGGCTCATCAAAGAGCAGATGGTTCCACTATCTGCCCTGAGCAGTATAGATGAGCTCATATAGACATTAACCCCTTTCATCAAAGCTCTGCTCAGCTACACATCATTTGCAAGCAAAAAACAGCATAAAGCATTGTGATAAACATGAGAGCTATAAATTACAAAATTGTGATGAAATTAATGTATTCTGAATGGTAATCGGGGCGGGACCTGATAAGCTTTATGCTTCTCCCGTTTTCCCTTTCGGTCATGTGCTTGTATTGTGTAACCGAAATTGTGTGTGATGATTCAATTAACATGTACGAAATAAATAAATAAATAAATAAATAAATAAATAAATAAATAAATAAAATTTACATTTTAAAATGACATGTATCTCCTAAGATCAGAAACAGAATTGAACTGCTGAATCAGTGACGTGTAAACAATGGCAGGTGCTTGATGAAACAGGAAGTTGTTTCTGAATTCCTAAAGGAATTAACCACCTTGTTTCCATCTGCATCAGCAGTCAACACCCCCTTTGATTTGGCATAATCTGATTATTTGTGCTAATTATAATCACTGTCTATGTTCCCACCAGCCACTGATAAGTTGACTGTGTTTGTAGCACAGCTGTGTAAAACATTCAAGATGCTTGTAGTAATAGCTGGATGGATTTGTAAAACTTACAGGGAAAAGGCCAAGTTTCTCCTGAAGATCTTCGACCTCCTTTACAAGCACACACAGCTTCTTGTTTGTGGGAGAGTGCCACGCACCAGCCTCTGTGGACCGCCCGGGGCGACAGGGAAGGACACTATTGGCAAACTGTCGACAGAGTGGGCACGTGAATTCACCCTTGTCAACAGAGAAACCCTGGAGGACCTGGTCATTCTGGAGAAGAAGAAAAAAATCATGACACATGAAAGTTAAATCTGACCTATGCCTTCCACACTCTTAAAGACTTAAAAGAAGAAGAATGGCACATATTTTGAAAATGTCAAGTGCTTCAATAATAATGACACAAAAATGAAGTGAAGAAACAACTTGCATTTAAGTAGCTGGAATAAGATTGTGTCAGGCAAACTCACTTTACTAATAACTTGAATGGTTAATCAGCTGTTGACAAAATTGGGTATTGAATTTTCTGTCAACGTGCTCATCAGTTTACAACATCCAGGCTCTCTCTTACCCTCAGAGACTCCATGTATGACTTGTGGCAATCTATATGCAGAGTGTGTCCACAGGTCTGGACGTACACGCCCCCATCCCAACCTATTGACACAGACTGCAGACAAGAACTCTGCAGAGTTCAAAAGAGAAAAATCACATCAATTAGAGGATGAAAACCAGCCTTCAAGCATTCAACCTCCTGCACCTTTTTGTTTATTTTGTGGTGCTGATGAATTAATGGATTTTTATAAAAAATAAATATATATCTGAATTAGCAAACACCATACAACAAAGTGAATATAAATCAGCTAATGTGATTCTGCTTTCTTATGAGGAATTTAACTAAGAACCAGACTACAAAATTAATACACAGCACAGTATTTAGTTATATATAAAGTTAATTGTCACCTCAACTTAGCTTAATAGGTTTAGTCCAAAGTGATTTTATGACATGCATGTAACCTCAGTGTCAAGAGATTCATAGACAGGATGAGAGCTGCTGAAGCTGCCAATTTACACACACAAATCCATATGCCTCAAAATGCTCTAAGCACGTTGAGGTTTTTCTCTCTGGTGTAATATTTTTTGCAATACACCCACATCTTTGAAGAACCGTTGCATGAGCGTGAGCCTGACATCATGAGCCACTCCACACGTGTCCGCAGGGTAGATGTGCTCTTCGTCGCTCGTTGGCAGCTTCTTAGCCTCTTTGTTTTTGCAGCGATGCCCAAGCACTGAAAGACAATTGCAGAGATCAGTGGTGGGTAATGATCAGTCTGACTTATTCAGCGTCAACATGAAAAAGTCAGGGATTGCGATCAGAGTTTCTGTCTTAGGGCTGCGTTTTTCAAATCATTATATTTTCCCTCATCCATTAATTGTTTGATTAAACATTTAGATGTCAAACAATCTAGAGGCAACACATTTTCCAAGTTGTAGGTTAGAAGCTGTTTTTGCTTGATAAAAAACAATTCACTGAGTATGCTTTGTTACCATCCAGCCTTCAAATTTACATGATTATACTTTTTTTTGCCATAATGCAAAACAATTAATTTACAACACAACAGGACAATGTCAAATTTTAACTGATAATGGTCTCTGGTTGTCAGAATGGACAACGTAATGAATGGACCTGCTGTTGGACAAGACGTTCTGTGACATTGAGGTCAGAGCCTTCTGAACCTTTTCACAGAGTGACTAATCATTAATCAAACCTGCCATTTATGGATGACAGTGAGTGATCCGCCCTGTCCACAAAAATGGAAAAGAAATTACCTCTTACAACAGAAGGCTCCATGTACAAGAGAGCAGGGATCAACATGAATGATAAATGACCTAATTAAAACCATAGTTAAAATCGCCTATTAAAACTCTGATTCACAATATGGTGGATCAAAGGTGCCACGAATAACTGCCCATAAGGACAAAGATGTGAAAGATGTGACTGTCTACGAAGGATTATATATATATATATATATATATATATATATATATATATATATATATATATATATATATATATATATATATATATATATATATATATATATATATATATATATATATATATATATATACATATACACATACACACTGTATATACACACACACACGAAAACATGGTATATATTCATCATGTGTGATTCATTCTTGATAGATATTTATACATCTTCTCAAAACTTTCTTGATCAATCTCTTCCAAACATAGCACTGGGAAAGTTAATTACACAGCAAACTCAAGGATGCTGGGAAGTGCAGTACCTGAGGATGCCTGGAGAAGAACCACTAGGCCAGTGGGACGGTCCTCAGTGGAAGGTCCACTCTGACCACAGATCACACAGTCATAAAGAACCTCAGACTCCATCACTTCAGATGCTCCTAGATCCATGGCCGCCTCCGTTTCAGGGGATTCTGTCACAAATGGTCATATAACATTGTTAATACCGTAAAAAATAAAACTGTAACAATTGGACAAATCTGAGAGGTTTTAATTTGTGTGGCCAGGGGTACCTTTTGTGTTTTGTATTTTTTCAATTTATACCATTTAATTTATTCACGTATTCATTTTGGTTCAGTGTTCTTGAATATTTTATTCTCCTTGTACAAAACTGGTTAATTCAGAAATAATTCTGATCATATTCTGAATTATATACTAAAAATTCACTGTTGCAAATAATTTTGGCCAGGAGACCAGAGTCCAAAAAACATACTTCGGGAAGAAGAATGGGTTCACACAGCCAGAATGGGCAGTGAGGTGCGTAACTTCCATACATCAATACTGGGAAAGTAAGGAAATCCACTCACTGCTTTCCTCATCTGCATGATTGGCACAACACCAGAAATTAATTACTGATGTGAAATTAGTTTTAAATGTTAAGAACCATGTTCAATTTGAGCAGTAAGTATTGTGGAGAAATGTCAAGCTGTGTAGGAAATTGATTTATTGCTTTTTGAAAAGAATATGTTCTCAGGAGAGGTCACCGTGTTCCTGGGGAAATGAAAGCTGTTTGCATTAGATGTCAACACTACAGTTTTAGCCTCAGGCCGTCTCGGTGCACAGAGCCACCATTGGGTGCGCATGCTCACACATACACACACGCGCACATTCACAAGGTAGGATGGCAAGGACACAATGTGTTGGTGTGATGCTGCTTCATGCATAAACTTCTGATTGCTCCTTTAAGCATTGTATGCACGCTCACCAGTGTCCACGTAAGACACAAAGTATGCTACTCTTACGATGAGAAATATATTTCCAAGGTTTTTAAGTGAACTTTGTTTTCTTCTCTATCAAAGTTTGGTTTCAGGGATGACCTCAAAACCACACAGCAAGTTCAGCTGCTTTAAATGTAATACTGCTCCAAATTCAGAGTTACCAGAACTTGGTGCTGGAGAATGGCACTCAATCTCACACTTATTGAAGAAAATATTGCCAAATTATTATTGTTGAAAAAAATAATTAAGATTAAACATCCTACACTACTTTCACTTGGTTGACTGATCTTTCACTGTCATGATGTAATGCCAGCAGTGAGCTTGACGTAAAGCAACTTAAGTTACTGCTCAGGAAGAAGTGTACAGGCAGAGGTCAGACTACAGACCTTCCAGAACGGTCCATCTGATCACAGCAGCTATTATTCACTCACTAACCATGCTGCGTCAGGGTGGGCCTTGGGAGTCCAACCCACTATTAGTGCTTTGATCCTATGTGCCCTCAGCCAGCAACCACTCACAATCCCACAGGAACACTCTCCTCTCAGTGCCTCCTAACAGGCCTCCAGACCCCATAAGCACGAGGTGGCCCGCTGTCACCTTGCCCCAGTGAGAAAGGAATAGCAATGATAGGTTTAGCCAACAGCGTGTTTCTGCAAGCGCTACGGTAGCAAGATGTCCTTCACACAAAAAATGTTAATGTGTTTTATGCTTTTATGAAAAGGTCATGTACGCCACTGTCAGAACAGACCCAGTTTGATAAGCAGACTCTATCAGACTGGATGTTGTAGCTGTGCATGGTACAACAGTGCAGAGTCAGATCTTGCTGAAGGAAAACATATCCAGAACAGTGCTCATTGTAGATTTTCATTCTGTATTTTTAGCCCGTGCTGCTGGTTTATTCAAAGAACGAGCTCTCTCGTGAATAAAAGACTGCCCAAAGAAATTTGTTTATTTTAGAACATTTCAGACGTGAGTGAGCACTCACAGTTTGTGACCAGGCAAAAACAATGTGTGTTATTAAATTCACCAGAGTAGAGAGAAGTGAGAAGAGGATACCGGATAGACACACTATATGCAAGTAAAGATTGTACAAGCACATGCACTGCACTGTTGCTGCTCTGCAAAAACAGGTGAACTGGCCTTTTCTTACCAACATCCATAGCAGTTTCCATGAAGCTCTTCTGCCTGGAGGCAAATTCAGCAAGCAGTTTCTGCTGTCTCTCTCTCGCCCTTTGACGTCTGAAATGAAGAACAATGAGAGAAAGATTTTTAAATGTATGTGAACAACAACTCAAAACTAAATGAAAATGATATTTTTTGCATATAAGTCTACTGTCTTTTAAAAGTCATTTCAACCTGTACTGAAACAACTGAATAATTTCAATGAGAGAAGCTTCACTCTGTAAGTGAAAACAGGGATTTCATTTCATACAAGCTCCTAGCAACCACCTGCTCTATGCAAGATAATTAATTACTGCCTATCCACCTAACAAACACAGCACAGTGTCCTGGGATTAAGAGTTTATGTTGTGCAGTGCATGTGTCCCCTGATCACCCAGAGCATGTGCAGCACATTCCTCAGTGTCGTGGGACGCCGTTACATGTCTGATTTCAACAAAGCTGTGATGTGAAAGTTTGAAAAGGTGGTTATTAAACTAATGTGGTGGGTTGAGCCCCCACTCGGCAGACTTACGGGGCGAGAGCTGACTGCAAATTAAGTCCCTAATAAGAGGACATAAATAAATGCAGACAGGAGCGTCACAGCTCAATAATTTTCACTGATGGCTTCAGGGGTGCCGACAACCAGCCTGAGGAATGGGCAGCGGCTTCTCACTCCTCACCGCCGCTGACCGCACTGCTGCCTGGCTGTTGCCATGGAAACCGAGTTTGTGTGAATGGGATTCGATTCTACCTTTACCTTTGTCTGCGGGGTGAAGCCAACCCCAAAAGCAGGCCATTATCAAATGGTTATAGCCCATTCCATCATCATTACAGGAGGGAAATGGAAGACACAGACTGGTGGGTGAATTTGAGGTGAAAAGGCAAAAACCCACAGAGTTTGACTGTACATGGAAAAACAGGAGTGCGTAGGTATTATTGTCTTACTAAAGAAGATAGTAGGCAGATATTTAATATGTTGAGAGGTTAATTAAAACCATGAAAATGTAGCTCTCAAAACAGGCTTCATTGGCAGCTGCTTCGGCCGCATGTTAACGATGACATAGAGAACATTTGTATTTTGTCACTCGGCACATCTGATGCCCCACTGTGATTTGTACAGCAGTTTGAATTATATAATGTGACAGGCTGAGACGAACTGTAACAGTAATTAATTATAACACCCTTTGATTTGCAGTCACTTTGACTCAAGCCTCTTCTTTGCAGCAGATAGATAAAGAACAAAGCAGTGTGAGCAGATACACATTATGTGTCCTTGCCCACATGACCTGCTTTAAGCTGTTGTTGCAATTCAACTGTAAGATTCTTGTAGTCTTATAAACAAAATCAAAGATTATGTCTTGATTAGATTAGATTAATACACACAGTAGTGATGCATCATCCTTTTTTAAAAAGCTGCAAGAGCATAATATCAAAGGGCAACAGCTACAACAATAATAATATCAAATGCAAAATGGAGCTACAGACTACATTACCTCTCTTCTTTATCCATGGTCTTTTTGTCAGTGGGACTGTTCTTCTTTGGTGGCACTGGAGGACACACCTTTCCACAAATGTCTTGGATGCTACGCTTGATTTGGCAGCTGCGTGTGGCTGCCTTGGTGAGTATGCGCTCAATGGCTGTGATGCCGTCTCCGTGAGCGTGACGGCTCGTGTCCATGTCCTCCAGCCAGGACGCCGACAGAGAGTTCTGCTTGGACGATAGCTTTTGGTGGAGCTTGATGAGCAGTGACAGCATGCTTTCTCTGATCTCCAGGATCTCCGTCACCAGCTGTGGCTGGGTGCCCGGTGGGACCCAGCGTGTGGAGGAGCTCTTGGGCCGGACGACCTGGGTGGCTTCGGTGTTGCTGCGGTTGATTATCTCCTGGAACTTCCTCCGACGCTCCGCCACAAGACTGAACACCTGAGCTTCACGCAGGTTCTAGGAAAGCACACATTTATTCATTTTCATTAAATATCATGTGGATATTTTGTATGAAACACCTGTGTGTGTGTGTGTGTGACTGCCATGTTCTATGAACCCACAGCCCCACACACATAAACTCATCTTACAGCCCTTGATACATATCAAGTATCAAGCCCACACTGCATCACCACGATACACAACCAAAAGATACGAGAAAAACTTGGGACCAACATCATACTGAATTTCACCTTTATCTGGGCATTTTGACAGACATGTCTGTTAGCACAAACATCGTCTCCAAAAAACACAAATAATGTGATGGATTGGAGAGTTGCTTCCTTGCTATAGTCAGACAGGGACAATACTGTCCATTATAAAATTTCAGCTGACATCTCATGAATACTTTCAGTAGTGCTCAGAACAACCAAATTCCTAGGAAAATTCTAATCGTACTGACATAAAATCACATAAGTCATCTGAAAGATTGTCCTGACCTGACCTGACAAAAAAGGCCCAGAGCTGCACTGTTAAATAAACATACATCATATAGCCCAGTCAAGGCAACATCAATCATACTGACGTGCAGTTAAAAAGCGTTTACTCAAACCTGCATTACACACGTAATTAGTTTCAGCAGTCAAGAGGGAGGGGAACTGCTGAAGCATGACATTATACACACGCCATACCACACCAAGGCAGACCTCCTTCCAAAAGCACAAAACACACACACACACACACACACACGTGCACAGAAATTCTTTCATAACAAAGGATAAATTGGAAAAATGCATCTGCTGGTGGCAGAGCCATCAGCCTTTTTCTATAGAAATGGGTGCAGGACAACTACCTCTCTCCAATTCCCTGAAAGACGCCTGGAATTCTGTGGAGCGAGTACAGCAAAATGAGCGACAACAATAAAGACGATATGGAACACGAAGGAACCACACACAAACAGTGTCAAGTGATAAATAAAGCCTACTCATGGCAGGGCAGAGCTCAAACAACATCTGAAAACAAACCAAACATGTGCAATATAAGTCTTGAAATGTTGTTGTTACTCTTAACTTAAAAATAAACCCAGAAAGTTTAACTAGCATTTTTTTCTGATTAATGTACTGTATTAAGTATTCATGTTAGGTCACTGCACTGCAAAGAGTAGGGAAGGCCTATTTCAATTAGTACTTGCAAAGCTAGTGAATTATTTAAAGCAGTAGTTTAACATTTTTGGAAATGTGCTTGCTTTATTTCTTGTTAATGGTACTAATAAATGAAGCCAGGATCCAGTTAGCTGAGCACACTAGCAACTCTATAAAGCTCACTAATTAATACTTCAAATCTCATTTATTTAATCTCCACAAAATCAAAATGTTAAAAAAAAAAAAAAAAAGTTATTTACATTGCTAGATGGTTTTACATGGAGTTTTTTTTCTAGCTGGAAGCCAAAAACAAGACTGTATCTGTGGCTGCACCTCATTCGGCTGAGCCAGCATGACGCTTGTTACATAGTGAAGAGGATGGAAAAGTCGGATGAGGGTGATGGTAACTCTGATTCAATCTTTACACAGCTTTTACCGGTGCACACAATACACCCACTACAAACTGTGTGAAATCTGTCTATAGAATTTTATTGTTCATGAATCTGTTGTTGTTATTTTTGTTTATTTGCCACACAGAGCTATTGATTTAAGTGGGCATAAGCTACACAGCTACACGTGCCATGTTATGTGCCTAATCGTGGAAACCACATCCAGCTGTCACTGCGCTGGTTCATTAGCTGGTGGAGGACAAAAAGACACAAAAACAAAATTGTCAGCAACACAGGCCTGGCATGCCCTATGCTTACCAACACTTTATAGCTAATCTAAAAAGTAGTCAATTGCCTCCTAATACCATCCAGCAGATGTACCACAACACTGTCATCCCCCTAGAGTGTATTTTTGGCCACCTGATGAGTCCAAGTCTAATAATCACCGTCTTTTGAGCTTGGGTAACCAGACAAATGGTCTAGGCCTGAGCACGGTGTTCAGATTTCTTCTCCAGCCAGAAACACTGTGTTGTAGTTATTGGTGCTGTAATTACTTTCTTTTACCTGGCCGTAAGAGGACGCTTCAGTGCTGGTGCTGGGAGGGGCCTCTCTTTTCACTTCAGGGGCTGTCTCAGGAACCCGAACCCTCACAAAGTTGATGACATGGTGCAGATTGGAGAGGAGATTGGTGCCGGGGAACCAGCTATCATGGCAGTGCTCCTCAATGCAAGGCTCCTGGGGGTATAAGATATACATTATATAGGATGCTGGTGTGCAGTCCACACAAGTGAAAAGACTGGCTGGAACTCACCTCGTCCTCCTTATTTTCTTGAACTTGGTTGTCCAACCCGAGCTCGATCAGGTACAGCACCATGCACAGCACATGCTCAGACATGTTCTGATGATCCATCCATATCTTAAACATAGAAGAACACATAGGAATCGTCTGCAAGTTTATCACCAGTTCTCCGTTGATGAAAACAGCTTGAATGATAATGATGCAAAGCTTCACAGTGTGGTCTGTTCTTTTATTGCTGCTCCTTCTGTATTTTGTCAGGCCTGAATCGTACAGGTATTATGTAACATGTCAGTGCCAATTAATTGCCAAGACATTACAGTGGCACTTCTGATTAAGCTAAAGCGCTAAACTGAGACCACATTATCATATGAATAGATGTTGAAAGGTTCACCTTGTAAAGGAGAGTGAAAATCACAATGTGCAGCGTCTTGCAGTGCAGCAGCTTGATTAGGCCTTTGTAACATGGGTGCAGGGGCGTCCTCTCCTTGTAAGGTGGCCATGGGTTGCCGGTGTGAATACCAGACTGCTTTAGACTAGAAGAAATCATCATCAACAATAAAATAAATATATAGTATTAGAAAACATCAGCAATTACCACACCAATAAGGATGTGGGCTAGCTTACAGAGGTTTGAAAAGCAACATAAAGTATAACAATTGGAGTAATAAGAGGCTGACAAAGTGACACCCAACATCATTCAGAGTAATTCTCTGGACAAAAGATCTCAGTCTATGTAACAGAATAGCGGCTAGGAAGCACGGCCGCACACTCTATTAGTGATGATGGGCTCATTATTATATAAAACCAAGGCCAGTTTGACAGGCCATCCATCAAATGCAAACAGTGTGAATGAGCAACATGAGGCTGGTATCAGACTCTGAAGGTGGCAATGGCAGCTTCAATGTGTTTTAAGGAGAAATATGGTTCTGTTCCATCAAGACAGACAAGTATTACCCATAGAATAATGTACAGTATAAGCTGTGTGTGAAAGAAGTGCAGTTCACTACCAGTGCCCTATCCACACTTTCAATTACATTAACACCAAAAATGGCCAAAAGAAATCCCATTATAAAAAGGATTATCTTCCCAAGTGCTGTACCATTTAAAACACTGATACACTCTGTGAGGGGCCCTTCACTATAATTAGCATCCCCCACACGGCCAGTGACCTTAAAGAAAATTAACCCCCAAGTATCTCCTTCTCCACCTCCACTGACATGTTTGTCTTGGGAGACGTCCGCACCACGATCAAACAAGAAAGATTTCCTCAATTCTATTACGATTTAGGCTGAAATAAATTGATTTTTCTCGACAGCTACCTAATTGGAAGCACCTCTAGCGGCCAGCAGACCTGACCTTTCTTATCATGTCCCTTTAGGGCCAGGTGAGAGAGGGGACCCTGCGACACTCAACACAGCATGATTCAGGTTGGCTTTGTCAGGGATGACTGAATATAAACACGCCAACAAAAGAACGTAGTAGTGCAGAAAAACATGATGCGATGAGGTTTTACTATGATAACCACTGTTCTAATTTAAACACATAGCCATTTATTTAGGGGGAAATGAAGGCAATAGTGTTGACTTACAATGCTGAGTATCTGTCCATTGCAGACTGGACGTCACGCCGGTAGACTGTTCTGAGAACAACCATGATGGGGTCAAACTCCTTTTCCCACACCTCCGCTAATTGAGAGAAGGGAGAGAAATGCGTTTCAACCTCTGGCACAAAGTGACATTGATTCACTTCCTTCTTGGCTTCACCTTCTCTATGTAAGTGGTGTAAGTCTGACCCCAAGTGGTTGGTTGATGCAAAAAAAAAAAATTACATAGCAGATATTAATTTGAAAGAGATTTGAAGAGACATTTACTCTGACAGTAGGTTGTCTAGGATATCGTCCTTTTAAAGAGGGGGCTGAGTAAACATTTGTTTCCATTATATGCCAGATTTGCCATATTTACTTAAACACATTACTGTATCTGTCAGGATATAAAAAGATATTGCTCTTCACACTGGACAGCAAAATTATTTTATTGTCCCTAGGCACAAATATAGAACATTTTTTGAATTTACTCATCTATGCTAGTTCTACACAATTTTACTTATAACAATTAAATTACGGTACTAATCATGTTGGGACCATATTTCTGTATAGGCTCTCTGTTCAAATTAAAATACCAGAGCCCTGTGAATGGTTTAATATTAAATGGGACATTGCACCAATATCTATTCAATCCATTTTTACCCAACTGAAATGCCCAGTTCTACAGTAACCAGGAGAGCTTGACACACTGCAACTTAAGAAGACACAAAGACACAATCATGCTGTAAATTCAGAAAAAAACACTTTCATAATTTTGACAACACAAATAAAAATCACAGGGCTGCCTGCCATTTATCCCCCTTCTCTGCAGTCACTGTTACTGTTAGCACTACAGTTGTCCAGTGGAGGGCAGTAAACAGATGAATCTCCATCTCGATGTTGTCCCCCTGGGATAAATTGTTGTGCAGATGATAGACAAAAAGCAACACTCCTATAACGCTCTTACTTACCACTTCAGACTATATGAAAGGGCAATGTCTCACTGAGTTTTGAACAACTGGTAACTAAAACCATCACCCAGAAACCATCAGATTATTTTTGGTTTCCAGATTCAAATCAAACCCCTTAACACATATCAACACATGCAATTCTATGTAAAGATAAAGATATTCCCCATGACACAATTCATTCATCCCTTGTTGAAATGGTCTGTTACTAAATCATCCTACCTTTAGGTGTGTACATGCCCTGCTGCATAGAGCCTCCAGGTTCAAACACCGGTGCTTTGAAGTCGGCCACAGCTGAGAGCATCTCTTCAAAACTACAACTCCCTGGTATGATGCCACTCTTTGGGTTGGGATTCTCAGGAATCTATAAAAACACTTAAGGAAAAAAATGTCCTGAAAGATTAAGTACCACTGTTGTTTGATGTCTTTGTTAAGTACTGAAGGATACAAGATCTAGTAGTGTGCTGTGTGTACGGTCATTCATACACAACTGTGAGACCATCTCAGCCCGAAGGATCTCATCATCCGTCATCCCTGTTTGAGAGAATTAAAATAAGAGTGAATCTAAGGACAAACTGACAAGGAGAACAGTCCTACACTGAATACCAATAGGTGAACTGCGAGGGCAGGTTGTGTTTAAGCAAATATCATGTTACGGTTTCAGTCAGTTTAGGCAAGAGTTTCCCTCTCAATAATACTGTTTCCTGTCTTTAGTGGAGATATTATGGACAAGAGTTATGTGAGTGTCATTTAAACTAATACAGTCACAAAATGCCAGTCTTAATGTGTGGATGTTCACATGGTAATGTTTACGTTGTGATGGAAAAATATAATGTGTTCATTTAACTTTGTTAACCATTATTGTATGGATCCTTTATTGTATCACTTACCCAAATGGATGCGAAGGCTGGTCAGTATGACCAGGAAGGTCAGGGCTCCTTCAAGCATCGGCCTCTCCTGCTCTGAGTCTAACACGGCATTCTGATGCTGAGACGCCATTGTCAACAAGTCGACCACCTTAAACCTGTGTGGCAGAAAATGGTGAACAAAATGATTGCACTGCCACTAAACTTTGCGCAAGTTAATTTAAATTACGCAGTAGCAGAAAAATGATATGTATAAGACAGCTCACCTCTCAAAAACACTTGAGATGAAGTAGTCAGGATCCAGCCTTGATGCACAAACCTGTAAAGTAAGATACATATGAATAAAAGGATGTAAGGACAAAAGCAAATGTAAAACCTGAGCACTATGTGTGATCCAGCAGTGTTACTGCACACATAAATTAGCCTGTATGCCAAATACATAACGCACAACATAATGAATAACCCTAACCTGGAGCAGATAGATGTCAGGGTCAATCATGGAGTTGCAGAAGTGTGACTGCACGTATGTCATAGCCTGTCCCTTGATCTGTAGACCATTCCTGACCCACATGTTGCTGTGGATCTCTGACAGGCATGCCTGCGGACAACGCAAAGTTTTCATAAACACAAGGCCACAGACATTTACAAGTGAACACAAAATTGTGAATCTGTTCATTTGCCCTTAAGTGACATACCTGGATTTGGAGTGGATGCACCATGATCTTCATCAGCATCTCTTGGTCAGGCAGGAGGCTGTCCAGGTCCAGGCCTTGGCACTTTATAGCCTGAGAATTTTCAACCAAACAATGAAATTTCAAATGTATAAAAACACACACACAACACAGTTAAGTCTTAAGAGATGAGAGCCTCTGTCATACCTTGCTGAGAAACATAGCATAGTAGCGATGCAGTGGCAGGTGAAATGTCACTTGATTTGGAGCAGGCTGTGGGAGAGATATAAGACATGAAAAACGGGAAAGGAATTCTTGTTTATATGTTCAGTTTTTTGTTTGTGTTTTTCAATTCACCTCATCAATGAAGCCAATGGCATCAAACCAGATCTGAAGGGTCTCCAAACAGTAGCGTACCACAGTTTTAGTATATTCTTGTGTCTCCTGTTGAAAGACAGTTGAACATGTTAAAAATTCATATGGGGTTATACAGTTAATGCATGCAGCACAGGAAGCCTGAGATGCATCTTCCATTAATCAAGATCATCAGGAATGCACACAGGAGCTGAGTGAGAGAGCGGTCTCATAGTAACGACGGGACTTACTTTGACTTTGCAGTGTGTTAGGAGACCCCACATTGGTTGTGCACAGGCCTCCAGCTCTGCTGCAAATGCAGCATAGTACGTCTGAGACTCAAACTCCACGTGTTCATTCAACTCCCGCTTATTCAGGTTCATACCTGTCACAGCAGGAAATGGTTAAAAAAAAGTTAGACAAATACATTACATGGCTTCCACTAACATACGGCAAGTTATTCATTAAAAAGGGCCACAAAGAATGGGACTTTTGTATCTATTAAAATGTCTGTATGCACGAGTAGATATTCATAAATTAGCAAATACAACGATGATAGCCAGGTCCTCTCTATAAACCAGGAGAATTTAATGCAAAAGTAGTGCAGCAGACATGCATAGAATGCAATGGTGACACTGTGCAAATAACTTCTGCAAGAGGATACTCAGGTCCACTGTGCAGGGGTGAGTCTTATTTTTAGGATGGTGGTCGAGTGCACACGGCGAACGAGCAGCACTGTGCACAATTCTAATTCAGTGACAAAGCGTCACACACATTCACTACCAGGTAGTATTTTTAGAATAGGACAGACGAGATATGCCTTTGTCTTGGTATCATATTGTTGGTATATAAAGAATAACTGAGATATGATTTACATCAACTGTTGAGTTAGCATCACATATGACAGAGATATTGTGGAAAATGTCTAAACTGCACTGTCATAACTGAACATGTGGGGTTCAAGTGAGCCAGTGCTAATCAAGACATAAATAACATTGGGGAAGATAAACACAAGTGATGCTGTGAGATCCAAGAGCAACACCTCTTCCATTATCATCTGTCCCAATTTATACAGTTATCATCCAAGTTCCAGCGAATACAAGTAACGCCAAACGCTGCTACCATCCGTGCATGAATGTGTGTGTGCAAATGTGTGATTGAGAGGTATTGTGAAGTGCTTCGTCCCACTCATGTTAAAAAAAGAAAAAAAAATAGCACAAAAGTGCTGTCAATTTACCATCACATACCATATCAAATAATGACTTACCCTGGAAAAATGACACGAAGCTCATCCACAGCATCAACAGAGAATGGTCCTCCAGAAACTTTTTTGCTACACTTTGGTGTGAGAGGATGTTAATAAAATCACTAACTAATGGCCAGTAGGTGTTGTTCTTCAGCAGTGCTTCGCTGCAGTTCACCACAACATGACGACTGTTTTCTTCATCTGGAAAAAACAAAAAGAAAATGGCATATGAAGTTGAGGATATTTTGGTTCATATTGCATTTACTTATTTAAAAAGGCAAAATATCAAAAGGAACAAATAAGAAACAGCAGACAGTACATTTTCCAAATAAAGATGCAAGATTAAAAACTAGAATTACCACCTCACAGAACTGTTCCTCTGCTAACCAGCCAAGATAAATTAGAGCACTGAATAGTGACCAGAAGCGTTTTTGCAAAACATTATGACATCACTGTGGCTATTAGCCATTTGGATATAAACTTCATCACTTTTTTTTTTTATCTTATTAGACATTTGCGTTGAACTGTGTCATAATTAGCATTAAAGTGTAATTAAAGAGTTGTGTCCAAAAGCTTGTTTTATGAGAACACAGAGATCTCCACCTTTCACCATCAACATCCACTCCCTCCGTCTTTGTGTCCAACAGACTGTTTGAACCAAATTTGAGGAAATTCCCTCAAGTGAGAGAAATGTCACATTCACAAGAAAGGGACACGTGTAGTGATGTATGGACAGATGGACAACCCAAAAATATACCTCCAGGCCTGGCTATCTTTGGCACGGCGGGATAAAAAGGACTGCACTCAAAAGGAAAAATTCAAGAGTATTTCACCCAGAGACAGTAAAAATGAGAAGGGGAAGAAATATCGGTGCATGTATTATCTGCAATGAGAATGAGTAATGATTGATGCAAAGCAACATTAGAAGTTGCATTTGCCTCTTTTGAGGGAAATTGTTCATTTTTTTTCGTTATTTCAACACTTTATATACTTTCTATGCCATTTTTTGTAAAACAAAAAAATATGTTCAGTTTGAATGAATACAGATCTAATGAGGAACCACAAAAAAATAATGACCACCTTGTCATCTATGCCTCCTCACCCAGTCGGAAACATGGGGTCTTTTGAATAGCTGCATACAATTTTACATGTTGATATGTTACATAAAAGTTCCATCTTTAAACTCAATGTTCAGTTTGTGAAAGCGACAGTTTCCCCGTGCATATTGCTAAAGAGATGGTGTGATGCAAACGTCAGCCTCACCACAACCGGCTGCTTCATTCTTTACCAAAACTGTTGGAAGTGTGATCAGCTGTGCTGAATCCAGCACATTTGGACGACTTACCTTGAAGTTCACTTTTGATAAGGCAACTCTCCATCATGTAGAGGAGGACTGTGACCATGATGTCCAGAAGCTGACACTCCTCTGTCACATGTCGAGCCAGCTCCTCGTTGCTGAACAGCTGCACACTAATATGTACAATGCGGTTGGACATGGTGTCCGACTCGTGGCTCTTCATCAGCGTTTTCATGATGAATGCATAATGCTGAACAAATGTTTTTGTAAAGGTGATCTGACAAAGAGGAAGAAAAAAAAGCACAACACATTAAAAGCTTAATATTACAATGTCATCCCATTTAAGGAGGAAAATTCAGCTTGCAAGAATCATTTCAGTTAACTAAACCTGTGTCATGATTATAAGGGATAATGGATTGTATTTAGTCACATTGTATTATATAACAAGAAAGGTGTACCTTGTAATCTTGATCTGGCAACATGTTAAGTAAGAAGGTAACCATCTTCTGAGGAAACTCGTATTTTATTGTCCAAAACAGCAACTCCTCCAGAAAGCATTTATGCTTTAGAGAGTCAATAATACTAGGGTCTGCAGGCAGAAAAGACACATAATGAAAATGGCACCTCAGGTAACACGTCTTCTTGATGCATGACATTGTCTTTATATTTACCTTTGGTACTGCTGCTCAGCTTAACCCTCTTCCTCTGACCAACAGATTGCCCTGCATCTTGGTCTTCCTGCAAGGAAACAAAGAGTACAGACACAAATACCATTAAATGGGTCTGAAAACATATTTGCTGTAACTGTAAATCAGTTCATTTTGATCAATATATTAGTTTAATAATTATTGGAGTCATAATGCATGCACAAATACTGTACCTCTTTACTGGACTCATCTGGGCTCCCTGGTGCAGTGGAACCTAAAGAAAAAGGAAAAACACAACATTTATCTACCATTGACAATTAGCTATTAGTATTCAAGCAGTACAGTACTAAGGTGTGGCATGTTCCAACTCTAAAGCTCCTGAGGAGCTAGAGGAGGAGAGTTAGAGTTGGAGAGGAGATAATCTCAGGTAATAAGGTCACTTACTGTTCAATGATAAATGTTATCTCTTTAGCTAAACTAAATGATACCACATATGAAGATTCATTTGAATAGTCATGATGCAACACCTCAGGTGTGTGAAGAGGGTCAGAGAAAGCAGTTATTGCAAGTTTATTAACTGTGTTGTTTTATAAGACAAAGTTGTATAATTCAAAGCCAAATATTTGATTTATTTTTTTTATTTATTATGTATATATGTTTTATGTTTCAGTTCCTGTTTGCTTGTTGCAAAAACCTGACATTATGATTCCTTCACATGTAGACTTTGACTCCTGCAGTTTATCAAGAATTTAGAGGACAATTTCAATAGTTGACAGAAGCTTAATGAAAATATACTTCATATCAAGTGTTATGGTTATCTTACCCAGGAGTACCATTGCTCCAGCACCTCCTTCAGCACCAACCGTGACATCAGCAGTGGCACCTTGGGATTTCTCCTCCACAGACACCAGACCTGAATTCTTTAACGCTGACAAGTATTTGTCATAGTTCTTTTTAGCGTACAAATTCTCCTCTTGGCCTGCAACGTTAAAGCAAAATATTGTGCGCTACGTCAACAACTACTACAGTAATGTTTATATCTGAGGATGAAGAAAACTTTATTGAAACCAAATTTGAAGAATTTGGGGGACAAAAAAACTGGAACCTGACTTAGAGATGCACACCAAAACGTTTCCCTCTTCCCGCAGTCATATGAAATTTTGGTATGTATTTTCTTTATTTCCTATTTTGATGTTTTTAGGAACTGACTTAGGTTATGATGAATAAAGACAGAATAGTACAGTTACATAAGGCCCCATGGCCCAAGGCACAAGGAAAGGAACTAGTACGATTTGTGTGGAACGGTAATTCTAGACAATTATCAACGCGCGTTGCAAACACTGGTGGAGATATTTACCCATGCTCAACTCCTTGAATGTTTGCTGATTGGTCAAGATCTTTGTCAGTACAGTCCTCATTGCTCCTCCCATCTTTGTGAGCTCCTCCAGGAAAGAGATTTGAGGCTCCAGCTGCTGCAAGACTTTCTGTAGATCTCTCTCAGTTGAGGTGTCTGGTAAAGCACGATAACAGATAAAAGTCATGAGACCCTGCACTTTGTGAACGTAATTGTGGATGTAAACAGTTGTATAACATCAGTCGTATCCAGACTGCACGGGTGGCCCTGTTTGCATTTGATATGCAACAGGAGAGTCACACCCTATGTAAAAGCTCAAAAATAGAAGGGGACTTAAAGGTGACATATGTTTGGTACTTTCTTTTCCTGAAAGACAGGGATATTATTTAAGTAATTTTTCACAATTACCATTCTTGTTCAAATTGGGGAATGAGAATTATGATGTCACGTCTTTAAAAAAGAGAAGACTGATGTTCTGACTGTTTTCACCTGGTTCGATGTATCCATCCCTCAGATACTGGATGATACAGAGGATAAACCGAGGAAGAACCATCTCAGACATCAAGAGAAGGTCTCGAGGTATTGAGGGAACATTTTCCCCTGTTCTCAACCGATGTCGTCGGCAAAATCTGTGTTAAAAAAAAAAAAAAAAAAAGTTAACATATGTTGGCATTGCAGACCTCACAGACATCTACATAGCCATGTCTCTCTTTCTATATCATTCATTCTTACTTTAATTTTTTATTGAGAATGAAATTTGTAAGTACATTTTATTTAGCCCTATACCTGAAATTGATTAAAATAGAAATAACACAGGTCTGACTAGTTAAAACCACTGCAACAACAAACAAATGAAGACAGAGGGTAGGACTACACAATTAATCAAAATGTGTCCTGACATTGTTATGTATTGTTAAAACAATAAGCATTGTGGTGCTTCACAGATAAATCCTGCAGACCTTTCAATGAATATTAAATCCAGAAATTACCATTCCAAATGAAATCATGATATCTGTCAGGATACGCACAATATAATCTCTTTGTGTTAGCATATCTAGCTCCAACGGGGATGTAACTGTAGATGTTGTGAAGACAAGTGCCGTTTCAATTGTTTTAACAGGTGAAACGAGAAACTGGGTATGACTGTCCAAGAAAAATGGGTGTGACTGTCTTGACTAACCAGGAAGCTCGCTAGAGATGTAACATCTATAATTATAGTTGAATAGTAGGTTGGGTTGTATTACAGGTGGTTGTGATTTTGTATCTCTGCACATATGCGAGTGTGAATCATTGCAACACACAGGCTACTACATCTCTTGCTCAAGACTGTATTTGGAACAGACAAAACAGTCAAGCTCGTAAAAGCACAAAGTGGAGCTACTGACACTCTGACCCACGTCATATAAGTGTTCAAACAAAATATTATCCAGTAGCTGCATTAATTTAGCATTTAGGGAGGAACACATTATCATCACCGTCAGTTAGAATTATTTGAGGGAGAGGGAGATGAAGCTGTGATTAGTTATACAGCTGTGTTTCACATTAGCAGCTACACAGCATCAAGGCCCATCTCCATGACACGATGTTTCCATAAACAAACACACCTGGAGCAAACCTAACCAGTTTGATATCGGTGCAATAACGACCTGGTGTAAGCTCCAATTAGGGCAGCGAGCAGCATTACAATTGCTGTTATGGTTAGCAAGTCAGGCTAACTCTCCTCCTGAACCGTGGGTTTCCTATTAACAAATGCCAGCAGCAAAGCCACGGTCATAACTGTGGCAGGTTGGCCGTGACATATAAACATGTCTCAGGCAGAGATATTTGGAAACTGACAGAGGCTACCTAGCCGAGTCAATTTAATTTCCTTTCCCCACCGGGACCTGTCAAAAAAAAAAAACGACAGAGGCTACTAGCATAGCAGCTTAGCCCACAGCTAGCCCGGACTTACCCACTCTCTCGCATGACATTACTGTCTCCACAGTCACAGGCCCCGCCAGCCTGGCTCCTGAACATGTTGAAATCATGGCCCGTGTGGTCTCCGTTATTGAAGCACTCGGCACACAGCGACATGCACGGAGAGATGCCACAGGTCCGGCATCGATATGCCACGAAATTAGCGGTCCAGACCAAGCCGCACAGAGTCGCGTTGTCATAGGACCGGACCGTTTTGCAGAACTCCTCGAAACCTTCGCCTCCTGCGATCAGACATTTACACCAGTCCAGCGCCTCCGTGTCGGCCGCTGGTTTTTCGGGATTTAGCACCGCGTCGAGCAGCTCCTGGAGTTGCCGGAGCCCGGTGCTGTTGTCAGTCCGGTTTAAGTCTGCCTTCAAGTGGGCGGCAGTGCTTTTCTTGTCCCGGCGCAGCAACGACGCCGCCATCATGCACTCTGGCTTGTTGTCCACAAATTTATTTTTGTTGTCTTGGGTCCATGTTCTCGGACTTTCTCGCGATACGACAGACAGTCTCTTCTCGGCACGACAACGGCGCTTTGGCTTTACGTGGTTCGTTGTTAGCTGCTGGCGGATTTCCAATATTGATTTGCGCTGAGTGTAAAATGAACACAAATAAATCTCATTCAAGTATTTGATCCCACAGAGCCTCGTATTGGTTTTTCTTGCAGCAGCGTCTGTGGTGGTTTGCTTGTTTAAACAGCTTAGTTTATAAGGTCACCTCCTCGGAGCTGTTTTGTTTTCTGGTTTCTAAGCAACTGATAGCCTCGTTTGGGACCCTCCCTTTTATATCCAGCCAATGGGCCTGTCCCACCATACACAATATACATCTAAATTATATACTGTAACCACCATACCACTATCATCGGACTGATAAATAAGATAAGATGAAAATATTCTCTTTGTGCAGTAAGGCAATATAATGCTGTGAGAGAGGGCCATACGTCTCTGGTAGCACTAACGTCATAAATTATTACATCATCATCATCATCATCATCATCATTACAGGCTTGTCTGTGCGTGTGTGATGGCATTGCTTTTTAATAATGTAAAGCACTTTGTGCTGCACATTTGTATGAAAAGTGATTTATAAATAAATATCGATTTGATTATTATTATTATTTGTAATCATTATAGAATATTTGTTTTATTTTTAGTTGATTAATTTTATTTTTTTAAGGGAGCAACTAGTTTTCAAGGGAGGAACTACTGTCACTCATACCGGGTCGGATTGTTTTGGTTGGTGCACACTCGACTCCACTGCGGAAGTGGTCTTCAACCATGCCCAAAATATAAATGTGAGACAGCACCTCGTTTAGTGATGAAACTTAAAGAGTTAGAGAGTTGCCTTCAGCAAGTGGACGTGTTTGAAGAGCCGAAAATCCTTCTTGAACAATATCCAACCAGTCCTCATATCGCAGGTGTGGGGGCATGTGATATTATTTGAGAAGTTTATGTAGTTATCGTGCACTGCTCTCATTAACTCTTGTGTTTATTTCCCTCTGCCTGTAGCATGCATGCTTTACACAATCCATAATACCTTCGATGACATTGAGGGTAAACTAGTGGCGGATCTGGGATGTGGCTGCGGCGTCCTCAGCATCGGAGCTGCGATGCTCGATGCAGGGTGAGAGCGTCATCATCACATTATTTCTCTCTTTTTTTCCCCACCTCTCTCTCATCCCTTTATCTTTTTCTTTTTTTCCCCTTTTTAATTTTTTGCCCCTTTTATTAATACACATACATGCAATAAACAGATAAACAATTATATACATCTGTAATAGTCCAGAGTTTTTATAGCTTTTCTGTCTCTCATGTTGTGTAGTAGTTGCATGTAATATCGGGTTTCTATTTTGAATTCATTCAAAATTTGTTTTTTTTTGGGTGGCAATTTACACACATACATCTTTAATGCCTTTTCATCTCGATCTCTTCTGCAGTTTGTGCGTCGGTTTCGACATTGACGACGACGCACTGGACATATTCCGAAGAAATGTGGAGGAATTTGAGATTTCTACCGTGGACCTGGTCCAGTGTGACCTGTGCTCCCTGGAGCAGGATGCTTATGCCAAGAAGTTTGACACTGTAATAATGAATCCGCCGTTTGGGACCAAACACAACCAAGGTGAGTGCCTGATCTAAAGGAGCTGCTCTGGTTATTTAGTAATGCAAATCCACAATGTGTGTGTCATGTTCTGACTTGTACAGCATTTTGCGTAAATCAATGCAATTCAGTAGCTCCACCTTAAACCATTATTGCCTATACAGTACACCCATGGTGGATGTGCTGTTGCCAATTCCAAAGTTTATAACTCCATGGCACCAGACGACAACTGCATTACAGAATCTGATTTTAAAAACTTTAACACCAATATTTTTACAGTGACCTTCATTTGGCTTATGTCATTTCATCCATTAAATTTGTCTACATGCAACTGTGGACTCGAAATTTGTTTTCTTTTGAGGCATCAGTATTATCTAGTGAAGTGTTACATATAGTTTTCCCAGTCAGTTATGACCTGGATTGACATGAATTATATTATAAAGTACCAATCAAAGGAACTCTCATGACATGAACTAGATTAGAGACCTCCAAAAGCTGGTCATGTGTCAATACAGTTACTCATTACTTTTATTCTTTTTTTTCCAAGGAATGGACATGAAGTTCCTCAGGGCAGCTTTAACGATGGCAAAGACAGCAGTGTACTCACTTCATAAAACATCAACACGAGAGGTGAGTTCAGGTTCCCTCACCACCATGTCAATGTCAGTGAAAACAAAGCTCAAGTCCTAATGGTTATGACCTGATTACAGCATATACAAAAGAAGGCTCATGATTGGGGAGTCAAGATGGAAGTAGTAGCAGGTAAGAAAAAAAAACACACTACGCATTCTTTACGATTGAAATAATTGACAATCTGACAAGTTTCTTTCTTTACAGAACTAAGATACGACTTGCCAGCGTCTTACAAGTTCCACAAAAAGAAATCAGTAAGCTCATACACTACCGTCTCACACAAAACATACATGTTTTCCAGCAGAAACCCCCACATGCGTAAAATGAAACACATCTAAAAACAATTGAATTTTTATAAATGTTTATTTGCTATTCACATATGCAAACTTAAAAAATTAGCAAAGCGGATATTCTCGTCACTCAATGTAGAAATTCTACAACACAAAGAAAGAAGAAACACACATAGTGGCACACAGATTCTAGATGTCACACTGGTCTTACAAAAGCAACTAAAATGTCCCGGTGAAATTAAATTACTGTCCTAATTTTTGAATGATAAAACCAAAACATCTTAAGAGAAACATAGGTACATAATCAATGTGGGAGGCACAATATAATACAGGGACTTAAAAGGCTGAAAACTGATGCCAAGCATTGCAATTTGTTCTCTAGGTTGACATCCAGGTGGACTTCCTACGATTCTCCGAAGCCTGAAGTTTTCTCTGGAATGGATTTAATATGTCTCTGCATTTTTCACTGTATATAATAAATGTTTCCACAAAAGAAAAATTCTCCATGTGACCTCGTGATTAGGATCCATTTTCGGTTTTGGCGACCTTTGCTGCAGGCCCATCGGCGTCTTCTCGTTCTCTCTTTGGGGCTGCAGGGGCTGGAGGAAAAAAAAAAAGATTTAAAAAATGTTGGTGGATAAATCCCATGCCATTCGGCCAAATTATGAGGCTCTGAGGTTACTGAACTTACCATCATCCTCATCGTCGCTATCAAATTTAGTCTTTTTGCCTTGGTAGTGAGTTCTGCCATGATCTCTGCCACCTCTTCCCCTTCGTCCTCCTCTTCCTCGGCCGCCTGATCTTCCTCTGCCACCTTTAATGCAGACGAGATGCATCAGTACTAATAAATACTATGAACCACTGATAATCCGTGATAGCTGAATGATTCTGTTTGAAGGTAGTTTTTACCTCTGCTTTTGGACCTGTTGAATGATTCCTGCTGAGCTTCGATGATCTTCTTCAGCATCTCTTTCTCCTCATCTCCCTCCAGCACTTGCCAGGTAACGCTGTTGTTTTTGACCTTCAGCTCCTCTCCGTTTGCTTCTTTGGCCTTGTCGAATGCCTCCTTTGCGTTTCCATCAAAAAGCAGGGTGCCCTTGTTGGAGGTAAAAAAATAGAAGATGTTACTCATCACATGTTCTCACCCTGAGTTTTAAGACTTGGGGGAGGGTGGAGATTTTTATTCACCTCTTTGGCCCCTCTTGTGAAGTCGACCCACTTTATCTTTCCATGCCCCGAGAACAATTCATGAAAGTCCTCTCTGGAAACATCTTCAAGCTCTCCTGAAAACTTCAACAGGCAACCTGTCTGTTCATTCAAAAGCAGGCCCTACAACACAAATTACAAATTATTATTTTGGCAACACCATCATGTATGTGTGAGGTCATCCCAGTGACAGGAGCTGATAAAACTTAAAAGAGATCTTACCATTTCTTTATCTTCTGCATGCTTCTGCAGTTGCTCCTTGTCTCTAAATAACAGAATTTTTTTGTCATTCATTGTATTTTCACAAAATATACATTGTTATGGAAAAAAGGGCAGTGCTCATGTACTTACTGTTTAGCTTTAGCTTTGGACTCTGCTTTGAACTGTTTTCGCTCCCCTGCTTTCTTTGCATGGTAGTCTTCCCTGAAAGCAGAGCAGCCATCTTATGATTATTCTATGCAGAAATAATGAAGGCATCTGTGCAGCCATCTGTAGCTCCTTGAACTCAGATTGGATATTTTATGCCAAAGACTTCAGATGTCTTTTCTAGAAAGTGAACAGTCTGTCAAGTCATTCTTCTAATTCTTCATTCCTCAAATTTTCCTGGATAGTATTTTATGCTCTGGACCTGTATGGTGACTAAAGCCTTTGGCAAATTTTCTTTCAAATCGTTATAAATTTAAAGTGATAAAGTGAGTTTTTAAAAAGGGTGCTGTTAAATGTAGTTATGATGAGCTTGAATGCATATCAGTTGCACTGCAATCACAGCATTTGTTAACACCACAACTCACCTTGATAACACGAGCATCTCATTGTCTTTGAATGATTTGATGTCTGATCGCTCAAGGAACTGTTTGGCCGACTCTTCCGTGTCAAAACAAATGAAGATCGATCCCTGTCAAGATAGGAGGGAGAAAAATAAATCAGATATCGTCCCAGAAACACAGGAAAAAACATTTATCTTCTAAATGTTGCCAAAGACATATTATACCTTGAACTGTCTTTGCAGGTTTCTCCTCAGTTGAATGTTTTCTATGGTGCCTGTCTCATTCAACCACTCCTGAATCTCATCAAGAGTCGTCTCGAGAGGAAAACCTTTCTAGAGGACAAAAGATTAGAGGAGACAGATTTATACAGATCCTTGACATAGCAGCAGCAAAGTGTAAAGTTTGAAAATAGTTACTGCACAACAAAGTAACAACAAATATATGTTTTCTTCATCAGAGTTCTATATATTGGTGTGCATGGGAGTGGCTTCACACACTTACAATGTACACAGACTTGTTTTTGACAGCGTCTTTGTAATCATCATTCAGTTCGGGTAAAGGTTTGTCTGCGGATCTTCTGATTTTTGTCTTGTCTTCACTGACTTCCAAGAGACCAGTCTTTGATTTCTGGAGAGCTGAAACGATGACGCTGGTCTCTGAGGTTATAGACTTCAGTCTGGAAAGAGAAATAATGTCATCAGACACTCTGAACAGGACGTAGAGGTATAATTCAAGAGTTGCTTTCAAGAGTGTGTGTAAGTTACAGTATATACTGTATGACCTACATGGACATTCACTGCTACAAATGCAGCAGACCTCTAAATTATTGCTCCACTGCCATTCAAAGACCGAGGCTTGATAAAAAGATTGCTGACTCACACCGACTTCTGACTAGAACAGGTTCCAAATATGCAGCCGGTTGTGCTGAGCTGTTAATAGAAAGACGTCCGAGTCCAATGATGTAGCTAAAAGTGACCTGGCAACAAGTTCACTTCACCGTCCTGGTGAGGACATGCACTGGTCTTGCCCTGCCTGTTATGAGTCACACACCAGATTGACCAAGTGAGACCAAGTGATTAGTCATTATTGTTTATTCTCCTTTGTTCTGTCAGCTGTGACCATTTTGTGACCCACTTCTTTTAGCTGATTTCCCCCCTCCTTTGTTATTGAAGCTTCACTATTGGATTCATCACTGTTGTGCTGGTGACACCTGAGTCAGTGACATCAAGCAAATATAGTCTCATGAGCTGCTAAGAGCTGGATTTAATTCCACACAGTCTGTGAGATGTTTCTTATCATTTGGCAGCTGTTTTAAGTTTAAAGACCACACTATTATAAGATACATATTTTGATAAATGACCAGCAAAATAAGTGGAGGTCTACTGCAAGGACTGATTCACACTGATCCCTTGAGGCTGATGGTGACAATAGCAAAGAGCAACAACCATCAGAGTGAAAACAGGTTTGATAAATGATGATATAGATAAAAAAAAAAAAAGAGTATGAAATATACTGCTGGACATCACAGCAGACTGTTTACCAATACATATCTTTTGTTGTATGACCTGCCTAGTGTGGGTTGCACATTCTGAAGAATAATATGGAGCTCGTGCAAAGGAAACACATTATTGAATGCCTAGTAATAATCATTTTGCAGCAGTCTAAAGAGAGAATACAAAAATAAAGAGGATTAACAAACCTGTTGAATTTTAGCATCGTCTCCAAGGTCACCCAGCCGTCATCCTGCTGCAGTTGCTCTTTGAGGAACTTGTCCCTCATAAGATTGTGATCTCCGAAATAGTACTAGAGGTAACAAAAAGACTCATTATTTACAAGTCTAAGATAACTTATTGAAAAATGTAGACTACAAATCAGTGTCAGAATTACCTCTATTTGCCGTGCCACTTTGATTTCAACAGGAGACATCTCTTGCTTTTCTGCCATGATTGTTCTGTAGAAAACAGGAACCAGAATATCACATCTTTATTCTCACTCTTCTATGGATACAATTTGATGTAAATCAAAGGACTGAAACAACACACATCATCCACAATGCTCTTAACCAAACGGCTTAAGTAATTAAGCTGAGTGTCATTCATGGGTTGAAGCTTCTCAAATGTGGAGATTTTTTTTAAATAGTTTTTTCTGATTTCTATCGATGCAAATCGAACAGTTATGTGTGTTCTGGGCTGCTGGTTGGCCAAATGAAACAATTTAAAGTCACTACCTTTAGATTAATTTATATACTTCATAAATTACATGGCTATTGGATTTTTTTTTTTTTTTTTTTTTTTGCAATTTAAAAAAAATTGCATTTAAAAAGAATAAAGGGTCCTTGATAGGTTTTGATACAGCTGATTTTTTTTTCAAGTGTGAGCAAAGCAACCTATGTTTTCCTTTTCCACTTTATTTAAAGACGCCATAAAACAAATCTAAAAAATAAAATAAAAATTGCAAGTTAAAACGGAAGTATATGAAGACCAGATACCATGTGGGATTTGATCTCTTTATTTAGATTTGAGTGAACAGACTCTTTCGACAAGCTAGAGATCTGCACTATGTATTCTGTAATTTGACATTTAATAATAATAATAATAATAGTAATAATATGATGCAATTGAATGGTAAGACGCGGCTAGGAAACAACATTAGTCAGCTGGTCACCATCTTGGGCGTTGTGGGCCAAGTAAACAAAATCTTACAAGACAATTTAAATCAAACGTGAAATGAAGCTTTTGCGACATGAACAGTTGTCAGTCATCATTTCTTCTGATGTCATGCTGCTTCATGCAGTTAGCTTCATAGCTAACATGCTAGCTTAGCCTGCATGCAGCAGCACGCGAGTCAAAACCAGCCTTTTGGGTCTAGACGCGATACAAGTTCAAGGTTTACTCTGTGTAATGTTTAACCATGCACAAATTATTCGTGCGTATAAAAGTTATCTTAATCATTTACACTTTCTTTGACTATTTTCTAGCAACAGCATGCCGTTCAATCACGCCACACTACAGACTGTGCAGTACTGTTGTCCTGGAGAGGAAAAAAAGCACATTTACCAGGTATCATAAAGAAAATATTAAGGCATTTTCCACCCGCAGTGAAAACTTAAACTTACATTCTTGTCTTAGGTCGACGTTTACAGCACTTCTTCTGAATCAAAAGTATTCACTTCGCTGCTCGCACGTTGTGGATTCGGAACTGCGTGCTACGGAAAACACCGAGGACCAAAAAGGACTCGTCCACACGCTTGTGCAACAGCTTCCCCTAGCTGCAGGACGACCATGTGAGTGCCAGGTAGCCTATATATGATGTAGGCCACAGCTCCGCAGCCTCAACACCCTGTGCCCTATTCGTGGCAAATTGCTTTGTTGTGCATTACCTCCACCCACCGAAGACCCAGTATAATAATCACAATAATCATAATCATACACTGTATTTATACCAAACAAAAAAGAAAAGAAAATAAATTAACCAAACCAAATTGTAATTAAATTAAAAAATAACTAATGATCCTATTTCTAAGATTCTGTTGATCTAGTTTGTTAATGTATTAAATACCTTGTCACACTTGATACCCTAGTGACAATATTTTTGTCTCCTAATCTAGGTGTTTTCTTTGATGCCTTTCTCTTTCTCTATCTCAAAGATACAGTAGCCTATTTCTGCTAAACATACTGCTTCCACATTCACATGTTTTCCAGTCACGTATAGACTGAACTGTTTGACCTGGTTTAGGATCTTTAGAGCCATCTGGATAAATCTGTGGCTCTGTATTGATTAACACTGATTGATCATGACCAAAACTCTGTATACTGGCTTTTGTTCATGATCCCAGCATACCTCAACAGCACTTACTGTAGGATGCTTACGCCATTGTAGAATTATCTAGTATGTGATGTAGCCTACGTGCTGTCCTTCCATCTCAGTGGTATTTCTGTCATTTCTAACCAGCCATCCTCCTCAGGGTGTCACTGTACCACAGCTTTGACTCATATGCAGCACTGAACCCACTATACAGTACAAGCATCCCTCAAAAAACAGAAACACATTCATCATTATTCTTTGTTTAATTCTGTGTTTACATTACTGTATCTTCTTCTCATTTATGTCATAATTCTAAACCATTGATTTCTACAAATTGTCTTAATAAGTGAATGTGGCTTCTGACGTGAAACACTTTGAATTAGCTTATTGTTGACAAGTGTTATTAATTTGCCTCACCATTAAATAAATTAACTTTTTTGGATTCTAATTCTCAAATGCTCCCTTCACAAAAGGTTTAATGTTTATTTCTCTTGGCAATTACTTTGGAAAGGTGTTTGTTTTGACCCCTTCCATCATTGATATACAAGAAATGGGGTAGACAAATTATTAGAAACAATAGAACACAATAAAGTAGCCTATAACACCACATACAGTAATACATTCTCAAAAATAATCACACTACCGTGGCCCTGAGAGTTCAATGCACTGCACTGTAAGAAAACATCAGCAGCCATGTGGTGCAGTTTATTGAAAAAAAAGAATAGCCTAAGCTTTTTTTTGTTTGGAGTGTCCAAGTGCATCATTGGTTTAAGCTGCTCTGCATATTTCTAATGTGAACTTCGATCATACTCAAAGTAGTCAAGCTCTTCCTCTTTTCAGTCTGTCCTTTAAATCTATTACAACAATGACCTACAAAAAATTACATAAAAATTATAAATTGTGACAGCCCTGAGGTATGTGCAGTGTACATGTTTGTTTTCAGTATGTGCACCGTTTATCAAATTAGTCATTCTCTAAAGGCAGAAACCTAGAATACTTCACCATTTGATTCATTTGGCACAAAATGACAAGAAATACACATATGTGATACGGATTCTGACACTAAACACCGTGAACACAAACACACCCATGTGATCTGGCCGGGCTGGGAAGAGTCCCCACTATCTCCCACGTGTCCAGCTCTGGGTCGTACTTCTCGATGCTCTGCAGATAAGTCCCTTTGGAGTAGGAATATCCCCCTGTTACATAAATACATCCATTTATTATCCCAGCCCCACATTCCATCCTCCTCTCCTTCATCACTGATATTGGTCTCCACTCGTCTCGCTCTGTGTCGTAGCAGTCTGCGATGGTCGTCTGTCCGCCCACCAAATACAGCTTGTTGTTAAGGGAAACGGAGCTCAGCCCGTACTCTGAAAATACAGAAGATTTTGAATCAGAAAACTTTATTCAGATGATATCACTGTTTTTCACATTTTGATTTTGATTTTTTTTTTCTTTCTCATACCTGGATGGGGACTTATTGTGACGATACTCCACTCATTGACATCTGTCCTGTAGACCTGGATTTTATCATAGGTGCAGCTTCCTCTGTATCCATAGTGGCCTCCGGTCACATAGATTTTATCTCCCATTACAGAAGCAGTGGCATTTCCTACACCTTCGAAGGGGACAGAGGTTATGTGTGTCATTTAATCAATAACTAACGTATGCAAATTAACATGGATTAATTGATTTTGCTTGAGGGCAACACAATAATCACTGCCACGTCATCAGCTTTTAAAGTTGATATGGTGAGCAAATCATTCACCAAACACAGTACTTTTAGTGATTTGTTTTGCTTTGCTCACCACAAACACCTGAGTTAATCTGCTACATGTATGCTCCACTATATTCACCAACTATTGAGGGCTGAAAGCTGCTAAAAACTCTCTATAGGCATGAGGAGAACAGTCAAGTTGGATGATAATTCTCTGTGGTGGTGCTTCGAGAAACTAATAATTAGCAGCTTAGCCTTAAGTTGTAAAAGAAAATAATGAAGAACATACATCATTTTGACCCACTTTTCATTTCCTCTGCTAGATCTAAATTCAGAGTCCATGGCAACTGAGCAAACTCCATCTGCTGATGAAGGAGCTGAAACGTGTCTGACTGCTCAGAAAGAAGAATAGTGAGTGAACTTTGTTTTAAAGATTTTTTTTCAAACTGCTGTTCCTTAGGTCAACAAAAGAGCCTATAAGATCAGAGTTTTTGGGGACAATCTCACTGTAAGGTCTATTTAGAGGCGAGAATGGGAGCTCTTAGTCATAGTGTAACTCTTTCTTCATCAGGAGATTAGACAGATCAGAGTGAACTTTAGCTCTTAAACCAACATCTCAGAACATGAACATCTACAGTTTCAGGTCGTACCAGGGCAAACTCCACCTATCAATGTAGATTGGATGTGATCAGATGCCCCATAAGAACTAGCTAGGCTACATGGACCTTGATTTGTAATGATTGTGATTATGATGAATTTGTAATATTTTGCATACCTTGGATCATTTTCGCCACAGGAAACCATTTCTTTTTCAAGGGATCATAAAACTCAGTCTCTCGCTCTGGAGCTCCTCCTCTGTAGCCTCCAATGGCATAAATGCAGCCATGCAGGGCCACAGAGCAGTGGTAGTACCTGGCTGTCACCATGGGGCAACCCTCTGTCCATTCATCATAGTCGCAGTTATAAATCGAAACAGTATCCAGGGCCTCGACTGTGTTTGTCCTGTAGCCTCCTGTCACGTAGATATTTGCCCCAAGTAAACTGACGCTGTAACTCTCCCTTGCGTGGTCAGGCATGTCTTTCCCCTGCACCCATGTGTCACTGATAGGATCCCAGATGTGCACTTCACAAAGAGGGTGCCAGTAGTATCCTCCGATGATGTACATGCTGGAGGACATTTTTCTACTTGCAGATATCTCTTTGCCATTGGACCTTAAAGCTTGAACTATCATAGACTTGAATTTCCCCTCACAGCTCATGAGGCGTTGCCTGTGCACCTCTAAAGTAGCCTTGAAGTAACTCTCATCCAGGTCCAGGTGGATGGAGTGCAGCAAGTCTGCAGCATGGTGCACACGGCTATCCAAGTCATGGGTCACCCACTTGGCCACAGCATCTATCAGCACATCATCCCTCTGCACGGTGAGGGTCTGAGCGGCCAGAACCGACCTCGTCCTCTCATGGTCCAGCTCCAGGAACTCCTCCTGCTGCACGAGCTCCGGGAACCTGCTCAGCATCACTCTCTGGGCCTCCCTCTCCAGTCCGGGACAGAGGTGCAGCTGAGCAAAAGCGTGCATCCCCAGGCAGTTATCCACATCCAGGAGGCGGATGAGAAACTCCTCGCAGGCCTGTTTGACGGAGTTGAACTGCAGGAGGTCCGCAGCCTCCAGCAGGCTCTGCACGTTGCCCTCGGTGATGCGCACCTGCGCCGTGTACACGTAGTTCACCAGGGCGCCCAGGACCGCGCAGTCCACCCCGGCCAGCTTGATGACGCTGTTTGACCTCTCCCTCATGTCAGCTGTGAACATGACTTTAAAATAGGAGCTGCGGGCCGACAGCAGCGCCCTGTGGCAGTGGAACACCTGTCCGGACTCGCCACATTGGAGGGAGACGTCAGTGAAGAGGCCGCTGATGTAAAACCGCCTGAGAGCATCCAGGAGCTCTGCTGCATGGTCCCCGTCACAGAAGTCATACGTGTAGACTTCACCTTCTTTATGTGACATGATGCTATCTGGAAAACACACACACACACACACACACACACATGCAAACATGTCAGTAATCCACCTATTGTGCTGGGGGGGAGCAAAGCAAAATCGTGACGTCACATTCCCATTTATAATTAATTACAGTCTTATAGTGACGCAATTATCCCTTTATCTACCGCTTTACTACAAGTGGAGATACCACACACTACAGCTACTACACTACACTAAACTACAGGCTTACCGCTTATCCTCTATCCATGAATAACCGGCGCTCATCAACACTGACACTCGCCTGCTGGATGGCTGCGCGCTCGTCTCCAAAAACACATGAAACCTCAATATAGCTCCTGCAGGACAGTCGCAGGCAGCTCTGTCCTATTTTGGTATTTGTGTGTGTGCAGCAGCAACCCCCACCTCCAACCACCCTCCCCTCCTCCTCCTCCTCCTCCTCCTCCCCCTCCTCCGCTACAGCTCTCTCCCTCTCCGCCAGAAGGTCCTTGATGAGAAAAAACTCCAAACACCCATTCACAGGGAATCACCCAGCGCCTTGAGCCTAAATATAGACTCACCTCCATCCACACGTCTCGTGATGCGCTCACGCTCGGCGCATTAGTGAATCCAACAGGGACAGGAGGAGGAGGAGGAGGAGGAGGAGGAGGAGGAGGAGGAGACGCAGCAGCGACAGAATACAAATCTTATACAAATGAGCATCGTCCTACATGCTGCACAAGAAGGAGCCATTGCACTGTTCACTATTCACAGACCACCACCACCACCACCCCCCGACCCTCCTCTCCAATTCTTGTCGTTGCCATGGTGTTTGTGAACCCAGTTCCAGTGCGGTAAAGACGGCTTTAACCTAATCCAAGGGATTAACTGCACAGTGCACAATATTCACTCCTGCACATGATCTCAGAGATATGACTTATAGGAGCTGCTTCACTCTCGTTTTTTTAGTCGTGGAAGAAATATGCTTTTACTTGGGAATTTCTGATAAAACACACTCACCTTTTACTGCCTTCAACTGATATTAGCCTATAGCCTATCATCAAAACATATGATTGAAAATAAAATACATAGCTGGTTAAAGATTAATCCTTACCCTTTTCTGACGACCCCCACAAGGTGGTGTTTAGCTGAGCCCCCTTCAGTTGACTGTGAGCAAGGCTGTGACCAAAGAGATATCTCAACTTTTCCTGTTTTCATTTAAATAATTATAAAAGGAGTCAGAATTATTATTCTGGTTTAAAGAACAAAAAGCAACAACACTAAACTATAGGCTTAGTGTGTAACTAGCTCCACCTACTTACACACTATGCATCTACACTATATATACAGTAAAATATGTAAATAGTAGAGTAATAATAGTAAAATAATACCGTTGATTCCTGAGAGAACATGCGGCTGCTAATGTGTCTGTTTGTTATATTTGTACAGAGTGGAAAAACAAAATTGACTCCATAAACATGAATTTCAAGCAGGAAGAACTTAACACACAACTACTACAAGTAAATTACCAAAATCAAATTTGGAATTGAGCAACATTTGAGGACAATACTTCCAAATGACTGACCTTGGTTGTATTGGCTAGATTAGGGTCCCTACTGGTGGGTGTTTTTATTGGATGATGCATCATATTTTATGAGCTTGTTTTGCATTAAAAAAACAAAACAACCTATGAACCAGATGTCAGTTACGTTATTACTCCATTATGTTTGCCTATTGTGTTGCCCCGTACAATGTAATGTCAACCTGAAATGTGGACTCTACAAATGATATAAATCTTCTAAAAAAAAATCAGAGTCAAATTTCATTTAACAAAATAAAATAATCGTTATTTCACCTTTTTTTTTTTTAGTAAGGGCATTTTATTTTACATATTGTTATGAAACTGAACAACAATTTAAACATTTAATTTCGTTTCACTAAATGAACCATCTAAACGCTGGAATGTTATCAAAATACAAGTATTAAACTACAAGAGTTCAACTCCTCAACAAGTTGTTAGCTGTAAACTCTAAAAACCAGTTATGTTAGACACTCTGGAACGTGTAATGTTTTTCAGATACTGAACGTTATCCCGAGCACAGTGCACGCTTTGCTGCTGTCGTTTAAATGGCGAGTTGTGCTGCCTCCTTCACCAAAGGCTTCAAGGCACCGAGGTCTCGCAGGAGAGAGGACACCCCCATGCAGTACCACAGATCCCCAGAGCGGTCTGAGGGAGCACTGAAGGACTCGATCTCCACTCCCTCTGAGGCCAGCACTCCTAAACAAAGAACAATCAAAGGGGGAAAATATGATGCGAATTCAAAGCAGACAAAAATGTTATTCACTTGTTAGTCAGGTTTTGTTGGTCATGTTTTCCTTTGAGTCCTGCTTACAATAAACAATCATCTTACCATGCATCCAATCGTCATGCACTGCAAAAACTCAAAATCTTACCAAGAATATTTGTCTTATTTCTAGTCAAAACAATCTCATTATACTTAAAATAAGACTCATCACATTTAAAAAAGTAGCTTGTTTTTAGACGCTTTTGACTTTTTTCAAGCATTTTTTCACTTGAAATAATCTGATAGTGGGGAAAGTTTTTCTTTCTTATTACAAGCACAAAAAAACTTGCGTTCACTGGCAGATTTTTCTACTTATTTTAAGTGAAAATTTGTTTGAAACAAGTGAAAATGATCTAAGTTTTAGGTGATGAGTATTATTTTAAGTGGTAAGAGATTAGTTTTGACTAGAAATGAGACATTTTGACAAGAAATAAGACAAATATTCTTGGAAACATTTTGAGTTTTTGCAGTGTGGTGTCATTTCTTTACTACTACTTATCACCGACTCAAAAAACAAACAGGTTTTCCTTAAAAATCCATCCAAAACAAGCCAAAGAAACAAAATGGTTTCTATCTATTAGCCCTAGTCTTATTCAGTTGGTCTTCAGGTATTTCCCTTAATAAACAAATCTGTGTTCAAGCACCATCGTAAAGTTTCTCACCGGCCACTGAGGACAGGAGCTGAGGGCCGGCAGAGGCTTTGAAGAAAAGCAGGTTCCCAGTGAGAGAGACTGGTTGTCTGAAGGCACTGTCACTGAGCTCCAGCAGCACTGGCACACCACCTTGAACTGAACCACTGGCTTTGTAGCTGGAGCCACTGGCCTTGGCCTCCACCCGGCACACGCCACCGCTCCCCCCTTCAGAGGCGCAGTGGGCCTGGTTTACCTGAAAGTTCAAGTCACATACCGTACGTGAAATTATTCTGTTAGGATACACAGACACTGTATTAGACACATTGAGGTGAGGTAGTACCATGATTCCAGTTTCCTTGGCAAGACTCAGTGCATTGATGAGGTTGGGGCAGCAGCCAGATTCATGATTCATCAGACCCACCAGCACCGCTGCCGTCATGTAACCAGTGGAGGATTTCATGCAATCACCTGGTTTAAAGAAAACGGTTCATAATATTAGCTGCCATTAGTGAAACACATTAACAAAATAGTTAACTGCCAAGACATACATAGAATGGATCAAATATTGTACCATTTTCACTGTTACACCACTAGGGGGAGAAAGACCCCACATAACCTCCCATCTTCCCCCATTCAGTGGCATGAATTTGAAAGCAAACTAGTTCGACCAGTAGTTTTACCGTGGGTGGTGATTTGAACTTGGCTGAAAGGTTTCTCAGAGTTTGTGCATGACTGCAAAACAGCTCCAACGGCTTCTCCCAGTTTAATCAGAGGTTGAGACTCCTGGGAGAAAGTGCTGGCAAGAACCTGAGCATTTACCTACAGAAAAAAAAGAAAATATATGGATTCAGTGTTAGTGAACTGAATGTGATCAGATTTTAAATGCAGATTCTCCCGCACTTTGCATAATTCAGCCACTTTCCTTCTTCTTCATTGCTAGTTGAATTGATTACATTGTTGATGGTTTGATGCAGTGTGGATTTTTTGGTTCTTAAAAGCTAGTTTAAAGATTATCTGGGCCTGTTGCCTAGCAACAACCAACAGGATATTGACATTTAGCCGACTCATCATCATATTTTAGAGTGAAGCCAATGAATGAACTCATTTTCAAATACAAATGCCTCTTAAGAACACGCAGATTATTGTGATATCTAGGGCCGCACAATGTGAAACAATATATTATTACATTACAATTACAATTTGCTTTTCATTTTCACTCAAATATATGATGCTGTGATTTTTGTTGGTCTTGTTCCAAACAAACACATCCCTTCATGTCTTGAGAATATGATCTGATAGCGAGGGTGTCGCTATAGCAACTCAACACTTACAGTATACGTAGCACTAAAAATGCATAACAATGTTGCGTCACATTTTATTCAACTCCAGTGATTTGGTTTGTGATTCAGATTGCATTGTGATCCATTGTGCAGCCTTAGAGAGCCCTAATGATCCACTGTTGTTATAACCACAATAAACTATACATCAAATGTTTCATGTTTCATATAAGCAGCTCCCCTGCACTTCCATAAGGGAGAGCCCCACATTCATGACCATATGTGCAACTAAAGTACAGCATTAAAATACAGGGGAATGTATGAATAATAATACTTAGGTTCCATTAATCTATTGCACTCAGTGCATTTCGGAAGAACGCTCAAACACATATCCCATGAATAAGTCATCACCTGCAATATGTTGATGCTGGAAGAAGTCATCTCACATGAGCACTTTTAATAAAAAGGCAAATAGAGTTGTAACCATGGCAATCACTGAGTTAATCATATGGAAGACAACTGATTCATATGGGAGGCACTGATTTTAAGATTGAAAGTTTGACTGCTGACCTTGGAAACAACAGATAAATGTCAAGACCTGCTGAGAGATAAAGCCCAATACTCACTACTAATTGAACGTGCACTAAAATTGGTTCACTTGCTTTATACTTCACATTTTTACTGAGTAAAACCCATGCAGAGGAGAGAGGATTATCACAATCATTAAAACCCAAGTTACAGTGTGTTGTTCAGAATGAACATAATTACCTTATGAGATGGTGTGACACATGCTAAGATACTGAGTGCAACAGACAACAGCACATTTCAGGACACAGTCTCACCTGGATATAGGCTTTGACACAGGAGTGTGTGCGAATGGATGTCACGTGACAGTGACCAAATTGCGAAGTATTTCCTCAAGCATTCATACATCTTACAAAAATCACACTGAGCATCGACTTCAACTTACTGCTCCAACCAAATTCTTGCCCTTCACCATGTCCACAATCTGCAGAGCGATGTCCTCCCCACAGCGAGCCTGGGCCTCCTTGGTACTGGCTCCCAGGTGAGGACAGCTGATCACATTGGGATGGTCCACCAGTGAGCGGTTCTTAGGTGGCTCCTGGGGCCAAACATAAACACATATATAAACTATGACATCTCCATTATAGTCATTCAAGAGTGATGTAAGGACACCTCTTACAGGTAGGGTTGGAGATCCTGGAAAATCACACATTGGATCATGACACATCATGATCCAATTGACTACAACGTGACATTGTACGTGATTGGATGGTGTTTTTTAAAGCTTGTTCGTTCCCCAGGCAAGTGTTTTTTTCATTTTTGTGAAAAAGCCTTTATTTACAATCAGGTGTTGGGGGGATTTTGAGCAGTTTAGGTAAAAATGATCCAGAATAAGATCTCCAACCCAACCTTTAATATATAAAAGCAGCCTGACGTTGTTGCAGTCGGTTGTAGTCAGATTACTGTGTAATGACGGATGACAAAACTTGCCTCCACAAAGACGTCCAGTCCTGCTCCTCCACACTGTCCAGACTCCAACGCTCTGAGGAGAGCGTCCTCATCAATGATGCCCCCTCGAGCACAGTTCACAACTTTCACTCCCTTCTTGCATTTTCCAAATGTTTCATCATTAAGTAGACCTTGGACACACATGCAAAAATAAAAAGCAAGTTCTACAATGTGCACGTTCAAGCTGCAACAGTCATGTGATCAGCCAGGATTTCATGTATAAGGCTGCTCAGTGGGCAGGATCTGAACACAACTCACCCACAGTAGAGGGCATTAAGGGAGTGTGGACAGTAATATAGTCACACTGGGGCCAAAGCTTCTCCAGACTCATCTGCTCCACCCCCCAGCTGGCTGACACCTCAGGTGGAGTGATTGGATCATAGCCAATAGTCTGAAGAGAAAAAATGATTTATAAACATGATCATTAAATCTTAACATCATAGAGCTATTAAAACCTGAGAAGTGCGAGCACGGTCTTGTCCTGTTGTAATCTCTTCACTCACCCTCATGCCGAACGATTGCATTCGAGAGGCGACTTCTTTTCCTATTCTCCCGAGTCCAACAATCCCGAGGACTTTGCCGTACAGCTCTGCACCCATGAACTGTAAAATTAGAAACAAAAACAAAAGACCCTGACCACCAAATGCAAAACTGCACAGATCTGAGTGTCGCATCAGATTAGTGCCGACCGGATGAACAATGGAGTCGACCATGCAATGGCAAATTTGCTTTGTGTGCCAACTGCAAACAGTCCCCTCGAACAGCAGACGGGGGCAAACCAGACCCTCTGCTTACCTTTTTGCGATCCCAGTTCCCTTGCTTCATTGACATTGCAGCTTGAGGCACATTTCTGAAAAAAAGAAAACATACTTATTTATTAAGTTTCAAACATGCAATCATAATGAATAAACGTATATAACAAAAAGAAGACATGACTCATCTTGCCTTGAGAGGCTCATCAGTAAGGCACATGTCAGCTCTGCAGCACTGATGGTGTTACCGCTCGGTGTGCTGCAAAGAAGAGTCGACGGTTACTGGACTATACTGTAAGTTACACTGAACCTGTACAAGTCAAATTTATGCAAAAACAAAGAGTGAAGACTTACTTCATGACAATTATACCCTTTTTGGTGGCCGCATCAACGTCCACATTGTCCACACCAGTCCCGGCTCTCCCAATGATTCTGAGATTATCAGCAGCATTAATAACATCAGCTGTCACCTTGGTTGCAGATCTAACCACAAGGCCATCGTAGTCCTGGGAGGGTGAGAAAGGCACAATGTTACTCTCTGCACAGATTCACAGCATCAGTGACTTTGTGAGACTTTGAATACCGAGATTTTGGTAATGAATGAACATGACATGAAAAGAGCCTTAAAGAGCAGTGACTTCTGTGGGAGGAAGCCTGACCTCCTGCAAGTAGGCTAATGCTCTTCTATGGAAAGTAGCAAATGTGCATCGAAAGAGTTGCTAGATTTGATGTTAGGCGCTTTTTGATGGGTGCGAAAGAGTTGCTTCCGCAGTTGAAAAAGTCAGTTTATCTAATCACAAAAAGACACTTACTTTGCAACACCGCTTCTTGGCACCGAATGACCTTTCAGAGACCAATAACTAGTGGGGAAACGGTATATCTCTATGTCATGTGGCATTCAGCTGACTGGTGATAACTCAGTCAGTGACATACCTATCAATATAGTATACTTTGCAAATGTAAAAGCACAGAAAAAATGAGGTTAAGAAGGTGGTGGCGGCCACGAGGGCTTCATTTTTGCCCTCAGGGACCAAAAGGCATGACATAATGTGGCCTTGAAGAACTGCACACTGCACACTACTATCCATTTAGGTTGTTTGAGAAATGCAACCCTATTGTTTCTAATATGACAAGTCTAATCTGTGGAAAGCAAATATTTGCTTCTGTTACTCACACACAGACACACTCACACCGGCTGTGATAATAGCTGCCGGTGTGTGTAAAGTGGCTGTGATGGGTAAACTCGGAGATGAGTTGCATCAGCTTCACAAGCTAGGGGCGGTACTAAACCACAAAAATCAGCAAGCACCCCTTTACATGCGATTCATACACACACACACACACACACAGCATGAAATCAGTGGGTCGAATCAAAGTGCACACACCATTTATTAAACTTTGTGTGAGAAATAAGGAAAAAGAAAAAGAAACACATCGCTGCCTTTTTCACTTCTTCCCCAAGACAAGTGCAGCGACACAATCACTGGAGCTTGTAGACAGACTGAAAGTAAAGCGACTAAAGATTGAAAAAATGCATGTTGCGCAAGGTGAAAAGAAAAAGACAACCTGCACGTGAAAGCAATTGTGCAACACGGGCTGCTCTCCTTTACCTTTATCTCCGCCAGTAATTCATCCTTCTTCATGTTCTGCTTCTCCGTCACTCGGATGCCATTTTCCTCCAGCAGCCTCCTGCAGCGGGGGTCCACGCTCTCACTGATCAGGACACTTTTGATGGAGATCGGGGCCATCTTGGCAGTTTGTTCTTCGGCTTGGCTCTTTCGCGGTGGGGCTAACTTGTGGTAAATGGTAGATGCCGGGGTGAGGTGATGATGGACATGGGGAGTTGCTTTTCCCTCTGTAGGTTTTGAATGGTTATCTCGGATCGGGGACAGCCCCCTTTCTAAGGAAAACCCGCCTCCCCGTGCAGTCTCTGACGCAGCTGCATCCAGACAGGAGGCCGGCTGGATATGTCAGCCATGGAAGAAGTATTCACTGTTTGTGTGTTAAAATGTCACATTAGTAATCTACATGAGCATCAGCAAAAGTGTATAAAAGCAGCCTACACAAAGTTGGTTAATTTGTATATTAACATCAAACTAATTGATATTATTACAGTTTCAATTATGTCACCTGGAGACTTGCTCCTCCTGCTCATCTTTGCAGACTTTTTTTCAGTTGTCTGGGGCTCATGAAATAAAAAGATCTAGACCTAGTGCATTAAAGTTTGAAGAGTCCAGTTTTTTTTTTTACATCTGCTGCAAGAATTGTATTTATTTCTTTTTTGCAAATATCAACAACATTTTGAGTTGGCCAGGGCGTGGGAAAACTTTTACTGTCAAAACTTTAGGTAAACTGCACCCCAAGCTGTCAATCTAATGTAGTGGAGTTAAAAGTACAATGGAAAGTATTACAAGTATTGGGAATCATAAAATACATATAGCCCACCTCGAAATTATAATGAAATTGAGAGCTTAGATGTTAAAATACAGCAGACATAAAGAAACAACAGTCTGTCAACCATTCAACATTTAAGGTCAGGCAAGTTTCTTTTTTTTTCAGTCTTAATTCAAGAGACACTGTGCATCACCTGACTTATTAGGCTGCACATGACATGCTGTCCTCTTATATCAGAGTTGGCTCAGTATTCAAGTCACTCTTCAAGTCAAGACATGGTCTCAAGACAGTGATGATCATAATGTGGGACCCACTTTAATGCTTTAATTATAGAAGTCCATGCTTCAGTGGCGCACTTAGACTAATTTCAATGCCACAAGGGACCCATCAGGCCAGTTTCATATGTTGTCCTATTTGTTATCCTAACCCTTTGTTATACTAAGACCCAGATTTCTGGCACTATTCAACAGTGCAATCTAAAATGATTTACTGACCTTCGGATTTCATAAGAACTTCTCCACATTTAAAGTTAGGAGTTAACAGTGCAGTAGAAAATAATTGTGTCAAAATGTATAGTTTTTTTTTCAATGGCGGAGGAGGTGAAAATATAATGTAATAAAATATCATCTTGGTTGTTCAACCTTTTAATGGGAAAATCTTATTAGACTCAATTGAATATTTTAATCACAACATTTTTACATTAGCCACATCTTAAAACACCTCTGTCACACCCACAGCTATTATAATGCAGACAATTACAGGGGTGAGTTTAATTAAAGGAGAATTAAAAAAGCATTGATTATTGTGACTTGTAGCCTACTGACTCCTGAATCCCTTGTAGGAATATTTTTTGTAGGAATATTGTTTTATTAGAATAAAATAAAGATGTAAGATTTCAATTTTTTTTATTGTATCAAATAAAAAAACACACATTTACCAGTATTATATATTATATATCTCTGGTAATGTTAGTGCGTAGGAGTGAATCGACAGTGTCGCTTGACCCACAGCGGCACCTGTCGTCAATCACCGGAAGTTCCTCAGATTGGTCCAGCCGTTGCCTGGATACAGCGCAACACACGCAGACTGGCACGGTAGTGTGTGTAACGTTTGCTCCACAAAAAGTTTCTTGAACAGGCCGCTTTTTTTCGTTAAAGCAGCCACTTTTTCTTTCTTTAAACCATAGCGAATGTACCAAACACAAATGGCGTCGGTGGTTCAGCTCGGCCGACGGAGAAGGTCCAGTAAAAGTGGTGAGAGCTTTAGCTTATTGAAGGTTTGAGGTTTCTAGAGATAACTGTTTGATTTGTCTCACAGGAAACATGACCAACTGACTCACTAGAAAATGTCAGAGTAGCTCTGACAACATTTAACATGTAAATGTCATGGCATACAACCTTCTTGCACAACCGTGTAAACTGTTTCTTGTTTGTAATGGCCTCTCTAGAAGTATCTGACATCTAGTTATTACCTCTTATGGCAAAGACATGGCCAGTGTTTCAATCACATCTGACCTGGGTTTGCATTTTACTAGCCTCCTAAAACATGTTCTCTGGTGAAAACAGATCTATTTAAAATTTAGACTAAGTTAATAAACTGATTACAACTTCAAAAAGCCGTGCTTTTGAGGAAAGGTTTTGCACAATTGTAGTCTACAGCTGGGAAAACACTGAAGAATCATAGCTAACACACAATTTGCAGAGATTACAGAACTAAATACAGTGGCACATAATGATTGGCTGTCTTTTCTTTTTTGGTAATCAAGGGGTCAATTATATTATCTCAGATATAGACTCATTTAGAGAAAAGACATGAAATGAAAAAGGTTGATGATGAGGGGGGTCACTCTGTTGGCTATGTATCATCTCAGTGTAAATGTATGAGTTATGACTTGTAATAATAAACGATTCGGTTAAAAACTAGAGAATGTAAACTGCTCCAGTCATTAAAATGCCAGAGAGGATGTAAACCCTATGGAGGACACATCCTCTGTGTGTTTAGTGGTAACTATGGCCCTGCTTATACAAACATAAACCAGTTTTGGCACATGTCAACAGGTTCACCTTTTACTTTGAAGGAATCATATGTATATTACATTTTGTAAGGGTCTTCATCATCTTCACAGTCCTCATCTACATGCATTATTAACTTTCATGGTGCTTAATTATTCAGTTCCCATAAGATACTGTGGTTAACTCCCTCCCTTTTTAAACAGCGCCTTCAGCAGAGTTAGCCAGCAGGAGGATCCAGCCACCTGATCTCCGACAAGTCAAGGTCTTACCCAAGGCTGAATGGCTGAGGATTCAAGACGAACTGAACCAGGTCAATAAAGAGACTGAGAGGCTGAGAGAGGCAGCCAGCCGGAGAGAGGCCCTGCACCTGCAATCAAAAGAGGCGGTGAAACTGTGGTCCAATACGCTTGCTGTAAGTTGCCTGTGCTGGGTTTTGTGTATTGTTTCCAGATGTGCTTAAGAGGTTTCAAAAAACACAATATCCTGCAGGAAAACCAAAGCTTAACTTACCGTACTTCTGGTTTTCATATTTATTGAAGGGGCAAAGGCAAAAGAAGCTGGAGGCAAAGAAGATTCGGGAGCAGATCGAGGAGGAGAAAAGGAAACTGATTGATATAGAAGAGGCCCAATACCGAGAACAGACGCGTAAAGAGGCTATTGAAAAAGCCAAGACTCAGCTGTATTATCAAACAGACCAAGTCAAACGACTACATGTAGGTGTCAGCATTACTGTTAGGCTTTTTATACACTGGTACTGTCATATAACAAGTTCATTTTTACTACACCCACAGCGTGCACTCTTGCTGACAGAGGTGCTGAAGGAGAGGGAGGCCCAGATTGAACTGAAGCAGAGAATAAAGAGCGCCTCTAAAGATGTGGACAAAGATTTCCTGCATAAAGTGAAGAGCAAAGAGGACGAAGTTCTGAGGCAGGAGCAGGAGAAAGCACGTCAGAAGAAATTTGAGAGACTGACTGTTGCAGAAGACCTGAAAAACAAGTAAGTCCCACATCAGACCAGGTTTCAGCAGGCTACAGTTGTACTGGTCTCTCTCTATTCCAATTATATGCAGTGAGAGCCTGAGAAATAGGCTTGTGTATGAATATTTTGTCATATGTTTCTTTAGGATTAAGGAAAATGAGTTGGTGAGAGAGCGTCAAAAGGCCGAGAGCAAGAAGGAAGGAGAGGAAATCCACCGCCTTCGAGAACTTTATCTGCACGAGCAAAGAAGAGAGGACGAAAGACAAGCAGAGCACAAGAGAAATGTCATGCGAGCTCACCTGGTAGAGTTGCAAAGTTACGTGGTATTTGTATCTTTATTATCTAGTATATAGGTTTATTGTTGTGTACTCTGTATTTGCAGGAACATCTGGCAAATAGAGATGTTATAAGAGCAGCAGATGCACTAAAACAGGAGGCTGAAGAGGAGCAAAGGAAGGTTTTCCTCTCTGCCAAACAAAAAATGATGAAGTTAAGGAGAGAGAAAGAAGCTGAGTTGTTGAGGTAAAACCCAGAGTATCTCCATTTAGTTTCATTGGCATCTCTAATGTTAATGATTAAAATTGCTGAGTGTTTTTATTCTTCAGAGAGGCCCAGGTGCAGAGAGAGAAGATCATGGACAAACTGATAGTGGAAAAGGAGGATAAAAGTGTCAGTGAGGAGCAGAGGATTGCGAGGGCTGTCGCTGAGCGGGAAGCCATACAGGCCCAACAGCGGTGGGAGGAGGAGGAGAAGAAGATGGCCATGTCAAAGTCCATCGCCACTCAACGAGAAATAATGGTAACTCAGGTTCAGATTCTGCGATCGATGGCACCTCACCAAATCACATTACTGTGGCAAATTAAATCTCTCAATATAACAAACTGTTTCACCAGAGACAAGAGAAGGAGCAGAGGGACAAAGTAGCGCAGCAGACTGCCCAGGACACGCTCAAGGCCAAGAAAGAGGCTGACAGGATATTTTCTGAGAAACAACAGCTGAAGGCTCAGAGGATCAGAGAGGACAAGAGAAAACTACGAGACTTCCATGCTGCACAAATGGTACGGTAACACCACAGCTCATCATCATTACAGACAGAGCATTCACAGTTATGAGCCCTTTGTTCTGTGCTGGTGAATTTGTGACAGTTATAACTGAAGCTTTTTCATACACAGGCTACAAACATGGCCAGAGATCAGCAGCTGAGAAGAGAGGAACAGGAGTTCATGGCACAGAACGCACAGCTCATGGCCGAGGAGGAGAAGCAGTTTCAGCAGTACTCACAGCACGTCATCAGCGCGACAGGGGACGCTCAGAGGAACGTGTATCCACTTTGCAGAGCTGTGAGGGAGGGGATTGGCGGAGGGCTCGGTCCTCCTTTCAGCGGAGTCAGGCCCAGTTACCAAGTTCAGAACTCTAGTGGCGCTCGGATGCCTAAACATGCCTCTGGTGTCACACAGAACATTAAAAAGCTCAATGAGGCTGTAGATATTCAAGAAGCAAAGAGGAGACTTGGGTTTATGTGGTCTTAGTTCTCCCCCAGCAGGAAGATTTTATCCACACCTTTCCCTGAATTTAGCATCTTTGAACATACTGAATGTTTTAATTACATTCTTAAAATAGCTTCACAAAGTCTGTGTCTGAAATCGCTCCATCGTTGACTACCAACAAACACTCACTATAAACCAGAATGTCTTCTGGTTCAAGTTCAGCCTGGGACCTGTTGTTGGCTGTAGATACCATCTCTCTCTCTTTGTTTTATATATTCAGGCATAAAAATGCCCAAAACAAACAAAATATGATGTGTCCATATTGTGGAGACTGAACAGTGCGTCCCAAATCTATGCTACATGCAAATTCTTAGCAGGGATTACATGTGACGTCCACACATTAGAAAACCCAACTCAAACCAGTCAGAATACACAAAAAGAGACATTTGTCAGATGCTATTCTCCCAAAATGCATTGCACAAAGGAGAAGATATTGGAAAACGATGTTACAAAGACATTTTGTTTCCATTTGTGAAGGTTAACTGATAGTGAGGGTTAAGTCACCAAGTAATGGATGCTAAACAGTATTTCATTTCCTTTTAGTCAACTATTGTGTGTGATATATACTCATGTAGTACATTTACCTTTGCAGGAGTAAACACTGAGTGATTTCAGACACTAACTTTTAGATATGTTCTTTAAATTGTTCATTTTATTCAGTATGTATGTTGTTAGGCTTCTGAAGGTTGAAGTCAACAGTTTATTACCAACACTGCAAAAAAAAACTTCTGTGATGTTCAGAGAGACCTCCCTCAAGGTCGACACTCACAAAACTAACCAATCACACAACAATGTTTTCTGTGGATGCTTCACATCAGCTGCACCAACCAGAGAAGAGACTTCTCTGGGCTGAAAACGTGGACCCTGGTTAACAGTGTTAAGTTACTATGAAAATATAAATCACTGTTTGTCACGATAATATTGGATGCTAATAATGTTTAGGCCTGTTATGTATAAAACTGTGTGATTTTGTTTGTGTTCTGATTATAACAGCATTTACAGAATATTAAAACAACCAATTAAAATCCAAACTGAGCGTTTTAATTGAATCAATACTGTAGATGAGTTCCTCTTAAAACCAACTTCCACAAAACAGTTTATACAAATTGGTTTTATGTTGTACTTACAGCATGACAGTGACATTTCTTCTTTCAAAAACAATCCAGAGTTATCTCAAAAGAAAACAGGATTACAGTAAGGTTGTGGATGTACAAAAAAAAAAACTCACAATGTTCATTTACCATCTAGGATATGCATGCATTCAAGAAATTGAGTGTCATCTTCCAGATTTGTAGTTTTTGTAAAAAAATAACTTGGCAGGTAAACATCAGACTTTGCCAGTTAGAAGCAGTCTTTATCCCCACAAACCAACTGTATTAAATAATATGAAAACAAATTTCAGTAGAAAACCTCCCGAGGGGAAAAGACTTTTAAAAAGGAGCGGATCTGTTGCAGTAAAATCTGAAATGATTTTCTTTTTAAACAAATTGTCAGAAATTTGAGCTGTTAAGCCAAAATATAATTTACCAAAGAAACAACAAAATAAACTGTTTTAAAACTGACTTCATGTACAATTAAAAGAAAACCCGGTCCTTTTATCGTAACTGCAGGGCAGTGGACACTGTCTGTGAATTTCTTTTTCAGATACAAACCCTTTTCTCTAATCTGTCTATGCAGCTACAGCTCCGATCAACAGTGTTACAGTGTTAATGGGGAACAAATCCACATTCAGAGCCCAAATACAGTCCCCACTTCAGGAGGGGATCATGTGACGCTGCAGTTTGAAACTGTGGATTTGATTTCAATGTTTACAGTTTTTTTTTGTATCCTGCTAAGCTTCATCCTCTCTGCTCTCGATATCTCTTCCCCTCTTATCTCTCGTTTATAGTTTTACTGCTTTTTCTCTTTCATGTTTCTTATCAGGGTTATCACAGTTTCTGCAATGAATGAGAAACATGAATATTTCTCACTCTAGATAGGAAGCTGTTGCTGCATATTACATGAGTAATGGGTATAAAAGTGGGACAGAAATCCCAACCCATTTCTTTAGGACATCATCACAGGCTCAGTCGCTGTCAGAGCTGGAGCTAGAGCTCGATTTATTTCTCTTGCTATCGTTTTTGTCTTTGCCCTTTGTACTGTCTGGTCTTGGTCTGGCTGGACTTCTTCTGTCTTTGGATCTAGAGGTACTATTTGCTCTTCTTTTGGAATCGGGGCTCCTCTGACTCTTTCTTTTCTCATTTCTGTCACTATCAGAACTGCTACTACGTCTTCTCCTTTGGCTGTCTTTTTCTTTTCTATGAGATGATCGATCTTTGCTGTGGTCTCTTTTGTTACTCTTGCTTCTGGAGCGCCTGCTTCTGTGCGAGTCTCTGGTCTTACTTCTGTCTGGACTTCTTGTTCGACGTTCCTTATCCCTAGATGATCCCCGCCTCCTACTCTCCCTGTCGCTGTTGCACCGTCTCTCCTGGCTCTTGCTGCGCTCCCTGCCCCTTTCCTTGTCTTTTTCTCGTTTTTCTTCTTTGTCTTTTGATGCTGCAGTTGCTCCTCTGTCCCTGTTTCTGCTACTTGATCTGCGTCCATCTTTTGTAGTTGATCTTTCTTTACTTTTTGACTTTGTCCTAGTCCTCTCACCATTTCCCTTTGTGTCCTCGTTATGCTTTTTCTCAGACTCTTGACGTTTATTTCTATCTTTACTATGATCGGATTCTGATTCCTTGTCTTTCTTAGGAACACTACGGTCTTTGCTTCTTGACCGGCCTCTCCTGTCGTCACTTTTGTGCTTATGACCTTTATCTCTGCTTTTGGATCTCCTACTTTTTTCCCTGCTTTTACTGGGACTTTTAGATTTATCTCGTTTCTTTGCCTTGTGTTTGCTGTGCTTCTCATCCTTCTCTGCAGCATCGTCATCTCTGCTCTTGGATCTGTGTGACCGAGCTTTCTTGTCTTTTTTATCCTCAGCAGTTTTTTCGTGCTTCGTGCTTGAGGACCGCCTCTCTCTTCTCGGAGCTTTAGCCGCCTCGTCTTTGCCCTCATTCATGTCACCTCTTTAAAAAATACAGAAAAATGTTTTTAAGTAAACATTACTTCAGACAGAATAAGTCAACATCAGGCAACATGATACATTCAATAATGTGGGTAATAAAAGGTTCAATAAAAAAAACTGTTAAAAAAAAAGAAAGAAATAAAAAAGTATTGAATTTGCTCATTAATCAGAATATTTTCACCATCTCCAATCAAGGAGATAAATAATCCATGATTACAGACAAACATCATTACTTATAACTTCCTTTTCCAAAAAAGGAGGACCACGTACAGTGTATTTTCATAATCCTTCTATAAATTAAAGTTGGAGCATCTTACCTGTCCCCCTTAATCCAGCGCTCTCCAGTGACTGCCCTCATCCTCTGTCGCTGCAGCTCCTGACGCCAGTGTGGAGGAGTTTCACTGCGCCGAAAACGATCCCTGGACCTTGAACGAGAGCGTGATGGAGTGCGGTACCTCTGGATGGGAGAGAGGACAAACCATTCACTTACTCTAAATACATTTGAAAGCATCTTTTCAGAGACTGATATATTCCAGTCTCGTATATGCTGGGACAAACTTTTACTTTCACATTATTGCACTTACCCTCGGCCCTCTGCCTTTTATTTTTCTGCCTGATCGTGTCATCACCAGTCTTCTATGATATGCTGACTGAGAGTTATATGTTGTGCCAGTGCTGGGAGGGGGAAAAGAAGTGACGAAAATTTATGGATGGTGACAATTATGTGCAGTATAACACAGAGGACAGATAATATAATGCACACTTTTCAAGCAGACTAACCTCTCTCTTGGCCTTTCCTCTTTAGGTCTCTTATCTTTTTCAGCCTCCTCCTTTGCCTTCTGGACAGCCTGGGGACTTCTCCTCATGAGGAATCTGTTCTCTGGGATGGCCGGTATTTCTTCAGGTCGTACAGTAGACGTGACCACCTCCTCTTGTTCTTTCTCTTCAGCACCACTTTCGGCTTCTGAACTGTTAAACCATAAAGCATCAAGTTCACAGTCAAGCTACCATGTTGGTGTTTCAGTGAAAATTTTAAGTAAAAACAATGAATAAAAAAAAGGTACCTTTTCTTTTCCTTCTTCTTCTGTTTCTTTTTCAGCTTTTTCGCCTTCTTTTTGCGCTTCTTGGATTCTTTCTCAGATTCTTCAGAATCAGAGGAGGAATCTGAGGAGCTGTCAGAGTCACTCGAGCTACTGCTGGAACTGGGGGAGGCTCGCTCTTTCTTTTTTGCTTCTTTCTTTGCTGTGAGATAAAGAGTTGCATGCAATGCTTTACAAGATGCATAAAATGAAACTAATTGTGAAAACAATCGAATGCTTTGCACACAAACCAACCTTTAGATTTGGGGATCAACTCGCCACAGTTCAAAACTTTCACATCAGCGTATGGTCTGCTGTTAGGATCCGTTTTCTGGTTCTCCATGGTTTGAACAACCTCTTGGCCAGAGATCACGTGACCAAAAACCACATGGACACTGAGAAAAAAAAGAAAGTGCTGTGGGGTTTAAGGGATGCCAATATATTGTGTAGATTGTGCACTGTGCAATCAAATAGATTTTCAGATGAAATCAAGCAGCAATTACCCATCCAGATGTGGTGAGGGTTTTGTTGTTCTGAAGTGTCCCGGCAAGCCATTCAAGAAAAAAAGCACATCATTATTTAGAGACTTTACCGGTGATAAAAATAACTAAGTATATACCACATCGTTATAAATGTAGACTTAATGCTTACATGAAAAACTGGGATCCATTGGTATCTTTACCCCTATTGGCCATAGACAGCAGGTACTCCTTGTTGTGTTTCATTGCAAAGCTTTCATCTGGAGAAAAGGACAAGAATGTACTGTCAGCTTGAAGCCAATACTAGTTTGGATAACAACTGACAGCTCTGACAGAGGTCCGTACCTTCAAAAAAGCCTCCATAGATGGATTCACCTCCTCTCCCATTGCCTAAGATATCAGAGAACAAAGAGGTGAAGCAGGAAAAGAGGTTGGGACATGCTTGCAATCACATTCATTTTAAGTTATATGCACCATTCATAACCTTCAACTTTCTTTTACTCACCTTCACTGAAGTCTCCCCCTTGAATCATGAAGTCTTTTACAACTCGATGGAACAGACATCCTTTGTAGTGTAGGGGCTTCATAGTTCCTTTACCAACTCCTTTCTCGCCTGGATGAAACAACAGTAATTATGATTTAAGTTTGAAAAGAACAAAAAAAAGACTGCTACCAAATTATTGAAGTGGAAATGCATCAAATACCTGTACAGAGGCATCTGAAGTTTTCACATGTTTTGGGACAAGCGTCGGAGAACAACTCCACTACAACTCTTCCAACTGCGAAGAGACACCAAGTTACATTATTTTTTTTAACTTCAAATTGTGGCGAATTGTCTGTGCATCAAGGACAATACATTCAATGATCAGGTTTCGTTTAAACAAATTAAGAGGGATGCTATTGTATTACACAAACAAATGTATGCAGCACCAATTAATACCAATGATGATACACCAAATATCATAAACTCTTACAACCCTCATGAAGATGGGGATCGCAATGCAAACCTACAGTGCATTATCTATTAAATTAATTTACCTATTTAACCTCTAGCTCATTGATGCATCATAGCAGAAAGATGAGGTTTGATTCTTACCGAGCACATTACTGATCCCGATGTCAAGGAAGCACCGAGGGCGCTGAACCTTGATCCCCATGATCACCTCCACTGATCCCACACCTGTAGACGAGAAACAACACATCCCCCCATGTTACGGGCGAAACCAGCTTTCTTACAAACCTGCTGAAATCCATTTGTTGCACAAAAAAGTGATCAAGATGTAGAGTTTTAAATCAATTTAGCAAGTGTACCAGAAACGTTACAGACACAGCTGGATTATAAACACCACTGCGCGAGCAAGCGTTAGTTAATTTGTGAATTAATCTAATCTAATTAACGAAACGCTTAAATAAAGTCTTACACATTAAAGTTTAATGTGTCCCAGTGTGCACAGCGTGCAGTATCTGTAATAAACCTTTACAGTTTCACGCAGCAGTATCGATCTCCTCATCGTCAGGCCTGCTGTTAGCATTAGCAGGCTCGGCTAACCCCCGGTCACATAGCATAATAGAGCAGCGCTGCCACACAACGAGAAGCGTTTCAGTTCATTAACTACACACACACGTCGCTAAAACGTCCACAGTGTGACCCAACATCACCTGGAAAGATGAGGATGTTATTCCACAGCAGCGGGCGGCTCGTAACAAACGACGAAGACGAAGTTTCATTCAGTGTTGAGCTTCAGTGTTTCCAAAGATGGCGCGGCGAGGACGTCAACGTATGTCGAGGCTCGTGCGCCAGTCAACGCAGCGGTGCACGCAGCAGCAGGTACAAGGGCAGCTTCACACCCTGAGATTTGTCTGTAAGGAGTAAGGACACGACGTTTTCTCAGCATGCAAGTAGCATGAGGTTTCATAAAAAAAACGAGGAAAGCATAATGGATGCCACAATGTTTCCAGTACTGAATAGGAAAGTATAGTGAGGGGAATAGGTCAGGGCCCCTAAAAAGCCTGGAATTTAATTTGTTTTTATGTGCAAATGTGAAATTTTATTTATTTATTTTTAGTTATTATAGGTGATTGAGTAATTAATTCTCAATTAGTTTGACCTGGCTCATATTTATTCATACAGTATATCAAATGTCTTGCTTTTCACAGGGGGACAAACAATTGATTTTGTAAACCTCATGTAGGCTAGCTTCTTTTTTTCTTCTTTTTTTCTTTTTTTTTTACAGTAAATCTTTTTTTCCCCCTCACCTCCTCTCATTCTTTTCTTCTTTCTTTCTTTCTTTTTTTTTTTTTTATAGAACTTTTGTATTTATTTGTTGGTAAAAAAATAAACAAATCTATAATAACAAAATTGGTATTTTTTGATGCAGCAAGATAACAGAAGGTAGTTTATGTCCAGTAAACACTTCAAAGAACACCAGACCAACTCCTAGCCTTCATCTCCCGGGGTGAATGAATTTTTGCCTGAAGGACAAAACCCAGGGTTTCAAAGTGCCAGTTCTCCTTATGTCACTTGCTACGGAAGTGAAACATTACAGCGCACATGCTAGGCAATTTTGACTTTGAATGGGAGATTTTAGTGCCAGTCTTCTCTTTTTCTAAGATATACAGTGTTTAAACTCTATAAACTGCCGAAATCTAGCTAGGACCTGGGCCTCCCAGGGCAGTGCGGTCATTTCAGTCATTTCAAGTGACTGTTTCTTCATCCACGTGAAAACCGCGTCAGAAAATTGAACTGAGCTCCTGGTTGTCCGCTGTCTGATGGAGCACCACAGGAAGGACGCAGGAGGTTTCTGACTGTTTCTCTGCAACTTTCTGGAGAGATGAAAGTGTCTGAGGTGAGCATCTCACGCTGAGCTGCGTTCACTGACATGTCAGGTGTTTGCTTTTCCAATGCATTATAACAACAAGGCTTAAAGTCATGCAGTTAGGATGCAAGTTAAGTTGATGTGTGTTTTTGTGTGTTTTCTTAGGTGACAGAGGTTCCTACAGGAGCTCCAAACACCTTCCACCTCTGGACTGTCATTTGGTGGATGTGATAGGCTACTTGTTGGCTGAACCTGCTTGATATTTTGACATTGAGGTGGACAGTGGACAATGAAGACCTCAGGGCACACTTCATCCTGAGCACTGGTCTGTGATTATGTTTCGGCTCCGGGGTGTGAACTCCAGCCTTCGTAGGCTCCTTCATGGAGGGACAGCGGTCCGAGACCAGGTTCTGGAGCAGCTGCGGATTTGCCCGGCTGAGGACCATGTGTTTGATGTGGTGGGCAAGAACAAGGCCAAGCTCACAGTGAGCCACGTCAGCTCTGCCGTGGGGATGCTGTGGCAGTTTCAGAGAGAAAAGCCTCAGCTGCTCAGGACTGTGCAGCTCATCAGGGGTCACCCACAGTTCTTGACCCTCCGGGTTTTGGCTGAGAACAAAATAGCTCTCATGGATGATTTTATGTTGGTGGACATGCTTTACAGTTTCCTCAGGTACATTAAAACACAGGCATCATCAACTCAAAGAATACGTTAAATTATAGACTTGTAACAACAATTTATTGAATCATTGTCCCCAGGCTGAACGTGGATCCACATGACTCTCTTGTTCAACAGCTGGTCTCAGAAGCCTGGAGAAGAATAGATGGGTATGGCATTAAATCGTTTTTTGTTATTTCATATTTGTTTTCAAACAAATGCGATTTAATTAATAAGTCAGTACTTAGTAGTTAATCTTTTTTCAGTGAATGGAGTAGGGTTTGTTTTTTTTGGACTAAAAGAGATCAGTGAATAGTGAAATTTCAAAATGAGCTAAAAGCTATAAAAGCCCAAAAGCCAAGTCGGTGCTAAACCTCCAAATATTAAATTCACAGTGATACAAAACAGAGACAAACAGCTAATCCTCACACCATAGAGGCTGAAACCATCATGGATTTCATAATTCAGTATCAAACGTGTCACTTAACTTTTCATTAATAGATGTATTGATTGATCTAATTGTTTCTATTTTCTTGTAGATTTTCAATGGCATCCTTGTCCAAGTTTGCTATTTGTCTAAGTGATCAGCACCTTCAACACAGTCCTCTAATGGGCCGCATCACCAGTATTGTGGATCAGAGACTGTCGTCTATTGATGATGCCAGGTTGGTCATAATACAAATTTGATCACATTTAAGCATAGCATCTTTATATTGTGCATTTATGCAGTGGTGTTGTTTTCTCAGGGTCCTAACTACACTGATGATCAGCATTTCGTCCCTGGTGTCTCCTCGGCTGCGGGACGTCATCATTAGCAGGGTGGATCAGCTCCTGGACAACATGGATCCCTCACACTACAACAATCCCCGGAGAGTGGTGCAGTTCCTGCGCAACATCAAGTACAGCCACCGGCCTCTGCTGGAGAAGTGCAACCGGATCATCTTGTGTAATATTCCCAGGATGGACGCGGAAAATATCAGCATCATCATGGGGCTGTATCAGTCCCTGCAGTTCAACAACTGTGACTTCAGGCTGGCTATGAAACAAAGACTGATCGAGCTGATTGATTCAAGCACCGATCCTTTCTCCTTCTGCAAACTGTTTGTTGCTCTGGCTCCCATGGCCAGTCCGGAGATCAGAGAAGGGTCTGTGTCTTTATTAGTGGAGGAAAAACATGAATATAAATCTAGCTGTGTACATCAGTCCTTGAGTCTGACTGGTCTGCTTTGTTTTGTCTTTTCTCCCAGGTTGGAGAACACTGCCTTCCTGCTGGCGGATGAGCTCAATGCACACCAGGCTCTGGCTGTAGCCGAAGCACTGGAGGAAATTCATAGCAGGAACCTTAGCTTACTGAACAAGTGGGTTTATATCTCATATATCAATTTATTGCAGATATATTAACATTGCCAGTATGTCAGCTGAGTAGTTACAAGAAATTGCATTTCCAGAAAAACAAAACAAACATTTTTGAGGTAGAGGTTGGAAGCTCATTCTTGACATGGCCATTTTGAAGACACTATCTTTTTCGGCAGATCAAGCTGTCCTGTTTTTATGTATTGGGAGATCTTCATGTTTCTATTGCCGGTTTTCCACTAACACGGCATGGCACGGCTCTACTCTTTTTTTTGCTATTCCACTAGCCCCTCGTACCTGGTACCTGGTACTGGGCACTTTCCACATGTGTTATCTTAAAGGCTGAGATTGGAAGTTCATTCCTGACACTGAAAATGCTCCGCGTCAAAATCCCTTGTTAAATATTTTGTGAAATGTAATCATTACTAAACTATTTTCCAGAATCGGATCAGTGATCCAGAGGAACCTTCATGCGTATAAACCAGTGGAGGTGGCTCGAATCACCCAGGCCCTTTACCTGCTGCAGTACCAGAACCCTGAACTCTTCACCAAACTAAGAGGCATTTTGGTCAAGTAAGTGTTTATTTGAGCCTTTGACGCATATTGATTGAATAAGATATTGACTGATTACACATTACACATTCTATCTATCTATCTATTACTTTGCAGCTTTTTGCAGCGCAGCGTCTTCCCCTACGAGGTGACCATGCTGACCCGTGTTCTGTCCATGCTGCCCTGCCCGCGGCTCGAGGAGGCGGTGACGTCTCGGGTCGAGTCCGTGGTGACGCAGTGCAACCTCAACGACCTCAACACCATTTCCTTCGCCATCGCCAAGTGGATACGGAACGACCCGTCCTACCGCCACAACACTCCCAGTAAGTACGTACGCCTGCTGCAGACTCTGAACCGCTGCGGCCTCGAAAGGCTGCGAACGGCCGACCGCCTGGATTTGGTGCTGGAGGAACTCAAGTACATCTCAGGGGAGTGGTACGAAGAAATGCTGCTGGAGGAGACGTTGGCGATGCTGCAGAGGATGATGGACCAGATAAACTGGACCAGTGTAACAGAGTTGTCCCTCTTCTTAACCCGGATGAATCACCTCTGCCCTCCTCTGATGGACCGCATCGCCAGCGTGGCCATTAAAGACATTGACAAGGTGCTTCAAGAGACAACACAACATGTTCAGCCTGGAATAACTAAATATATATTAACCAATTTTTTTTCCTGTATCCATTTTAAGATTCACTACTCGGCCACATATGCCACCCTGCTACCATTTTCTGTCCTGAATTATGATCCTGCACAAGCAGACGAGTTGTATGATGCTTGTATTCAGCGCTTCACTCCTCATATCAGTAAGTGAAGAGTCAGTTTCTAGACTTTTTTTTCTTTTTTTCTCTTATTTTAAGATCACATTAATGCATAACATCTCTCCATGTACGTATGTGCAGGCTCCTTCGACCCACATCTGCTAGTTCTCCTGGCGTACTCCCTGGCCGTTGCCGACTGTTTTCCGGAGGAACTGGTCAGAGAAATCTTCAGTATCGACTTTCTAGGAAAACTAGATTCTCAGCTGGAAAGTGAGTCTCCTATAGAGTTGGATTAAAAATACACATCCCCCCTTGTTTCTGTGGCAAAATATTCACCTAGGGATGCAAACACTTAACTGAATTTTATTCATGTAACTGTTCACACTACTACTTCCAGCTCTACCTGACGCCCTCAACATGCGGACCAGACTGCGCCTCATGGAGCTCAATCGCGCCGTATGTCTCGAATGTCCTGAGTTCCAGGTGCCCTGGTTTCATGAGCGCTACTGCCAGCAGTTGCAAAGGAAAGGTAATGAGGTGCACTAATATCCAAGGGTCTATAAGTGTTAGAATGAAATCAATTCATACAATTGACTGTAATTTCTCTTCAGGGAACACCATTGCAAGTTCTGTACAGCAGCAGATACACAAAATGCTGGGTGAAGTTCTAGGTGGCATTAACTGTGTCCGAGTAGCAGTTGTCACTCCGTATTTTTACACCATAGGTGAGTAGTGGTGAATAATTTCATTGATATTTTATCAAACCTTTTCTATTCCATTCTGACAGCACGTTCATGCTCATACAGTGGTTTGTTTTTATCCATAATTTATTCACGTCTGTTTCAGTTTGCTAACATACAGATTCATGACATTTCTGTTTAATGAAATTATGGTGTAGTGGAATTGAGTGGGGCATGATGCAAACGATAGAGGTGTGTTATGACCACGTTTTGTCCTTTCAGACTTTGAATGCACTCTGGACGCACACCTACAGCCGCTGCCTTACAGCTCCTCGAGCACACTGCAAATCTCAGACAGGGGGACGGTTCACTGGGGGACGAGCTCACTGGAAGACATCAAGGATGAGCTGCCGCCCGGAGCTCAGCGGTAGCCACACAAATACACAAACACAACCTGAATTTTGAAAATGAATAACCAGACCACTCAGAAATGAAGTATAATGATGTTTTGTTTCTACATATGTCTCAGAGTTGCTGTGGACTTCCTGGATTCAAAGTGCTTCTGTAAAAACTCTCATCACATGAAAGGTGAAACCCTGATGAGAAAAAGACACCTTGAAATTCTGGGATATCGCATTGTTCAGGTAAGAAGACCCAGTATTGTGTCTTGTGTCTTAATAAATGTCAGTGTAATCTTATGTAAAAATGCTGACAGTGAAATAATAAGTGTGTTTTTTTGTTAACAGATCCCTCATTTTGAATGGAACTCTATGGAGCTTTCAACACACGATGCCTGGAAGGAATATCTGAAGAAGAAGATATTTAGAGAGCTTTCTACTTGAAGGCATTATTTATTGAATGGTATAGGAAATGTTACATTTGGCACTGAGCTTCCAGCCTAGTTTGAAAGACTCTTTCAACAGAGTGACTGAATGCAAAGATTCAAGTGCTCCTTATATTTTCGTCATAGAGCCTAAGATTGACATGAATCTACCTCGTTCATGTTAAAGCAGATATCAGTGGAATGTTTTTGTTAATATAAGTCCTAAATAGTCCTATTTTCCGTCAGCAATCACTTACATGAAGTATTTCAGCCTAAACACGAGTCTCTCCGTCACTCTGCTCTGCTGTAACCCGAGGAGAAAATTTTCCTTGTGGGATACAAGTGTTATCCAATGAGGAGAGAGAACGGCATGAAGGGCTGTGTGTGCAGCCAAGGGATGCGCGTGAATGTGGTGACGTAGCACGAGGACCAATTGATGCCTGACAAGGGCGGGGGCTGCTAACTCATGGTGCGTTCAAAGAAACTCGTACTTTGTGTTTTTCCTTCCTGTGAAGTCATACCAGTTCGATCTGGTACGAGTTCACGGGTCGGAAGTTACGAGTGGCCGTTATAGGGAACTTTCACAGACAACAGGATGGTAAAAACACGAGCTACGGGTTACCTGGAACGCTACCAAGTCGTAGTTGTGACTTGAAGCTGTAACTTACGGTTTCAAAAGCCTGCCTTGAACGCAGCATTAGCCGAAACGGCCGTGAAGCTGATATCTGCTTTAAGTGAGATTGTATATCATGTGCTTTTGTATTAAATATTTTTTATTTGAATAAAAGCTCAAGTGTTGTATTATGTTTTGTACACATCTAACAATAATGACTTTACTGTCAGTATTAGTGTGATGTGTGTTACCACTGAAGGTTTATGGCAGTGTTTTTCAACCCCATGACCCCATGTGGGGTCGCCTGGAATTCAAATGGGGTCTCCTGAAATGTCTAGTAATTGATTTTTTAAAAATTACTGATTAAAATAATGATTAAAAACACCTCACACAATCAACTGTATGCTATACTTTAACTTTCTCAAATATAAATCGAGTTCAAATAAAACGCGGCACATAAAAATATCTGAGCTGGTGCATCTTGATTGACGGCTACCAGAAGAGAGGGTCACCAGAAATTTGTGTTGTCAAAATGGGGTCAAGAGACAAAAAAGGTTGGGAACCACTGGTTTGTGGTGTGGTGTGGTGGTTGTGTAAATGATAAAGTTGAGACATCCATCAACAGGAGTTGAGGTGTACAGTATGTTAGTGGATCAGAACATGAGCTGGTAGGCCTGTTCTTTTGGTACGGTGATAGAAATTCACATAGGTACATGTATGTTCAAATGTTTTCACCGATTGAAGAGCTTTTCCACATGAACGTTGGGATGAATAGTGATTAAAGTGTTATGTTGAAGTTCGTCAGGCATATGCCCAGAGCTTCAGGTCCTTACTATTGTACTTGAATATCTTATGAGCAGTGGCGATGAGTTACAAACTCGACATTGTAGCTGCATGGTAGAGAAAGATTTGTAGACTGACAAAAGAAAATCTAAATGTGTAAACTAATACCTGTTGGCTTCAATAAGATTTACGTGTCATGAATAGGATCTGAAGAAGCAACAATTTCTGGTCCAAATTCAAATTGTTGTCAAGATACATTTTATTAAAACAAAAACTCAATACAGGCAAAGGAGACGTGTCTCATGACAAAATGATAGAAGCTTGTAGATCAGTGTTTTTCAACCTTGGGGTCGGGACCCCACGTGGGGTCACCTGGAATTAAAATGGGGTCGCCTGAAATGTCTAGTAATTGATTTTTAAAAAAGTAATTATTATTCACACAATCTTAAACAACTGTATTCTATACTTTCACTTTCTCGAATAAAAATCGAGTTCAAATAAAACGCAGCATATAAAAATATCTGAGCGGGCGCATCTTGATCAACGGGTCGGCTAGAAATTTGTGATGTCAAAATGGGGTCCTGAGCCAAAAAAGGTTGGGAACCACTGTTGTAGATACAACTCTTTGAGAACACATGAACTGTCCTCACAGTCTGGGCATTTTGGCTGTGTTCAGACGCATGGACACACACGAGGCTCCAGCTGCGTAGCGCATCTCCTTGATCATACCACTCCACTCCTTCTTGTCATCTTCATACCTGGTAAGAGAGTTAAAATGTTACTGCGTTAGACAGTTGAAAAAGTGCAAGGAGAGTGAAATCTGGAACTGAAATCCCATAATTATACTGTAAAATGCAACAAATGTAACACATACTGCCAAATGTCAATGATTTCACTGGGTGCACACTCCTTGTTCTCATTCTCCACTATGGCGAAGCCTCCCACAACGTACAGCAGCCCTCCACTGCTCACCAGGTTAACTGAACTCCTCTCCTGGGGAAACTCTGTGAAGGGTGACCACCTGCAACAAGATATATTCAGCTTGATGATTATGATATCTCTGCATTAGTTGGTCCTTAAATTGTTCATTGACTTCTCTCTCAATATGGATTTAATATGGGAACTCACTGCCATCACCATATCGCTGTTTGTAAATAAGTTAATGAAAGACAAATTTAAAAAAAGAAAAGAAAAAGGTTTTTGATGAAGCATAAATTGAAACTTTGATCTCTTTAAGACTCTAAAAATCCTGAAGAAATCTTTAAGTGTGAACTGCTTCGTCATAACCTGTGATGAGTGGTCATAAGCTCAAACTTTAGCAACCTCAGAGTTAAACAACTGCCAAATTTAATGGATATTTGACAAAAAAAACTGATACGAGATATATACAAAAAATATCACAGTTAACACATTTGATGGAAAGTATGTCTTAGTAAAAACAACAAGAATATACTTTGTAAATTGGTGTATAGTTAATATAGAAATAAAGGTACATACTTGTTGGTTCCGAAGTCATAGGCCTCACATGTACCGATGAGGCCTTCTTCATTGACTCCTCCAGCCACAATGATCTTCCCTTTGTGGATAACTGCTCCAAACATGGACCTGGGTGTCTTCATGGCGGCTACCTCCTTCCACTCTGACCTCTTGTGGTTGTATGCAAACATCTTGTTGGTTGTTTTACTTTACAATCAAGACAAAAATGAGTCAGAGGTAGGGTTGACAAACTATGACAATCATATTTCGAGTTCATATTAAATGTTCCATCGTCGCAGTCTTACTTTTCATCTGTTTTGCCTCCGATAGAGTACACCAGCCCATTCTCAGAGACCACACAGTGGCCATGGGTTTTCAAGGGCAACTTTTTTGTCTCACTCCACTTCATTTTCCTACAGGGGCAGATAAAGCAAACAGAGAATGTGTTCAACCACATGAACGCTTTCAATATGAACCCAGGGAATTAACATCCAGATGGTCGATGTGTCAAACTCACTCAGTGTCATAGCACAAAACAGTGTCATGTGACTCATCAGACTGCAAATCTTTTCCTGCTACAACAAAGATGAGATTTTCACATTCCCCCATAGCGAACAGACACCTGGGGGAGGGCATCGGTGGCAGAGCGATCCATTCAGAAGCAAGAGTGTCCAACTGAGGGGCACAGTAAAATAGGTTCAAAAACAAAGAGAGGAAATTCATTTTCTGGATATTCAACAGAGCTTTCTCCTACCTGGTAGAAGTAACATTGCAGTGGGTGTTCTTTGTCCTCGTCATCAACAAAGAGTCCTCCCAACACGTACAGGTTGTTCTTCTTTGATGTCAGACTGACATGGTTCCTGGGGATCTGCTCAGACATCCCAGCGAGGAAGCACTCATTCTCCGGGCCGTCATAGGCCACAGCAGCAGTGTCGTTGATCATCAGCAGCATGTCTCTGGCGTACATGCCATATCTGCGGGTGTCATTCAGGTAGCCAGGTAACTTGCCCTCTTCTCCTTCCTCATCACCTTGTCCCTTTTTGCTTTCTGGCAGCTTCCCTGCAAAGGCCTCCTTGATGACTTTGAGCTTCTTGAGGAGCTCAGGGTCGGCCTTGATCAGGTCGTCTTTCTCTACCTTTTCCTTGAAGTACTTCTCTGGGAGCAAACGGAAGCGGATACAGTCAAAGGCCTCCCCTAAAGATTTTACACGCTTATCTTTGTCTTTCCTGATCCAACTCATGAGCACCTCGAACACCAGCTCCTCTTTTTCTACATTCAATCCATCTGCTCCGATAACTGCGAATAGTTCTGGTGGAGCGAGCTCTAAAAAGTCCTCATCTTTGGATATGGTCTCAAACCGATCCGCAACGTAATCGCGAGCTGCCATTGCCAGTCTGGCACAGTTCAGCATCAGTCCCAGCCTGTAGATGGCAAGACAGTTTTTCCTGGACAGCTTCTTCTGCAGGTAATTCACACACACTGTGAACACTGAGGGGATCTGGAAGCGATTGGCAGCAGCCAAAATATCTTGGACATTATTGTCGTTGATGTCAATTTCTGCCGAGTACATGTAATTCACAATCAACTCCATAAGGTTTGGGTCCAGGTTCTCCAGAGTAACCTCCGTTTGGTCCACTTCCTTGCCATCCTCTGCGAAGTAAAGCTCCCGGAAATAAGGACTACATGCTGCCAGGATGAGCCGATGGCAGGGGATGCTTTTGTCCCCAACCTTTAGGATACAGTCAATCAACTTATTCTCATTCAGAAGCTCCTTGAGTCCATCCTGCAGCAAAGTGCTCTGAAAAAGACGGAGATCTTCCCTCATGCCTTGGGGATCCATTCTTTCTTTGAGGACAGGAAGTGAATGAAGGTGAGGCAGTTCTTGACTGACCGTCCGAGCTGGTGAACACACAGAGAACTATAGGGAGTCAGGTCTGAAGCCACTTCAATATAACTGTGCCCCTCTAAATATAGCCAACCATCCCATCCATGAAGAATTCAGGTTGGCCAAGTCGGTGAGCTCACACAGCTGTCACAGAGTAGAAACAACTGTGATGGCCTTGTCACCCCAGTGATTAGTACCGACATTGTTGTACGGCCAAACAAAAATAACCTCTGATCTTTTCATTTCATTTACTCCCCTTTATGCAACATTGTGACAATAAATTCACACAAAAAGTACAGCAAAGGATGTAATAAAAAAACACAGCTCTCTTAACAGACACAAAGGTAGCAGCACCAGTTGCTTTACTGTGTGTATATTCTAGTAACTTCTACATGTGGAGTGAGTCATTATTCATTGATAGTAATGACTATTTCCTGTGTGATTCAGTATTAGTGTGTGAGTACAACTAAAGGGGTGTTACCTAACAAGCAGACAGGGTCACTGAACAGCTGCTGCCACAGGAGGTGACAGTTTGTCCTCTTTTAACATATTTAATATAGTAGCACCTTGTACTATTTTTTACTGGGATCATTTGGTTCTGTATGTATGAGAAGTACTCTCCAATATCTATTTAAATACATTTATTTGAGTTATAACAGCACAAACTGCATTTAATTTCACAATCTATTTGCTAAAAGAAAATATGCTTTTTACAACGTACCGCACAATCAATCTGTAACAATGTTCTCTTATTATAAAAAAAAGTATGTTTGCATCAGCTATACAACTTTTAACCTGAGCTATAAATACATACATTATTTCTTGAATAGTTACACCATGTAAATGTACATTTCATTTATCTCAGCCCATGACTTCCCACAGTCCATTAAGCGTGAAGCCATCCTTTAGCTTCTCAACGGCGAGGCCCAGTTCCTCAGAGAACACCGGCTCCCGGTCTTGTTGCTTTGGAATGACAATAAACAAGTTTCACAAACTGTACAAAATACTTGAGAATTAAACTCATTAGTTGTGAGAATTTACCTTGTTGCCATCAGCAAAGTAGGCCTGAAAGAAAGCAAACACAAACAAGTCAATTACCACGTTTACATGATGTTTTTTAAAGCGGAATTAATTATTCTGAATTAAATAGTTCGGAATTAAAATATTTTAATTCGGAATTAAAGCTCTCATGTAAACGGGGCAATTGAAACATTTTATGAGCCGTTATAGGTTATTGTCAGAAGAGCACCACTCCGACAAACATAAGCACTAGGCAACAAAAATTCATGTTTGTTCATTGTGCTGAAGGGCATTAGCAAACAGCTATTCTGAGAGTCTGAAAACTAAGCCACTGACACCCAGAGGAGTATGACAGTAGCCAGTGGAAACACTCACGGTGAAGGCATCTGTCTGCTCATCAGGCTCAATTTCCACATCATCAGGAGGCTGGTCCACTGTGAGCTCTTCCAGCGGCTGGGGCTACAATCATTGTTGGGACAAACAACGCTATGACAACAGGATCAACTGGACTAGTGATAGTGCAGCTATAGAGAAGTATTCATAAATATTAATAGTAGCCTAGGTGGAAGAAATCAGCTGTTACTATTTTTGATGTCTGTTTGTTCACTGTTGAAGTGTCTCATATTCCCACCTTTTCTTCCATTTCATAGTCCACTCCAAAGATAGGGTTGGCAGAGTACACCTTATGCAGCGAGTTGATTTCCTTCAGTGCATCTTGAAGCTTATCCACAGGGTCAATCTTAAATCCCAGCACATAGCCACCACTCTAAAACCAAAAAGACAGGGGATATGTCTAGATTTCCAGAAAACAAATCAGAACCCCTGTTACTCGAATAAATATTCGTCAGTCCATCAAACAAAACGTGTTACCTGACGTGAACTCTCTATCACCAAAGCCAAGCCAAACTTTGAGTCTCTTATTCTGATTGACCACTATGGGGGAAAAGGGGATTGAAAAAACAAAAGAGACCAAATCATTAGAAGAAAAGTCATGTGTGAGGATTCAGTGGTATTGGTGACTGAAGTCAATCACCCTCAATTTTAATTACTTCACATGTTGGTACAAATTTTGGACTCAAAATGCAAATAACTGAATGCTGTAAATTACAACCAGTCAAAACAGCAAATATGTTTGCAACACTACAATTTGCTCATTTAGTTAAGTCAAACAGCATCTTTATCATCATTATTATTGTTATGTCGTGTATTACACTTACAATCTGGAGGTAAGGAATGCTGACATTGAAACTTTCGTTCATATTGGCATGCCACACAATCCGAACATTTGTGATAAAGAAAGTCCCCAGATTACCCTGAAAGAAAGAAAACAAACATGGAGTCAATATAATTTACTCATGCTGCAGCTGTACTGACTCCATGCACTGGATGTGGTCTTCTCAAGAACAATTTAATGAATTTAATGGAGGAGTAATAAGATAATTTACATTTAAATATCTCACTGCACTGCATTTGTGTGTACATTAGAAAACGGACACATTTCATGGAGAACATCAATACCTGATCGCTGGATAAATTCCACACTCCATTAATTTTATCATAAACTTGCTCCCGGGGTAAAAGCCTCAGCTGCTTATTTTGAATGAGAGCAGCTCGCAGTTTCAGGTCCCTGTACATTTTAGATGTCTCATAGGCCCTGCGACAAAACAAAACATATGTAGAATATTTACTATTATGAAGTCATATTGTGTATGCAACATAAACAAAGAATAGAAGATTTCCTCTGCATTGTTTTACCTGTGCACAGCAATGACAGAAGTAAAGAGTCGTGGACTTCCTGGAACCACATTTGTGAAAATGAACTCAAATCTTGTGTTGTTGGACTTAGTCAGTATGTAAAGTGCTTCAGTTTGGCCTCTCAATTTCTGGAAAAAAATATGAAAGACTTTAATTATTACTCATTATTTATATTATTTTCCACAAGCATTACCACAGTGAACCAGCAGAGCTTTTGTTAGCTGTTTTCTTGCATAGTCTACAAATTCTTTCCACTAGTAAATAAAAAGACAAACACAAACCTTTTTAATATAAGAGGAGCCTAATTATCTTAAGTATCAGCTTGTAGATTCTGGATAAAAACTATGGGATTGAAGCATCATTATGGAAAACATTGAACAACAACACTCGTAATAGTCTTTCTGACTACTAGTCAGAAACATAGAAGAAAAAACAATGTAATAATGTACTTACTGAATTAGCTGTCCTTGTTGTGATGTTAATAATTGAGTTGTAACCCACAGCTAAAACAAATAAGAAGATTTGGATTTAGAGTCACTGTATTTTTTTTTATTATTATTTTTTACATAGTTTCACACATCACCTCTTGCAATCATCATGACACTGTATTTTGTTGCTGTGCACTGGCTACTGTGAGCACTTAAAATAAAAGGCACTCTGAATATATTGTTATTCTGTAACAAAAAATGAGAACAACTTATGAACCTTCAAACTTATTAATTGACAGTGATGAATGAATGGTAATGAGGACTGGGGAGACAACTAGAATAAAGCTGTGATGAGCTACAGTTGACCAAATTGGTTTATTAACATAAGAGGATGCACACGAAAGCAATTAAACCTACAATGCTGACCTTTGAATACATTTATACAAACACTTTCCGGGGAGAAATAATCAGCTTGTGGCAATAAATGGATTTAACCATGCAGGTGTACTCACACAGATTGACTCTTGGCAGGGCCAGAGAGTGCCAAATGATCCTCAGGTTTGTTACTAACAGCCGTCCTACAAAAAAAAAAGATCATCATCAGTTATCAACAGTCTTACAATCCAGCCACACACACTTTGCCCAGATAGTGTGAACTAACTACTTACCTCTGTCTCCGTTGTTTCCTTTCGTGTCTTCTATGGAGTCCAGACAATCTATGAGCACCTCCCCTGGACGAGTTTTCATCTGCCTGTCACATTAAGAGGACGAAAGTGATTTACTATATTGCAAATCTAACATTAAGGTGCCCCCTTTTCAAGGTTAAACACAAACCACAGCCAAGTACTAGCAACAGGCTAACGGGAGCTAACCAGCTTCTACGATGGTGAAACCCTCCCAAACTAATTCAGCGTTAAACTTACTGTGCGGTGATGTCGAATCTAACATCTCTGTCTTCCCACAGAGCATCTAAAACAGACGCCATGATCGCAGGTTACCACCCTCTTTTGTTAGTTTTGCAGCGTTAATCTTCTGCTGCTGGTTTAGCTTCCAGCTAAATATCTACTATCGCTGCTGCTGCTGCTGGCTAATCTGAAGAAGCCAGCGTCACAATCACCGTGGCAACCAGCGGCGGCTCTTCTTCGTCTGCGTCGTCTTTCAGGCAGACTGCGCCCGGTGGAGAGCGCTGCTGCCGTCCACTGGCACCTGTAGGTCCGTAACTGCTTCTTTTTATTTTCCCGCTGCTCCTGCTGACAACAGCACAGGAGTACTAGCAAAGACGGTTTATAAACCGAATTGAATATCTTTGGTACTAGTACACAGGGATGAATAACCTACAAAGGGTAAGTGTATACAAATTTGATACACAAACAATATGCCTAATAAACACGCCAGGGGCTTTAAGGGTGATAACAAGACAAAGAAAAAAAACCTTTTAAATTAATATTTTATAAAGTTTACAAAGATCATGTTTTAACAGCTTTTTAATTTTCACAAACATATTGAGGAGACATGAACATACAGTTCCAGAAAATGTGGCTTCTTGCCTGAAAATCTAGATTTGTGTAGGCTATGTTAAAGGGATAGTTCATCATTTTTGAAAATTGGCCCATCGCCATGATCCCCCTAGTAATAGCAGTAGGTTCGTTACCTTTAATTGTTGGTCCAAGCTGCTTTTAGATCGGGGGAGAAGAATACCGAGCGGCGCAGCTACACTACGGAGGCTAATGGAATTTCTTGGTTTTGCTCATCAAACTCAGCAAATACACAACCAAAAAACTCAAAAACGCTGTGGTGGACAAGTTGTGACCTGCACATTTACCACGCTATGAGATAATAGCGGAAAGTTAAGAGAAGTGAAGCAAATACTCGGAACTACTTTCTTCAGTGAACCACTGGTCGGAGGGACACAGTGTGCGCACCTCAGCCAGTGCCGTAGTATACGGACGTATCTGCAGTAAACAGGCGCTTTTGAAATCACTCCGCCGAGCAGCCGTCTAGAGTGTAAAGTCCGACTTTGCCTCTAAAACAACTCCATCTCGCAACTTTCCGCTATTATCTCATAGCGTGGTGAATGTGCAGGTCACAACTTGTCCACCACAGCGTTTTTGAGTTTTTTGGTTGTGTATTTGCTGAGTTTGATGAGCAAAACCAAGAAATTCCATTAGCCTCCGTAGTGTAGCTGCGCCGCTCGGTATTCTTCTCCCCCGATCTAAAAGCAGCTTGGACCAACAATTAAAGGTAACGAACCTACTGCTATTACTAGGGGGATCATGGCGATGGGCCAATTTTCAAAAATGTTGAACTATCCCTTTAAAGCTAGTGCGTAACTTCTGTCGCCCCCTAAAGGATTTCTGCGTTATTAAAACGATACGGCCGGCACCTATGGACCGGTGTAACCCTCCCCTCCCCTCCTCTCCCCAGCTACCCCTGTAGCTGCATGATACATCACACACAGTAACAGTAACACTCGCAACACACCACATGCTGCGGTTCACGGACTATAACACTGCTCGTCACAACACACAGACTCCCCGCAGTAAGTTACACGGACACAGCAACACGGGCTACACACCTTGTAATTTACTGCTAACGATGTGGCTAACTAGCCTGGCTCTCGCCAGACCCTTGTAGTTCCGCAAAGCTCCACCAGAGGCGCTACGCTCAGCTTCACACAAGGGTCTGGACTCGAGGCCAATGCAAACTTCTTCCCCGGAGCAAAAAATAATGAACCAATCAGGATCGCCGGGCGGGACTTTCTGAGGTGTGACGTAGCGCTGAAGCGACTGTTTGAGTCAAACAACAATGGCAGCTCGCAGTGAGGAGTCGTGCGTTGGCATTGATTCTGCTATTTCAACTGTTTTGTCGAATCTATCGAATATTAATTCTTTGAAAGATGAACAGAGAACGGTTTTGAAGGCATTTATTGGTGGCAAGGATGTTTTCGCTCTTCTTCCGATTGATTGAAGTAGCACGTCATTCAAGATAACGGACAAGTGGTTTATCCAATCACATACAAGATTTTTTTACAAGGCCCCGCCTTCTGAAATGAATCGCCTATGGAGCAGTCCCAGACCCTTGTGTGGAGCTCAGCGTAGCTTTGCGGAACTACAAGGGTCTGGCGAGAGTCAGGCTAGTGGCTAACACCAGGCTGCTAACAGGTGTTGCTTCTAGCAGCTGCGGAGCGCTCTCCTCCCTCCTCCCTTCTCGTTGTCAGGTAAAACCAAAACCGAGTAAAACACGTCGTTTCGGTCGTTTCCTGTCCGCCAGCGCGGGAAAGTCGCTCCAAGACAGTAAATACAAAAATAACAAATACTGAAAAATACCGCGAGGCGTTTGAGGAGCTGAACGGCTTAATCAGCGTTGTATCATCTCCTCTTGTAGTGGCTTGGGTGAAACGGATATTTACAGACACGTAGAAGTTACGCACTATAGCTTTAAAGCAGAAGTAAGCGATCAGGTCGTTTTGGCTAACTTCCTGTCAGGCGATGGAGTTAGCAGTCCCCGCCCTCGTCCCTACGTCACCACATGCACGCGCATCCCTTGGCTGCACACACAGAGAGGACCGCCCCTTTATGCCGTTCTCTCTCCTCATTGGATAAAGGTTGTAGGATACAAGGAAAGTTTTCTCCTCGGCTTACAGCAGAGCAGAGTGACTGACAGACCCGTGTTTTGGACCAAACACTCCATATAAGTGATTGCTGTCGGAAGATAACTATTTAAGACTTATATTAACACAAACATTCCGCTTACTTCTGCTTTAAGTTTGGATAAAATAGGTAGCTGCTACTTTAACACCGATCCACCGACTAAACTGGCATCACCTGGTAAGTGACCTATGTATGGGGTTAAATTTGTCTCAATAGGCTACCTGTAAATGCACAGAGGCTGATCTGCAAATATTTCTTTGCATGTTTGAATTGAATTGAATTTACTGAGGGATAGCCCCTTGACATGTAGCATCTCATTTTCGAGGGGATTTTGCACATGCGATTTCCTCATTGACGCAATTTTGAGACATTCTTTTTGAAAACCACTCAGATCCACAAACAAATAGCTCATGATTCACACATACTCTACACATTTCCACCCAGTAGATGGCAGTGTTGAAGCTATGGTTTGCACTCTGCACTGTGCGTTCAAACCAAAAGCATAGGCTACTACAGCGTTATGTTTGGGGTAATCGGATGGCAGAGGGCAGGTTAGGGAGAGGTTTTGTCATGGGGGTAATCGGAGGGTATTGGAGGGTAAAGGGTAGAGGGTGGTTAGAAGGGGCGAGGGGATTTGAGGGGAGGGGCTTGTTATTCTTCTCTTCCTCCATTCTCAGTTTTTCTCTTCCTCTCCTCCCTTTCTTTTTTCTCTTGTTCTTTTCTTTCTCTGTTCTCTCTCCTCTTTCTTTTCTTTCTTGTTCTTCTGGTCAGTTCTCAAATTTTCCATGGAAGTCCCGCCTCTGGCCATATTGCTCAAAGAAGTTTTTCTTTCTGGTGTTTGCTTTGAAAAACATCTGTCTATCAGGCACTAATGTGCTATAAAACAAAATTTGAAACATGCTGTCTTTCTTCTCCCCGTGAATGTGAAGAGGAATACCCTGAAGCAAACTATTAAATCCAAAGGGGCTCCTAATTAGTGTGTTATTAAAGGCAGGTGTGCCAAAAATACCGTTAAGATGTTCCGCATGGACGGAGTAAGGAGTGGTGTAGAGGTTTTATAGCACAATTCACATACAAAGGCAATACTCAGTATACTTAACATGATAAAGAAAATTAAGTTGTATTACAGTATTTGTCACACATAAAAAACAAAAAATATTTTCTCCATAATTTCTTTTTTGTTACTTTGATTAACAAACACGCAAAAACAGTCAATCACCATTATTTTACATTTTATTATTACAAAACATACAAAACTTGCATCTAGATATACACACACAGCCAAAATAGACTGGCCTTTGATGGATAGACTGCAGAGTGCCTAAATCTTCATCATAAACGTGACATTCACAGCACACCCCTGGGGGCAGTGTCCACACAGGCATGGCTGTTTATTACAGCTTCCAGGTAAGGACTGATTTATCACCATATTATAACCATAGATATGATTATAACAACAACAGACAGAGCGTACACAAAGGTACTCAGAGCATATTTCAGCAAATTATATCGACACCACGTAAACAAACAACTCTGCTGCTGTCTTGCTAGAAATATATTCAGTGTATAAAGTTCATGGCTCACAGAGGTATATGATCTATATGGTAAATGATGTATAGGTTCATATTAATTGTAACACATTCCCTGAAGTTGAGAGTTTAAACCCTGCATAGGTCAAACCCTGAATCAAGGATTTCTTCTGGTCTACTAAACACAACATTTCTCCCTTTTCTTTGAGGTATATTGTCACTTTTTCTGGAGCTCAGTGGCTTAAAGAGTCACGTTTTTGGCAGTTTCTCAGGATTTGATTAGTTTGTCAGGACTATTTAACACTGCTTTGCTATTTAAGTGTTAGAAAAGTGCATTATATTTTCTGAACACGAGTGACAGATTGCATCACATTTGAATAACAAATCGGCACACTGGAGAGCAAAAGTCCTTGTTCTGATCTGCTTCTTCTCCTTTTTATTCACCTGTGAACGGGAAAGTAAAAATAATCAGAAAAGATGAATAAAATGAGAAAATGTATTTTTGCTTTACAAAAAATCTTCAAAACATACCTGATCTGAACAGTACACAATTGTCTTTGCATTCATCCTCTGTTTCGAAACGGTTGTCATTTCCACCACAACCTCCATACCAAAACTGTGCACAGGCGTTGGCCTGCTTGTCATAGTACCAGCGGATGATGTAGTCTCTGCAGGTGCCTTGATCCAGGATGAGCTTACAGCGGGGATCAATAACAGGGGCTTCTGAAGGAGAAATTTGTGTTTTTAATCCATACTGTATAATATACACTCACTGGTCACTTTATTATTAACATTGTGTTAAAGGAGACATATTATTCCCCCTTTTCAAAAATTAAAATAGTTCCCAGGTGTCTTGAAGACATGGCATGCTTTGGTCAAAATACCCCAAGGATCTTTTCATACTCTCAAAACAGCCTTGTTCAGAACGGTAGGATCTTTTGTAGGACAGTTGTATTAGATTGCATTCGTTTTTGCAAAGTGTGCCTCATAAACAGCCAATCAGGGTTTTAGTATAAAGTACAAAGTACAATGGCACAATAGACAAAGAGAATGAAAATAGACTGACACCCTCATAGTTGTCTATCTAGCATGTCTGTATTTGACTAAGTTGTACATTGAGTTGGGATGCAGCACTCACCTTCAGGTAGGACAGGATTCACCACTCGCTGCAACTGATTAGAGTTGGATAAAACTGAATCCCGTGTTGACGAAGATGTTGAAGATGAGACTGAAGTTGAGACTGAAGTTGAAGAAGATGATGAAGGTGATGAGCCTGCCTCACTGGAGACAGAGCTTTCTCTCACAGCTGATACCAATGTTGTTTTGTTGACGACTGCCACAGTGCTACTGCCACGAATGTGTGCTCTGATGTCTAAATCCTCGCCATCATCATCTTCCACTACCTAGATTAAGACGACAAAATGAAAATGTATCAGTGAGGTGATGAATTCTGCACCAAAAATAGAGAAAATAGTTACTTAAAAGTCTTAAATAAAACAAAAATAGTGTTTTAGTAGAGACCTGAATGGGGAGTGGATCAGCACTGATGGGAAGTGTGAATGTGTCCCCTCTGCCTCTATTGATGGTGCGTTTCTCATTTTGGTCTTCCTCTTTGTAAGCGTTACCATTCCCAGTGTTCCCATAGCCATTGTTTCCATAACCATAAGAATTACCATTATTGCCATATCCATTGTTTCCATAACCGTAAGTGTTACCATTATTACCATAGCCATTGTTTCCATAAGTATTACTATTATATCCATTTGTATTCTCTACATGGCCATTGTTTCCATTAACACCATGGCCATGACCATTGTTGCCGTTCATGTGTCCATTTGTGATACGATTGTAAATAAGTGCACCATTTTCATCTTCACAGAACTGATTGACCAGTTTAGACTCCAATGCTGGAAAAAAAAAAGAAATCAGGAGATTGGTTAATAATAAGCTTATAAACTTTTTCATGAAACATGCTGCTGAAGCATGATGTTTATAAGATCTGACTGTGATTATCACCTGGTAGCGTGTTGAAGTCATCAATAAGGTACATGTGTTCAGTGTCGGGGTCAGAGGCAATGAGGTTGAGTTCTCGCAGGAACTCAGTCTGGGTAGGATCAGAAGAATTGACGATCCCAAGGGCGTACATCTCAATGTTTGCAGCATGAGCCTCCCTCACAGCTAAGTCAAGTTTGACAGGCTCTCGTTTGTCGGTCTGACCGTCAGTGATGACGATGGCTACTTTTCTGACTCCAGGCCGAGCGCTGTAGAAAGCCTCCTGAGTTGCCTTGCGGATGGCGGTGCCAGTGTATGTGCCTTCACCCATGTAAGGCATTTTCCTGATTGCCTGCTTGACATCCTGTTTGGTCATGTAACGAACCAAGTTGAACTCCAAATGGACGTCCAGACTGTAGAGAACCAGTCCGATTCTTGTGGCATTGCGGCCAACTGTGGTGCGGTCCACCAACCGTGTGACAAAGTCTTTGATGATTTCAAAGTTCTCAGGGCCGACACTTTCTGAACTGTCGATGACAAACACAAGCTCCATGGGCCTTTCCTTGCACTTGACGCCACATCCTGAAAGAAATAAGGTCCAACCATAGGTTTTAGCATTTGTACAAAGCCTTTTCTATCTTAGAGAGGGTCTACACAATATTTACCATCCTAAGATGAGCTGCTAAAATGATGTAATTAGCACTGAACAAATGCAGCTGAGGCAGATGAGAATTAGTCATTAGTTTGGTTGTAAACCAAATTATCAGTGGCAAAGTCAGAGAGTTACTAAAGTTGATAGGGTTGATTCTCTGGGGCCCATGAATGACAATACAAAGTTCTATGGTAATTGATCCATTGGTTAAGATATTTTAGACACAGTCACAGACACATCAACAACATCCACCACTGCCATCAAGGCTTAAAAACCTGAAGCTTACACAAAATCCTGCTGCCAGAATTCAGACCAGACTAACAAAAGGTGTACGAGTGTCTTCAAAACACTACTAATAAAATAGACTTGACTGGTGTTCCTACCACAGATTTCTTTGATCAGCTTAATGATGTCTTCTCTCTGAAAAATAAGGAACATTAACATTAGTATAATATCACAACATTTTACTGAAAACTCAACTGTTTGTTTGATTGAGGAACTCACTGTAAGGCCTGGTTCTCCCTTAGTTCCTGGCCTCCCCTGGGATTGGAGAAAAGTTGAAAACAATGTCACTTTTTTATTACCAATGTATCAAACAACTCATCTGTTTTGGCTGCATACTTTCTGACGCACACTAGACACATACTTCTTTCAACTTCTTTCTCCAGACTATGAAAAGTATCAAGGCTTGAAGAGACTTTGCAACATTCAATTTCAATTTACTCAATACTTTTTTACTAGAAGGTGGAACTGAGATGCTCATCGTAAGACAACAGTCCCCCATGAATAACACCTTCTGGATTTTGCCATGCAGACTAAGTTTTAAAACTTCTTGATAACATCTTATGAACTATCTGGGGTAGCTGATTATTGACATGAGGACCAATGAATAGTCTGTTGTACTCACTGATTCACCAGGGACTCCGTGATCTCCCAAGTCTCCCTTTAAACCTTTCATACCCCTTTCACCCTGTAATCCACGATCACCCTGTGGCAAGGAAAGAGAACGTTATCATTCAGAGACCAGTTCATCACATATCAATAAAATTCTGGAAAAAATACATCTGAATTCCTCACCTTAGAGCCAGGAAACCCTTCTCCTTGAGGCCCTCTAGGCCCGGTCATACCTTGAGATCCTGGCGTTCCCTGAAATTATAGGTACTCTTAGTTGAGGTACACAGGAGGGATACATCCAAACTTTTGAAAGATCATAAATTATGATTTGTCCTGCAGCCAGTTTGTGAGGCAATTCTGTAGCATGTAACAGCACCTAATAATTGCATCACAGAGCTTTTACTGTTGCTGTAGACAAAATAGTACAAATGCAAATTAAATTTCATCATGAAGATAATGATGGTAACATTTACCTTTGGGCCTTGAACACCTTCTCCTTGAGGTCCACTTGGCCCAGGAGGTCCGGGTCTTCCAACAGTACCCTTAATACAAATGTTTAAAAGAGCATTTAGTAAGTGATCAGATACTTGCATAGTGCAATCTTCAACCTTACAAATTAATGAATTAGTTAATGGATCATTTGTTCAATTATTAGCTTTGATTCAGATTAGTAATGTCTTACTGATGGTCCTTGTAAACCCTCTCCTGGTGGGCCGGGCAAACCTGGCAATCCTCTGAAGCCAATGTCACCCTGGAACAGAAATGATATTATGAAATGAACTATGATATGTCACGATATGCACACAAACACAGAGACAAAAAACATGTAGACAATGACCTTAGGACCAGGTATTCCTATCCCTTCTGGGCCAGGTTCTCCTGATAAGCCTGGCATACCTGGAGGACCCTGAAAAAAGTGCAGAGATTTGATGAGACTGAACCAGCTTGAACAGGATGTTACTGACTACTGAAAGGTAGGATTTCTAATTGGTAATACAAACCACAGGGCCAGGAATGCCTTCACCCTTTGGACCATATGGACCTGGTAAACCTGGATAACCACGATCACCCTAGTTCAGAGACCAAACACAGTGATGAAAACCCACAACATAACGCAGCCTGTACAAACTTATATTATATCTATCTAAAATTAAAATGGCCGTGTTTACCTTTGGACCAGGTAGTCCGTGGCCTGTTTCCCCAACAGGACCAGGAGGCCCAGCAGGACCTAAATCACCCTGGAGACAAAACAAAGTCACAGTGATTCTTAGCAGCAACAATATTTTGATGCAATACATGGCATCACACTCACTGGCGGTGTACTACTACCTGCCAACACTGATGATGGGTTTATTTACCTTTGCACCTGATATGGAGCGTCCTGGCTGCCCTGGCATGCCCAGCTGGCCTGGTATCCCACGTTCGCCCTGACAAGAAGGGGTCATCCAGAGATTTACAATGCAATTGGTGCTCTTCATTATTGTAACAATACTCTAGCTGCCAAAACCCTGTAAATGACTTTTTTTTGGGGGGGGGGGCTCTGTTCACCGGTTGGATTAGTGTGGCATAAATCTTCAACAGCAGCATGTTCATTGTTGAATTAATCGAATGAGGTTGGGAACAAGAGCGTTTTCTTCCATTAAACCAACACTAAGTAACTTTTCAACCTTCATAAAATATTTTCATAACTTTTGTGATGATACATTGACTTACAACAGGTTGAATGACACCTCTGTCATGGCCTGAGGGGGTCTGTATCTCTTTCTCTGGCACTAAGCAGCTTTGAGGAGCATGGTAGGAACCCTGCTCTCACTTAAGTTTCACTTTCACTTTTGCGAGTCACAACAAGGAGGGAACAGGCAAAACAGCACTTTAGCAATGGATTATGTTTATGTTTTCACTTTGAAATGATCCACTGGAAACAGAAACTTAGTTTTGATGTCTTCTGTTAATTTTAATGCAGGATATTTACAGGGCTTCACGCTAGTGTTCATGGGAAATGGAGTCTTTCTTCAGGCAAAACACTACCGCTTTGGTCCACAGGCACTGCCAAACTCAACCAAAACTGAAAGTTCTTTAGTACTGCTTTAATGCTTACCTTTGGTCCTGAGGGTCCTGAAATACCTGGAGGCCCATGTAACCCACGGATACCCCTCAGACCCTGGTCGCCCTGGGCGGAGGTAAAGACCACACACCATCTGATTAATGTTTGATCCGATAAACAATGTGAAGTACACACAAGGACATCATCTAACATACCTTCTCTCCTTGAGTGCCAATCCCTTGTGCTCCCTCAGAACCTCTTAAACCTGGTAGACCGGGCTCACCCTAAGAGAGAAAAGGTAGAAGAGATACTGGAAGTACTTTTTCATTGTAAGCCAGTGGAAGTAAGAAAGGGAGCTATGGTTCAGATTATATGATTCTAGGAGGAACCTGGGTTACACATAAGAAGTTTTTCACACAGTTGGCATTATGCGCTCTACCTTCTGCCCTGGAGCTCCATCCTCTCCAGGAAGACCAGGCAGACCACCCAGACCAGCTGATCCAGGCTCTCCCTGCAATAGCAGAAAAGTGTTATTTCATTTTTGATGGATTCAATACATTAACACTGGTAACAGGACCACAATTAAATTGGTTCTCATCACGGCTGGTTTACCTTTGAACCAGGCTCACCAATGCCTCTGTCTCCTGGACCTCCCTGCTCTCCTGGTAATCCTTGGTCTCCCTGGGAACAGGATTAGTTTTTAACTTGGTACCTTACACACACAGTTGGTTGTGTGTCCTGGACTTGTTTGCCATGTTGTTAGAACACTTTACCATTAATTTATATTGTTTATGATATCAAACACAATATCAGACCCTGATTACATTCAAGTCTGTGCATAAGATCGATTTTACGTCAATATAAAAAATCAAATGGAATCAAAATCTTAGTCTATAATTGGTGGTTCTGTGCTGGCTCTCTGTGAACAAACCTTAGGTCCAGGTAAACCTTCTCCTGGAAGACCCCTGCCTCCTGGTGGCCCTCTTGGACCCTCAGTTCCCTAAGCAAAATTAAGATTGGAGGGTTATCAATGCAGGATGTGTTACAGTGGCACATGGGGCGTGCCAGAGAAATTAGATACATGACTTTATTAACATTTAGGTAACAATATCCTACTGACCTTTTCTCCCTGTATGCCCGCTCCAGTCAGTCCAGTTGGCCCTGGAACACCTTGAGGCCCCAGATCACCCTGAAAGTAAAACAGCATAGACAAGTCAGCACAGACATTTGTTCTATATATGACAATAGAAACTGAATGACAGAACAGACTGCAGATACCTGACCATCCCCCACCTTCTGATCATCTCCCACCTGTGCACTCCTAACACCTCAGATCTTGCATTGTACCTTTTTGCATTACAGCCAAGTTCTCTTAAGATTTAAATTAGATTATTAAACTACAGCCCATCACATACTGCTCTGAGCTAGAAGGTTGTTGTTGTTGGTGATGATGTTTGATTATATCATATATATTAACTGAAATACATCAGAAATTAAATTGTGTTCATATAGACTTTTCCAACATAGCAGAGAAAAACTCTCAGGGAGGAACTGTGAAGTGTATGTTGAAGTGAATTTTCTTTCTTAGATGATAAATCTATCACCCACCCTTTCTCCTTTGATTCCTACTCCCTGCTGTCCTCTTGGTCCCCTTGGTCCTGCGAGCCCCCGATCACCCTGAGGAACAAAATCAATCCATCAGTGTCAGTTTCATTATTATCAGTTACATCACAACACCACTTGAGATTGGGCCACAGCCAAATTTGCATTGTTCTCACTGAAGACACCATGGAACAGGAGCATGTTGGCTCCTGTACGCCTCTTATGATTGATACCAAATGATCCTATTCTGCAGGAATGGTACTGTTTTTTTCTCCTTCCTTCATGGCTGAAAGATTCTTTGACCTTTTCCACTACGAAGGAATAATAAAGTTTTGGGCGGTACTGATAGGAGCAGTATGACCAACATGTGAAGCGAAATACAGATATTCCAAACCTGATCATTTTAACTTCATGTTAGTGAGTGGAGGAGAGAGGATTTCATAACCTATGACATATCGCTCATACAAGAGGTAGAAGTCGGCAGAGGGATGAAAGTTATAACAGCCAGTTTGGCACAGATGTGTAATTGCCTGAGGACATTTTCTGCATTCTTTTTCCATGAGCTTCCTTTAACAAATAATAGTGTGCATACTAATCCTAACAACCTCGTAAATAAACTCCTCCCATCGTCACATTTTCCCACAAGTTCTGTCGTGGGAGGGTCTTTATTCTTATTTAAGTATCATAATCTCACTTCATTGTGGTTATATTTTGTTTCCGTACAGTAAAATGTGTTGTCACTATTAATCTCCAAGCACATGTTACACTGTAAGCCATATATCATCATTATAGTTACACTCAGTCTTTTATGAGATGTTAAACCCTCTGCTGAATCCCAGCTATCTCCCTTTAGAGATGGAGCGTTTGCAAAGTGTATGTTCCATAGTACAGCATGTTGCAGCATGTGGTAAGAGATATAGTTTTCACAGGCTTTACATATCATCACAGAGAGTATTAATGCTTGAATGAACACCTGAGCTGCAAGTCAGTCAGTTAGAACAGAGTGAGATCTGCTTTTGACAGATGAAGACCATGAACTGCAGAATGCCCGTTACATACACAACTAGACTGAAACATACACTCAAACATTAGCAATGTCTTTCTTGTTATTTTCAGTCCTGAGAATTATGTACTAGAAATGGCAGCGATACACATTTGTAGCCAGTATCCCCTTAGGATCTAACCCCTAGGATATATTCTTCTCATTTATAAATACTTTTTCTTAAAGCAGAAGTAAGCGGAATGTTTGTGTTAATGTAAGTCTTAAATAGTTATATCTTCCGACAGCAATAACTTATATAGAGTGTTTGGTCTGAAACACGGGTCTGTCAGTCACTCTGCTCTGCTCTGCTGTAAGCCGAGGAGAAAACTTTCCTTGTATCCTACAACCTTTATCCAATGAGGAGAGAGAACGGCATAAAGGGGCGGTCCTCTCTGTGTGCGCAGCCAAGGGATGCGCGTGAATGTGGTGACGTAGGGACAAGGGCGGGGACTGCTAACTCCATCGGCTGACAAGAAGTTAGCCAAAACGACCGGATCGCTTACTTCTGCTTTAAGTTATGTATATATTTTTACTAAAAATCTTTTCAATTTTATTATCTTATTTTTCTAATGTTATGCTTGCTGCTGTGACACAATAATTTCCGAGCCTGGGATATATAAAGTAGATCTTAATCTTAACATCTGATTCATGCAATATTTGTGCAAATAGGCTTTGAGCATGTTATTCCCACCGCTCTTTGCTTTCCATTTTATTTTATAATAGGCCTTGAATGCATTTCCAGCAGCACTGTGGTTCCACACATTTATCCCTTAGCTAAACAGGGGGTTAAATACCTTACAAAAGGGCGTGTCAACAGTATAAGTGATAGAGGGGTCTTAACTTTATTCTTCTTTGGTGAATGGCTTTTGTCTCTTGCTGATCTACCCTACAGAGAACTGTGGCAAAACAACGTACAGCGTGTTCAAGTCTTGACACACTCGAAATAATACCTTTGGTCCGGGGAACCCTTCACCATGGGGTCCTTTTTCCCCTTGAACACCTTGTGGTCCTTGAGGTCCCTGTAAACAAAGCCAAAGTATGCAATGTGTCACCCAAATAGTGTTCAAGTACCTATATGGACTTTCTCAACATGTCACACATGTCACTGACACAAATATTACACACACAAAACTACCCAAAAATGTGCCATGGCACAGTTTGCTCTAAACTTACAGAAAGTCCAGGTTCACCCACTCCTGGAGGACCTGGAGGACCTGATCTGCCCTGGAACCCCATGTCGCCCTGCAGATCGATGTTGTATATTAGTTCAGTAACAGCAACGAAAAGAAACGTACCATTCAAATAATCACAGTTAGGGTTAGGGTTAGTACGATAAAGCAAGTACAATAAAGTATTATAGGTTGAATCATAGAAAGACTCACTTTTGGTCCAGGGAGCCCAATACCAGTTTCCCCCTGAATTCCTGGAGGCCCAGATGGGCCACGTTCACCCTGTGATCACAAACATAATAACACTCGTCATTAATTTTGCGTTGTCCTTTACTATCTTTTAAACGTCTTGATTTGAACCTTTTCAGAGAATGGCTTCCTCTGAAAAGACAAGATGATCCTTTGAGCTAAATCCTTTGTGTTTACTGTAAAGTTGGCGAGATGTTTGATCTCTACTTGCATGTCAGGACAAATATGAGCAAATCTTAAGCTCCAAGAACTTCTCAGAGTTTAAGAAACTCCAAACACAAATAACTGTTGGAAGATCAAAGATTCTTGGGGTTGAAGTAACTTTTATCTAAAGGTAAAAAAAAACACTAATGAAGAGCCTGACAAGAAAGACATGTGATATACCATAGTCCTTTCACCTGTTTTAACACAATAGTTTCTATATCCTATTTGTGAATGTGAATTTAACCTGGATAATTTGCCTAACAATGATCTTGTCCCAGATGTGCTGATTTGATTGTCAGGATTAACAAGTAAGAATTTACATTTGAATTTGCAGTTTTCTATAGAAATAATAGAATAGAATAGGTACATACTGTACATAAATACACATTATAGAAATACAGAGGTCTCACCACACAGAGACCACCAAGACTGCTGTCAATCTTTGCAAATGCTGCCTACATGTCCTCACATGGTGAGACATCGAGCATACACTGATTCTCTGTGTAGATTATTAACTGCGGATCTTGTTGGAGAGGCTGACACTGCTGTAGGCACTTCCTAGTCTGTTTTCAGAAAAAAAGATACAAGCCCTACGCAGAATGTGATTTTTTAGTGCTGGTGGTTCATCCCTGTGCCAGAAAATAACAGTAATGATGGAGAAGACTATTGGGTCATTGCCAAATGTTCACGTAGGGGTCTATTACCAGACAAACAGCCCTCTCTGCTGTATGGTTAAGTCTGGGGTAGTAAAACTCCCAACCTCTAGTTTACACTAATTTAAAAGGAAACATAAAGGTCACAGCAGATGTGCGCAACGAGGTAGGTGAGAGTGGTTCAAAAGGGGCTGACCTGCTTTCCCTGAGGGCCTTCTGGTCCATGGTCTCCATGTGGTCCTGGTAACCCCTGGGCAGAGACAACATGCAGCCATTAATGTTGAAACACCCAGAAACGGATCATTATGTGAGTATGTGAGTTTTGGTATCACTCCGTATGAAGAGACAATATGAAGCCTTGAAATATCCAAAAACAAGACCTGTAGTCACATGGATTATTACTAACCTGCAGACCTCTGATTCCTCTTCCACCAACTGGACCCTCAAGACCCTGGAGCACAATACATCAGGAATAGAAAGACATTAGCATTAAATACAGTATGCTCAAATTGTGAGCATATATTTTCAGTGTGTTTAGTGTCAGCTGTGCAGTCGTACCCTGTCTCCTTTGATTCCTGGAGTGCCGCACTCACCCCTCTCACCCTATGTAGACATCACAAGTGTTGCACATTAAACTGAATCCAGCGACATAAGATATAGTTATTGTATTAGCCTGAAATGCCATACCTGCTCTCCTTTGTAGCCAGGTTTCCCCTGCAATTAAAATAAAAAAAAAGTGATGTTGGACAAACAAGAATGAATATTTTATTATATCTTTATTTTGGTCATATACAAGTACAACATACCTCAGCACCCTCTCGTCCAGGTAGTCCACTTAATCCTGCTTCGCCCTGATGTGACAGGATAACACTGGTTCATTACATCAATATCATTTAGTCCGAGGTATAGTTAGAAAAGTAGACACCCTCTAGTGGTGAGGTTTCAGATTACAACTAACTGAATACCATTCCTCACCTCTCGCTTAACAAGTATACGGGAGCTTTTTTGGCCTTAAGGTTATGTCAGAAGATAAAAGTGAAAAATAGAGTTTATTTTGTCCATTCTTAGCTATTGTAGAAACAAAGATGTATAAAGTAGCACTCAATCAAAGCCAACAAATACACTTTTCAGGTAAGTCTCAGTAAGATCTGTTTACCAGTATTTGTTGAACTTTTAAGTAGAGGTTTATGCACATTGCAGGACAGCGACTAATAAATATCTACTAAAAACCTGACCAGAACTCATGGATCAGTCAAACCACCTATAAAGCAATCTCAAAGGATTTGATTACCACTTATTAACACGCACCTATCTTCAGGGGAGGGTACATATACGTATATGTTGCCAATGTAACAGTAATAGGGGTTGTATCAATGCATCAATATTGGAGATCACTGAGAATTCAGCAGAAATATTGTGGTCTTAAATATAGAATCAAATATTTAACAATGTCATTACTAAATATGTATTCATCAGTTTTAAATTACCTGCATGTAATTGATAATCATACAAACAGAAGACCAGATTAACTAATTGTACTGTTTACAATGGGCTTGTTTGACAGTTGCTGAAAATATGACCAATTACCTCCACAGTTTACATAAACTGGATGTCCCAGTGTGAGAACCCTGACAACTTCCTCCAAAAGACACATAGACTTTAGATGAGCAGCACAGGAAGGATTATATAACACCTGAAAGAGCCCTCAAGGTCAAAGAGTCATAGTACATATGTCCATCAAAAAACGCACACCTTTTGCCCTCTAAGGCCTGGGGCTCCGTCATCTCCGGAGCGACCTTTCTTCCCCTAAGGAATGAAACAAAATACGTGTTAAGATTAATTTCTTCTCCTAAGATTTTTGCCCTCCAGTCCATGTACACTGTTTGCAAGTTTCTTTTATTTCCTAGACAGAGATTGTTTGCAACAGAGGGGAAAAAGTCACTGGGCTAATTTCTGAATGAGTCTTATATGTGTGCTTGCTTATTGATTTGACAGCTGAAGACATAGGTGGACATGAGGCGTCTTGTCCACAGAGCCAGGAGTCGTTGTCTTGAGATGCACCTGGACAGCGTGTGTCTGTTGCTATCCGCCAGAAATCGCTAGTTTGTGACCATTAAACTAATGAGCGCAATTATGAGAGCCTCTTAGTCTGAGCGTAAGAATTTGAAGAATCTCTCTAAGGAAAAAGCACCTGGTTAATGACCACGCAGCTGTCTGTCAGCAACGTGATTATCTGCCGGGTCGCTGGAAAAGCCTCACATTGCCTCTGACATCTGACATCCGAGATAGACGGGGGAATGACTGGAAGTTTGCATATACGTCTAAAAGTGCAAGTGGATGTCTAGAGGGGATCGTCTTCTTCTTCTTTGTCAAGCATCACACAGAAGTGATGTGTAATGTCTGGTGCTCCATGCTGCACTCCCACACCCCATATCACTGTGTCACTGACCTTGCAGCGCTAGGGGTTGGATGTTGGATTTATTATGGTCAAAGGTCTAGTTTTAAAGAAAAGAAGAGTGTTAAATGTGGTGCCTCTGGTTTCCATGGGGAACATCTTACGTTACATGAGAAATGCACAGTAACGGGCTGAGAAAGGGCACACCACAAACATATTTCTCTGGGATTAACACACCACACTGTCTCCTCTCCTTTCCCTGTTGCCATAGGTATGCTTTAAGAATGTGGGACAGGACCACCTGTCCACTTACTCTGCTTGTGAAAACGCCTGCAAGCTATATACTGACAGGGAAAAGCAAACAATTATCCAATTGTTGAAAACTACACAATTACCATGCTGAAAATATCAGGCTCATGTCAGATTTGTCGGAACCAGATTTCAGGAATCCTTCTTTCTGACAAACCACCGTGACACTTCAAAGGAAATCATTTCTTTAGTTGTGGGATGTTTTGAAAAGTCTGAGGCTAAATACTTACCGCAGGCCCATTGGGTCCCCTCTCTCCTTTCTCACAAGCACATCTCTGCGCCACAGGGCACTTTAACAACAAAAAAAGAAGATTTAATTTTGCTAGGCTGTCATGAATGTAATCCTATATAGTCAAAGTGAGCACCTCTACCCAATTACACATTATTAAATGTCAAATAGCTGTAAATAAGTTGTCTGTTTGTAATAATACTCACTCCTTCATCAGCCAAGCCAGTCTGCAAAGAAAACAAAAGTTGATATAATTAGATGACATCATATAAGATATTGCAGATGCTTATGATGTTTGTACATCCATTGCTTAAAGATGTGAATGTGTCGGGGCCAGGCAGTGGAGTATAAACAATTTTTAAAAATGGAAGGAAAAAGGTGATGTAGACAATTCCTGAATATGTCAGCACGTACGTCAAGTTTTCAAATTCTTTAAGAATGACAAGTTGCATCTTGTGACAGAGCAAGACAAATGGTCTTTCCCAAAAGAGACAAAAAATGAAAAGAAATCCCAATGGACAGGATGAGACCACATACAGATGTTGACTAGTTTTTTGGGGGGTGTAAAGCTGTGGAGAAAAGCTTAAACCCAGAGCTGTCATTCGCATTCTTTCATTTGTCTGGCTGATGCATTGTCATCATTCCATCTCTATACAAATACTTGAACAAGCCTGTCCATGTTGACACCCTGAATAGATGCTCATTCAAAGCAAATGCATCTATTTTCTTTCTCAATGCTGTCCGCTGAAAGACAAGGTATTATACTCACAATCTCAGTGACGATTTTTCCGACTATGTCTTCGTCCTGTAAGTTGTGGAGGAACTTGGCAGCGGGAGAGCTGGCGAGCAGACGGAGCTGGTCTACGTTGGCTGGCTCGTTGGCTGTCCGGGTGATGCCCAGAGTGAAGAATTTAATACCTTGGTTCTTGGCATCGGCGACAGCGGAGAATATGTCAGGGTTTCTCGGGTGAGAGATGCCATCGGTAAGCAGCACGGCCACTTTGATGCTGCCGGGATTGGATTCCTCCAGGTAGATCCTGGTCATGTTGGTGATGGCGTAGGTGGTGTAGGTGCCGTGTCCGATGTAGACAATGGGAGCTATCTGGGTCCTGAAGTTCTCTACGCCCCTCCAGTCTCTGAAGGTTTGCTCTGTGATGACATGACTGCTGTACTGCAGCAGAGCCACCCTCAAACTCAAGAAGCGGCCGTTTGGCAGCTGGAACCCCTGGAGTATTTTCACCACGTCCATAGCGAACTGCTTTTCCTGATCATGGTTGTCCTTAGCACTCTCAGAGCTGTCCAGGAGAAAGGAGAGCTCCAAGCCACAGGCCTCATCTAGCATTGCTGTGTGCACAAACAATGAGACGAAAGACTTTGAATTGCCATTGTAACACATTTTACAAGTCTTATGACTAAACTGAATAAATAAATTACTACTCAATCGATGTCAAAAGCTGGCTTTTTTCTTCTTCTTACAAATCTAAGTCTTCACACAAAGGAGGTTTGCAGTAATTTATGTAGTAAAATTGCACAATCAGACATATGTCAGTCAAAATTAAGGAAAGCATGCACACAAATATTAGCAATATGATGAGCTCTATGAAGACTGAAAAAGGAACATTTTGTTTCTGAGAGATTGTCATGCTTACCTTGTCCATCATGAATATTTGCAGAAAGAGGTGACAGAGGTTTGCTCCTGAATTTTTTGCTAGTTTTCCTCTCATCATAAAAGTCTTGGGCCCAGACACTGGTCAGCGCTGTGACCAGCAGCACCGACTTCAAGTGTTGAAACATCCTTGCCCCGGCTACAGAGAAAAACAACAACAATTCAAAATCATTCAGTGTTACAATCCATAAAAGTTCTTGATGCATCAGATTATGATTAGCTGCATCAGTAAACAGTACAACAGTTTAGGTTGAATGTCAAAATTATGTATTAATAGTATTTGTGCATCCTAATTACCAACCTCCCCTGAAAAAACTGCAAATCTAGTGTTTCAGTGCAGCCCAAAATATCGAGTTGGAAAAGGCAGCAGGAGCAGCAGAGGACCAGAGTGCAGCGGGCTCCAGTTAGCTCATTGATCCCGTAGCAGCAGCAACAGCAGCAGCAGCAGCAGTGTCAGTCATTCTGGGGAGCCGAGACTGAGAGACCCCAGGAAGCTCACCTCTCCTTTATAGGGAGGCAGATCCTGTGGAACCTTGCCAAGACTCCAGCTCTGCCCTCAGGGCATTGGGGGGCGGGGGGTGGGGGGCTGGAGATATGGGTGGGTGCAACAGTGAAACAACATTGTGCGTGTTTACTAAATGTGGTGTTTTAATTACCATGGGTAGTACAATCTACTTCAGAGTATAGTGTATTATAATTTTGTGTCATGTTTCAAATTTTAAAACCTAACCATTACCTGCACTAACTTTTTTTTATTTATTTTTTTACATAGGCTACAATACACTACAATTAGATTGACCATTCAGTTCAGCTTATTATTTACACTGGAGGATAAAATGTCTATGATGAGGTTGAGCTTTACTTGAAGGCTCAGATAACATAGATTAAAAGCTCTTTGTTTTGATGATTTAGTTGCATATAAAAAGGAAGAGTGGAATTTCTTCACATATGATTGATATGATTTAATGCTAGCATACACTTTTAACAGCTGATGTAAGTGGTAATTTTGTTAATGAAACAACTGTGAACGTGTGAAAATGATCTAAATATAAACTAGAGTGAAGTTACAATGTAATAAAAAATAGCACTTAGGTGACATTGCAACAATACATTTGGGTTAAAAGGAAAGTAAAGAGTAAAGAGGTGATATAAAAGTGCATTGATGCCAGCAGAAATTCTGCAGGTAGGATGTTTTAAAGGCCAGTGACCCTGATGGAAAATGCCTGGTCACCTTTGGTCTACACCCTGGACATAGGAATGACCATAACAGTTCTGCCTGGGGAAAAGGGGTTAAAGGTCTAAAAAAAAAATCTGAATTAATTTTCAAATGACCAAACCATGAGAAATAGTGTAGAGATACTAGGAAACAAAGGAATTACATGAATTATCACAGTATCCACTAGACATGTCAAGTGGACCCTAACTTCACTGTGGTTGGCAAAGGACAAATGGTCTGCAATATCCCTGTAATGGTCCATGGAGTTCTATGAGCAAGTTTTGTTTGGATAAGAAATTGATCTGAATAATGTAAGGATGAAAATTATTGTGGAAAACACTTGAGATGGAAAGATGAAGTTTCTTAGAGTGAATATGACACATCATGAATGTACAAGTAGTGACAGCTACACAATAACCTCAACCAATGAGTGCATGATCTGCTGTTACTTATTAGCTATTTGTTTTAATTTAAATATCCTATACCCTGTGAGGGTTTCAATGAGAAGATGCATGACATGGCAATATATCTTTCAGAAAATAAATTACTGAAACCTGCAGGTGGCACTTCACCTCCCAGACCCTAACAGATGACCATCTGACCATTCACTAGTAGAGGTGACCTTTTGGCATACTCCTCCTGATGTGGTTTAAAGATAGGTCTGGTCCTGTGCAGACTGGCTAAGGATTCATGGAGCCTTTTTCCTGCTGTGCTTGAGGTGAAGAAGCTTTGTATTCCAAAGCTCCAGGCAAGAAGTAATTAGAGGAGACTCTCTGACACAAAGGAATGTTGCACTGAATGATGGCTTGGCAAAATACAACCCGTCACATTGTTTTATGATGAATGACAACCAAACATAGTGTTTCTATATAGCAGCGACATTTATAAGTCTAAAATGGCTGTTAAGGCACGTTGACTTTCACAGGTTTATGACTGATTGAGTGTGTTTGTCATCCTCATTGTGTTTGTGTCTACCAGTGATTACAGAAGAAGAACATTATTTGTGTTTAAGTGTGGTAAAAGCACTAATGATGGGTTTATAGGTCATATAAAATGACATGGGAAAAAGATTGGCAGATCAATCAACCATTCAGGACTAGGTGATTTGATGCCTTCTTTGGATGTACCTTGAGATCTTACTGTTGTGTCGATGTCACCTCGGGGGCTTCAATTGGTTGGTTTTCGTCTACTCACCTTCACATATTCTTCACATACTGTTTTGTAACCTAGGTGTTTTCTCTCATCTTAATCCCTTGCCACTGGCTTGACCATTTTAGCAACTCCAGAGAGGTCTTTGATGGCTTGATGTTGGGCCTGGCCTCGGATTCCATATCCTTAAGCAATCTGGTAGTTGATCTGCACAGGTATCTGCAACCAACTACAACTGGGTGAACCTTAGTGTTACAGCCATGTTGTTCGCCATTGTAGGCCTCTGGTGCTCTTTGGCTTCATCCACAGCACCCTCCCTGGACACTATAAACTGTCATACATGAGAGATGGGAGTTAATTAAACCAAAGCAAAAGATCCATGTTGAAGTTTGTCATAGTGATCTCAGGGGGGCGGTAGAGCCTCAATTCACGGTCATCTTGTAACTTCTAAACCCGATGCTCACAGCTGCATGGCCTCTGGTTTTGCAGTACAGGCCTAGGATAGATAAGATGACAGAGCAGGCTGGGTATTTAAGGTTATCTATCTGCTCTCCAGCAAAACTTCAAGACCTTTTAATGCCTGCCATTGCATTATAGTACAATGGCTTTCTGTGTAAGGCTTGTTTTGCAGTCCACAAGAGTTTAATTTAGGATTTGCTGGACATATGGGTTCAATGGTAAATGGATAGCACGTATAGCACTTTCCTATTAGAGACCACTGAGTGCACTTTGCAATAATTTCCGCTTCACACATTGACTCACACACTCATGATCATGAAAACTCATGCAGTTTGTGGTTCATTATCTAGGAGACATGCAAACCAATGACCTTCTGGTTAAGTGGATGACTTGTCCTACCTCAGCCAACCTAAGTCCTTCACCAAAACACTGGCTGAGGCTCATGGGAAGATGGCAGGACGACAGCCTAGTATGTGGCTTTACTGGCTTGTATAATAGAGCTGGTTCAAAATGCCTCCATGTCCCACAATCCACTTGTCTCAACTCTCACTCTTAACCACTGTGTGACAGATATAGGGTTACCTTTTTGAGCACCATGCTGCTGCTGCAGGATAGATTGCTCTCTTCAAGACCGAGACTTCATGTAGACTTTGCTGCACGTGTCCATCTATGTCTGTCATGTCAGCTGGCTTTGCCTGATAGCCGATGATGGGGTCCACCCACCCCTTTCCAGTTAACAAAGTACTAATTTTGATGGCGCTGAAGAAGTAAATCTACCTTTTTACAGTCTATGAAATCTACTGAGGAAAGCTGCAGATGGGTGTTTGCTGCCCTCTTGTGGTTTGTGAGGGGACAACACTACGACGTGGTGCAGTGCAGTGCGCATGCTCTGGTTGGTTGTGCTCTGCTATAAAAACATCGCCAGTCGCTGTCTGCCAGTGTGCCTTCACCTTCAGCCATCTTAACCATGTTGGGTGCAGTGGGACGTTGCTGCAGCGGGGCTCTGCAGGCTTTTAAGCCTGGGATTAACTCTTTAAAGACGATCAGTGCGAGACATGCAGCCCTTAATTTGAGTAAGTGCATACCTTTTAAACATGGCTCGACTGACAGCATGAGGTGACATTGCATGCCCCATGACTTGTCTGCAATACAAATGCATGCATGCTAGCTAGGTAGGTCAGGCCTCAACTTTACAGTGGAAACTACATTCAACAGGGATTCTTATTCAATAAAAGCTGCTAAGTGATAATGTAAGAGGTCATGTGGTCATATTGTTCCTTCAGTCGGACCTTGTAGCGTTAAGTCATGCCTCGGTTTACTTGTCCAACCAATGACCTTTCCCAACATGTCAAAAGTTTGACACAATGTAGTCTGTGAGTCACAGTAAACATTGAAACATAAAGTTAGCGCTAACATGAAGCACCCAGATGATAGGATAGTCCTTTCCAATGACACAAGATTTTATTAAAATTTTCAGATCCAGGTGCTGCTGTCTTATGCAAAATGAAGTGTAATATGATGTCACTGTCGTTGTCTTTTCCTTGTCATTGTCCTTCCAGGCAGGGGTTATGCCGCCCCAGCTGCTCAGGCTGCAATAGCCAATGGCCGCATAGTGGCTGTGATTGGTGCTGTGGTGGACGTTCAGTTTGATGAAGGCCTCCCTCCTATTCTCAATGCACTGGAAGTGGCCGGACGTGACAGCAGGCTGGTGCTGGAGGTGGCACAGCATTTGGGTGAGTTGGTTTTAAGTCCTTGGTTTTCAACAAATAAGTGTTTGGTTGCCCATCTTAAACTCTAACCCATCGCCTTTAATGTCTCTCATGTTTTTTTTTCTTCTCCAGGTGAAAATACAGTCAGGACTATTGCCATGGACGGTACAGAGGGTCTGGTACGTGGTCAAAAGGTTCTGGACACTGGAGCCCCCATCAGGATCCCCGTGGGCCCTGAGACCTTGGGGAGGATCATGAATGTCATTGGAGAACCCATTGATGAGAGGGGACCAATCAGCACCAAACAGTAAGTATTGACAAGATCACAGTGCTGGATATATTCTATATTTTGTAAAGTTAACAAAATCATTGATATACCAAGCAAAATCAACACTGTTCTAGTCAGTCTGTATAGCATTCTGGCTTGAGATGTAATTTTACAACAATGCTCTGCAAAAATATAGTATTAGTTTTTAATAAAAGTAATTTACTAAAACAGTTTGAGACAAATTGCACCAAGGAGTACATATACATTTGATGGGGTGAATTTACTTTGGTGGTTTAGGTTTTTTCTTGGGATTTATTGAAAACAAAAATATAACTTTTTTTAAAATTTAATCATGACCCTTGTTATCCCACAGGACCGCTCCTATTCACGCTGAAGCCCCTGAGTTCACAGACATGAGTGTGGAGCAGGAGATCCTGGTCACTGGCATCAAAGTGGTAGATCTGCTGGCCCCCTATGCTAAGGGTGGCAAGATTGGTTAGTGGACCATATTACACCCTTTTTTTTTCTCTCTCAATTTCCATACGCGTTTATATTGATAATTCATTATTTCACATTTTGTATTCCTTTAGGTCTGTTTGGTGGTGCTGGTGTTGGCAAGACGGTATTAATTATGGAGCTGATCAACAATGTAGCCAAAGCTCACGGTGGTTACTCCGTGTTTGCCGGAGTGGGAGAGCGAACCCGTGAGGGAAACGACTTGTACCATGAAATGATTGAGTCCGGTGTCATTAACCTGAAAGACACCACCTCAAAGGTAAAACATGCTTATTTGTTAGTGGATGGCATAGCCCACAATGTAAAATGAAATCTTTCAGTTTTGATGAGATTCTTCTTGTTTGTTCTGTGTTGATTCATGCTAAAGTTTTTGGGTCTTTATATCCTCAGGTGGCGCTGGTCTACGGTCAGATGAACGAGCCCCCAGGTGCCCGTGCCAGAGTTGCTCTTACTGGTCTAACTGTTGCTGAATACTTCCGCGATCAGGAGGGACAGGACGTGCTGCTTTTCATTGACAACATCTTCAGGTTCACCCAGGCTGGATCAGAGGTTCACAGCACCAGACCAGTTTTTTTTCCATTATTTGAAGGTTTCATCAACAAAATAGATTTGTATGCATATTAATATTGTGTCTGAATGTTTGTAACTTTCCTCAGGTGTCTGCCCTGTTGGGTCGTATCCCCTCTGCTGTGGGGTACCAGCCTACCCTGGCCACTGATATGGGTACAATGCAGGAAAGAATTACCACCACTAAGAAGGGTTCCATCACCTCTGTACAAGTAAGAAGACACCAAACCCTAACCACATATTGACAGTGGCACACCCTTTGTTTTTCTGTATTACGCTTGCTAAAATTGTTAATTGTGTTACAGGCCATCTATGTACCTGCTGATGACTTAACTGACCCTGCTCCAGCCACAACTTTTGCTCACTTGGATGCAACAACTGTGTTGTCGCGTGCCATTGCCGAGCTTGGTATTTATCCTGCTGTGGACCCCCTGGATTCCACGTCCCGTATCATGGACCCCAACATTGTTGGGAGTGAACACTATGATGTTGCTCGTGGTGTACAAAAGATTCTTCAGGTAAGTCTTGTGCTGGATACTAACACATTTGGGCTGTCAACAATTTGCTAAACAGTTAAACTTTTCATTTTTAGGACTACAAATCACTGCAGGATATCATTGCTATCCTGGGTATGGATGAATTGTCTGAGGAAGACAAGCTGACTGTAGCTCGTGCTCGCAAGATCCAGCGTTTCTTGTCGCAGCCCTTCCAGGTAGCTGAGGTCTTTACTGGCCACATGGGCAAGCTGGTGCCTCTCAAGGAGACGATCAGCGGCTTCCAGAGCATTTTAGGAGGTATGGTTCTGTACAAAAGCTAAAATGCAACTGAATGGGGTGGATTTAATGGGGATTTGATGGAAATTGCTATTCTTTTCTCTCTTCCAGGTGAATATGATGCCCTGCCAGAGCAGGCTTTCTACATGGTGGGTGCAATTGAAGAAGTGGTCCAGAAGGCCGAGAAACTAGCAGAAGAACATTCATAAATGATTTATCTGCAAGGTTGTAAGGTTTTATGAGATAAATATTTGTACAGTACGATTTCTATTTGAGGAACTTCTGACATGTCATGCTAAGTATGTTGTGTTGTGGTACCATTTCTCTGGAAAGGTGAAGAAGAAAATTAAAAACATTATAATTTATTTTTTTGGCATGGTTTTTCCTTTTTTTCTTTGAGCTCTTCTTGAGCATTTTTATTAATACAAAACACTTACATAATTTCTCTTACTGTCTTTTCCTTCGTAAGAACAAAATGACAAAGTTTGGTTTAACTTTGGTTTAGCCTATCATGTGGCGAATTTTCTTATTCAGCTCCCTCTCTTGTGCGAGGAGACTGGCGCTGTGTTCTTTGAAGGCTTCGAAATCCTGTGAAATGATTGGAAAGGAAACATATTGCGAGTGTACTTAACTATAGAGACCGCTGTCAAGTTCACTTCTCCATACTGTAGATTTCAACAAACCTTTACAAGCTTCTCATACGTCCTTGCGGATTCATCAAGAGCACACTGGAGAGACTTCACTTTTACATCTGCGTTGACAGCTTGTGCTTCCCGTTCAAACCTGAGGCAAAGTCGAGGACAAATGAGATGCTTCTTACTTATACGTTATACGTAGCAGTGCAATGAGAAAGGCTGTTGATGCATGATTTTACCTATCCTCTGCTTCAGCCCGAGATTTTTTCTCTTCTCTCCATTTCCTCTCCAGCTGCTGGATTTCTCCTTGTTTCTCCTGTATATTGGACCATTTGTACAAACATGAAGTTACTGGTTCATACTCTGCAGAGCTGTGCTTTTCAGTGAAGAGAACAAATTCTTTGACTACCTGTATAACTCTCCCCCTCTCTATAGACAGAGACAATAGTTCGTCCTTCTTTTTGGTGAGGCTTGCTATGTTTTTTCTTGCGTTGAGCTCATTCAAAGCATGCTTTTCCTCTGCCTTTCCTAGCTTCAGCTTCATATCTAATTGAGAGAAAAAAGGCCACAAAGTTTACAAGTGATTGTATTTCATAACACTTGAGACAATGATAAAATGTTGACTACCCACTTTTGAACTCGGATGCAGCATCTCTTTGCTGTTGCTGTGCATCATGTAATTGTTGCTGTGCATCATGTAATTGATCAAGTAGCAATGCCTCCTTGGCTTGATGCTGATTTCTCTGTTCCAGGAGGTTTGACTCATATCCAGTTAATTTCTCCCTAAGCATTGATGTAAAACACAGTTCATCAGTGTAAACTGGCCAACAACTATCTAAGGCACTTCATTCACAATTCACATTGAATTAAATTTACAATTCAACACAACAGACACAGTGAATCCTCTGATTTACGAAGCTTAAACCAGTGATTGCACTGCACTTTATATTGATACCCGAGTAAAACAATTACTGTGATCAATTTAAAACTTTGAATTCACTAAATCGACACTATTGATCAATCATAGTAACAAAACAAAACTTACCGATATTCATTTTCTTTATTTGTATAATGCTCTGTCAGGAGTTTGATATCTTGCATCAGTTTTTGCACACACACTTCTTTATCTTGTAATTTTTGGGAGAAAAGTGAATCATTTTCTGACTGCAGCTGTTTGTTTTCTATCTTTAACTGGGCATTCTCATTTTTGTATTCCTCCATGAAAGTAATTATACTTTTATTGAGGTTGGCTAAATACACCGTTCTCTCCTCTAATAACTCTGCTTTCTTTATTTTGTCATCCAGTTCTTTCTGACAATCCATTAAACTACTCTCCAGCTCCGTGTTAATTTTTTGCTGGGCTCGCCATCGCAAAAGCATCTCATCTGCTTTCTCTTTCAACATGAGAATTAGATTCGACTGTTCATCTATCCTTGATCGCAGCATTTCTGTCTCTGTGGCATCCTCTGGAGAAAAGCTGAGAAGTTTGTCCACTGACTTCTGGATCATGTCCATATGCTGGTGACAAGGGGACATGTCCAGTGTTAAAACATGACATGGATTTTTAGGGTGACACTGATATCAATATTTAGAAAGCTTTGAACCAAGAGGATGTTTTTACATAAAAAAAAGAAGCATAAATTAGCTAATAAGCCAGTTTAACAGCCTAACCAATCCACTTTTGTCTGGACAGTAAAAGCAGCATAACCTCAAATCACTTTTGCAGGAAGCCCCTCTCCCTCCTTAAAAATCATACACAACATCTTTGCATCATATAAAACGTAAAAAGAGGTAGACAATATAAAAAGTTACACAATTATGCATAATTAGCCTAGCTTAATGTAGGCAAGGCAGGCAGTCCCTGTCATTGGGAAACATTTAGGCTACAGTATCACTGAGTTTTATTAAAGCTCATTGAAAAAAAAAAAAAACCTTATGAAGTTACTGATTCCTTCCAAGATGGTCAAATTACAACATGGGCTACATTCAGATTGACTGGCCAAAAGTCAAAACCTCCCAAATTTAGTATCTCAGAAAAAATATGAATATGCGAGAGGCTGACAATAATTTGGCGTGTCTTGATATAGCCTACATTTACTGGGCAGTTGATAGCTGGTTCTATTTTGTCTTCAAAAACATTTTAATCCAAGGTTACTTATGTCACAGTTGTGACAGTATGAAACGTGACATTAAATGTCTACTCAACATATTTCAGTGACTCATTGGCTGAGAGTAGACACGCACTGATTTACTGCTGACATCATTAACTTTTACATCGTAGTCTACTGCAGCAGCCTACCTCTGTCGTGTTTGCCGCGTTTCTCGGTGGGGTCGACATGATGGGTGACGGCTTATTCCCGGTTGTTCTTGTTATTTTTACTCCTTTCTCACTTCCACTTCTTTACTTCGTAGGAAGTATTTTCTGAACTTCAGTTGCTCGGTCGCTAATGGCAACAATAGCAACGGCACGAGGAGGAGGAATGTCGGTTCCGGTGCTCGGCCTCAAGATGGCGGTGTTTGGCTTCCTATCAGAGCGACGGCCGCTGAGGTAAATAAATACACCATCTAATCACGGTGCAAGAGCTTTCGTCAGTGTTTAAACCTGTGTCAGTATGGCACATCATTAGCTACTCAGTTTTAGTGTGGCAAAATCTCATTTTAAAAGGTTGCATTTCAAATGTAGAGCTTGCTTTTTCGTCGATTTAGGCTAAATCTTCAGGCACATCATGGTCTAGTACTAACGTTACATTGAACCCACGGGACCTGATGAATCCAACTTTATAGCAGTTGGCAACATTTTAACCTTTTATTACACCGTTTAAGAATACACAAAATTTTACAAAATTTACAAAATATCAGTTTGATAACACGTTATGCAAGCTAACAATTATTATTAGATGTACATAAAACCTTGTCTGGGTGTGTAAAGTTATGTACCAGGGCTAGTTGGACATAGGTCTTGTTGGACACCTTAATTGAAAACGTTAGTTAGTTTATACATTTTGATTTCCTGTCATTATTTATTTATTTTTCTTAAAGCTCCACAGCAAGCAACCAATCAAAGACATGGACAAGTGAAAAATCAGTGGCACCCCGGACCAGCCGGACTCTCATGGCATTATGCAGGTTCCAGGGCCAAGGGGATTTATTCAGAGGGCCGAGGCTGGGTTGGGGGAGCGGCCGTCCTGGCCTTTGTGCACGCCCCTTTTCATCAACTAGCGGGCCAAGAAAGACAGACAGAGGAAAGCAACAGCATCCCAGTCCCAGTCCCTACAGCTCCTCCATCTGCACAGCGGAGCTGGACGGACCAGCCAGAATGTGGAGAGCACTGCTACTTAAACTCATTCTCGTCTTCATGTGCGGTGTTAGATGGGTCAACTCTGAGGGTAAGTGGTCTAATTTTTTATTTTATTTTATTTTTTTATGCCTCCTACTTTCTTTCTTTTTCTTCCTGGCAGTTGAATGATTCATTGGGGGAACTGTAGAGCTGTTGAGCTACTAGTGATTCACCCATTGCACTTGTTGCTCAATCAAAACAAACCACTTACTGTGCAGTTAGCTGATTTTTTTTCTGAATTAAAATAGTATTTTCTTTCCAAAGCTAAGACCAAAAATATCCATCCAGTGAGTAAAGTTCAAGTAAAGAAATTAAAGATGCTGAATCAACTGAACACATGAAAATAACCTTGTTGATCATCACAAAAAGCCTCCTTTTTAATGGACTGACTCTGTAGCTTTAAAGTGTCCATTAGGTACAGTAATTGTGGCTGTGGGGCTGGATGTTTCAGCACATAGTATTACTTTAAAGGTTGAGCACAAAGCCTTCCTCAGACAGATTGGAAGTTCTCTTGAGGAACTTTTGCCTGAGCTTTACTGTTGCTAGGTAACAGAAAAGAGCATGTGACTTGCAGACAATCTGTGAGGACTGAGAGCTACTGGTACAAATCTCATTCGATTTTACGCCGTAGACCGCTGATTCAAACTTGATTGCAGCTCGAGGAAGAACTTTATTCCCTCCCCCGGCCCCGAGTGTAAGGCAGAGACACACAAAATGCTCGGATACTGGTCTTATTTTACATGACAGTCTTGAGTTTGTCTCTTGTGTTTGTAGCCCAACTAGATCCTACTTCTCAAATTGTAATCTGCTTTCTTTTTGCTCAACCCTTAGTACGTAAGCTCCTTAGTGTGAATCAAGCAACTAATTACACTGCAGGTGCTGCAGAATGGAACCATTTCTACCTAAGGAGCAGTTTGAAGTAAAGAAAAGAAACTGTATTCAAGAGAAATGAGTCGCAGCTACAGCTTTCTTTATGTATTTATTATGAAACATCCTGGGCCTATTTCCGCACTGGCTAACAGACACACAAAACAAAAAAAGGTGAACTCTGCATGCCTAAAAAGACAATATAACCATGTTGATGCTGAGACTGTGGCATCTGTAAAAGAAAAAAAAATCACTTGGCATTTCCTTTGAATCGCAGCAGTCTCAGTACTTGCAGCTGATATTTGCTGATGGCAACTGAAATGAATAAGATGATGACTTAGCTAAAACCTCAGTGTCTAAGTAGACTTTGTCAGCATATTCATGTTGATTATTAGCACTAATCCGTTGTAATTAACCAACACTAATGTCAAATGCTTACCTAAAATTATATGGAGTCATACAGGTTATGATAATGTTCAACCACTCACCTTTAACCTGAAGTTATAATAACATAACATGTTGTAGGAAAACCTTAATATAATCATGTCGGGAGCTTCCTGAATTCCTATCCGGTGAAATGTAAATCAAATGAAAAGATGTGACACTTAAGAATATAGTGAAAAGATTAGTAATGGTTTATTTATGTAGTTTTACTCTGAGGGGGCAGGGTGTCACTAATCTCTACTTGATCCCCTACAAAAATCCTGAAGTTTGATAATTGTCTCATCCTCACCCTTCTGTAACACATTATCCAGGGCCTTATCCTTGACACTGCTGCAGAATGCTTACACTTGCAATAATAGCTAATGTGACAGTCAGGAGGGATTTCATGGTGCTGATTTGTTAACGACCTACTGACATTATATTAACTAGCCTCTGCCATTTTTTGCTGTTCCAGACATATTTTGTCAGTAAATAGTGTTGTTTTTCTCTCTTAATCATTGACTGCTGATGTCCAAATAACATGTAAAGTGCACAGGAAGAACTCTAATGATGTTAAAGATTAAAAGAAGAAAAAGAATAAGTGAAACACACAGCATATTTGTTAGTGTGCTTGTAGTTTGGTCAGGTGCAGCGCTGCTCTGTCACGGATTTGACCACACTGTTTCGTAGTTTTAGCCTGTTAAAGACGTTAAATTCTTAAAGACATGCTAACTTGGGCAACATGTGCATGTTAAAGCTCACACATGCCGGCTTCTTTCCGGTGTCGAAGCCTAAATCCTTGTGCAACAGTAACACAGCGTTAGAAACAAGAACACAGTTGGCACAAATCAAGCGCAAATCCTTTCTTTTTCCTGCAGCTCCCTCAGTGTAGGTTACCGACACTGAGGATGAAGTTGAGCCTCCAACTTCCAGGTAGTGCGCTGTGACTCACTGTACAGAGGAAAAATAAGTCGTCCAGGGCCTGTGTCAACTTAATTTATGATTTGTTTCACTCATGCCTTTGTTAAAGCGTGATCTAAATAATCATGCTGAGTATTCCTCAATTCCAACCAGACTGAGGCTTTATCCCTCACTCTATTTATTTCTTCCCTTTGCTCCCATGCCACTGCCAAAGCCCCTTGGGTTTTTCACTGTTTTGTCTGTAGAAGTAAGAGCCAAAGTCACTTGTTTGGCAATTGACTGCATTCTGCCGCATTGATTTCCATATGAAATAGGCAGCAGCACTTCGCTCTGACTGCATGGACGGGTCCAACGTCTCATGCTGCCAGCAGCCGTTCTCAGTGACTGCAGAGGGCTGCGTCAAAACAAGACGATATTGACGAAAGCCTGAAGACATCTCCCCTCCACGGGACAACAGGGAGGTTCAGAGAGTTTGGGCAGTTAGTGTACAGGTGTTTTCGTCGTGGGTGGCCATGAGAGGCGAGCCTATGTTTCACTTTTGTTTAACTAATCTCAGGAAACGAGTTTTACTGTACTCTGCTTTCCACTGTCCATCTACAAAGTGGCTTTTTTTTAGGGTGACACTTCCAGTTATGAGTCTGCATCCCTGCTGGCACCTTTTTTGTGCCATTGTAATTTCACAGTGGGGTTTAAGGCGTTTGGGGGGGTTCATTCTAATGAAAATTCCTCTACTGCTCCTCTTTGTTGGTCTGTAGTAGGGTGTCCTTATCTTCCCACATGGGTAGTGCAGCGCTCTCTCCTGCTGTGGGTTTAAGTTGCTAATTAGAAAAGACAAGGCAAGAAAGCGGAGAGGGGAAACACTAACAGAAAAAAAAGCACTCGACATCACGCCTTTAGACTAAACATTTTTATTAACAGATTTGCACCGTTCGGGTCCCAGGCAAATTTACAACTTTGTCAGGATGAGGACAGAGAAATTTGAGGGTTAAGGAAAAGTTACAAAGACGATGTCCTTCTCAGAATGTAAGAGGAACCCCACACAAGATAGTGCTGTTGAAAGGTTCAGCTTCAGAGTATCTGTCACCTTTCCCAGAAGTAATACTGTCAGGGAACACTGCCTGCATTTGAAAGCCTCTAGCTAGCGGATTGGTTTCTCCTTTGGCGTGCATGGTTTTAAGTTGTCAGCCCAGGTCTGAATGTATGGCAACTATAAACATCTTGGTCTTTTCTAAAGCAGACGTTAACTAGTTAAGCTATTATTCACATTTTTGATTCTGATATAATATTTATTTGAGAGCTTTTTATTTAATATGTAATTACCCATACAATAATGCCGTCATTCAATACTTAAATGTATTAAGCAAGCCGTTCATTTTAAGGGGAAATATAGTGTTTCTGTTTAATAGGGCACATCTCTTAGCCATTGTTATACTGTATGCAACACTTGTCCCTGCTGCCATGCTATAGTATAGATGATGCTGGGATCACTGACTTGCAACAAAGGCTCCCTTTGAGCAGGTTGTGAGCAATTTTATCATTAGTAAACTGAGCAGGAAAAAACAGTTTTCTTCCTCATAGGTCCCACAGGAGTTAAATATTGAGCCTCTAAATCAGTATGTTGGTTTTAATTTATCAGAGACAGGAATTTTTGATGATAAACCCTTGACTCTCAGCACAGATAGACAATACATTTTTTACTGTTTACTGGCATAGTTGCTCAGATAAACACACCCGTTTGGTCCTAAATAGCTGCAAGGTGCTGTGGGAATTCTGTAGCTAAAGCAAGCAGATTTGATTTTAGATATGTTGTCCCAGTCTGTCAATAGGCTGTTGATTTTGAACAAGAGGGAAGAATGTTTCCAAAGGCAGGGCAGAGACAGACCACCGACCCCAAGCATGCACCAGCAATCACCACCTCACAGCTCTTCTCATGAAAGATTTGGGTTGAAATGGTTGCGGTACCACCCAGTACCACTATTTATTCCAATTACATTTCAGATCGGACAGGAGCAGCATGCACCATAAATCAGGCTGTCAGAGAGACAATCAAATTTGCACATTCCTATTTGGACGGGGCTGATGGAGTGCTCTGCCACTAAACTATGCTGCCTGAATCAATCGCTCCTGGAAAATGTCAGGGAAGGTAGAGTGGTGGTACCTTATCTCTACAGATGCCACTCAGTGAGAACATCAAAAGGAGGCTCAGGATGAGTGCGGTAAAGGTTGTGTAACTGTCGGGAGGATGGCTGGCACGCTTGTCTCCAAGGCTTGTCAATGCACTTAACAACATGCTTCGTCAGTGGAAGACATCCCTGCCCCCTTATGCTATTTTTTTCATGTCTGAGTTAAATCTAGAATATTCAAGAATTTATAAAACCTCTTTTTAGAGAATTATTTAATAATAACAGGTTTTTGTACAAAGTGCTAATACCACAACAAAAAAAATGTATCAACATTAAAATGGCAAAATGAAAAATTGTATCTGGAAAAAAAAAAACTTAATGTACAAAAAAGCTAGAAATGTATTGAACTACTCTAAACGATCACTGTGTGTAGGATGTGAACTGGGGCAGTTCCGCTGTGGGACAGGCCGGTGTATCCCAGGGGACTGGCACTGTGACGGGACATCAGACTGTGTGGATGACTCTGATGAGCATGACTGTCGTGAGTTATTTCTTGTTTCACACCTTTATGCCTATGTATTATCTCAGAGGGTTGGAGCATTTATGATGTTTATGTGTGTGTCTTCCAACCTGAATTACAGCAGAGGAGAAAAAGCACTCAGATCATTTACTTAGAATTACTCAATTTTACTTCAGTAAAAATACATGAGTGTATTACTGGCTAATTAGACTTTAAATCTCAAAATTATAAGTACTCCTCTTTAAGTCTGTAATCTATAACAATATGTCTATTATAAATGATTAACTGATTATATTTTATGAAGGTCTCAATTAGTATATTATATGTATTTCTTCCTCAGAGTTGTGGTGGACTAGAAGTATATAAAGTAGCATGAAATGAGTATGCTGGTTAAGTATGAGTAAGTGCAGTTGCTGAAATAGCGTTAAGCAAAGTGAAACTGAGCATATTAACTCGGCAACAGAGGATTTAAACTCTTACAGAAAATGAAATGCTCTGTGTGTGTTCCCACAGCTCAGGTAACATGTGATGACAGTCATTTCCAATGCTTGAGCGACGGCGAGTGTATCCCAGATGTGTGGGTGTGCGATGATGAGGAGGACTGTGAGGATGGCTCAGATGAGAGGCAACACTGTCGTGAGTACATGTTACAGTCATTTAACCACCCAAACCTCTGTATTTCTAATAGACACGTAGACCTCAATATCACACCAAGATGAAACAATGAAATCACTGGTTTTAACTGAAATACATGGATGCGGATTTTTAGGGTTGCACTGCACCATTACAATACACCAACTGTAGTCATTTTTAACACAATTTTGATACAAATTAAACTTTGTTACTTTTATTAAGGTCTGTAAAAAATCTTCAAGAAATTAGCCTCTCAAAGGCTACGGAGTTAAGTTACTATATTAGGTTAAGTAGATCAGACTGCAACTACATATAATACATGTGTGGCTCAAAGTTTCTCACGTGCTGCTAAGCAATTCTCCAACCTGTCCTCAGCTGGAAGGACATGCACTAGCGGCCAGTTCAGCTGCAGTAATGGGGCGTGCATCCCAGGAGAATACCGATGTGACCGTCTCGCGGACTGCTCAGATGGATCTGACGAGAGAAACTGCCGTAAGTCTTCTCTGGGGTGGTTTCCCCTTTTTTTTAGTTTTTATCTCAGGCTCCTGTGGCATTTTAATCAATTTGTTAAGATTAAGAGGCTCGCTGACTGACAGAATGGGCCACAATATGCTTCTTGTTGTCAGAGGTTGATTGCAGATTCCTTGGTGGATTAGTCAAGCTGAAGTTCAGCTGCTATGCCATTATTGTGCCGACATGGTAGACTCACAACACTACACACTGTGGTAATCTCACAATTGCATAAAGAATGCTGTGGCGACTGCTGTTGTTATGGTGGTGGCGTTAAATTTGAGTCTCTTATCCTTCCCATTCGCCGAGCTTTTCACATGAGCTGAAAGGAAAACGGTTGTCAGGCTGATTTGAATGCAGAGCATTTCCCTGATGATGATTTAATCTTTCAGATTACCCCGAGTGTACACAACTGAGATGTGCTAATGGGGCCTGTTACAACCGGACACAGCGATGTGATCAGATACTTGACTGTCGTGACGGCTCTGATGAGGCAAATTGCAGTAAGAAACCAGTCAATTTCAAAAACAGGCATTCTCAAGCCTAAAAAAAACCACACAATTAAATGGTTCTTTTTGTCTACTTCGACTGTTTTGTGTTTTCTTTAGCACAGCACTGCAACACGGGCCTGTTTCAGTGTCGTAACGGAGTGTGTATTCCTCAACGCTATGTGTGTGACCATGATGACGACTGTGGGGACAGAAGTGACGAGCTAAATTGCAGTATGTAGACTTTGTCTCCATATCCTCTTTTTTGTTTTAATCTAACCTCATTGTGAGTCTAATGACACTTATCTTTGCCCAGATAGATAAACATGTAACTTAGTGTCTTATCCCCCCTGCAGCATACCCTACATGTAGAGGGAATTACTTCACCTGCCCCAGTGGTCGCTGTATCCATCAAGTCTGGGTTTGTGATGGAGAGGATGATTGCGAGGACAACGCTGATGAGAAAGGCTGTGGTATGGATATGATCGTTACAAACCAGTTCTCATAAATGTACTTTATTTTCACTGCTGGAAATCAGTAATGTTAGATATTTGGCCAGCTAAACAACACCAGAATTGGTTACAACTGGAGCTCTCTGCGTGAGCCTGATTCATCTCCAGTCACCATGGTCGGTTCTGGATAGCAAGGCGCTATGCCTGTGCTCCTTTAAGTGTGTTATTCAAATGCCTCTTTGTGACACAAGATTGCGCAGCCCCCCAAAGGGCTTTAGAATTCCTTCACACGGCTGTGAAGAGTGTGTGTTTTTAGAGGATGGGCTGCAGAAGCCCTCTGAGCCCCCATGTGACCCCCTCCAAGCTCCACTCCCCTGCATCGATTTAAAGTGACAGTAATTTCCCTGACAATGAAGTCCCAGTTACAATTTTCTTAAGATCAGCTACACATTCCTGTGGAGGCTGCCTGTCCCTAATACACACCTCGCCCACTGAATGAATATATTTCACTTCCCAACAGACGCATTTAAAACTCTGCTGAGCTGCTTTTTGGATTTTCTTTTCTATGTGCGAGCCAACCACAGACAAAGATGGTTTTGGGGTTTTTCTACAGATAATGTGCAGAGAGAGTGTTACCCAGGAGAGTGGCCCTGTCCGTCCTCCGGCCTGTGTATCCCCATGGATCACCTGTGTGATGGAACAGCTCACTGTCCCGATGGAGAGGATGAAACTAACACCACTGCTGGCCGCAACTGCAGTGAGTACCAACAAAACTAGTGGCAGTTACATATTAGAACATCTGATATATTACAAAACCTGTGCCACACTTGTCCTCATGATTCTGGTTTGTGTGTTGGAACAGGTATCTGGAGATGTGCCTCTCTAAGCTGTGAACATCGTTGTCATGCCTCTCCTGAAGGAGGAACCTGTTCTTGTCCTTCTGGATACGTTGTCAGCAGCAACAATAGTCGCTCATGTATAGGTATTTAACCTTCCTAAAACTTAACTGCAGCATAGCACAATATTGGAGAATTTCTGTATATGGAGACAATGACAAGGATAAATAGGGATGCTTGGCACGTTCCCAAGTAATAAAAAGTTTTATGCTTTTGTTGAGCATTAACTATGGCAGTAGGTCAGTCCTTTAATAACTTTTATTTGGGGTTTTCTGCGTAAGAGTGGAACAAAATAGGTCCTCAATCACAAGACATGAAAAGTATAGGGTACCCAAATACTTTGTGCATGTTACCATTTACACTTGCAATGTGTCCAGAGTCTTTGCCCAGAGACTTAACAACTCAAATCAGGTTTACAGCTGGGCATATAAAATCTGCTGGACCCAGAGAATGAGGCACGCTGTTCAGACTGTTCAGGAAGTATCATTGACTCGCACCTCTTTGTCCTTTTATGTTGTCTCTTTAAAAAAAGCCTGTTGAAGGTGTAATATGACTCAAACAGAACAAATTGTTTTATAATCCTCATCTGCTTTGGTTTTGATTTCATGCTGAAGACTTTGACGACTGCTCGATGTGGGGAGTGTGCGACCAGCTGTGTGAAGACCGCTTAGGTTCCCATCGCTGCAGCTGCCGAGAGGGCTACACGCTGGAGCAGCACCGATACTGCAGAGCTGACATCTCAAGTGAGTGTCATTCTCTCTCTCTGTCTGAACAGTGTGTTTTACATACAGTATGCTCAGATTTTCATTGTAAGAATAAATCACCTGAATGAGGCCCATTAGCATAGACCCCCCCCCTTTCCTTACTGCCGACCTCTGTGGCTGCTCCACTGAGCGTCTGTGCCTCTTTGTGGTGCATTGCTGCGTACCAAATGTTGTTTTAGTTAGTCTCTTGCCTGCTGAACATAGAAAGAGTGTTGACTGAGAGGCTGACCTCTTTGATTTTAGCTTTAGCAAAGAGAGTGTGAAATGATAATGGCTAGAAATCCCCCGACCTTCATTATTCTGTAAATTTCCCAGTGATCTTTTAGTTGAGCATGAGTATTTCAAAACCTCTGTTTCAATACAAATCAAGCTCTTAACATTTCAAAGATGAGGATTTCTTTATTTCATGTTTTGAGACTTGTTTTTATGTTCTTTTCTCCTGCAGCCGGAGTTCCCTCCTTAATATATTCTAACGGCAGAGACCTGCTAATAGGTGACATCCATGGCAACAATCTGCGCACTCTGATTCATTCACAGCACAGAGGGGTTGCAGTTGGAGTGGACTTCCATTATAATCTCCATAGGATCTTCTGGACTGATACCATTCAGAATAAGGTATTTTTAAACAGTGTATACTATATATATATCACTGTGTAAGTCACAACAGTTGAATGTTACAGCATCAGCTAAAGGAGATAAAATAAACAAATAAGACAAATGATATTACCTTCTCAGAGCAGTGCGCAGTCCCATGGTGACAATTTATGGGGAGTAGAACAGTTTCTTTTTGTAGACTGGAGCTGGCCAGGACCAAATTCTCTGTGTTATCATTTAAAATATCAGCAATGTGGATACTATAATAATGGGATTGGCTCCTTTGTGGCTGGGTCATAATGAACGGGAAGTAGATGTGGAATGGAATCCAAATGGCCTAATCTTGAAACCTGTCTGATAGGCTGGTATGATGTTCACATACCAGGGTGCAATTTTTGTAACTCGATCTTGTTCAAAGTAATCATGCTGTATTTGTTTTCAGTGGCACTGTCCATCTATATGCATTCTTTGGCCATCTAAAAAGTCTTTGTTCAGCTTATGCCTTGGCCTCTCAATGGTTTGAACTGCAGCCACTGGGCTGAAAGACTTGGATACATCTCTGACTAAGCATCTATGTCTATCAGCCACCTCCATGGCAGCATGTCAGATTAAAAGTAGGGAGAGCACAAACAGGGCATGTGAATGTAATGGGAAAGGTTAAACAGTCAGGCTATTTCCACATCTTCAGTTTCTCTTTAAACAGGCCAGTTGAAAATCCTGCTTTTTAGACCTCTGGATCTTGTTTCAAAAGAAGAGAAGCAGAGCTGCTAAGAGTAGTGCCCCTCTGACCAACTGCATGGTGCCAAGGCATCCGGTGTGAGAAACTAGTGCCATCTCAGTATCAGTATAGAGGCAGGTTCAGAAAACTAGGTTACAGATTTAACAAAATGTGCTATAATAAATGTTTTTTTTTTAATTGTTACTTTTACATTTCAAACCATTAATCATGCACATTTGTCCAGTAAAAGAGTTTTTGTCCCTTGTCATGGTTTCTCCTGTTCCTGTTTGGACTGCTCATTCTCAAAGAGGTTTTTTGCTTTAAAAAAAAAAAGATGCAGATTTTAAGATAGATAAACTTTGGAAGTCATTTTAACACCAAACAAGGACTGTGGATCTATCTCCCATGACTAACACTGAAATCAATCAAGGAGGTCATATGGACAGGGATTGCAATTACAGCAGCCAGTAACACTTCCAATCTACCTGTATGTATGTACTGTATGTATGTATGTAAGTATTGTAAAATGAGACACTTGATAAAAAGCTGCCCTTTAATATTTTCCCTTTATTTCTGGACGCAGTGGCCACCTACGGGCAAATTTTCTGACAACAATGGCATCTTTTGTCTACAGGTGTTTTCTGTGGATATGGACGGTTCCGACGTGCAGGTGGTTTTAAACATATCAGTTGACTACCCTGAGAACCTGGCCGTGGACTGGGTGAACAATAAACTGTATGTGGTGGAGGCTAGCGTCAACAGGATCGACATGGTGGACTTTGATGGAAGTAACCGGGTCACGCTCATCACCGAAAACCTCGGAAACCCGAGAGGATTGGCGGTGGACCCCACTGTCGGGTAAACACATCTTCCAGCTTCTGTCCATTCATCTATTCCCAATCTCCACATACAGTATCTGTTGTGCTCCATCGGCACGGAAAAATAGGGGGGTTGTGTGTGTGTGTGTGTGTGTGTGTGTGTGTGTGAGATTAGGAGATTGCCCTGGGTGGATTAGTGAGGAGCAATGTAAGTGATGACCCTCATTGTAATCCAATAGTATAGTTCAAGGGGGGAGGAGAGCCAGGTGGCTACAGGAATTACATATCGTAAATTAATGTACAGCTGCCCGGTGAGTTGCAGTGCCACCCACCTGGAGACATTATGTGGTGCATTGGATACTTAATTAAAAAAGGGATGACTTGTATGTTTTTCCCTAGGTCAATACATGTAATGTTATTCCTGGCTTCAGCTGTATATTGCGGTCCTCATGTAACAGTCCTATTAGATTAAATGTTTCCCCCTCTTTCACAGTTACATGTTCTTCTCTGATTGGGAGGCACTCAATGGACAACCGGGCCTGGAGCGGGCTTTCATGGATGGCACAAACCGTTATGGGATCATAGGCAATAAACTGGGCTGGCCAGCTGGTATCACACTGGACATAGAGGCCAAACGCATCTATTGGGTTGACAGTCGCTACGACTACATTGAAACTGCGACATACGATGGCCTTCACAGGTAAATATGTCGTACATTATTCCTCAAAAGAAATACATTTGCTACAATCATAAAAGCTAAATCCCAAGAATGAACCTTCAGGGTAAATAAGGAGAAAGATGAATGCGTTTCATATTCTAATAAATCAGTGTCATCACCAATTTCTTTATCAGAAAAACAGTGGTCCATGGAGGTTCTGTGATCCCACATCCCTTCGGCATCAGTCTGTTTGAACACAATGTCTATTTCACGGACTGGACCAAGATGGCTGTGATGAAAGCCAACAAGTTCACTGACAGCAATCCTCAGGTGGTTTACAGTTCATCCCAGACTCCACATGGTGTAGCAGTGATTCATCAGCTTAAACAGCCACATGGTAAGCCCCCCCATCACTGAGTCACATTTACTGACTGCTCACACATCTCGTAGTCCACACTGTTCATGCTACAGTTGTGCCATTTAGTGTTTACAGTGTATTTTACTTATCCAGCAACAAATAGCCACAGTCAAAGCTGCAGTCACAATCTGTAATTTATTTCCTGTAAGTATGTCAGTTAAGGGGAATTTTTTGTGTTGTCTCCAGTGTCGAACCCTTGCGGTGTAGATAGAGGCGGATGTGAGCAGATCTGTGTTCTGAGTCACAGGAGTGACAATGGAGGGCTGGGTTACCGCTGCAAATGTCGCATTGGCTATGACCTACATGCTGATGGAAAGCGATGCTTGGGTAAACAGACCTTGTTATTTTTGTATTTAACTCACCTGTACAGCAACCAACAATAGTTTCATCATCAACTCTCCATTTTTGTTTTGTCATGATGTTTTTGTGAGGCTTAATATCTTTGCCGTGGTATTGTTTAAAAAGGTCTTCTGATATCCTATTTGCAGCCGTCAGGCAGTTTCTGCTCTTCTCCAGCCAGCTGGCGGTAAGAGGCATCCCCTTCAACCTCTCCTCTCAGGAAGACATCATCCTGCCTGTCACTGGATCACCCTCCTACTTCGTTGGGGTGGATTTTAGTGCTGAAGATGATGCCATCTTCTTCTCAGACACAGCCAAAGATATTATCTACAAACAGAAAGTGAATGGGACTGGTGAGCATCGTGTCTATTGGCGTAGAATAACTTTTTAGAATATCCTTATGTAATCACAGTGTTTCTTCAGCATATTAGTACAAGGAAAAATATGTTTTGGAGTATGACAAACTATCAGCAGTTAAAATGTTTCCAGTTTTTTCTCTGTGCTTACATCCTTGGATAATTTCTTTCCTAGCAGGGAGCTGTACCATGTGATTCAGCCAGGCTTATACAGGGAGTTAAGGGAGTGCCTGATGGGGCCGACTGGTACAATGGGGGAGTGAATTGACAGTGGAAATGGATCTCATAATCAACGTTCATCTCAAACTAATCACCTGAAATGGCTAGAGCAGACTAATGAAGGTTGTTTTACCAAGCAGTTTTGGTATTTAGTTTCTAAATTATTGCATTAATAAGGAAAAGCAGTTACTAATGTGATAATCCACAAGCAGAAACACCACTGCTCTGATCAGTGATGTTGTTTTTGGAGCTGCTCTCGTTTTTTCTGCCCAGGCCGCATGGTGAAAATGCAAGCTGACAGCCTATTTATTTAAATGTGTTCCTCTTTCATCTCTGTGGTAAACGGTGGTCTGACTCCTTTGATCTGCACAGGCAGGGAGGTACTGGCAGCCAATAGAGTGGATGGAGTGGAGGACCTGGCTTACGACTGGATTTCAAAAAACCTCTACTGGACTGACCCACGATACAGGAGCATATCTGTCATGAGGCTGGCTGATAAGTCCAGGAGAGCCATCATACGTAACCTCAACAACCCGAGGGCCATAGTGGTGCACCCTCTCATCGGGTAAACAAAATAAGAAAATTATTGTAGTTTTTCGACTGTGGCTCCAAAACAAATATTTACATTTTCTTTCCCTCTTGTTCAGAAGTAGATTATGTGGGCAATGCACACCACCTTTAAAACTGCACTTTTAAGGTGTATTGAATAGGGCAATATTAGTAATCATCAGACCATGATACTACCCCAGTATATCTGAGAAAAAGAGCTTTAGGTTAGTTTACAGCCTATGTAATGTATACTGAATACTCTGAAGTTAAATCTGTGAAAATATTTTTTTAGAATATCGTATGAATATCGATGGAAAATATACAAGAGGTTATGATATTAATCGTTTGTATGTTTCTTTACTTTTAATGGAAGTGAAATCTGGCTACACATTGTAAGATGTACTCAGCCATTCATAAAATGTCCTCAAATTAAGCCCCCACCTGATAAAAGGAATCCTTATTTAGAACAAGCTGTTATTCCCAACAGCCTCAAAGTCATAAGGCCTCTGTGTCCAACAGCTGAGATTAGTTCAGCGTGAAGGGCAGTATTGTAGCAAACACTAAGAAGTTGGCTTAAACTGAAAAGCTCTATAAAGTAGAAGAATACAAAAATAAATCTAAATAAACAGGGTTTTTGTGGTAGATATTTCAAAATAATCAGAGTGGGTAGATTTTCGATGAAATATGACACTGATCCTTGTTTGTTTTGCTTTGACAGGTATATCTTTTGGACTGACTGGTACCGACCAGCCAAGATTATGAGGGCATGGGGTGACGGGTCACATGCCCTGTCTATTGTAAACACTACTCTTGGCTGGCCAAATGGCCTAGCTATTGACTGGAGGTGAGTCCAGTGTCCTACAGCCATGTGCCGAAAACACCTTCTTTATTACACAGAAGATTATTTAATGTTTCTTTTTTATTCATAATTCATATTTAAATGACCTTGTATGTGAGTAGTTGGGTGACTGCTTATTTTTTCTTTCCCCTGCCTCCTCCTTTTTCTCCACCCAGCTCAATGCGTCTCTATTGGGTGGACGCCTTCTTTGACAAAATTGAGCACAGCAGTTTTGATGGAAAGAACAGGGTTTCATTGGACCGCATCACTCAGATGTCCCATCCCTTTGGTCTCACCATTTTTGAAGGTGATAATTCTTGCATAAACAACAAGTTATAAACTTCCTGTACAGAACAATGTTTTTGATCTAAATCTAATAGGAGGGAGTTCAGTGCACTAAAATTGACTTTCTAAATGTCAAAAGTGCCTTTACTGTTGCCAGGAGGTGATGTATGATAAAATAACTGAGTTTGTGCTGTTGCTTGTGTCCCGTGAAGGCTATGCATATTTCACTGACTGGCGTCTTGGTGGTATTGTACGTGTGCGCAAGACTGATGGTGGGGAGATGGTGGTTATCAGAAGAGGAATCAGCCACATTATGCACGTCAAGTCTTTCAACTCCAACTCTCAGATCGGTCAGTCACTTCTCTTCTCATAATGCTACTCATCAGTTTTACACTTGTTAGTCATATTCCTGGTATTTACCCCCTGCTCCCCCTCTCAGGTTCCAACCTCTGCAACAGGCAGACAAATCCTAACGGAGACTGCAGCCACTTTTGCTTCCCAGCCCCAGACTCACAGCGGGTGTGTGGCTGCCCATATGGCATGAAGCTGTCGCCCAACCAACAGACGTGTGTGGAGGACCCCTCCAACGAGCCCCCCACACTGCAGTGCGGAGCCAACTCCTTCTCCTGTGGCAACGGCAAATGTGTCCCAAACAGCTACAGATGCGATGGTGTTGACGACTGCCATGACAACACTGACGAAGTCAACTGTGGAATTAACAGTAATGGCCTTTTTGTAAATCCACTTGATTGTACTGTCCTGACTTGACCAGAGCAAAAAACAGTTTTATGGCATGGCTGAATACACATCAGTACTATGATGTGTAAAATTATCTCCTTTTCTTTTTCAGACACCACTTGCTCCCCCTCTGCATTCACCTGTGCCAATCAGCACTGTGTGCCCGCAGGATGGCGCTGTGATGGGCACAACGACTGTTTCGATAACAGCGATGAGAACAACTGTCCTACACAGGTGCCTGGAACGTGCCCCGCCAATCAGTTTACCTGTTCCAACCGCCGCTGCATCCCACATACCTGGCGCTGTGACACGGATAATGACTGTGGGGACAGTTCAGATGAGGCTGACTGCCGTGAGTATCCGTGTAGAGGCCAATGGCTTAAAATTGATTGAATTAGCTTAAGGACTTGTTTTGGCAAATCTGAACTCAGAATTGGCAGAAACCCAGATTCATTACACTGACAGAACTCTGTTTCAAGAAGCCAACCACAAGCAAATATGATTGAAAGTAAACAAAACACATAATGTCCACAGAGGGAATTAAATATGTATTTAGCATGTATGCATGAATTCAGTGGGTTTTTGATTGATGAAATTACATGAATCATAAAAATATGGCGATAAAAGCTAGCTAATAGTCACTTTAAAAAATCGATTAAGACTTAATTCAAACATTTGTATTGACAGATCTGGGAAACACATGCTATCCAGGACAGTTTCAGTGTCCAGACCACCGCTGTATAGATCCCAACTACGTCTGTGATGGGGACAGAGATTGTGTGGATGGAGCAGATGAGCAGGGATGCAGTGAGTACCGCAGTCGTGTTCCCTGTATATGTAGTTATAATATAGTCGCTGGTCTCATCTTCTGAAGTTTCTTTCTCAAACAAATGTGTTAGTTGATCTAATTTTTAAAAACTATTTATATTTTACTCTGTTCATATTTCAATAACTAATAAAATCACTTCAAATTGCTGATAAGCCCTATTTGCATCAGATCTCATGACCATGTAGACATTCCCATGACCAAACTGACAACCTTTCTTTAGCCGGGTCTCTAATTGTGACATATCGCAGTGCACATCTGCTCTTTTCCCAAAGGGGAATCCATTCATTTGTCCAGTCATCCATACTTTAAGCAGCTCTCTGTTTTTACTAGCTTAACATGCTGAAAAAGTTGTAGAGGTCAATTGAATGCTCTGTAAAATTCAACAAGCATTTGCTAAGCCTCTTAGCGTATTGATCTCATTACTTGTGTTGCACAACAGTGGAGCTTAGCATACATACACAGCAGAAATATGGAATATCAGCATTAACATACTCAACTGGATTTTTCAGTCTACAACTGCACTGTGAATGAGTTCAAGTGCTCCAGTGGTCACCAGTGTATCAACTCCTACTACCGCTGTGATGGAGTCTTTGATTGCAGTGATCGCTCAGATGAGCAAAACTGTCGTAAGTATTAAAATGCATTCTTCCTCATAGGCTAAATTACTGAACCATTACTCAGCCTTGAATTATCATGCAAGGAGGTTTGAATTTGTATTCATTTTGGCCTATGCTTACATTCTGTTTCTGTCTGTGGTGTTTTACTAATGTATTTCAGCTACAAGGCCTCCAGGTATGTGCCATCACGAGACTGAGTTCCAGTGCCAGTCGGACGGCAGCTGTGTCCCGTCCACCTGGGCGTGCGATGGTCACCCAGACTGCGAGGACGGCAGCGACGAGCACCACGCCTGTCCACCTCGCACCTGCCCTTCCTCACTATTCCGCTGCGATAATGGAAACTGCGTGTTACGTAGCTGGATCTGTGACGGGGACAACGACTGCAGGGACATGAGCGACGAACGAGAATGCCCCACACCACCTTTCCGATGTCCGAGCTGGCAGTGGCAGTGCCCTGGCCACAGCGTGTGCATCAACCTCACCACAGTGTGTGACAACACCCCTGACTGCCCCAACGGTGCTGACGAGTCTCCTCTCTGCAGTAAGTCTGTTCTCTGCTTTTGTCACCTGAGGCAGCATGGAACATGGTCTTTGTTTACCAGAAAGACTTGATTATTTTATTACATTTCCAAGTTTGTTGGTCCCCTCAAATTCAATTACATTTTCACATCACATGATAAACAGGATCAAACTGATTTTGTTTTATGCAACAACATTTTTGTAGTTCTTGTACTCTATAAACAGGAGTGGCTTCGTTTCACAGAAAATTTGTGTTCGATTTTATCTGTTTGTCTCTGTGTTAGAATCATGCATGTGTGACTGATGATTTGACCTGTATTAACCTGGGAATGATATATGATTTTCCTTTCTTGCCTTTCTCACAACTTTCAGATGAGCCTTTGCCAGGTAGGAACAAACTCTCAATCATTGGTAGAAATGCTGCAAGTAGTTTTAATCAAATTTTCAACACGAACAATGTCTCTATTAACTGTTATGATAGCCATAGATTTGTTTCAAAGCATAATCGACAGGAAAATTTTGTTGGTATTAGAATGTGTGTGCTTATTGTACCATGAAATGTCATGTAAATATGCATTAAAAGCAGTTACATAGCAATGCTAAGGACACTTAATAAAAGTAGTTAGTGCTGTTGTTCATTATCATTTGTGCAGCGTGCATATTAGTGACATGATCTCCAGCTTCTCTACTTATGTCGTATGAATTCATCATTTGCTTGGTTTAATTTGCGATCTCTAGTTTTTGTTATTGAATTCTGCTCTGTCTGCTTTCAACTTAGATCAGGAGAGCTGCTCCGACAACAACGCAGGCTGCACTCACGGCTGCATCCAGGGGCCGTTTGGGGCCCAGTGCACGTGCCCTGTGGGTTATCAGCTGAGCAATGACTCCAAAACCTGCCAGGATATAGATGAATGTAATCCCCCCGGACTTTGTAGCCAGCACTGCTTTAATGAGAGAGGCTCTTTCCGCTGCCACTGCCAGGATGGCTACACTTTGGAAGCAGATCAGCGTACCTGCAAGGCCTCAGGTGAGGAGGGATTATGTCGACCTTTTGTACAGGGAACATGCCTGCTCCCTTGGTAGTTGTAAATAAGAACCTATAATTTTGTGATACAATAAAAAAGGGAATAGGTACATTATTAGTGCATACTGTGATTTGGATGTCAACAGGATTCGCCTATACAGCACATATATCAGTTTTCTCTCCTGTTCTGGCTGCGGGGCAGGAATGAGCTATTAAAGCGGGGAGCCAGGCCCCCAGACGACGAGACTGACACACTGTCTTTCTTCTCCCTTGTCTCTCTTTGCTGCTCTGATTTCTTTAGATAAGACAAATAACATATGTGTCACTCACTGGCCATCACTGGTATAATTAGGACATAATCACCAACAAAGGACTGTTTATGAGGAGCGTGCCTGACATCGGCTCCTCTTCCACACAGATAACCTGCTGAAAGGCTTTGCAATACAATAGGTCATTATTTTGGACAAAAGCACATTCCCCAAGGATTGCCATGCGAGTAGGATCTATTTAACAATCCTGTTGTATAGTTTTGGTAAACATGTGAAAGCTGATAAGTGTTCTTATTAGCATGAGAAAGGACATGAAAAATAGGCGGCTGAGATTTGATGTCTGTTTACAGATTCCCGTCAGGCCTTTTTGCTCGTGGCCAGTCGAAATCAGATTGTGCAAGATGACATAACGGCTCAGCCCAACGTCATTCGCTCAGTGGTTCGAGATGGACGCAACATTGTGGCCCTAGATTTTGACTCGGTCACTGACCGTGTGTTCTGGTCAGACACCAGCCAGGACAGAATCTGGAGTGCTCACAAAAATGGCAGCGACAGAACTGTGGTGAGTTGTCTGCTCCATTTGTTATACTATGTAAATATTTGTGATTATGCATTTTTTGAGCCATACATGTAAACAGCATCCCAAGTAAACTTTGACTAAGAATGATTCCCCTGCAAACAGGTGTTTGACAGTGGAGTGACTGTGACTGAAAGTCTTGCTGTGGACTGGGTGGGCAGGAACCTGTACTGGACTGACTATGTCTTGGAGACTATTGAAGTGTCTAAGCTGGATGGCACCCATCGGACTGTATTAGTTAGTCAAAATGTCACCAATCCTCGAGCCCTGGTGCTGGACCCAAGAGACAGGTCAGTGATTTTCAGGTCATCAATCATTTTTATTTGTGTGTCTCATAGTGCAATGTGTCTCTGTTTTTCATCAACTAAGCTGTTGGCCGTTTGTTTTGCAGTGCTCACTTAATGTTCTGGACAGACTGGGGGAGGAACCCCCGCATAGAGAAGGCCAGCATGGACGGAAAATTGAGGACTGTAATTGTAAGCGAGAAGCTGTACTGGCCCAACGGTCTGACCATAGACTACCCAAACAATTTGCTGTACTTTGCTGATGCCTACTTGGATTTCATTGACTATTGCGATTATAATGGCAACAACCGAAAGCAAGTCCTGGCAAGTGACCTGGTGAGTGTATAGAAGGCAGATTTTATTCTTAAAAGTTTTCTTAATTGTCTGCATTTATGTTAAAAATCTAAAGGTTAACAGAGCACAAGCAATTTCCTTGTGAATTGTATGTGTAAGACACACTTTTTTTCTTTTGCTGCTCTCTATGAAAAGGTACTGCAACACCCCCACGCAATTACCATTTTTGAGGATTTTGTGTATTGGACCGACAGATACATCAACCGAGTGATGCGAGCCCATAAGTGGCATGGGGAGAACCAAACAGTGATGCTGTTCAACCTCCCTCAGCCCATGGGTCTGGTGGCAGCACACCCAGCCAGGCAACCAGCAGGTATGGCGAAGATAGCGAACATAAACCAATTTCTGCTCCACCAGTATTCGCTGTTTTGCCCACCTGACTACATTTGGTTGATGAATAAATATGCAACTGAATTTGGAAATACATTTAGGCACAATCCCACAGAAGCAGGGAAGACTGTTTTCTCATACTTGTTACAGCTATTGCATGTGACCTCGTGTGTATCTGTGTGGTTTGACAATTTGTAGGTGAAAATCAGTGCCTGAGGAGCGCCTGTACTCATATCTGCCTGCTTTCTGCCGTGGGACCAAGGTATTACTCCTGTGCCTGCCCCTCAGGCTGGACACTGGCAGCTGACCAAATCACCTGCACCAGAGGTATGCATCCTGCCAAATGGAGGAAAACACTCATCACTCAGTTTGATGAGAAAGGAAGTCAGGTCAGATGCAGGGTGATAAGTTGATGCACTCATTATGTTTTCATCCTGTGAGCTGTGGCTGTTGTTGTAAAAGAGAAAACTTGCCTTCTCAGACATAATGGTGCTTTATTTGTGGCCATTTCAATGTTGTGAAGAAGAGAAATCTTTGAAAACATTTAACCCGTATTGTACATCGATCCAGGCACTTGTCAACAGTCTCCCATTTAGATTCTGTTATAAACTGCTGTTCCAGTCATAAATATTGAGAATCATATGAGCGTGTCTTTCAAGGTCTTAAGAAGACAAGGGACCTTTAATTCAAGGTCCAAGGAGTCCCCCTTAGGTCAACAGCTTAACTCATCTCAGGTTTCAGCCCATTCAAGTCAAGCAGAACACAGTCTCCCCCTGAGGCCAACGATTATCCAAGAATGAAAATGCCCCACAACCATTCATCGATTCTAATCTCTGATGACAAAGCAAATCAGATTGTGGAACCAACTTTCACCAGTCAATCCTCTGTATAGATAAAGGCCTGTCATCTTGTGCTTCGTGTATGGCACCACATATCATACACTGAAAGCAGCTGTTAGTTTTGGATTACCAAGCTGACATCCAGGAGAAATGCTTTCTGAGCTCAGTTTCAGAATTACGTTTGTCATTTTTAAACTAGTAAGTCATTTAGAGCCTTAAGGAAAATTCTAGTTTGAGTATTTTGATTAGAAATTACAAGACACACAACACATGTTTGCTTGTTTCACTGTTTGACTGCTTTCTGTTTTCTCTCTCTTTCTTGTAGTTGAGGATCCTTTCCTGGTGGTTGTACGAGACAGTATCATTTATGGAATTTCCTTGAATCCAGATGACAAGAGTAATGATGCTATGGTCCCTGTTGCTGGGCTTCTGAACGGCTATGATGTTGACTTTGATGACAAAGAGCAGACCATATACTGGGTGGAGCACCCGGTAAGTTAGTGTCCAAAAACACTATTTCTCATTTCCTAGCTCTTAGTCTAGTTTCATAACATGCAACAGTAGACAGGGAAGTTATTTGTTGGGCAGAGACTTGTGCTACAATAAAATAAATACTGGTACATATCATGTAACTATGGACGTCAGAACTTAATTAAAAACTTTTGGTAAAAGACATAACAGTAAAAAAATGCATCAAAACATGATATTGAAATCAGTCTGTCTTCCTCTCCTCACTAGGGTGAGATCCACAGGGTGAAATCCGACGGTACTAACAGGACAGAGTTTGCCCCTGCTGCCATCCTCGGCTCTCCCGTCGGCCTCGCCTTGGACTGGTTAACAGAGAACCTGTACTACACCAATCCAGCCACACAGTCGATTGAGGTGAGGCAGATAATACTTTGCCCTGTGTTGTTGTTGTTGTTTTTTAACAGTAATTACTGGCTTCCCACGGCATCATTCCAATCAATCTTTTATTGTTATTAGTTACAATAGCAAAAATATGGGATAAAGTGTATTTAATGGTGTGTCACAGCAAATTTATGCCGAACAATAAATGCATCTGTTTGTGTTTGTGCCCGGTCAGGTTTTGAAGTTGAGAGGGGAGGTACAGTACCGGAAAACTCTAATTACAAATAACGGCTCTCCAACTGGCGCTGGCAATCCTGTTGGCATTGCACTGGACCCAGCACGTGGGTAAGCCCCATTTAACACAGTCCTGGCACCGTCCCTCATCCCCACAGCTACTGAGCCCTAACAGCCCCCTCATCGCCACCTGCTCTGCCTCTAGAGAGAACTTGACCAGTGTTACTGAATACCACACTGCACTCTCAGACCCCAGCACTGTACAATAAAGCACAATCAAGCAACAATCAAATGATTCATAAAAAGATCCATTTTCATTATCCTTTGAAAACATTGCAATTCATTTTCAGCTCACTTATTTTGGTTCATGACCTCATCACTGAGAAACTTTCTCTAACTTACTGAACATTTTTGAAAAGCCACTGTATAACCCAACAGAGACAGCAGATCCGTGACTCAACTGAAAACAATTTTGTGTGTCTTTGAAGCAAACTCTACTGGACAGATCAGGGAACAGAGAGTGGCATTCCTGCCAAGGTGGCATCTGCAGACATGGACGGCTTAAACCCTGTCACACTGTTCACCAACAACCTCGATCACATTGAGTTCCTCACCATAGACATCCAAGAAAATAAGCTTTACTGGGCTGTAACAAGCACTGGCATGGTGGGTCTTCACCTTTGGTTCATTCTCAAATGTTTTCACAAGTATACCGTACTATACAATGATATTTACCTTAATATTGATGTAGGTAATGAATTTTACTTCCTGCCTGGACAGATTGAACGTGGTGATCCAGATGGGGCTAACCGCATCACCATAGTGACAGGCCTGTCTCACCCCTGGGGGGTGGCTGTCCATCAACACTACCTCTACTTCACCGACCGCGACTTCGAGGTCATAGAGCGTGTGGACAAGTCCACAGGTGCCAACAAGGTTGTGCTGCGAGACAACGTTTCTGGTCTCAGGGTTCTGAAAGTGCATTACAGAGAGAGTGAGTAACGCAAGGAAACGTCATCAAAGAAGTTACACACAGATCTCGTTCACTGTCCTCTGTTGTTTGGTTAGTTCGTCTCACTGTGTTCTCTCCACGACCTCAGCCTCTGCAGGTACTTCCAACGGCTGCACCAACAATGTTGGAGCGTGTGAGCAGCTGTGCCTGCCCCGGCCGCAGGGTCTCTTCACGTGTGCGTGTGCCACAGGTTTTAAACTCCACGCTGACAACAGGACCTGTGCTCCCTACCAGTCCTACGTTGTCATCTCTACCTTGTCTGCAATTAAGGGCTTCAGTCTAGAAGGGTCGGACCACTCTGAGGCCATGGTGCCTGTGGCTGGGAGAGGTCAGTGATTATCTTATATACTGTATTATTAACAATGATAAAGTTACAGTGGCTCTAAAATGCTGATTAACTCTGTCTGAAATTGCACTGGTGAACAGAATAACAGACTTACTGAGCAACTGAAAATCAACAGTTCATGACCTTTTATCCTGTTATCCTCTTTCAGGACGTAATGCTTTACACATTGATGTACACATGGCCTCTGGCTTTATCTACTGGTGTGACTTCAGCAGCACCGTGGCGATTCAGAACGGGGTCAGACGCATTAAGCCAGATGGCTCAGGATTACGTAGCATTGTGACATCTGGAATAGGACGCAACGGGATACGAGGCATTGCTGTGGACTGGGCTGCAGGTATGCTGGTGTTTGTTTTAATTACAAATGTGTAATAACGTCAACAAACAACAGCAAATGATATCTGTTCATGTGGTGCTCTCTGTGATGCATCTTGAAATTCACATACGTTTGGTGAAAGGAGAGGAGATTTAAATAGCTAGTTGAGTAAAAAAAAAAGATACTACATCTACAGGCAGGAAAATCTGTATGCTTCTTTCCTATGTGTAACTGCAACACTGTAACTGAAGATACGACAAAAGATCTGTATCATCTATCATAGTTTACAGTTTGTGACTGATAATCTCATATTCTTGATGATGTACCAATATGTGATGCCACTGACACTAAGCTTCCTGGGTTCTGTCCTCAGGGAACTTGTATTTCACCAATGCTTTCCTGACTGAGACGTACGTGGAGGTGCTCCGGCTGAACACCACTTTCCGCAGGGTGCTCCTGAAGACTCAAGTGGACATGCCGCGCCACATTGTTGTAGACCCCAGAAACAGGTACTTGTTCTGGGCCGATTATGGTCAGAACCCAAAAATCGAGCGAGCGCTGTTGGATGGAACCAATCGCACAGTTTTAGTATCATCTGGCATTATCACTCCACGAGGTCTGGCTCTGGATTGGCAAACCGGCTATGTCTACTGGGTGGATGACTCCCTGGATATGATTGCCCGAGTGAACCCTCAAGGAGGGGAGACAGAGATAGTCAGGTATGGCAGCCGCTACCCAACGCCTTACGGAATCACAGTGTTTGAGAGTAGCATCATTTGGGTGGACAGAAACCTCAAGAAGGTTTTTCAAGCGAGCAAAGAGCCTGGTAGCACAGAGCAGCCTGTTGTCATCAGAGACAACGTCAACATGCTGAGAGATGTCACCATCTTCGACCAGCGCACCCAACCCGTCGCTGCTCAGGAGCTCAACTACAACCCCTGCATAGAGGCCAATGGAGGCTGCGCCCATTTCTGCTTCGCCCTTCCAGGTTCTGGCACAAGCAACCAGAACAAGAAGTGCAGCTGCGCTTTTGGGAATCTCGCAGCAGATAATGAAAACTGTGTCGTGTCAAGGGACGATTATCTCATCTACACGACCGAAAGCACCGTGCGCAGCCTGCGCCTCGACCCTGACGACCATGCATTGCCTTTCCCTGTGGTCAATGTGCCACGGACTTCGGTGGCACTGGATTTCGACCTCACAGATAGGAGGATCTACTTCACGCAGAGCTCAGGTGCAGGAGCAAGCAAGATCAGCTACATCAGCCTGTCCGCTCCCACCTCAGCACCTGTAGTGGTGGCTTCAGGTAGGAGTTGAACTCACACTTTTAGCTGTGTTAGGCGTTATATGGATGTCGGATCAGCGATATTACTAATGTTTTGTGCTCTGCTCTCTGTTTTTCCAGATCTCGGGGCTCCTGATGGTGTGGCTTATGACTGGATAAACAGAAGAATTTACTACAGTGACTATGTTAACCAGAGCATCAGCTCCATGTCTGTGGACGGCTCTCAGAGGACGATCATTGCCCATGTGTCTAGACCAAGGGCCATCATGTTGGATCCCTGCAGGGGGTGAGACTAACACAGCATACAATCTCTTTGATCATTAGATTAAACTGGGATTTAGAATTAAATACCTCATGGATGGTTAAGGGCACCCACCAGCCGGGGATCTTTACAATTACATTTACTCAGATGACAGATGCTTTTATCCAAAACCTCTTAAAACTGAAGGGCATCAGTAAACCTTTGTTACATGTCAATCTCCATCTCTCTCTCTCTCTCTCTCTAACCCTAACCCTTACCCTTTTTTTTCCTGTCACCTTATGTCCTGTCCACTTTGAATCAAGGTGTAAAATAGTTTACAGAGGAAACTTAAAGAAATAAATGCTTCCTTGTTTTATAGGTACATGTATTGGACAGACTGGGGAACCCATGCAAAGATTGAGCGTGCCACCTTAGGCGGAAATTTCCGAACCGAGGTTGTGAACAGCAGCCTTGTGTGGCCCAATGGACTCACCCTGGACTATGAGGAAGAGAGGCTGTATTGGGCGGACGCCAGCTTGTAAGATCAGAAAAATTCCACTCCTGAAATATGCACGAAATATGTACTTAGTTGTGTTTATTATATCGTCTTCATATTCTTAAGCTGACTAACTGTTTTATATTTTTGCTCTACAATCAGGCAGAAGATCGAGCGATCCTCCCTCACGGGGGCCAATCGGGAAGTCATTGTCAGCACAGCCATATACCCCTTCGCTATGACCATGTTTGGCCAGTTCATCTACTGGACTGACTGGAACACACGCAGCATCTATCGCGCCAACAAGCACGATGGGTCGGATATGAGGGTCATGATCCAGAACCTTCCTTCTCGGCCAATGGACATCCATGTTCTGGCCAGCAGGAAGCAGCAGCAGTGCGACAGCCCCTGCCAACAGTTTAATGGAGGCTGCAGCCACATCTGTACCCCAGGTACACACAGTTTGTCATTGTCAAATCAACATGATATTATTTTTAGTGCAGTAATTTAAACAATCCACCTAAATGTATAAACTGCTAAAAAAAAAAAATCTTGTCAGGACCCAATGGAGCTGAGTGCCAGTGTCCGTCTGAGGGTCGCTGGTACCTGGCGGACAACAAGCACTGTATCCCTGATAATGGGACTCGCTGCCAGCAGGGCCAGTTTACCTGCATGAACGGCCGTTGTATTCGTGCTCAGTGGAAATGTGACAATGACGACGACTGTGGAGACGGCAGCGATGAGTTGGAGAGAGTCTGTGGTAGGGACCTTCTCTTTGCTGCGCTGCTTACCCGTGTTTCTACTTCATTTTATTTTCAATTGATTCATCCAAAATTCTCTATTGATTGATAGTAACAGTAGCTCTCATAGAAGGCGTGATCTGAACCAGAACTTTCCTCTCTTTTCTATTAAACCCAAGTCTATTTCTTGTACCTTCACTAACACTAACTAAGCTTTTTTGTTCTAATCAATTCTCTCTTAGGCTCTAAACCTGACTTCAACTTTGTTGGTGTGTATGTTTGCAATTAAATTTCCATTAACATGCTCCCTCTCTCTAAGTGTAACACAAATCAACACTAACACATGAATCAATGTGCTTGTATCTTTGCATGCAGTCCCACAGGTGCTGTCATCCTTTATTGCATTGTCAGGTAAAATGAGTGTCTGCTGCATCTATGCATCATCCCACTTTCTCCTGACCGTGCTCTCTAGTGGCTTTCTCTTTCCTGACCTGTTCTTGATTCTGATTGGCAGCCTTCCACACCTGTGAGCCCACGGTGTTCACCTGTGGCAACGGGCGTTGCGTACCCTACCACTATCGCTGCGACCACTATGACGACTGTGGAGATAATAGTGACGAGGAGGGCTGTCTCTTCAGGCCGTGTGACCCCAACACGGAGTTCACCTGCAACAATGGGCGCTGTATTGCAAAGGACTATGTTTGCAATGGCATCAACAACTGCTACGACAACGGCACCTCGGATGAACAAAACTGCCGTAAGTTTGTCATAAATTAAACAGAGGTAAATCTTCAGCTGAAAAATGATTGCCTGTAGTGAATATTGTCTAATTGTAATCATCACAGCGGAGAGAACGTGCCAGCCAGAGCACACAAAATGCCAGTCCACCAACATCTGTATCCCACGTTCATACCTGTGTGATGGAGATAATGACTGTGGGGACATGAGTGACGAAAGCCCGACACACTGTGGTGAGAACATTATGTTTTTCCTGTTTCTCTGATACTAATTTAGTTATGGCCTGAACAGGCATTTTTTTGTTCGGAGACATCATACCAGAAACTGCACAGGTGTTAGTAATAACTGTAATCATCGTCGCATGCAGTTGTAGTGTGCCAGGGTCCTGCTTTTGTGAATGGCTCACACAGAACAAAGCCTTCGTTAATGTTACGAGTAACACCTGTGTTATTCCTGCTAGTGTACATCAGTGTCACTCCTTTGTTCACTCAATCTGTATTCCCGACATAATTAACACCAAATAGCTTTCACTGGGAGTTAGATCAATGGATCGATAATGCAGAGAGATTTTGGTCATAGTCTTGTATGTTAAAGGAAATAGCATTACATCATATCGCCCCTCACATTCATCAGAACAGGATTCATTTAGTTAAAAATATTTTGGATTTACCCCACAGCGGTCTGTAATCAGAAGTAATTTTGAACATTACATATTGCAGTGTCTTTAACTCAACTTAAATTTACAAATTTTACTGGCCTCAACTTATTAGAAATAACTGAACCTCAGTGTTGTCCTTCACTTGTAAGTCGCTAAAGCATCTCCCAGATGAATAAATATAGATGTGTGAATATGAGAAAAAAAGAGTCAGGATGTTTGCCTTGTCCCCACGTCCTCCAAGTGACCTCATGCCTTTTTGCATCCTCTGCATAGCTGCATCCACATGTTCCCAGACTGAGTTCCGTTGCTCCAGCGGACGCTGCATCCCCTCCCACTGGTACTGTGATGGAGGCGCTGACTGTGCCGACGGCTCTGATGAGCCCCTCTCCTGCAGTGAGTGTCCCACAACTCTCTCACCCCCAAAAACGGGACCTGTTGCCTTTGTGTGTCCGCCCCCCGCATGCCATTATCAGCTGCTCGGTTATTGTGTGTCTGTGTCTGTCGGCCAATCTGCATCTGTGAGCTGGGTGTGAGTGCTGTGAGTGATGCGGCGAGGAGTGCGAGTCACTGGTGTATTTCTTTGTTGACGATGTGGTCAGTCAGGCCTCCTATTGTGTGTTGCATTCCTCTGTGGTGACGCCCATCAGTGTCCTCTGACAAACAGCACCTCCCCCTCCCTTTGTCCACCAGGGGTTACAGAGCCTCACTTTGGCTTTTGTTTAGACAGCTCACCATGCATGGGAATGTGGGGCTGCCATGACTATTTTGAAAGCTTTGCCAGTGTTGTATTGTGCCTTCTTTATCAGCTGCAAAGCAGTGGGGGGAAGTACTTGAGATAAGTGGTAATTACAAAAGGGTAAAGTTTTTTTTTTTAAGGATTTGCATTAATATTGGATGTAAGTCAGTTGTCATACATTACACAGTGGCAACAATTTATTTGTTTGTTTGTTTATTGTCGATATTAGACTGTTGGCAGTGCAGCGATATGGTCAACAGTCTAATGTTATATGTTTTGTCTCTGCAGCCACACAACTCAGGACCTGCAACACAGACCAGTTCCGTTGTGACGATGGCAGGTGTATTGCCTCATCCTGGATCTGTGATGGTGACAATGACTGCGGTGACATGAGTGACGAAGACCAGAGGCACAACTGTGGTATGCATCCTTTCATCGCCACTTCTGTTATTTTGCACTTCTCCCTCATTTTCTCTGTGTTTTTCCATCCTCTTGTGCATCTTCCCAGTGCTTCATCTCCTCCCCTCGTAGGACATCCTCTTGTTTCCTACCACTTTGCCCCCCCCCTGATTCCTTCATCCTGCCATTATTCAGGACTGTAATGGATTAGGATACACACCACTGGGGGAGTGTTATGGAGGAGACATTGGCAGTCACTTTCCAGCATCTTAGTCTCCTGTAGAAGGTCTCCAGTCCAAGGAGCTGACATTCCTGATTTCTCCTGCCTCACTCGTTACTTTGTGCATGTCTCCTTTCTCTGGCTTCCTGGCTCAGGGAGGATCAAGACTCTTATGTCTCACCAATGTGTGCTTTAACAGTAAGATGCCTGAAGCTATGGTTTTCAGTACGGCCTGAGCCCCTGTAGGAGACTCACTTCAAACAATGTGAATCAATCAGACTAGATGGATAAAGAATTTGAGGTCATGACTGTGTGTTTTGAAATACAGTTTGGAATGTTTGGCTTGCCAAAAATGCAGGTTGACATTTGGTCATCACTATCATTATTTAACTTCTTTTAAATCCCCCCCTGCCTGATTTTTGATTGATTTTGTTGGTTGTTGTTGTTGTTGTTTTTCTTCAGCCAATCGCACATGCTCAAGTTCAGAGTTCACCTGTGTGAACAACCAGCCACCGCAGAGGAAATGCATCCCGCGCGACTGGGTGTGTGATGGAGACGCAGACTGTGCAGATGCATTGGATGAGCATCAAAACTGCACACGCAGATCCTGTGGCGTCAATGAGTTCTCCTGTAGCAACGGCCTCTGCATACGGAGTTCCTACAGGTTTGAGAGAGGTTTTTATTCGGTGGCATGAATAGCGTCATCTGCCATCAGTGTCTCTGGAAATGGAGTTAATGTTTTGTGACCTGTCTTCTAAAAAACTCAGGTGTGATCGACGTAATGACTGCGGGGACAGCAGTGACGAGCAGGGCTGCACCTACACGGCCTGCCAGCAACACCAGTTCACCTGCCAGAACGGCCGCTGCGTGTCACACGACTTCGTCTGCGACGGGGACAACGACTGTGGTGATGAGTCTGATGAGCTGGAGCACATGTGCCACACACCAGCACCGACCTGCCCCCCGGGAGAGTTCAGATGTGACAATGGACACTGCATCTCCCTGGCCCAGGTGTGCGACAGGAACGACGACTGCTCCGACAACAGTGATGAGAAAGGATGCGGTGAGTGCGAAGAGAAATTGTGCTGTGGAAAAAAAAAAACTTTTGCCCCTTCAGCAGGTGGTGTGTGTCTGCAGTTGGGGTTTGCTCAGCTGGTACATGCTCCCTCTAGAGGAAATGTCAAAGAAGTGACAGGGGAGATTTTATGTACTTTGTAGATGGAGCATTTTTACTGCACAGATTACATTCAAAATTAAAAACTAGGGTTATATTATGTCTGGGAATCCCATATGTATAGTAAAAGGCAAGGCAAGGCAATTTTATTTGTATAGTCCATTTTTACAAGCAGCTTGTCTCAATAGCATCATTACAACATCATGAGGAAAAACAACCAATTAAACCCTTAACAACTGGATAAACCTCAGGCTGAGCAACAGAGGAGGGATCCCTCACCCACGACCGGCAGTTTACAACATGGAGTATGGAAAAATCAGAAAATGTGAAAAAAAAAGCTATTTAATAGTTAAAATAAAAACAAAAACACAAATGATATCACTTACTATCTTCTTAATGAGTATCTTATCCTGACAAAGTGTTGATATTAAAAAATCATCGTTGCTCTGATCCCTCTGTGACTGTAGGTATCAACGAGTGCACAGACCCATCCATCCATCACTGTGATCACAACTGCACCGACACACCCACCAGCTTCATCTGCACCTGTCGTCCCGGCTACCGCCTCATGTCTGACAGCGCGACGTGTGATGACATCAACGAGTGTGCAGAGACCCCGAGTGTTTGCAGCCAGGTCTGTGAGAACACCGTCGGCTCGTACGTGTGTAAGTGTGCACCGGGATTCCTGCGAGAGCCAGACGGCCGCAGCTGCCGTCAGAACAGCAACATCTCACCCTACCTCATCTTCAGCAACCGCTACTACCTGAGGAACCTGTCGACGGACGGGCAGGCCTACTCTCTGATCCTGCAGGGCCTGACCAGTGTGGTGGCCCTGGACTTTGATCGTGTTGACAAGCGCCTCTATTGGATTGACGTGAGCCGCCGAGTGATAGAGAGGATGTCGTTCAACGGCAGTAACAGAGAGGTGGTGGTCAATGGAGTTTTACACGGAGAGGGCCTTGCAGTTGACTGGATAGCAAGGAAACTCTACTGGGTGGACAGCTTCTTGGATTGTCTCAAAGTATCTGAACTGGATGGCCGATTTGTGAAGAAACTTGCTGAACACTGTGTGGATGACAATAGTACTTACTGCTTTGAAAACCCCAGAGCCCTTGTGTTGCATCCCAAATATGGGTGAGTACTGTATATGAATCAAATCTGGTAATAGACTGACATATTATCAAGGCTGGTGTTATTGCCTATATTCTCTATTTATCTCATTATGTCAGTGTCAGTGTCAGTAGATGTTGGAAGACATTTAGAGCATGTAGAGCAATTGTTGAAATAATAAGCAGTCTCTTAGTTGGAATTATTCTTCATGTTTGACTTGACTATATTGTCAATTTTGACATTGTTGATGTTTATGGAAACACTTTTTGTCTGGTCTTAAATCTGTCACTAACTACCAAGGAAAGAGCAATGTAAATTGTTTGTTTAAAAAAAAAAAACATTTTTTAGGAAGAATAGATCCAAAGTTCTGTAAAAAGTCAAAGACTTTTGTTGCAGTTAGTAACTTTCTAGGAAACGAAGAAAGAAGGAAGAAGGAAGTTAATAGTCAGCTATTATTAATTTATTATTGGATGACAATAATTTCTGGAATGATTAACAATTTATGGAAGTACCTACTGAAGTCTAATAATTACCATTATATAATAATATATAACATATGACATGAGGAAATATTATGTCCTCACATATATGTAGAAACCATGTGATATAATGTGATGTTTTTTTTGGGTTCTGTTAGATATGTATACTGGACAGACTGGGGAGACAAAGCCTTTATAGGGCGCGTTGGAATGGATGGAAATAACAAAGCAGCCATCATTACCACCAAGATAGAGTGGCCCAATGGGATCACGATTGACTACACCAACGACATGCTCTACTGGTCTGATGCCCATCTCAACTACATTGAGTAAGTACATTAGTTGAGAGATGACCACACTCTTTCAGCCTATAGTGCAGTGACCACTTTGAGGCTTTGACTTTTTTTTCCTTTTCTTTTTCTTCAGGTTCTCAGACCTGGATGGTCAACACAGACACACGGTGTATGATGGAAATTTGCCACACCCATTCGCCCTGACTGTGTTTGAGGACAGCGTGTACTGGACTGACTGGAACACACGCACGGTGGAGAAAGGCAACAAATACGATGGCTCAGGTCGTCAGGCCCTGACAAACACCACACACAGGCCATTCGACATCCATGTCTGCCATCCTTATAGACAGCCTATTGGTGAGTCAAATATCTCAGGATCTGATGGTCAGAATCCAACTTTTGCCAGCAAATAGTTTTTTTGTCCAACCAAAGTTGATTTAAGTCCAGGTATTTACTATTAGCTGAACAGTGCCTGGCCTGTGTTTGCCCAGCGGTTCTCTACTGAGATTTCCTGACTGTCATTGTCCCTTTGACAGTAAACAATCCCTGTGCGGTGAACAATGGAGGCTGCTCTCACCTGTGCCTGATCCGTCACGGGGGGCGAGCATACACCTGCGAGTGCCCCGATCATTTCCTGACCGTCCAGATAGGAGGCGTGACCCGATGCCTTCCCATGTGCACCAGCACCCAGTACAGATGTGCTAACAATGAACGGTCTGTCACTTATTCTTCAGTATGTGATGTGCATCATTTTAAAAATATGTTTTTTTTTATTATTGTGGAGATTGTTAGCTGCAGTGGTTTTGTTAATATTGTCATTCAAAATTAGGAAGACATTTCTCATAATTAGCTTTGCAGTTGCAAAAAACATTGCTGCTTTCAACATCGCATTATAAATGCATTATATTTTTTTATTATTATTTACTAGTGAAAGTGAAAATATTCTGATAGCAGCGTTTACATGGACTGTTAACTTTTTATGTCACTTCAAAACACTGAAGAATACAGTAGATACAGTACATTCTCTTTGAACCAAAAGAACAGCGCCACCTGCTGTTTCTTTGATGACATGTATTGTGCATACACAATGCAGCGATGGGGTCAGTAGAGACTCAAGATCTTCTTGGCAAGTGTGTTTGTAAATTCATGAGGTAATGAATTGATCGACATGCTACATGCCCACAGTTAGGTGCTGAAAGGACCTGAGTGCTCTGCTCTGGACAAATCGCTCATCTTTATTCCTACCTCAACAGTTGTATTCCTATCTGGTGGAAATGTGACGGTCAGAGGGACTGCAGAGATGGCTCAGATGAACCCTCCACCTGCCCGAATCGACACTGCAGACTCGGACAGTTTCAGTGCAACGATGGAAACTGCACGAGTCCACACTTCCTTTGCAACAGCAACCAGGATTGTCATGACGGCTCAGACGAAGACCCCGTGTTGTGTGGTAGGTTGTCTCATTTGCATTGTTATTCGGTGAAATATTATTTTATCTTTTGTGCCGCTCATATAGTTTTTTTTTTTTTTTTTTTTACAAGAAATTGTGTCTTTTTTTGACATTTCAATTTTTCTCATGGCTTCATTGTGAATGTGTTTTTTCTCTAGCTACACATGAGTGCGAAAGCCACCAGTGGCAATGTGCAAATAAGCGTTGCATCCCAGAGTCGTGGCAGTGTGATGGTGAGGATGACTGTGGTGATCAGTCTGATGAAGACCCCGCCCACTGCTCCACCAGGACCTGTCGCCCTGGACAGTTCAAGTGTCGCAACGGACGCTGCATCCCTCAGAGCTGGAAATGCGATGTGGATGATGACTGTGGTGACAACTCTGATGAGCCATTAGAGGAGTGCAGTAAGTAAAATACAGTTTAGCAAATACAGCAAATACAGTTTACAGTCAGAACTGCACACATGTTCCCAGACTGAGAAGCTGCACCTCGAATCAGCAGCTGGATGGAGTGTGACTCTCCAAGGATTTTGATATTTCAAAAACTGCTCTACCCTCTGTCCTTATAGCCTGTCCTTGATAATGGTGTTTTCTCCACAGTGGGGCCAGCGTATCGATGTGACAACCACACAGAGTTTGACTGCAAGACCAACTACCGCTGTGTGCCCCTGTGGTCCGTTTGCAACGGCCACAATGACTGCAGAGACAACAGCGACGAGCAGGGCTGTGGTGAGTCTCTCTGACAAAACATCCAAATGAGGTCCTGTAATTTGAAGACTGTCTGTTATTATCACACTATTAGACCTCATGTTAAAGCTCTAGTGGTTGATTTAGTAATGTTTGGTGTTTACTGATGGTTAGATGACTCTGGAGGAGATTAAAAAAGAATTACAGTGTGGAAACATGTATTCAAAAAGTGAGTGAAGGGCAATTAGCCTCCTCCTCAGCCTCCTGTGGAACATTACATAGTGAGGTAGTGGGAGGTGCTGATGGAGAGGGTCTCACCACTCACCCTCCCCCACAATTTGCCACTCTCGGAGAGCACCACAGATATATGAGCTGTCCAGCGGTACGGGTGTACATGTATGTGAGTAGGTGTGTGTGTGTGTGTGTGTAGCTGCTCTGTCCTTGCGTGGGGTGCAGGGTTCATACAAGCCTCTTTGTAATTTGCTACAATCCAAACACACTCACCGCAGCCCTCCCGTGTCTTATCAGAGGCTCTCACTCCATTAGTGCCATGCCCGCGCTGGAGGGGAGATCCGTGCTAATCTTCCTGTAAGAATGTAGCTGTAGATGAGCCAGGTGGAGGGCTACGAGGGCAGGACTAGCTATCTCTGACCCCCAGCACTGTGTGGTAGAGACGGCTCAGACCAGCTCTGCTCCACTCCTCTCCCCTCTGTGCTTCTCATCTCCTGTAGTCTTATCCTCCACAGACACATACTGGAGAGAGGTCACCCATCTGTCTTAGGCATGCTCCTCTCCCTCCTCAGCAGCTATTGCAGTTTAATTAAAAAAACAAGATGCCTTTCATATCAAACTGACATTTTCATTATTAGTTAAAAGACCTAAATCTCGACTGTTGTGCAGCTGTTACTGATACATTTATCTGCGGGAACATCTCGTCTTTCCTCATCTCTGACGGTGCGTTGAAGAAAACAGTGATTGGATTTTTGTTCTTCAATTGGACATTTAAAGGTTATTATGTTATATCTTAGTGATAATGTATATCAATCAATCAATCAATCAATCAATCAAATTTGATTTGTATGGCCCTTTACAATAGCCGAAAGGTACCCAAAGTGCTTCAGTGCTGCAGGGTATAAAAGAAGTACATAAAATAGAACAGACAAAATGAGTACACCTAAAAACAGGAGTGCCCTCGTCAGAATTGAATGCCAATCTAAAAAAGTGGGTCTTCAGCTTCGATTTAAAAAGGCTGAGATCACTGTTCCACAGTCTGGGAGCAGCGACAGCAAAAGAACGGTCACCCCACTGTTTGTATCTCGACCTTGGGACCTCTAACAGAGGCGGACCCGAAGAACGCAGGGCTCTGCCGCAATCGCAGATAGTTAAAATCTCTGACAAGCAGGAGGGAGCCAGGCCATTAATGACGTTAAAAACAAACAACAGAAATCAATTCTAAAATGAACTGGAAGCCGGTGGAGTGACGACAGCACAGGGGTAATGTGTTCATGTCTGGACGTGCTTGTTAAAAATCGGGCAGCAGCGTTCTGTACAAGTTGGAGATGTGAAATTGAAGACTGGCCGAGGCCAGCGTAAAGGGCATTGCAGTAGTCCAATCTTGAACTGATGAATGCATGGATTGCCTTCTCGCGGCCCTGCCGACTGAGAAAAGGCTTCACTTTGGCCAAGAGACGGAGCTGAACTATATGAACTTTTTAAATATGCTCTAAGTTGTCACCTTATTAGTCCTGCTACAAATCCTTCCTGCTTAATGTAATCTTTTTGTAAAAACTGTGGTGTATGGTCAGGTTGTAGTTTGCAGTGCTGTTGGATTGTGTTGTGTTAATGCCATTTATGGCCTAAAAAAATAACAAGATCCTAAAAAAATTAAATCCTGAGTGCAAAAAATTGGTAGTGTACTATGTCAGTGTATCAGTGTCTAATGAGGAGTTTATGAAACCAGGCATTAGTAGTTTATATACAGTAGATTATACTCCTAAACTTGTTTTTTCCCCAAATATTTTATTGTAGGATCAGGTGTAACTGGAATTGCTAAAAACAGTCCCATCCTCTCGAGTCTTGCCTCATAGGAATTTTGCAATGCTATGGTAGAAGTATGGTTAATTTTTTTGTTACAAACCTTTCTTCCTCCTGAAAAAAGGGACGCAAAGGCCACATAGCCAATCTGTTTCACATTAAGTTAAAACCATACCACTGCACACAATGGTTTAAAAGAGCATCTTTATTCATGTGCCTGGCTCTTTTTCAGATGAATTGACCTGTGATCCTGATGGAGACTTCCGCTGTGACAACCACCGCTGCGTCCCACTTAGATGGAGGTGTGACGGGGACGATGACTGCGGGGACAACTCTGACGAACGCAGCTGCAGTGAGTGCTGTTATCACCGATAAAGTCTCTCTGTAGTGTTTGAGGGTTCAGTGTGAGCACTGACAGTTGTTTTGATGTGGCCTAAGTGTCTTTTAAGCAGGCTTATTATGGGACATCTGCTCAGTTTTATGTAAACTGCCCAAACGAAAAAGGGAGTTTGGATAACAAAGACTAGTCATGCTATGATTTAATCAGACAGCAGGAAGATTTTGTAAGAGGCTCGACACTTCTACCAACAGTGGAGTGCTGAGAGAGGTAGCCTTATCAGCTGCTGGAGAAACAGGCTGTCCTCAGAGTGTCAGAAAGAGGGAGTAAGGGAGTCTGTCGCCCCTTGCCCTGGAGAATTTAAACACGTCTGAGAACATGCCAGTTAATAGGGATAATGTAGCAGGTTAAATCATGGCGGTGCTGCTGCTCTTGTTGCTGTGGTGACGTGAACTTGGCTGCACATGTATTTTTTATGTCATAATATTGAAGAAAGTAATGCTAATATATTTTTGCAAGCCTAAGAAAGGTATTGAACAGAAGAGAGGCTTCAGGCTTCAAGTGTCTGACTAATGTGTTTCTAGTAAAACAACTACATAGTTGAGTTCTACGTTTCTCTAATTCTGCACTGAAATTCCTTGTTTTGATGTTTTCCCTCAGCTCCACGCGCATGCACAGAGAGCGAGTTTCGTTGTGATAATCTGCGCTGCATTCCCGACCGTTGGGTCTGTGACCATGACAACGACTGTGAGGACAACTCCGATGAAAGGGACTGTGGTAAGTGGAGGTTCTTTGTTTTGGCTCAGGCTCTGGCTGTTTGTCAGTAACAGAGGGCGGCACTAAACAAAGAAGCAATAAAACTTCAAGTTTTGAAGGCTAGTGCAGACAGACAGGACCAGCAGTAGGTATTTACTCAAAGAGTTTATTCATCTGGGGCAGCTGCAGGATTGGTTCCAAGTGGCACTGGCAGAGTGCAGATCACCTAAATGTTGTTATGAAATAAACAATATTATCCAAAGACTCCGGGATGTTATGATGTAGGAGCAAAGACGACATTCTGGGGATATAAGGTGATGTGAGACTAACTCTGTCTAACTGTCTTTTGTTCAACTAAAAGTATCTTTATTGTAAAATGTGTCCCAAATGATCATTGTTTGGCTGTGTTGCAGAGTTGCGGACTTGTCATCCTGGATACTTCCAGTGTGGTAGTGGACACTGTATCGCTGAGCGTTTCCAATGTGATGGCAACGCAGACTGCCTGGACTACACCGATGAGATGTCATGCCGTGAGTGGCACTCCTCTAATCTTTTACCTAATGCAGTTTCATTATGGTTGTGCTGATTGGATGTGAATCCAGATTTAGTTTGACAGAACGATTCTGACTTTCAGCGACCCGCTTTCCCAACGGCACATACTGCCCCCCCTTCCTGTTTGAGTGCAAAAACCACGTATGTGTTCAGCCTCAGTGGAAATGTGATGGAGACAATGACTGTGGAGACAATTCAGACGAGGAGCTTCACCTCTGCTGTGAGTAACATAAACACTCACAAGTCCAGCACTTATTGCATTTTGTCGAGTTCTCGAGAGTATACAGTACATGTCTCTCCCTCTGACTGTTTCTGTTCATCCACAGTGGACATCCAGTGTGAGACCCCGTTCCGTTTCCGCTGTGAAAACAACCGTTGCATCTACAGCCATGAGCTGTGTAACTCGGTTGACGACTGTGGTGACGGCTCTGATGAGAGACAGGAAAACTGTGAGTGTGGTGACGTCCCTGTGTTGCACTTACCTCCTTAAAATGCAGCTATATAAACTATTTCTGAGCATAATCAAATGCATCGACAGCTTCTCTTAAGTTGGTGTATCTCTCTCTCTCTCTCTTTCTCTAGGCCAAAGCCCCACACATGGCCCCTGCACAGATAATGAGTACAAATGCAGTAATGGACAATGCATCCCTCTAGAGTATGCCTGTGATGATTATGACGACTGTGGAGACCAGTCAGATGAGCTCGGCTGCCGTAAGTAGAAAAGTGTTTATTAGTTAAAAAAAAAAAAATCCAATGTATTGTTTCATTTCCCCAAACAGCCGATGATTTAAGTGTAATATACCAGCAAAATGAAAAATAAAATCCAGTCTAGTCATGGTGTGTATTTAGTGAGTTTCATGCAATGCTATTTTGGCTGTCCTGGCCAACTTAACTCATCAAACTAGCGGATAGAATAATAACAGCACATAATACAGTTGCCTTAATGAAGTTTAACTCTAATTGTGTGTTTTTTTATTTGCTGGTGTCAGACCATGGCAGTGGGCACGTGTGCAGTGACAACATCTGTGAACACAACTGTACCGACCTGACAGAGGGAGGCTTCCTCTGCTCCTGCAGGCCTGGCTACAAGCCCAGAGCAACAGAAAAACACACCTGTGAAGGTAAACAAGAGAGTCAGTCAGTCATGTACTCAGTTTAAACACCAAAACAAAAGTAGTTTTCTACCTTCAATTAATGTTTTCCTCTCAATTTTTTTTTTCAATTTCTCCTCCTCTTGGGTAAAGATGTGGATGAGTGTGAAGTGTATGGGACGTGTCCTCAGGAGTGCAAGAACACAAAGGGCAGCTACGAGTGCTTCTGTGCTGAGGGCTTTCACTCGTTTGGTGAGCCACATGGGACTGAGTGTGCTGCCCAGGGTAAGAGCTTGGCGTTCGTTCAAAAGAGAAAATTCTTTGCAAATGCTCTCTTTTATTTCTCATTAAAGCCAGACCCTGAATTGAAATTACTCACAGCTTTCACCACACCTCAATATCTATACAGGAAATGCACCGGTGCTGCTTTTGCCGGACAACGTTCGCATCCGACGCTTCAACCTGTCGTCCGAGGAGTATTCAGACTATGTGGACAACGCCGAGCACATTCAAGCCTTGGACTACCTGTGGGATCCAGAGGGACAAGGCCTCAGTAAGACCATTGCTGTAAAGTCTTTAATAGTGTGTGGTTACCGTTCATATACAAACAACAGATTTGGATGACCCTTATCCCCAAAATGTGCTGTAGGTATTGTATACTGGACAGTTCTGGGTCGAGGCTCTCAGTTCGGCTCCATCAAACGTGCCTATATGACCACATTCAACGATCACGGCAACAACCCAGTGAAAGAGGTGGACCTGAGCCTGAGATACATCGCTAATCCTGACGGCATTGCTGTGGACTGGGTTGGCGGGTAATTCACCAGGATTATGATTTATTATTTGTAAAGGTCTCTCAAAGTTTCTCTTATCTGCTCACGATGTGCTCATCAAACCTTTCTCAGGCACATTTATTGGACAGATTCAGGGACCAATCGAATTGAAGTGGCCAAATTGGATGGGCGGTACAGGAAGTGGTTGATCCACAATGACCTTGACCAGCCTGCTGCTATTGTTGTAAATCCATCACTGGGGTAGGAGGCTTATCTAATATTGAAAATCTGTCACTGACAAACTTTATTCCTTTAAGTTACATAAAGATTCTTTATCTCATGGTGAAAAATGTTTGTCATTTCTTCTGCATGGCAGAATGATGTACTGGACAGACTGGGGCAGGAAACCCAGAATAGAGTCAGCGTGGATGGACGGTCAACACAGAGAGGTGCTGGTGAAGGAGGAGGATCTGGGCTGGCCTACTGGACTGGCACTGGACTATGTGAATGGAAATAGGATCTACTGGTGCGACTCAAAAGAAAACATCATTGAATCGATGAAGCCTGACGGCACAGACAGGAAGATCGTCATATCAGGAGGTCAGAACACTAAGAGACAGTGCAGAGAGGGCACTGATACATTCAGACTTTTTATGTATTTGTCGATTAACAAGTAAGAGTATGAGATGCATGAAAGCCAAGGACTGTTTTTTTTTTCTTCAGATATTGGACATCCCTACAGTCTGGATGTCTTTGAGGGGCATGTGTATTGGACAACAAAAGAGAAAGGTGAAGTGTGGAAGACGAATAAGTTTGGGAAAGGAAACAAAGTCAAGGTTCTCACCATCAACCCCTGGCTGACTCAAGTTCGCATTTACCAGGAGCACCGGCACAACCTGTCAGGTCAGAGCACAGAAGGAATTCTTGTCATGTTTGTAAGTTAGTTAAGAAAGCAAATACCATACATGTTGTATGAGTTTTCAGTCTAACCTGTATTTAACCTGGAAGTACCGATATCTTGTTTTCAAGAGGATCTTGTCCTTGTAATGAGTTACAGTCAACATATGACAGATAAAACAGGTTGAGAATGTCACAATGCTCTTCTCATTCAACCAAATATATCAGTGTTTGTAATTCCTTGTGTTTTGTCCTCTTCAGTGCCGAACCCCTGTAAGAACGTGTGCAGCCACCTCTGTCTCCTCAGGCCTGGTGGGTACACCTGCACCTGCCCACAGGGCTCCTCTCAGGCCGATTTTGACTCCAACAAATGTGATGCAGGTAAACAACGACAGTCTGGCTGCATGTACAGACTATGGTCTTGTGTTACCTGTTGTGTTGCATCATCCTTTTACATTCATCAGCCCATTCTCCCCCACGTGCCTGGCTGCTCCCGTATGGTTTTTTGTGAGACTGTGATGTTGTTGTTTCTGATTCTGACTCTGTGTATGGCCGGCTTCTGCTCCTGCAGCCATTGAGGCACCTGTTGCAATGCCCCTTGCATGTAGATGCATGAATGGTGGAACCTGCTACACTGATGAAGGTGGTCTGCCCAAGTGCAAGTGAGTGTAGCTGCAGGTGCCATGTACACCAGCCAATGATTGTCCATCAGTCAAACCTTATCATTTCTAATCAATTTGTTTATATATACGTATATATTTTTAATATGCTGTTTTCCCATTAAGATTGACCCAAGTATTAAATATTTGTTGTGGTTATTTTGTTTAGATGTCCATACGGTTATGTGGGCAGCTTCTGTGAGATGGGGAAATCAAGGGGAGCTCCAGCTGGAACAGGTATGGTGCTTCTTCGATTATCTATCCTTTGATTTATTGATTCTCATTCAGAGCTCATAAATCCTCTTTAAGACTTACGTGATTTTTTAGAATGGAATAGTTTAAAGGTGATTTAAGAAAACAAAGGTACTCGCAACGAAGTCTGACGAAGAGCATATCCTTACTGCTCGAAACGTACGTCACAATAAATTTATACGCTGAGTCCTGCAGAGTTGCGAGTACCTTTGTTTTCTTTAATTTGCTTATTGTTTGCACTCAGCACCTGCCCTTGTTGGAGTGATGTGCGTGTCTACTTTGGTTTTTTCTATAGTTTAAAGGTGACTAAATAACAATCTGAGGGAGTCCTTCACACATGCACTGGTTGACGTGTGGGAGCTGCTGCACACTAACGGTCATGATCTGCTAGCTTTACTGACATTGATCAAGGCCAAAAGTGATGAAGTCAGTCTTCTTGTTTATCTTACCAGCGGCTGTTCCAGGCAACAGCGTAGAAAACAGTCTGGATCAGCACAAACTGAAGATGTTGACTGGCCAACACAGTTTTGCTCAATAAATACAACAGCTGATCACTGTTTAACTTCAGCAACAGGTCATCCAGAGGTCATTAACAGTGTGAGACAAGTCAGCAATAATATCACTGGGAATGTTTGAGGACAGCTCTTTGTTCCACGTATCTCATAATCACACAACTGAGTATTTTCCATGTTTGTGTGTTTAGCTGTTGCTGTCTTACTGGCTGCTATCATCATCCTGATCACTGGAGCTTTGGCTGTCGGGGTTTTCCTCAACTACAAACGAACAGGATCCTTCATCCCCTCCATGCCCAAACTACCTAGGTACGTCAGCTCTCGTCTTTTGACTCCTGCTTCTACAGAAACTCACACTTGAGTGTTTAGATCAAAGTTTGGAGTGTTTTTTTTTGTTTTTGTCCAGCCTCAGCAGCCTGGTGAAGTCTGGTGAGACTGGGAATGGGGTGACGTTTCGTTCGGGTGATAATGTTGATCTCGGGCCAACACACATTGGAGTGTCATTCATTGACACGGCCATGCAGATGGTGAGTCCAGGAAGGATCCTATATTAGTAATTAATAATCTCCTCCGTTATTAAAAATGTGCTGTCAGCATTTAGTTTGGTTTTCCTTTTTAAACTGCTTGCTTCAGCATCAACTGTGAATGATTAACATATGATTATGGTCTTTTTAGGTTTAATCTTAACTTTAAAACTTTCCTATCAATATCCCCATAGGATGATAACTTTGCCATGGAAGCTGGGAGGCAGCCAATCACATTTGAGAACCCATTATATGCCACCGCTCCTGGGGTGTCCGGGGCTCCAGCTGTCATTCATGCCACACAGGTACTCACACCTGAATTAATAAGTTATCTGTTTTGTTTTTCTGTCATGCCCATTCAGACAGACCTTTGCACAATGAATTGCATGGCACCAAATAACACCAATTATTCCTGTAAATCACACACTGCACATGCTTAAACTTCCATCATGCTTTTTTAGTTTTAAGTCATTTTTTAAGCCATTTCACCTGTCTGTAGGTGAGCAGGTCTCTGAGGTCAACGAACACCATGAGCTGATCACAAACATAGTGAATGAAAAGACTGGGGGTAAAAAAAACAAAAAAAAAACAGTTCACTGACTTTTATAGATTTTTTTTTTCCAGATATAATGTTGTGTGTATGTTTCCCAGGGTCAGAAATACAATTTCACAATAGAATCAGAGGATTTTAATTTTTGAATTGAACAGAAGATTGTTCAGTGTTAGCATCAAAGTGTGTGGGCCGGTTTCATCATTCCTAATATTTTATGAACACAAGGGAAATTTATTTGCTGCTAATGACTACTGTCTCTTTTCAGCTCCTCTTTGATTCTACACAGACACATCTATTGATTGGTCCAATATTGTTTTTCTTTTTTAAGATAATTGTTCCCCCACCTACAAGGACACTGTGTAGTGAAAGTGCCTCTTGATCATTGACTCAATATTTCATTCGCCCCTCACAGTTAGAGTTAAGCGGGTGAGCTCTGCTGAACGTGGCAGAACGCGGTTAGTTGGTGTGACATCTGAAATGTTCTCCTTTTAATCAGGTCACTGTTAACGTGAGCGGTGAACAGCTGGAGAACAACTTTGTGAACCCGGCGTATCGTGGGGATCACAATGTGGGCATTGTAAACACCTCCTCTGTCACCAGCACCAAACCTGTTCAGGTGTGTGTCTCTTTTAAAACACTGTGGACCCTTTTTAAAACAACAGAAGAAGTGTTACAGAAGTTAAATGTGACCTCACTGTCTGATTGTTTGCAGGAGTCAAAGTGGAACTTATTCAAACGAAAATTAAAGCCAAGCACCACGTTTGAAAACCCTTCATACTCAGAGGTGAGTTTGGACATTTTTTAGATAGCCTACTGTATGAGTTTTAAAATAATGAAGTTTTTTTTTTTTAAATCTTTTGCTTTATATTTTGCTTTACTTGACAGATGAAGGATGAAAAGCCTGTAGGCAGCAGTGGGGACAGCTCTTCTGCCCCTGAACCCTCTCCGTTTGCCCCCCCTGCCAAACCTCACAAGAGGGATCGTCCCAGCACCTTTTCGCCAACCGAGGACAGTTTCAAAGACACGGCCAACCTCGTTAAAGAGGACAGTGACGTATAACCCCTCTCTCACAGATGGGAATCGAGAAAAAAAAAAGAAACACACTTTGCACAGAATTTATTTTTTTATGCAGCCTGTGTACAAAACTCAAATTGTTTTAGAAAAGAGAAATACATTTCTATAGAATGAAGAAAGACATCTTCTGTGACTATGCCTTCTGACATTTCTTATGCCAATTCTTGTGTTAATGTTTTTTTTCTTTATTCTGATGTACAATATGTATATCTTTGCACTGAAGCTGCTGATAGAAATGTTAATAAATATGTTGTATATTTGTAAATTTGAACAGTAAGATTTTGTCAGGAAATATCTTTGAAATAGATCCTATGAATAGTTCAACATAAACACAGTAACACATGTAAAAGGTGATCTGCATTCTGAATGTACAGTGCTGGTATGATCGAAGGGTTATTAGAGAAATATGTTGGATAATGACGTTTTTTTCCACTGAACAAAACTGAAGATGTATTTACTTCATCTTTCATGTTTATATACCTCATTTCAGGGCTGGAAAATTAAATCAAGACAAAAGTAATTGGACTTAAACTCACATGTGCTTCAGTATAAACAGATACATGAGCTAAATTACGTGTGCAAAGCATACTCACCGTACTTAACCTCTACCTATGCTCCCTGACTTCTTTGAATCAACATGATCATTTCTTTAAGTAATGATATTGGATTAAATGGCCAAAATAGTTTGGAGCAATACTTGAACGTGCCCATGTCTGTGTCATGGAGATGAATTAATGTAGTCGATTATCTTTAAGGATCAACACGTGACCTGAGGAAGCAGGATGTAGAATTGTTTTATAAAAACAAACACTGAATAAATTCTTTTCATAAATGATTTATTTTGTATCATAATGTGGACAAATAAAAACTGTACCTGTGATCATCCAGAACTTGCCCATGTGGTTTAAATTGCTGCTGCTGAGAGATGAATGAATAAATTTCCTATTTTGTAACGCAGTCGTCACAATATGTTTCATTTTATAATATATTTTCTTTGCTGACAGTAAAAAGCAATCACACGAACTGTATTTACAGAGGCAGAAGTTATCTGCTAGATGTTCCTCTCGTCTTTAGGCGAAGGGAGAAGCACACCGACAACAAAGTCTGAAACAAATGAAGGCAGGTAGGACAGAGGGATCCAAAAGAGCTTGGCATCCCAGCCTGCACCATAACGCGTACGAGGGAAAGAAGCGGTCAGCGCGTGCTCCATGCACCTGGTCACCTTGGAGATATCTGCACTGCACAAGATCCCCATGGAGAAACTTTGAGCTTTCACATCTGTTGTGGAGGAAAGAGAGAAGAGAGGAATCTTAGGATATTCACTCGACACTGATTCCGAATGAAATCAACTATACTTCTTCCACTCACATTCGTCAAAATATGTGGCTCCATATGAGGCTTTGACGTCTTGAGGGAGGCGAGTCCACAGCCTCCTCAGGTCAGCTTCAATCAGATCCAGTTGAGTCACTGCTGTCTTGAAGAAACCAGGCTCGATGATACTCACTTTGATACCAAAGTGCTGCATGTCCTTCCTGGACAGAAGAAGCAGATATTAAGGTCTAGAGAGGAGTATCAGAAAGACACTCCATTTTTCCTTTAAAAGTAGTTTTACATGATGTTTATTTACAAATTTGCTATTTTTTGTACCTGAATACAGTAGATGTAAATAACATTTACTCGTAGGTTTGCTCAAGTAGCCTACTTCACAGAAGAGATATCTTATTAGCCACCCAAATGGATCCTAGAGAGGGGCCTGACCCCTATGTTGGGAACCACTGGGCCAACCTAAAGGCAGTAACTATATATATATATATATTTTTTTTTTCTTAAGTATTTGATAAACCAAAGATTGTTGTTGTTGTTGTTTTAATTACGTTTTTATATTTTAATTAAGTTCAGAAATGGTCAGTCTTTCTCTCTTAACATTCACTGTGAAACTAGTGTAAAAGGAAATTCTTACAGTAAATAATATGGTGTGTTTTGTAAAACCACTGTCGAAGCCAAAGGAAAAGCTGAAAATTATTTTTAACGGACTCTCGGTGACTTAAGACATCGACTGTTTTTTTCATCAGGGTGGAGTCCTTTATTCCATCCTTGCAAACACAATGTAATTTGGCCTGTTTGATTTCTGACCTCTTCTAATTACTCATTTTTCTAATAGGTTTTAAGTGACAATGACAGCAGTTTTTTTATTTATACCAAGTTGCCCCTTGTAGAGTAGGATCTACTCTGCTCTACAGGTTATCTTTGGTTCTGCTAACCCGTTTACAGCAATATTTTAACCGAGGGGTACCCCATGCTCCTGTACCTGAGGCTGTCAGAAAAGGCTTCCACTCCAAACTTGGACAGGCAGTATCCTCCACCGGTGAGAGACAGTCTGCCCAGGATACTGGCCACATTTACCACCCTGCCCTGGGCTTTCTTCAGCAGCGGCAGGAACTGAAGAGTCACATCGATAACTCCAATCAGATTCACATCCAAAACTTTTGTAAAATCCTCCAACTGCATCCATTCTGGCGGGCCGATGGGTGTGGACCTGCCGGCATTATTGACCAGCCCCCACAGACCTTCAGAGGAAAGAGACATGGTGGTTACTTATTACCACTGACAGCAGCATCTCATCTTTATTTCTCTTCTGTTCATAAGTGAGTGTTTATATCATCTTCTTAAATATCAGAAATTATGTCTCCATTATGATCAGGTGCATGTGTGTGAGAAATAAAATGAAAATGGTTTGTTAAAGGTTTTTTTTTTAATTAAGAAAATATATTTGAATAATTTGCTATCTTCTGTTGAGAATTCCTCAGTTACTCAAAAGCTGTAAATCAAGCATATTATCATGAAATATGGTTATGTTTAATTTGACTCTCCTTGATTTTTAAAAATCAGTACATTTTATCCAAATAAGCTCCTTTATCTTTCCAAAGTGGAGCCCCACACCCTCTGTAAATTAAGTGTAAGGTATTTACATTAGGCTGTAACTAATAATCTTTATAATCAATCTTTAAGTTCTTATCACAATTAACTGTTGGAACAACAGTCAAAACCCAAAAAAGATCAATGATTTATCATCTATGAGAAAAACATTAAAGTGTTTCATTAGAGGCTGCAGCCACAGGAATTTAGGTATTTTCACCTACATTTTCTGTCCCACTAAGATATAAATGATTGGAATTGGACCTCCTCGAAAACGAGATGATACATCTCAAGGGGTTTATCCAAATAAAGAAATTTCAACATAGTATTTCCACTGAATCCTCTTGCACATTTCCTATGTCCTTGAGTTATCATTGTTACGGTTTCCCCTTTTTATTTTGGCTCTTTAACCACATAAAATATGATTCTGAAAAGTGACAAAATTTGATTTATGATTAAAAGTTGAAAGGCACCAATCTCAGCAGAAACCAAATGAGAGCCTAAATGAAGTTTGTCCAAGATCCTAATGGAGTAATGGACTAAGACTTTGCTTGTGTAATGTTGTTATATAGAGAATACTGTGGACTACAGACTGAAGCTGTCTGGGCCACCGTAGGATTGAGACAGTGAGAAATAGGGAGGTTAAATCCAGTCTACAAATTACGTGAGGTTTAAAAAGCTCCTAAGACGTTTAGAATGAAGTCAGGATAAACTTTTTTTTTTATCAATCTGTATTACAGATTTATGTCTGCACTGCAGAAGCTTTACTGTGTTTCTGGCTGTTACATGCTATCAGTAGGAGGATGATGGGTTGATGATGGGATGGTCCAGGTTGCCTTATCTCCTCCGGTGCCTCACTCTGACTGGCACCTTATCTGTGCGTACCCCCCGCTGTCCGCCCGGCTCACCTCGCTCTCCGACCTCTCGTCTCACAAACTCCACCGCCCTCTTGATGCTCTCACTGTCTGTAACATTCAGCAGGAGGGTCTTCAGTCTGGGAGAGGCTTCTGCTGCCAGATCTGCTGCACCTTTCTCCGTCAGACAAGCGGCTATGACGTGGAAACCTTTTCCGTCCAGCTGCCTGGCCAGCAGATTCCCGAAGCCACTGTCACAGCCTGTGATGAAGACGTGCTTCTGGCTGAAGCCGCCAACCTTGTAGGAGTCTCTGATGCGCCATCGGATGGCAGCGAGAGCGAGCAGAAGCAAAGTAGAGGTTAAGACCAGGTGTGACAGGATGACCTAAAACACACAAACACACTTTTAAGTCACAATTTGACTAAAACAAACATCTGAATGCAATTTATCACATCAAAGTGGTGGAACTAGGGGTGTGTATTGCAATTCGTGCCAACAGAAAGAGAAATCTACTTACCTCTAGTAAGGATGTCATTAGATTGTCAGTAAACACCTGAGTGGAGAGACCTGAGGTGAGTTTCTTCAGTTGAAAACATTAGACTTCCACACACACACTGAAGATTCATGTTAGGTAAATACACAAAGGGCATCTATGTGGCTACACACTTCTACCAGCGGTTCCCAACCTTTTTTGGCTTGTGACCCCATTTTGACATCACACATTTCTGCGACCCCACGCCCTCAATCAAGAGCCAGCTCAGATATTTTCATAATGCTGCATTTTATTTGAACTCGATTTATATTGAAAGTGAAAGTATAGAATACTATTGTTTAAGATTGTGTGTGGTGTTTTAAATCATAATTTTAAAAAGAATAATAATTAGTTTAAAAAAAAATTATCAGTAATTTTTTTGAGTATCAAATACCAAACATTTCAGGCGACCCCATTTGAATTTCAGGCGACCCCATGTGGGGTCCCGACCCCAAGGTTGAAAACACTGCATTAACCCTCATTACTGAATAAGCATTTACAGACCATCAGCTGAAATGACAGGGCAATTCAACATCAGGTTTTGGCTCCTACAAACTCCACCTCAACCAAGACTAAATGCAGTTTTACATTAATCTACAATATTGAACAATATTAATCAAATAATAAAAATTATATTTTACAAAAGGGCCTTTTTACCTGATCACTTCAGGATCTTTTTAGCTGTAGAGTAACTTGCCATGGGGTACTGCAGTTTCTAAATACTTTTTTCGACCACAGGCAACACAACTAGCAAAGTGGTAAAGAGATCAACCGCTCAAGTCATTCTAGGAAATGACACTTTGTGTTGCGTTCAACACCATTAAAAACTCATTCATCTCCATTGTGGTGCATCTCGGCATGAAAATGAAAGACCTCACAGGCGAGGTAGAACCAAAGTAAGATGAGAAAGATTTGGTTGAACTTAACCTTTAATGTGTTTGTTTTACTTGACCACCAGATGGCATCAGATTTCATTTAGGTGTACACAACTGCAAAGCCGCTCAATCTGTCCATGTTTGTCTGTCACTGTTCATTTCTGGTACAAATTTATGTCGAATCAAGAAAAATAACAGGTTAAAATAACAAGTTAATTTAAATATACCAGAACTTGGGTAATCCCCGTAGACATCAAAGTCAAAGTTAATTCCATTTCAAAATATGTAGCATGCATAATGATAATAATATTGCACACATACCATGGCTACAATTCTTCAGAGAAACCTTTAGATGCGACTTGAGGAAAATGAGATAAGGTAAAGGTAAAGCAGTGGCGATCCTTTCTCAGTCAACACTGGACGCTCCAGGAGAAGTTGTGCTTAAGTTTCTGTGGACTCACTTCAGTGTGTCTGCAGAGTCAAGGTCCATTGCGGATGTAACAGCAGGTCAAACTGTTTCACCAGCCTGAGATTGCGTAATAAACTACACCAGGTTACGCGACCCCTGGTCTGAAAAGTGTTTCTTTTTTTTTCTCTCTTTTCCTTTTTAACCTCAAATGCACTCTGACAACACAACAATGTAGAACAAAGGTTGAAGAGAAAACACTGTGCTGTATTTGATATCAAGAAGAGAAGAACGTTAATGATCAGACATGCAGGTTTGAAACCGCTGCGGTGGAGCCAAAGTCCGTCAAGAACAAAAACTGTACTAGTTAACGGGGTGCGACACTGTGTTCAAGATGACTAGCGGCAAATTCAATTGTCTGTGATCAGGGGCCATTAACTGACATGTTATAATGATTAGGCAGGCATGATGTCTGGATGCCTGTTAACCACATTTTATAATACAGAATATGTTCATGTGACACTATTAATGCTGACATACAAGTTACCTTTGCATAAAGAATCTGACCTAAATTACAGCACAGATATTTCGGGTTTGGGGCTATCGCTAAGGTAAATGCGATCCACGATGCAGGTTGGCATGTATGAAAGAGGTAGCCAGATAAATTTTGCGTCCCATCCTGGAGAGTAGCGAGTACGAGGATGAACGGCGGAGACGGCGTGCTCCATACAGCCGACCACCTTCATCAGGTCCGAGTCTGTGAACAGCTTGAACTTCTCATCCATCCCTTTGTAGCCTGAAAGAGAAACATGTAATGCAAGTGGTTTATTATGCAGTAGTTTCCATTAGGGCAACTCTTTAACATAACGTTTCTACTTCCAAATAATTTCTGCATAATTTACTGAGAAGATCCATGTTTGGTAAAATACCAAGGTACTGTCAGGGACAGACACCGTCATCTTGGATTTTGCTGCAACTCACCTTTATCAAGGAAACCTAGTCCGTAGTCGTCCTTTATGTCCTGAGGAAGTTTGTCCCACAGGTTCTTCAAGTTATTCTTCAGTATCCCTGTATCAGTCACATTTGTTCTGAAGAACCCCGGCTCAATGCAGAGGACCTTTACTCCAAATGGTGCCATGTCCAAACTGCAACACAAAGTGAACCGCTGAAAGTTAGGAACACACAGTGTCAGTTTATATCCAGCAATGAAAAAGTTGATGTCACCTCTCACCGCAAACTGTCATTGAAGGACTCCACTCCGTATTTGGACACGCAGTACGGTCCGCCGAACGGGCTGATTCGCCCAAACACGCTGGCAACGTTCACAACCCTGCCTTTGGCCTTCTTGATGAGAGGGAGGACGCTCAGTGTCACATCTATCACTCCGAACAGATTGACAGCCAGCATGGATTTATGATCGTCTATGGTGAGCCAGTCGGAGGGGCCGGATGGCACAGCGACTCCAGCGTTGTTCACGACAGCCCACAGGCCTGAAGAAAATCCACAAAGTGTTGTAAGATCTCTTTATTGTGAGAATAACAAATAAAATGTAATAAAACAAACCCACTCACCCTTCTCTCCGACCAAAGTCTTGATCATATCTGTTACTTTGGCGACGCTTTCAGAGCTGGTGACGTCCAGGTGCATCGTCGTCAGTCTGTCGGACGAGCTCTTCTTCAGCTCATCCTCGCCCTTCTCGGTGTAACAGGCTGCGACCACGCGGAAGCCCAGCTTGTCCAGGTGTCTTGCGAGGAGGTTCCCGAACCCGGAGTCACAGCCGGTGATGTAGACATATTTATCTTCCTTGTTGGAAACCCTTTTGAGTTCCTTGAACCAGCGATAGATGAACCAAAGAGCCACCAGCCCGAGGATATACAGGAACATTTTCCTAGGGCACAAGAGGAGACATGTGATTGGAGAACAACAAATAGTTAAATAGAGCAACAAAATAAGGAGAAGACAGCTACTCTAAAACCTCTGAAAACACCAAGCCACTCAAAACCCACCAATAAAATGTTGTTTTTACTGATGATGCTGCACAGGCCCATTTGTCTGGAGATTTTTCCAAGATTGGTAGTCCACTTTGGATATAAGTATTAATTTCAACCCCAATATTGACTGTGTCTGAATATGAGTTACATTATTGCTTATGCAAAAGGAGAAAGGAGGAACTGGAGACCACATCAGGCAACTTTCAGGTTTAGTGATTATAACCTCTACTTACCTGTTTGTTTTTATTTAATTTCATTTTTTAAATGTTTATCTGCTTTTTTTTTTTTTTTTTAATATCTTTGTAAGCAAGCATCCAAATATTGTAATATAGCCTATAGCATATATATATATATATATATATATATATATATATATATATATATATATATATATATATATATATATATATATATATATATATATATATATATATATATATATATATATATATATATATATCCAATTAAGGTAAGCCTATAGCATTTCACTTATTTAGTAAACTTCGACAGTTTGAAACCATTTCTCTATAGGGTGGGTTTGAATGCACCCGTGGAAACCAGGAATGTAGGCCACCCTTGGAGTAGCTGCAGCAGGTTTATCAGCAAATCACATAGTTCTCACACCGGTTTTTATGAAGATTGGTCTCCCAGACTGAACGTCTGAAGTGGCCTCAGGCTTTGAAAGAATAAACTTAATTTGACAAGAGGGATGAATTACCAAGCTATAAAGTCTGCTGAGGCCAACCACACAAGTCTCTCTTTAAAAGAAAAAAAAAAAATACATGTGAATAGTCTGACTGTTGACAATGAACGCCCACTCCCAGGTGAAAAGGATCAACAAAGTTCACGAAGGTCCGTATCTGGACCGAGCCGAGCCGAGCCGAGCTCAACTCCTCGGTTAGAGCACGGAGAATAAACTTACGTGTGTTTTCTGCGGTCGCGGCGCGGACTGGTGTCTTTCACTGCAGGTGGTGAACCTCCAAAAGAGGTAACATCCCGGAGAGGAGGAGGCGGTAAACCTGCCCGGTTAAGACCAAACCTGTTCCCACTTCCGGGAACGTCCGTCGGTCGGCCGCCTCCTGTTGCCGTGGAGATCATGACGTGGGCGGAGCGCCACCTGCCGGATGTCCCATGGTAAGTAAGGTAAAGGTCAGACGTGACTCGACCGCAGACATTTAGCCTATAATTTCAGTTATGCGAAATTAGTTTTTCTTCCTACATACATAGGATCAAACTATGAATGTGTAAGTTACCAAGTGGTTTTTAGTAGCTCTAAGTAACATAGCCTACAGATACATTCATGAAAACATAGGCCTAGTTGTTGTTGTTTTTTTTATTTTTTTATTGCAAATAGGCCTAATGTTACACATGCTTCTTTTCTTTTCTTTTCTTTTTTAAAATGTTTCCTTGAAATTGTTGGGTAACCACAAGACAGAAAACTCAGTCTGTCGGTTTGACCCAAGGCTTGGGTTTTACCATATGACTCAGAGTATACGGGTTGTTCCTTTGACCCAACCCAGTGGGTGAGAAGGTGTGTGTTTCATAACAATAAATGATGTATGATGACTAAAAGTAGCAGCTAATTCTGCTGCTGCTGCTGCTTGATAACTGACCATTTATTCCTCCACAAAACGAGAATCCCTGAATGTAAGATGGAGTTCAGCAATGGCCTGCCTTATGTGTTATTTACAATCAACCAAATGACAGCCAAGGGGGAGAGGGCAGAGCTCCAAGAGAAGGAAGAGAAGATTAAAGTGAAGGAGGTCCCCTTTTCCCAGTTTCACCAGTGCTAGGATTGAAAATATTACACTGGAACAAAAGAACCTGGAGTGCACGCAGGAACTCCAGGATGAAGACCAAGCTCCAGGATATTGAGACTGACTGCGAGGCCAAAGTCAACGCCCTGCAGGAAAGACTTGCACAGGAGAAGATAGAGAAAGAGGAGCTGCCCAAAAAGAGAATAGACATGGAGGAGAGCTGGCTCAACAAGGAGAGACACCGGCTGTTACAGACCTGAAGGATGGAGGAGGACATGCAAGGCAAGGCAAGGCATCTTTATAGCGCATTTCATACCAAGGCAACTCAATGTGCTTTACATAAAGACAAAATATTTTTTTTTAAAAAGAGAAGCATAAAACAGAATAGGGGAGAGCGGGGTAAGTAGTGCCAATTTTTACTTAAATTGCCTTTAAAGCAAGGGGATTAAAATAATGCCCCCAACTAATATATGTACATATAGTTTAGGATGTTGTGCATCACTGGGAACAATCACTTTGAATCTTAGATAAACTGATTCAGAAATATAGCTTTAGAAAAAAAAAGTGGTTTTGTGGCACAACTTGCCCCCGGTGTGGGGTAAGTTGTGCCATTAGAGAGAATACACTGGGGTAAATTGTGCCATTGATAATTGAAGTAAAACAGATCATTTTAATCTCACAAATGATAATGCTATATAAAAGCAAGCCATTCAATACAAAATTAAAGCCAGTAGCGGCGATGATCGGGCCCTCGCTTGTCCCCATGCAGTCGCGGAGGCCTGAGCCACGCTGGGGGCTGTGGCGCAAAGAAGCGCCATGTTTTGTTCATCCACCAGGCTACAAGCACAACCAGACTGGGCAGGTGTGTTCAGGGGCGGTCCCTCATCACACAAGTTTCAAGCAAATCAGTGCCCACTGCCATGTTTCTCCTATACACAGACAGCACTGCCACTGGCACAACTTAACCCAGGCCCTTTGGCACAAATTACCGGCAAGCCCAGCATTTTGAGAAAAAAGGATTCCCCAGCGGTTTTGAGCTGGCATCATGCTAACTGTATAGACTCATGGTGTAGCTTAATAAAGCACTGAAACATGTGTGAACTGTTTTCAAAGTTATCTATAATTGTTCAAACACGGTAATCAAAAAACCTTGATCATAGAAATGTTACTTTGGAGGGCAAAAACTTGTTTTTTGAACATAAATGTGCTTTCCTCTCAAGCCATGTGTCTCCCTTCTTGATAGGATGAGTGAAATGGATGCCCCTTCAAAAATATGTGGTCACATGACCAACTTCTTCTATGGTTTTCTAGATAACAGGGGTGGAACTACTTGCCCCATGGCACAAATTACCCCACTCTCCCCTAAAAACAAACAAACACTAAAAACAGAGTTAAAAGCAAGAGCAAATAAAAGTAAAATAAAAGAAAATAGATAAAGTTTAAAGTTCTTACTAAAAAGAGCTCAGCTAATAGCTAATATATGCAGCGCCGGACCAGTGAAAACACTGAGCTTCAGGAAGTGGTCTCCAAAACTGATGAGGAGAAAGCAAAGATGAAGAAGGAGAAAGAGAAGAGGCTCAAAGAGGAGATGAAGGAGCAGAAAAGGATGAGAGAGAGAGAAAAACAAGAGGAGGGAGAGGAGAGAAAGAGAGGAGAGAGAAAAATGAGAAGAGGGAAAAGATAGAAAGAAAATAACAAGAGAGAAAAGAGAGAGAGGAGAGAGAACAGAATTAGAAGAGAGAGAGGAGAGAAAGACAAGAAGGAGGAGTAGAAGAGAAAGAAGGACAATGGAGGAATAGAAGAACAACAAGTCCCTCCGCTCTTCTAACCTCCACCCTTTACCCTCCAATACCCTCCGATTACCCCCATTTAGATTTGACTTATGATATAAAACATTGTTGTATTAGTTTCGTATGTGAAATAAGATCACTTACCTTCTGGTTTTGTTGATTCTGTCATGTTTGTTTTCATATCCAGTTTGGCGACTGACTGGAGCTACATTTCAGATTCAGTATGTAAACAACTCAAAAGTTAAATCTCAAAAAATTAACTTACAAGTTAATTTTCAATTTGTAAGTTATCGATCAAGTTAATAAATGGTGAATTCCGTGACGCCACAGACAGGCACAAAAGCATGACACATTCTGTTGACTTGTGCCTGATAACTGTCCACACTGAGAGTTTAAACATATATATATATTATTTAAGGTTTGAGGAAAGAATGTATTTGTTCAGGTGAAAGATTTACATCTGTCCATCAGGCATGCAGCATGGACACAAGATATAGTTAAAAAAAACTATAAATACTAAAGTCAAACAGTAAAGTAAGAATTTATCTCTTTAGATCTGTCTACCCTGCAGGATACAAAATGTGAGGTGCGTGCTGGTAATAATACATTTAATTTGAATCACTCGAGGATGCCAGTAGGTGGATTATGATTTTTTTCTTCTTTTTTTTCTTTTTCTCTCTAGGCTACCATCAAGTCAACTCCACTAACAGTTTCCACTGATGTGACAGTGGTTACATCTTTCCATCTAATTTTCAGCAAGAATTTATGTAATTCCCAAAGTAACCAACTCCTTTAAAAGTAAGCAATCCTCACTGCCACTAGATGTTGCACTAGACCACTGGCATCTCAGAGCAGAGCAGATGCCTCCTCTGGCCTTAATTCTACTACCCTCACCTGCCATGCACACCCCTTTACATGGTGGAGTGAGGTCCAGTGAATGTTTCACTAAACACAAAACAAGAAGCACAACTTCCAGCCACAACCACTGGCCACCTTAACACCTTAACTGGCATATCAACCACAACAAAACTGGCAGCAAGCCAATTTGCTGAACAGATTCGAAATATGAGTAACTGCATGTTAGATAGATTGATTCTTGATTGTCCTTGCATTTAAAACATGACTAAATTAATTTGAAACTTGGGTTTATAATTTAAAAAAAGGCACATCACATCTTCAGTGGAGGAAAACCTGGAAGGTCTTCTTTGCCTACTGCACTATCTGACGTGTGGAAGATGAATGTTGGACGGACTCACGTGTGCTAATGCGGACATGTGCATGGACCAACATGCATGGGTTGTCAGACCAGATACCAAAACACAGAAAAATAAAACTCAGATTACATATAAAGGAACACTACTTGGTTCTCTGACACCAAATAAAACAGCTGTTGCTGGTTTATCATTGTTTAAAATTTAATCTACAACACTTTTAGTGAAACACATACAGTAATGTACTATTTTTTGCAGCCAAAAGTTACCACAATATGCCAGTTACATATCACCAGAATGAGATATGGTTTCATATACTTGAATTCTGTCCTCTCCCACATTTGATCACGAATGAGTGCAGGCTTCTCCATGCCAGATAGCCCTCAGCTTATGAGGTTTATGAGCTGTAGAAGAACAGACAGTTTTTTTTTCTTTATCACAGTGTCATTGACTGGAGCCCCCTCCCTCCCTCTTGTGGTATTATCAATCATCTGTGTTGTGAATAATAACTGGTTGTAAAAAAGGAGCAAATTCCGAACTCAGGTCACTATTACTACTTGTTCTAGCGGGCATTAACCCCCTCAAACAGCTGCTTATAATGTAAATGTTTCATCATTTCCACTATTAGAAAGCTATTTATTTGCTTTATGTTCATACCAATGTTTCTATAATCATACAGTAAGAACGCTCCATGATGTTGGCTGGTTAAAAAAATTACGGTGTTATGAAATACATGTGCAAAACTTTTTTTTTGTTGACTTTTTATTGATCTTAAACCCAAACATAATGTACTTTGTGAATCTTGTCACAATGGCAGGTCATACTCTTCAACATAGATGAAGAAAAAACCTCAAACTGAATAGACCTATCGCCCCGCTGTGTTTTTTAGCTGCCGTGTAGGAGACTGCCCTGTGTCTTGTTTTTCAAATAAAAGTAATAGTAGGCTACCTTTGCTTAAAAAAAGAAAGAAATCACCACAATCTGAAATTTATACCCCTTAAAAAAGTGAGGTGTAAAATTGTGTCACATATCTAATCTAACTGGGGCCTTTATACTGTACATACAGTAAACAGTAAATTGGATAATGAAGAAAGTTTTACATTACTATTCAAATTACTTGGAAACAAGCTTTTTACATCCACAGCTTGATGTAAAGATGGAGTGTTATTGAGACAGCACCTGACCATAACTAATGGCCTTGCGGTCATTCACCCATTTTACAGCCACTTGTGATAACAACACATTCATGCTAAATTTTGTGCCAAATTTTTTTTCTCACATTTTGTGTGAGAAGTGCTGAAAAATTCACTTTTTTTTTCTTTTTTCACAAATGTCTCATTGTATAATGGTAAAACTAAGATGTTATGGTGTGATAAATAGCAATCAGTGTGTATTGACTTGGCCAAGTGTTTGAATTTTGCCTTACAAATGCAGACTAGTAAAGGTTGTACTGGTGGTGCGACCCTTATCAGTCTAATGGAGGTGTAGATAATGGCTGAGGAGGGGCATATATATTACCTGCAAACAAGATAGGAATTTTCTCTGATGAGCCTCAGTGTTGCTGGTGGAAATCTGAGGAAACCAGAGATTTATTGAGAGAGCTCCAGGTACAGTACACTTTTGCTTTTCTTCCAAACTGTTGCTGCATTAATACTCAACCAGGATCCGGCAAGGATGATTGCAGTTTTTTGACATTGGTACAGTAAGTTGAGAAAAGCTGTAACTTTCTCCCATATATCTTATGTCCATGTTGCATGCCTGATGAACAAATGTAAATCTTTCACCTGAACATTAATACATTCTTTCCTCAAACCTTAAATACGTATGTTTAAACTCTCAGTAGTTATCAGGAAACAAGTTAACAGATGTGTCATGCTTTTGTGCCTGTCTGTGGCGTCAGTGAATTCACCATTTTTTAACTTGATCGATAACTTACAAATTGAAAATTAACTTGTAAGATACCTTTTTAGATTTAACTTTTGAGTTGTTTACATATTGAATCTGAAAGGTAGCTCCAATGAACCTGTTTTGAAAACTGAGAGTAGCCTACTACAATGTTATTTTTGTCTTCGACCAGTCGCCAAACTGGATATGAAAACAAACATGACGGAATCAACAAAAACAGAAGGTAAGTGATCTTATTTCTATAAAACTAATACAACAACGTTATATATCATAATCTAAACAGGCAAATCTAAATATAATTTTACGCTTCTCCTCCAGAAAATCAAGATGGGTAAGTTTGTATTAAGAGACTTGACCTTACTCATAATATTCTATGGTTCAGACAACAATATATATCTACAGTTATTTATTTAAGATGTAAATTAAACATTTTGCAGAGATGACAAGGAAAAAGAAAACACACTTAGTGTTGGATACTTTCAACTGGTAAACATCCACCCATACAATTCAACATTATTCCACTCATTATCTTCATCAACTATTGCACGTTGTCGTTTTAATCCACAAATTCTATGTTGTAGTTTCGATTCGCCACCTGGAAAGACACTATGATGATGGTAGTGGGGGGCTTGTGTGCCCTCATTCATGGTGCAGCTTCGCCTCTCATGCTTCTGGTCTATGGCAAGATGACAGACACATTTGTGGCTTATGAGCTTGAGGTTCAGGAACTGAAAGACCCAAACAAGACTTGCAGCAACAACACCATTTATTGGATCAATGGCTCCATTTATGAAACAGCTGAAAACAGCAGTGGACTTTACTGTGGGTGAGTCATCAGTTTATTGTTGATGCGATTGTTGTGACAGTGTGTTAGAGCTGTTGTTGTTGTGTTGTAACTTTACTCTCTTGGCAGGGTGGACATTGAAGCACAGATGACCATGTTTTCATATTATTATATTGGAATTGGATTAGGAGTTCTTTGTCTTAGTTATTTTCAAGTAAGATTTTTTATTTAATTGTTACCCCTATGTCTCCCAACAGTGTGGTACATTATATCTTTTCACAGAGTTAATTTTGTACCTCAATGCAGATTGTTCTGTGGGTGTACGTGGCTGCAAGACAAACTCAGAGAATCCGGAAGACTTATTTCCGAAAAGTAATGCAAATGGAGATTGGATGGTTTGACTGCAACTCTGTTGGTGAACTGAACACAAGGATTTCAGAGTGAGTTGGACAACTGTTGCTGCAGATCAGTGAGACAATGTGACTTGGAGAATGTTTTACAGTGAGAAGTGCCGCTGACTTCTTTCCTTCACAGTGATATCAATAAGATCAACAATGCAATCGCCGACCAAGTGTCTATCTTCATTGAGAGGCTCTCCACATTTGTGTTTGGGTTCATGGTTGGATTCATTGGTGGGTGGAAGCTGACTTTGGTGGTCATAGCTGTGAGCCCGCTGATTGGTATAGCTGCTGGACTGATGGCTGTGGTACGTGAATCACATAGGTTATGTTTTAATGAATGAATGATACACTGCCCGTCCCCCCCAAAAAAAGTCACCACCTGGATTTAATTAAGCTTATAGGTAAGAGCCTCCCATTGGATAATTACTGCATGGATTATGTTTCAGTTATCAACAAGTTATTTAACCCTAACTGATGCAGTCTCATTTCTTAAACAGCTAGGTTGGAAGACACATACTGTGGTTGTGGAAAGTTATTAATCTGTTTCAGAGGGGTCAAATTATTGGCATTCATCAAGTAAATAAAACATCTAAGGAGATTACTGAGACAACTAAAATTGGGTTAAGAACTGTTTAATGCATTATTAAATAAAACTGGAAGGATAGTAGGGAACCACCATCTTCAAGGAAGAAATGTGGTCACTTAAACGTTTGATGAAATCAAATTGTAAAAAAAACAAGGTGTGACATTGCAAAAGCTTATCGAAACGATGCCACAGCGAATGTGTGCTGTATTTAAAGCTCAAGGTGGTCCAAGGAAATATTAGAGTGTGTGACTTTTTTTTGGACAGGCAAAGTCATGTTTTTTAATGTTTTGTGTATTTTTTGATTCCTTCCTGAAGGCTGTGGCCAGGCTGACAGGACAAGAGCTGAAGGCCTACGCTAAAGCGGGAGCAGTGGCTGATGAGGTTCTGTCATCCATCAGAACAGTGGCAGCGTTTGGTGGAGAAGGAAAAGAAGCTGAAAGGTATTTTTTCATTTTCTAACATCACAAGTTGACAATGAAGGGCAGCTTCCTCTGTGTTAGGAATGGGATTAAAAACTTGGTGAACTTTGGACAGATATGACCAAAACCTTGTGGAGGCTCAGACCTGGGGTGTGAAAAAAGGCACAATCATAGGAGTGTTTCAGGGATACCTTTGGTTCATCATTTTCCTTTGTTACGCTCTGGCCTTTTGGTACGGATCTAAATTGGTCATCGAGACCAAAGAACTGTCACCTGGTAGCCTTATTCAGGTATGTACATTTCACTGCATTTAACCCATACTCAATATTTCAGAGACTGTGGCAGTTGTTTGATCATGTGTGTGCGGTGTTTGTTTGCAGGTGTTTTTTGGAGTACTCATGGCAGCAATGAACCTTGGTCAAGCCTCACCGTGTTTGGAAGCCTTTGCCTCAGGTCGTGCAGCTGCAAAGACCATCTTTGACACAATTGATCGGGTAAAATCAGTATGCTATTCAAGACTTTATTGCAGATACAGTCCAGATTGGAAACCGTCTGTTATAAGAGACAAATTCTTCACCATTAGAATAAAGTTCTGTTCTGTTGCATTCACAGGAACCAGAAATTGATTGTTTCTCACAAGAAGGTCACAAATTAGACAAAGTTAAAGGTGACATTGAGTTCCATAATGTCACTTTTTTCTACCCATCTCGGCCTGAAGTCACGGTAATTGTCTTTGCTTTGCAGTTCTTAATGTTCATGTCTCAGTTCTCTAAACTGACTGATGAAAAACCAACTACGTTTGCAGATTTTAAATGACCTGAGCATGCAGGTTAAAGCAGGACAAACCACTGCTTTTGTTGGACCGAGCGGAGCAGGAAAGAGCACCACAGTCCAGCTCATCCAGAGGTTTTATGACCCAGCAGGAGGAATGGTAACCAAGAACCTGCACAACGACACACAACATCTGTAGACATTTGAAGGCTTTTTCACATATATGATTCTCCTTCTCAGGTGACTTTGGATGGCCATGACATCCGCACTTTAAACATCCAGTGGCTCCGCTCTCTCATTGGTATTGTTGAGCAGGAGCCAGTTCTGTTTGCTACAACCATAGCTGAAAACATCCGCTTTGGTCGACCTGGAGTTACAATGGAAGACATCATCCAGGCAACCAAAGGGGCTAATGCCTATAATTTTATAATGGAACTGCCCCAGGTATGTTAGCATATTATGACTATATTTTATGGTGATATTCTGAAACTGCCAAAACTCAATCAATGAAACCAACCAGGAGGCCAATAAGAGACATATCTTCCAGAAATTTGATACAATGGTGGGTGAAGGTGGAGGACAAATGAGTGGAGGACAGAAACAGAGAATTGCCATTGCTCGAGCTCTGGTCCGAAACCCCAAGATCTTACTGCTGGATATGGCCACATCTGCACTGGACAATGAAAGTGAAGCTGTTGTCCAGGAAGCTCTGGATAAGGTGAGTCACTATGCTACAGAATACAACACAACACATTTCTTTACTTGATTAACACATTGTTGTTTTGTGGAATGAGGCCCTAATAACTGGAATATGTGCAGGTGCACATGGGCAGGACAACGATTTCTATAGCCCACCGTCTGTCCACCATTAGAAATGCAGATGTCATCATTGGTTTTGAGCATGGGCAGGCTGTTGAGAGAGGGACACACAGTGAGCTACTGGAAAAGAAAGGTGTCTACTTCACCCTGGTCACCCTGCAGAACCAAGGCACATCCAGCACAAAAAATGGTAAGATTGATACAGAGTGCATTAGTTTTACTTACTTACTAACCATGTTCCAAGCATTTTCTAGCCAGGTTGCTATGACAAACCAAAAATCCCTATTGTGAAAAGACCTATTGAGTCTCTATGTATGAAAGAAAGAAAACAAGTACTGTAAACGCAGGTTCTGTGAAAGACAATACTCCCTAACCTTAACTCTCTTATACTCACTAATTCCTCCCTCAGCAGGAGGCACTGGGCAGTCCGTCAGAGTGCGTTTGATCGTTGTTCCTGTGTCTGTGTTGGAGAGCAGTGGAAGCTCCAGTGCTCGTATTAAAGTTGTATTGATTTGTTATCTTTTTCCACCAGATGGAGTGAGTGAAGCTCAGGAAGACGACTTTGATCTGAAAGTGAGGCACTTTAGCCGTGATAGCATCAGATCCAGTAAAAGGTACAGTAAATCCAGCTGAAAGAGACCACACCAGAAAATGTAGAAAAAAACAAAACATTATATCAACATTAAAATAATGTAATGCTCTTAATATCACTCTTGCAGGAGCACTGTTCGGCTGCGATCTCAGAGCACATTGTCAAATGGTTCTGTCCCTGATGCATTACCGGGCAGCCTCGGGATCATTTCGAACATGAAGAACACACTGGAATATGTACTTCCCTTATTGGTTTTCTAATGCATCAACTTAATTGCCATTTGTCCAGTAGGAAGCAAATAAATCTAATGCATTTTTTTTTACAGAAATGTGAAGATAATGAAGATGAACATGTAGAGCCTGCCCCAGTACTACGCATCCTTAAGTACAACCAACCAGAGTGGCCTTACATGCTGGCGGGCTCGCTGGGAGCCGGTGTCAACGGCTCTGTCAGCCCCATATATGCTATCTTATTCAGCCAAATTCTTGGTGTAAGAGCTGCTCCCAAGGCTTATGATGGATTTAGTCTGTATTGTTACCGGTTTCGGTAGCCTGTTTAATGATTTACATTGTGTTTGCAGACTTTTGCCATCCGCGACTTGGAGGAACAGAGAGAACAAATCAATGGGATATGTGTTCTGTTCTGCCTTGTGGCTGTGACTAGTTTCTTCTCACAGTTTTTACAGGTGGGCATCAGCATTTTTAGTTAATATGTATAGTGCATATACTCATCAGACAAAGAATGAAAAGAATAAGAAAGGACTCAATTTCAAACTGACTCAGATTTTATATCCCAGGGCTTTGCTTTTGCCAAGTCTGGGGAGCTACTGACCCGCCGTCTGAGGAAAATGGGCTTCCAGGCCATGTTGAGACAAGAGATTGGCTGGTTTGATGACCCGCTAAACAGTCCAGGAGCTCTGACCACCAGACTGGCTACTGATGCCTCCATGGTCCAGGGGGTAAGGAGCACATTTACAGGCATTATGTCACATTATTTCTAACACATAGTTCTGGTCTAGTTGTTTCATATGTGATATAACTTTTGCAGGCAACGGGCTCTCAGATTGGCATGATTGTTAACTCTTTGACCAGCATTGGAGCATCTTTCATCATTGCCTTCTACTACAGCTGGAAGTTAACTTTGGTAATTTTGTGCTTCCTGCCATTCATTGGGTTATCTGGGGTATTCCAAGCCAAAATGCTGACAGGTTTTGCAAATGAAGACAAAAAGGCCATGGAAGCAGCAGGGCGGGTAAGCTCCTCTTCCTCTACTATGTGAACATTTACTGTACAACTTAACAGCCCTTAAAATCTGTCAAAGTCTCTGTAAAAGTCACAGACTACACAAGATCTGCGCTCTCTCCCCCAGGTATCCAGCGAAGCTCTTGCCAACATCAGGACAATTGCGGGCATTGCCAAAGAGAGCTCATTTGTGGAATTATATGAGCAGAAACTTGAGCCTCCATATAAATCTGCCAAAAAGAGAGCCAACATCTATGGCATCTGTTTTGGGTTTGCTCAGTGTGTTATCTTCATGGCATATGCTGCTTCATTTAGATATGGAGGGTATTTGGTTAGCTCTGAGGGGCTACAATACATGATTGTTTTCAGGTTGGTAAAAAAAAGATTCTTCCTCTAGAGAAATCAGACTTTTGCAGATTTCTATTTTGTGTTTTGTGATGTGATTACCGAACATCAACCGATCACATCATTTGTTTGTGTTCCTCCAGAGTGATTTCATCTATAGTAATCAGTGGGACAGCACTAGGCAAAGCTTCCTCCTTCACCCCAGATTATGCCAAAGCCAAAACTGCTGCTGCACAGCTTTTCAAACTATTGGACAGAGTTCCTGCAAACAGCAAAACCCTTAAAGGCGGAGAGAAATGGGTTTGTTCAATTCAGTGAATAAGATGGTATCGTGCATAGTATGATGTAATTTTGTTATGGTGAAATGATTAAGACTTGTTATCCATCTTTAGGATATGTTCAAAGGTAAAATAGAATTCCTCCACTGCAAGTTCACTTATCCAACGCGGCCGGATACCCAGGTTTTGAATGACTTGGTTGTGTCTGTGAAACCTGGTCAGACTTTGGCGTTTGTTGGGAGCAGTGGCTGTGGGAAAAGCACCAGTGTTCAACTGTTGGAAAGGTTTTATGACCCAGACGAGGGTCAAGTGGTGAGTAGATCAATGTAAGAATCCATTGTGGTCACCACAGAACAAGTTTAATCTTATTTCAAAGACATTCACACTGTCATCTTTCATTTTCAGTTCATTGATGGTCGCCCATCTCACACGGTCAATGTGCCCTTCCTAAGAGCTCAGATTGGCATTGTGTCCCAAGAGCCAGTGCTGTTTGACTGCAGTATCGCAGAGAACATACAGTATGGAGATAACACACATATTGTCAGCATGGAAGAGATTGTAGAAGCTGCTAAGAAAGCCTACCTTCATGACTTTGTGATGACGCTACCAGATGTAAGTAAAAGTACTTCAGTTCATCAGTTGTTCTTGGTAGAATTGCTATTAATACCTTGGCATGTATTTCATTTCGTGAGTCAATCTCTTAGTTTAAAACACAATTTAAGCAGGTGCCCCATATGCAGAGACTACAGCCAAAAATACAAATTAAAGCAAGCATAATTTTAAAAGAAGCTAATTTGACCGTGATAACCCATTAGAGTTGATAGAGCTGACTCATAATGAGTTGCTCTAACAATATAACAGACAACACTTTCACCTCCAAAGCTGCATTTAGTAGCTGTTTTGAATGTTTCAGGTTTCAGTCAGAGTCAGTTTAAAGCCAACATTGGTGGAATATCCTAGTAATGCTCAGTAAATGTCTCCATAATCTCCTGATTCTGATCATCTGACACTTGTAAAAGCTCCTGAACATCACTAAATGGAGCCTGAGGTCAGGTCATTCTGTCAGCCGCTGTTTTCTAGTTAAAGTATTACATTTAATCTTAACTGTCAGCTGAATACTTAGCATATTTGCATGGCCTGTGTCATGGAAACTTTATCAGATGACTTGTATTTGGCACCACAATGAAATTCTTCCATAAGCTCACAATGGCTGACCTTTTGACCTTTGGCTTTCTCCACTTCTCTCTATACATTTACAAACGTATAGAAATATGAGACTCAGGTCGGTGCTCAGGGATCCCAGTTGTCAAGAGGGCAGAAACAACGTATTGCCATCGCCCGGGCCATTGTCAGGAACCCCAAGATCCTGCTCTTAGACGAGGCAACCTCTGCCCTGGACACAGAGAGTGAAAAGGTGATACATTTCTACTTCTAATAAGTTAAACACAAAACAAAGTTTTGACAAAGCTTTCTTTTTCCACAGACTGTCCAATCTGCTTTGGACGAGGCAAGAAAAGGACGAACCTGCATCGTCATTGCTCACCGGCTATCTACTATCCAGACCGCTGACATCATTGCAGTGATGTCTCAGGGAGTTGTCATAGAGCAAGGCACACATGATAAACTGATGGCCAAGAGGGGTGCCTATTACAAACTGGTTACAACAGGTGCTTCTATCAGCTAGGCACCTATCATGAGCATATTGTCAATGATTATTGTGTAGGCTTTACTGTACATTGGATCGATGTTGTGTCATTTAATGAATTGACACCGAGACAGACAGTAAGACACAGACACAGACACGAAATTCATCCTGCATCTTCACACAATGCAAAGAAATTATACTTTTATTTCCCGGTTAGAATATATAGAACACAATTTGTTCTCATCTTCTGGTAAGAATTATGTGTTTTTTTGTAATTACCGGTATGTGGTTTATTGTGAATAATGTGGAGGAAGAATTTATTGTGTTTTTATTTGTTTATGAGTTTTTTCTATAGTTGGACTGAGATCACTGTCTTGAATTGTTCTTTCTTTGCATAATTTGTGGAAAACTGTACCATACAATTTTTGAGAAATCCAAAGGATCCATGTCAAAAGTCCTTATTCGAACAAAAACATATGTAAATAAAATGCATTTGCTTTCCAATTTCTAATTTGTTAACAAATGTTTGTCTTTTTTTATTTTATTATTTTACTTAACGTATGTGATTATGGTCTTAGTTGCTACAGTTTTGTCTGCTGAGTGGTCCAACGTTGGTTTGCTCTTAGCACCAAGATAATAAAGTACCCACACACAGATGTTTCTTCAAACATGGCTTACAGTAGCAAGTAGCCTGGGCACTTAGGACAGTTATATCATTTAGTGCCAGGCTTCAGGTGCCACTGAATGCTTAGCAACGAGAGACAGTGGGAAAAGATGAGGAAATAGGTTCTGCTGGTGATTTTAACTAAACTGCCTAATCTAGTAACAGCAGAGACTTTGTTCTACCTCATTACATTTGGCTGATTTATATCTGAATTTGCCTGGGAAGCCAAGCTGTAAAATTCATGGGATTTGGACAGAGCGGGATGTACATACATTGATGTACAGCACATACAGTATTGGATGTGGCAAAAAAAAACTGAATATGTTGTTGAGCTGCTGTTATGTTTTCCAAGACTGGCTATTTTACCATAATCTTGAGTTATTGTTTTTATATCACAGTACAATCTAAATATTGAAAAATATTTTACATCATATAACCATGATAAGGTTTTGCTAAATATATATACGGTATATATATATATATATATATATATATATATATATATATATTGAGCATATTTGTAGGAAAAACAATTTGGGCAAAATTCTCACCCAAACGACAGTAATGTAATAAGAAAACTGAATTCTAGATTGATAAAAATCTTAATATGTTTATTTACAACAGTCTTCCATGTCATAGTTATGATTCACATATACACTCATGCAATTGGTTATACTGTACATATAAAACTAACACAAAAAAGAGAAGTACTCTACTTATACTTGGTTATGTACATCGCAAATAGACCACGTGAAATATTTTATCATTTAACTAGTAGGATAACTTGTTTCAACATATATTGCAGTTTCAGTGCTTATTAGACTGTGCAATAACTTTGGCTGACCGTCTGACAGGTGATATATGTATATCTGTTTGTCTGGTGACAGGAATTAACTCATTTTCTATCCTTAAATGCTAGTTGAAAAGCAACGTGATGAATCATTAAAAATTCCCCCATAATCTAAGCCAGCTTCCTGTCGTCATCTCCTATCAATAAATTAACACAGTAAGGAATAACAGCAACCACACCAAGAGGTACTGAAGCACTCTTGCAGAAGGACAGTATGTAAAACAGGAACTCAGTGTGCGTGGGGATTTTGATGAGATCGTACAGCTGTAGACAAGTGAGAGTTGCTGTCACACACATGAGTTTAAATCTGGTTTTGTAGCCGTTCTTGCCCTTACAGCTCTGAGTGAACATCTCAGAGTTTACAGCCAGGCCCAGACCAAACAAGGCTCCAAGGTTTCTAAAAAGACCTGCAAAAGGGGTGGTGTCGAGGTGGATCCAGTCCGGGTTAGTGCACCACTTCTTGGCTTTAGTAACTGACCACAGAAGGTCAATGTCCATCAGTTTGAGGAGTAGGTAAAAGCAAACAGCAAAAGAAAAAAGAAAAACATTGGTTTGGAGGTACACTTTCAAACTAGCAGTGTAGACTGATGGGATGTGATCAAACACCTCAGCAACCAGCATACCTGAAAGATGTAAAAAAAAAAAAAAAAAAGTTTAATGTAAACTACAACAACATACGACTCGCTGTCTGGTTGTGAATACAAGGTGGAACTCACCTGCTAAAAGGCCGAGGATAACCTGATGAGGGAAATGTGTTGCAATAAAAACCCTGGAGATGCAAACATTTATCTGAATGACCCAAAACACCATCCACAGAGCAGACTTCAGAAGACGAAACCTGAAAGGATAGACATTTTTATGTGCGACCACTAATGATGAAAAGTGCATACAACCTTGATATGGTTCAATGTGACTGCCCACCTCTGAAAACTCTGGACAGATGTGGCAGTGGATGAAGGCCCCGTGAAGTTGAGAGCAGATGTAATCATCACATACCACACACAAGATGAACCCATAGCATGACCAGAAGGACTACCTGCAGACAGAAACATCAGCATTAGCGCCACTTTTATATTTGTTAGAATATATTGCATACATGATACAAACCTGGTCCTGTTTCACACGTGATGGAAAACTGCTCCAAATGTGGGAATGAATTGTTGTGGTAGAAGTGAGTTTCTTGGACCCACCAGTAAGGTCGCTGGCCAAACAGGATCCTAAAAAAAAACAGGCACCAGATCAATGATAACACACAGAACACTCAAAATGTTAAAATATTAACCTGAAAGTTGGCTTACCATTTGAAAATAAGATTGAACCAGTCTCCAATAACGGCCACCCATATCATCTTGGTGCCAACATTGTGACTGAGATGGAACCAGACAGGAAAATAAACAGAGAAAATATTACGAGGGTCACCCACAGTGGACATGAAGTTGAGGAAGTCGTGACATTCCCTGTAGTTGCTTTGCAGGTGCTGAATAACCAGCACCCCGCTGCTGTGCACAAAATCCATCTGAAGCTCCTTTTCTGTGTGCCTCTCTAACCAAGTGCAACAGCCGCTTTCTCTGCACCAGTAAAAGCACCGTGAACCCTCTTCGCACCTCAGATAGCTTTATATCTCAACCTGGCATCATAAATCATTCGGCAGAACCATGGCAACAACTTCAAGCTCTTCTATTTGGACTCACGAGAAATAAAATAATGTGTTCCCTTGTCATGAGGGCTCAGCATTTTAAGACATGTTACAAAAACTGTTTACACCCAGACTGTGGAGCCATTAGATCTTTTACAGACCATTGCTTTTACAATTGTTAAATATTAGCCATTGTACACACTGAAAGGGACAGTGCCCTGCGTAACCTTTCAGCCTCATTAATATTCTCATTCTCTGTGAACGTAGCAACAAAACGGGCTACCCATAATATTGCAACTGAAAAACACAGCCCATCTGGCATCCACAGCTGAGCATACTGACTGGAGCCGATCATTAGTTTTTTTTTGTTTTTCTTTCCACTAAACTACAATCATCTTGCGACCATCCGCTTACATAACACTGGCAATGATATAATACTGCTACAAATTATCTTTCAACTTGGTGCTGAGGTGCCTGGCTGGTTGGGACCATGCATGCACAGTCTCACATGAGGCCTCCTCATATTATGGACCCACCTGAACTTTCCAAAACTCACCACATGGTGGTGTCGCAAATAAAGACATGGGGGTAAATTTTTACATTGTGATCATATAAGACGCTCATCTTTTGTATTTTAACCTTTGGGAGACACGTAGCTGCTTTTTAGAAGAAACAAATTTAGAGTAAAATGAAAGCAGGGAAAACACGGCGCCTATGAGTTACAAAAGCTGACTGTTTTTAGACAGTTGACTTGTAAGCGGAAGAAAATAATCTGATGTCATTTCCGGTAGCGGACCCCGCCCCTGCAGCTCATACCGCCGATTTTTGAAAATAACGACCGTGTGAGCTGCAGGACACAAAGCAAAAGGAGGCGTTTAAAGACAGCACCAAAGACGTGTAAGTATTGAGTCGACATGTAAACGAAGTGTTTTTCCCCTCATAAGTCAGTCAGTGGTACACGGTAACGGTACTTGGTTTAATTCGTGGCGCATGCTAACTTACCTCCGGCTAACGACCTGCTCGTGTTTCCAAGCTAACGTTAGCGTCAACTTGCTAATGTTTCCACTTTGGGTTCACGCTAGTCAAGCTGTGAACTGCTGATGCTCTGTACGAGTTACTGCTGCTGTGTCCTTGTGACCTCGCCACTGTGTACGCTAATTAGTGCGGAGTAACGTAAGGTTTATAACTAACAAAACCAGCCCCAGTCGTTGTCATACCAAAGATAAACCGTCTTTGGTCACACTAAGCAACCAGACTAACAACATTAACCCTCTGCAGAGCGAGACGTGACTTGTAGCAGTGTATCGCATTTGAGAATCTCTAAACCCCCCAGATTTAGGCAGTTTTGCTTGAAAAATAACTGACAGCATTAACTAATCATTAGCTGTAACTGATTTTTTTTTTTTAAGATTTTGCTCTATAATAACAACCAGCTAGTGTTTGCAGGTCTGATTTCATCCTAAGCACTTTTTGAGTTTGCTGCCTTCTTGATCAGCACTTTGGTCAACTTGGGTTGATTTTAATTGTGCTTTATAAATAAACTTGATTGATCTTGAAGTTAACCTTTATGTCTTAATGATTGCTCACTATTTTTGCTTGCATTATAATAATAAGCTAAAGAGATGTATTGTTTTTATCAGCTAGCACCTATTGATGAAACTTGAATTACCAATTCTTTTTTGGTGTAATTTGCCTTCTGGTAAGCTGTCTATGCATAAATGTTACCATACATGTTTGCAAGTTTATATGTAATCAAATGTAGAAGTAGATAATTTATTGACCACCTAACTTTGTTGTAGCCAGATGCGCTCATCTTTTAATTTACACTAACTGCTGTGATCAGCAGTTTGGGGCACTGGACCTAAGCTCAAACTTTGGCCTGTTCCTATCAGCCATTAAATGGGGGAAATCACAAAAAACAGCCGTGTTTTCTTCTAAGTTCACATTGGCATTGTGCTGTCTCTTGTTTCTTATTACAGATTGTCTAACATCTGAACATCATGATGACGTCCATCACTGATCCAAACATGAGTGTCAGGTTCACCAGTGCAATGGAGGAGATCCACAACAAACAGCTTAAAACATTTGGGGAGATAATGGATACTACCACAGAGCTGTGCCAGTCCCATAGACAATTTGTCAAAACAGCACTTGGTAAGTTGAATTTATGTGTGTTATATTGCTTAATTTGGTGTTGGTCACAGTTACGGGGAAGAGTGCAGACAGCCCTCTTAATCACTGTGAAGCATGGCTGCAAGTGGCCAAGTTCTTACATAAAACTGGAGAAACACCACTGAGTAAATGTATGCCATTGTTTATTCATATAAGGATGCTATTTATGGCTAAACGGTAGGCTTACAGTGTCAGTGTGACAAGTGTCTTTGTTTCCAATTTAACAGGAAAGTGTTTACAAGTTTGAAGTATTTTATGATAGTGAGTGTGACTCAGCAAATCAGTGCTGAGGGCCTTGACTATCAGTTTATGCAGTTGTTTTAGTTGATATAAGAGTTGCTATTGTGTTTGGATATTAATGGATATTTTCCTTTGGTACAGATGCATGTTTAAAGAAATCTAAGGATGATGAGATTCTGTTTGAGATGATGCAAACATTCAAAAGAGGTGAGTTTCAGCATTTGTCTGCAAACCACTGCATTTGTGCCTTATATAGTGTGCTATATATAAACTTAACACGACTGATACAGTTGGTATCAGCCCTACACCCTCTGTATTTTTGTACCAGCACTAAACTGTTTTGTGCTGAATAATTCATCTAGTTTTATAGACCTATACTTGTTTTTTGGGATGAAAGTTTGTAATGCAGCTTCAAAAGCTCCATTGTTTATGTGATAGACTTGGACTGTTGCAATGTTTGTTTCCCCAGACTCGGAACACAAAAATTCATCACTGAAAGAGAAACAACACGCCATTTCTGAAGTGTTATCTGAGATTCAGCAGAAGGAGATGCAGAAAGATGACATTATTCAGAAGATAGAGAGACTTAAAGAAGACCAAGCCAAGAGAAAAGACTGTAAGTTGAAAATTTAATTAAATTAAAAAAATGAATGGTGTAGAATCTACACCATTCATTTTTTAATTCTTTGATCTACACGGTAGATCAAAGAATTAATTTGTTACTGTTGAATGCAGCTGTTTTAGTAAATTTCCTTTCTTTCAGTAATCAAGTCTCAAAATAAAGCAAACAAGGACAGACTGAGAAATCTCCAGAAAGCCAGAGGCGTCTTTCAGGATCATTTGGGGTTGGAGATAAGAACAATCCTCAGCAAAACACAACTGGTAAAAGGTATGTCAAACACTGATATGTACATTTACATACTTTCTTACTGTAGTTATGCATTAATGACAATTGATATGATAACTTTACGAGGTACAATTCCTGTATAGCTCAGTTTTTTTTTAGCCGCCTCAGGTTGCTCAGTCATGGCGTACACCCACTGATAAACCAACACAAGGTGGTTTAATTAGAAATACAACAGGGGTCTCATTTATAAAACTGTGCGTGGGATCGTTACTAAAAGTGTACGTACGCCCAAAAGCCAAGTTTTGCGTGCGCCAGTAAATATTCAGACTTATAAAACCCTGCGTACGCACACTTGCAAGCAAACTTCCCTTTATAAATCACAGAGTTCCTACAAGTGTGCGCAGCTGAATCCGCTTCACGTTCCGCCCTGTACACGCCCTGTTTTAACCGTAGATGGTCAATGCAAACCACCACATGAATGCGATCTGCATGTCAATGAGCCTGACGTGCTGTTGTTCTGTCGCTGTTGTGAATTAGCTGCAGGTGTGAAAGTGACAACGTGACGTGTTGCTGCAGCTGTTAACGGCGTCAGCGGCACGGAGCGCACGCGGTGTTGTTTTGTTTCGCTGCCTCTCTAATGCTGGACCCGGTTCGGCACATGGTTACAACAATGACAACAGTTCTAATCTGAAACCAGTTATTAACCATTCATCATGGTCTCCCTCTCCCTCCTTTCTCCTCCAGCGGTGCCGTGGTGCAGAATTACGCACGAGCTATTATTTACAGTAATTAGACTGATCGATAAAACTTTGAATAATTAGCCGAATCAGTTACATTCTGAGGAATGATCAAACATGACACTTCTCTTGATAACAAGAAAACAGAATGTAACAATTGTGCAAACGATTACTGGATTTTTTTCCCAGGGTTTGAGATTTAATTGACTCTCGATCATATGTTCACACAGTATCATAGGAACATATAGTTATTTACACCATGTATTTATTCCATGCAGCTGCGCCGTCGTCTCCTCCTCCTGCGCTCTGGGAGTGAACAATATGACGGAGAGACGGTGGTGATTAAATATAGAGAAGGAATTTTGATTTTGAATTTTAAGTTAGATTCTAAGAAGATGTTTCTGAAGCATCAGTCCGATGCAACATAACGCTGTTGAATTAAATCACCGTGGCAACATGGATCTAACGCATACGGGTTGAAATTAAATGTGTGACGGCTGATAATAAAAACATAATCGTTCTTCTCAATCATCATTTCCTGAGTCTGACTTCAGTTCACCACCACACCGTCTGTGTCGCCAATTCCCCTTTTCCTCCAGACCATGCGTACGCATGGCTCAGAGTTTGCTTAGGGCTGCGCACATTCTCCCGTCAAGTTTGTTTTTTATAGATCACAACCTTGGCGTGGAAAGTCACGTACGCCACTTTCAGCCCCGTTTTGTGCGTACGCAACGGTTATAAATGAGACCCCTGATCAGCAATTTATGCTGTGCAGACTAGTTTTGTTGCACGTCAAATCTATAGTAGAGCACTAGCAAAGATTACATAGGATAAATGGCTATACTACATTTTAATAAATTCATGTATTTGTCTTGTCTTCTAAGTTGAAATAAATATGACTGAGGAATTTACACAATGTGTTTGTTTCCCGTTTAAAGGTGAGAAGCTGCAGTTTATTTTTCGGAATATCAACCCATCAGACCTGGACAGCGCCTATGTTGTTACGATGGGGATCGACGGAGGATCTTACCAAAGTAAGTTAAAATTGCAGAAACACTCACACTGTGTTGCACAAAATTGCCCCGTACTAACAAACCTTTTACGCAGTGTAATGAAATTTAGCTCACCATATACCTATGACAACAGTTTGTCTACCAGAGAAACATATCAGTTAAACATATTGTTTATGTATCTAAACCAGTTAACTTAGATCAAAAACAGTTTGAAGTGCTGGATCAAAAGCTTTTGGCACAAATTAATGTAGAGCATGTCCATATTACATACACTATTATAGCAGCAGAAAAAATGGTCACAGCACATGGTTATTAAGGGTTGTACTTTGTCTTATAATTATTAATTTTACAAACACACAATGGTACAAATCACCAAGTTAGACTTCTTTTCTATCATACTATGAGAAGTAAATTTCATTCATTTTGAAACAGTGGTGTAACAAATTAAGACTGATAATTGGGAAACACTGTGGCACAGTTTTACCTGTACGTAACAAACAGAATGTATGTGCCAATAATGCACCCTAAAATAACAGTGAAATATTGTTCCTCTGACTTAAAGGAATAGTTCACTCAAAATTGAAATTGAAATCTACTCACCCTCATGTTGACTAAGGGCTGGGAGAAGTTTCAGAGTCCTCCGTGGCTTCTCTGAGTTACAGGGGGTATCGGCGTAGCAGTGCATGTCAATATAACGGTTGCAAATGGATACCAACTGTCTTCGTAACAAAAAGACACACCAAAAAACATACAATACCTCCATAGTGCTCGTATGTAATGTCCGTCTTGTATTGAAGCCCCGAAATGAGAAATTGTTCCGAAAAAAATTAAATAAGTCTATATTTCAAGCTTGTTTGTAACGGAAGCTCCTCTTCCTGGTCCGTCCAAAGAAGACAGTTGGTATCCATTTGCAACCGTTATATTGACATGCACTGCTACGCCGAGACCCCCTGTAACTCAGAGAAGCCACGGAGGACTCTGAAACTTCTCCCAGTCCTTAGTCGGCATGAGGGTGAGTAGATGAGTGCAATTTGAATTTTGGGTGAACTATTCTTTTAAGACCAGGTTTTTGTCGGTCAGTTGCGCAACCATTTTTAATTGCCCAGGCAGTGGGACAACAATGCACCTGACCACACCTCTTTTTATGACCAACATGCACATGGACACTCAGCTGGGTGCAAGTGTATTTGCTACAAAGTGGCCACTGGACATGAAAATGACAACTGCATCAATCTGAAACTGGCACTCGTGTTATGCTTTTACTTCTTTTGCTGGGTGTAATAATAGGACAAAGGGTTGGATCTAAGTATCCTCTGCTTGCTTTTCCTTTTTTTTTTTGGTGGTGCTCCATAGAGCCAAAACTGGCAATATAGAAGTGGATAGTGTGAGCCAGGATAGGTCAAGTGTTTGTAGCTGTTCCTGCTTTATCATTTGCTGCCATGCGGGTTGCAGATTAAAGCATGGCAAGTCGCATTAAGGCTGGGAACTGTGCATGAAGTATCTCTGATCTAAAGCCTGTTGTAGCTTATTTCTCTGTTTCATAGAGATTCGCTGTTGTCAAAAAATGTTCCTGCAGTGTGCCATCATTCTCGTCAAAATGAACACTCTACTGTAAATACCCATTAATGCACCGGATGTGTATTAGTCCACGACTGAAAGTTGCCCTTAAAAATGTAGCATCTACTCCTTTTTGAATAACATTTGCTAAAATCTTAATTACCTCAGGAAATAATTTAGTCTTAAAAATACAACTATGTATTTGTCACTTGTTTGTAAACATTAACATTTTCAGTTTGAACAAATGGGTGAGGGAATGAAGTTAAAACAAATAGAAAAACAGATTGATTGGTTGATTCAAACTTGCTATTGAAAAAAATATTCCACAAGAGGCATTGCGACTAAATCTTTAATTTCCCCAGTTGTGTCTAGTGATCCTGCACTTGAGTGTTTGCCAGTCTTGGAAAGCCGACTTCAGGAGACCAATAACTTAGCAGCATTCCTAGCAAGCATAAGGAAGGAGTTTATCTCTCTGGCTCGCCGCTGAGGTTGGAAGAAGTTCTTGCTGCGCTGTGGACTAATGTAAGAAAGAAGGACATGTTCTGTTGGTTCTGTTCATATTCCTCTTAATCATTTAAAATGTACAGCAGCAGTTTTTAATGTGTAATCAGCCCTGTAACCAACACATTATCTGACAGAACTAATTGTAAAGACCAATATGTATATACAGACTTATGGATTTACAATACAACTTTGTTGACAGTAGTTAGCATGTTATATTAATAAATTTCTAATCTAAATGCATTATTACTGATGTCTTATATGTGCTTGTTTGGAGCTTTACTTAACATTGAATTTGTCATTGTTTCAAACCATGAGTTTTGCTACCTGTGTCCAGATGTTCTTCAAAAGTAAAGATAAATTAATTAATTAATCATTCACACATATGTATATATTTTTTCATTTTATTAACAATTTGATGCACAGTTTACAGTTTTATTTCCCTGGGCTCCATTTTAATTTATGTTAGTCATAACATAATATCAGAAAATGAATTTCATTAAAATCTTAATGTGTTTGACTTCTTTGGTATGAATATTAGCTATACAAATACAAATACAAAGTGTGAATTCTAACAGTACAAAAAAAGAAAGTGACAAATGACAAAAATCTAATCTTGACAGTTGAACTGAGTGCTGTTGTTTTTATTAACTATTCCAAAGCCACAAATCCCATTAGTGACTTTCATCCCTTGGCATTTCATTGTTTGGCAGCATAGAAATTAATAATCTTGTTGATTCAGGGTGATTTATATTTTTGCTGATTTTGTTGTCAGGCATCGGATGATTTGACACTGTTCAAAACAGGCAACTCCTCGACATAGGCTGACGGGAAATGGCCTATCTTTCCATTAAGTTTACCAAACCACCATCCATTCTCCTCTCTTGTGTAAATGTCTAGGAGATCGCCTGTGAAACACAAACAGACCATTATATTAGTTAAAACCTAATCTAATGCTGCTCTTCGAAATAATCTGTAACTGAGTTGCAATTTACCTTCTTTCAATGTCAGTTCATCATCCTGTTCAGGTGTGAAGCTGTATAGGGCTTTGCATTTTCCTATACTGCTCATCTCTGATGTTTGACCTGCAAAGTATAGATATTTTTCAAAACATAACATATTTTTCATATCAGAAAATGTAGTTATCAAAAATAAATCTGTGTGTGCACTCTTAAAATGTCTTACTTTGTCTTTTGTCATCATCTGTGTGGGGTAAGGCTCCATTAACAGCGCTGTCGGGTGAATCTATAGCTTCAGTTTCATGTGTTGACGCTGTGGAGGGGATCCGGTCCCTGGTACCTGCTGACGTCTCCACAGACTGTTGTGTCACAAACTGAGCCGGCCCTTTGTAAATGATGGAAGCTCTCAGTGACTGGCGGGATCTGAACCGCGTCCTCCTGAGTTTGACTTGACGGGTCAGCTGAACAACGCTGTGCTCGCAGTCCTGAATAGATTATAGAAATAATAATAGATTTTGGGATTGATCATCATTGCATTATTTCTCTTAAGAAAGTAAACATACTACAGCTAAATTGTGCAGCTGGTGCCAGTTCAAGTCAGTCAGAGCTGAAAAAACTAATTGATAGGGAATGAAACAGCAACTATTCTGATAATTAGCAAAAGTGTGTAACATTACAGACCCAGAGGTAATGTAAAATAAGAAGATATGACCTATAGAAAATAATAGTTATGTTGTGTTTATGGAGGGGTACTTAGGGGAACTACCACAACTCTGTTACAAAATTTGTTTTAAAGACTGTCACAATAAGCAGATGATTCCTCACAATTTGTCCAAAACAACCAGTCCACCGCCACACCGCCGCCAGTAGCTTCAATGCTGAAGTAGAGCTTCATTATTGATATCCCCATCAGGACTTTTGATGTGCAAATACAAACCAGGGACACAACAATCACAAACACATAGTTCTAACCAAAATAAGCTACCACATAATATTCCCATACGGCATGTCCTGAAGGTGACACATACATGTAGTCTTACCTTATCTTTCCATTTCACAATGCTGTCACTAAATCGGTGAAAGGACCTGGGTTTTCCCTCTAATTCAGACAATGATGCAGAGAGTTTGTAGTGAGTTGCCTCGAGGAGATCCAGTTTGAGCGTACTCTACAGGAAAAAAGATGAAACGTATCTAATTCAAATGACCTGTGATGAATAAATATTCACCTGTGTATACACCAGTCTCTATCCCTTCTACCGCCCTGAATACTGTTTACCTCATCAAGCTGCTGTTCAGTTTCTTCTAGGTTCTTTTGGTTTGAGAATGAAGGATTTTCAGCGTACATTTTTATCAGTTTTTGAATTCCTGCAACAAAAATGCCAAAGGTGTAATAGAAACAAATTGAGTTACCTAATTTCATAGTCTATTATGAATCACAAGTTAAACTGAAAGACAAAATTTCCATCTCCATGAAATATTATCATTTAATTTAAATGGATAGGCTGCTAACCTTCACAGTCTTTCTTTGTTTTTGTGATGCTGTCCTCCAGACGCTGGAGTTTGAGTTTGATTGCCTCTCTTCTTCGATCTTTTCCCATCAGTGATTTGCTGTCCTCCTCCTGATTTACCAGAAAACATATAATATGACTGTATTAAAATCACACCAATGGCTGCGATATTAGTGTTCATAGAGTATTTCAAGAACACTTTAATAACATCTTATTGTCCTCATTGCACAGCATTTTTGCATGCACTATATAACCTTTATTAAATCTGGTGAATTCAATTGAGCTTATACTGTCATTGTTCCAAGTTAGACCTGAGTGCCATGAATTTGTAACATGTGAATATATAAGGTATTAGAATGCAGTAAAAAAAAAAAAAACAGCAGTTGTGTCGGGCTATGTCGCAGAATGACAAGTACATTTTTGCTACGTGCAGCTTCCACGCTCTCATCAAAGAGGCACCCCATGCAGAGATGACTGGGTATGTCTGTGGCTGTCTGAGTCACTGAGTGAGTCTGTGGCCTGCAGTCAAATTTCTCTTCAAAATGCAAAAGCAGATTCTGAGAGTAAAACTTCAAACTCACAAAATAGTCGGCCATCAGAAACTCAGCTTTGTTATCTTCAGCTGTTGTTCTGTTCTCCTCCACCAGGATTTGGATGTCTTTTTCCATATCCACCCTTTGGACCAACTGTTCTATCTGTCTTTGGCCCTAAAAGAAGCACAGATATATATTAGTTAGGATATCTATCACTGGATTTAGTTTAGATGAATGTCAATATGACTTACATGTTTGAGGGTTTGCCCACAACTTGACATGTGGAGGTTGTATCTATTCAAAATGTTGCACAGAACTTCAATACGCTGTTTCTCCAGCTCCTGTATGATCTGAAAAAGCAGAAAGTAGCAATATGACACTTTCTGTATGCACATTCAATCCTTATCCAGATCCTGGGCCTTGTCATTCACGCTGTGGAGCATGTAATACCCTGATACTATATCACCTCCTGTTGGATTATTGTTACAAACCTGAGGCGAAATTAGAATAAGGAACAAACAAGGTCGTTGTGACACGGATTGTACAGCAACTAAAAGATTACAGACCAGCAGCTCAGTGTCCTACAGAAAACGTCCTCGAACAAAGTTTATATATTTGCTGCTATTAGAAATACATGCATGGATAGAATGAGTTTGCTACGCAGAATACATTATTTGCTGCACCAAACAGAGCACTTGTGCGACCTGGTGCTTATAAACCATTTTCTGAAAAACAAAAGCTCACTGGTTCAGCTCTTGTCATAAATGAGGTGTCCTTGAGCAAGTCACACCGTGCTCCTACTGTAGCTCTTCACTTTACAAAAAAAAGCCACTCTGGATAAGAGGAACAGCTGAATTCCAACAAAACGGGAACCACCAAATTGTTCTCCAGCACCTGGTAGCAGTTTTTCAGTGTGTTTTCCCACTTGAGTCTCATCTGATGACCCTCGATGTTGATGTTAAAGTACTCCTCATCCACCCGCGCCTGCATCTCTGCCGATTTACTCAGCCGGTTAAGCATCTGTTGTCAAGAACAGAAAAAAAGCATTTCTAGTAAGCAGGTTGATGTTTTTAGACAGCATCTATTCTCTCCCAGGGTGTAAAAAAAATACATAAATAGTGATGAAACTTAGGGGGTAACGATATACCGTACCTTTTGTTTTTCCTTTTCTGTGCAAATCTGTTTATTGTTCTCGACAAAGTTGAATAGAGCCTCATGTTCTCTTGTCAGTCCCACCAATTTCTTCTTGAACTGTCGTAGAAATGAAGTAGAAGAAATCATTCATGATACTATAAGAAAAATAGGTGAACATTAGATTAGATTCAACACTTAACTACAGCAATAGAGCTAATTTCAATAGTATTTTGTATTCTCTGGATTTGTCAAGTTTTCTCTTGTGATTTAAGTTTTTTAAACTCATGGGACGTTTGATAGACGTTAGGTTATTTTTATCCCAACTTTGATCTGCCAGATTCGAAAGCTGTTACACAAGAAGATAGATGACACACACTTAGCTACATACAGAAGGAGTAACAGTTTGATGTTTATTTAATTACAACTCCTTGTTAGCCCATTTACATCAGGATCAGTCTGACCATTTTATAGGAAAAGGTTATAAAGACATGAACATTATGGTGCTTTCTGAAATATGATGAGCAGAAAGTGCAGTGATGGCTGATTGTAATGCCTTTTGTGACAGACTTTACTGCCTGTCATGCAGAAGAGTTGTTGACCTTGTGTTTAGATCCTACTTGCATTGTCTTGTCACTGTTTTAATACAACATGAAGCATTATTAAAGCTGATAAATACTTTGCGATGCTGTATGCAGATACCTTTCTAAAGTCACAGATGCACTCTATAGGTTGTGTGTGATATTATTTTAGATTAAGGATCTATGGATTAACATGATCATATTGTCTCTACAGCAGATCCACAACATCTGAATCTTACATATACTATTTGAACTACTTGTTTTATTTTGGAGTAGATCCTTTACCTTGAGTTGCTCAGTCCAGTTGGCGGTAACAAGTTTACCTGTTCTTTCAATTGCACTGTCAAGCTGAGGAAATATACTTAAGGTTAGAAACATTTAATGAATGGAGGCTGGAGCTGAGATTAAAAAATAAAGAATGAATGACATACAGGCCTCTTCCTCTTATTATGCTCGTCCAACACTTGTCGGATTTCCAGAGTTGCTTCTTGTTGAAATGCATTTCCTAACGACCTGAAATGAGAACAACGCTATGTTTAACTCCAGGTCTCCCTTATATGTGTGTAATCTGCAGTCAGACACAGTTATGAGGTGTACTCTGACTGAATACTACCTGTGGGCGTCGGCTCTTGAGTACATCTCATCTGACACATGACACCAGGCGCTGTAGGTGGAACTGAGTGGGGAGCCAGCAGGAAAAGGTTAGAGCTGTGGGCTAATTAGCTTGACACTATGTTTTGCTCATGTCTAACCTGCTCAGTGCATGTTGTTTGCCATGATACCATTATTTCTGTACGGCACATGGCACTTAGCCCCCAGGGAGATGATACATAAAACACCAAACAGACAAAAAAAAAAGGTGGGCAATTAAAAATGTACTACCGTGACCGTCCCTTACTTGTTTGACATTTCTTTGGAGGCCTTGATCAGCTTGCCAGCAAGTTTTCGCAGTCCTTTAGCATAAGTGTGTTCCAGTTCAGCCCTGACAGGAAAAGGTTGCACAAAGGGACGATAACTAAGTCAAACAATAACTTCTGTAGTCATTAAAACTGAGTGTGAAAGCCGTAACTGTGCCCAACCTACCTTTGCTGAAAAACTGTCATCAGTTCTTTGCAGAAGTACTCCCCAGTTTTTGAAAATCGCTTCACATTTTGATACAGTTGATTGTACTGAAAGACAGTGAAAAGGCTGGGTGAGATTTCTGCCTTGGAGCAATAACAGTCTGATTCAACTGAGTTTAAACAGATACAGAGTTTGATGTGCTTCTTAAAGCCTCATATCTTTTCTAATCCAACAAAATTATGTATAAAACATTACTTTTATTCCATTACACAGATTTTCTTTTTAAAAAAAAGCAGACATACTCACAGAGCAGGTGCTGATAGGATCCCTCATCTTAAGACTGTGGTGGTTTGTTGACTTTGCACCTGGAACTTTGACCACCCTCCTCCCAAAGTCACTCATGCGGAAATCACCTGAGCTTTTGTCGGTGCGCTACACAAAGGAAAATTCCAGAGTGAGGGAACAAAAAAAAAAAGGAACTACAAATATAAACTGAACCTGGATGGCAAGTTGGTCTGGCACAGGTGTAAAAACAGGGAAAGATACAAACACAAAACAAAACGTCCATTCATGCTCCTATCTGAGCCTGGCTGTGGAGTTATGTGGGGCAATCGCAAGTGTCACTTTGTAATAGGTAACCCTTTATGAATAGTTTAAACAGTTGTTTATTTACACATAAAGAAAACACAGACCAGCATGAAGCATGCATTTGTCTTTTTGGTGCCTGTCAGATAAATGGAAATCTAACACTTTATCTTTGTTTTCATCTCAGTCTAGTCCTGAGGGGGGAAATCTGGTTCTTAAGTTCTTCAATATGAAACTGTGTTCACCAGGCAGTTGCTAGACTAGTCTGTCTGCTGTTGCATGCTGAGCAGGTAGTGTATAATGTTTTCTGTTATGAACTAATTCACAAAAAAAAAAACCTGAGGATGCAAATGACACCACGAGAGTGGTGAAAATAAACAAAAACAAAAAGCTGAAAGGTGCTAAAATGCAGCATAGAACTGAGGGGAACCGAGATAATCATCTGCAGGTCCATTTCTTGAAGTTCCCCTTCTCAGATCAATTATGAAAAAAATGATGGCTGATAAGAAACTTGATTATAGTCTCCTAAGGGTGCGTAACATAATTGCAATGCCCCTGGTTCAATTCTGACCACAAACTGATCAGTAAACCCTGCACAAAGGCTTCTTTATAATAAAATGGTTCCACTGGTGATGCACTTTTAGACTAGGTCAATATTTAGACTGTTTATGTGATCATTTATTTGTAAAACACATCTTTTGTGCTTATCATAGTGGGAAATTGTGCCTCTAATAACATTAGCAATGGCTAGGTCTTTTCAAGTCTCACATTTTTTTTACAGTATGGCACTGAGACAGCATACACCCTGAAAACAAAGCAGCATACATGGTGGAATTTATCCATGATTAATTTCATTATTTACACCATCGCTTTTGTTGCCGTTACACATAAAAATGTATTATGGCAAAAAGACAGAGTGCAAATTGTCACATGTTTATTCATGAATAATCAATGTCGAATCATGATTTATAGCACTTAAATGTTTGTTTCCAAAAGCAATTCCTTCTTTTTAAAATTATCATTCACCACCATAGTTTGACAAATAGGTTTTGTGGTTAAGCATATTAAACATACCCACGCATTTTTGCAATCTTCATGTACTTTTTTTTTTATTGAATAATTAAAACAACGCAAGTCTGCCATGTAAGACAGCAAATGGCCTTTAATGAAATGCTTACCAGAAATGTACCAGAATACTTAACAAAATGCTTTAATAGGGAATACAGCATCTAGCCATATCTGATGCGCACACATAATACTGTTATTGACATCTCATATACAGTTTGAGTGGAGAACGTTTGTTTTTTTCTTTTTTAATGTGAGTAAACTTCACACATTACAATCCATTTGTGAGTGAAGACAAACTCAGTCATCGTTTATTGGCAAATCTTTGGGGGTGTAGCATTGAAAGTAAACCCAGGTCTTCAGCACTTTGCTAATACTTGTCGTGATGTGTGGTGTGAAAAAAAATAACAGCTGCGTCGTTGTTCAAGATGACAGCAAAGTAGAGTAGATGTCCAACTACCATCTGCAAACATATTTATAAAAAATAAATAACATAGAAAGACTTAAACATAAGGATAACACACCCCCAGTATGCCAGACTACTGTATGTTAAAGTAGCATGCTTACACCATAAAGTGGAATGCTTTCATTGGCTAAACAGAGAGTGGGCTGTACCGATTGGAGTGCTTTGATAACTCACTGAGTGCAGTTTGATGCAAATATATAGATGAAGATGACGAAACTGCGCGAGGAAATTAGTAAAGAATCAAACTGGTACCAAATCTGCATTCACTTATATCTTGAAAGAACTTCCAGTACCAGACAGGCGATGTTGTTCAAGTCTTCAACACACACTCAAATACACACACACACGCGCAAACACACAAATTGATGGATGGTGTCTGTAACATGGCTCCAGTGTTGTGATATCAGCTTAGTCAGTGTTCGTCAGGGTAGGGGGCTCCTGTCAGGTAGCCGTTGGTCCCGTGACTTTTATTGGTCCCGTTGGTGGCACTGTTGTGGTGCTTCTGATTGGGTGGGGGGCTGTCGTCCTCATCAGAGCTGGACTCGATGTCGCTGCGGTCGTCTTTAGACACCTGCGGCAGGAAGAGTGATGGTCGCAGATGAGATTTTTCTCATTAAAATTCTTGTCTGTGTCATTATCTGTGGCAGTCATGCATGGTGGCATCGCAAATTGGCTTTTGCATATCAAACAGGGAACTGTTCTGCCAATCAATGTGAAGCAACAAGCTGCAAAAGCCATAAAATCAATTTGCAATTTGCAGACTTTAAATATGGAGACATCTAAACAAAACATTATTTGGACTGTAGCTAATGTTTATTTACAGTGCTGATTAATCTTGATTAGTTTTTTCTGATCGGTAGCTCAACTGTTTAGTTTGTAAAATATAAGAAAATAAAGGAAATGCCCATTTGATCTTTCCAGAGGTAGATCTTATTTATCCTACATAACAAGCAGGTTTAAAGCCATAGATGCTCCATTTAGACTGAAATAAAACCAAGAACAGCAGATAATCCTCATATTTCTGAGGCTGCTACCTGTGAATTTTTGGCAGTCCTTGTGTGTATAAATGATTAATTGTTTACCAGACTTCTTGGCAATTCATTTTCCGAGCATCACATAATCTTTTTAGCACCACAGATTACATAATTTATCACGCCAGGTGTCAATTTATCCAAATGTAATAAGCAATTCAGGATTCATGAATAAATTGACAAATAATTACCGATAACACCATTAAACACTGATGAGATGGAAGATTTTAACAAGACTGAGAGTCTGCTGAACTCTAAGCTAAATGCAACTGTCAGCATTACTTATTTAACATGTTAGTATGCTAACACTGGCTAAAGAGCACTAAGCACAAACTACAGCTGAGGCTTGTGGAAATGTCTTCAATTTTGCAAGTATTTTATTATGAATTTTTAAAAAAAGGCCTGATATCGGCATCACAGAAGAAGCCAGAACATCACTAAAGTTATTACATTTCCTCCTGAGGGGACCCAGATGTCATGGCAGTCCCTCCAATATTTGCTGAGATATTTTAGTCTGCACCAAAGCAATGGAGCATCCCACTGACTGACATCGCCATCCATGAAGCCATGCTGCTAGTGTGGCTAAACATACACTGATTAGGTTAGGGCTGATTGACAGTCAGGACAATGAGGAATGCAAATGATTATACATGGCTGCTAGAGACATGACATCAGACTAAATGCAATGTGCACCATGTTGATTGAACTCTACTACTTACATGTAAAGGATTCCACTTTCCCACCTCGAGGTTTGCAGGTGAACATAGAGAACAGAAAGAACAAGTCAAACACACTTAAACCTATTTATAGATGTAGCAGCAGCTAAACACACTGTTATACAAGGACAGGTACAAATGGAAGAATTCATGTGAAGAGACTCAAAAGAGGAGGTGTGAGTTTGTGTGTGTTTGTGGTGACTCACCTTTCCTTTAGATATGGCTCGGCACGCCGTCTTCACTATGAGGTAGGACCAGAAGGAGTGAAGAAGCTGCAGCAGGATCAGAAGCAGGTTGAAGACCCACCAGGACGGGTAGGGCCCTACAATCTCCCAACTCTCAAACAAGGTGGTATTTAAAATCCTTTCATAGCCACAGAGGAGGGGAGAGAAATAATTAACTCCACATTTTAATTAGAAAAACACAAGGATTAAAAGCACTTACTTTGAGTTGAGGGTAGGGTGGGGTAGGGTGGGGTAGGGTGGGGTAGGGTGGGGTGGGGTGGGGTGGGGGGGATATTGTATATAAAAAAGCAATGCCAACAGTAGCCAGGGAAAAGAAATGATTTGGGCCTTGCTCCAGCTCTTTGTCTTTTGTGGAGCACCTTTAATGATGTGTTTATAGCACAAATAGATGTGTATTTGAAATAGTGTTTTGTTTATGGTTCGGCAATAAGTCTAGACGTTCTCATAAAAAACGGCTAATGGAGTAGAAAAAGCGATGCCGTGCTTGGCTTGATGACATACGATCAAAAGTACATGTGATAAATTTATCCCTGGGCCAATTCTTGCAAATGGCTGTGTGTGAATCACACTCCAGATACTGAGAGCCATGGCAACAGTTTTGCAGTAATGACAACTTTACTACTGCTGTGGTGGGTGCTGACTAAAATGTGGTGCTGGATCATCATATTACAGTGGCAACAAAGGCAGACAACAGCAGATTGATGACTTAAAAAAAACAAAAGAAAATCTTCTCAGGGATTACATAAACTAATCCGAAAACCTCTGTGTTTCTCAAATGCTTCTTCATGACTGGCCTACTTGTTTAAGACAACAAACTTGGATCTAGATGCCTCAAAATAGCTTTTTTGTGCTGATCAATTATCAATGGTTTCTCATGGAAAAGCAGCCAACAACACTGCGCCTTATTTAGAAACTAAATCACATCTCCCTTCACTCCTGAAGGAAAAGATAACACAGCTGCTGATGACTTTAAGATGACTGTTATTCACACTTTAAAGGACTAAAACTGATTAGCAGTAGGCTAACTCTGCTCATCAGAATTGCCCATTATAACTGTAATTCACCAGCTGCTGTTAGACTTTTAAATGTCTGACCAAACAAGGCCAAAATAAATGTTTTAAAATATTTAAACCTGCCTCTGTTCTCTGGCACAGACATCTTTCTGAAAGATTGGCTACAATGTATAATGTTTAATAAATGCAATAAGAATTTAAAAACCAAAAAACATGCAACACAACCAAAATAATCGTCATGTGTGTGAAAAACCATTTGATGTTTCCACAATCAGCTGAAACTCTAGGCACTGTTTTCAGTGATAAAGCAATAATCATAATGATCTGTGCTCCACTTGTATGGCTTTCTTTGGGAAGTAAAAGCTGCTGTATCCATAGTAACAATTTCTTAGCAACAAAATTCACAGAGATGTGTCTGAACTGCAAGCTGTTACAGAGAAAGTACCGTAGTTAATAAAAAAAACACTGCGGCGTGCCAACATGTTCAAAACAACTCAGACATCTACTGCACAGATCTTTTAAGACCCTACATGTCTCTATGCACTGCAGTGTGTGCAAACAGTACTGTAGGTGGTGGGTTAACATGAGTTAACTAAAGCCAGCCACCAGCAGGATGCTAATGATGGTACACAGGAGAGTTGCACTTACCAGACGGGGTAAACTCCCAGTCTGGAACTTATGAAGAGAATTGCAAACATTGCAAACAGAAGATTGCACAGAATCTGACATTTGGCATAATTTGCCATTTTGGCAGCCTGAGGGGAGAAAAAACATACAATTAATCACATTTTATCTTGTAAACAACTGCTTCAAACATTTCTGGCACCATTAGATTTAAAAGAGTTCTTGTTTCCAGCAACAATGTACAGTATGTACCTGTATGATACAAACTGATGCAATGCTCATCATATGAGAGTTGGATTTAAATATAGATAAAGATGTCAAAACAACCCACCCACACATCCAGTCAGCTTTCCCTCTACGTGTCTATCTGTCCATCTACTGTATAACATTTAATTCTTCTGCCCATCCTCACCTCTATCAGCACGTCAGCTGCATCGTGGAGACACATGACCAGAGTCCCCACTCGTGCCATATTGTTCACGTAGGAGAAGGTGATGAGGGAGATTGTTGCCACGTGGTGCAGGAACATGATCAGGAAATCCTGAGGACACAGTTGCCAAGGAAATGTCACAACTATAGAAGGCACTTTGAATACTGCTTCATGGCTGTTTGAGTCACTGCATGCAGGACATATCCGGGGCTTCTAGTAAAGTGCAAAAAAAAGACAAACTAAAAGGGACTTGACTACTGTGTGCGCACACAGTGGCCTTGTGTTTTTACGCTGATGAAAATTGTGTATTTTCAAAATGGCAAGGCTGCCACTGCTGAATAATATCAGCTGAATTTTGGGAGGCATTGTACAACACAGTGGAGCAGAAGAAGCACTCCATGTTTATTTTTTCATGTCCTTGAAATGTGCTTCGCTCAAGCTAGTAGCTGCGCATGTGATTATTGCGTGGACCCATGTCTTTCAAAATGCGATCTCTGTTTTGTTGAGGCACGGTTATCATGTGTCACTGTGATTGGCAACACAATTGAAAAGATATCTAAGAAAGGCTATGATTAATCACTGCATATAGAAATAGCATGTACATCCTCAATGTCTGAGCTTTCTTGAACACACTATGTTGTTGAAACTGTCTCTGTGTCATTCTGTCAAATAATAAATCACTGTCTCAAAGAGGAACATGCAGATGAGTTACTGAAGTAAAATACCACAAGCAGAAGCGCTGCATTGAAAATGTTTTGAAAAAGTATTAAAATTTCTATTACTGGATTATTACTTAAAGTATTAATAGGACCGCAGAAAAATGCCCCCCGTCACTGTCACACTATTATATATTGTACTCTATGTTAGATTATTATTACTAGTGTAAAATGAATTAGCAGCATTTTATTGATGTAAATGATCAGGCGTAGTACATAGTCTTTAATAATTATCTTTATTCATAAGCTTGTCATTTGTTTTGTATGTAAAATCCTAATTTGTAAAGGAACTAGCTAGCCTACTATATCAGTGCAGTTGAAGATATAATACCTCAATCTGAACTGTAGTGGAATGAAAGCATAAAGTATGCATGATATATCGCTACAATAGGAAGTTAAGTACAGCACTACAGTACCTGGGTATTACATCCCACTGCTGTTCTAACTATAACAATCACTTTATAAAAATATATGAGCCGTCCTATTATTATATGGTCACGTCTTGGTATGAACCATTGGGTTTGAGATTTGCTTGAGCGGAGCTCCAGGTGACTACGGATGCAGACAGGTGGCATGGGGAAGCATTCTTCCAGCACATCTTAAGCTAATGAAATGTCTCAGCTCAAAGCAGCCAGACCCAGTCCAGACTAGTGAAAGAATGAGAAGGAGGATGAGAAGGAAGAGCAAATGGTGCGAGATACAGAATGAAAGCAAGGCAAGAGTGTGCAGGGGAGAACATACTGGAATTGGCAGGGGGTGCAGAGGACCTCCTCAGTGTAGTACTGTGCATGAAAAAACTGAAAGGAGAAACAAAAACAGACAACATGCCAACAGTCAACAAAGAAGATGACAGAGTGAAGGCATACACAGCATGGCATCATGGGAGCTGCTGCTGTGAGTGCAGTGAGTGGAGTGTGTTGTGGAGAGGGCAGAGCTGGACTGGAGAGGAGACAGGAGTAAGAGCATGGCTGGAAGGCATGCAAATTGATATTTAATTAACCATGTGTCGCCATTTATATAGACACCTATATAAAACAAGAATGTGAGCTGAAGTTAGATTTGGGTCTTTTTGTTGTTTCCCATTTTGAATGTTTGCACAAACTGACACTTAAACTCAGCTCTTACAAACACTGACCAACACGGACCTTTCAAACCTTGTTTATAGTATGGTGGACATAATACAGAATGAATACATAAGTACATGTAACAAGTGGATGTGAATTATTTTGTTCTATTTATTCAATATTAGAAAAACAGTGCCCTCTCTATTAGTTTTCCTACCACTGGAATATCTATTTTTTTCCCATAATATACCTGTGTATTAAATGGCGCCATCCATATAAAAGTACAGAATTTTGCTAAGTGGATTACGTAAAAACGTTCAATTAAATCAACAATCTCTAAACCAGCCAATGGTTTCTGAGAGTTTGAGAAAAGTTTTTTATGAAGTTTGACAGCAAATCCAATTTCTGAATGTTGGAAAAACTGCTAATCCTTTTTTAGCCTCGCAATGTTTTGTTATTTCACACACCAGTGAGAATACACTGAGGCAGAAAGCAAATGTTCATATGCAAAAACCTTACAGAGTCATGGTGACAGAAAAGAGACAGTGAGAAAAGGATAATGATGCCATTGCCTTGTTATACTGCAGTGGCAGGAACAGAACAAAGTTGTCTGGTTAAGACACAAAAAGTGACTAATAATGTCACTTTTTGCTCTGCAGTGAATCTTTCACCAAACATTCAATGATCCATGTTATTAGAGATGTCTTGGTGTGACTTGCAGTTGTTCTTACCTTCCTCCTGATGTCTGTGAATTGCGAAAATAGTAAGGACAGGTAGAAAGACAGCTCCAGTATATAGTAATAATGGATGTCCACAGTCAGTGGCTGCATGAACAAACAAAGCAACAGGGTTAAAATAAATATTTGAGAAGGAGTGTTGGTGATGCAATTTGTCTAGTTGTATCATGATTACTGAGGATGGATGAAAATGGCTTTGTTAAAAGACGTTTACCTGGTAGGGGTAGTTGTACCAGCACTCTTTAGTGTTCCATAACCACGGAGTCTGAGGAAAAAACAAAAACAGCAGCTTAAAATCAGAGCATTTTAACCTATAGCTATGAAACAAGTGTAAGATTATTTCATAGCATTTTATATTTGAAATATAAAACATGAGAAGACTTGATTGCATAAGACAGTACTGTTTTAGTTCAGTTCAAAAGCTCTATGAAAAACAATGAAATATTTCATCCCGACCCTGACAGAAGGTTATGTTTTATAAAAGTAAGACAATGTTGTCAATGACCCAAAACAAACCGAAAAAGTGTATTTCACACAAAGTTGTAAAGCATTTCAATAAAACATAAAAAGAACAGGGTTCATTAACTACAATATAAAAGCAGTACTACTGTGCTCCCACACATACCGCTGGAGTTCAATATTTAACACACAGATATCAATGTAACCACTGCAAAATGCATCATTCCCTTGATGGATTCTGAACGAAATCAATGTGGTTTATTAAACTCTGAATGTATAAGATATTTCTTTTACGGTGCACATTTGAATGTAAAAAGGGAAGCAGGATTACCAAGGAGCCACAGGGGTTCAGGCCTGAGTGAAGACATGATATCAGGATGAAAAGTGAAATGGTAACTGTTATACTAAAGACTGTGTTATGAGCAAACAGTGACCCATCGCTCTGTGTGAGTTTACATCTCCAGACCTGCTCTATTAATAAACCCCACGGCGAACGCAGCCAGCAGCAGGGACTGCCAAGGAATGAACTATTTTCACAAAGTGCTATGTCATGCAACTTGTTTCTTTGAGAGATTTTCCTCTTTCTGCTATCTCAACTATTGCTCTGGTGATTACGCTAAATTATGGATTTTCATGAATATATGCATGAAATATATTAATTCATCTCAGCCACAGATTTCAGTATTTAACTGGCTCATTCGGAAAAATGACCATTGTTTCTGAACTTGCACAAGGTTACTGGTTTCTCCTCAGTAACTATAGCTAACACTTCCAGCATCCCCTGTAATATACTTAGTATGGAAACGTGGGGGGACTTTAACAATTTTGATGAACCAAGTGAATATTAGCCAAAATTTGGAAGGTTAAGAGTGTTTCATAAGTGATAAAGTTTAATATGGAGTTGCAATTATGTAATTTAGCATACTGTAGATAATGTTAGCTGCAATTGCTAACCCACACGGGGGAAGAGCTGTGTAAAATACTAGGCAATGGCATCAGCATTGGAGTTGGTTGGTAAGTAGGCTACTCATAGTAGGCAAATAATATTAAATATTTTTTATAAACATACAATACTGTTACTGCCTGCTATCTTATGAAACATGTGCTAAATGGAAAGCACAGTGACTTTAAAACATCTGGTGCTACCAAATGTCACTAATATCAAAGCCTTGAAGTCATTTAACTACAATGCAATCAAGATTTTTTTTAAAGTCAAATTTATTATGCACTTCATTTGGGCGTTTTTATTTATTTTTTGCCTAGATTTGATTGGACAGACCGGAGAGCAGGGAGAGAGACTGGAGCCGGGAGTCAAACCAACAATCAGCACTTCTGGCATAGCCTATGCCTACATGGGACGTGCTCTCTAACCACCGGGCACCCGTTAACACTGTCACTGTTGGCGTAAGGAGAGCTACTTTATCCATTCAGCAACTTAGCCCTACACCGCACTTTTACTCATTTGCTGAGCAATGACACTTTTTGTAATGTAAAATTTACAACATACAGTCGCTGCCAAGAGATAAATAAACTCATCTCAGTGAAGCCATTATGATTTAGCAAGCAGGCACTATCATGCGCCATTTCAATTAATTGTTGACATGGGAAAACATGACATCTAGAAATAGACTCCACCCACCACCTTTTTTTTTTTAGCACAAGTGCTTTATTTGTCAGTAGTTTCCTCTTTACTTCGAAAGAGCCTTCTGAGATCCATTCTTTAAAAAAACACTACTTGTCCTGGGCTGTAATGCAAATTCACTTCATAAACTTGGTCCCTTGCAACATAACTTCCATTGTGTCTCCCAGTCCCATGACGTCCTGTTCATAAACCACAGGATTTTCATGCTGCCCGTGAATGTCCACACACTATTCTGCAGAAAATGGCCTCAGACCTCAATGAGTCACACTAACTTCAGCAGTCATGACAGAAGGCTGTTGCTCAATTGTCTAAGTAAAACTCACCTTTTTAAGGAAACGCACTCCGTAGGTAAATATGTATAGATAGAAGGTGAACCTCCACCTGAAAGAAATAAAGAAGAATGTTCAATATATACAATAACATACAATGACACTTAATTCTCTCTCCCATGGGTTGATCCACAAACGTATCCTTTTTGCAATCTGAATAATTTGCTTTATAGTATCTGGGGTATATTTGGGTGCTGCTAAATGGTTTTGTGAGGCCATGGCGATACTCCACATTGCAATGGTGAACGACATTACCCCTCAGACAAGCACTGTGTTTGCAGTTTACATTTTCTCCGTGTAATTGGCTTTTTCTTTTCCTCTTTGTTTTTGCATTTTTTTCCGGAATCTAACTAAAGCTTTACACGATTAGAGAGAGAAGAAAAGTGTTTCTATGTCCTCAGACCAATTACTGGAGAATAATGGGGCTGCGCCACATCCTCTAATCCAACAATACAGAACAATCCAAAACATAAACATCACCAGGGGATGTGAAAGCTGATGCAACTTACTGTATAATACTTATAGTTTTGTGACTATTTTAGGCCCACTGTTGTTTCATTTGTAGTTCTTGGGACTGGGTCAACTCATTCAAAACAAAATGTGTCATACCATAACTATGCTGATGACATGCAATATATGTCCCACAATAATCTGAACCCTCTGACTACACTACACTTTTTGTGGTTGCAACTTCCTTGTTTATCCATGTTTAGTGTTTCACATTGTGTTTCCACCTGGTATGACATGTTCTAAATAAGATTTTACTTGCTGTCATTTGCAGAACACTGCAGCACACAAAGTGGTGTGAGGTCCTCTTTACTTTTCCACATCTGCAGTCTAGTGTGACTCACGAAAAATGGGACATCACCGACTTCACATTGGTGAAGTCCGGAGGGAAAGATGAGACACTCACTGTGTCCAGTCCCAGCCCAGCCTACTCTGTGCTTTATATAACCCTGCACACCATTTACAGTAACCACAGCTACACAATAGTAGGGAAAGTGATCATGAGGTCTGAGCTTACAGGCAAAGAAGAATCTGCTTCAGCTGACACTTCAGTGATCAAAGCCTTGCTGGGCAGGGAGATGTGAATATATATCCAACTCATAGCAGTCAGCAACTGGGAGGAAGGATTTAAGACTGGCTAACTAGCAAGTCCCTTTCTGCATAACTCTGTAAATTGCATCAGACAAAAGCAAATATCTTTATGCAGGGAACAAAAGCTACTTTGACTGCCAGGCTTGAATAAGAGACCTCCTGTTGTGCGTTCTCGAGCTGTCACAGAATTTGACAAATTTGTCACCAATTAGATTTAATGTTGTTCCCAGTGAAGCATATGCTCTAAGGGATATACTGTATGTGTATAAGAAACACATCTGGATACAGTGTGATAGTTTCATAAAGTAAAAATGTTGAAGAGGAACAAAACACAGCCAGATCCCTCTGACATGTGTGGAAAACAGCCACTACTCGCTCCTGTGGCTGTGACAGAAGCTGTACAGCTTGTCATGTGAGATGAGGCACTGCAGGTTGTGCCGTGCGTTTGTTTTCCAGCTGACCTCAAATCAAACACATTTTGACAGCCACGGCCTCCAAGCACAACACGACATGAACACTTAAAAAGAGAGCAGGAAAAATCCATATCAGCTCCTCAGTTTAGTCACATCTGACAGAGCAAGTCTATCATGTGGATTCCTGTTCCAGATATTCAGTTGTTACTCTGAGAGGAGAAATGATTAACATGTTATCATGTGGCCCGTTGAGGCTGTCATTAACTGCTTTTTTATGCTCGATCAACAGTATTGTAAAGCCAAATTAACTGGACAAGTCTACCTGGCATGCGGTGAAAACTGTTGCATGGCAACTGCTTCATCAAGCACGCAAGAGTCTTTTTCAAGTGCTGCTGAATCGCTGCTATATATGTACAATCACAGTGACTCACACAGCTTCCTGTGAATAGATTTATTTCTGAAGTCAGGAACAGATGGCTTTTTTGCAATTATGAGTTATGTCGGTAAAGACCAGTTGTTTTTCATTTAATTATTTAAAGGTCATTGTTTATTTTCTGCTCACAATGTATCAGCCACTAGTCAAACATAGTTGTAATTAATTGATGCTGGTTAGTAACTGTGGTACCAAACTTTGATTTATATGACATGATAAGAATAAGGTTGTATAAATAAGGACACATACAGTCCCACCATCCTTTCATAACAGCTTGATTATACATTCATGAATCATTCATGATATCTGATGACACTGTGAGTTTTAAACTGAGACAGATCCACTGATTCCCATTAGGCTAAATGTACCTGTTTAGACAGGACATTGCCTGAGGGAGGGAATAATTGTAGTGGGGCGGCTTTGATTCGATCAAAAACTAAGTAACAGGGTTGGCTTTAGTCGGAGTGTAGCACCTAGCTTTGGGATAAAATGATAAAAAAAAAGGCCATGCTGGCTTATTTAATTCAACACTGACACTTTTCCAGGTGGGTAGTCTAAGCACCAGCTGACTGCTTCTGTTTACCTCCAGATGGTTCAACAATAATCAGTCATGAGGCTTTAATCAAAATTCAGTTGTGAGAAAGCCGTGATATATAGTCCACATTTGCTGTTAAATCAGCAGTAACACCTCTATTACACTTCAGGCAGTAATAGCTATCCTTTTCACCTTTTTATATTTGTATAATTCAGTCTGATTACTAGGCAGATGACTTCCAATTGCCCACATGAAAAAGCTTGTTAATAGCTATTTATCTGATGTGGTTCCTACCAGAAGACTGCGACTAATTTTCAAAAGAAAAACAGGGGTGTGTCTGTCTCTCAAGAACACGTGTATGTGGCTCATCTCTCAGGATGAGTGGAAGCATGTGTCGAGCACAAACATGCTTATTAACTGTCAGCTTGATGTCTGCTGCTGAGCTTCTTCTAGGGAGGTCTGTTGGTTGAAAGGTATGAAAATCACACACATTGGTCAGAGGAGGAGCAGTAATGAGGATATTGCTGATCTCAGCTGCTATAAATAGAATATTTCTGCTGAGGTTAAGTACCTGAATTCATTTTAAGAATCTACTGCAGACTTTGTTTTTATACCTGGTTTGAGGAATGGATGATTCAAAAGAGCATCACATAATGTGGGTGTTCATTTTTAATTATGAATGTGATTTTTTTTTTTTTTTTGCAATGACCAGCCACTTCAAAAAAAAAAGAAAAGAAAACTACAGAAAAAAACTTAGATAAACATTTTGCCAAGTACTCTGATATTTTATGCAATATATCTCAATATATCCGCGGCTATTTCTTGCTCATGCATAATTACTTTTGGCAGACTTATCATCACAGTGACATCAGGCGAGTCACCGAGCCCTGCCAAGAAAGACTGCAGCAAATAACTCCTCACAGCCACAGCTTACTGCTTTTATACTTCTTCTCTTGGTTTGGTTAAAACAGGTAAGATATAATGTGTTAATTAGTGAGTTGTTAGATGTATTCTGTTACCTTTGGACAGAACCAGGCCAGCTGTTTGCAGACTTTGTCTAAGCTAAGGTGCTGGTGGCACTAGTTTCTATTCACTGCACAGATACAAGAGTGGTATCAATCTCCTCATCTAAAGCAAGAAATGGGATAAGCATATTTCCCCAAAACATTTTAGCATACATCAAAGACCAAAGGTAGAAAGCAAAAAAAAACAAACAAAAAAAACTATGTAATGATACAAAGTCTTTTCACGGAAATACCCAGTCTCTGTCTTAAGAAGCTGTGAATTGCATTATTTTCTGCTTGTGACACTTTCTTTGTTCTTAGTGTGAAAGTGGAGAAGAGAAAGGACAGATGAAGATGAGATGAGACAAGTGGGGCCACTGAGGACATCAAAGCGTGATCCTGCCTCAGCCTGTCCTAACCAATGAACACTGAAGAGAGGAGGGATTCACAGGTAAAACTACACTGCAAATACTGCTCCATCTTAATTTGGTCTCTTTCAAATACAATTCATATGTCTGTGGTGAAATAATACTACTCAAGCCTGTTTCTGTTTGTTTCTAGACCTGTTTCTTTCTCCGACTGCAGAACATCTGTTGTAAGAAATCTTTGGAAAGACTTCAGTTTCTGTTGTGAGAGACAGAGGTTACTGTAGAGTTGGGTTTACTAGCACACACACAAAAAAAAACACACTTGTACTTGTTGGAGTGGTTTTTTGTTTTTTTTGCTGTATATCTGGGGAAAAGAGAGAGGCAATAACAATAGCTGGTAAACAAACTCCATGCAGAGTCTTCATTATTCCCTGAACAAATGTGTCTGCTACATATTGTCAGCATAATGAAAAGAACAGACAACAGATCAGCCATCCTGACAACTGAGAGACAAAGAATGCTATCAGTCTGCAACAGCTGTGCATGAGGGCCTAATTAGAGCACAATCGCTGCTAAAGGACCGAAGCCAACCCTGTTTGGAGAATTGCATCGTAAGCAACTGAGACAGACAACCTGGCCAAACTGTTGCAAAGCCCAATGTCGTCCGCAGTCAATCGCGCTGTATGGAGATAACAGCTTTGGCGCAATGAAGGCCTTATTATTTATGCATGTTCAGAAAGCCCATACATGTTCTGAGAGGAGCACGGATCCACCTTCTCCTCATGTGAAAACAAGGAAACGGGTTTGCATTTTCAGATTCCTCTCCAAAGTTTCTAATAGGAGTCCAGTGGTCTAATCAGCCGACACTGTCCTCCTGAGTGAACAGCAGCCGCGGGCAGATCAGAAGATGTGAGGCTCCCTGTGTCTCAAACTGCCAGATTGGCTCTACTGGTGTCAGACATGACTGTGCTCTGACAGCCACACTCGCTCATTGGCCTTTAACATCACACTGCTAAGTAACTACAATCTCCCTGATGGCAAACCCTCCACACTGCAGATTAGCCAGTTCTCTATTACAGCCTGAGTGGGTTTGTTGGTTCGCACTGGGACACATTTGACTATTATCCCACAGCAGCACCAGCGTTCATGTTGCAATCTTCATGAGCCATGTTATCAGACAGAAACAAAGCACATCTGCAGTAGCTGCTTAAATGGCAGGTATTGGACTATAGAGGCATTTCTGCTTGTTTTTGTGTGATTATTAAAAATAATTTAAAAAGCAACAAACACTACTTGATGAGTAATTGAATAAACAAAAAAAACAGTTAAACTATTCTGATAAATAGTTTCTGGCATTTTTAAAACAAATAATACCAACATTACAACTTCCTGATGTGATGACTGTTTTATTTGATTGCAAACTGAATATTTCTGGGTTTAGACAAGTGGTCTGACACATTAATCAATGTGAAGAGGCCCTTTTTCACATGTGTATATACTGTAGTAAGCAATAACTAAATGAGCTGTCGTTTGCTGCTGCCATTTACAGGAAAACATGTTTGGGGATGTGTGCCACTGGGCAACATTAATTTCCATACAGTATGAAAATGAACCTGCTGGGAAAAAGTTGTCTTTAACTGCACCATCAGTGTCTGCTTTCACTACTGTCATGGTTTAGTTATTGATAAGTGTTAATGCACTGCAGTCTATTTAAATCAGTCTTCACTTTGAATGGCACTGCCAACCAACAATAAATCCACATTATACAAAACAGCAATAAAGCAGACATGATGGGCAGGGTGATGGATTGGATTTAGCTACAGTCTGTAAGTTAGGTGTGTGCGTTGTGGTGTTAAATGTAATTTGCCTTACATGCTTTCGCAGAATCGAGCGAGAGTGCTGGGCTTCTCCTGGTTGCGCCGCTGTCTGAACCAGCGCTGGATGGTCCGCACATCCCAGTCGAGCTGCTTGGACAGGCCCTCCAGCCTCTTCTCATCTGGGTGCTGGCGAGACAAACTCTCTTGTGTTAGATGCAGTTTTGATTCATAGCACAAAAGACAAAGGTATGACAGAACGTAAACAAGAACGAGGCAAACCCATGCTCCACCTTGGTTATAGCAGTGAAAACCTTCTCCAGGATGGCGTTGGGTTGTGCTTTCTGTGGCCCGTTGGCTTGGATCTTCAGGCCCATCGCACATGGCTTTGCAATAAACCTGCAAGTGAAAGATCAAGACACCATTCTGTCAAAACAGAGGCAGCATCATTGAGGTGAATTATAGGGGGCATTAGTCACATTTAGGGAGACATTCAATCATCCCCATGGCCATAAATCCTCAGTGAGTAGCAGTTATTTGCACCTACTCATGTGCATCAGCACATCTGAGTTACCAAATGGGGACATGAATAAGATATACACAGCACCACATGGACTCAACACCTATAGGCCAATATTAGATTCACTTTTTAATCAACATTACTACTTGAGAAGGGTTCAGCTCATTGGGAAATTTAAGGCCTCAGTCACTACATGCCCTAAAGAGACTCCTGACCCACATATGCTTGAGGAAGGATGCTGTGACCATCATGACTCTGTGCCTTACTGTATTGCTGATGTACAATAACAGTCGGATGTATAGTGATTCAACATGCACCCATTGCAACTAGGGCAACAAAAAACACCCTGTTTTCATCTTTAGTGATTTAGTGGTATTTGGGTTTGGGCTGAGAGAGCTGTAGCCGGCGTTGGGGCAGGTACAGGGTAACTTGGCTGCACAGCGTGTGCACTGACAGATGCATCAAATGCAGACAGCGCGTAATGCTGCAGGCCTGCCGAAAGAAGGATGATCAGCCCCGGTGATTTGTGGGCTAACCAGATAAGATGCCATTGTTTAGGTAACAGACTGACGACCATGGACAGAGGGGCTGTGCTGCTGCTGCATCATCCAACGGAACAATTTCATCGACATAATAACAAGCAGTATCGCGGCCACCTGGGTTATTATTATCAGCATTATCGTCGCTATTATATATGTGTGCTTTAGACCCACCTTTCGAAAACCAGTCGTATCATAAAGATGCAGAACGCTAAAGGACACGCCAGATAGAGGTCCTCCGCTTGCGGGAACGTAGCCTCATCTGTGTTTTTTAAGTCAGCCCAGGTTACATTATGGGGGAGCCAGAACCTCTCGTTCCAAAACCACGCCAAAATACCGGCCATCTCGCCCTGCAAGCAGACACTGTGACCGGGGTTGGAAGATCAATCGATGGCCCGCTGTATCTCGGAGGTCTCTCGCCGGCGATCTGACCGCGCGGACTGGGGCTGATGATTAGATATCCGTGTGCGATCGCCGTCCGTCCGCTTCCCCTCAGCTATTCCACTGTAGGGAAGTAGACTCAATCAGCTCCTCCGCGACTGATTGGTGCGTTGAAATGTCATGCAGCACGGTCGGTGTACGCTGTGCCGGGCTACACCACGGTGTGATCAAGGTAAAACACTTTTATTTTGCATCAGCCCCCCTCCCTCCCCCACCACACATACCCCCCCTTTTTAGAGTAGTAACACAGCCCAACCTGAAAGTGGGAGTGGGTTCCCATCGTGGTGGAAAAGGATGTTTTGTTTATTGCGTTAATATGTTATTGAAAAAATGCTGCTGTTATATTGCGGCAGGAATCAGTCACTGTTGCTGCTGTACAACATTTCACCTGTTATCTATATTTATTACAGTCAAACCTCAGCTGATCGTTAATCAATATTGGTAAAACAGGGGAATGTAGACTATGCACAAATAAAATAGCAACAATGTAGGAATGGGCTTGAAGGCTGCGTGTGCTTGGTAAACTGTGCCACCTACTGACAGGTTTGATGAAGTAATCACTAGATATTAATCTCACCTTGTAACACTTGATAAATGAAGTTGTCACTGCCCCCTTTTAAGCCAAAGAAACACCAAGCTTCTCTCAGTAGTAATATGAATAATGATGATAATAAACTTTATTTCCGTGGCGCTCCATTTAACAATCTGTGCTTGTACAGATTAAATGAAATAAAAATAGGTAAAAACAAAATGAGAGCAATAATCCATGACAACAAAACAAAAACAACAAGAGAACTAGATGTAAAATCCTTGTATTTAAAACATTAAATTATAATCTATAGAAAAAAAAATGCAAATAGCCTAAGTGTTTCTAATTTTCTTTCCAGTACATTTACATCAGTAAAAAGTTAGAAACATGTCCTATTAAAATCTAAGTACAAAAAATAGCATAATAAAGCAGAATTCATGGACTGCATTAGTTTAGGTGTAAACTGGTAATCCAATGTTCATGAGCACTAAACATAGACTTTATGCCATGCGACTATTAGCCAACATAATAAATGGCACACTGTTTTTATGAAAGATAAACCAAGAGGAATAGTTACAGATTAGGCCATAAAAAAATACAAAAAAAGGCCATAAATTAAAATCAATCACATGGGAAAGCAGCTGTGATTATATAATTATTGATCATGCTCAGTCTCAATTATTTGCAGTCACAACATCCTACAGCTGGAGATGTCATTTCTCATCATAGTCCAAAAAAACACACAATTGCCCCTGAAGCTGGGGCAATTGTGTGTTTTCTTCTCATGAAATGTGACAATGTGATTTATTCTTGATAGATAAAGTGTATATCTTCTCAAAACATATCAAAACATTTATAATAGGGATAAATACTGATCTATAATCGTTTATGATAAATAATGCTCATATGCTCAGTTCTTCAGTGTGGTGTCTTTGTCCTCCAGTCGTCTGTCACCAGTCTGGATGAAGATGTGATGGCGCCATCTACTGGACAGTGTCGACAACATCATCTGCACCTCTGACTGCATGTGACACATTGAAGCGCCGCCAGCCACTCATGTCACTGTATCACACAAAGCAGCTGTCAAGTCGTTTTACATGATAATAAACCAACCAACACACAGTCATCTAATACTGTCGCTACATTATTACACGCACACGAAAACACTGTCAGATATGAACTGAAGCCTCTCTCCGCCTCACAGTTCATATTAGTGATGTCAATAAATGTCTTCCTGTTCATTTTCAGCCACTGTGTAGTCAACTTGTGTGTCGCGTGTATAGTGTGTAGCCTATGCGTTTGAGAATGCGCGTGAATGCGCGCATGTGTCTGTGGTCCGTTATTTTCCGGGTTGTGCTCATCGCTAGCGGTAGTTGTGCTGCTGCAGCTGCCAGCTGACACTTGTACCGAGGAGGTGAGGTCAAATTTGACTCTCTCTCTCTCTGTCTCTCTCTCTCTCCCTCCCTCTCCCTCTCTCTCTCTGTCTCTCTCTTCCTCTCTCTCTCTCCCTCCCTCCCTCCCCGTCCCCCCCATCTCTCCCTCTCTCTGTCTCCCTCTCTGTATCTGTGAGGCTGCTAACTAGCGCATCATCATCATCATCATGGCGGATCAAGGCGAATCTCCGGCTCCTGTCCACCACCCGCAACCGGCGCTGACAACCAGCTGGCCAATTACCAGGGAGTCGTACGAGCTGCAGGAAGTCATAGGTTAGTAGCGGGAGGGAGCTGCGTCCTGGCCGCTCACTGTGGTCATGGGGAGGCATGGGGTTATCAGCTGGCAATGACGACGAGGGCCTACCGGCTTTTTTCTCCTCTCTCGTGTGTGTGCAGTAGCCTCCTGCAATGCTTTGCAATGCGGATGTTAACAGGCACATTTTAGAGACTACCGGTCTGTAGCGGCAGATGTGTCAGTGACTCAGACGAGGCTGAGGTGAGGCTGAAATACAGGTTGCTGCTGCTGCTGCTGCTGCTGCCGCCGCCGCTGCCGCTGCTGCGCTGGGGAGGGAGGGAGGTGTTGGAAATGTCACATTCCCCAAGTGCGTTTTTCGGCGGCTCGGATGGATAATAGAGACCTACTCCAGCGATGCCAGCTCATGGCACGTGTCCAGTTCATCAGACATGACTGAAATCACAGATGCTGTGGTGGTCGTGGAGAGACATCACTGCTAGTTGTGTTGTCTGTGGTCACACACACACACAGACAGATGTGGTTAGCCGATCACATTTTTAAAGTGACCACTGACCAGTGTCAGAAAAATACCTTGATGACCACACAGCTATTATTATTATTATTATTATTATTATTATTATTATTATTATTATTATTATTATTATTATTATTATTATTATTATTATTATTATTATTTATAGCCTATTCAATGTGATAATTTGAATAATGGCAAGTAATTTAACTCACACTAAAAAAGTGAGAGGCTTACTTTCCACCAGGACTGCCACTATAACACTTTTCACTATTGATTAATCTATTGATTTATTTTTGCTCTAGTAATCATTTAGTTAACTGTCAGGAAAAACTCTGAATTTGGCCATTATGTCCAACCAACAAACCACAACTCAAACCACAACGTTTAAATAAAACAAGTGAGTTGGTGATAAATATTCTGTGAAAATGCTGATTGACACATTACAGACAGTGAACTTAGACATGCTCACTTGTTAAGCAATGGTGACTGTATTGTGCATGTTATCATTAGGGTAAACCCACTGAATGTGTGTTTTCTTGCACTACTACTATGCAGACTCGGGATATTGGTTGTAGTTTTTTTTTTCTTTCTTCTTTTTTGAGTTTTTTTAAACGTTTGTTTTCCTTTGGACATTTAAAAAACTTCAAACCTTCTTTAAACTGTATCTGCACAAGTCAAGAAAGCCTTAATTTATTGTTGTTGTCAATCATTATATCAATTATTCAATAAAACAACAATGGAAATCTCAAATATATTGTAAGTCACCAAAGGAAGCTGCCAGAAAACTTTGGCAAACGCCTGTACTGTGCAGATGAGCTGATAAGTTGTATCACTGTTGATAAGAGGTAACACCACAGCTGCTTGCTGCTGACTGTGGAGACCTAGTGAGACCCCCCCCTCTGATCTCATAAACAACTGGCGAACAGTCCAATCTCACGCGTTCTTCACTCCTTATCTGCCGCTAACAGTTGGCGAGCAATATGTTGTGTGTCACGGCTTCGTGGTGTGAACAACATCACTACTCCAGCGTGAAGCCTGATTTGTAATGAACCAAGTAAACAAGCCATCATGTGGAGGGGGTGGAAGAAAGAGAGGAAGAAGAAGAAAAAAGGCGCTGTACGTACTTCAAGTCAGCTTATGTGATGGTGTGTGTCCAATGTTTCAGCCAGCACACATGAAGGATGAATACCCATAACATAAACACACGAAAACACACACGAGGAGAGAGAAAGGCTGTGAAGCCTAAAGCCGTGATGTTTCATTTAACAAAATAAAAGTTGTCTTCCAGCTCTGTGTGTATGTGTGTGTGTGTGAGCGGAGTGTCTCTCTTTGCTCCGGTCTACTTTGTCACTGCTCTGTTGTGGCTGTGATTCCAGGCAGCGGGGCCACAGCTGTGGTGCAGGCGGCCCTCTGTACCCCCAGACAGGAGCGTGTGGCCATAAAGAGAATCAACCTGGAAAAATGCCAGACCAGCATGGATGAGCTGTTGGTGAGTACAATAAATACGGGCTATTTTCACAGCATGTGTGCGCAGTGTTTTTGTACCTCGCTCATGCCTTACTACTACTACTACTACTACCACCACTTCACCTCTAAAACACATACTGGTATTGATATCTTTTATCAATGAGAAATATATGTTTATAATGCACTGTGCAGGTTGTTTCATTGGATAATTTGCTGCATAAACGTGTATGTTAATATACCACCCTCTCTATTGTTGAAAATCAAGTTATAAAAAAAGTGACATGTCCTGTCATTTCTCCCCCACAACAGAAAGAAATTCAGGCAATGAGCCAGTGCTACCATCCCAACGTTGTCACCTACTACACCTCGTTTGTGGTCAAGGATGAACTTTGGTTAGTCATGAAGCTTCTGAGTGGAGGTAAGCTTCACCTCCCAACCTGCGTGGAACCTAATCCCACCTCTGTCTTAATAATGCATGGGCACTCAGTGAATGTGATGATGATACACTGTAAATGCCCTTTTTCATGTCTGTGCTTTGATCTGCTGGAAACTAGGTTAACACCTACCTGAGTTACAACTGACTTACACTTCAATCGTCTCTAATGAAAATAATAGCACAGTCATACATAACAAACTGCATAAAAAAATAATCAAACTGTATATCATAATCAATTATTGAGAGGGTTTAACGCACTCTTGGTTTCCTGCCATTATAAATAACATCTGCAGTCTGATGATGCACCTTTGTTCATCGAGTGTCCCCCATGAAGAAAGAGTAGCGGTGATGTTACTTCATTGTGCTGCCATGTACCTGTCATGGTTAACTGCTGAACAAACAATTATCAGATGCTGAAATAGATTGCACTTGCAGATATTGATCATGTAATGACTGCACCGTGCAGCTCATTTGTCTTGTGCCTGTAAAATGTGCCAAATGAACCCAGTGTTTCTGTCTTCCTTTGGTGTATTTTTCAGGCTCTATGCTGGACATTATTAAGCACACAAGCAAAGACGAGGACAAAAACCGAGCTCTAGATGAGCCCATCATTGCAACTATATTAAAAGAAGTCCTAGAGGGCCTGGACTATCTGCACAGAAATGGACAAATTCACAGGTAACGCGTTGCTGTTGTGACTTTATTTTTAATTAAGTTCAAAGTTCAAAGTTTCTTTATTGTCATTGTATACATACCACAGAGGAGAATACATAGCATAGCAGGAAAATATATAGCACCCAAAAAGCACTAGAAAAGGGGGGGCTCAGCACAGTGGCACCCACACACACAACACACATCCACTCACTAGACACACATCCACTCACTATTATATTAGATAATATGAGAATTGAGAAACTTATAATATAGTAATGTAATGACTGCATTGTCAGGTGCCCTGGATAAGATTTTATAAACTGGCTTAAAAGTATAAAAAATGAAAATGAAAACTGTTCACGTAATTATATATATTGACCTCCAGATGTGTAAACTTCCGGGGTTTCAAGGTCAGTGAGAGCCGGCCCCCTTTGGGCAGAGGGCCAGATAATGGTGGGCGGTGGGACAGATTCACACGAACGGAAGAATCAATGCTGCTCCACATGACTTTGGTGTGTGACTCTGTGTTTTGTTGACCTCAGGGATGTGAAAGCTGGGAACATACTACTGGGAGAGGACGGATCTGTTCAGATTGCAGGTGTGTTGAACATTGGGCCGCAAGTTGTAATGCTGAACTTTCTTAAGCCTCCCTTTGGTTTGAAACTAAACGCTGAGATTATGTCATATAATCCATAGATTGTATCAGTTGAAGAGGAATGGTAATGCATGTTTACACCCTTTCTGTCATCATATATCAAGCAGCACTGACATGAGCCTGATGAATAACTCCATATCTAATTATTCAGTCCCTACACTGAAACTGGCTGCTTTTTAAAGCTAGTTGATCTACCAGTTTAGTCTAATAGTAAGGACTAATAACTGGATGCAAACCATAATTTTTTTTATTTTTATTTTTTACATATTTTACAACGGATGCTTTCTGTGTAAGACATTTTAACACGTCACTGTATAAAAATGAGATGCTTGTACCTACTTGGAGGAATACATTATGAAGTGGAATCAGATACAAAAAGATAAACTATTACTGCTTTTATCAATCAGTCAGTGAGCTGAATTGGTTGTGTGATGTCTGTGTTAACAATATTTCATTTGGCAGTGGCTGCCACTGATTGAGGCTTTTGCAGTCATTTAATTAGCAGTTCACTGACACTCCCAGCAGCTCTTTTCACCAGATGGGGCATAATGTATTTTCTCTGTCAGAATCTCTACTCAGCATCATGTTATCACTGTAATTTCTGGCAGACTTAATGAAATTACTAACACCACTTGTGCTTTTGCTACTTGAACAGGTGGAGCAATTTCCTGTGAAAAAGTAGTGTATCACTAAAGACACAGATCAGAAGAATCTAAGTAGCACAAACAGACTGATGTTTACAGCAAATATCCTTCTTAGCTTACCCAAAATGTATACAATATTTTTGGTTTTGCATTTATAATGTGACAGTTTTGACATAGATGTTTTACCCACAGCAACAGGTCAGTGGAAAAGTGGTTTAACCCAGAATCTGAGCGTATTAAAAAAGCCCTACCAGAGGACAAATTCAGTACAACATTATCGCAACCCATATTTTTTCATATTACAATAGGTTTTAATGGTGCGTTACTTATCATTTTCTTTTAGATTTTGGGGTAAGCGCATTCCTGGCTACAGGAGGGGATATGACAAGAAACAAAGTACGAAAGACCTTTGTTGGCACACCGTGCTGGATGGCACCAGAGGTGATGGAACAGGTGAGTGTGTCTCAGTCCATACAAAGCATTGTAAACATTTATTAGGGCTACTTAATGTCCTGTATAGTATGCATTTGCCAGAGTTTGCTTGTGTGGGGCATGTGCTAATGCGTTATCTGACATGATTCCACAGCTAATTAATTTGATTATAAATCTGTTGTCCTTTGTTTAACCACATTAACTTAAAGTCTCTCAGACTTGAGCGTCATCCTGTGACGTTACAGATGATTGTAACTCTGTGTCCACAGGTACGAGGCTACGATTTCAAAGCAGACATATGGAGTTTTGGAATTACAGCCATAGAGTTAGCAACGGGCTCTGCACCCTATCACCGCTACCCTCCTATGAAGGTGAGTCCTCTGCATGTGTGTTTGGGTGTTATTTGATCAGTGTGGTGTCAGAGCGGCACTTGTATTTTTCACTGGCACTGGAACAGACAAGAAGAAAACAGGGTCCTATAAATGTCTCAATAACCATTCTCTTAAAGTCTGTCTCTTTATTTGCAAGAAAATACATTTTTCACTTTTGCTTTCGCTCTAACCACCCAACTAATAAAAAGACTCAACCTTTAATCTAAAGGAACTAGTTACTTTTAGTTTTCACAACGTTGCTGCTTCAGTTTCCTGCTTTGAGTTTCTTTTCCTCATCTACACTATTTGGGTTTTGTGAGCAGCTCTGACTGTTTTTCCTGTCTTTACAGGTTTTAATGCTTACCCTACAGAACGATCCACCCACTCTAGAGACGGGTGTGGAGGACAAGGAAATGCTAAAAAAATACGGCAAATCGTTTAGAAAGCTAATAACTATGTGCCTTCAGAAGGATCCTGCCAAAAGGTTAGCTCTGCTTTCCACATATCAGCCAAATATTTCAGTGAGGAGAGCTGATGCAATTTGTGATCAATAAAAAAAAAACTGATTAACATTCTGCGAGTGCTGTGCTGAGATATGTTTTCCAACAATGGTACTTTTCTTTATCTCCAGGCCGACAGCCGCAGAGCTTTTGAAGTGTAAATTCTTCCAGAAGGCCAAGGTATTTGTTTCATCTCACATGTCTGACTCATGCTCTTTGTTTGGTTTTGTTATCTCTGCTCTGCCTCTGTTATGCCCTATATCTTAATATTTTCTGATTTGTTTACTGTGGTCATATATTCTTGGAATCTCATAATCTCAAATTCATTTCTCCATCCTCGTCTAGTTGAAGTTGATTCCTCTGTGACACAGTGATTCAGAGTCTTTGGATGTTTTTGAGTTACAAGCATAGGATTTTCAGAATTTAAAGATAGTGATTATTTAAAAGTGTGTTCCAAAATTTGTATCGTGTACATTTCAGTACGAACACATGGGAGAAGCTCACTGTATTGTTTCCGTTGTAGTCACTGGTCTAACATTTAACATTTCAAGAAAATGACTTCACAACTTTTATATGACTGATTTCTGAGGGCTGCCATTAAAGCTCTCTGTGAGCTCTTTGTGACTCATTACCATGTTTCTATCATGTTAGTTCACTGTGTTTCAATGATGCTGTGATTCATATTTTGATTCTTCTCTTGCAGAACAGAGAATATCTAGTTGAAAAGCTCTTGTGTCGTGCACCAAAGATTTCTCAGCGAGCTAAGAAGGTATGTTTACACAAACTCCACCTGTAAAATAACTCTGTTATTGACTAAACATTAACAAATTATGGCAGAGGGCTGGGATTGACTGATTGTTGCATTTACAGTCAACACAAGCTATTCACTCTGACTCTCTGCAGCACCTCAACCCCGTCATGTTGTGCATATGATTTAAAAATAAGGGCCACTGCAGAGTCAAATGGTGTAGATGTACTCAAGTTGTGCGCAGCTCTCTGCGTGTGGCACACTCAAGACGAACGGATTAAATGAATTGTTAACATTTGGTGTCAGAAATGAACACAATATTGTTCACTTTGCTTGCTCAGTTGTTTGCAGTTCATTAGGAGGAAATGTGATTTTCAGGCACAGCTGATATTGGCTTCACATAGCACTCCGCCTGGATGGCCAGGACAGAAATGGGAACAGAGGGCTATTGCTGAAAGGCACAGTGGCTGAGCGGAGGGGTGGAAATTCACTGACATAGTTGGGAGCAAATGGAGGGCATGGTGGAGAGCGGGGCCGTTACTGTGTATGACGTGAACATTACGCACGAACACGGCAGGGTATCAATAAAGAGGAGGGCACCCATGGTGGGAGTAGTGTGTGCTGTTGAGGTTTGTTGATGGTTAATGTGGTAACTGTAGTACACATAACTCTGACTGAAAGGGCACCCATTGCTAATACGCTACATGAATTTCCTCTATTAGGTTTAGCCGGTACAGCTCCAACACAAATTATGCGAAATGGGTCTTAAATGAGCTGCAGCGTTACAGCATTTCACAGCAAGACGTTTGCCAAATGATAAATATTAATGGAAATACAGGCACTTTGTGTAATGCTCTTTCATGTGTTTTTACGCGTGGATTCCTGTTAAAAGTGTAAAATTAGACCGCATGCAGAGCCTATACAGCCTGATTCACCCGATACTCTGAGTGGATGAAATGTTCAGAGGCAGTGTCCTTGGCCTTTTTTTTTTTTTTTTTTTTGCTGATTTGACTCAAAGAATCGTCTACGTTATACGCTCAGCAAACAGAGCTTGCAGAGACAAGCAATACTGCAGAGAGAGTCATCTCAGGATGCTGTGACCACTTTATGGGAACACTACTGTGTCCTTACTCACCTTAAAATCTTGCACAGGTATGTCCAAACCTTCAACTCCTCCTCATACAACCAGCCCACATCTGTCAGCCTCTGTGCACTGGAAGAGTGTGAATAGCTTTCTTTTGTCCTTCTGCTCCTGGTCGTTCATGTTGTGTTTCTGTAGAGTTTTCTTTTACTTTCTATGGTCATGGTTAACACATGCTATCCATCTCCAAGGAAACAAACACTATGGGGATTTAGGAGATGAGACTTTAAGCCAAGCAACTGGTATAAAACTTTTTACTGTTTTAAATGGGCTTTAACAGGGGACGTAGCTTCTCCTTGAAAATACTCCCACTAATGAAAAGCAGTTGGCAGATTCTCTGTTCAGCTGTCACCAAAAAGACTTATTTGAAATATGAATCTAAAATAGATTACATGCAGAGTCATTCTGTAGAGACGGTAAGTACATGTAGCGTTGAGTAGCCAGCAGAGGGCACACTGACACCCACAATAGAGCAGCTGGATAAGAATATTGTTGAAAGATTAGACATTAGTGGTTTACAGCCAAGGTAACGGGCTGCTCTCATTGATTTGTTACATAATGAACCGTGGGGAAGTAGAAGGGGATTGATATTGAGTTCAAATGTATGGTCCACTGCACAAGCAATGATAGGATACTGATTGGAGTTCTGCATGGGCGTTTTCTGAAGCCTGATTTCAAGACTCAGAGCATTTTACCCGAGTGTGAAGCAGTTTTATCTGTGCAATGGCTGATTTTTTACATCCGTATATGAGATGTTTCTGTCAGATGTTTCTGTTCCCACGTGTTTCTGTACATTTACAGTGGGTGGTTCTGTATTTGGCGTCTTTTCGTGTATATGTGTGTGTGTGTGTGTGTGTGTGAATGTTGGTCAGGTTATCATGTATGGCTGCAGAGTGCATTGATCTGTGTCTGTTCTGCTCAAGGACTCTGAACAGAAGCGGGGGAGCCTTGGTTCTATGTCAGGTTTGGAAAATAAACCTGACACCAGCAGAAGGGTAGTGCTTCTTCAACTTTGACCTTGTCTAGAGCTGAGGAGAACAATGGTGGTAGTGGCCTATACTTCTGTGTGCTGTCTCTTCTGTAACGCTGTGGTGCTCTTATGCCTCACCTCACCTCGCTGCTGGACTAGTCGTGTGTTGCATGTCTTACACGCTCTGCCAGGATGTGGAAGTGCAACAAATTACAGGCTTTTACCAAGGCCATAATTATGTGCTTTGTTATGCTGGTTACATTCACAGTTATATTACCACTGGTGTTTAACCAGGTTTAAATGGCATTGGATATCTCTCTTATGTTGCCTTTCCATATGATTTACAATGTTTTCCTTTTACTCACTGCGCTGTACCCCGGCTGTGCCCTCTAAATGGATTGTAATACTTTTATTGAACCTTAAGGTTTCCATAGGAGCACTGAGCAGCTAGTGTATACATACTGTAACTTAAAAAAGAAATACAAAAATAAGATTAAATATTCTTTCATGGTCTTCATCAGAGATGAAAATATTTTTGTATGGAGGATTTTGCTGTCCATATGAAATGTATTCATAGTATCTATCAATAAAAATTGTCAATGTTAGTTAATTGTAAGACATTTTAAGCAATAAATTACAGTAGCAATAAATGAATTACTTATAAATGACAATGTGAAAAAAACCTTTTTGCAACATCAAAAGGATCTTTCAATAACTAAGACTTTTTTCTCGTAATAGCAACAACACATTGACATACCAGACGTATTCAACTGGCTAAATGACTTGAATGTGGCTTAATGCTTTTCATCACATGTCAGCAAGGAGTGATCTAACAAACCATAAAACTGAATGGATTCATGGTTACAGCTCAATGCACCTACATATTCAATTGAAAAAAAAATCTGAATGATGTCACTGATATTGAGTGTGCCGGCTTGTGTGTTGTCGTGGTCCAGGTGAGGAGGGTCCCGGGCTCCAGCGGCCACTTGCACAAGACAGAGGATGGCGACTGGGAGTGGAGCGATGACGAGCTGGACGAGGGCAGCGAGGAGGGCAAGGCGGCGGTCAATCAGGGCAGGGTAGGTGAGACGCCACAGAGGCCCTCCACAGCAGGGGGCACTCACTCTTCAAACACTTCAAATGTGTATATCAGTAACAACTTTTGTGATGCCTGTTGGAGATTATTCTCGAGTATAGAAACTGAGAATTCACCAGTTACGGAGGTGTTTGTTGCTATTGTTGCATGTCATGTCTAGGCTGTAAATCAAACCGTTGTGTAACTTCCCCTCATGTCTTTGACCCTGTACATTCCTTCCCTCCCTGATCAGTTAGCTTTTTGGATAACAGATGGCTTATCTCTGAGAGAGCCTGTCATGAGGTCGCTTTAATGAGCTGGAAGATAGCTGCAAGGATTTGAGGCAGGAGGAAGTAGACAGCTATGATCAAAGGGCTCTTTGATAAAGATACTCCGCTTTAATGTGTGATGCAATAAATAATATGTCACCAAAAGTAATGATTTAAAAAATAAAATGTTGCTTCTAGTATTCTCATTAGGATGTGTTGTTAATTTCCTGTAAATTATCTCGGAAAAAAATCATTATTGTTGTGTTGCACTCATGAGTATGAAAATGTAAATGTGTGTTTGATTTTTCCCTCCAGTCACGAAGGGTCAAAGATGAGGCCAAAGATGTAAGTTAGTCCTCCCTCTCGTACACAAACTCTTAACATGCAGTAAAAAAGTTGAGCATTTTGGTGCAAACGAGTTGTCATGGACACACACACACATAAACACACACAGGCTTTATCCTCTCTGCTGCTGTACGATTTGATAACTTGGCATAGGGGCATTTTTGGAAATGCAATTAACTGGCCCACTCAGGCTGAAGCTTGTATAAGAATCATGAACTCAATTATGAATGTTGTTTCACCAACATTTTCTTTTAAATTATTATTATTATTTTTAAATGAAAACAGCCAAGCACCTGTTTTAAACTGTCAGACGAGGCCACTAAATTTCTTCTCGTTGATTATTGTGAATTGACTTTCCTGTGTTGTCTTTATAAGATGAGCTCTTTGATATTTACAGACGATGTAATAGCATTTGTGCAATTATGCCTCTCATTTTGTTCCTCCTAGAATGAGGAGAATGCCAACAATGTTCCTATTGAAGGGTTGTCTATTCAGCATCCCGAGGTGAGGGATTCAGCAGCAGCACTCATTTGTCACGATTCAGTGACCTTGATGCCGCACTGATTGTCTTGGTGTTTGTGTACGTGTATGCATGTGCATAACTGTACATGTGTGCGTGTGTCCGTGGGTGGATGCATCTGTGTGTGTGTGTGTGTGTGTGCTGCTTCTCCAGGAGGGATGCTCTCAGCAGTAATAACTCAGAGTAAATGGCTGTCTGCCTGACAATGCCAGCTCATAGCCTGGGTGTATCTCATCTAAAGACTCTCTGCCATTGTAACCCATTTTCTAAGGCTATTGTCATTTTGAAAATGAGCCAAAGCAGTTTGAGGTGTAGTCTTGTGCTCCTGTCGGGAATTAACTCTGACAGCTACTCAGCAGTCGTTTCTTACCCCCAAAATCCATTTCTCGCTGTAGAGAAAAAAAAGCCAATTTGTAATATGGTATTGATAATGTTGATAGATTCTTTCACAATACTCCTTAATGTATCGTCCCTTTTCCTTTTTCCCCTCATAACTTTTCCCCGCTGCTGCAATAAATTGGAGACAGTTTTCTGACACTATCACCCATGTGGGCGAGTGTGTGGTCACTAAATATGCACCTGTGGTTTATTTCTTTCTTCTTGTTTATTGCAAAGCTCAGTTCTCTCCTTCGTGGAGAGCATTTCTGTTGCCCGACCTTCGCATCTTTTTTTTTTACACAAGATGAAAAATAACTCACCATCAGATGATTTTTTCTTCTTCTCTCATTCAGGTTGAACCATATGTGGATACACCATACATTCAAGGTGCTGTGAACATGGTACTACGGCTAAGGTAAGACTGATGTTTTCAGATAATGTCCTCCATCATAGGCTGGCACATCAGGCAATTTTAAGAAGAAAAGGCAGCACGGGGAGGGGAGGGGTCAAAAAGCAGTGTTGAGATCTCTCTGTTTCCATGGAGCAAAAAAGCAGAAATGTGAAGCAGATTTTTCAGAGTACAGCTACATTTCTGGATTCATCATCATCATCTCTCCACTTTATGCTCAACGTGCACCTTACTAATACACATAATGACCGATATTTATCTGCGTCAGAGGGGTTTGGTCCGTGGACCCTCTCATCTCACTCTGTCTCACCGGTTGTGTCTTAGGGAGGAGGGTGTTGACGCTCCACTGGGTCTCTGGCTGCCATCCACAAATTGCTCCTCTGCCTTAGACTGTTTGGACTTGTAGCACCTCCTGTCTCTTTCACACAGTGCTGTTTCTAAGCACATCGTCATATTGATAAAGATTCAGAGTAATGCCATCAATATAGGATACTCCCTGTTTGAAAACAACAGAATTAGCACCTTTTACAGTAGATATGATCAGAAAATGAACTTGCTCAGTATTTGTATGTAGTTTACTTCTCGTCTCATTGTTACTCAGAATGCAAACTCACAAGTGGGAAGAAAGAGAGAACTGGGTGGGGGTGGTGTAGTTTAAGAGAGATGGCAGCAGACAGACAATGGTGTGTATTTGGCCAGTTGAAAGTCTGCCTGTAGCTCCCAGATGAGCTGGTTGCAGAGCATACTCTTGGTTGAACAGGCATCTGAAGGTTCCTCCCCAGGCGTCCAGCATAGCACAGACAACCATTTCCGTCTGTGCTGACTAACAAAGCAGAGTGGTCTGGACACAACAGGAGGTGGCAAACTGTTTATGTGGATGGTAAAGAGTCATTTTTCTAACCTGGCAGCGACAACAGAGAGGGAACAGACAGAGAGTTTTAAAAGTTTGGGCTTTTTCTCTTCCTCAGTTTCACAATTTGCTCTTGGGTTTAGTGATGTTTGATCAGTCTGTGTGTTTTCTAGCTCCCAATTCGACAAACAGATTTAATCTGGTTATCATTTGTACAGTTACGACATATGTAGCTTTAAATGGTCCTGGTAACTTAAAGAAGACGCTTGTGAAAATGTGTCAAAGCAGAGTCGTGCACTACATGAATGAATGTCCTTTACAGAGAACTGTGCTGACTGTGTTTAATGTGGCCGCTGCATCAGGTCCTCTCTCTGGTTTTTCAGCTCAAGTATTCAGTATTAGAGATATACACATGTGGTGGATGCTTTCTGAGATGTAAGTCCAAAAGCTTAACAGTATTTTTTTTATCCACAGAAATCCAAAGGTTTAGATGCTCCTCTCTGCCCTGGTGGATTACCTAGACCTTTCAGTATTAAAGGGGAAGATGTGTTGACGATGAGAATTTTGTATTTTGTTTTATATTTTCCATAACTATAAAAGATACTTGACAGAAAGCTGACATTTTATTTGATGTAGCAGCAAGATATAAGGAACCCTTTGAAAGGATGAATAACATCAAGCTCCTCTTTGTGTACAGTTTATCCTTCAAATGCTCTATAATAGGCCAAATCTCTCCCCATCTGAACAGATGGTGTGTAACACTGACTTAGAATCAAGTTTTAGCAGCATTTTGCTTTCTTTTGAATAAGAGCGAGCAAACAGGTTTGCAGCAATGTTTTCCCTAGGGAATGTTTCATTTGGAGAAAATTGACTTTTTTTGTGTTGAGAAGGATTTGGCTGGTATGTTTTAAAGTGAATCAGCACAGAGGGTATTATACGATGAGAGGCTGCTGCATTCATATTTTGGGCTTTTCTTTGGCTGTGTTCCTATGTTTTGGGGGCAGAAGAGATATTTATGGTCCTCCCGAATAGTATGAGACCTGCATAAGAAGCAGTATTTCTAAAGCAGGGTGATTAAAATGAAGGATTTATCTGGAATATTAGATGTATGGTACATTTTGATGGATTTTCATGTGTTTAAAATATTTTATATTTTAAATAAGGATCTGTTAACTGAATTATCAGTGAGGTTTTCTTTCAGATAGCTCAAATTCACCAATAATGAGAGTGGTTTTTAACTAAGTCAAGGTCATTTGTCTGAAGTGACCATTTATCATTTTAAAGCTGGCTGGCTAAAATGAGCAATCCAGTAGTTTCTCATTAGTCCTCATTGTCGACAAGAAGCAGTTAAATAACCCTGGATCTGACTGTTTGTTCTCAGGTACAAAATTATACCATGATGGAACCATTTACAATGGCTTTTACAATTTGTAATAGTTTTAATACAGTAATGGTAAAATAATAATCCATCAGTGTCATTACATTTGAAAGAACAAAATAAACAGCTAATTGGTCTCCGCTCTCTACTAATAAATGAGTTACAGCTGATTAGTATGAGTTTATGGTAATACGATCCCCTCAGTGGCAGTGACAAGGGAAAAGCAGCAGCATGATTGGATTTATGTCAACATTTTGTTTGGAACTTGTTCAATCTTTTTTCTTCCTTTCCTTTTTTCATAAAGGCAGGACTCCTGAGAAAGGCATTGTCAGTAGTTTAAAGAGGACGTTAAGACTTTGCATAATATACTTGGCTGTTGGTGCTTTGTCATTGGAGCTCAAATAGCTCAAATAGCACAGATGCAAACTGGTTCACTAAACAGGGTCCTGAGGTGACATCTCCATGTCAACGTGCTTTTTTTTAACTAGTCACTAGTCTGTCAGCAGCTCTCTCCGTTTGGCCTATTATATATTTTTAGGTTTAAGAATTTTAGTAGGGCAAAACCAGAACTGCGAGGATGTCAGCTGGGCTCAGAAACATTTACAGATTTCCTCACATTTATATAGACTAAATGAATAATAGACTAGCCAAAGTAAAAAAAAAAGAGAGATGAATCAATTACAAGTAATATAATTATGTAATGCTCTATTTTAAAGCCCCCTAATTAAAATCAAAATCCAAGGAAGTTGGCTTAAAATGATTCATTAATTTTGTAGACATTATAGGGAACATAGGAATTCATTTCCTTGAAAGAAAAAACTCAATGGAAACCTTATCATTGAATTTAACATTGTAAGTATTGTAAACATTTAATATGTATTATTCAGGTGACCTAATGTGCTTTGCCTAAAGGACGCTTCAGGGTACACTAGCAATAATTTAGAATTAATTAATTTGTCTGCAGAGTCACACTGAATGCTATTTCAATTTCCTTATAATTAAAGCCAAGTAAGACAGTTTGCTCCAGGAAGCCATTCAGAAATTATTAGAAAAAAAAAAAATCTTTACCAGGTAGGTGTAGTTGTGACATTTTCAAAACGTTTTTTTTTTTTTTTTTTACTAACACACTGTTTTCTGAGTGATATCTGAACCTCATATTTAACCACTACATAAAAGTGATTGCCTGAATTCTCTTTTATGTGCATCCAGCCCATGTGCACTGTTAAGATTTGAGCTTTGGCTATTTTCACAGTATCATCATAGCAGTGACTCATTTTCCAATTATCACTGTGAAGTATTGTTTAGTGGCTGCCTGTCAGTCACTATGAGTGTATGTTATAACACTGTAGGACATCTGTTGTTTGTTGGCCTTGGCCTCATCATGTGTTGAACATTTTCCTCACTTCCTGTCAGTAACTGTTTCGATCAACAATATGATGATTTACTTACAAAAACTCTGGAATCAATTTTAATGAATTGCTCTGGAGATCGCTTTCCTATTCATGTCACTAAATATTTCGTGAGCTCCTACCTGGAATGATAGACTTATTTTTTAAACAGTCTGTCACAAAATAATGTGTCATGAAGCTGCCATTCAGCTGTCCAGTGGGATTATATATATTTCACATGCGCTGGTTAGCTCACATGTCAAACACATACAGGGTGTAGATGATGGTGGGTGAAATGTTAATGCAACTGTGAAAACATGAGGACGGTCAGAGCCCTATTTAACAAGGTAATATTAACTTTAACGTGTCATGTGAAAGTCTTCTATATAAAGGCTCATCCCACGTGGTGCTGAGGTAGTCTGTCTCTACCCACTGTTGTTTATCCATGGAGGAGGCAGAGTTAAGGCACATTTTATTTGGGCAAGGTTACGATCCTCTGACACATGTTGGCTCGACCGGCTTGGCAGTTTGTCCCCTCTGCCCCCGCTGCAGGGAATGGAGATGTTGTTGTTCAAGTCTATCTATCAGAAGCTTTTTTTATTTGGTTTGTTTTGGCTGTAAATCTGAAATTGAAGTTGACTCACATTGATATTGAATCCTCATTTGTGTGCTAGTCTTGTTATTGGTTTAACAAGACCACAAATGCATAACACTGCCAATGCCAAACACTACTACGAACATTGAGAGAAAATGGTGCTAAATGCCCAGTGTGGCGACCTTAAGGGAGGAAAAGAAAAGAAAAAGCAACTAAATCCACCCCCCTTTACCCAGATTTGGCCAATAATTAGTACAAAACAAAACAAAGGAAACAATAACCTCCTTGTCGAAGGTAATTACTCTCCTACTGTAGTTGTTCAGGGGCAACTCCTCTGTCACATACTAAATATCGAAGACAGATTTTGTGATGCAAATGAATGCAGGTTGTTTCTGCAAAGACGCCAGGGCACATTTTATTAATGCTATCGAATGAGCTGGATGTATACATGCTTATTTTTATCCATTTTACTTGGGTTGAGGATATGTATCACTTCAAATTGAAGCACTGTGTTTTGAGATAATAAAACCCAAAACATTTTAATGAACAAGTCCGTCCTCTACCTCAGTATGTTTTATGTTTTCAAACAGACAAAATTTAATCCATTTGAATGTTCATTACTTTTTATATGACCTATGCATCCAATTATTTTTCTTTTACTTGTGGAAAGGAGATTTACATTTATATTAAACAATTATTCAAAAATGACTTGAATGTTTTTCACCTCCTGTCTAAAACATTAGAGTTTGGTTATTGTTTTCTGCAAGAAAATCTCTAAAAACCCACTTTACGCTACCTGGTTGGCTTTGAGCAACAAACTTAGCCAACAGTTGTTTATTGTTGTTTATTAGATGGATCCCCATTAGCTGCCGCCTTGGCGACCACTAATCTTCCTGAGGTGCATAGGGTACATAAAGTACAGTATAACATCAATGATATACTAAGACATCAATACATACAGTCATACATTCCGATCGTAACTACACTTCACTTAATAAACACTACCAACAATAACAACAACAATACACATATACACACGCACACGCACACACACACACACACACACACACACACACACACACACACACACACACACACACACACACACACACACACACACACACACACACACACACACACACACACACACACACACACACACACACACACACACACACACACACACACACACACAGGTCAATTTATACATGCATACTATCACAATATATCAAAACACCATGATTGATACACTATAGTAATAATACCCACTACTATCATAATAATCCTAATTTCAATACCAATAATGAATTCCCAGTCATATGGTCAGCTGCATAAGGTGAGCCGTGAGTTGGTGAGTGTAACGCAGCACTGAGCAGATAAATAGCCAGAGATTTCCCTAGGGAGATGGTGGAGAACAAAATAGAGCTAAAAAAGTGAGGGAAATACACAAATGCTGCTCAAAATGATGTTAGTGAATAAGCTCAGTTAAAAATAAAAAATAAAAATCAATTAATTTAGTTTTAAGGACACCAATTTCATCCTCATTTTCATCCATGTTTGACAAGCTCAGTGAAGCTGTTCCTCCAGTGTTCACACACCATCTGTGCTGCTTGTCCACCTTATCATCCCTTCGCCTATATGTCACATAAGTCATTTTCATGTCTGCTGCACAACCTCGGTCTCCTCTCCTGTCTCCTGATGTTCTGCCATTCAGTCATGTATTTTCCGCTTTTATGAGGGAGCTACAACATCATTTTGTTAACTACCATGTGCAAACACACCCACTTGTCTCTCCTTTCAGGAACTCTAGAAAGGAGCTGAATGACATCCGGTTTGAATTCACTCCAGGGCGAGGTAAGCTTAAATTGATCCGAATGTGCTATATACGCTTTGTGATAACAGCTTCAGGCTGTGAGAGTTGTTATGTGTGTAATGGCTAATGGCAGTGTGTGTGAACGGGGATGCTCATGACAGTATCTAATTCAATATCTAACACAATTACCTGGTAAGTGGATTGTTGCAGGCCCAATATTTGTCATGTTATTCCCTCACCAGACACGGCTGATGGCGTTTCCCAGGAACTGTTCTCGGCTGGTCTGGTCAACGGACACGATGTGGTTGTTGGTAATGTCACACCTCTCTGTTCTCGTAATATTGTGTTGTTTGAATACCTACCCAAAGCCATTTACCGTAAAACATTACTTAATGGTGTGTTAGTGATAGGATGTTACTAAAAGTGCTATAATCACAGACAGACATTTATTTCATTTGGCCCCTAGAACCTGACATAAGTCAAATTTAATCTAGAAATGTCTTGTTTTTCTTAAATACAGTACATTGCACCTGATTCTACATGATAAGATAATCTAACAATAACCTTAAATGCTGCTTTCTTTAGGAACTGATTTCCTAAAGTATTGCTTTCTTGTGTTATTGACATGTCCTGAAATGCACTGTGCATATTACAAAACTTGTTTGTTTATTTTTGTGACTGTTACAGTTGCTGCCAACCTTCAGAAGATTGTAGATGACCCGACTACCTACAAAGTATTGACCTTCAAGCTGGTGAGTTTCCAGATGATTGATAGCCGACGAAAGCCTCAGGGGTTTGTCGTGCCCAGCCGCAAACAGCTTACTGATGAGAGGTTCAGTTCGTAGTGTGACAGCTGGAGTTATTAGAAAGGCCACAAACAAACCAAACTGTTCCAACATGGGCTGGCTGGCTGTCATTGAGAATTTATTACAGTGTTGAGAAGGTGAAGGAGATTCGAGATGTTACTAAATGGCTGAAGAACTACCAACACAGAACTTTCATCAAATACCAATATTCTTTGTTTTTTAATGTTCGCAATGTCACATCATAATTTTCATAATTTTATCCATATTTCACACAGCATGTACTCACTGTCACTCATATATGAGAGCTATAATAATAAACAAAAAAATCTAAAAACAAACACACAAAAAACTTTTAGAATAATATGTTTTCATTTCACTGTTACATACTTTAATTTCAACTGTTTTGTTTGTGCTCAGACTAAAGTAAGAGACACTGAATTTATAATAGCCATTGCATATTTAAATACAAATGATTCACATAGACTATTGTGTTGATCCATATTTAATATGTGTTATGTTATAAACAAGCTTCTTGTTCATACAGTTTTGACAAATTGATAAAAATGGATTTTCACATCACATTTAGCCCCAGGATTGAGTATCTGCCACTAGTGAGTGTGATCCAATGTGTATTTTTGTGCTGTTTGTTTTCCCCTGTGTAATACTGCTACATAGCTACTGCCCGCAGGAAACCGATATTAAAAGTAGTAATGTAATTGAAATGTTTTACGGCTGAGCAGCTCCGCATCAGAAAGAATGAGCCTCGCACCAGAGCTTCCATTTGTTAGTTTTTATTATTGTTTCTTGTATTGTCTGACTTTGTTTTGTGCCACATTCATGGAGATAAGTGTCATGATTCCCGACAGCCTCTCTTCATCTCCAGCATGAAGAAAACACTTAAAGGTCAAAGACAGTTTCCAACCAACAGCACCACCGCTGTTTTCTTGCTGCAGGCGTCGCTCGGTGATGCACCTTGTTAAATCATAACAAAAGCAGCTGGAAGCTGTTTATTTATCTGCGTGTTGCACGGTTCACCTGTGGGTCACTTGTTTTGAGTACAGTAATGTCTGCGTGTGATCCCGGCTCATTTAATTACATTATCTGAAATCACAGCAGACAGAGAGTAACTGCATGATACATTCATCATGTGCCACTTTAAGGAGTCACCTCTGCCTGGCTATTAGAGAAACACTGGCATTTATTAATAAATCAATAGTGCAATCTCAGAATTTTACAAAAATATGTAAATTATGTTTTATTGACATTTCTGTTGTGGCTAAACAACATCTGTGATTTGGGTCACAGTGTTATAGCTACACACTGACCTTTTTTGTTGTTGTTGCCATGTTTGCTTTATCAGCAGCTTCTCAGTGTTGCAGGTGGATGGATCTCTGGAGAGCCAGAGTGAGGGCAGTTTTGGGCATGTAGATATATGCGTATGCTTACATTTCCATATATTAACTCTACTCTACTGCAGGGAGTGTAAAATCCTCACTGTGGCTCAGCCCCTCTCTTTCTAAACCAAGAGTTATGAGCAGCAGTGTCACAAAACCCAGTGAGTGAGAATAATTACCCTCACTAAGGGAACAATTCATATCTTTTTACGCAGACAGTTTATAGCGTGGGTGGCACTCGAGCAGCTTTATGGCTTCACCGAACAAGAGGTCACTATAGACTCTGTGAGCTCACAAAAAGTGACCTGTTTTAATAACGGTCCCACCGTGTTGATCAGATAGCTGCAGGGCTTTCAGACCCCCGGGAGATGGAGTTTCTGTCTCCAATCAGGTGTGAATTGTTGGAGGACGGGAGGTTAGGTCACCCATTCATACTGAGTCTAGGTGAGAATAGCTGAATGAAAAAGAAGTCTCTGAGGTTTTCAGCGAACACTGACAAATCTAAATGCTCACTGCCTCTAACCTGGCCCCAGTGAATAGCATCTGAGCAGCGTAGAAATTGGGGTGAGATGAGTTCCTGGAAGGTTGAACTGTCTGTGCAATAAATATTGTGTTTTGTCAGTGAGAGCTGTTCATCCGAGGGATTGTAGAATTCATGGTCGACACAGTATACGGACACCTAAATATGACCATAATCCTTATAATATCTCTCATATGTGATTGGCTAACATCTCATTCCAAAACATTAAAGCAGATATCAGCTTCACGGCCGTTTCGGCTAATGCTGCGTTCAAGGCAGGCTTTTGAAACCGTAAGTTACAGCTTCAAGTCACAACTACGACTTGGTAGCGTTCCAGGTAACCCGTAGCTCGTGTTTTTACCATCCTGTTGTCTGTGAAAGTTCCCTATAACGGCCACTCGTAACTTCCGACCCGTGAACTCGTACCAGATCGAACTGGTATGACTTCACAGGAAGGAAAAACACAAAGTACGAGTTTCTTTGAACGCACCATGAGTTAGCAGCCCCCGCCCTTGTCAGGCATCAATTGGTCCTCGTGCTACGTCACCACATTCACGCGCATCCCTTGGCTGCACACACAGCCCTTCATGCCGTTCTCTCTCCTCATTGGATAACACTTGTATCCCACAAGGAAAATTTTCTCCTGGGGTTACAGCAGAGCAGAGTGACGGAGAGACTCGTGTTTAGGCTGAAATACTTCATGTAAGTGATTGCTGACGGAAAATAGGACTATTTAGGACTTATATTAACAAAAACATTCCACTGATATCTGCTTTAATATAACACTGTAATAGATCCAACTCTTCTAGGAAACATTTCCAGCAGATTTGTTAACCCTGTTGATTTTGGTCCGCTTCAGCTACAAGAGCAGTAGTAAGGTCGGCCACTGACGCTGAAAAGGCATGACTGTGATTCAGTGCTCCAAAATCATGTAACTGCTGTTGCATGGGGTTAATGCCAGGTCTCCAGACAGGTCACTCAAGTTCTTCTGCACTAAACTTTCTCACTCTGTACAAGTTAAACTAACACTAACTATTGTTAAAAATACCACTGTATGCTGTAGGTTTGCTTTAGTTGCATCACAACCACAGTGCTTGTCTAAACCATGAAAAACAGCCCCTGGTCAAAAGAGAAATGGAGAGGATATGTGTTTTATTCCATTTTTACAACTGCAAATTAATCTTTTCATTTCCATTTTAGTTTTTCTTTTCTCCTGAACTGCTGCGGATTTGTTATCTCAAACACTGCAGCAGCATTGGCACCAATGATGACCTAATTTAAAAACAGATTATTATTGTCCAGATGTGACCAACCACTTTCTTACTTACGGTCACGTGTAATTTTCTAAACTTTCCAGAAGAACACAATTAACATTTGCACACCCCTAAATAATGTAATTGGCCTTTCATTTATTATCAAATTATTCAATAATAGATGAAATGTAGGAGCAGTCGTTTGTGGCAACATACTGACAGAGAAGTACCAGACCAGAATTAATATTGACCAGAAACATAACTCCAATTTAACATATCTCTGCTGGAGATGTAATTGATTAAATTGTGTTTTCTAACAAGTCAGACCTATCAACTTTGAAAGATAGTGATTTCTACCAGCCCCCCCCAAAATGGGTCAAAGTTAGGACATAGTGGTGTTTATATTTTTAAAGGAAAAAGACAGAAGAGGGTGGCAGTGTCCGATCAGTTTTTGATATCAACCATTACCTGAGTTATTGATATGGGGAGAGATCATCTCACCTACAGACAGTGTATTCTTATGGTCGTCTTTTTAACCTATGCACACAGCTGTCTGTCTGAACCTGGATAACTTTCTTCTTAAGTGAATTGACTGAACTGAGGTCCTAGTTAATAATTACTGGATTGTGTGCCTGAATGTTGTTTTCAGAGTTATGAGAATAATACTAAGCAGCTTCGGTTTGTGAAATAAAGAGCCATATTTTCAATCGCCTGATTAATCCAGGGTGTTGTCCTGCAGCTGTTCATGAGATTTTACACCATCAGTTCCTGTGATGGAGATCCGAGTATCAGGATGCAACCTGTTCCTTCCCGCTGACGCTCTTGATGTCTTTACTCCTTTTGCTTAGGCGTCCAACTGCGACGACACGGAGATCCCGGACGAGGTGAAGCTGATCGGCTTTGCACAGCTGAGCGTTAGCTGATGCTCTCTTCGTGCCTGAAGCAGGTGAGACAAGGGAGACAGTTCAGGGCAGACAGACTGAGGAACACACCACCACCACCTCCTGCAACATCTTCCCCCAACACCTTCCCCCCTCGAAAACTCACCCAACCTCCCCACCTCCTCCACCTCCTCCCTGCTCCCTCACTCCCTTTCACCTCCCACGTGTCCAAGCTATGCCTCCGCCCCCCCTCGCCTTCACTCCCTTAGCACAGACCTCCCTGCTCACTGCCCCCTCTGACCTTTAACCTTAACAACATTCCACCGCCCAGTGCACAGACCGGGATCAGGATACAGCCCAGGAACCTAAAGATGTACTCAGGTGGTGAAAGAAGATGATTAAGATGTAGCTTTGAATGTTTTATTTATTTTATTTCTTTCACTCGTTTTTATTTTACATCTCATTACCTCTGTGTTCAGCAAAAGCTCTCATTATTTATTGAAATGAGAAAATATATTATATATTTTTTTTCTCTCATGCTGTTTTGTTGCCACAGTAAAAACAAATTTGCTTTGACTCACACCTCACCAAACCCACCCAGAATGTAAGACTTAGTGAATTTATGGGGACAAGCACATTTTCATAATAACATAATGAATGTCTAAAAAGAAAAATGAGTTGTATTTCTGTGTCAAGACCTGTTTGACATTGACAAGAAGGGAAAAATTTGCTTGAGTGTGCAGAAAAACAAAACGAGACCTGGACGTTACTGTGTATAATTTGCTGCTCTCGACAGTGTTAATGCTTCAAAAAATGCTAGAGGTGCCTTGTTCATTTTTCTGTGCCTAAGAAAGTAGTCAAAGAGTGAGACCACACAAAGAGCAGGACCTGCTGATTTCCATTTCACAAATGTATTACTCCAGCAATGGCACAGTTCACGTGAAGTATCTTAATGAGACAGGCTACAATGCACTTTTTTGGGCTGAGTGTGTGCTCCCCCTGACAAGCTGATGCTTAGCCCCTGGAGACAAGTTAACTCGTGTGCTTTCGTCACCAGACTCATACAACATAACGGAACCTGTACTTATAATGTAATCTGCTCTGGTAAATGTGTTTTCAGATGCCAGGCTAATAAACAAAAAAACACAACAGTTAAATCTTCTTGCTCTGTCCTGCTGCACTACAAAGAGATTTTTTTTTTGTTCCCAAAAAAACATAGTAGTTACTAAAATGTACTGTATGACAATGCATCTGAGGATGAAACCAAAAGGCATCTATTGAAAGGGTGACGAGCCATTTGTTTGTTCAAACAAGTCCAGTAGCTCGAAATTATTTTTCAGTATTGAGGTGGTAAATATTAACTTCTACTAAATTCTTTATTTTAAGAAGTAATTTATTGTGTTTTCTATGTACAGTACGTGTACCATTTCAGCATATTACCCCTGTTCCCTCTCTGTAATCTGCTGATGTCAAATTTCTGACGAGGAGCAACAAATAAAGAAGAATTGCTATTATTAAAAAAAAAGAAGGTGTTGAGTATTTAATATGAACTTAAATACTAAGGTTGCTAATGTTAGAAAACTTTAGCTGGATCGCACTGTGCAAGTGACATTAGAGAGTGAATTTGTTGACTTGCTGACTTCTAGTTGTGCAAGACATACTGCATTTAATCCTTCATCCTCAACCTGTCATTTAACATGTGTGTGACCAAATATGTCACATGTACACACATAACATCATTTTTAATAATCCCATAAGGAACAAACCAACATGACGATAGCTTAGAGAACCGAAAAAGGCAACAAGTAAAAGCAGTAATATAACTTTAATTATTCAAGTATTTGTTTTTTAATATAAAAAACATACAATATATAACAACAACCCCTTGCGGGATAGATGCTTTCACAGTAAATGTCACATTAGCTTATAATACTACAAAACCTCTGAAAAAAAGAAAAGAAAAGGAAACTGGTGGCTATTGAAAGCCTCAATTTCTGAGAAACAAAAACTTTTTTTTTCGTGATGTCAGTAGCAGTGCTTCAGTCTGATACGCCAGATACACATGATAATACATCCAGTCAGTAATAGTTTCACCTACAGTTGCACGACTGTGTTTCTCTTGATGTGTGGAGGAGCTGCTGACATACAGCGAACATAAGCAGCAGGAGTAATGAGAAGCTCGAAGCTGAGAGACTCAATTAGTCTTCCTCAAGTCTGAAAATTTCAAAGTGCATCTAAAAAAGAAAAGAAAAAGAAAACAAACAACAACAAAAAAACCAACCCCAAATATACATCTGAGTATTTCAGACAGAAGAGGCAATGAGATTATGATGACTATATGTAAACAAGAACGTCATCAGGCAAAGTCTTTAAAGAAGCATCCGGTGATTTCTGCCATGTGGTTTCATTATTACCTATACTGGGGCAAAATGACCAATTGAAAATGACCAGTTATATCTCTAGGAGATTGGAAATTTATAATAGTCTAATTGTAAGCTTTGTATTTGACTTTGCATTATACTGTAAGAAGGATGCAAAGAGGGGCAGAGCAGCGCGAGTGTAAATGTAGTTTTTATCTCAACAGACAAGCTGATTTGTTGCTGGAACAGATTAATATTTGCATTCTTGTTGCCTAGGAACTCTTCTTTCATTTGTGAATACTATACAATAAAATGTATAACATTATAGCTGCGATGTAGTGATTTGTTACTTAATACTTTCCTGCACAGAACTTCTCTTTTGGCTAATAATATCAGGGTGCAGAGTCAGCAGCCATGGAGCTGTAGAGGTTCAGTGTCTTGCTCAAGGACACTTCAGTAGGGGGAGAAGGTTTGTCAGTGTGAGAGCTTGAACCTGTCCCTGCCCATTAGGCCACGCTGTTCAAATGGATGACACTCACTGATTTAATGCTTCTAAACAATAATGTGGTCGCACTGGAGCTAGAACACAAGAACAGAATTACTGTCAATAACAACACCACATTTCAATTATGCGTGAGAATAGGCGCTCTACAAGCCCCATGCATTCATTAACAATCATGAGGTGTAATCAGCAGAAAAAGACAGAGATGGTGTTAATGAAAACATCTGTCATGAAATAGAGACTTGCAGCAGCCTTCAATGTTTTTTTGTTGTTGTTTTTTTTTACATTAATCAGTGTGTAAATGATGAGGACTGAAAAAGGACAAAAGGCAAATAAAAGAAAAGAAAAGAAAAGAAAAGTTTTGTTGTTGTTCAGTGGTCCCCTAACATCTCAGGTGCTTCTTGCTGGACATGTCATTCCAAATGCGGTGCATCTCCTCCGGGGAGATCTGGTGGACGGTGATAACCCGCCTGTACCTGCAAAGACTGTAGGCCATTTTCCAGTGATTAAAACCACTGTTCTGATAAGGGTGTATACCCAGCTTACGCAAACACAATCCCACATAGACATCCTCCAGGTGCAACAGTCTTGTGTGTAATGAAGTCTTGTAGATTAGCTCAGCTACATCTGCTGAGAACACGTAGCCTGTGCCGGAGCAGAAGGGAGGGTATTTGTTCTCAGGGTACAAGTCTCTGGACATGTACCACTTACTGCGCATATCTCTAATAGGACCACCGTTTATCACATAGCCGGTGAAATATCTTCTTCTGGGCTTGGTGGTGGGCTTGAGGAGCTTGTATATCAGATTGTCCATGTTGACGAAGATGTCACTGTCTGTCTTCATGACGTACTGCGCCTTGGGGCAGAAGGTGGCCACCCAGCGCATGCCCATCATGGTCTTGAGGGTGAGGTTGTGGTAAGAATCAATAAAGTTCTCCACCACTATATCATGAAAGATCTGACTCTCCTGCTCCACCATCTGGTTGAGGACAGCGTCGGTGTTGATGCCCAGCAGAAAGACGGTGAGGATGCGGATGTCGCTGAAGGTGCTCTCATCCCCCCACGTCTCCCGGATGGCTTGGCGGGCGTCAAACTCCTTGTGAGTGGTGCTGATGAGGATTACCAGGAAGGGCGTGACGCTTTCGCACTTCTTCGGCTCGTTGATCACAAATTCAAAGGTGTGTGGGTTGAGGGGGCGGGTGCGGATGTTGGTGAAGGTGACGTTCTTGTGAGGTTTCACAGTCTTCCGTATGGACACAGACATGTGGCTGACATAAGTGGACGTCGGACGAGATATACTCAGGTACCAGAGAGCACTCGCCCAGCAGACCACTGTCAGCAGGTATAAACATGACACTTTTGAAGGCATTATGCTGCATTTAGGTGTATTTTGATGAGCTGGATCATGTAAGGCTTTCTTTCCATTAGCAATGTTTCACCCAGCAAGGCAGCATTAAGCTGCGCCACTGTGCAGTTTGACATTAATTGTCGGTAATGGATTACTTTAGAGAGAAGTGATGCTGTTTCTGTTTCAATGCAAAGCACTTTAAAGTGGTATGGATGTCCAGTTTCTCCTGGGGACACTGGAGCTTCTCCATTTATATCTGAAAGAGAGAGAGAGAGGAATGACATGAATATAAACACACACAGCAGGTGTATATATACATAAGACAGGTCTAAAATGTTTGAGTCAGTCATGAAAGAAACCATCACAGTTTGTTTTTTTTCAAAAACCAATACAGTTGTCAGTGGATGTAACGTGAATTAAATCCACTTGACTATCAGCTACAAGTTAAATGGATGAGGAAATGCTGCATGAATAATATTACATGTACACAATAAATAACCAACGCTCTGGAAAACATTGCACTCTCTGTATCAAACTTATCATTTGGATGGTGGGATCAAAAAAATATATAATCACAATTTCAATTTCTAAAATTAATTTGTTCCATCTGAGTGAGTCCAGTATAAGAGAGAAAGGAGAGGACTCTGATGAAATCAATATCTAATAAGTTTCATCACTGGAGAAAACATGTGGGGAAGACCGCGGTGCCATTAGCCGTTTAGCAGAAGTGACTCATTGTCAGACACATTTATATTATTCATTGCAGAGGTTTAGTTATTATTCACTGGCAACATGAATTGTGATGTGAGGATTGTGTGCACATTACTGCATCCCTGGTTTGCAACAGGCCAAATGTGCTGTGTGATTATTCACATTTTCTTTTTCTTTTTTTTTGTCTAACACTGAGTGATAAGCAACACTGAATATTCAATGGTTATGTTCATAATGAAGTTTATTTTAATAAAAAATGAGGGACACACAGTAACAACAACAGCAACATCCTGCAGATGGTTTCTTCAGAGCATTGTGAAAAACTGCAGCATTTTCTTCTAAAAATGTTTTTGCTTCAATGGAGAAAAACAGACCCTGTGAGTTATTTCATATATTATATTTTCATATCTGATACATTAATGTCTATACTTAAAGGTGTACAGAAAAGAAAATTGAATTTAAGCCCACTCTGGGTCATAAAATGAGTGTAATAACTCATCTATCAGACGATGTAGGCCAAACTTTGAGCAAAATTCTATTTTTGAGTAAATCCGGGATGAAAGTGTGTATTTTTTTTCCGCATTGGATAATGCAGGCGCACAAATTATACGTCAGTCTGTACACGATTCATCAGCCACTGATATTGAATCCGTAATCCGTCATTCGAACGTCTGAGACACGCACACACACACGGAGCTCGGTCTCGCCCCAAGCTTTGAATGTCCCGCCCGCTCAATAACGACCAATCAAATTCGTTTTCCTTACTTGGGTAAACTCGTGTTGCAGCTCGTGACAACTCGGCGCGACAAACAGGACAAACGGCCATTTCTATACACCTTTAAAGCAGAAGTAAGCGATCTGGTCGTTTTGGCTAACTTTCTGTCAGCAGATGGAGTTAGCAGTCCCCGCCCTCGTCCCTACGTCACCACATTCACGCGCATCCCTTGGCTGCACACACAGAGAGGACCGCCCCTTTATGCCGTTCTCTCTCCTCATTGGATAAAGGTTGTAGGATACAAGGAAAGTTTTCTCCTCGGCTTACAGCAGAGCAGAGTGACTGACAGACCCGTGTTTCGGACCCAACACTCTATAGAAGTGATTGCCGTCGGAAGATATAACTATTTAAGACTTATATTAACATAAATATTCCGCTTACTTCTGCTTTAATGTCTTTACTTCACTATTGTAGTTGATTAAATTGGAGGCAATTTTAAAGGGACAACGAGGAGTTTTGGAAAGCAAAGTGTTTTCACACTACATTTCCCATGAGCCTCCGCCCGCATGGTGAAATTCTAGGACCGGCGCAAGACGGACGAAAGCGAAGGTTCAAACGATCAGATACCGTCATAGTTCCGACCATATGTTATTCCCAAGACCCACCGGGCAGCGTCCGGAAATGCTGGGCGAGCCGACCGCTAATAATAATAACAAAATAACGATAAAGACAAAACGATACATTTATCGAAAATGGACCCATTAAAGGGACAACGAGGAGTTTCTATTCGGTTATAAAAAAGTCTCACGTTAATGTGGATGAATCTCCGCTACCCACACTTGTTAATGGGCCCATTTTCGATAAATACATCGTTCTGTCTCTATCGTTATTTTGTTATTATTAGTGGTGGCGGAAATGCTGGTCGAGCCGACCAGCGTTTCCTTCGTGGCGAATCATGAGAATAACGCAGCCGCATCGCCGTTTATGGTCGGAACTACGGTGGTATGTGAACCTCTCTGAACCTCTGACTTTAATTATTGATGAATGAAAACATGAGTCCGTCTTGCGCCCGGTCAAAGAAATGTACGGTGCGCGCGGAGGCTCATAAATGTAGTGTGAAAACACTTCGCTTTTCCGAAACTCCTCGTTGTCCCTTTAACAAGTGTTGGTAAGTGTTGGTAGATTCATCCACATTACGTAATATGAGACTTTTTTATAACAAAAAACAAACTCCTCGTTGTCCCTTTAAAGACTGAACATCGTTGGTTTAATTTCTTCATGATCAAGTAAATCAAGTGAAGTCAATCAAGTGTTGTGTAGCAGAAAGTATAATATTTAACTTTGATTGATAGAAATGGAAGTGGTACTTCAAATTTGTACTTAAATACAGCACTTTAATATGTTCATTTTCCTTATTTCTGTTAAATCATTACTCAGTTAAATGCTTTGAGTCACAATGTAAAAAATGTGATACATGGTTCTCATGCGCAGGCTGACATTTTACAAGAGGAGACAAATACCCTTTTAAACTCAAACCAAAAAAAAAGGGAAGAAGCTCTTGTTCTGTGGCACAAAGGAGCTGTGGGGTTGGCAGCATTCTGCATGACAGTGTGATATGGTGGCACAAAGGGAACACCGTGCCATGATATGCTTCTCCCCTGGGGTGTTTTATTTTTTTTTCCTTCCCCCCAGTTTGTTCAGTGCTGCATTGCTGCACTGTCTGCCTCTGAGCTGACAGAAATTTGGCATGTCTGTTTCTTGAACAGTCATTCTGCAGCACGGAGACCGGCGCAGCATTTGTTTGTGGCTTTGCACAGGTGGCTGAGCACCTACAGTGGCACGTTAGCATGCAGATCATGTATCCCGGCTTTTGAAGCACCCAGTGACTTTTCTTCCTCATCCTGTGACGGCAGATCAGACGATGCACTTCACAAGGGAATGGCCATAATGCAATAAAAGTCTGCATATCCATCTTCAAAGCTGAAGAGTAGCGAAATCCACTTTGAGCAGACAAATGAAGCCATAATAACATGATTTGAATTGACGCATGGAGTGCAATTACCTGCAGCATATACCAACATTGTACACAAAGGTACCCTGTTAGACTAAAGGACATGACATTAGCAACAAGAAACATGCACACACTTAGAACAGTGCTTTTCTCCAATCATACACCTTTTAATGAAAAACATACTGCCCTATCTTACATTGTGACAGCATCTATACTGTTTATTTGTGTTGGCTCCAGAATAGATTTTCTGGCAGTAGATGATCAGTTTAAGACTGTCTTACAAATTGTGTTGCTTCTCAGTCTATTTTCTGCTGAACCATTTTTCCCCTCGAGTCTTTCAGTAAAACTCTTATGTTGAGAGTACTTGCTCACAATATCCGAGCTCTCTTCCTGCGAAATTACTGTTAGATCTCATAGGATTTGGAAAAGCAAACGATCGTTATTAACAACAGTTTACTCAGGTGCAAGAGAAACCCAGACGCCAATATTTTATAATAGCAGAGGAGGGAGGAGGGTCAGGTGGAGGGGAGACAGAATAACAGGGACGGAACAAGCAATGGCTGTTTGCTTTTAGATTAGTAACACGGTAACAAAAAAAAAACCTACACAAACGTAAGCCACATGCTGTGTGTACATGTGTACAACATGGCGAAGTGCACAGAAACCAGGGCCAGCTGGTAGCAAGCAATCACTGTGTCCCACATTGTCACACATTGACACAACTGAGGCAAAGTTTATGTGACAGTGCATTTGGCTGGCAGTCTGTAAAACATAACCTCCAGTGGCTTTTCAGAACAAACACTTCTCATCTGGGTCTCATGTGCGTCTCCACCACCAGATTAAACAGACTACTAAATGTGTCCCTGACTCTGACTGATACAGAGGAAAATGCATTTTACAGCTTGCGAACGTCTGTCATGAAGAAGTTCAGAATGAACTGGGGATGCTCTTGTGCGTAGAAGCAAAACTGAAGTGGATTACTCAATGTCCTGTTGCACCGCTTTCTGAAAACAGCTGTTTCTCATGTGCTGACAAATTGAAGCTTGAACAAAGTGACAGAAAGCGCACGATAGATAGTCAACATGAAATGTTTGTGTGTGTGTTTTGTTTTACACATTGAGATATTAAACGGGCCTCTTTGCCACTGGACTGTGTGACAGCACATCAGTCCTTGTGGGGATATTTGTCAGTTTTCTGAAGGTGGTGGAGATGTCACTTGTAGAACTTCAGCCATCTGTGTCTTGATAATAAAATAGGTTAGAATACACTCTCTGAAAAGTGCTATGTCTTCAGGGAGGATGGGAATCTATCTGTGACTCACTGCTGTAAACTGAGATGGAAAGGGCTGTGGTTAGCTGGTAAGCATGCTAACTACACACTTGCCAATTTTTAGATACCACTTTAGATTTTTTTTCTTCCAGGGTGGGTTGTTAAATTGATAAATCAATGGTAAAACATGCATGAACACATCAAAAGATTAATTTAAAATTTGAGTTTAGATTCCATCACATATCATTTAATAGTTATTTAATGCTAATTATTATTAGATCAACATCACATGAGCGTGGAATTAACAAATTTTGTTTTTTAATTTAACAATTAATTACTGAAATCCTTTTCTCAGCTACATGCTTCTCAGCTACATGCTTGAGACAGTTCCTGAATAATGGGAATGAAAGGTATGCAACATTTCTTCTAGACTGATGTAGAGCTGTTAATGCAAACTTTGCCCATGTGGAAATACTGTAGCAAAACCCACAAATAGCTCTTTTAAAGCACTGAGATGTAGAAAATACAGGGGGCATGAGAGGGTGCCAAAGGGGTTGCCATTTACTGATGTTCAGGTTGAACTGTGGAAAAGATTCGGCATAACGATGCTTTCTGCTCTGCTGCCCCTTCACTGAGAAACAGTTTCCCAAGTAACATCTGACCTCAAAACCATCAAATACAGCAAAGATTTTTTTCCAAATGCGTTTTTGGTGTAATGGTGTAATAAAAGTAACTACGACCTAGATAGGTTAGAGTAACTCAGCATGGCTGTCGAGATGATAATGTTTAACAACCCTCCACTACTGGGTCAATGCATTTGTTTTGGAGTACTGAACTTGAAATATGTAAACCATCTGTCAGAAATCCATCAAACAAAAAAGGAAAATGCTCTTTTGACCCCAATTTGTTAAACGGCTCATTAAATGTGCACCTGGCAGTGACTTTTGTTGTCAACTCATATCCACCACCTGGTAAAACTCAGACAGCCTCTGGTTCTCTGTGTGTGTGTGTGTGTTGAAGCCTCGATATGGTTAGCTGGCTGTAACATTGGGGAGAACCTGCAGGCCGGCTGCCAGACCTTTGCAGAGCTATTATTCCAATCAGCCTCCATAATGCTGGATGTCACACTGAGACTCGGTCATAAAATCCCCTGCTCAGTGTGACTGGGCTGGTGGTGACTAGCAGAAAGGATAGTAAAATATGGTAAAATGCAGTCTGTAAGGAGGGGGACAGGTGCAAATGGTCAGACCTCTGAGCACTGGACATGCAGGACATGAAGCAAAGTACAAAACACGGCAGGGTAGGGAATTAAACGGGGGCATAATTATCCCATGCTACCAACAGAGACCTCATTTATCATGATTTATTATATACCAAGAGGTAAACTTGCAGAGGGAACAAAGCACAAAGACAGCCATTCATCAGGATGTGACATTTCTTTCTCTAAGCCTCTGGGTTGACTGTTTGGAGGACCGGTTTCTAAAAACAGCCATTATGCCCTCCTCTGCACACAACAAAAATGTTTTGATTCATGGGCCCCTGACCATGTATAGACAGGTCTCTTAAGTGTTTAACCAATAGCAGCCTCTCTGAACTAATAGATTACCTGATTGAATTAACTGCCCGATACAAAGCTTACTGGGGAGCGCCATGTGGCAAAAAAAACTCGAATTGATTACCGTAGCTTTTATTTGACACACACACTTTGAATATTGCTGGTTTATATATTTAATCACACAACACACTACTGGCATGAATTTAGTTAAAAATATTCTTTTTAATGACACACACCTTGCATTTGCTCCCTGCATGATGACCACAGTGTAGCTGCACCATGCTGTTTTCATGGAAACACCTCTGCAGCATTTGGTGATCAATGCAATGTATGAGATTTTGGATTCCTGTTGACTCTTGTTCGCAGAGTCTCTATTTAAGATGCAGATCTTAGCATGGGTCGCGCCCACAGCATGCATGTCTTTGAGTGACATGAAACACTGATGACTAGATCGCCTGACGGAGTGTAGATGTGTGGAAAAATGATATGAAAATTGAAACACAGCGAGTGGCAAAGTCTCAAATCCCCCTGCTCAGCACTGTGTTGCTGAGGGCCACATTTGCAAGCTTATAGCTGAGATTGAAGTGACCTTGAAGAAGAAAGGAAAGTGACCGTCTGCACAGTTTCAGAGCTATTAAAAGATGTTTTTCATAACATTTACTTGAACCTCTCTACATTTTATGAACCAATCTTGCCGGTGCCCTATTAGAAAACATAAATCAAACAAAAAGCCCAGTTGGAAAGACATTTTCTCAACTATAGTGCCAGATCCCTTACCCACAAACAAGGCTGTAAAGCTTGCACATCACTCTGTCTGCACAAATGCTCCTCTCCAGAAAGACCATTGTGCACCATAAGATCTGTTGTTCTAGACGCTCAGATTGCTTCAGTATATCAACTGAGTAAACACACGCTTCCTCTGAGTAATGCCACACATCCCTTTCACGTATTAGACTGGAGAGACACTTACTGTGCGTCATTATTTACTTTTTTCTGAGCTGTGCCCGTTACTCTTTGATACAGTAGGTCTATTTCCCCTAGTTGCCATGGGTACCCAAGATGTTGTATAAATGAAAGTGGAATCAATTCAGTGACCTCCAAAGTTTTTGTCCACTAATTCAGACTGAAGCAACACCCACTTGTATGAATGGCTGCTGCTTTGTCTGTCGAGACTCTGTGGTGCAATGCAAACTATCATCATGAAATTGAACAGTCATAGGAAAAATGTCTTTGTGAAATAACAATTGACTTTAGAAAAAGGAAATTTTACAATAAGAACTGCTGAAATGAAATTAAAACGACCTCCAATAAACGGCAAGGAGGATTATATAACATTTCATATGAATTCGTTGCATTTTTAAAATAATATTGAATGAAGAATTGACGAATAGTCTCTACTTATACAAATTATACATTTCTTAATCTATATTTATGTACCCTCCAGATATATTATGGCATAATAAAATGTTATACTTTGATTTCTGAGATGGTTTTTACAAACACACATAAAATAATCACTAGAAAGTTACTTCTTGAAGTTACAACTTCTTCAAACTTTACTTCCTTCATTGAACTTGTGAATATGAATATGAAATATTGTTCATTTAAGATGCAAAATGTCTGTTGCTTCTTATCCAGTCCTTGAAACAACAACATGAGGATACAATCTTCTGATAGAGACATATACACAGCATAACCTACCCACATTAGCAGTTTAATAATGTTCTGCATCAGTGAGAGCTTGCCTCTGAGGTGTGAAATCCTATACCAGATGAAAAGGATCAGTTCTTCCATTTTCCATAGACTCCTCTCCTTTATATTGCTCCCTGACTGAAACATTAGGGGAATATTGTCATTTACATATTTTATTCTTAGGGCTTGATCTGAATAGCATTCTGCTATAATATCAAACCAAACACTGGGGGAAAAATCTATACAGCAATTAAATGAGTAAAGCTACATTAGGCTGAATGAAAACTTTTGATAGATTGAAAAACATAAAACTAAAATCGCACTTTACTCCCTTGAGTGTCACCACGTCTTACAGAAAATGAATACAATGTATACATGTTGATAGGCTATCTGAATGCTGCTCTTCAACACATACGCTTGGGTGGAAGACCACTTTCTGCTGTACAGTGTACCAGAAAATGCAGGATTAGATTTATAATAGGTACAAACAGTTTTTCCTTGAGGAAGTGAAGTGTAAAATAATCCTACACAGGGGTTGATGGTGGAGAGTCATTCAGGTTTCATTATCACAAGCACAATTATACTTTAAATCAAGAGGAAATGGCAGTTCATAATCATATACTGTAATATAAAGGCAGTGCATGGCTAATTTTAATTAACTAGAGGGTGCAGTAAAATGTAAGAAATTAGATAGAAGTGACTAAGCAGTGATTGTCCAGTCATAACTTGCCAACCACAAGAAGACATGACAGGCCTGCAGAGTAAATATCATCATTTATATATATATATATATACAGTATATACGTATATATATATACATATATACATACTGTATATATATATACACATACAGTATATACAGTATATATACTATATATAAAAACACAACATAATTTAGATCAACATAAAGAAGAAACATTAAATGTGTTTCTGGACTGTCAGGAAATGTTTATTTGTAAGCTACAACTTCTGCTTTTGTCGTGGTTATGATTTAGCACTCGATCACATCACATGGTTAAGGACGGTTAAAAAACATTATTGCCTTTGATACAAATTTTAATAATATAATGGTAACATAAATGACATGACAGGACATATTTACAGTGCTTATAGTTATGCCTGCATTTTTGTATTGTTCTTTAATTAGAAATTGCTTGAACTGCCAGTTTATCAGGTATACCTAATTATAACTACAGTAATACCGTCTAATGTTGTTTGAAATCCCAATGTAGCCCATGTCTGGCCCTCTGCGTTGTGTTTCGGTACGGACTGCTCCAGGTGGGGTTCGAACCCTGGTCTCCCGCACGGTGGCGACGATGCTAACCGTTTTGCCAAGAGATCAATGATCGCTTGGCAGTCGGGTTTGCACGTCTTTTATGGGTGAGTGAGTGCACCCGGACCCTTCGTTACACCAACACCATTACAATTAAACTACTAGTATCACAATTGTTGATTATGTCTGCCACAGAAGTATAACAGTCGCTGACAAAAACAAGAATATGTAAATCCATGGAATCTGTAATGTAAAGACTGTAGGGCATTGAGGGGCAAATTTGATGTTTTAAGAACTCAGTGTAATTTATTCAAACAACTTATACTGTATGTCTCCAACTTTTGATTCTGGAACTGGAGAAACAGATTTAAAAAACTGCATGGTGGAATAAACATTAAGCAATATTATCCGTACCCAAGACTCTTCCTCCATAAACATGCTATGTGTTTGTTATGTTATACTTTGAACAGGACTGGGTTCCTAATTAAAATACATTCAATTGTTCATCACCTGAGGACAAACAGAACATGCAGTTTTGAAGAGGAGGTGATCCTATTTACGACTTGCTGGTAAAACTGTTCTTGTTAATTTTAATCCTGGGCACAGCAGAGTGTGTAAATACGTCACTAGGGGTGAAACATAGAGATTAATTTGCCGGTTTCACTGGTAGTTGACAGGTAGAGTCAATCTAGATTCTGTTACAGTTGTGGACCGTGTCGCCTTGCTGCCATCACATGTGTCTGAAAAGTATTAGCCCTGAAGTAGGGGGAGCTGGATGTTTTCAAAGCAGATCTGCAGACAAACAGGAAGCTGGCACCCTGCTGAGATGATGGCTGCATTCTTCATACCTCAACAGACGCTGCCAGGTATCCACTACTCTTTTTTTTTTCTCCCCGGCCCTTCCCCAATGGCACCTTGTGTTGCAAACTGCATGCTCGCAGAATAAAAATGCCCACCTTGATGCCCATTAAGGACACAATCAGCCACCACTGCAATTTTTTGATGAGCTACTTTGGAAAAACAATCACAGCCTGCAAGAGCTACTTTTAAACTTTTCTTTATTACTGTAATCCTGGATTGAGAGTCTGAAGTCTGTGAAATATCCCAGACATGGATTATCATTCCACGCTGCCGGCCTGATGGATAGTTATTGGACAGAAGTGCTGGAAAAGTGTCAAGAAGTGTGAGAAATAAAATAAAACTTCTTCCTTATTACCAGCATAACACAGCAACTGTCTACCAAGTGACAAAACAAGCTGATGACTAATACTCATTTCTCAATTTATAACACTCTGAAGAGTGTAAAAAAGGATTATGCAATTTATTACACATGGCCTTCATATAGCTGATTCGATGGAAATATCCCCACATAATAATGATACAGTTAATTAAAGTGCTTGAGTTAGGAAAGCTTCGTGAAATGATGAAGTCCACTGGCCTGCATCAATCAGATCAACCCCTCTAAGAACTAAAATGTGCTATTGCCTACATACTGTATCTCTGTACAGCTGAAAACAGTGGATAATTGATCTGTTCATTAACTGCTAATTAAAACATGAGATCGCTAATTTATAATCTGTATCTCTATAGTAAAAACATTATAATTAGAGACAAAACTGGAATATACACCGATCAGGCATCATGACCATTGACAGGTGAAGTGAATAACACTGAATAACACTTTATCATGGCACCTGTTAGTGTTTGGATTAGGCAACATTTTGTCCTCAAAGTTGATGTGTAAAATGCAGGAAAAATTGGCAAGCGAAAGGATTTGAGCGAGTTTGACAAGGGCCAAACTGTGATGGCTAGACAACTGGGTCAGAGCATCTCAAAAACTGCAGCTTTTGTGGGGTGTTCCCAGTCTGCAGTGGTCAGTATCTATCAAATGTGGTCACAGGAACAGGGTCCAGGGCTGCCAAGGCTCATTGATATACGTGGAGAGCAAAGGCTGGCCCGTGTGGTCCGATCCAACAGACGAGCTACTGTTGCTCAAATTCCTGAAGAAGTTACTGTAATGCTGGTTCTGATAGAAAGGTGTCAGAATACACAGTGCACATCACAATTTGTTGTGTATTTGGCAGCAAAAGGGGGAGCAACACAATAATAGTCATAATGTTATGCCTGAGCGGTGTATGATGTAATTAACGATCTGAATGTTGATCTGATAGATAGATAGATAGATAGATAGATAGATAGATAGATAGATAGATAGATAGATAGATAGATAGATAGATAGATAGATAGATAGATAGATAGATAGATAGATAGATAGATAGATAGATACTACTTTTAGATACCAACAACTGTGCTAGTTTTGCTGATAGAAAAAGATGTAGAGATAAAATACAGGTATATTGTGTAATGTATATTTAAGGGCTTGTAGAGCTCAATAGTCTCAAAACGTCTGGCTGAAGTAATTTCTCCAAAAAAAAAGGAGAAAATGTGATTGATTGTGATTGATATTAACATATTTAGAGGTCTGTAATGAAGGGAAAGAGGTTGCTACTTCTTTAGGTGTTTAGGTAGTTGTCAGGAGTGTTATGGTCACTTACAAGTAAACCTAAGAGCAGTGGCTAATATATGTCTCTCTATAGGTTCTAGGAAAGCTGTAGATATCCTACTGCATGCACATGTATAGGCTCATCTCTATTCTCAATCGAACATCAATACACATGTCTGAAGCTCCTGCTGCTCCTGACGGTTTAAAAAGAATTTGTTTGACTTTTTCTCCCACACTTCCCTCTCTCCGCTACACTCATCTTCTCAGAATTGTCCATGAACTCTTCAGGCGTTCCTCGCAGAAATGAGTGATTTTTCCATATAAATGTTTCCTGCAGTGGCCATTTACTGTTTGGACCAGAGGCATATTTCTATGTGCTGTCCAACAAATGATTCCTCGCAGTAAACTACCCCACAGGGAGCAGAGGCACTCAAAAACTGAGCTTAAATGTGTCTGGCAGACAAAGCAACAAACAGCCATTACTGTGCTTGAAAAAATGGAAGCACAACCTTCTTTTCATTGATCATTTTATCCCTCAAAATGGAATTTATTTGTTCATGCATCCTTGAATCCTTGAGTAAAAAGAAGAAAAAAATATCTTATTTGCAGTCTTTTAAGTTGCTGTTTTAGATAGTGGAAGTGTATTTTGCAGTGTTTATAAGATGTTACAGAAGTACAGAGGGATGCTGTAGTTTCCCTGGACTTTCCCTCAAAAGTGTGGCTCTTTATTTCAAAAGACATTCAACAAGTCCACAAGAAATTGAAGTATTTCCTTTGTTGTGGTATATTCAAGAATAATCTCCAAGGAAGAGTGTGGAAAACCTAAGCGACTCACTTCTAAAGAAAATACTGTCAGCGCGCTGGTAACGACAGTGTCTCCTTTTTTCCTGTGTCCTGTGGATCCAGTCCTGTCCTGTGTGTTTCTGTGTCTTGTCCCAAGTAATATGATGTGAAGGGCCCTCATTACTGAGGCCAAGACACTAAATTAAACAGGATGTGACACTGCACAGAGCAGCAATCAAACTCTAAACCTCTGATTCCTCTCTACAGCCCTGGTCACTGTCCCTCCAACAGAAAAAAAGAAGATTTTATTCTGAAATGTTTTGATGAAACACCATGTCCTCTTCTGTATGCCACAGTTGTGACCACAGGTTACATTGTCTTAGCAAATTATCCCTACAGGGCTGACAGTACTGCAGGAAATGCTGCCAACCAGATGGCAGGTCACCACATACAACAGATTCATGGGTCTAAATGCAATCAAACTCCAGGATTAAGTGAATACCCGATGAATTGATATACAAGTGTGTAAACCACAGCAGGGGTTTAGAGCTCTGGCCCCTAAATGAGTTTGATGCATATGACAGAGTATGGAATAACGAGGACTCTACTTGACTGACTGGTCTGTTCCAGAGCGACAAAGCATTTCAGGCCTAAACAGACATGTGCACGTACTGCTGTAGCTTTAAGGTAAGATTTTCTTTCACATTCAAAACATTTATTGCACTTTTTCCCCCAACTGAGCTGCAGAGCTTCTATAGTGAGCTGGTATTATATTATACAAGAAAGTCTCGAGGCTATTTGAATAACTGTGGGGACTTGGAACTATATTTGCAAGCTATTCACCCTTTAATTCCTATTTACTGTCTACTGGATAAATGCTGAGTAGTTTGACCAATTAAATGATAAGCCCTCAGTACTCTGTAGTCCATGTCTAGTCCACTTGCGGCAGTGAACTGATTCTACTGACTAGTTTTCCATGTGTAGTCAGAGCCTGATGTAGCCTATTCTTTTGTGGCAGACACATCAGTTTTGGTCAAAAAAATGATCAAAAAACACATTAACAATGACATGTTCCTTCATTACTGTGGACATGGGCACTGTAGTTTCATTTGACTCAAGACTTCCTATCATTTTCTCTACCACAAATGCCAAATTTACCAACTAAGCCACAAAATGTGAATTTGTTTGTGTTTTGAGTAACATTTACACTGCTTAGTAGTTTTAAGAAATTACCTAACATCATTGGTTTTAGGCTACGCATGAGATTAGTTAACAATAAGAAAAACATACTATAACAGCAGCTTTATCCTGTGAATCTGAGTGAATAAAGTGGAGTAGAGAGGGGTGTTTTGCAGGCCTTATAATTTATTCCAAACATGACTGACACCCTTTGAAGATTTTGAAGATTTAACTCTGGACCCCCTGCTTCAAATAAAGAAAATAATGACACAGGTGAGGCTTTTCGGAGCTTCTGGATAGAAGTTATTATGCAGATTATCTTACACAAAATGCCAACTGCACATGTACGAAGCAGTTCTCAAATGTCAGACAAACACAACTTTGAGTGATGTGTTCAGTGTTACAGAGAGTGCCCTGGATTCCTGGCATTAGCACACAGCCAGCGGATAAATTGGATTGGAGCTATCCGGGCATCGGCCCTGGCACATAGGCTCCCAGACATTATCAGCCTCAGCTAAGCTTTGACATGTCTTCCATCAACGCAAATTATTCACTCAAACTTTTCCACCTCAGAAACAAACATGTATCGTTTGCATGCTAGTCATTATCATGGACAAAAAATGGATTTCAATACCAAACTAACACGACAACTAATCGTCCATCGTGCAGCAACACCAGTCAGTCACACACTGTCAGTCATGCAGCAGAGGTAAACTAGGACTTACTGGGCTAGCATCTAAAATATGTCTGATATTTTGATACACAGGAGTGCTGCCATGGATTTTGGACCCCATGAATGGATTTGTCCCAGTGGGAACCACCACCACAAGCAATTTATTATTCAAGAGAAATATTTTACTAATAAGTGGGGGAAGAAAATGCAGCACCCAGATGAAACCCGCAACAAAACAAGGAAGGACCTCGATGTCTCTCTTGGCCTCAACAGCCAGCAGCAGAATAATCAGCCTCTGCAACTCCAAGGTCCTCAAGGACCAAACTTTGGGCCTTTTCTCTGACATGTATAAATGTTACACTGCAGGGGAAAGAAGTCCAACTTTAGTTGTTCTCTTTCACTTTACGTTTAGAACTTAATGTCCTATCCCTGCATTCATGTTAGTGCCAAGGACTAGGCAGAGACTTTGGTCATCGCCTCCAAAAAGTTGGGAGCATCATGACTAAGTGGCTTGGAAAAATCTTAACAAAATCATCTAGTCAGTATGTTCAGATAAAATGCTTGGATCTGCCTACATCTTCATTATATAGTTCATTATAGTTAAAGGTGTGTTGCTATGGCAATACTGACAGGAAAGGAGCAGAATCATAAAATAACCGGCCTGAAAGGTTTACTGAGATCTATCAGCTTTTAGTGTGAACCTTTGTACCTATATGAAAAGCTCTTATCGCCCGCTGCCATAGACAAGGCCATGAATTATTTCTTCAGCAGGACACATTCTGTTTATTAAGCCTTGTTTAATCGTTCTACTAACGTTGCGTCCTTCTCATTTTATCCTTGAGAGTAGACAAAATAATAGAAACGCCCACCAGTATTACATCACACAATGTGAAAAAACCTTAAACTTTAATCTCCTAAACGTTTTTTTCTTGAACAAAACAAAATATTACAAGCGTAAAAAGCTAGGTTTTACAGTATTGCAGCAGTTGTGTATTAGATATACATACATCAGCTAATAGTTTAGCGTAGTAAGGTAGTGTACCTTATATAATAAGAACTGATAAAAAATACTTTCTTCTTGCATGTCAATACAACTCAGACCCACAATCAGTCAATAAAATAGATAGGTAAAATAACATTGTAAGAAAAGAACAGATTATAAAAATCTTGAAGCAGAGGGGAGACTGGGGACAGTTGCAACAAGGGACGGTTGCAACAAGCCTTATTTCTCCAATCAGAAACATGCTGACGTGATGATGACACTCACACTGCACATTCACAGTTAGACCCTCTACCCACCAAGAATAGAAAAGACATATTCAGCATCTGCTCCTGCTTGTACTGAGACAAAGTTGTTTTAAGGGTATGAAAGTAGCTTTTTTCTTGAGCTGTTTGTCATACTGTCCTGACCTTTTGTATGAATGAATCCAAACCTACCTAGTTTGAATCACTGTTTTGTTGACTATCAAATGACATAGTTAGCATGTGTCAGTGTCATTATGTCTAGCTAGTATATGATGTTGTGTCATGGCTGACAGGGTGGGGACGGTTGCAACAGCTGCCATTTGAATATGGAAGCACTATGCAAATGCAAATGTATAAAATGAAACATTACACACTATGGGCCGGATTTACTAAAGGTTTGCGTGTATTAAAACGTGTGCAAACGTGATTGCACGCGCAAACACACGTGGAACCTGATCTACTAACCGGACGCACCGAGGATTGCGTCTCTCAAATGGGCAAAATAGCACGTGCAATCCATTTAGCGTGTTTGCCTTGATGAATATGTAAATATGGGCGTTTCTGCCAGAACACGCAAAATACTGGGAGGAGTAGATGCAAATCGATTCATTTAGCGCACGCAATGTGATTTACCAAACCAGGAAGAGATTGCGGTGGCTGTTTTTGCCTCTTTATTTACCACGTCTGAAAGCATGTACTAACTGATACAACTTTGCCAAAACGTATGCGTTTATTGATTTGATACCTGTCAGAGCCTCATGATCTTACATCTCTGCATTTCCTCACGTCTGGGTAAATCTGTAACAGTTTTTCAGCCGTGTTAAAAGTCATTTACGCGCCGTTACGCACGGGGCACGTCTGTCCTGCAGTGCGCTCCTCTCCTCTCCCCTCCTCTCCTCTCACCTGGCTGCTCAGCTCCGTCTCTCAGTCCCGGTCCCGGACTGAGACGTCACCGCTGCCTTCACTCGCCTTTGATCCCCCTGGTCAGTGGTCAGAGCGTTTAGATCCGTGTGTCCCACCTGAGCTCTCTATTAATCCACTCGATCATGGGCGGCACACACGCATTATAGGTGTGTGATTGTCGCTGCAGCTGCTGCCTGTTCGTCAGTATATGACGAGTTGGGCCCTGTAGCGATTTGTGTTTATTTATCTAAACAGAGCGCGAGAGAGATAAACACACATGCTGTCATATGCATCGGATCAAATGTCATTCTGTCCCTTCGTCCGTCCAGCTCTTACCACGCGCAAAACCCTCATTTACATATTGCGGTTTGCACGTGTTTTCATTTAGCGTGTTACTCTTAGTAGATCACCTGTTTTGCGTGCACTAACCAAACACGCAATATTTTAGAGGGCGCAAACAATATAGCGCCCGTTATCTGGGATCTTAGTAAATCCGGCCCTATATGTATTTTATTCCTCATGATGAACAGAACAGTCAATTATATTAAACCATGAGAGACGATTTCAAAATAATTCCCCAGATAACTTCCTATAATGAAATATGCAATTTGTATCTAAAGCCTAGTTGTATCTTATTCTATGGGACAGAAGTAGCCACAAGTACATTTATTTGATGTCATACAGTGAATAAATCATCCAAAAGTAGAGTACATGTTTATACAAGTTTTTTGTATTGCAAATAGTTCCATTCTTCTTGTCTCACACTAAGCTATTGAGTTTTATTACTGTTAACCTCTGCACATTGACTCAAGGGCTATGTTCCACGCAAAACAAAACTCCAACTGTTCTCTGATAAATATTACTAAATAACTAAATAATAGTATTATTGTAAGACAATGCATATTTTAGGAATGCTATGCTTATTGAGACAAAAATCTAAAGTTAATTAGTGAAATTTAATGTATGTTTAATGTTGCAACCGTCCCTTATCCGTGTTGCAACTGTCCCCACGTTTGGGGTCAGTTGCAACGTCTGGATTCTTCCATTCAAATGAATATTGTGATTGATGTGTTATATGTAACCATCTTTAAATGGTATGACTAATTAGCTGACAAATGTATGTTTAATCTATAAAAGTTTGGTGAGCCTAGTCCAAATAGTCTCTGAGTAACTGAGAAAAATGTAAAAAGTGTTGCAACTGTCCCCAGTCTCCCCTAATCTGTGTTGGCAAAAATTGTCATCTGAAGGTAATGAGACTGCAGTTCAGGAATGTATTCCAATTTTATTAAATGAACTGAAGGCAATAAAGATGCTGTGCTTTTTTAATTGTATACATACTAAAAAGTCATTACCTCCTTCTTTCCGGTTGATGAAGGGACACAATAAATGTACATTTTTGTGTGTTGGGCCTGATCACGTGCCAGCCGTTGCACAGAGTTGAGAAGAAATGCACAGACTTAATGAGAAGATGTTTGCTAAGGAGCCTCTCCAGCCAACCGTGTCACATCACAGAGCAGCCAGGTAGTCATTAGAGGGACAGATGGTGATGCGGCTGATTGGTCTCTCTGCTGACCTATTTGAAGGTGTTTTTCCTCATCATACCTCTCCTCAGAAGTAGTGAGCAATGTAGGAAATAGTGCTTCCCGTATAAAAAAACAGAAATGCAAAGTACACTTCAGTAATCTCCAAGATACCTATTGGAGCTTTGATGTGTGGGAGACTGGAAGGCACTCAATGAGCTTGTGAATTACTCATGATTAAAAGGCAAAAAAAAGAGAGAGAAATGTGTCTTTTTTATTGCTAGAAGCCATAAAACCAGCTATCAGTTTGCCATCTTAAAATGTTCCTTTTGCACAAAAATCATCTGCAATGAAGATATGAGATGGATTACATGCAAAATGAAAATGTCAGCACTGGATGAGTAAAGATGATTTTGTGTTGGTTTGTGCGACAGAAAGGGATGAGCTGAGTGAAATGTGAAATGTAGACAAAATGAGGAAGCTGCATCATCCTCAGAGTGAAGATCCCCTTGACAACCTGATTGTAACTTGTTGAGAAAGAAATGTCCCAAACAACCTAAAGCCAGTAATCTCTTAATGACGTCTCCCATGTTTTGAATTTATAGCTGAAGCCAAACATTTTTACTTGCAGTAGAAATAAAACAGCATGCAGTCCAAAAGAAAAAAAAAGAGTGTCATTCCCCAAATGCCTTTCGAGTTTCATTTCAGAACAAGATGAAACAGGAAGCAGTCGCCACAGGAACAATGAGTGCTACAGTAAATGGGAATTATGGGTCATTTCTATAGCGCCTGTCACTGCACCACTGCAATCAAAAAACAGAGCAAAGAGTGTGAAAGTCACAATCTTCCCTGATGCTGAATGACGGAAACTATCATTTCCTCTGTTTCCTAGAACCACAAAATAAACATCTCATGAGGTGGGAAAACAGGTGTTCGAAACATTTAGATTAGTCATGGATATTATTTTCAACAGGATGCACCTTGTCTGCAAACTTTGATTAGTGTGTGGTGGAAATGTAATGTTGTAATAAGGCATAACCAAATTTTCCACAAGTATATAGTAGAGTGTATCTATATCTATATCTATATCTATATCTATATCATATCTATATCTATATCTATATCATATCTATATCTATATCCATACTATGTCAGTGGGAATGTAAAACTCACCACAACAGTCACTAAGCCTTCCCAAAAACTAGCCGTTGCTAACCAGCCACAGCATGTTGCCTCAGCCTGAGTCTGAGTTGGAAACAACAATGTTTTATGATGTTCCCCCTGCTGTCAACATTTGCTGATGTCCTTTTGTCATGTCAGGCTGCCTGCCTTAAATATACACTTGAAGCCAAATCGAAAATACTTCTATCTGCCAGCGGCTTGTTAATGTCACATCTTCGCAAAGTTAAGTAATTAAGTATAATAGTTAGTTAAAGTGTTGTCTTGGCTCCGTTGGTGTTCTTGTGCTTGGCAACACAAACATGGAAATCAATAAGATTTAATACTGTCAGTGCTGCTGGCTGTTTTACTGCACTGAAGCTGATCTCTTATGTCTTGTCCTCTGCTGGCTGATAATTTCTGAATGCACACTGCTGCTGCTGCATGTACATTATGACGCCTTCATATTGCTTCGTGCACACTAGGAGATGAATTCATTGAGGTGCATTTCTCGAACGTGTTATTGTTTTGGAAGGGGGGTCTCCAACATGGATCCCTGCAGACTTGCTCTGTAGGAGACAGTTGTAGTGTGCATATTGTGTATTAGCTTAAGGAATGTTTTCTTTTTTCTACAGAGTTTGGTGTTTGCTTATGAAGAGTGAGAAGGTCAGAGCCTGGAAATCAAATACCTCTGCACATTCTCTGTATTTACAAAATAAAATCTGTTCAGTGTGAGTCAGTTGAATGAGCTTTTCTAAATCTGCAATGTCAAGTGTTTCGTCCTTACAAAATAGTTTGCTATAGACATGCAGAACAGAACGAAAACATATTTGTTGAAGTATCTCAGCTTTTATCTCCTCAAATGAAATTTAAGCATTGACAAGAAGTGTCTGTCGTCATTGGCTGTATGATGAATAATATCGCTGTATTATCGTTAGTGTAGGGCTGTAGAACATCAAAACAATGTAGCGAGTCTCTGAGCTCACAACTTCCCAAACAAGGCCTCAGATACACAACTGTGAATGCACATGGACAGATACTGCAGGAATCTCTTGAAACCACATGCACCTGAATGCTAATGCTTGTAGGACGCGTTAATGTGCCATGACAAGACTGGGAGTGTACAGAATGAATTACTGCCAAACTTACAGTACATGGACCACCTTGTTGTCTGAGATAAGTCATGATCATACATTATAGCAGTGAGTGTGGAACATGTGATTAAAATTACACTTCTATGCCAGCACCCCACATCATGATAGTACTATAGATTTGTGTCCATTATGATGCCACAACCATGTCAAAATTATGAAAGAGCTCCCTATCCCAGTACTTAAGATAAACATTCATAGATGCTTATGCCACTGTTGTGATGGTTTATAGCAGTGGTGGCACAGTTAGATTTGGTAGAAAGGGCTCTGCTCTGCTGGGAAGACTAATCCCTCCATAACAACCACATTTAATCTTAGTGAAGTCAACTAAAACCAAAATCTCAGCTCATCAGGAAGATGATGTGGTGCGAGGAGCTGCGGCAGGAAAAAGTTGAAGGTATCAACAGGGGTAGGATTGTGACCATAAACAGCGTAAATGACAGCAGTCCACAAAGTTGTTAATTGTGCAGCTTCTAATCAAACACTTTACTGTCATTAACCTCCGTGGCTGCCTTTGTGCTAACTGCAGCCTCCCTCCCCCCTCCCTCCATCTCTGCTGCTTGTAGTATTTTAACCATGCAGCTCTAAAAGAAACCCATTGGCAATCAGCGTTTCCTGAATGAAAGGTCAATTGCACTGTGTCTCTCAAACTGGCTGGACATTGGCGAGCGTTGCGGATTTTTTGTGTCAGAGTTAAATCAGATGAGCACCAAGTCGACAGCTCCGTGTCGGGAGGAGGCCGAAGTGAAATGGGAAGTGAAATCTGGTTTGTCAGGTTGTAATGGCTGCGCTGTGCACTGTATGAATATGATTGCACCTTATTAGCCAGCTTGTGGCCGAGCTTATGAATGAGCTGGTGATTGTTCGACATAAATATAACAGAGCTTCTTGTCACGCAGTGGTAAAAGCACAGGTGTAATTGATATCATCAATAATGGCCATGTTTTCCATTTAGGTGAGCTATAGTTTCACAGTTTTGGCACCGTGCACGCATTCTCTCTGTCACACTAGCTGTCACAGCTTACTGGGTCACTTTATGGAATTAAGCTGTTGTTAGCGAAATTTGTTTCACCTGTGGTTTTTCCTGCTATAGGGCAAATCAAAATGTCTGCTGTGAGAAAAATGAAAAAGGAATGCAAGCGTGACTTCAGTTCTCTGCTAAAGCTAAGCTCCACTGCACAATTCTTTCATGTTTTTTAAACTGTTTCGCTCAATAGACGATGGAGTACAGAAAGTTTTACCTTATCCAGAGGGTCAAATCATTTTCAAATGAACAAATCCTCTTATTAGTGGTATATCCTTATCCTTCTACAGTAATATTGTATCTATATTTAATTTCTATATTCAATGCTAAATGAACAATATACATCCGTAGCCTCTGTGTACTCCACTGTTGAAGAGTTGGTGGGTTATTTTGTCCAGATGGCCGTGAAAGCACTGTGCGACCTGCCTCATCACAGCTCGGGTGGCAAAATGGACCATGTGCTTTTCCACTGTGTATGAAATGGATCCCACCCCTGCGGTCATATGGGAGAATCAGACATCATCTTTGAAGTTGGCAGTGATTTTTCAAAACACTTTTTCCACAAGGCAGATGCTTCCTGGTGCAGGAGCTGTTTGGCTGCTGCTCATCTGGTACACAAATAGATTAAAATTGAAAGACCTAGAGGCTTTAATGGAAGAATAAAGCAAGATACTGATAATGGTGGGCGTTAACGGTGCAGAGGTTGCTTCAAGTCTAATGTCACAGTGCAGTTTTAAAACACTGTGAGGTAGTGTAACATTTTCTCAACACAGTATGCTACAGATAACTTCACTTTGCCTGTCTGGCTGTTATTCATTTTATATGCATGCTGGGAATAGTAAAGGCAAAAAGGTTATTTATTCAATGTACCAGACATGTTCCTAATGACTCTCATCTCCAGGTTAATAGGGGGTCTCTTAATGTGTGGTTTATAAAGTCAGGCATTGACGTATCGGAAGATGTGTGTTAAAGCAGCTGCGGGACCGGCACACGTGACAGGAAGTAATTAAGCTTCCATTCTACAGACTAGAGTTTGCTCATCTCTGCACACCATCGTAAAGATTTTCCTCTCGTCATCGCTTCAAATGCACAACCACAGTAAATGCAAACAGTCAAACATAACCTCTCTGTCACCGCTGCCTTTCCCTTCGGTAGTAACATCAGCATTAATGATGATTCATTATGCAGGGGAATCTGGCATTTTTGTCTCATTATCTGACAGGCTGCAGCTTTCCCCTCAACCTCATAGACACATCTGCCTGAATCCTAATGTGAAGAGGATCACCAAACCGTCATCTAAAACACTTCACTGTGACACATGTTCTTGACCAGTTGTATTGCGCTGCACTTGTGTTAAACAACTAGACAAAGAAATGAAGTGTGAATGCAGAGTCTGATGTCACATTGTGCACCCACACATGCACAGAGAGGCCACACAGAAGTGTTTTTCTTTTTTTTTTGTATTACCATATGATCCCACACACAGACACAATCACACAGCACGTGAAAATGCAAGCTGCAAGTTTCTTTTGCGATAATGCGCCGTGTCTCTCTGTGTGTGTGCGCCTCTCAAAAAGCGCAGGTTCTCTTCGATTCATCGCGCTCCCTTCTGCCTCACTCCCAAAGCTGTGTCATGAAATATGCATTCAAATTCAATATGTTGGGATCCAGAGTCAACACACAGAACTGAAGGAAAAGCCCATTTCCTCTGCTTGTCCCAGTTGTAAAAATCTGCCTCTTCTAGCCTCTAGCCTCTTTTCATCAGCAAAGCACTCTGGATAATTTATGATACAAGTTAAAACAGAGGCAAACACAATTACTGCTGGCCACCATGAGTCCCTCTGTCACAGACTCAGACCTTTAGTCTCTCCATTGATCATCAAATGAAGGTAGATAAAAAGAAGGTAGATAAAAAGTGGGACACACATGGTGATTATCCAGCTTTTCTTGCTACCCCTCTAAAAATCCTAGTACGTACCTCTAAAGTGTTGCATCATGCAACCAGGGCATGTGTTTGTGCAAGCATGACGCAGAGAGCCAACAGGGGGTGTTTGAGAGACTCAGCACCACTGGAAGCAGGGCATGGGGAGGGCTAATGGGAAATATGCAGCTCCAGGGCTCCTATTACAGGTGCAGGATGGCGAAAGCCAACATGTGTCTCTAGAGAGACCCCCCCCCCCCCCCCCCCCCCCCCCAAAAAAAAAAGAAAGTTTCAATTGCTCTGACATAGTACATCAGTGCCACGTGAAGTGACAAAGACTGTTTCAGAGAGTGGAAAGTAAATGGAGAATTCAGATGTATGACTGCAAGAGATAAAATACAAAACATACTGTAAAGAAATTGAGATTAATAGTCACGAAGAACCTTCCACGTATACTTTTTCAAGGCAAAAACCTTATTAATGAAACTGCTGAGGAGCTCTTCTGCTTTTAAAAAGATGATGACTTCCATAGCGGAGATCCAACATTCAAACTAATTCTCCAAGGATATTCAGAAAAATAAAACAGATAAGAGTTTTGATTTCTATAGTTGATATCAGCAAATGCAGTGTGTCACTTCTATCATGAAAAACAACCGCAAGCTACACAATTTTAAGTAAAATCAATACTGTCTTTATTCTCTGTGATGTAGCGAATGAAGGTGATTTTATGTCCACATCATCAGAGAGAACACGTGCGCCATCTGAAGTGCTGTGGACACAGTAGCCTAAGATGATGAATGAAAAGAAAAGGGGAGAAAGACGTGGTAAATGTTGCACCAAATCCATGTGTTCTATTCTATTTTCTTTCACCTGAAATATAAAGGCACAAACGCACACAAAGCCTTCAACTCAAATTGAAAGTGACAGAACCCATGAATAGGTCTCTGCGCTTTATTTATATTTTCAGCCTAGTTGATGTATAAACCTTCTGCTGTTGATATTTGGTGCTGTCAGCTGTTGGGAATTGTGGCTATTATGCTTTAAGTCAAAAGTGCATACACAGTAATAATATATGCGTCCACTAAGCCATTTTGGCTGGGAGCCTCAGTCTGCTAAGTGGCGTGCAAATAGAGAGTAAATTACCATAATACCACATTTCTAGCACCAAGGACATGAAAACACAGCATACAAAAAAAATTGTTAATATGCTGAGCCAACAGCTGTTTCCAAATGCAACACACATTAAACTCTGTGAAAGGTCTGCAGTGAAATGACCTCTGGATGCCCTTTATGATGACTGAATGCTTTGACCCACAGCCACATCCAGACACAAAGCTAGAGAGAGAGAACCTAAAAGGAGCCGGCATTAAGTACCTATGAAAACATAACTGCATAAATCCATTTAATTTTAATGGATTTCATAAATTAAAGATCATTATAATGTATGTAAATCTATAAATTTAACCCATCAGTTCAATATTAGTACTAGGCTATGAGCTAGCCACCGACTGGTTAGCTTACAGTAACCAGGGACCAGTCCCAGGCTGGTCAGATGCGAGCAGGAACTGATGAAGCCTCTTGGATGACAGGTGAAACATCTTCCAAGACAAATAACCAAGTCCAGTTGCGTTCGATTGAAATTGCTTTGAGATAACTATGACCTGGATGAATGAGAATATGCACAGGCTTAGCTTACAGTAGTTATTCCAGCTCTATCAGCCTATCAGCCCCTTTAAGGCTCACTGTCATTTCCTGGTAGTGATTCAGACTCATTTCATTAATGGATGATAATGAAATGTGTTATAGTCATTCATGTTTCCCAGAAAATAAATGGTTAAGTCTTTTGTGATCCTCTAACATTTCCTCTAGTGTCACCATAAAATTCCTGTCTGTTGTTTTGAGTGAAATGACTAAGCAGCTATAAGATGACTTGCCATGAAATTAAGTCATCAGACTTTTCCCTCAAATAAAACGCATAGCATTTATTTGTAAATGTTGTATTACATGTATTTGTAAAAGGATGTGTGATTATTTAGCACATCAGCTGTGTATATTTACTGTGTCAATAGTGGCTGGCTTTACAATAAACATTTTGGCAAAGTGAGGGTACAGTATCTCTTTCACCTTTGCTCACCTTCTTCCAAATAAACAAATCTTTGATATTTTGCCATGTAAAAAGTCCATAAGTCTGGGTGTGCTGGCACGGAAGAATTAAATCTATATCCATCACAGCAGGGCAAAAGAAAGTTTCAGACTTTAAAAAAAAGAGGAGCCCACAGAACCATTGCCAAGAGAAATAACATGCAGAACAGAATAACAGTGTGCTATTCATCAAATGCCAATGCTTCAGGTTCAGAGAAATGTGGTTTTATGTCAGAAATGAAAGACAATGCTGCTATGTGGCTTAAAAAGAGAACAAATACAGGCACACCACTGTGCAGAAAATCAAAACTCAGATTCTCAACCATGTAAGATATGAACATGTTTCTAAATAAGCACGTGTCTCCTCCACACCCAATGCCAAAAAGACAGAGTTGCTTTCCATTTTCCTTGGAGCCTACTTTCAATACAAAACATCAAATGATCAGCGCTTTGAATGAGAGAGAATGATGCCAGTGGAGAGGTGGAGTAAAATTCATCATTTAATACGTGTTAGCAACATGGTTACCACTATCAGCCAAGCTGTCCAATGAATGACACGACCATAGGAAGCCCAATTAAAAACAATGATCTCGGTGCTGATAAAGGCAGAATAACACTGCCAATTGAATATCGGTTTTGAGACCTCTCAGGTCTCAGGGCTCTCTCCGTTGGGTGACTGCCTTTTTTTTGGACCTTGGGTTATTTTCTTTGTCTTCACCTCCTGTGAAAACTGAGCTCTCTTACCTGTTGCCAGGTAAACTTCTACAGTTACTCTGGTTGTTCCATCATCTATGGCTGGTTATACTATCCTCTTCCTGTTTCGGCTGCACAATAGCAGATGCAATACTTTTGTGCAAGCCTTCATTTTCCCAGTAGATTTCATACTCAGGGTTGCATAGTGAAACTGAGCCTTATAATTACAAACATGGTCGGTGTCATTTCAGTCCTTACAAAGCACAATCAACATTAACTTCATGATGATGATGATGAGTCAAGGCAACAAACTAGTGTATTTCCACTTAAGTGTACTTTCTATTCCTTTAAAGAGCCTGAATTGACTGAAACATTCTTTGAACTTGAAAATACACACAGCCATTTGTTTTCATTTGGCAGTTTGGCTGCACATCTGAGCTTGCCCACAGGGACAGCTAAAATATACTTCCACTGAGCACAGAGAATTTAAGATCCTCTAGAGACACTGTGACTCTGACCTGGCATATGGTTGGATGTATTCAGCTGATAAATATGAAATGCTGGCTTTGAAATTGGTGACTATGCAAAGAGTAATTTGGGGCAGGTAGGATCCGTCCAAAATAAAAATGAAATCAAATAACGGCACAAAGTTATTACAAAAACTATTAGAACATTTTACAGTGAATTAAATTGTGAGAATCTGCCTCCTCGCTCAGAGGAAGGCATTCAATCCAGCAGCTAGATGTGTAATCACAGAATGAGCAACTAATGTTCCCAAGAAGAGACAAAACAGCAGGTTTCTATATATACTTGTAATTAATGCTGAAGTTAATTTGGATTCTGTTTAGTGTAAAAAGGAAGTACCACTCTGTTTCCAACTCTCCTTGAGTCCTCAAGGACAGATTGTTTGGCAGATTGTTTTCTATTCAGGCTGTACTCACTCAGTCTGGATGTTTCTCAAGCCAGGGTCAGTCACAATGACCAGACAATCTGCCAACATCTACTGTCTATTTATGGCCAATTATGTATTTAATTTACTCTGGGACTTTGTGTATTTTATGTTGTATTGTAGTTTTGCAGCACTGAGAGCATGATATACTGAATATACCATAAGTGGGTACAAACCTTTTTCAGTCTCTCATAGAATGGGCATTTTCTTTTATAAAAAGAGTTACTCGACACAAATACATGCATTGTGGATTTTAACTAGATAACAGTCTGAGTTGGTGCATCAAATTCAATTAGCATGCTTATTTCTATTTCACTCTGTTTACTCCCTTATTTACCCATTTATTATTCTTCACAGTTTTAATTGACAGCAAATTTACCTGTCAATCTGTTCTTGTCAAGCTCAGACAGCAGCCACTATTACATTCTGTTGTGATAATATTATCATGGCTGGAAAAGATAATCCCAACAAACAAAAACATCACCATTGGTGCCATCGGTTGTTTGTTTAAACGTTTTCCTAACTAGTGAAACAATGTATAATATGATGCTGTATACTCATGCAGGAAGTCAGAAGAAGACATGATTGGGTCAATGGGGACAACAGTTTGTGTCGTGGTGTTTTTTGCGAGGAACCAAATTTGAATTAATTTAAATTAAAGGTAGGGTTGGGGATCTTATTCTGTGGCATTTTTTAATGAATTGCTTGAAATCCTCTCCACACCCGATTGCAAGTAATTTAATGCTTTTTCACAAAAATTAATAAATATATGAATAAAACACCATCCAATCATGTTGAACGCGACATTCTCGATGATTGGATCGTGATGTGTCAATCAAGCTGCTGCCTCTGTCTCTCCCTCCTCGGTGCGTAGCGCTTTTCCTACACTAATTACGCGCATGATCAGAGTCTTCAACGAGTAACGACCGCGGAAAAGACAACGCCAGTGATACAATGTACCACACTGCAGTCTGGTAGGTGACAATGTAGCTTTAAACTGTATGTTGGGCAGTTTATTATGATGTCAAGTGTTTTCTTTCACGTGAATGAGCCATGAGAAAAAGCTGGAGGAAAGTTTGCGATGCTGCGCAGTGTCGTACCGCGAAGGCGACCCATGGTAATCCTAATTTGAGCTACGCGGCTTTCTGCGGTACTACCATGTGTAGCGAGGCTTCACCTTGATGTGAACCCAATGCTGTATGTACTGTACAAGCGCTGCGTGCTCCTGAGCTCTGGAGGCGTGGCTTTAGAGAGAAGTCTGAGGAAAGAGGCTTGGACTTTTCACTTCCACTGAAAATGTGGCCTGCTAGAACCGGTTTTCCAGGATCTCCAACCCTACCTTTAACAGCAGTGTGACAATATATCATATTTATTTATCCTCCATTGGCAGTAGGTTACCCTAAGTTGTGTTACTGTACCTAGGCTAACTTAACCACAAATGGACAAATTTATGAAAAGACAAGACGATTCAGGTCCAGTCACTGTGCTATTGAGCCTCTACACTCATCTCTCCAGCTCTACACAACACTTGGCCCAGACATGAACACAACTCAATCCATATTCTCTGGCGCTCTATCTTTCTGCTCGCTACAATGAAAGACAGACTCTACCTCACACCAAACAATCCCTCCCGCCTCACACAGCTGGATCAAGGTACATATTATCTGTGATGGTAGCATCAGCTCTGTGAACAATCCTGTCAGGACCATCCTAAAAAATGAAGCCACTGTTGGTGTCAGATCGTCACTGCCAAAAGGAACATGGCCACTTTGTTGGTGTAGATAGACCGTACTATTCAAACTGCTCAGTAAGAGAATACATTCCCAGCACTGTCTGTCACCCACAGTTGTTGGTGCTGTTAAAAACAAAATCAATTTCCTCCACCTGCAGGGGAGAGAGGCATTAAACCTGGACAAGATCTGTTGGAGTTAACATGCGGTGTTTGGAGTGGCATCTCCCAAATAAGTGGTCCTCCAACTCCTTTTTTGGGTGAGCTGTGTAAAAATGGTTTGGTTTATGCGGTGTTGTATGTGTGTGACTATTTCTTGTCCAGCTGAAGTGACTTCCTGGAAATAAAGCTGGTTGCCCGCCAAGAAACAGTCCTGCACATAAACTCCATGAATAACCACATGTTGTCACTTTCACATCCTGGATTGAATTAAAAAAAAAAAAAAACATAAAGGAGTAAGTTTTAGATCTACTGTTTTTTCCCAACTCTCCACAATATAAAATGCTCAAATGAAGTCTGCCAAAACAACAGACTGTTACACATGTTGTTAGACTTGCTTTAGTTCCATTTCTATTGAATCTATTCTCTGCCAATAGGGAGGTTTACTGTGTTAGTAGGTTTATTAAACAAGCCAAAAACAATCACTGAAAGGCAGATGGAGCTGTCCAAGCCAACATCTTTATAAATGAATCGCGGAGCAGAGAGAGATGGCTTCAATAACTTTTAATATTATCCATGGAGTATGAATGCACATAAAAAAAATCTACAAAATAGCAACCACACACTCAAAACACTGTTCATATATCAATTTATTGCAAGCTTTCGGTCACTGTAACATTCTTCAGGCATACAAGACAAGTGAATGTAGCTGTACATAGGGGTTATGTACAGCTGCATTCCCTCATGTACAGCTACATTCACTTGTCTTGTATGCCTGAAGAAGGTCACAATGACTGAAAGCTTGCAATAAATTGATATACAGTATGCACTGTGTTTTGAGTGTGCGGTTGCTATTTTGTTGTTTTCTAAGTTTCATAGTTCAGCTCCAGCACCTCTTTTAGTAGAAGTATTTTGCCTACGGATGAGTCGTGGCCTTTTTCACTCATAATTTGACCTCAACAAAATCATAAGCCAAATCTTTAACCTGTCAGACTCTCAGATTTTCCCTGTTATTCAAGGCGGGGCAGACACAAAGTGATGAAAGATTGCTTTGGTAAATTATGATTATACAATTACGCTTCCACAATCCTCTATAGAGCCACTATACGTTGTCCAAAACAGTGTCTCATTATGCAGATGATAACTGCTACTGACAGTCGATGGTGAATGAAAGAGAACTGCAGAGTAATTACAGAACTGGATTCATCATAGTTACTGTCTGTAATAATGTCTTGGCAGATTTAATGTAGTTCAGTCATGAGACAAATTGGATAGCACAGCATATGCAAGACGCTGCAGAAAATCTTCAAAAACGAAATAAAAAAATCTGTCTTGCTACATCCAAACCTATACAGTGTCATCCTGTCAGCTGATTAGTGTGAAAAATAGGAAATGTAGCTACAGGCTCCTCTGCGTACGCTGCAATGTAAACCGGAGACTTAATATCTTTTATGGCACTTTTCAACATCACAATCTGAGCGATGGCTGGCAGGTTTGCTTTAAGTCAGTTCCTTGAGGTGTAAATGGATGCTTTCACGATATCTCCCTTTCATCTCACAAAATGTTTTATTCCAAACTGTGTGTCCAGATTGCAAAATAAAAACCAAACCAACAAAAACAAAACAAAAGAAGTTGGAATATTATAGAGAAATGCAGCTCATGCTTTGTTTAGGATGAATGTTTATTCATGTTTCTGCGAGGCTGTACTGCAATTAAGACAAAAGCTCATAAGCAATAATATGCCCCGAGAGCTTCATATCTCAGAAAAACACACTGTAGTGTACTATATACATGGATCTACAGTTACAGTTATTTGTTTACTTCGACTTGCTTGTTCAAATAACAACATGTTGCTGAAAATCATGTTGATAATGAAATGCACAGCCTTTCACCAAGTTTGGTGCCAATTTAAAGGAGGGATTTTCTTTTTCTTTTTTCTACTTTCTTGTACTGTATAAGGCATTTTTTTTTGGCATTTTTGTCAGTTCCTCTGGAAATGATACATGGGCCTTGATGTAAAACAAATGTATGGTGTTGAGATCTGAGTCCAGATAATGATCCTGATCTGGTGGGAGGAAATTCTGAATCCACATTACACACAGGGTTGAACATAATTAATAGTAAGTATAAGTGGATCTGACACCAGCATCCATATAGCTGTATGATTCTGATATTATTATCTCACTTGTCTTGTGTTTTGAAGACAATAAATAGAGCCACACAATAAATGGCAATCAGTAGTAGTTGCTTTCTTCCATGAAAACTAAAGACTAAAATGTTATGTTTTGTCACATCAGGTCACCAGGAAGAAAAAACACATCACATTCTTTAGTCTTTAGCTTTGGCTAAAGAAAGCACTCGACTGAACGCTGTTCTACTTCAGTATTTTTTCCAGTTCAAACAAAACAAAGACTTTCATGACAGACTACATTTAATCGTAATAAATCAAAGAGAGCAATTATTGGGTGCATCACACTGCACAAAATGTGAGCAGTAAAAACACATTTGTTTGGAGCGCTGTGCGACGCAAATGATGGATTGCAGTGAGAGTCCTAAACCCACCTCTGATAAAGGACCAATAATTTACCTTTTTCCTCTCACTGACACCTGAGATTGCCTCTGCATGTAGGTAATTTAGTCGACAGAGATGTATGTCTTGTTTGCATTAAGAGATTTCAGTGTACTTTATTCTTCTTTATCATTTACTAACTTTATTTTGAAAAGGTTTGAAGCTAAGAATGCTGTTTTGTTAAGATCTTATACTGAACATCTTATTTCATGACATTCTATAGCTGAATTATTATTTTATGTATATAAATAAATATAGAAAAATAATAAGTTATACTTGCAACCCCTGTTGTTAGGGGAATTACTGAATGAACAAAACAGATGAGAGAGTGGGAATACTTGAGAGAAAAGGCTTTAATGAGGAGGCCGTCACAAACCCAACAAAATATCCTTTATCTATATTTTGTCCTGAAACATTGCCCTTCTTCAAAGCAATTACAGAGGGAAACGAGGAGCTGCAGGTACTCCTTCAGAATACAAAGGACGCCTCTGCAGAAAGGATTTGGGTCCTTGAGCACTTACACACAGAGTGATTAACCTTTATCTTTCAACCTGTCCCTGTCAGACATCATTAGAGAGAGGACACTCACGAGAAGCGATGGCATAGGAACGTTGAATGTGTACGTCTTGTTCCTTTTGTCAGACTTTCACTTGAATGAAGCTGGTGGATTGTTGTGACATGCTAATGTAATGTCTGAAGATATATAGCACTGTGCTGTTAGGAATAAAAAGTAATGTATAATAAAGTACAAAGTGATGCTGAATACAAGCCCTTGTCAATATGACTAAAATGTTACATAACCTGTCCATTTAATACAGTTTTATCTGTTTTTACCTTTCATGATGAGATTCCATTATTTCATTCTATTTTCTTTTTCTATATTTCGACTATCAGCCTTCACTTTTGATGACAGGTTCAATCCTCCTGGGCATGAATGACGCCAGTCTTCAACAAATCTATGGAGAGACGTTCTACCGTTCTTTGCAGGTGATTCTTTTCAGCTGCTCTTTGCCAAAGGGGTTTTCCCTGCTCTACCTTATCTTTTAAAATATTCCAAAGATGCTCCATTGAATTCACTTGGCCAGGTAATATTTCTTTTGTTTTTTGTTATTTTCCTTTTTTACTGTCTTTCCACAACCTCCTCATTGTTGTGTTGGAAAATTCCCCCTCTGCCGAGCTTCTTCAGTCGCCCTACTGTACCTCTTCTCCATTTGGAGCATGTTGCAATAGGCGCAACCCGCTGTGGTGTTCCCATATGACCCTGCTAATGCAGTTACATTGTGCTTGGGCTCTGAATTTCCTGTGTAGAGTATCTAACCTGATTGTCTTTAAATATGCATGACACCAACACCTAAACGTCACCTTAAAACAATCAAATTATCCTTACAGAATCTAATTGAATTATTTACCATTTAATGAAATTGAGAGGTGCATAAGTAAATGCAAGTCTTAACATTGACTGAAATATTTTTTTTTTGTGTGTGTAACATTTGTAGTATTTTAATTGCACAAAGCTTTGGTTTCAACTTTCTTCATTTCTTTTCTTCAATTGTCTGAAAGCTGGATACCTGGGGACATCAAGGGGCTGATGTCTTGGCTTGGTACACACACAATGACTTGGTCACCGCACGGGTAGACACAGGGCCATGCTAATGAGGAAGCTGAAGCAGGTGGATGCTCATTATAGGTGAGCTGGGCAAACTTGCTGTCCCATTACATCATCTGGGAAGTTTTGTATCACACTATGGCTGTTCCTACTTATAGCAGCATGATGTGTGCACTTTCCATTTAAAGAAGGCCATATACATGCGGACCATTACACAAACACACATACACATACACACACTGTAATATTAGCAAACATATGGACCTAAACACACATATCAATATTTATATTATGCATGTAATGCATATGTATGAAACTACGCTGGGATTTTGTGTTTGAGGTGAAACAAATCAGCGACAGAAACTATTGGCATGATACACTAAGATGTCCGTGTCAGGATATACAGCGTTACTCTGTACTATTCCACATTTCCCCATCTACTGAAAATCAATTTTCAATCAAACCTTTCACTGCACTCTCTCCTTCTCAACAACACACAAAGGCAGGTTGAAGAAATGACAACACTGCAGACCAGAATATTCAGAAATGGAAAACTTAATAATTGTGTCAGTTGAAGCAGAGATGGAGAGGATGTGCACTAAATGTACTTAGCATTGTTTGAATTATCATCCTAAAAGACTGCAGCCTATCGCAGGGGTTCTTCTAATAAGACAATGACTAAAATGAAGTGAGCTTTTACACAGACGTGGCACTGTGCAAAACAGGTCTATTTGTATTCTGTTGTGGACAGGAAACTGAAAATGCTTTCCCCAATGGGCTTGCACTCAAGAGTTCAAACAAATTACAAGCTGCTGGCATCCATAGTTGCAAATTAAGGGATAATGGATGTTTTGTCCTGCAATGCTGACCAAAACATGAACAAACAAATATGGAGTACCTCTCTTACACCCATACCTTAACCCTATCGCGAAGACTGTAGCTGAGATTAATATAGCATGCATGGCACAAAGTCATAAAAACGAATATGACAGTAGATTATCTGTTTATCTAACCCTAAACTAACCCAAACCAGCCTACTGGAGTTGATATATCTTAAATGCACACAATTATTTACAGTCCAGTCATGTTTGATGGAACTCTGTAATAAATCTTCCTGGGTGCAGATGTCCACGAAAGAATACTGTATGTGCACGGTTTTGACTTTGGCTCCTTTTTGGTTTTCCCTATCAAATAGCTTTTAAAGCCGTTTCCCAGGTGACCTCAGACTTGTGTGTGTGTTTTTTTCTTTCTTACATTTTAATGTGCTGAATATGTTAAGTTATCTGTCAAAGTTGTTTTTCTGCTGCCTATAGTACAAGAGTCTGGCCTGTAGGAAAAGCTTTTTATAACACCACAGGCTGGTCGGGCAATCATGCCCCATAATAGCTGCGAAGCTGCATTCAACTCGGAAATATTCTATTTACACAGGATATTTTAGAGCTACTTTACACTAGAGGTAAAATAAAAGCCGCATTTTTACTCTGTCTGCAATTCTTTCATCCAAATGCTTCAGTTCAGCTTTCAGCAGACCAGACAAGGTCTTTAATCTTGTGCTGATATTGCTGCAAATAAACCACTGGAACCATGTCTATTTACCGTCCTCTGTCAAATTCCTCCGTCATCTCTTGTTAAAATCTTGTTCAGTGTTTTTTTGCACTTCGTTGTGTGCTGACTGGCTGATGAATACATCGCCAAGAGGCAAATAGAGAATATGCTGGTTTCCTTCAGCTGGTCTAATTTATTTCAACTTCCGCTTTGTCTTTTTTCTTTCACACTCAAGTTTAAGTACTATCTTTCTCAGACACCTGACATTCCAATACTACTATCTCCCCAACAAATCAATAACATCCCTTGTCTCAGTTGCTTTCAATCAGGTTTTCTTATTAAGTGTGTCCAACTGGAGAGCGCCTTCATTCTTTAGAGGCAAAACTGACGCTGCTGGGATCTCCGTACTGTACTTACATATCACTGACCAGATGTTGCCCAGTACCCAGCTGCAAAGAAGCTGACTTTTTCTCTCCTCTGAAGGAAAACACTGCCTGAGTAAGTCAGACTGCTACAGAAACTCTGAGAGCGTCATTATGTCATACAGAAACACAGCATGTGCAATTACTGAAATGATAAGGTGGAAGACTTTTTATATTGCGAAAGAAAATCCTATATGAATTCCCACAACTCTGCACATGCACACTGAAAATAACAAGTGAGAGTGAGCACAAGGAGCTCAAGTTTCAACTGAAAGATCTACATCAAGCATTGACAGCTCCAGTGCTGTTGAGATTTATAGATCCAAGACACTCATCCCCTTGTACAACAACGCAGAGAAATCAGAGTCAGAAATAATGTTGCACTTAAAACACATCACGTTGTATGTTGCAAGACTGAAATGCTTGTCATCTTCCTCACCTGTGCCTTGTACATTTTCTGCAGGCACAACCAAGCCTCCACTTCAGATATTGGCTGGGGGTTTTGAGGAATATCAATTCCAGACAGGCTGTGCTTTGCTCCGTCCAAGGTGCTACAGTGTCACCTTCACAGGCTGTCCTGTTACTGTGTAGCTCTGAGAGGGAGGGAGAGAGAGCACTGAGAACACAGGCTTCTCTTCTCAGCAGTGATAACTGCCCTGGATCAAGTGAAGGGGATTCAGTAGTTGACAACTCTGGTCATAGTGCAGCACACAGCATAGACACAAGGCTTAACAGCAGCAGTGGCTATAGTAATGTAAATATTGGGACACACATCAGACAACCGCACATAACAGGCAAAGAAAATGGATCCTATCCTGACAGGTTCTACTTTGTCTTCTTACATTATAGGCAGCTTTGTTTGTCTATTAGCCATTTTGGCAGAGTGAGCAGTGGATGACACAGCTATAAATATGTATACAGCAGGGCACCACCTCTTTCCGCAATGCAAATGGATGTTTTTAAGATGCAACTGCTTTTGACTTGAGGTCAAGACAAACAGCTCCACAGATCACTGCACTGCCAGTGTCTGATGGACTTCACCTACTAGATCATTTTCTAGTTGCACCTGGGCTTATCTATTCCTGTCATTTGTCATGCAAGTAAGCACATACACTCAGCTCTATCTCTGTGCTGTTCTGCTGTTTTGCCCATATAAATGTGGCATTTGCATTATGCATGAGGTCCTGCTACATTTTGCACCAGCCCTGCATTGTGTAACTTGTTTGTCATGTTTCACTGCCCATCAACTGAGCTAAAACATTTTGCACCTGTTTCATAATTGCCACACCGACAGCATAAGCGCACCTCTGATTATAGCTGTTAACACTTTTTATTTTCACAGATGGCCAGTATTACATTTGTCCAACCACTGGTAGATTAACAGGTGAAATACTGTAAATCATCTTAATGCACATTGTCTATAGGAGATTAAATGCCCAAGTATCTGTGGTAGCAAGTGTAACTGTAAAATACCTACTTTCAGGACAACATTTCATTAGAGTACTTTCTAAACCAGGAAAACATTTTTAAAATCCACATGAAGCTATACACTCTCTGTTATGCAATATGTTGCACAGGCACAGATCAAATGGTGGCTTACTTAACAATATAACTATATGTGTGCACTGTGTTTCCTTTATTTTGCACTGTGACAGGATGTAACAGTGGGAAATGGCACATGCGAACATTTTTTTTGAGACTGTTTATTGAATGAGAATAAAGAAATGCAGTAATCCGGAAGAATACTAGTATGTTAACAAATGAGAACAATTTTGCTCTGTAAAGGCTACAGCAAAAGATCAGGACGAGCTCTGGAGATCAGGTTGAGCTGGAGAATATAATGAATGAAAGTGTTAAACTGGCTGATTTGGACACTAGTGTGCCATGCTGCATATTTAACTGAATACTGCGTGAGCCCTGAGAGAGTCTACAGCACTTGGGCTTCAGTGGGAGTTTATATGAGGGGACATAACTCCAGAGGGACTTGTTCGTGCTGGCAAACAGAGAGCTAATTTACCCCATGACTTAACAAATCACACACTGTGTCAGATGATACTTTGCCTTTATAGCTTTCTAAACTAATAGAAGCCCACTGTAATTATAACTAGATCATTCCTAAACATTCAGTGTTGATCCCATACAAGGCAACAAGAACCAGACGTCCCTGCTACAAACTGACTTTACTGAGTAGAACTGTAATGTCTGTGTTCCCAAAATCGTGTGAAAACTACTATCAAACTCAGATTTAACCCTGCAGAAAATGAATTGGAAAATATAGAGGCATTTTTCAATTTCCTGTCTCCGTGCATGCCAATGGTGATGTAGTTGAGGTCAGGAAAAGGTGGAGGTTATGTTAAATAAATGATGGTTAGGGGAAGGGAAAGATTGTGGTCAAAAATCTGTCCACCACCCACTCACACATGTACATTTTGCCTCAGGCACACTACCTACAGGATCACAACAATTCTGTATGAAAGGCAACATGTCACAGTGAATCTGCAAAAGCATTGAAGACAGTTTTGGAGAGCAGTTTGTTTGTAAAAAAAGAAAAAAGAAAAAAAAAAAAAAGATTTTTCAGAGAACAATTTGTTAGTCTTTCTTTTCTTCCTCTTTCTTCTAAAGTACTCTGAAATGCAGAACTGTGGGGAAAAAAAGTCAGGTTTGAGTTGAGTGTGGAGGCTGTTGAAGACTACGAAGTTGCTCAGCTGGCTGAAACAGACTGTCACTCAGAGAGCATATATGTTAAAGGATTACAACGCAGCTCAGTTATGGTAGACTGGAGCCTGTCTCACTGTGCTGAGTCCACCGGAAATATCCATAAGCAAATTCTGCCCAGCCCAAAATAGCTGCAGATGCACACCGATCGAATTACTGCTCTGAAAATAGTATTGTTTTTATAGAAGTAGTGGCATTCAAATTAGAATTAAATAATACAAGTCAAGACTTATCTCATATCAGAAGCAGAACCGGTGTTATAGCACTGTGTGCCTCAAACTTCTCCTCTTTGCCATTTGAGGGTCATGGCTTCTGCAGAACTTGTCTGGGGCCTTTTTTGTCACAGCAATAAAAATGGTTTGGTCTGCTGGTCACTGGGGAAATCAAGTCAAACTTCAAGAGGCCCTAGTTCACTCATTCCTCTAATAAGGTAGCTTGAAACCAGTCATGGGCTGTGGAATTGTTCCACAGTGTCAGAGTGTAAAATGCATTTCTTCAGTCTTTGTGTTTGAACAGATGGGACAGAGCTGAAAAATCTGTGATTATGTTTTTCACATCAGTACTTGAATTAATGTATATAGCTACAACACAACTGTCAATGTTTAGACGAGCCAGTGTTTCACGCTGCTATTTGAAATTGCATTGTAACTGCAAATTCAATTCAGAGTTGGTCTGCTGTATCAGGCTGATTGATAACTGAAGATATTCAGAGGGTGAAGAGGGTGTACACAAGACATAAGGTCCCAGATTTTTAACATTAAAGAAGATGATGCCATTTATGTGAGGCTAAATGCTGCTGTAACAATATAATTGTTCTGAAAGCCTTGAAACACAGTGCTATTTTGGTGCTAAAACAGCACCAAAATATATTACAGTCTCTGTATTCCTGTATAAAGTAAATAGGACAAAAACATTGGTTATAAAATATGTCACAATTAAGGAAAATTTAACTGAAAATGTATTCTCCTGGGCAGATCCTGACAGTTTGAGTATGTTGCAGTCGGTCCCCTGAATAAAAACTGGGCTGGGGGCTGTGACTGCCTGGGGTCCCTCAAAACACAGACAACGGATTATCACATTTTGAATGCCAATCTGATTATTTGAGGTGAATAAGGTCTAATAGTCACAATTTTGTGAGTCTTCCCTGGAGGAAAAACTCTTCAAGTGTTTCTCAGTGGTGAAAGGAAGAGGCTTACATGCAAATGGACCAGAATCAAACACTGCATACAGTATGTAAAAACTACATCACTCTATATTCCTCTTCTATTAGGTTAAGCCAACGTGTCCATCCTCAATACAGTAAATCCTATCCTTACCTCTCCTTCCCCAGGTCTTATAGGACATTAGACACTGAAGTCTTCCTTATTCCCAACACCATGGTTTTCACCATAATCAGCAAAAACTGTACAACCTCCATGTTCAACAGCTCTGTTACAGCCATCCATTCCAAATATCCAACACGTCCTACTATCATTAAACATTTAACCCTCTATGGTACGCATTATGATCCCAGTTGGTAAAAAAATGTTTTGGGTGTTTTTTTGTCTTAAAATAGACCAATTAAACATAATCAAGAGAAATTTTCAAAAAATATTATTTTTATAGTAGTTTTTAGGGTTTGTTGCCATACGGCAACACCGTACGATAGTGGAAAGTAATGAAAATAATAGTTTTGTCTAAAATAGTAGTAACATTTATTTAAAAACTCATGTTATAGTCTCAACAATCCCCAGTAGCCTGAACAGTAAAGAATGCATCTCATTTGAAAGTAAAAACCATTTAAAAATACATTTTTCACTGCACTTTTACCCTCACTATCCTCGCTGTCCTCACCATCTCCACTGTCCTCATTGTCTCCACTGCCCTCGCTGTCTCCACTGTCCTCATTCTCTGGCTCATAGTCTTCATCATTCTCACTGTCTTCATCTTTCACTCTCTCCTTGCTATGTTGCCAGCTGCTCGTTTTCTTCAACACTGAATCCTAATTCATCTTCACTACCATCTACTGGGAGGGCTAATTGATGGACCTGAAAAAATAACTAAATGATTCTACATGGTTGTGGAATGAGTTCATAAAGTTTACAATATTATTTTGAAGAATTTAGGCCTATAACTAAATACAAAATGTTATCAACATGCCGGGCTAGCAATTCATAATGGTACGGTGTTGCCATATGGCAACATACACATTTGAACAAATTTCTAATATTTAATGATCAAGTACAGTGCAATAAACTACAGAATAATGAACTTAACTAACCTATTATTGAGTATATATTTTTTCCCAGTTGAAAATAGTCATTAAAACACTTTTTTAGATCAATTTTGAGGGGTCAAATGGTGAGGCTCCTCCCTGTGAAAACGTCTGCAGAAAAGGGCTTAAAAAATGGCCTCCAGAAGGTCATGTAACACATTTAAACACTGCTATTGGTTAATTAGAACCCCACCTCTCTTTTAATGCATTGCAACATAACTGGGGATGTATTGTCTGTGTGTAGAAGGCTTAAAATGGGTTTGTTGCCATATGGCAACGCCGTACCATAGAGGGTTAACCCCTCTTTCAGTTTCATCAGACAGCGGGTCACCATCTGATCATCAGTCTAACAAGTGCCTCTCTGCTTGTTTCTTATCACTGAAAGATGCCAGTCCAAAGAGCCAATAGCAGCTGTTGATCTTATCCTAGAAATGTAACACAGTCTTGTAGTACAGCATGATGTAACACTGTATACCATTTTAGATAAGGGCTGGGTGATATGGTGTATAATATATAAATAAAATATATAGTATATATGATATCTTGAACTCATTTTATGTTAAGTTCTTCATCATAAAAGCATTAAGAAGCACTCTCATACTTTCGTATGATCTGGAGATTTGACATCTCGTCTACATACAGTATGATGAACGTTTCCCAGCGGAAACAGACAGGAAAACATTTATTGATAGTCATCCTGACATGATACCAGCAACATTATATAAGAACTGTAGTTTCAGCGTCTGGACTTTTAATGAATGTGGCATTGACATTAAAAAATATATAACTTGTACCTTTAACCATTTTACGAACTGCATGGAGAGACAGAGGAGACCACAAGCAGCAGAAACCTGATGTTGGTTATAACTGTATTATGTTAATAATTGAACAAGTGAAGGGCAGTATTTTAGCCATGCTCATGCTCTCTCTCACTCACTCTCTCTCCGCCTGTGTTTGTTATGGAAAACTTTATGTAGAAACACAAACCTGCAACTGCTGCAAAGCAGACAGTGTGCCGGGAAGCCATTCGTCTGTCTCTTCATCTTCAGTTATTGTTTATTAAAATGCATTTATAAACTTGCTTTAGTGCTTTTCTTTTTTTCTTTTTTTTCGCTCTCTGGCCCCAGTTCCCTTCGTTCCAGATACAAACACACACATACTTAAGGCCTACACACAGACATAAACACACACACACCTCCTCATCTACGTCACATATGGATGGGTGGGGGAGAGTGTCTGTGAAAGGGAGAGAGCAAGAAGAGCAAAACACTGAAGAGAAGTTCAAGCGTATCTGATATATTCTAGTCAAATTTAGAACATAGATTATGTTAAACCTGCCTGTAGCATACAATATATTCCATCATTAGTTTGACATGTGAATAAAGATGTCCCCTGAAAAATCAGTCTGTTTATTTTTTGACAGTAGATTCATAGTTTAAAACATTTTTTAAATAAAATAATTAATCACTCTTTAGTTGTAGCCCTAATTTAGATACTGAGCTAGCTACCAAATAGCAGGGTGCGCCAACACAGTTTATAATTGAACGTCACCAAGGATCGTAAAACCAGTGCGGACAGATCATGCTCTCAGTATCTATGATACATTAAATCTGATGGAAAAAGCCGCCGTTAACCCTTGAGTCATGTGATCTACTGCTGCTCTTTGCACATTAGATGGGCTGATTATAAGATGCAAGACAATTGCTTCGTATATGATACATGTTGCAAGGAAATCTTCTTCAATACACCATGATTTCAGTCCAACTGCAAACGCGGTGCTAAAAAGGCAAAAGGGGGAATACTGTAGTAATTGACTGTATTATGGAGAGATTTTAGTTGTTAAAGGGGTTTTATAGTAGTGTAGTGCTTTTTTCACACTCTCACACACAACAGTAATAGAAGCACATCATCACTGTCCTACAGCCATGAACTGACATAGATCAAACTACTAGAAAAGGCAGAGAACCTACAGAAACACTGAGAAACACAATGGACAGCGTTGCCGTGATGATACCTGGTAATCAATATTGTATCATGAGAGATCAGACCATCATTATCATTGTTATAACTGAAGCAAGTAACCATTGCTGCATGCACCGATAATCACCATAGCAATCACAAACATCTTGTGGTTGTGGCATGAAATTAAATAAAATCTGCTTATTTCCAGTCATTAATGACACTTGTACCTCGGTTCTCATAAATAATAGACACAAACCACAACATTTCAACTAAATTGCTCAGTTTCTGCATGAGCCCACCACACAGTGGGCAGGGACATGAGCTGCACTCAGCAAATCACCTTAAAATACTGTAACGTCTTGAATGCTAAACCATCTCTGCTGCTTCAATGATGAATGACTAAACAAAAAGCTGCAGGTTCTGTACAATCTCACAGGTATTTTCAGTTACTCGGTGTGATTATTAGACCTCGTCTCTCAGGACTATGGTGAACTTACAGGTGAAGGAAATTCCAGCACACACACTTGAATAATCTTGTATTATATTGTGGGGCAAACATCACAGCTGAGTGATGTTTGCACTCAGCTATATGAGCATGCACCTGGCAGAGTTCCCCCCCTCGGGATTTGGAGCTGTATGCAGTACCTTTGTTTTCCTACTGTGTCAGTTTTGTCTTACCTGTAACAAGTACACAGGTTTACAGGTAACATGGTTGTGATTCTTTTGAATATGTAAAGTTGAATTATTTGGCTGTTTTGTACCTGTACACTGTTCAACCTGAGAAGAGTTTTATCATCAAGTAGTATAGGCCTAGTATATGTGACTTGGGATATACTGTATTCTATCTGTACCCTGTGTTATTTTCCCATTCACTTACAATAGGAAACTGGTCTCAGACTTTTGTACACCTACTATATGCATGAGGGTTTTGGTCACATCTTATGAGTCCTGATATTAAGGCTATTGTCCCTTGTATCTCTTCACTGCTCTTGTAGCCATCTATTCTTTAATCCTGACAAAGCAAATAAAATTCCTGTGTCAGTATTTTGCATTGCGATATATAGTTTAACCTCAGCTGTTTCTAATGGATCTCTGCTCTAATTATTAATGATAAAACCACTGTGGGAAGGCTGCATTATGAGAGGGGAGAGAGTAAGTTCTGTTGAAGTTGCTGCCATTTCTATGGGTCTATTGCCATTACTTAAGAGTTATACATTTCTGAGTAAATAATGTGTTGAGCTTTTAGAGAGGGAGTGAGAATGGCAGAAATACAGTCAGAAAGAAGCTGTGCACATGTCAGCCTATTATTAACAGGCCTGAGCCCAGGATGTTTTGCAAGTAAATATAGTGCTATTATCTCGACTTGATACAATGGTCATAATTTATAGCCCTAAACATAGAGGGTGCACTGTGTAACATGATGCCAAGAATAGAACCATGTTTAAACACAAATTTACAAAAAAATAAAATAAAATAAAAATCATGTTTGTAAAACTCCACATAAATTTCACTTATAAAATGTGGTTGTCTATTTTTTCCATTCAGATTGCAAATCTCTCACTTTCTTCACACAGACCTGTGTTGTGGTTATTTATTTAAAATGTGCTCAGGACCCTGACACTTAAACAAAATTTACATAAATGCTGATTGTAAGCCCTGTGTAACATTGGAGGCAACACTGACTAAGCAATACTGTACACTTAAACCAAGGATTAAGGCTTTAGACTCCCTCGACTAATTACACCTTGCAGAAATGTGATTAGTGAGAGCAGTCACAGTAGCAGGGCACAGACACAGAGCCCCAGTTATGGTGTGAGCAAGATCAGCAGCAAACAAAATGAAAAACGATGCTTTCAGACAGACAGGCACTCATGGCACAAATCTTTACATACTGTCCTGGCAGATGGACATGTAATGGAAACCATCATGTGGTTGAACAAGAAAGAGGATTAGTGTTTGATCCAGATAATGATCTAAAATGTCCTAGTAATGACAGAGAGAAGAAACACAGGTCCTCAAGGCAACTCGCTCATCTTGGCTTTGAACCGTTTTAGATGATCTCCACCACAGTGTTTGCTACACTGGAGGTAAAATAGTATCTCAAATTTACAAAAATAAAGTAAAATTTTAAACATATATCAAATCAAAAAGTATTCTGATTCTGATTCTGAAATTATGTAATTACTTATCTTGGAGGTGCTTAAAGTGAATTTGGGGATTATGTGTTTCACTAAAATGAGTTTTAAAGGAACAAGTACATTGTATTTGAACACTTTAAGCAGATTTCCATCCATCTGCATGTTTTAACTCATCTTTTTCACATATCAGCACAATAGTAGCACAGTAGCTCTTTCTGCCCTAGCAGAAATGAAATGGAAAAAGAAAATTGTGGGGCCTTCCACAATGAATAGTAAGGACAAGAAAAACATGCTCCCACAGTTTCTATGACTACTGAAAACTTATTACACTCACAAGAGATTTTTCAGACCTCAGAGGAGCTGCTTCATTTTCAGTCTTCGATTCAGGCTGCTGTTGCAACTGGACACCCCTTGTCACAAGTCTGACTCACTCACCATCATTTAGTAGCTATTCAATCATAGAATCATACTTGTAATGATAAAGAATTATTTTACAGGCTGCCCCTTGACCCAAAGAAATATTCCTGTTATCCATAGTTTATGAGTATTACTTCATTGCTGATCAGAGATCGAATATACACTGCCCTTTGAAATTCAGACATGCTCTTAGATGTAGTATAGCTCTACGCAAGAGATGAGGGAGGGGAAAAACACAAACATTCAGATAGTCTATATAAATACATGTGTTTAAAGTTTGATAGGCTACAGTGTAACTTGGTCATCTGCACCACTCATCGTCCTGGACAGCCTACGCATTTCTGAGCAGAAGTGCAGAGGTGACAGCCCTTGCCAAATAGGACGGAGATCAGTGAGTGAGCCAAAGTAGCCGCATCTCCAAAGAGCCAGACAGGTGAAACCGGAACGGACTAAAGCACAGATCAAAGCTCCACAACCCGAAAACCGGACGGACGGAAGCGCACGGAAATTAGGAAGGACAGATTATTATCTAAGGACAGGCGAAATCTAATAACACTGCAGAAATTACCCAAAAGTAGAACCTTCCCCCACACCACAAACCACGCTAAACCATGCACCACACACGCCACGTCGCACGGGAAAGAGAGAGAGAGAAAAGCATTGTTGTAAATGCCTACCGCACTCAGTGTCTCCATCCCACTCAGACTTGTGGTCCTGATGTTTCGCTGCTGCTGCTCTGCTCCAGCATCCTCTCCAGCACAGTTATTTCGACTGGGGAGGGGAGGAAGCAGCATGATGGTAGTGCAAGCTGTCTGACGTGACACCGGCGACCAATCGGAGTGTAATCCGATAGATCCCTCACCAATCCGCTCAAAGAGAGAAAGTGCGGAGCGCATAAGGACAGAAGTAGCAAGGTAGATTGACGCTGTGAGAGAATCTCAGTTAACTCCTGCAAAACTGTTTCCACACACACCGCAGCTCGCATTTCGCTCCTGCGCTCTCCTGCTGGAGAATTACGCGCAGATAAAATAGACCTGTTCAAATAGTGTGCACTGAGCGGCTGCACAGGTACTGAGGTATTCTGCTGTTTCTTTTATATGATTTTTATGTTTTTTTTTCCAGGTTGCAATGTCTCGTCTCTTCCTCTTAAACTCACTATATGCAAGACTAAAGATGCGAGACTGCTAAAAAGTTGATTACCAATAACATTTACAATATGAGTAGGCCATTATAAGATTTAGAAAAAGAAATGTTAGGGATGAAACTAGAAAGTTAAAACACTATAAATACAGTAATATAATACTGTTAAAATGTGTCCACTTCCAGTAGGTCTATATTGGGTAATTCAAGTAACATGTAAGGAAAATCACACAATAATCTGCCTACATTCATAATTCATAAATGTGTAAAGATTATAATTTGACCATGTTGAAATTAAAATGTATCTGCTGTGTTGCAGTTGTGAAGTTGGTCAAACTCAGCAGACTGTAAGCTAAGCTCGCAGTAGTCCACACAGTGAGGGGCAGTAAGAGGATGAGTAGCCACATTTGGTCATAAGCTTATTTTAGACTGGCTGTAAAATTGTATTTAAGACTTCCGGTCCTGTTCTGCCGTATCATTCGACTTCATGTAACCAAATTGTTGCTCACCTGCCTTTCTTTTAATGCTCAATTTCCATTTCTTTTCTTTTTTTTCTTCACATGGATGTGGTTGTCTGGTCTACTGTAGGCTACGCCTGCAGATAGAGCTCCAAAATCCCCCTGAGGTAGGGATAGCTTCTAAAGGAGATTATACTGACGGTGTGAAAGGGATCTGCTGACCTGACCCTGTCTACTGTAGGCAGCGTCTATGAGATGTGTACCTGACAAGCTCTGGGGCAGTACTTGGTGGAGACCAATAAACTAACCTAACCTAACCTAACCTACTTCTTCTGTGTGTTTGATGTGGATGCAATGGAGATTCAGCAACACAAACAGCAACACAGGTGCCAGACTTAAAGTAGGCCATAGACTTTCAAAGAGACAAATGGAAACGATGAAATTCAACATTTTATTGCTCTTAGATCAGCAATAAAGTGAGTGAACCAGCCTGACAGCATGACGGAATCAGGCGTTTTCTTGTACAAAGCAAGGTATAACTGTCTAATCTACAAAATAAAAGTCTTCATTGCAAAATAGTTGGTGTTTAAAATAGGATACAAATGTCCAAAACAAACATGATTATCACCAATTCACATGTTTATATTATATACTTTTAATATAAATAAAATACTTCCAAGATGGTTTTAGTAGTCTGCACACCAGGTGCTAAAAAAAACAAACGCAAAAATGTTGAAAATAAATGTCCTGACAAAATAATACAACAGCAGAACAGCACTGACATGCCGTAGGAAAAAACTAACTGAACCAATTAATGCTAGAATAAAACTGAAGGGGTGAAAAAGAAACTCAGCCAAATTACATTTGAGGGTACAATATGTGACTATGCTATACAATCACTACATCACTATACTTAATGGGATTTGTGAGCAAGACATTCAGTTGTCACTTTATTCTGAACTGTAAACTAAAACTGTAGATTAAGAATTATTATTAGGCCCCACAATATATTCATTTTAATCATCATATTGTCCCTCTCACTTGCTCAATTTAATTTGGCAAGTTAAAAGAACATTTTTTGTAGCATGGTTAAAATGAATCCAATCATTTTGTGCCAAATAAGTAAAGGAAGTAGTATAAAATGCAGTGGATGGAAAAATGACACATGGGAAAAACCGGTCAGTTCAAGGCACGCTACTTCGAGTCTACATCCATTTTCCACACTTTGTCCACATCAATCCAAATCTCTCTTTAATACTCTTACAACCTGCTTTTCCACAATATTTACAATTATATACAGTTTGCTCTTTCTATATCCTCACTTGTCACGTTCCTTTTTTCACTCACTTACCCGTCTGACTTTCAACCGAGCACTTCCTCAAATGAACCAACAGGACAGCTCTTTAGTAGTATTTTCATTCTACCATTCCTTATTGCGTGCCTCTTCTCTGGATTTATTTGACTTAGCTGTGTGTTTTTGGGTGGATTGATTTCAAAGGACACTTCTGGGAACGGCCTTTCTGTGTTGGTGCTTTGGTGACTTGGGGGAATTGTCTGGAGGGGGCCACTGCGGTTTAGTTAGCTGAATGTCTTCTTCTATTTTAAAGGCTTTCTTGGGGGGATCGGCCTGTGGGGGCCAAACTACAGACATTTTGTTAGACTGTGGTTTGCTTTCATCAAATGTTTTTGTAATTTTGTTTTCACTGCCGTGGGTTTTGTCTACCGAACTTATGCTACTCATGGAATATCTCCATTCAAGTTTCTCATCTGAGGGGAAAGGTCCACCACTTCCTGAGGGAGGTTTCTGCCCAAATCCATTATCATTATTCCCTTTGGACTTGAGGAGTTGTTTGTAATGGTGAGGACAGTAGAAGTGTCCATGGAGAGAGACGTAATTTCCTAGGCTGTAAGACAAGAGAGTAATCTTCTTTTCAGAGCCGCAACACATATAAAACAGGCCTTTAAAAAAAACAATTATGCTTTCATCAAAACAGCAAGACATTAACTAATTACTATTGCAATGTTCAAAGAATCCACATTAGTGGCATATTTACCTTAATTTATTTCTGCAGTGCTCACAGCAGAAACAGGATTTATGGTACTTTTTTTTGTCCACTATCAGAGCATCCATCGGATAAGCCCTCCTCCAACATACTGTGCAGAGCTCCGACTTCGGGACTCGCACCTGTTTGAAAGAGATAAAATGTAAATTGTGAGGATTTTTTTTTTTTCATTCATCCAGTATGAAAAGCGTTTTCTTTTGGGCTGTCTCACAATGCAACAATGAGCAACAGATTTTCTTCCAGTTTTTATTATGGATAATCTTCCTAATACAAAGCCATACAATAGCTTATGTTTGCATTTGAAAAGGTGATGTGACAAGCTCATTCATTTATTTAAACCTGACAATGGTCGTCAGAGGGGATGGTTGATATTATTCCTCAGGTTTTTGTTTCATTCATGCACAGACACACTGCACAGGCATCTCTCAGCTGCAGCATGACAGTGTTTGCAAACCTCCAGCCTGCAGACTGTATACTGTAATTTCCCCGTTGGAAAGATACATTACATGCTGGCTTCATTCTCTGAGCTAATTGACAACCTCTTGAAACTACAGTGCACGGTCAGTGTTTATCATGACCAATTAGACCAATTAGGGCAATTCTGTTGAGAATGACATCATCCTTGTCACAATCAATATACAAAAACTTCAGATTAATGATGAAACTCAAAGTTTACCCCCCCCCCCCCCCCCAAAAAAAAAGCTTATGTCATGTTCACTGTTAGTGAAGTTGATGCAAACTCAAATGTGCAAAGATACGTTTTTGTTAAAAACCTGGCCTGACTTTTACTTTTACTTTTAGCAATGTTAGCAGTTTGAATCTCTCACTTCACTTCTCCACCACTTTCAGGTCAGATTATTTATTTCACAACGTCCCCAATCAGCCCCAACATACTTTGTGTTTAGTGCTACAGTAATAAGTAAATGTAAACATGTTAAAATCCTACACAATACCTTATTATACATCTGTATGCTGGCATTACATTGCAAGTATATTAATGTTCATATTTGCATTAACTGTAGGCAAAAGCAGAAGTGTGGCCTGACAGAGCAGCTAAAGACTGAAGACATGTTGTTAGTACCAGCGCTTGTTGTTTTACAGAAAAGCTTACATAATCTACATAATGCAGTAATTAGAAATTCAGCCTTTGCAACACAGCACAAACTCGTTTTTATTCAAATAACACCCGTCCACAGTCCATGCCATTAGTTTTGTTGTTTCATGCTGTGCAGTTTTTACCAGATGAAACAATCTCCGTCTGCTGCAACACAACTTGTGATGTCGACTCTTCAGAGATGGTGTAGCCCAGACTTTTGAAAACCATCTCGCTCTCCGTCCACGTTTTGTGGAAATTCCTCAGCAGATTCTCGGTGGCGTCGTCATCGTATGTTTCTGTTTGCTTCACTGCCGCAGCTTTTCTTTTGACTGCATCTGCGTAGGAAAACGGAGCTGGCTGGCTTGACACACTCTCAGAGTGCTCGGTGACAGTTGTCCTTGTTCCAGTGACCTTGTTACCAAACTCATCAACATTTGAGAAATTCTCTGTGATTGATTTGGTTTCAGAGAAGCCTGATGGTTCTGCTGGCACAGTTTCTATCTCATTTTTCTGCAAAGGGAGGGGGGTGCTCTGCCGTGAGCCTCCCTTTGTCTCTTGAGGACTTTCCCTCTTTGAAGTGTCTGCTGTTGTTTCACTCAGGCTTGACACGGGCTCCTCCTGATCCTTTTTCTCCTCTCTGAATGAGGAACTCTGCTCACCCAGTTCAAAAACATTTTTAATAGCCTGGATGTCAAAAGTTGGCATTCCCTGTTCCCTGATGTCTACTTTCTCTTTGTCACAATCTGCGCTTTCAGCTTCGTCATGAAGCCACTCCACGAGTGGGATAAGCTCTTTTCTGGTATATATTTTCTCTTCTGGTGATTCAAATTTGTTTACAAGACTAGACATGTCTGCCTTGGGAACTTCATCCATTTCTTTGTTGTTATTTTCCTCCTCACACTCTTCCATGTCTGGGCCCAGTCTTTCAGGGATTGCAATGGGCTCCTTTCGCACATAGGTCTTATTAATTTCAGCCTTTCGCGCCTCTTCAAAAAACTCTCTCTTTTCTTTGACAGATGTAGATGATAGCTCAGAAACATCTAAAGCATCAACAATATCTGGGTCATCTTGACACAATGGCGACTTACTTTGTATTTCATTTGCATTCGAACTCTCAGATATTTTAGCTTGATCTTCTCCTACATGTGTCTCATGAGCCTCCGCAGATAAACTGTTTTCGGATTTCTCTGTCACAAGCAAAGTCCCCGAACCCGAAGCCTCCGCAGCTTGTGACGAGATTTTGATTTGCCGATGGAATGATGCAGGCGACTCCACAATCTCCGATTTCTTCTCTGAGATCTGCTGGGGAGTAAGAAGTGGCGGTGGTGTGACTCCGCGGGAGAGCTTGGCCGTCGCGTCCTTGAGTCGAGCCAAATTTTCAGCGCGGTCAAAGGTCGGAGAAGGTGTGATTCTAGTGAGGCGCGACGTCGGGGTGTCACACCTGCGTGGTGGTGGTGTGGGAGGTGTGGGCGGCCGGTGCAGCAGGGTAGGCGATGGAGTCACCCTCTGGGGGGAGTCGGTTCTTCTTGTGGATTCGATGGTAATAAATGTTGGCGATGGAGAGCGCATCCTCAGGGACGGCGAAGGCGCCCGGAGATCAACAGACTTAGACTGACTCACTTCATCCTTCCTTCTTTCTTTAGAGGACTTTTTCTTTACTTGGTTCTCAACTCTGGCTGAACCAATGCTGATCTTAGATATCTTTGCTGTGGCCCCACCAGAGATGCCTTTCTCAGAAACCGCCTCACACTCGTGCTTCTCCACTGTCTCATTATCCTCCTGATGCATCAGTTCAGCTTCGACGAGTTCGCTCACACATGAGGTCATTTCTTCATTCTTCTGTACGTTGCTCTCCACTGCAGATCCCGCCAGTTCACATTCTCTCTCTGGACTTATGAGCCACTTGGGGATTGTGTCGAGCAAAGTCTTCAAAGATTCAGAATCAGTTTTTTCTGAAACTCTTTGTGTCTCTGTGATGTGAGAGATTGACACTTGGACCTCTTGGCTCTGAGAGTCCTCTGTTCTCCCTGCTGTGGACTTGACCAGCTGAGTTTGTTCTGACTCGCCTGTCACTGTAATGGGGACGCTCCTACTTTTTTCTCTTGTTTCTTCTGTGCTCTGCTGAATAGCTGCCACTCCTTTCTTCTTGTGAGATGCCTTCTCATGCTTTTGAGCTCCTTTCTGCTGCTGATGGTCTTTGCCTTCTGTGGTAATGACCTCTCTCTTGACTTGAATGTGCTCTTCTTTTAAACTTTTTTGAATTTGAGAAACTGAAATTGTTTCCTGAGTTTGATGGGATTTTCCAGATGTTATTGTAATTGTTTCTGTAGCTTCTGTCTTCAATTCTGTGGAAATATCTTTAGCTTGACCTGACTGTGCACCCCCTTTAGACTTTTTGGACTTCTTTTTCTTCTTCGTGGGAGTTGGAGTTTCTACTTGGCTGCCAGTTATAATCTCAGGAACAGCAGGTGCCAAGGCAGTAGCAGGAGCGGGAGTAACTTCCTTAATCCCTTGTTTTAACTCTGTCTTTCCTTCTTTGGGTTCACTGATCACTTTCACCTCAGCAGTTTCAATCACTTCCACCTTCAGATCTTTTGTAACACTCTGTTTCTCACTCTCACTGGACATTTTTGCTTCTACTTGCTTTTCCTGTTTATTCTTTTTCCCCTTTTGGTTTGATTTGCCTGGTTTCCCATTTGTATTGGCAGTTTCCTTTTCTGTTGGCTGTGGCTTATCAGACGCTTTCTCTTGGCTCTTGGTAGGCGAATGATCGTGTTTCTTTTTGTTATCACGCTGTGGCGATTTGGATTCCTTTTTATTTTTGTCTGAAGTGACATTTTCCTTTTTAGAGGACTGGATAGGAAGGCTTTTGCTAAATTCGGTTGCTGTATCATCCTTTGTATTTCTGTTCTGTTCCGATTGTGATTTGCTTGTTTTTTCGATCTCCTCAGTGGCGACGTCCGTTTCAGTTTTCAGGATTTGAATAGGGATTTTATCCGAATGTATTTCGTCTTTCTTTTTATCCTCAGATTTGTTGACGCCCTTCGTTTTCTGATGTTTAGATTCTTTCTTTCTATCAGCAGTCATGTCCTCTGCTTTTGCAGCATCAGTTGTTAAGATCTGGACTTTGTCAGTAATGACAGATGCAGCAGACTGTTCAGAGGAAACAGAAACAGTTTTCTGTGTTGTCGTCTGCATCTGTTGTCGAACAGCTGACACAGATGCAGTCTTTTGACTGGAGATAACCTTGGAAGTCTTATTAGAGACAATTTGCTGTGTAGCACTGGATATCATCATTGAATCGCTGAGCTTTGTCTCATGACTGGTACAGATATTGCCTTGGGTGGTACTAACAACGTGCTTGGATAAATCACACGGTTGCAAGTTTGAATGAAGAATATTTTCACTTCCCTGCTGTGTGATTGCTGACATATTCCTTGTTGACTGCTCTGTGTCTTTAGTGGAAATCATTTCAACAGCCGTCGTAAATGAGTCATGTATGTACGGGGGAGTCGGAGTGGTTGGGGGTGTGTATTCCTCCCTCAGCTTCCGATAGGTTTCTTCTGCTTTTATCAGAGGAGTAATAAATTTGCTCATTTTCCCTCTCGTGTTGGGAGTAGGAGAGGAAGGAGGGGTGAATTTCACAGGAGAGCTGTAAACTTTCCTTACTGGTTGTGGTGACTCAGGCGGTGGAGGGATTTCACGTGACATATTCTTTGATGTGTGTGTTGTCGTTTTCACTTTGTTTTGACTCATTTCTACCACTTTCTCTGATGCCACCGCCACCTTTACTGTTTGAACCAGGTCCACTTTAGGCTCCAGTTTCGGGACCGGGTGTAGAGCCGGAGCTTTCACCTTTTTCACTGTCATCTTTTTTGCCTGGGCTGGTGAAGTATGAATTGTCTGTGCTGGCATAGTCTCCAGTTCTTGTTGAGAGGGAGGAGGTGGGAGGAAGTCCTGCTCGCCGGTGAGTGGTGGAGGCGGAGGAGGAAGGTGATCAATGTCAGAATCAGCAGAGGGAGGAGGAGGAGGAGGAGGAGGAGTGAGAGGGGGAGGAGGAAGAAAGTCAGTGTCTACCACTGGTGGAGGTGGAGGTGGAAGAGGCAAATCTGTCTCTGCTCCTTGTGGTTTCACGATGTAAACATCAGTTTTCACTTGGGTTTTATCTCGTTTTATCATTCCCTTTGGGTTGGACTTCAGATTACGAAACTCTGTCTTCACTGTTTTGATGCCGTGGTTTTGGGTGATAGTTTTATGTTGCACCACGGTGGATGATTGCTGAGCAGACTGCTTCACGGTGCACGACTTAACTGCAACAGTGTTGGTTTCATTACAGACGGAGTGATTTTCTTTAGATGTTTCAACTAAATTAGCTGTTTTTATCTTTTGTATGTTCCTCTGCGCATCAACAGTGAGGTTTTTAACTGGAGGGCTCTGCTTGACTCGAACTCTTCTGTATGCTCCGTGTCTAACTTTAGGAGTTTCACGCTGTGCTGTCTCCAACAGTGATTTGATAGTGCCTTTAACATCACCCTTTATCACTTCTTCTTTCTCAAGCTGGCTCTGCTCCTGTGTCTCATACAATGACTTAATTGACATCTTGACATCACCCTTAATGTCACGCTCAAGGCTCGGGCTCCTCTGCATCCTTGGCGACGGTGGAGCCTCCATGAAGAGCTGAATTGTTCCTCTGACGTCTCCCTGCACATCTATTTCCTGTTGACACATTTTCCTCTCACTGGAGGCATCGTGGAGGTTTTGCAATGCAGTGTGAATATCACCCTTCACTATTTCTTCCTTTTCAACTTCTCTCACCGCGTGCTTTGCCTGCTCCAGGGATTTTAAAGTGGCCCTCACATCTCCAGCAACTAAATCCTCAACAACAGTGCCAACTCTGGAAGTTGATGATTTCTCAAGAGATCTCAGAGCCCCTTTGATATTTCCTGGGACGATATCTGGCTTCTCCACCTCTTTGTAGCACTTCTGAGCCTTCTCCAGACACCGCAGGGTTTTCGGTATGTTGCCTTTCACCACCTCCTCTTTCTCTACAGCAACTGTCTGATTCACTGATTCAGACAATGAATTCAAAGCAGCTCTTAAATCACCCTTGACTATCTCCTCCTTTTGGAGCCCCTCTAATGAGATCGTTGGCTCAGACATGAAGACTTTAACTGTGTTGTGAACGTCACCAGGTATGACATCCTCTACTGTACGCTCGATTTGAGTTTGATTATGACAGAGGATGAGCTTGGTGCCCTTGATGTCACCTCCGACAATCTTCTCCTTTTCTGCTGTGTCAGCTGCAGTCTCGTCATCGGGTTCTGAATGGAGCTGTTTAAGGTAATCCAGCGCCCCAGATTCAATGCATGTGGAGTAAAAATTGACATTTCCTTTCTCAATGTCATCTACCTTTATCCTCGCTGTCTGATCAGTTGTGTCTGAGCCGGACAATCTTAGAAGAGCACTCTTTATATCCCCTCTCACTATGTCTTCTTTTTCAACATTGACATTCTCCTGCTTATTGAGAAGGGAATATAGTGTCATCCGTACGTCTCCTTTTTCATCCTCCTGGATTAGTATCCCATGTTTCGCTGAACCATCACTGTTGAAGAGATTGTTTATAGCTTCCTGAATATCACCTCGTAATATTTCCTCCCTTTCAACACTGTTGTCTCTCTCTTGGTTGAATAGTTGCTGCACCGTTGAGGTGATATTACCCTTCTCCTCTGAATCTATGACTACCTGCCGCTCATTTCTTTCATGTCTGTTCAGTAGGTTCATCATAATAGTCTGCAGATCCCCCCTGATGACTTCCTCACGCTGTATCTCTGGAGCCTGCTTGTTCATTAACTGGTATTTTGCCATCCTAACATCGCCAATTTCATCAGTTTCGATGAGAATTCCTTTCGAATTCACCATTTGCTGACTATAAAGCTCCTCAAGCGTTCCCTTGACACTCTTGCCCAGGATTTCAGTCCTCTCTGTTTTTGACTCGTTAAAGTTGTCAAACGGTGTTGTCTCAAACATCCATGTTGTTGTCTTTACATCCGCTTTGGGAATCTCCTCTTGAGTGATGGTTGTATCCTCATCCGCATCCTCATCCTCATCAACCTCTTTAATGTGGTCGAGAGGATTTTCCTCAAAGAGCCAGACTGAATGTTTAACATCACCCTTTGCAACCTCCTCCTGTTTAACCGTTTCAATCAGATTTTCAGAGCTCATGCTTCTTATTTGATCGATGGACTGCGTTTCAAATCTCCATTTCGCAGTCCTAACATCACCTTTTTGGATTTCACTCACATTAACCGTTCTAACAGATTCCTCTGCGAGGGCATCAGACTCAAAACGATTTTTATTCATCCTAACATTGCCTCCTTGAATATCCTCAACCGTTTTAATCAAAACCTTCTTTTCCTCAGCAATCCTATCGAGAGGCTGCGTCTCAAATTTCCACTTAGCGGAGGTGACATCTCCTTTTTGCATGTCCTCCTGCGTGACAGATTTGATTATGTAAACTTCATCTGTGTCCTTGATGGCGTCAAGAGGCTTGGTTTCAAACAACCAACGGGCTCCTACTACATCGCCTCGTGTGACCTCCTCACTGGTGACAGTGGTGACCTCGTGGTAATGACCCTCTTTGTCCTGAATTGCATAAAGGGGCTGAGTTTCAAACATCATTGTGTAATTCCTCACATCGCCTTTCTCATCTTCATCACGGACAATTTTTTGCATTTTCATCAGCTCTCTCTCTGTCTCTGAGGACTCCTCGTGAATTTCGTCCAAGGAGAATGTCTCAAAAATGAAACGGCTCTTATCTACATCCCCTCCTTGCACATCGCTCACTGTGTGGCTGCTCATGGATTCATCCTGGCTATCGTGTATCGTATCAATAGACTGGTTCTCAAAGCGCCATTTGCAGTTCCCCACATTCCCTTTTTGAATATCCTCAGTCTGAACTCTCTTGAGCTTTTGCATCAGTTCCTCAGATGTAGAAGTCATGATATCGGATGTTTGGTTTTCAAAAATATACTTCATTCTTGACACATCTCCAGACGCGATGTCTATCTCTGTGACACACTTGAAAGCGTCTGTCTCCTCCCCAGTGAGGTTCTCCAGTTTCTCCGTCTCAAAGAGAAAACGAGCCGTTCTGACATCCTTTCCTCTAATGTCCTCTTGATTCACTGTGCATGTTTTCAGAACGGTCTCTGTCTCGTCGTGGATAGTATCAAGCGCTTGTGTTTCAAAGAGCCACGTGCAGGTTTTGACATCTCCCTTATGTGTTTCTTCTTCAGATTCATCGTCACCCTTCAGCTCCACCTTTTCATACAGGACGTCCATCGGCTTCGTCTCAAATAACCACTTGCAGGTCTTCACATCACCCTTCATGACATCAGTAGTTGTGCGCATCTCCACGTTTTCTTCATCTTCGATGTTGCTGAAGTACTTGATAGCATCAAGAGGCTGCGTTTCAAACAACCACTTTGCGGTTTTCACATCACCAGATTCAATTTCTTGTTTGGAGATACCCTTGATAATTTGGTATTCATTCATGCTTTCATCAAACTGGTCGATTGGTCGTGTTTCAAACATCCACTTGCAGGTTGTCACATCTCCCTTTACGACCTCCTCACGCCGCACTGTTCTCACCGCATGGAAGTGGCCTGAGCTGTCTTGCATGGCATAAAGTGGCGTAGACTCAAACAGGTTTTTATTTGAACTCACAGAACCAGATGTTACACCCTCTATGAGAATCTTTTGAGACTCATCCCACCTGCTTACATCAGTGCTCTCAAATATGTGCTTGTAGTTTGAGACGTCCACTTTATCAATCTCTTCCATGTCGATTGTTCGTATGACTTCCTTCTTTTCCTCTCTGATCTGCTCCAGAGGCTGGCTTTCAAATCGCCATTTCTGATGTCTCACGTCACCCTTTTCCTCATCAAGTGCTACTGTTTTTTTCAGCTTTCCCACCTCTGCAAGCTCTTTCAACTCCTCGGCTGGAACTGTTTCAAAATAATTTCTGGCTGATCTCACATTTCCTGAAATAATATCTTCTTTCGTCAATGGGCGAGTATTTGAATCATCTTTTAAAGTATCCATTGACTGTGTCTCAAATGCCCAGCAATTTTTCCGAACATCAGCTCTGCAGCTTGTGCCATCCTCCTGTGTGAGGTCATCCTCAATATTAACGGTTCGTGTAACCTCTTTCTTCTCCTCTCTTATGTGCTCCAGAGGTTGACTCTCAAAGCGCCACTTTTGGTGCCTCACATCTCCTTTTATGTCTTCATTTACTGTTACCTTTTTAAGTTTTCCAACCTCAGGGCAATTCTTTCTGGCTGTTTGAGGGCTGCTTTCGAAAAAGTGCCTTGCAGATCTAACATTTCCTCCAATAATTTCTTCAAGAGACTGAGGTCTGGCATTGGAGTCATCCTTCAGAGAATCCATTGGCTGTGTTTCAAAAACTAAGCAGTGCTTGCGCACATCCGCTCCGATGATCTCGTTCCTCTCCATCTGTGAGCTTTCCCACTCATCGAGAGAATTCAATGTCTTTATCTCAAACAACCACCTGCCCCAGTCTCCTTTATTGCTGTCCTCCATGGAAAGGCTGCACACAAGTTTCAAAGCTGTAGGCTCTCTGTCTGTCATATCCAGAGGTTGGGTATCGAAAAGCCAACGTGAGGCGATGGAGTTTTCCAGTTCAGTTTCAATTTTGCGCACAGACTTAATCTCCAGCATTTGGCTGGACTGTCCCATAATGATGCATTTAAACTGAGTGTCAAATGTACTTGTGATAGTTTTCACTTCTCCATTAACTTCCTCTAACACTGCCCTTAGACTGAGCAGGTGGCTCTCGTCCATTGTCTCAGTGTGCCCAAGGCTCTCCATGTACTGATTGTCAATCATATAGATAGTGGCATTTCCATCCTCTTCTGTGAACACAACCTCTTTTGTTAAATCCTCCTCTTTATGCATTTTGTTTAGAGTGTCCATAGTTTGGTTTTCAAACAACCACGCAGCTGCGCGGACATCTCCTTTGTTGAATTTGTTGATTTTGTTCTTATATTCTGTCGAGTTGGTGTTTTGTGGACCCAGCGCATCCATCGGCTTGGTCTCAAACATCCAAGCTGTGCGCCTCACGTCTTTTCCAAGAATTACTTCCTGTTGAGTTATCCTCTTGTTGTCGTCATCTTCCTCAGGAGTTTGATCATCTCTGATGGTGTCCAGAGGTTTATTTTCAAACATCCAACGCATTGCCTGCACCTCACCTGGGAGAATCTCTTCCCATTCCACATATTCTTCATCATAGAGCTCATCGGGACTAGCACCATCATCCTCATACATGTACTCTTGGCTCTCCAAGTGGTTAGTCTCAGTTTCAGTGCTGTCACTGTAGTCTACTGTAGTGTACTCTTTCTCAATATTCCTGCGGACTTCAGGATGAATGTGCTTGTAAAGGCGTTTTAGCTCATTCATACTCTTCTGCTTAAAGTAAGCCTCTTTGTTGAGTGGGTATTTGGAGGGGTTTGCCGGGACTGGAGGCTCAGGTGAATAATCGTTTACTGGAACATTTTGACTCTCTAATGGTTCTTGTAGTAAATCTGGGGGTGGGGGTGGGAGATAGTCAGAATCCTCAGCCGGTGGGGGTGGAAAGTCCTCATAATCCATCTCTGCAGCTGTTGTGACTTCTGTGACCTCAGCAGCGGATGCCTCAAAGATCTCACTCGTCACTCTGTTGTTTTGTGTCACATTTGAGGACCACTTGGATTGACTGATGTCACGTCCAATCTTTTTAAGGAACGAAAATTATATTTATGGGTAAATAATTGTAACTATCACATTAGACTGTGGCATTTATGTGCATTACGATTCACCTTGTTGAAACTATTGCAGATAAAGTGTGAAAATGGTGCCATAAACGATGAAAAACTTTACATAGAAAATGACATATCAATCCAAGGTTAATGGTACTGTGAACAAATAAATCACTGGATAGATTTAAGTAATAATCCCTGAGAGTTTCATGAAAATAGACAATGCATTTCGCAGCGGCCATTTATTGTCGACCATTCCCATGTTGGATTTAAACTGCCGACAAGGGAGGAATCGATGCATGTACTGTACGTGATCCAGGGTTACTGCTTGTGATTTAATCTTACCGCTATCATATCTCTGTTTACTTCCTTTTGAACAGTGGATCAGTTTAAGATATTACAGGAGGAAATGAAACAGTAAAGAGCAGACAGTGAACTAATAGATGAAAAGTTGCAAGCGCACTACACGCCTCCAGGCCCACCCCGCAAGGTCAATCTTCACAGTTTCAATTTCAGTTATGTTCGATAACCTTAGTTGGTAAAACAATGTGTACATTTGGCTGCACTGTAAACAGATACACTATTTGCTCTTCTGTTGTTGTTCTGTTAAAAAACAACTGCTCCACAGTGCCTGGCTGCTGTAATATTAAATCACAAACCACCATATCAACCAGGACTAAAATCTTATGGATTATAACTTTTATATGTCTTGATTCACAGTTCACCCAAATTAAATGGCTGAGTCAAGTGAAGCAGAAATGCTTACCTTGATTGGTTTGTGTGGAGCAGCCTCCTCTATTGTTCTTTCAAAGCGATCCCTCAGTTCTTTTGTAGTGTACCTGGGAAATTCCTCTTCTAAAAGCAGGAAAAGACAATAGTAGAAAGGGACACTTTAAACTTGTTAGGCAATGACAGTGTATATGGCAGATAATAAGGAATATCTAAACACTGCTGTACCTGTTTCATTCTGATGGTTTTCATAACTGGATGCCAGGTTGTTGTTGCTGTACGACACCTGTTGGTGTTTAAAGTAAGGAAGGGTAAAAATAAATGGATGGAGCGACGTTACACATAGACTGCACATGTTCTTATTAAATGTAATGTTTCTAATCTCAGCCATGTCAATGACTATTAAACAAACATTAATTACTCAAATGTGATTGATTGCAATCAGATACAGTTTTTTGCTCAACAGGCAATTAAAGCGTTTAGCTCATTAGCGAAGCCTGCCTGCCTGCCTGCAGAGACACAGTGACAGGATGTGTTGGGTACCATCGTTTCTTGGTTGAAGTTTAGCTGCTGGCTGCCTGGGACGATGCTGCTGCTCAACACTGTCACCTCTGAGTTAGACATTTCCTGTGAAGATGAAGACAGTGGTTGTCAAACGCAGCAGGAATGTGTGGGCTACCTGCCACAAACACCACGCACTCTCACAAATGACTCTCTCTCTCTCTCTTTCCGCGTCATTTCACCACACACAGACCTTCCCCCACTTTGCCTCATCATAGCCACAGATGTGAGTTTGCTTCATTCCAATTTACTCCACCAGCCAAAGCTTTATAGTACACGCCTCAACACCATGTAGAGAAGATGCTGGACCAGATTGCCTGCTGCAGTTTAAAATGACTAATCACACTTAGAGGAACGAATATGCCAAGTTGATCACTCACACTGTACCAAGCATAGAGTAATGAATTCTTCATCACTTTAGTAAGTTCTATCCAATGGAGCTACAGTATTAGTGTTAGACAAGCACCCTAGAGGTTTTTATGAAAGCTGTTAGAAAACTCAAGCAATGTCTGTAACATAAATGCAAGCACCCCTCTATGTTATTGGTGCAATAAGATGTAATAGGAGCCCCCGCCCCCATGCTGAAAAACAAAACAAAACAGACTCAGGCCAGGAGAAACATTACTGTCATTTAGCCACAATCATCTCTTTCATGCTCACAGCATTAGCCTGTTAAAGGGCATATCCCATGTTCGAATGTGTACCTGCACAGTTCTCTGCTGGAAATGGAACTGGGTTACATTGTGTGATGTTGATGTTTCCTGAGTCTGAAATTGTTTCCTTACACTGGCAAGTCCCCCAGGCAGGGAACAGACCTCCGACTCCTCCATGACCTAATGAAGCAGGAAATATCATTAGCTGCCTCTCACTTCCTACATGACCTGAAATCAAACGGCTGCTTCACAGGGCTATTCTTCGTTGTATGCATGCAGTACAGGTCACTGTAAAACATGAAGCTAATGCTATATGCAGTCTGTTTTCCCCCTCTCTGCAAACAAACACAAACTCACATAATATTCTGCTTATGAAATAGTTTGAAATTCAAAAATAGAGTCAACAATATTTTATGTTTTCTGCAGCCTCCCTTTATACTCTGCCCTATGAGGGTAGTCTCATGTTTCCTCTCTATTTATATATGTATATGTGCAAGATGGCTGACCCCCTTTTCCCGGCTGCAAAACTGTCATCACTTCCACTAATAACTGCATGACAACACCAACAATAATGGTGAAAATACCACAGCTCAGCTACTGTTCAACCCTCAGCCCTCTGAGCTCACAAACAAACCATTAAAACGAATTGTAAGAAAGTTTCCCTCTAATTACACAACTGTTCTTTACAGTGCAGGCAGCCCTGGTGGGTACTGTAAGCTACATGTTGTGGCTGTAATATATACTGTATGTCCATGCACAAGCTTAAGTACCCTGCTGGGGATGGTGTTGTCTGCGCGCGTGGAGACAGCTGCCTGGTACATGGCCTCACAGTTGGTCAGTGGGATGACCTCTGAGTCCACAGAGTGAATCCGGTTCCTCTGGTTTAAAGCTTTCAGGAAGTCCTGCCTCTGTTAAACCTGCACTGCCAGCAGCTGCAGCACAAATATCCAATAAACTGTTAAAGAATATGCTTTTTCTATGTGTGTTAGTACTGTATATGTCATCTAATTATTAGGAGTTAGCAGTGGTGTAGACTGCGTGTCTAGAGTGTCTCAGAGCCCTTTATGTTTTGTTTTAGTATAATGTGATTGATATGAATCATATTAACCTATCTTTATGCAGGCTATCAATAACAGGATTTTCAAACTAAAAGCACAGGGTAGCGCCAGTCTGTTAATAAAAGCATTTGAATTCACCTATCAAATTTATGACATCTGTTTCAAGGTGCTACAACAGTGCAGGTAGTGCTCTTGTTGAGAGGTATATACTTTATTCATCCCTTAGGTGAAATTCATCTGAATAGTATCTCTTGAAATACTCCACAGGGACATCATTTAAATCAGTTACACACCTGTCTCCTGACATTCACTGTCTCACAGGATGTGCTGGGTTTATTAAAACGGGTTAGTTAATTTACAGCAGTGTGAGCTGTGTAAGTCTGGGTCAAACTTTAACATCTGAAACTCACTTGAGGGCTGACTGACCATTAGCATTTTGATTTACTGGTGAGCTTTGATAATACTGTACCCGTGCCCGTCACTCAGCAGCCAGCCAATCAGAAGAGAGGCTCAGAGATGAAAACAAAACAACCTGTTCTTGCCAGCATTTCCCAGCAGTTTATAAAACTATACTGAGATGGCACTTGATGCTAAGAAATATCATCATTCTTACGGATATCAAAATGTCAACTAAAACACCCAAAAGTATAAAATATAAATAATAATAAAAAAATATATATTTTTCCAATCAAGGTTCAGGTGATCATCAAGGAGGAAGTGGGATTATTTGTGATTTGGATTTGCCTTTCAATTTTAGGCATAATTACACTTCATTACAGTCTGGAGCAGCTTCAGCAGTCCAGAACCGAAAAAACATTATCGTTAACCTAGAGAGGATTTTAATGTGCTACAAACACAGAGATAATAAACTGACTTGATAGCTGACCGGTTGCTGCTGAAACAACATTTTTGTGAATTTCAGTACTCACATCTGAAATATGAATCTAAACTGTTTGATGTTTGGAAAGTACAACATCAAAACCTTGTAACACTATCTGTTACTCCGAAGACTAAAAGCTTTAGAGGAAAATCTTCATCTCTGCTCTGCTCTGTGGTGAATTAACCCTTTTTGAAACTGCGTGTATATTCAGCTCATGTCGTTAAGCAGAAGCTATCAGACTGCCAGCATGAGATAATATTTCACATCTGTAATATTATTTTTGGCAGCACTGGGACAGAAACAAATATTAAACTACAGAGTGAATGAACCACCAAATCAAAAGATCAAAAAAGTCCAAATTTGTAATCAGTTCTTTGAGTTAGAGAGCTGCAAGTGATGAGCTATTGAAATATTAACTAAAGCATGGCCTTATAAACCTTTTGTGCTTGCAATGCTGTTGAAATACCATGGAAAAAGTAACAGCTATTGGTTTATTGCAGCGCTGATAGCAGTTTTTCACTTGTGTATTACTTTATTTTTCCTACTGGCTACTTTTGATTTGTAGCTTAGCTGTCAACTACAATGATCTATTTTAGCCTAAGGGGAATGATGGGTATGTCTATGTAAACCAGTCCAATCATAAAGACCAGAGAAAGGACAACTTAGCATTACACAACTCTTTAAAATTAGAGAGATTTAGTAACTTTTATCTTTTGGTTCAAATTTTGTGTTTCAGCAGCAGCAAAATTTCACCACTGGAAAACTGCAGTGCACTGTGGCATGCTCCATTTCAGGTCTTAAGGGCAGAGACTCACAGACTCTAAACTATTGTGGCAGGAACTAAAATTTGCGGCCCCAAAAAACCTGTCAACAGTCTGAGGCTATCTCATGACATGTCAGGTTGGGGTGGGAGCTCAAATAACAAGAAAGTGAAGTAATGTAGGCGCCATGTACCTGCAAAAATAAATCAAGCCTATTTTAAACTTAACCATGAAGGGTCGTGTTTCTCAGTGAAATAAAGAGGAAAGCTGGGAGGTCAGGGCTTTCCTTTCCAGCAGCTCTCAGATTCCCTGCATTGATAACCTTATGTTCATGTCTTTATTTGTAATTACGCTTCAGTATTACTCATTTCATGGCTTTCCTGGCATCATGGAAGTGGAGCGAGATAACACCTGGAGGTAACTGGCCTCTGCACCAACACCACTCCATCTATTTGAAATGAATGAAGAATAAATCCAATCTCTCCTCAGGCCCCAAAGATCAGTTAATTTGGTGTTTCAGTCACAGTTTATTTTCCCGCAGGACGGACATAAGATTTATATTTTATTCCTGTTTTCTTTTAGTTGAAGTGCACTCAGTGGGATGACAATGTTAATGAATTTAAATGTACACTCAAGTATTCACTGCCAGTCTTCCATGTCTTTCTCTGAAGGTTTCAAAAAGAAATGTTGTAATGTGTCACCATTTCCTTGACATGCAGAATTATTAACATAAATATCCTTTTTTTCCCTTCATAAAATTACACTCAACACAAAAACACAAACAATGCTCCCCTAATTAACCATTACCTACCAGGATATGGTGAATTGTAAAAAAAGAAAAAAGAACTCAGCAGGTAGAATCCCACAGTGAGGCCACTGCACCCCCGGCCTGCAGGGTCGTTTCAAGCCAAAAGCAAATCCCAGTCAGCGTTGGAGACCAGCTCCAGTTGTATGTGTCCACCTCTGTCCAACGAGCAGACAGTGGCAGCTGATTTTATTTTAGACCCTCCGCCCACTTGTGAAAGATGGGCCTGGGGTGTTTTTTTTTAGAGAGTAAGGCCTCTGTGCCTCCCATGTCAAGTCCCCAGAAAATCTATATGGAAATACTTCCTGTGACTCCACTGCAGACGCTTGTGTACCAATAAATCAGGTCACCCTGGTTTCATCATCACGCCCTCCATCAGAGTGCACTGCACACTCCAGCAGCTGTCACCGCCTGTCATGATATGCCAAATTATGCACATACAAATCCACAATAAATAGTCTGAGAATCTCTCATTATTCACTGCCTCTGTTAATCCAAAAGTACTGCAAGTGGGTGTCGGGCAGGTGCAAACTCGAGTGACAGTAAATGGTGGTGAAATGTAATTGCCCATGTGCTGCGCTTTGCATGGGGTCTGAAACGGGGTCAGTGATGTAATGCTATTTGTTGAAGAGACGGAGGGTTAAGGGGAGGGGGTTGGGGGGTGGGCGTAAATACGACAAGAGACACCTCTGAGTGTGGAAGAGCAAGCCAGCTCATCTTGTTTAGCCCAGCTGGAGACAGTGGCGCCAGCCTGACTCTGGTATCTCGTGGAAGCTGGGTGAGTGTTTGATGAGCAGACATGTCTGCCCGGCATCTACACAACCCTGTTCATCTGCAGCATGTGTAACTCATACCTGCATACCACCTGCTTTAAAGAGACACTCCAGGATTCCTGCTCCCACTAAACCCACACACTGGAGTGGAAAGATCCTGTTGACCTGTTTTCCTGATTATTTCAAATATAGATTAATATGATGCCGTATTTACTCTGGGCCTTTTAATATTTAAGCAGCTGGGCTATTTGTAATGAAAGGCAATTATTTTTCTGTCAAGGTTGAAGATTAGAAAAAAAACAAAAGTAAAAAAAACACACACACATATGTGTGCGTTTTGCGGTCTCATGTTCTTTTTCATCATGACCCTGCTCTTTATTCAGCCTGATGCTGGTCCCTCTGAGTCACAGCAGAGTTAAGGCACACAGAGAGGGTGAAAGGAAAAAAAAGGTATTACAATTTACTTTCTCTCTTTCTCTCTCTTACACGCACACAAAGTGAAAATTAGAGAATGCACAGGAGATAAAAAGTGATTTTTTATCAGATACTAATATTAAGCTTCATATTTTAGTGACAGTTTCTCTCACCAAGTCTTTAAAAAATCCAACTCCAAAGATCATGCCCTCGGAGTCAATAGGGAGATCAGTTTTGTGAAGGGGGACCCTGGGTTTACAGTGTACAAGGATGATGCCTGTGTGTGGAGCTGCACATAATAAGCTGGACGTACCTCTACTGCCCCATTCACCCACATTCATACATGGACACTCATACACCGATGGAACAGGTTCCATCTTGCCCAGGGGCACTTTGACAGGTGGACTGGAGGAGCCAGGGATCGAACCACCCACCTTCCACTCTGTGAGCCACAGCTGCCTACACGTTGGCAATCTAACTACATAATATCTTTCTAAATCTATCTCATTGTTCAAATAGGTGACCACTGCATGACCATTACAATTGGAGTTGGTCAGTAGTGACTTTAAATATAGGCTGATGTTTCTTTAGCAAGTTGGAAAATCTTTAAATTCTTTAACATCAGTATGAAGCTTCGGGATGTTGCTCATGATTTTGAACAAGAGAGAACAACAACAGAAGAGAGCAATTTCCAATGAGTACAGACAAGCTGTGCGAGTAAATGCTATTTACTCCCTCAGCAACCATCAACATGCCCATAAGCAAGGCACTAAAGCCGGGGCTGCTGCTGCCAGAGAAATGGCTCATTGCCAGGCTGCACAAATGTTTGGTGGAGAGCCTGGACCCAGCGTTAAAGTGTGAATTTGCAAACCTCGCTCCTCTCGCAACAAGTCATCCAGGCTGTAGGCTCTTTGTCATAGTTTCTGGTTAAATGAGGAGGGGGGGTCGGGCAGAGCTATTTACATTACTAGATTTAATATGAAGCAAAGGAAATGTCACTTTCATAAAAGCAGATATTACAATGGAAAAATATAGTTTTTATGTCTGAGTCAATCTAGAGATTACAAGGAAATGTCATAATGCAACAATAGCTCTGTTTATGCATAAACAGAGTCATTTAAATCAGTATCTTGATGTGATAGCTACTGGAGCATCACTGTAATACAACATGAAGCAATTCCCTGTGTATGAGAGCCCATTATGATTGCACTTTTTCCACACACAAACATACATTTCTCTGTCTGAGTTGTCTCAGATTTTATGCAGAGTTTCACCTGGACTTGATTGTCACCTTGTGCAGTAGTTCTTGTAAAGAGTAGTCTTGTAGTACTTGGACAATAAAATGGACCGATCCAAAACGTGGACACTGTGTACAAAAAGGGCCAAGGCCGTCTTTATTTCCTGAAATGGCGAAGGCCGATGGCCAGGGCCATCCTACGTATATACTGTAGTCTTCTGGGGCAGCAGCCTGAAGGTAAAGGATACTAATAGACTCATGTTGCGAGAGGAGCCCTGGACTCTCTGACAGTGGTGTTGGAGAGGAGAATAATGTCCAAAATAAGGACAATATATCTCTTTCTTTCACACGCTCTCTACCTGATGAGGAGATCAGCCAAAGGAACTCCTTTAGCAACTCATACTGTACATCCACGCTGCACCACAGAGCAACACAGGAAATCACTCCTGCCTGTTGCTATAAAACTATACAACTCTGAACTTTAAGAGTCACCTGCCCTATGTATACTGTGTGTATATTAAATGTAATAATATGTATATATGTGAATTACTTCATTTTATTATATTCTATCCTCATTTTTGAAATATTCATATATCGTTGATCAAACTCTTATTACATTTTTTGTTGTTCTTCCATTTACTACTCAGGAGCTTGTAACTAAAGAATTTTCCTCCTGGGATCAATAAAGTAATTCTGATTATGATTATGATTATGAACTGTCTTAGAAATGTGCAGACATGAGTCACTGCTAATGAACAGAGCTGCCATCAGTATCAACAACTCACCACAATAACAATTCATATTCAATCTGCAAAGAAAAAATAATTCATGACAGTCACTGGATGTCTGGATGATTATTTCCTCTCCACTATATGAGCACTGAGACATTTTTTTTTTTGCTTTTCAGCTCTAGTGTGTGGTCCACAACTTGAGGAACTTGAAAAGCAAATACTTCATGTGTTTTTTTGGAAATGGTGTGCGCAGTGTTTTCGTTTCGATCCTCTCCCCAGTAGAGGTTTGGTGTAGCTCACATCAGTGAGCACTGCATGCGGACCACAGGCAGATAGCACCATGGGATGCATGACAATGAGCCACATCTCCGCCAGATGCCATTAGAAGTGAGGCTGTGAATCGCAAGGGTTCTTGTATTCACACACTTTGAAAAGAAAAGCTTTTCATTATGGGGGCAGATTTTGTTCTTGTTTTAACACCTCAAATTGATTGACGTTTTGAGGCGACAAAAACAGCAATTATTCACAAGTGCGGCTGTCTAGCTAAAAGTAGAAGACTTAGAGCACCCATCTTGTGAAATGAAGAATGTAGATCTCCCCAGTGAGCGCAACAAGCCTAACTGATTATGTCAGGTCTGAGGGGTCAGTGATATGCTGTAATTTAAGAAGTGGTACGAGGCCACTCCAGAGTGTCTGTACACTGTGGCGTCACGTCGAGTATAGTAGCTTCTCTTAGCGCTTCATAGCCACTGCTCTGTGAGTGGCGGTCTCTGTCCAACACTTTGTGCCTTTGAACACAAGCCACCTGGCGCCACGGAAGGGAGCCACACAACTGGCCAGCCTATCAGAAAAATGCATGTCTACCAGATAACGGGGGGAAAAAAAAGATTAGTTTACATCGGGAGCAAATTCCACTGTCACAGAAACTAAATGAAAATAGTGGAAATTTACAGCAAGAGGGTAAAATAATGCACTGGTGTACAACAGTTTGGTACCAACTCTATTACTATAGTGAGAGAAAACCAAATATAAGAGGAAGCCATTTGTTCATTATCAGGAAGTCCATTATCTTTGACAAGCCAGGTCTAATTTATAGCAGACACACAGCACACCCACATCAACCAGCCCGGTGTTGACCGTCCCTCCTGTTTGTCCTTAGAGACTCAATGAAACACATGAATGGACAGCTGAAAACAGCTGGTAAAGTATGAAACAATATATTAGTCTGTCATCTTTCTTCTTCAGCATCTTGTATTAAACAAATCTGAGCGCCTATAGCATGGATGTACTTCACCATGGTGCTACCCTATTCCCTATATCATCAGTTTGCCATCATGCTCACAGTGATGCGTTTAGCATTTAACATGTTGCCATGTTCACCATCTGTGTTGGCATGCTAGTGTCTGAGTACATCCAAGGCTGTTTGAAACATCATGTTTAGTCATAAATGTGGCGCTGGAGTTAGATGGAAAGTTACCAAAGTTATAATACAATAGTTCATCCAGAGAGGAAACACTGTACCTTATTTCTGTTGTAATAGTTGGTTGACATATTTCACTCAAAATCACAACCTCACAGTCACCCTGAAGGAAAAGTCAGGGGATCAGCAAAGTTTGAAAGCTTCATCACCAGGGAACAATGTACTGTATATCTGTACAACTCTACATCCATCAAGTAGTAGTTGCAAGTTGCTACAATATTTCAGTTTCAAACGAAGCAGTGAACCAAGTTCATTTATGAGTGTGCTACTGTGTTTGTGTACCAAAAAAAAAAAAAAAAGTAAATGATCAATATGCTGTGTTAACACACTACTGTGAATCTGTGATGTTTTTTTGTTTTTTCTACTGTGCTATGGCTGCAACAACACATACTTATTGAAAATCTCAGCTTAAATTTGTCATTTCGTGATGTTATATTTACACATTTACAATTAAGAGATTAATGAGTGGCAATAAATGAAATATTCACACAGGCAGCAATGAGTGAGATTCAAAAGCTTTTCTACAAAAGTAGTCATAATCAATCAATCAATCTTTTTTTTACTGCAACTTCTAAGGTAGTGTTTTATCACCTGCAATTTCATATTAAAGCTCTTCCAAAAAGAAAACAAACAACACTTGCAAGAGCAGATCAATGTCACTGCTATGGATGCAGTAAAGCGAGAGTATTGTAGATAATAATGTGCATGCATTGAAAACTCTATTATGTAAATACTCTTCAGGGTGCACCAGAAAGACTGCGATGAGGATATACTGTACTGCTTAGCTTTTCTAATCAGCACTGTAGGGCACAGAAACCCCTTTCCTTTGGTTTTCAAATTGTTTGTAAACTAAATAAGCCCCTGAAGGTGTTTTCTCCTGCTGCATCTTTGGGAAATTATAGGTAGAACATGTCTGAAGCCGTGGCAGCAGTAGGCTACACTCCTGCATGGAACCTGCAGCAGGAAACCTTCACGTCAAACCACCTTACGGGCTTTAAATCAAAATTCTTATAAGAGAGAAAATGCTAAATGGGCATCTGAGAGACAAGAAACAAGACTACAGAGATTTCTCGGGAGGCTTTCTCCACCAGATCAAAATATGTCTTTCCGAACTGTCTTCAAAATATCTGTGCTCATATTGAGAGTGACATCGTGATCTTATATCTCTCCTGCTGCCTCTCACACAAAATGATGCAGGTGTTGTTGCTTGGGGCATGAGTAGAGAATGCCAACATACCTATTTTTGACGTTTTAGAGCTGCTGTGTGCAGATTAGATGTTCACTTTAGACATGAGCTAGTTTACAGTATTTAGACGGCAGTTAAAGCGTCTCAGACTCTAAGTTTGTCCCTGATATATTTAGTGTGGTGTTGGGTCACTGGCTGCTGTAGAAAGGTGGTTTCCAATATGATCTTTGAATCACTGAACACAAACAGCATAAACACACACCAACACACATTGAGGCAGGTAGCTGGAGTACCTAGACTGTGTAATATATACAGTCTTTGAACCAAATCATGTCATGTGTCAACCAAGAAGCAGCTCTCCATATGCCCACTATGCCCACAGCATCCTGTCACAGCCCACAGGACACACAGAGATAAACAAAAATAATTGTTATTTCAAATTCTTCTGAAGTGGTTTAATCGTATTTTTTATGATCAGATTAGGACCTGAGCTTCAACATGCTAACATTTTCCTAGTTTGTCCCTAGTTTTGCTGGCATTCAGTAGAAAGTACTGGAAAAAATTCAGTTCTGTCTTGACATTAGGGTTGGTAAAAAGTCTGAGGTCAATTAAGGTATCAGGATTAATCATCTGAGAAACAACGTCCCTACAGGTTTATGTGCCAGTGCATTAACTGTAGATGTTGAAATATATCATTAGATAAATGAAATGTTTGACTTACTGGTGGTAATAGGAGAAAAGTCAGGGGATCACTAAAGTCATTTAGATAGATTCACCCCTGAGGAGCACAAATGTTTGTACAAAGTTTAATGGAAATCCAGGTTGCCGTCATTGAGATATTGTACTCTGTACTAAAGAGGTGGACCTAGAGACCAGCATGGACAATTCATTTGATGATGAATATAATGGATTCTTTTCCACATTTTTTCCACAATACACTTTGGGATCCTTCAGAATTGCCTCTGAATGGGCGGGGAGTAGTTCCACTTTTGGGAAATAAGCTTAGAGTTAAATGAGGAGATTTGTATCTGTCTCATGTCTGTGCATTATGGAGCTTGGGCCAGGATGTGATTATCTTAGCTTAGCATGAAGAATGAAAGCAGGCGACACAGACGGATGGATCTGTCAAAAGTTCAATTTGTGGTTTTAGATAAAGCTTTCTGGTATAACCATTTCTTGACAGTCACTTTGCTCACTCATATCAAGATAGCATGCAACTCAGTGTGTTCTCCTGTTTTCTTTTTCTTTTCGGTCTAAGCTGTGCTAATCACCCCCATAATTGACTTCTGTACATAATGCAGAGACACATGGGGTCAGCCTTCTCCTCTATCTCTAAAGAAAGCAGGATCATGCCCCCCACCCAAAAAAAAAAAAAAATTCAAATCAGTGTTTACCTAACAAAACATTTCAATAGACTCTCACACATTGTATTATCACAAGGAACATAATCCTGCAATAATCAACACATTTGTCCCTGCAGACTTGCAGTTGTTATTGCTTACTGTACACCACAGAGCCAGACTGAGCTCCGAGTGTTTGTGCCTCATAAGACACTGAAGACAGAGGGATTTCTGCGAAAGCTCCAATCTCTCACTCCCAGCTGTCCAAAGCTGCCCTTTAGGAAAAGCCTCACTGGAGAACGCTGACGGACAGAATGGAAGCCGCTCATGTGTGACTCTCTTGGAAAGGGATGTCTGATTTTAAAATGCAGCTATCTGTCCCTGCTTTTATATACAGTACTCACCATTTCATGCATAATTGGCTTTTTATGTGTTTTTATATATTCAACTCCCTTTTTTGTCCTTTTTCCTAAATCTTACTGCCCAATAATACCACTGATTTCTTTTCTTTTTCTCTGGTTGCTGATAATACAGTATTTACACACATCAGGTAAGTTACTGGAAAACTCAGACAACAATTTACATACTGTATCTGGGTTTCTTTGAGGAATTTGCAAAATCGCTGAAACTAGTGGAGTGTCACTGGAATACTTTATATTACACTGAGGTCATTCATGCAGAGAGGAAAGTGTCTTTGGAGCAAATAATCAATTCTTCCTGGTACTGCCAGTGCCTACCCACACATGCAGGTACTTTGTGCTTTCAAGCCTTCAGCCAGCCTTCAGCGCACAAAAAGCAGACAGCACTTTGTTTCAGAAGCTCAGTGGGGTGGGGCCTGCTTCTGCTCACTTTGTACTGTGTGTGTGTGTGTGTGTGTGTGTGTGTGTGTGTGTGTGTGTGTGTGTGTGTGTGTGTGTGTGTGTGTGTGTGTGTGTGTGTGTGTGTGTGTGTGTGTGTGTGTGTGTGTGTGTGTGTGTGTGTGTGTGTGTGTGTCCTTTTTGCATTCATAGGTGTTTGTGTGGGATGGTAATTGGAAGTATGATAATAAAGCTGTGTGGCTGATCTTTCCTCCTGACTGGAGTGAGGAACAGGCAGCACAGGGAAAACTCAGATTTGGTTCACTTCACTGTGACACACACACATACACACACACAAATGTTGTCATAGATAACTTTTGGGAACATTACACAGACTTAAACTTGTTTTTTTTCCAACTGGGGACAGAGGTGAGATGCTGCTTTTTGACAAGCCATCCACAATTAACTGGTCTTTAGTTTTTCCCAAAAAAGGCCAGACCCAGTGTACTCGCTGTTTTGTTCATGGACTCATGGCAACTAATATAATCCATCATTAACTGAGTAGCACACCAGTGTATTCAGTAAAAAATAATCACTCAGGTGCCCAACAAGGTTAAAATCCAACAACAACACCTAGGGGTATTCAGTGCAGCAATTCCCTCTGTCCTTGACTCCTTAGTATGTCACTGAATTCTTCTTGTAATTTATTATGATTCAATTCATGCAGTGGTAAAGAGCATGGATTGAGGGAAAGGTTCAGTTCCATTTACTGATTTTAAGATTTTACATTCATTTATGACGTTTCACTTTTCTGAAGACTTTGTGGTGTCAAGATCCTTTGCAATTATTAATTTCCAACAGATCAGCTCTTAATAGTAAGTAGGTCACAGAAGTTCATAAAATCTTGATCACGTGTCAACTTTCAATTAACATGTAAGACATTACAAATAAAGGGGGGGAAAAAGTACACAAGCACAGTGCAGTGCAGCGGACTCATGGAGAAAGGCTGTGTTATGCCCTCCTTGCCCCATGCTGAAGGTTAACGTGTGACTGGAATGCGCCGAGGCATTTTAAATATTTCATCATGTTTGCTGAATTGGGGCAAAGGGATTGCCATGCAATGACCTCTATTCATAAACCAAAGAAAAAAAACCTCAATAACTTCTGGTACTGTGGGGTGGTATTCACCAGCTTCAATTTTGATTACACAGTTATTTTCAATACGGTTTTAAAAATCAGCAGATGTAAAGATGTTACAGCCCTTCACCTTGTCTCTGTTGAATGACACCAGCAAACAAAAGATGGAGGGCTAAGTGAAGTTCAAACACTGCTCATGTTAATTAGATATTTTACATCCAGGAGAGGATTATTATGAAACATTAACACTTAAGTGACCTGATTTCTTCAGATAATTGCCCTTTAGAATGATTAAAATGGCACTTCATGACATTAGAGTGACTCCTTGGAGTGATTTTGTCATATATTAAGCTACCTCACACATCCCATCACAATTTGATCAATTTAACTTCCTTCTGCAGAAACAAATAACACAGTTTCCTTGAATCTGGGTCATTCTTGCAGAGGAGGAACACCATTAAAATGGAATGGCAAGTATGCGTTTCCTATGATCATCATGACGGACTGTGTGGTGGCTCCTCACTGCCTCCACCCACTGCTGTCCGTCAATTAGGGTGTCAGGTTTCTGTAAAATAATCAGCCAACCAATAATCAACACTTTTGCCCTGATCACACAAGAGTTTGAGGCTCAGTGTAACCAATAAGCTGCTGAAAAGAGGGAAAAGGTGATGGCACATGTTCATGACAGATTCTGACTGAGGTAAAGTAAAATAATCAAGACATGCGGAGGTCAAGAATAACCATAAGTATCAAGTTCCAGTCATTAACCTGCAGATACTCTGATGCCGGCCACAGACAGACAATGTGTGTTAACGCAGACAATGACACAATCATTTTGTGCAAAAACACACAACACCATCAACATTCATAGCAACAGGGCGTATATTTAGCCTCTGCTTGTCCTATAACACAGTCATGCCTGACACCTAATCTCGGCACCAAAAGCCACGACGGAAACTCAAAAAGAGCCTAAAAATAACTGTCTCAAGTGACAAAAGACTAAGCACCATGACTCAAAGAAGGGTGACCTACATTACTATCAATAAAATGTTCAGTATGCTCAAATGCATCCAAATGACAAATTAGTCCATATATCTAACCTGAGTAGATAGACACTGCCCAGTAGACATAATGGTTAGGAATGGAAATCTGAACAAGCTGAAATTCACTGGAGAAAAGTGATATTTAACTTACACTTGAAATATTAATGATATGTTTTTAAAATGAATCATTCCATGATATAACATGCTTGATTCTTCTACAAAAGACTGAATCTACAAAACTACACAACACGTGTTCAGAGATGACACAGTTGGCTTTCTTTGTCTGTGCTCATGTCTATTTATCTTCCCTGAGCCCTGTCCCTTTCACACTCATCAGTCAAAAATCTATTTACACAGCATTGTTCCATTTCACTCTGGCTATTTTGTTGCTACAAGCTGTTGCAGGGCCAAGAATCTTGACCCCTTGTTTGGTTCAGTGTGTGTACTGTATATACAGCTGCACTACAGCATCAGGGTGTAGTCTACTTTGATGTGCTGACTTTAGTATGCTGATCCATACTCATATTAAAGAACCAACGATCTTAGACACGCCAGACCTGAGCTGAGTCCTGATTTTTCCCACTGAAGTGTCTCCAAAAGTTGTTGGCTGACACTAGAAGTGGCTCTGTGTTGGCTGGTAAAGTAACAACAGAGGCCAGTGATGACGTTCCCTGAATATCTATGTTCGTGATGACATTTTCACAAGTACTCCCAAAGGCTCTCTGAAGCCTGGTAGCAGTGTTCAGGTTTTTAAAATACGTTAACCATACCATTAGGGTCATTTGAAGAGGCAATTTCCCCCTTTTTTCTCCCATTTAATGTAATGCACAGCCAGTTGACCAATTAATATGCATGAGTCTGCAGGAGCAGGTTGTGTTTTGCAAAATCAGATTTTTAAAGTTACGTATGATCATTGAGTTGTAAACGAAGCGTGATGCCAGTGTTTGATGTTTGAATGATTTAACTGGGTTAATGCGAATAAATAAAAGAGAATTTCCACTTGGTAAAATATGAAAATGAACAAAAATTAGACAGAATACTAACAAGCTATCAAAAATAATCTAATCAAATCACAGATGTGTAGGACATAGCTTTGATATCTAAATATGTGATTTTTTACTCAAATTAATGTCTTCTTCAATAAAGATTTCTTTTGATCTCTCAATTTAATACATTTTGAACAGATCAAAAACACCCGAGGATGTGTTTTTACATTTCTATTTGCCTCAGTTTTGAGGTTACATTAAATGGTAATATTTAACTTCAGGATTGGGACTGAAACAACTAGTCAGTTTTAATTGAATTGCTTGATCGCAAATATGTATTGTGTTTTGTATGATATGATATGATATGATGAGCACACACATGCATTCACACAAGAACCAAATTCAAGCTCTAACCAGCTGTCTAAACAGCTCAGTATGTAAATGAAACAGACCATTCTCAGGAACTGCACACACTTCATTAAATTGTGGTAAACTTGAGGTTGTTGAGGTTTAAGGTTCAACTTCAATAATGCATTCGAGCTCATACAAAACACATTGGCTCACATTAATTAACAGGGCAGTGATGAGACACTCTCATTTAAAGTAGCATTAACTGTGTTACACAAGTGAGCACCAGAGACATAATGAAGGTAGAGTGGCTGTACCCATGCAGGCAGTGAAAAAGCTTCGGTTCAACTCTGCAGTGGTTGGAGCAGACTCAAAGATACCCACAAGACAGATTTTTCTTCTTGCATCAATTACCAGACTGCCCATAGTGATTTATGTTAACTTAAATTGTTTACTAAACACAAGTGCCCATTACGCAAAATGTATCATGCTTAATCAATCTTTGCTGCAATGAGAGTGTCTTGCGGAGTAAGCATATTAAATCATAAGTCACATCATCTTAATCTAAAGTAGAAACATTTCACCATTGCACCGGTTTGGCCCATGAGCGATTAACAGTAGAGCAGTCAGCTTTGCAATAGAGATGTAATGAAAGTTTTATTTATGTTGTTTTTAGAAGCGCAACATGTTTATTTGAGTTTGATATATTGAAATCAATCATATTTCTGTCATGCAGCATGTTGTGTACAACAGGGGCACACATTTAAAGTGGAGCCCCAGCAGCAGGTGTTATGTTATTCCATAACACTCATTAAAAAGTTTATGTGCAGAAGAAAAAAAGTCAGGTAGCATCATCCAGTGGAAGAGGAGCAAAGGTATCTTTAAAGAAATTTACATACATTATATGAATAATTTGAAGGGTATATTTTCAAGAGTAAACTGCTGTTGTTGCTGGCAGTAAGTTCAGTAATTAAAGTATAATTTATTCTGTTGTGCCTGGAGAAACAGCCCATCCTCATTGGAGGAGCTTCAAAAAGCCAGTCAACAAAATATTCCAGTCAGGCAGTGGAAGAGTCTTTTCATGTTTTCTGTGTGTGCCTTCCAGCCATCTTGTGGTGAAATACAGTTACTACAATACCAGTCTGGATTAAATGAATGCAGGTGATTCATTCAGCCATTCAGTCTCCTCTGCCACTTTAATCCTTGTCATGGTCATGAGCAGCTGGAGATACTGCACTGCAAGTGTATAACAAGAAGAACACAGAGACAGGAAGTACTAATGACTGAGCCAGTAATCCTATTGCCTTAAACATACAGTAACACACAACACAACACTGATGCCATGTAAAGTTGCAGGTTTCAAGGCGAACAGAAATAATATATTCTATTCCAGGGCTTGGACGTCTGTGCATATATCAGCTATAATATCTCACGCCTGTTGCTCCTGCAGAGGAATGTAAATGAGGACCATGCATAAAGCCAGCCAGCCATTCAAGCTATAACCAGTAAGTCACTGCTGTAAAGTCCCACACAGTGTAACGTCCATCCAGTACTTCTCATTATTTATGTAAAAGAAATTCTGGCTGTGCACTAGCTGTCAGATGCAGATGCACTGGGAGATCTGAAAAATGTCATTCGACCAGGCCAATATGCCGCATGCCCCATTTGACATAGATACTGGATAATTCAAACTAAATGAGGATTAACTATTGTGCACATGCTCATTTGTTACAGTTGCCATGGATACCCTGTCATTCAAATTCGTCAGCAGTGTTGGAATATGACGTGATTTGCTCCCACACAGCGAATCATGCATTTCTTTGTTTTGCCAGAGTGTCTCCCTCCATTAAAATCATTCCTGGTGGACTGATTGAGAATTGTTCTCACTGTGTAAAATTAAAGCAGATATCAGCTTCACGGCCGTTTCGGCTAATGCTGCGTTCAAGGCAGGCTTTTGAAACCGTAAGTTACAGCTTCAAGTCACAACTACGACTTGGTAGCGTTCCAGGTAACCCGTAGCTCGTGTTTTTACCATCCTGTTGTCTGTGAAAGTTCCCTATAACGGCCACTCGTAACTTCCGACCCGTGAACTCGTACCAGATCGAACTGGTATGACTTCACAGGAAGGAAAAACACAAAGTACGAGTTTCTTTGAACGCACCATGAGTTAGCAGCCCCCGCCCTTGTCAGGCATCAATTGGTCCTCGTGCTACGTCACCACATTCACGCGCATCCCTTGGCTGCACACACAGCCCTTCATGCCGTTCTCTCTCCTCATTGGATAACACTTGTATCCCACAAGGAAAATTTTCTCCTCGGGTTACAGCAGAGCAGAGTGACGGAGAGACTCGTGTTTAGGCTGAAATACTTCATGTAAGTGATTGCTGACGGAAAATAGGACTATTTAGGACTTATATTAACAAAAACATTCCACTGATATCTGCTTTAAATAGCAAACAATGAGAAGTATACTTTTGTACTTTTGATGCCAAAAGAAAAACATTCATCAAAGTCAAACTTGGCTTTGCCAATTATAATAACTATATATAAGAAAAAACCTAAAACTTTATAGTTTTTTTATTTTTATTTTTTTATTGTGAGTGTAAAAAGACTATGACACTGACATAATCACACTACAAAGTTGATATAGCTAATTAGTACTGTTTACACATTCATGAGACATAAATCAATGCGGCCAACTGAGGGATTTATGACAAATATTGGATTTTCTTTAACTAAGTTTTAGTAACTCTTCAGGAAAACTAGCCACTAACTTTGACGTGTGTTGTTTGATGCAGGTAGCATCTAGAGGGTTTGTCAAAAACCTTTGATAAAAAATAAAATAAAAAACTGTGGCTGGGATCTTAACATCAAAACAGGGAACAGAAAGACATCCAAATGTTCTGCCAAGCTGACGGGGCTGCATTGTGGGATGATGATTCTTTGTGGGTTCTTCACTTCAACCTCTTTCACATCACATGTAGTGTTGTTAATTGGAAAATATTGATTAGTGCGGCTTCAAGAGAGGTTTGCACTTTTTAGTTTATGTTAGAGCTCATGCTTGTGCCACAGGCTTGTAAGCTTGTAAGAGCTTGTTTGGATGTAATTAACTGCCTTTATATATATTATTCAGAGGCAAATTGTAAACAAGTGTTAAATAGCATTCATGGAGCTAGATATTTCCTGCTAATTCCTCCACCGCAGTAAATGTGAATTCATAGTAACTCGATGCAGTAAAAGGAGCAAGAACATGGGAGGTTATTGTTCATGAAATAATGACAATTAAAAGCCTTCACTTGAAATGGATGTGTCATTGGTGACATATTAGACATTTTTAAGGCTAACATGTTACCAAAAGTTACCTTTTCTTTCAGGTGAATAAACATAGTTTTGACTTGCACATCTCTGACATTACAACTGGAGCACTTTAAAATGAATAAGTCCACAGGTGGATTTCTCTGACATTTCTAACATGTAACCGTAATAAAGCATGGTCTGTCAAGGTCATTTTTCCTGCCTACACTACTCTACATGTAACTGATTGTGCTAGTAATGCCACATTTATCACTGTCACTTTCCACTTGGCACAATCAACGCTGACTGAGCTCATGGTAATGGCTGTGTTTTTTAAAGCCTTGGCTGGTGGTGATAATTGCCACATACACCTCCCATACCTGACACCGTTATCAGCTTCACACAGTCACACACATACAGAGACATAAATAGAACAATAATTGTACTTACAACTGATGAGAGTGAAGCTGTTGATCCCGTCTCTAGCCATCCTTTCAGCAGTGAACTCTAATCCAGATGTGTTTAAAGTTCCCCCTTGGATGAATTGACCGATTAGCCGGCGAGTTTGAGAAGGACACGAAAGCAGTTGCATCTCACTCCGGTCCATCTCTTGATTGAATTTCCATTGTGGTGCAATTGTATCACCAGGTACTCTGACTACAGGAGGGAGAGGACACAGGTCACTACACTCGACAGGGCTCCACTTTCTTTGCAGCCTGAGGGGCCTCTATCAGCGACTCTTTAAAGGCACAGAATTGACAGGCTGTGCACAAAAGCCTGAAAAAAGCTCCCTAAAGACAGACACACACAGTAATACGGGTACTTCACCGAAAGCGTTTCACCCACAAGCACAGACATTTACCCACAATTACACCCATAATTGTTCACCAGTAACATAACCAGTTTATAAATAACACAATATATTAATTATTTCTGATAGATATGGGATAATCCTTTTCTCCAAAAGCTTTTTGTGGCTGCCAGGGGAAGGAAAAAATAGAATAAAATGATTCATCATGGATCTGTCCACTGTGATGTGTTGAATGAGGGACACCAGATATCCACAGTTAACCTGAGAGGAATGCATAATTCAGAAAGGCCAACGCAGAGTGTCACGTATATACTGGTCCTTCACCCATTCACAGCCATCGGGTTACACTGGTACTTTATACTTAGAAGGCACCACTTCAGAGCAAACCAGGGGTAAACAAAATACAATTTCCTAATTAGCGAAAAAAAAAACAGTTAAAGACATTTCTCTCTGAAATTAACCTCTTGAAATATATAAACACATTCATTATTAGCTTCCCCCTGTTTTTTCCTGTTGCTAACATAAGATAATACATAGTAACAGCAAATTCTAATTAGCACTAATGAGGATGCCAAGAGAGAGTCATGCTGAAATTAAACAGCATTTAGAAACATAAAAACCTTTAGAATACATGGATCCTGAAATGAGGTCTCTTTATGTCAGAACAGTTCGTGCACTGTCAAATCTTCCAATCCAATTTACTGACAGTGTTTATTTATTTTTGTCCTGTAATGCAATATCAGCTAATACATTAGAAATAATTGTGCAGTTTCCGTGTTGCTCTGTAATAGTTTCATAAGTATGTGGTGACTGCACTGAGTCATCAGACGCAAGACAATGAAGAAAATAAAAAAAGACACAGGTTAGTCCCGTGTGCTGATACAACATGGAGTACACAGTGCAGCAAAAAGTCATTACTAAATATTTGATTGGTCAAGAGCCAGGAGTTATGTGTAAACGGTTTCTGTGTCGCAGTGGTTGTTGCACTCATTGGTTGTATTCAAACACTGTATGTGCTGTGTTTTTTGGGGGAGCACAAGCTTAAATTGCTTACTGCTATAATAAGTAGTTTGCAACCTTTTTCCCTCCAAGAATGATCTTTACATGGAGCCATGCCACTATTATAAGAAAATTAAGTGGGAAATCAGGGAGAAGCTATAATACAATACAATAAACTTATTTTTTACTGACATTCCAAAGTGGGAAAATCAAAGGTGTAGGCTAACTAATGAAATATTAAATGAACATTAATGAAATTAGAAATTGAGATTCCATTGTAGAAAGGGACTATCAAGCTTTAACGTTAGTGAAAAAGACTGTGAATGCTGCAAAATAAAGCTTTAGAAAATCAAACGAGAACTACAATTCTACAGTATCTACCATTTTTGACACTTATATGGGATGATGTTGGACCAAAACAGAGACAGAGACAGAGACAAATCCAGTGTTTTCTGCCAGAGAGTCGTGCTTTCAGACAGCACACCTACGACCCTGCTTTGATAAGATCAACAGAATATCATCACAAATTCTGAGGAGCAATTCTGAGTCCCACCAAAAAACTTCACACACCTCTACTGGCTGCGCCCTGAAATCCTGTCGATGAAAATCACAAACAGTATCGGTGACAATTAAAGCAGATATCAGCTTCACGGCCGTTTCGGCTAATGCTGCGTTCAAGGCAGGCTTTTGAAACCGTAAGTTACAGCTTCAAGTCACAACTACGACTTGGTAGCGTTCCAGGTAACCCGTAGCTCGTGTTTTTACCATCCTGTTGTCTGTGAAAGTTCCCTATAACGGCCACTCGTAACTTCCGACCCGTGAACTCGTACCAGATCGAACTGGTATGACTTCACAGGAAGGAAAAACACAAAGTACGAGTTTCTTTGAACGCACCATGAGTTAGCAGCCCCCGCCCTTGTCAGGCATCAATTGGTCCTCGTGCTACGTCACCACATTCACGCGCATCCCTTGGCTGCACACACAGCCCTTCATGCCGTTCTCTCTCCTCATTGGATAACACTTGTATCCCACAAGGAAAATTTTCTCCTCGGGTTACAACAGAGCAGAGTGACGGAGAGACTCGTGTTTAGGCTGAAATACTTCATGTAAGTGATTGCTGACGGAAAATAGGACTATTTAGGACTTATATTAACAAAAACATTCCACTGATATCTGCTTTAAGCAACAACCACGTCCAACACCCACCAGGAACATGTTTCACTTCCTGCCAAGAATATAAACACCAATCTCACGTTGGCTGGCAAATTCACCACAGCCCTTTGTGTAGAATGGATCGCTACCAGGATAGAAAATCCAGAAAGCTGCTTCTGAATCGGTGATGCTGCGAATCATTTGAAGCCTCATTTACAGCATCCTTGCATTTCCCGGGGAGACTGAGCAGTGTATCTTGAAAATTTGACCACAATCTCCAACCGGCCTATCCGAAAATAGCCATTGTCCCCATCTTATGATGTGACACTGAAGAAGCATGTCAGCCAAGACAGCCTTGGCATACAGACCCTTCAGCATCACATCTGCCCTGTAACGCACGCGGACAAACGGGGCTGCATTAGCACATGAAACATGGTATTACGTTAGCTCGTTTATTAAATTATGCCTGTCCTGAAACCTCCCGCTTGCTCCTGTGGTTATCTCTCTCTCTCAAGTGTATGCACAGACGTGAGTTTGTGTACCTGTCCGTATGTGTGTGTGTCTACCTGAGCATGGGAGTTGCTTCACTTACCCGCTCCGTAGTTACCGCTTCTAGGCCCGGTACGACCCGGCGCGACCGGACTCGGCGAGGCCGTAGCTCAGGGCGTCCCCGTCACTACACGGCCACAGCGGCTCCACAGCCGGCCAGCTCGCTCGACTCGGCACTTGGTTCTTAGTTCATTTGGTGTGTGACTCCGGTGCGGTGTGTGGGTGTGTGTTTTTCCCCCAGCGTGGTCTCTCCCCGTGAAGACCTGCCGCTCTTCGTCTCGAAACCCCGGAAGTCCTCCCTCACTTCCGCCTCCAGCCCAGGTGATATGGGTCAACCAAGCTCCGCCCACTCATTGGGTTAAGTGAGCTACTTCCCATCTCGTGATATGTTTCTGTGTTATGTATTTGTGGATCAGTCTACCTTGACCTCACCTGGCCCTTACACTTCACCTGCTTCACCTCTCCCAGGGGAGTTCATAACATCCCTCCCCCCATAAAAGAAAAACTAAACCATGTGAAATCATAAAGCACCTAATGTTTTCTATGCGTTTTGTTTTTTTTACCACTTTTTATCTTTTTATAGAAGAGTTTTATTCCATTTTATATATATATATATATATATATATATTTTTTTTTAGAGGTTTTCTAATCGTTATACCACTTCCCCAACACCCATAATATTTACATGAAAACATTAAAATCTAACAAGGCAAAAGGACAATCAGGGACTCTCCCTTCAATGAGGCGACAGAGTCCCACTAAACCAATCCACTTCCTGTTCCTACGAGACATAAGCTCCCAAAATCTCTGGACAGACTACAATCACTGTCTGAATGCACGGCACATCAAGTTGGATCGATGGGCATGCGTGACAGAGTATCCGCCAGGATGTTATCTTTTCCTGCCACGTGCTTCACCACTAGACTATAAGGCTGCAAGGCTAAAGCCCACCTGAACACCCTTGGGTTAGCTGTCTGGAAACGGGCAAGAAATACCAGTGGGTTGTGGTCTGTGTAGACCTCAACCTCTCGTCCAGAATGGGACACATACACCTCAAAATGCTTTACTGCAAGAACTAGACCCAATGCCTCCTTCTCTATCGTAGAGTAAGCTCTCTGATGTACATTGAGTTTCCTGGAGAAATAGGCTACTGGTCTATCTCGTCCTGCCTCATCACACTGCAAAAGTACAGCACCCACACCAATGTCGCACGCATCTACAGCCAACTTAAAGGGGATGTCAAAGTTCGGTGCAAGCAAAACGGGTTCGCAGGCCAAGATTGTCTTGACCCCTCCAAACGCTTTCTCACATGCATCAGTCCATACAAACTTAGCTGTTTTCTTCAGCAGGTCAGTTAAAGGCGCTGTGACAGCCGCAAAGTTTGGCACAAATCTACGGTAAAACCCGCACATTCCCAATATTCTCAACACCTCCCGTCGGTTCTTAGGCTGAGGAAGACCCAAAATGGCCTCCACCTTGGCTCTGCGTGGCCTGACCTTCCCCTGCCCTACCTGGTGTCCTAGGTAAGTTACCTCTCCCTTACCGAATTCACACTTTGGTAGGTTGACAACTAAGCCTGCCCGTTTCAGCCTCTCAAACAACTGTCGCAAATGGTCAAGGTGCTCCTCCCACGAACTGCTAAACACAACCACGTCATCAATGTAGGTGACTACAAAGCTCATATTATCAGTCACTCCATTCATGAGCCGCTGAAACGTGGCTGGTGCATTCTTCATTCCAAATGGAAGCACATTACACAAATACAATCCTTCAGACGTCACAAAAGCTGAGACCTCCTTGGCTCGGGCCGTTAATGGCACCTGCCAATACCCTTTTAGCAGATCTAACTTTGAGACAACCGTCGCTCCACCAATACGGTCTATGCAGTCTTCCAACCTTGGGATGGGAAATGCGTCTGCTCGAGTCACCTGATTTACTTTACGATAGTCTATACATGGTCTAACGGTCTGGTCAGGCTTAGGGACAAGCACCACCGGGGAGCTCCATTCGCTCTGCCCCCTTTCAATGGCACCTATCTCTAACATATATGACAACTCCTCCTTTAACATTTGTTGCTTAGAGGGTGGCAGCCTGTAGGGATGCTGCTTTATTGGGGAGGAACCACCGACATCTACATCATGAACTGCCAAAGTAGTTCGCCCTGGAACATCTTTAAACAGTGGTGAAAACTCTACCAACAACCTCTTGATGGCAGACTGCCACTCAGCAGATATATGAGCTAGATGGGAGTCTAATGCCTGGAGGGCCGCAAGGTTTTTCAGCCGGAAACCAACTGTCTCCCGATCATCCACCCCACTCTCCTCAGGCACCTGACTCATAACCATACACACCACCGCTGGAGCTGGAGATCGATTTACATATCTTTTCAACAAATTAACATGACATAAACGGTCTTTTCGCCTCCCATTTGGGGTACTAATGATATAGTTCCGATCACCCACTTTCTTGAGCACCGAGTATGGACCAGAAAAGGATGAACCCAGGCTACAGGTCCGCTGTGGGATCAGGGCCAAAACCTGATCACCAACATCAAAGCACCGGTCCACAGCTCTCTTGTCAGACTGCACTTTCATACGAGCTTGAGCTCCTTTCAGGTGTTCCCTCGCCACACAGCCGGCAACCCGCAACCGATCTTGAAATTTGGAAACATACTGTAACATATTGTCATTTGTCTGTGGCTGTGTCAACTGTTCTTTCAACAATTTGAGCGGACCCCTCACTTCATGGCCAAAAACAAGCTCAAATGGGGAAAACCCGGTCGATTCATTTATAGCATCTCTGTACGCAAACAGCACAAAGGGAACTGCCGTATCCCAGTCTGCAGGGAACTGTACACAATATGTCTTTAGCATTGTTTTTAAGGTCTGGTGAGCACGCTCCAGAGCCCCTTGAGACTCTGGATGGTACGCTGAGGACACCGCCTGTGTGATGCCTAAACTAGCCATGACTTCCTGAAAGACTCCAGACACAAAATTAGTTCCTCTGTCATGCTGTATCTGCTTAGGAAGGCCAAACCTCGAAAAGAAACCAACCAAGGCCTCTATGATAGTACACGCCTTAATGTTTCTCAAGGAAACAGCTTCTGGAAACCGAGTGCTACTATCCATGATGGTAAGCAAAAACTCATTTCCCTTCCGGGTCTTAGGCAACGGGCCAACACAGTCAATAATCACTCTAGCAAAAGGCTCCTCCATAACTGGGATGGGATTCAAAGGTGCTTTTGGAACCTTTTGATTTGGCTTCCCAACAACTTGACACTCATGACAAGACCGGCAAAAATTCACCACATCCTTACGAAGCTGGGGCCAATAGAAATGACGTCTTATCCTAGCTAGCGTTTTCCTGACACCGACATGTCCAGCTAGGGGAGACTCATGGGCCATCCTGAGAACTTCTCCTTGATAACTTCGGGGTAACACTATTTGCTCACATACACTCCATTCCTCGGTGGCCGGTCTGTCTAGAAGCCGCCATTTCCTCATGAGCACATCTCCCCGAAGAAAAAACCCTTCAGCCATGTCTCGACTTTCCTCCTCCGTTGCTGCCGTTTCTCTCAGGAGAGCTAAGGTAGGATCCTGTAACTGCTCCTTCACTAAATTACTCTGGTTCAACTCTGGCGCTTTCTCCAAACCACACCACTTTGCAAAAATTGTGTCTACTAATTCAACCGGTGGGGTGTCCTCAGTTAAAGGAGGGTCCACATTTTCTTTTGCTCGAGACCGAGTCACCACGCACACCGGGAATGCTGCTGGAAATTCTTTCTCAAGAGCCCTAGTTTCCGCTACCTCACAGGGGGTGGGGGACAGATGGGGGGTTACCCAGGGAGCTACTGCTGTTTCATCAGTTGCCAAATCATTAGCCAACAGTAGGTGCACCCCAGCAACCGGCAACTCTGGCGCCACTCCTACCTCGGCGTATCCTGTGTAATGCTTGGTTCTCACAAACACTCGATACAAAGGCACGGCCAGGTAATCAGTGCCACCAAAACCCTTAGCTGGGACATACCTCCCTATCGCAGCTGTGTCTGGTAGATCAATGGTACCGGCTAACAGGATGGAAATGCCACTAGCCGTGTCCCTCAACACTGTCACCGATGCCTCAGCCGTTCCCTCTGCCATAGCGACTGCTCCCTCTGACACATATTTCCCAAACTGCTTAAGCCCAACGCTGGTCACATCTGAAACTGGCTGCATGGCAGGCGTGAGTCCCAAACACACAAGCTCACGGCCTCCTTCCGCCCCTGAAAGTTCTTTCTGTGCCCCCACACAAAATACTTCACGACCATCTTTCCCAAATGTTGCCCCTCTCTTTTGCAGCACTGGACAACGCGACTTGAGATGGCCTGGTTTGTTACAATAGTGACATATGATCTCTCTGGGAAAGGGGGAAAGCTTTTCATATGGCCGGTCATTTCGAAATCTTGAAGGAGGGCGACCGCCATCACCTCTCCTGTCACCTCCATGCACTGGGGGGCGCCAGTTACCACTCACTTTATCATTAGCAGGTTCTCCAACAGGGGGCCGTGAACTGCCACTGCCATATTTCTCAAATGGGCGCTTCTCTGTGCTCCCTGTCCACTTACTCTGCCCTGGCCTCTCACGCCACTCACGTTTATCAGACCTTATGTCCTTATGAATTAGAGCGTAACGATCTGCAGCCTCAGCGGCTTTTGTCACTGAGGAAAGATCCAACTCACTCAAATACGTCTGAATGGCCTTTGGCAGACTTAGTTTAAACTGCTCAAGGAGTATGAGTTCTTTCAATGCCGCATAACTATAGGCTTCACTGGCTTTGAGCCACCTTTCAAACACCAGCGCCTGCTGCTTGGCAAATTCTGCATAGGACTGCTCCGTCTGAATTCGGTCAGACCTGAAACACTGCCTATAGGCTTCAGGGACAAGAGCATACTGCTTCAAAACTGCTGCCCGAACATGCCCATAATCCTCACTGGCCTCCATGCCAAGCATAACAAACGCTTCTTGAGCTTTACCTGTAAGTGAGCTTTGTATGAGAGCAACCCAGTGCTTCTCGTCCCAACCACGTTGCCTAGCAATCTTTTCGAACATTTCAAAAAACGTTTCTACCTTCTCTGGTGAGAATTTTGGCACTAGTCGAATATTATCAGCAAAATTGAAGTCTTTCTTCTCCCTGCGACTCGGTTCGTTGCATCGGAGGCGCAGCTTTTCAAATTCCAACTCTTCTCGCGCCAACCCCTGTCTCTCTCGCTCCATCCTCTCTTCACGTTCCTGTCTCTCTCGCTCCAACCTCTGCTTCTCTCGCTCCAACCCCTGTCTCTCTCGTTCCAACCTCTGCTCGGGGTTATAGAGCAACAAAATGGCCTCCATCAATTTGGTCTTCGTACTCTTTTCTGGCAACTCAAGCTCTAGCTCATTCGCTATTTCCCATAATCGGGCCTTTTTAAGCCTTGCCAATGTCTTGTTACGTACTTCTTCTGTCTCCTCACCAAACGTATCAACGTCATAGTCTGCCATCTTGGTCAGTCTCAACTGTAGTAAAGGACAACAGAGAAAAAAAAACTCAACGTGTACAATTATCACTGATTTCCAGAAAAAACTGGGTGACTTCCTTATCTTATCAATTTACCCCAGCTACTGCTCAGCAACAGCATGTAAATATTTTTTTTTTTTTTTTTTTTTTAGCAACAATTTAAACTATCAATCATCACAACCTGTGAATGATGATAAAGCTACTTGCTATTGCTAAACTGCCAATACTACACCTGCTACAAAACAGATGCCTCCACACGGCTAATCATACACGGGACAAAATGTTCACATCCACGATGAACACGCGCATCACACTCGACACGACAGCATAAGACCAGAGACCCGCGTCTATTAAACAAACCACACACACGCGACCAATAAAGCTACGTTAAACGCCACCAGCTCGGCTTTAAACGCCGTTACTCCTTCAGTAGGTAACTGAAAGCTAACAAAGCCAGCTAACATAAACGCAATTCAAAAATACAACAGTATCACACACTGACCAAAACCACTGCCTATCGAAATCCTAATCGCGGACGACGCCCCCAACTGTAACGCACGCGGACAAACGGGGCTGCATTAGCACATGAAACATGGTATTACGTTAGCTCGTTTATTAAATTATGCCTGTCCTGAAACCTCCCGCTTGCTCCTGTGGTTATCTCTCTCTCTCAAGTGTATGCACAGACGTGAGTTTGTGTACCTGTCCGTATGTGTGTGTGTCTACATGAGCATGGGAGTTGCTTCACTTACCCGCTCCGTAGTTACCGCTTCTAGGCCCGGTACGACCCGGCGCGACCGGACTCGGCGAGGCCGTAGCTCAGGGCGTCCCCGTCACTACACGGCCACAGCGGCTCCACAGCCGGCCAGCTCGCTCGACTCGGCACTTGGTTCTTAGTTCATTTGGTGTGTGACTCCGGTGCGGTGTGTGGGTGTGTGTTTTTCCCCCAGCGTGGTCTCTCCCCGTGAAGACCTGCCGCTCTTCGTCTCGAAACCCCGGAAGTCCTCCCTCACTTCCGCCTCCAGCCCAGGTGATATGGGTCAACCAAGCTCCGCCCACTCATTGGGTTAAGTGAGCTACTTCCCATCTCGTGATATGTTTCTGTGTTATGTATTTGTGGATCAGTCTACCTTGACCTCACCTGGCCCTTACACTTCACCTGCTTCACCTCTCCCAGGGGAGTTCATAACAGCCCTAATCTTACAAATTTCCCAAAATCTCCTTGAGGCCAACTGGAAACTCCACTCATTGGCCTCCCTAAAGTCCTCACGACCCACTTAAAAAGGGGAATTGCCGGTTTTTTTTTTTTTTTACAATCTGGACCTTATTTCTAGCATAAAATAGTATAGGCTACGATCATTTACTCACCCAGATAACTTTGGTGTCATTACAAGTTGTTCCGACGAAATTGGATCCAGCCTAGATGCGAGTACACGGGGCAGCGCAATGCAGCCTCTAAATAACACAGTATCTGCCGCGAAACTCGTTCATTTCACCAATAGGTTTTTTGTTATGATAGGCTAGTGCTATTCCCCTCTGAGTCCGGGGTTACCTGTTATCAACATACGGGGTCTGTAGGTTGACCCACTAACCTCTGACCTGGATGATATCATCTTCGAGCGCTGCCCGGTGTCAGAGCCAGTCTATTGACTCAATATTAGAAGTTCTCTGGCCCGGCTCATTCTGAAAATAATCATTCCGCTTCGGCATTCGGGTCCATTTTAACTAGCCAGAGCTTTAGTAAGTCCAGGTTGCGGAGAGGAAGTCTGTGGAAGTTGAACTTCGTCCAGCTGCTCATTTTGTTCTGACAAGTCGGAAACACACAGAAACGGATCGTAGCATTAGCGGTAGCAACAAGCCGCGCCGCGCGGCGCTCAGAGATGACATCATCCAGGTCAGAGTTTAGTAGGTCAACCTACAGACCCCGGATGTTGATAACATTTTTTTTTTTTTCCCGGATGTTGATAACAGCCATATTAGAACGTCTCTGTAACAGCTAACCCCAGACCATGGATCCATGCCCCAGACTCAGAGGGGAATAGCACTAGCATATCATAACAAAACATTGGTGAAATGTTCGAGGCAGATAATGTGGCTGCATTGCGCTGCCTCGTGTACTCGCATTATATGGATAGCCTATACGCGGCTCTCGGCTGGAGCTAATTTCATCGGAACGACTTGTTATGACACCAAAGTTATCTGGGTGAGTATACATGATCGTATTTTATGCTAGAATTAAGGTCCAGATTGGCAATTTTAAGGAAGGGACAACAAGGACCAAAAAACACCTTTAGCTTGGCAGCTTCCCTCACCTCCTGTGTCCACCATTTGGTATGACTGGCATTGATGACCCTTTGCCTGTTAATGCTTGGCAGCTGTGGTGCAGTGGAGGCTTTGCATATGGTCCACTCAGATTTCATCCCCAATCTCTAGGAGCTGGACACCCCATGGACGGGGCCCTCAGTAGCCTAGATGTTCGCAGTTCACCACTCCTTGTTTAGGTTTACCAGGTTTATCTGGCTACCTCTCATGTTATGTAATCAACTCACCACCAGATGATGATCATTTGACAGCATCTCTCCTCCTATGAGTGTCCAAGACATGTGGCCATAGATCTGGCAATTCAATCACAAACATGATCACTGATCTTAGACCTGCAGTGGGGGGGCACTAAAATTTTTAACATTTTCCAAATATTCTCGTTACACCCAATAGGTAATACACATAAAAAAACAAATTACGTTGAATATGAGCCAAAAGCACAATTTCATTTCCTCTTGATCTCAGCAGACGCAGAACTAACCATACCCACCCACACTTTTGGCTCTGTCTGGAGTTGAACAGGAGACAGGAGGTTTATAAATTGTCCTGTTCCTAGAGAACAGTTGCAGTTTGAGATTATGTCCACAAGATGGCAGTGTACTTCAATTATTTTCTTTGCCCTCGACCTTGACAAGGCATAGACTACCTTAAGTATAGATGACTTGATGCTGAACATTTTATTTCCATTTTATGTTAAATAGAGGAAGCCTCCTGTTGCATCTCTCCTTTTCCCCCCTACATTTGATACATAGTGGAGTCTGTGGTGTTGCCAAGACAGATTTCTTTCATAAGCCTCTTAACTTCACCTGTTTCATTACCACATTTTAAAAACATAATTATTCCAGAGACTATATATATGGTAATACAGTGCACTTGAGAGGGATCTCACACACTGTTGCAGCAGTGGCACTGAGATCAGTTTGTAAAAATAACTTGAAGATTAGGTGACAAAATATTTCTGCATGTGAAATAATAAAATTGTAAAAGTCAAAGACAAACAGATCCTCTGTTTAAATCCTCACTCTGAAGTCCAGAATTAAAAATAAAATGCATTTTTGATTGACTTTTCCTCCACTCAAATGACTAAGACTCTGAGACAAAAATATAATTAGATTTGCGTAAATGAATTGCTGCCTGTTATTATATAAATCCCAGCTGAAATATTTTAAACCCTCCCTCTCTCGCCAGAGTCATCGCACATGATGATACAGAGGGATTTTGCGTTGAAGCCACGGTGGGCAGGCAAGCAGCGCTCTGCGGCTGATTCCTGCCTCATAAAACCATGATTGGACGGAGTAAGTCACGTTGTCCGTGAAGCTGTCAGTCTGATGCTGCACCATTGTTCCCCGAGCAGCCGGAAGGGGAGCTTGTAATAGCAGTGTTATGTGCGACAATTGTGCCGGTCTGTCCAGTCTACTCTTCGGGAATCCGACACCGGTTTTTAAAACGGTGAGACAATGGTGGTGGAGGATTTCCGCAGAAGAAAACCGAGACAAGGTTTAGGGAGAAATAGTGAAGTCCAGTAAGAGAGGGGCATCATTTTACCGGTTGGATATTGATAATAGTAACGAAATGAATGGTAAGTATGAGCAAATCTCAGGTGATAGGCCTGTATTTTAACACTTGCATATTAATCAGATGGATTTAAAGACCTGATGTGTTTGTTTTGTCATCTATTCTATGTTGCTTAAAGTACCTGGACATTTTATATCTTTCCCTGTTGTTTTGTCGGGCTACCTCAGTATGCTGGGACACATCCCTGAATGGTCCATTTGTCAAACTCTTCTGGGCATCACACTTCAGTAGTCACTCTGTTTTGGTCATCCGCTCCAACTGTGTTATCATTCAGATTGTGAAAATTATACAAATATTCCTAGATCACATTTCCTTTGTTCCACCTGAACCAGCACAGCTAGAACACTTGCACAAAAGGTTCACTACTACTCCTCCACATGTATATATGAAATGGGCACAGAGCCAAAGGGAACATGCATGATAGACCTCCTGTGCCTTTGTGTATTATTTTTGAGGGCATACATGTGTGTCACACAGGCTGCTACACTAGAAGCCAGTTGACTGGTCTATGGCCAATTGGCTGAGAGCCTCTCATGCAGACCACTAGGAGAGGAGAGTCTGGTTCCCCGCAGAGCCCCCAACCCCCCCGCCCCACCCCACCACCCCTACACACAAGTTATGAAAGGAAAGAGTGGCTCACAAAGAGATTTAAATAAAGCTGTGTAATTCAATCAATGCTAAAACTATCCTTGCATTGTTATTTTACTCACAATGGACATTACAAACCAATGGCTTTGTGTACATCTTGCTCTGGCCCCTTGTGTCAGCGGCTTGAAAAAAATCTTTTAGCTACCTTTTGTGTGATCTGTTGTGACTCCAGAAGTCATTCATGTTTCTCTGTCTTTCACAGAACAGAAGCGGGTTGCTGCAGTGTAACATACTAAGCCAAAGGTAAGACCACATCCTCTACTTCCTTGTTTGACACATCACAATCCCAGTCATCTCGAAACATTAACATATTGAATTCATGCCTGCAAGATAGACGGCATGTTCGCAAAGCTTGCACAACTGTTGCTACACTGCCACAAAAGACCCTCTGATAACAAGATGTGATGTGATGTTGATGCAGACAACAGTGTTTAGTCAATACAGACAGCTGCACTATTCTCAATGGATTATACTAGAGAGATGCATCTGATATCACAGTGATGAAAAGAGGACATATTCTTTCTAGAGTATGTTGTATTATATGCTTGATATTTATTTTATTTTTTTTGTCTGTGTAAATTAATGTCTGGGGCTACAAAGATGAGAGAATCACAGGCCTCAACCTATTTTGAAGGCTAAAGATAGAGAGATGAGTCTTTCTTCTCTGTGAAGCCATGTAGGTCTAATATTATTATAGTCAAAAGATACAACAGTATGAACTGCAACATATTAGGCCTAAATATGGCAACATCATTGTACGTCTCTGCCTACTTCATTGTTCCTCCTCCATTCACCTTTGTCAGGGATAGATAGATAGATAGATAGATAGATAGATAGATAGATAGATAGATAGATAGATAGATAGATAGATAGATAGATAGATAGATAGATAGATAGATAGATAGATAGATAAAGCAGCACAGTCCATGGCTGTGCACCAGCATGTACTCAAACATGCGGCCATGCATACACAATCACACAACCATTTCTATCTTTGTGATGGGGATCTGAAAGTTGGGGGTGGGTGGGTTGGGGGGTGGGCAGATGGGGGTGTCGGTGGGTGGGGGGTTCATATGACAATGTTTGGAGAGTGGGGCTATTGTGCTCTTGTGACTGTATATTTTTCCTCCTCAATCTGTTTCCTCAATCCATCAGCACCCAGTCCTCAGAGGAGTAGAATTTAATTAGTACACGTGGCACTGAGTTAAAGGACACTGAAACATTGAGTAGATGTATTTACTTGTGAAAAGCTGCATCATTAAGCTGGCTTATTTGAATATAGGATTCAGCCACGCTGCTATTACATACTGTGGCACAGATGGCTGAAGCTTGATAACAGTAAATGTCGTCCATTAAAGATTTGCAGGAGAGGTGTTATGACTTAACAGCACTAAGGGGAATGGGTGAACTGCCTGGTTCCCAAAGGTTCACATGCGCTGCCTAAATGGATTTTGTTTTTGTTTTTTCTACTGTGTGGGGACAAAATTATGTCATGGCTTTAGGCTTGATCTATACACTGAGCCAGGTTAAATGTCAGATTGTTGATAGTGTGATGGGGGTAGCTGTTTTTTTTATTTCACTCTCTGGGTTTGTCAGCAAGGTATAAAACAATCTGCATAAATGTTAATTGTGATTGTGCCATAAATGCAGTGGGTTATTTTATCACCCCCCCGGATTGGATGTGATGACGCTAACAAACTGTCTTTTAAAAATGATTGATACTAACATGATGCAAGAGTATACTGATTGCCACTGCTCCTTGGACCTGAAGTATTACATTACATAAAGAAAGGAATTACTCACACATTTGGAAATATACTATTGGTAGCGCTCATTCACAGTTTTATTAGACCTGTGTATAGGTGCTCATATATTCCAGATTCTCCTCTAATTTCATAGATAACCCCAAAGATGGGTTTTAGATATTTACAGTTAACTGGGATAAAACAATGACCATCCATTGAAGGCAACGACCGAGTAGCTATTTTATCTAGTTTTTATATAGACTGTCTTCTTGATCAGTTGTACACAATTTCGCCAACAGCATTTGGCACTCTCAGTAATTCCACATGCACGCTCTACATTTAACATGTTTTTTTTATGAATTGTCGCTGTGCATGTTTTTTAATTGGCGTTTCTCTTTCCAAAACACAGCAAATTAAAATCACTGCATCAATGAATCACACTGCAGTCACACTAATATCAACCTTTCATATTACAGAGCAGCTTTGTGTGTGTCAGCAGGGTTCGTGGTTCCAATTTAGAAGCTTTTGATGTGACTCGTTTTGTGTCTTTGGCTCCTTTCTGCCTGAGCTCTGAGCTTTCACGGGTCAGGATTGTGCTCTCTTGAGATGTTGCCATGACACCTATTTGGAATCTTTTGTCTGTTGCCAGCTAATTAGGTGTTAGGAGAAAAAAAAGACATATTTTTTTCCTCTCTTAATGAGTTTCATATGTCAGTGTAAGGTAATCCACTACATAAATGCTTTATAAATCAACATGAAATAATACATTTAAAGCAGTAATTATTTGTACAATCAGTACAGAGCACATGTTTCAATTTTGATTTCACAATTAATATTCTGATTCAATGATACTGTTGATGTTATACAGCCTTGACTTATAGGTTTCACCATGCTGACCAAATGAGATATAAAGAGACTTCTTGTTTTAATAAATAAAATAAATGTGCTACATTTAGTGCATAAGATCAGAGTTTAAATCTGAATGAGACTTTTTAAAAGCACTGAAGACATAAATCACATAGTTTACTGACACATAAAATCACACGACACAGATCTGGTGGAACATTTATTTAATTGTTAAACTCTCAATTGTTCTTATTTAGTTGTGCCAATTTAATGTTATAGTGTTTTTCTCTAGTCATTTACAGCCAGAAAGTGTGCCTCATGAGTTAGGCTACACAAACTGCCAGTAATGTGACCACAGAAGTTAGAGGTTAGTATGTCTCACAGTCACCAAAAGCTGAGATAATGAATGTTTAACCATGAGTCTTTTCAATTCAATTTCAATTTAAGTAGCTCACCATAATTCCTCTTCTTTAATTAAATTGAACCTAAAAACAAAACTCCTAATATTTTGTAGAGTGTTCTTGCATTTTTGTTACAGGCTGTAAAATAAAAATGTTATACGTTCACATCAAAAACGTTTTTGATACAAAAATTTATGAAATGTAATTTCACATCATTTATTATTACAGCTTTTTGATTAAATGCCTCCCATTTGGACTTAATCACAATCATATAAACCTGAAAACATTTTAATGGATTTATAGTAAGTCTTTTGTGTCACTTTGGTTTTCTCCATCACTCTAATTCACCATACTGCAATCACAGGCGGAGCTAGCCTACTTCACAAATTTTCTCAGATAACAGTGCGGATATTTTGCATATAAAAAATGATTCAAGATCTCAACATGATACTGGCTATATATAAATGATAAGGCTTGTCTGCAGAATATGAACCCCATATCCCACAGCTTTCCCAGCCTGCGTGAGAGATGAAAGCAGCCCTGCCTCTATGAAATGTTTTGGCAGCTCTGTTTCTGCCAGCAAACTGGCTTTTGCGAACTTTCAGGTGGCATGGGAAAATATAGTCATAAATAAAATATAGACCCATGAATAATTTAGGTGAGCATTGTGATTGACATGAGGGTGAGAGTACCTGATTATGCCTCTGCACTGTGTGACTTGAATTACAGCAAATCAAAACATTAGTGTGACTGTGGAGCATGTTCGCTCCTTTTTTGTCTGCTGCGCCGTGTTTTGATCACTGCTTGTAACAACAAAGACAGCAGAGATGCTGGATGAAATGTCTTTTGTAAGATTGCGCTTCGATTTAAGGTTAAAACTCTGTTTCATTAAAGCACTGCTAATGATGCAGTGTATGTTGGGAAAGATTTAAGGGAGAGAAAAACACAAATAGAGAGTCAAGTCAGGAGGCAAATGAGTTCACAAGCTCTCAACAAGTTCTTGCCAGAATATTCTCACTCAAGTCATAAACCACAATACTGCTCTGCTCACAAATAATCCAGGCTGTTATCTCCAACTCTTTATGCTTTCACAAGATGTTACAATGAAATGGTTTGCATGATGTCAGATGTGTGCAATTGAAGCAGTGGTCACCCTTTGCTTTTGAGCCATGTGGTTAATAAGGAGCCATGCTTCCTCTATTGTTCCATGAGGAGAACAGATCAATGATTCCCAGCACTTGGCTGTACTATAGCTGCAGGATGGAGGCTGCAGCAGGCATTACCAGGCTGCGGCTCCTCCGTGTGCTGAGTGCTGAGCAGTGGGCTCCACTTCCCCACCCACCCTCCCTCCCTCTCTCCCTCTCTCTGTCTCTCTCTCTTGCTCTCTCTCCTATTTCCCCCCTTTCATGTGTGTGGAGCAGATCTGTCTGCAGCCTCAGGCAAGTGCAAGTTAACAAATGTACAGAGCGCATGTGAAGCCTCATTTGCATAAATCTGTAGATGTCGCTACATTTCCTTAAATGGATTCCTTTGTGTTTAATTGGAGAATGTTTTTTCACCCTCCTGTTCATGTGTAATTCTTTCAAAGCTGATGGAGAATGACAACAACCAAATTTGACAATTAATATTATTTATTTGCATAATTTGTCCATCTGACCTTTAGTGCAGTACAACGGAAAAACAGCCCGAGCAAATGTTTATTGTCGCTGTCACTGAACGCTGAACTGTCAGGTCTTTTTCCTCACTGTTCATGAATAAAGACAAGCTGCTTGCCAAGTGTGTATAGGTGAATAAGCTATAGGTACAACATGTAGTCAAACTGCAGCAACTCCATTTGGGTTTTATTTATATATAAAACACAATAATGTATGAGAGTTTTCTACTGTGGAGTTTCTTTGTTGAAATATTTTTTCAGTTAGGTGTTTGTACAAGCTATAACCCTTTTATTTTTGACCCTCCACTGCAGTAATTTATATTTACTGTGTGGTCCCTATATGTTTTCTCCAAGGACAGGATGCAAATGATCATTTTCCTGAACATAACAGCAGCACATACAGATTTAGGCAGATGGCCCCTGACCTCTTGCAAGACATGTTGTACTATAGCATTTTTTTAATATATAATTTAGGAATGTGTCTCACCCCTTCTTGCAAATCAGTGCCAATGAATATAGGAGCAGTGTGTTTGTGTTCTCTCGGTGGCAGGGATCCTCCACTGACATCATCTGTAGCTGTATAATCATCCAGGCCACAGCCTCTCCTCAGGGGAGTCCAGCTGAGACCTAGCCTCTCGCTCTCTCTCTCCCTCTATCTATTTATTTATCCTCCACCCCCCACCCCCCCGCCCCCTTCTCTCTCTGTGCCTAGATTTCTGTCTCTCTCGCTCTCTCTCTTTCAAGGTTGCCGTTTATTGCAAACGTGACACCGGTGATGGATGAGTTTGAACGCAACCTCAGACTGGCTGCGATCTTTTGTGGTTTCAGGGTTTTCTCTTTGCTCTGTGATCCCCTCAGTTGGCTCCGTTGGAATTCACCCTCAGTTACAGACGAAGTGTACTGGTACGAAAAAAAAAAGTTTCTCATCCAGAAAAAATAGAAATAAAAAGAAAGAATTAATAAAAAAGATCTGCCAAGCCATCTGGGAAGTATAAATGTGTTCTTCATCACTGTGGAAACACTAGTAGTCTGTGATGGGACCAGCCATATTGAATAGCATAGGCATTTGGCTGGCACATATACACCACAGGGAAACAAATTTGCTTATAATATATACCCATATTATATGTCAATAATGACCATATGAATATGTAACTTCTTATATGCATATTCACCTGCAACATTTGATACAAAACCAAATGGGGTGTTCAGATGGCTCAGGGGATGTAAGCATGGACCATACAGCCAACTAGTGTTGCTAACTGAAATAGATTAAAATTGTGTTTAAAGTGACAATGAGCACTTTTTTAGCCAGCAGGGGTACATGCTAATGGCTAATTGTGTAGGTACAGTTTATATGTAAGCAGTTACTTATTTCTGCTAAATTACACAGCCTGCACACACACAACAATATGTCATATATCTCACCAAGCACCTGAGTAATAATTCCTTTGTTCACTGAAATATCAGCGTCTTTTCATTGCGAGCTGCTTAAGTCATGTCATGAAGTCGTGTTTTTTTTTTTTTTTGGCTCTTTGCTGTTCCTTGCTGCTAGGATCTACTTGTCCTGTCCAGTCAAGCTACAGTGCTGTTAAAAACTAGAATTTGATTAATTTGGCTATTTCACGCAGTCTCCTGTATGAACTGTGTGCTGGTGGGCCACCAGAAAGTGAACTTGCTCATCCAAAGGAAATATCTCCAGCTTTGTTGGTTGGAAAACATTGAAACAGGCTGAAGCTAAAACTTCCCAGCCAACTGCTAGGAATGAGTGTGGCAGTGGGTAGGACCACCGACATAAAAAGCTAAAAGAGGCTCAAAGCTGAGAGCTGCATGTCAGCACAGTGTTGAAAAGCTAATCTTAATCAACCAGGTGTAGCAACTGTAGTACAAGCACAATCCACATAAGTGTACCTTTCTAATACACGTGACTCCTTACTAATATATTTATCAAGAACTCAGACACCAGATCTGCCCATTGTCTCTAATAAGCAGGATCCTGCTAGACCAGTCTGAAGATGAGACTGCTGTATTTACTTTAACATGACTCAGCCGTTCTAACAGCATAGCCAGTCTGTCTGAGCTGGTGCCTGGTGATCACTGTGGAAATCCAGTCAATATTTTTCTCCAACTGCTGCTGGATAGCGCTGTGGCAAGTTTGCAAGGCTCTTAAGATGTTGATACGACGAGTGGTCAAGCCCCCTGAGCCACACAGGAGATGAGGCAGCTTGATTCGGAAAAGGCCTGCTAACACAGCCGAGGTGATGTGTTGTGTTTCTGTGTCAGTGTCAGCTTTAGAGGGTAGACAAATAGTACTGGCAAACTTCTGTCTGCTCACTGTTTGTGACTTGTCCATGCATCTTTTATGCCTTTTTTTAATGCACAGTGGCTGCACTGCAATACCTGCTCTGAATAACAGTAGGTGGACTCACAATCTGTAAACTGCAGCTCTATCATACAGCCACAGAGACCTGATGGTGACTATTATAGTCTTGGTCCTAAACATGTATGTACTGTTATATTGAAGGGCCTGCCATCTGTTCTAAATGGCATTTGAACACAGTGTGAGATAGTTGTGTTGGTTGTTGGGATGGATAATGAAGGTGATAAACAGCCACTGCATATTGCTGATATGCTGTCATAAAACCAGACAGGTCAGAGTCTGATTTGTGGACAGATCGTGGAAGGGTTTAGGCTATATTGGTTTTACGCATACATCCTCCAAGGGTATCATGTAAAAGACCCTGAGAATAGTTATTTCAGGATGTTTTTTGCTAAAGTCAACCATGTGCCGGTGCATAAGAAAGACAACAGCTCTTAAATTATTTGAATCCCATTCTGAAACAGATCACAAAGAAAGTGTAATTTGTATTCTGGGCAGGATTTTTCAAAAGACTTACAATCTGGTCTGAGAATAAGGTCAATACAAACACTCCTCTATTTTCTGATTTTAGCACTGTGTTGGAGATATCATTAAAACATATTCAAAATTTACCTTTCATCTCACAGCTTACGTTACTGTGGGAATTGTGCAGGTCTTTTGCATATGACCTCAATCACAGTATGGCTGCACAAATAATGTTAGATTAATTCTAAACCTTTTTCTTTTCTTCTTTTTTTTTACATTTTGCCTGCTGTTTGACAATTTCCTTCACTGGAATACGAAAGCCTCTTGAAAGTCAGAGCAAATATAGGTCACCATCACTGGTGCAATGGTGTAACAAATGCTATCTCTCCAGTTTATGTTTTGCATTTTTATGTAATAGGGCAGCCACATACATGTGATGCACGTGGATGAATCACTAAAAGAATGCAGATGAGGCTGTCTAATATGCATTTCATCAAAGGTACCTGAAGAAGTGATGAGAGAAATAATGTGACTGAGAAAAAACGATAAGACTGTATGAAATGTATTATCACAGAACACCCTCCCACCTCCTTCAATTTTCACAATGAAATTGTAACTTATACTCTAATGATCAAATAGTTTATATTGTCATTAAAAGCAGACAGGTTGTTTGTGAAGTACAGATACATTGTCAAGATACAAAATGCACTTCAAACTAACACTCTGATCAGAGGTGGTCTTGATTGATTATTCACTGTATACATTGATGTTTTTTTACAATGAAAATTAGAAGGACGAGTAACATGACTGTAACGCATAAAGTTAACAGCCCATTCATGGGTTAATACTGATTTGTCACCATTTCTAACAACCCACTTGGTTGAATATATTATACTTTGTTGACAGCATCAAATTTAAGAATAGCCACTTAATTTCGAAGCCAAAATCCAAAGACAGTCAGGTGGTGTTAAAATAGATGTTTCAAGTCGATCAAAATTGTAGATGGCATTTATTTAAATTCACATTAGGAATGAAAATGGCAGTAGTCAACACCAATTATCTGTTTATGCCCACTCACTTCCATTTTATAAATTGGACCACAGGTGCACAGTAACAAACCAACAATCACACATGGGATTATCATTTTTAGATTTTAGGCACAGTCATAAGAACCACATAGAGTTTAATGTAATGTACTGTAGGGTAGTCCAACAGCACTGCACTACTGCTTTTCTCAGTTCGAAACGTTCAGCTCGGTTAAGACTGCGTCAAAGATACTTACAGACCTGGACAAAATACATTTCAAGTATTGCATTTTTCAGATATGGTATTTTTGAGCCATCCATATCTTGTTTCTGATGCTGTTGTGTTGTTGTGATTGGCTCCTCTTTGCCATGATAGCCAACTATAATCTCTGCTACTACAGAAACTATAACTGCTGTCTAGATTTTATGAATGTGTTGGGTAGAGAAGCTGTTCAGATTGATTGACCATAGTGGAACATCAGCAACAGAATAAAACATTTTCCATATTATAGAGAGATTTCATACTACACCGATGTTTGCTTTAAAAGAGTTGTTGCTGACATCTGTGATGATCTTTGAAGGTACTTGACCAACACGACTTGTTTCTCTGCTTTGTAAAGTGCCTTACTGTGGCTCGATGGTGTTGTGTGGTAAACAGTGAGTGAGGCAGTGTGAGCAATGGGAAAAGACAACAGGGATGGAGGAGGAGTGAAGGAGGGGGTTCAGTGAGGACACTGGTGAGGATGCAGCACAACGCAGAGCTGAATGACATTTGTTGTCTCGGTTAAATTGTAGGAACGACACAAATCATTTCGCATAAAACTCTCAATAAATGCGGGTTTTGACAGACAACTGCTGCTTTTGTAGCAGCCTCGCTAACTGAGCCCTCTCCATCATGTATCTGTCATCGTCTGACATCTGATTTTGTAATTTCTTTTTCCAGAATACTTAAAATACTATTCCTTTCTGCTATACTTTTTTTTTTTAAATTTTTATTCTGTGTATGTGCTCAGACACTGCCTTTTGTTTATGACTACAATACTATGTGGGCTGCAAAAAAAATAAAACATAAAAAACCTCTAGGCTTAAAGCTGTCCTGTAAGAGGAAGTGCAGAGCCTTTCATGTTGACATACAGTCCAATTGAGAGCAAGAATGATATCTTGGCTCTTTGGCTGCACAGGCTGAGGCCCCACTAAATGTTCTGCAGGGCTTCCTGGCATAGGAAGTGTCAGGAGTTCATGCACTTCAGTCCTGGCAAATCTGATTTCCTGCGAATGAGGTAGTGTATGTTAGTATTTACTTGTCAACCTCCTCCTCCTCCTTCAGTCTCCCAGTGCAATGTTTCCTCCTAAAGCTACTTTAATACGAAAAACTTGTAATGTTCAGTTATCGAATTAGATTTATCTAGGATTTTCCCCCCTAATCTTTGCAAGTCATTCAGGCTTTTATTTTGTAGTTTTTTGCTCTACTGTTGGCTCTATTGTGTTGTTCTTGGCATCAGATGTTTCCCCTTTTCCTTTTCTTTGCCCCACTCTCTCTCTCCTGTCTACCTCCCTACTCTCTCAGTCCACCCCTTCCTCATTCTCCCCCTCCCCTTTACTATTCCCCTCTGAATCCCCCTCCTCTCTGCATCTCTGTTATACCCTCCTCCACCCCTTTTCCCACTGCCCCCCCCCCACCCCTCACCCCCTTTTTATCCATTTCTCCAACATTCTGTCTTCCTCCCTCTTTCTGATCCCACCATACCTCTGCCCCCCCCCCCTCCTCCCCAGCTCATGTTGGTAAAAATATCTGCAGACAGCAGGAGCAGAGGCACGCCTGAGTCTCTCTCTCTCTCTCTCTCTCTCTCTCTCTCTCTCTCTCTCTCTCTCTCTCTCTCTCTCTCTCTCTCTCCCTCTCTCCCTCTCTCTCTCAGACATCCCACCCATGTGATCTCACAGGCTGCTCCACTATACTCCAGTCAGGCTCCTGCCTTTCTGCCGGCTGCAGCTAATGAGCCTTTGTGTGGCCAAAGACAGAGGAAGAGAAAGAGAAACAGAGAGGAACACATTGACAGAGAGGGATTTTAAGTGAGAACGACTGTCATCTTGCAACAATAAAGCATATGGTACAGACAGTGCAGCCAGAGCTGGAAAATTACAAGTCTCGCTCACACTCCTGCACCGTTTTTTTTTCTCTCTTTCTTTTTTTCTCATGCCCGTGGAGCTCAGGGGTCGCTGCAAGTCAGTGGACTGAGATAAAATGGGAACCTCTTCATTCATCATGTCTCACCTTCTTTGAATTGCCACATTTATGATCGTGTGGCTGTGCTGCTGCTGTGAGAAGAGGTTAAAGGAGTCACGCGGTCTGCCAGTGGATACAGGTCAGTTGTTCCTGTGAGGGCCAACAGACACACACAGAGAGAGAAGTGTAATGTGGTCAGTGTAGGACTGATGTGTCATGACTTGCTCCAGATGCCATAGGCTTGCTGTCAGCACTTGGGATGAGTGTTTTGAGTCTTGTGTTGTCACATTGTTTTATTATGACTGTGGGAACCTTGTGAATGACGAGGGGGGGGGGGAATAATTGTACTGGTATGTAAGTGTGCTACAGTGCTGTGAGCACTGCTGATTAAGGACAAGAGTTGGTCTCCACAGTTGATGTGTGTGCACAGAGAGGCAAACACAGGGAGGGGCTTTCCAAGCTGGCTTTTTGCTGCATTATTTTCTCAGGGATATTCTCCCTTGTACCATAGTGCATGCTGCCCAGCCATGATTAGTGGTAAGGCAATACTGAAGACAAAGAACAAGCTGTTGGAGAGGAGCAACAACCTCTGTTTTTTATTTAAGCTGTGATGACAGAGGTTCACCCATAATCCCCTCAGCTCTGATGATGTCAGTAACATCGGGCAAGCTAGTCCAGTTTCAAGATTTTAACTCTCAACTCTTTCTGTCATGACGCACGTAAATGTACTATTTTGAGAGTTAAATGTATAAACATCATTCACTAAGACCTGTGCTGCACTGTGAAAAGCCCTCATAGACAATATGTAACACTGTGGAAACCCTCACAAATGGTAAAGCACTAGTTGTGAGAGTACATTAGAATCTCCATGGAAACCACTTTTGGTATCAAAGCCCAGTGCAGCATCAGCAGAGAGCTGAGAGCTAAGCATACGAATAGGTTTCCAACAATGGTATCTAATTAGGACCCTTGCAAGGAAATGGACTAAAATTGCACAGGCCATTTCTGCTGGAAATTTCCACTCTTGTTTAGCAACAAATGAAGAGGATTTAGAATAAAATCTATTAATCTATTCTATGACTGTTTTGATATTGAGATTAGCTCGTTGATGAATATTCTAAATCTCCCAAGACTAATTTAATGTATTTCAGAACTAGTTCATTAGTTAATGTCATTATGACCTGTCACAGTCACTCAGCAGAGGAAGTGGATTGATGGCTTCTCTTCTTTATGGAATTTAAAAAAGATGATTTCAAGCAAAGTTTACCTCTGAATTAATGTTGGTTCCTTTTAATAAGAAATCCTTTTAATGATTTTACCCCGACTGGCTCCTCTTGCCTCCAGATGGAGGATGCCTCACATTCCTTAGTTGTAGGTCGAGTTGTTGACACTGGAGATTCTCCAGATGCTGGTGGTGCCATGTCACCGCACTGAACAAGCACAGCATCCTGGGAACAATGACCCTCTTCCTGCCAGTGCTCATCCTCCCTGCACCTCTCTCTCTCTCTCTCTCTCAGGCAGCATTTGCATCTGTAATGACTCAATAGCAGAGCCCAGATGAAACACTGAGGCTGTCTGTGAATGGAACTCCCCCACAAGCTGCTCTGGCACATAGACAGTGTGGGACTGGGCGAAGATACATGCTGTCTTTACCGATTCCAGTTTCCAAGAGAGAAGGCTGTGAGGGAAAAGCTGCCAGTCATAGCAATCCTTGCTCTGCCACAGCAGCAGTGTTGTTCCTGGGTTTATTTTAAAAAATGATATGACGCTCCAGCTGCTGCCATTAAAAACAGGGAACACAAGGCTCTGCAATTAAATACATTAAAGGAGTGCAACAATGTCTGATACGACTGGCGATTAACATCAAGTAAGTCCCATCATTACGCACTTCAGAGTGACAGTGGGATAATATTAAAAGGTAAAAAAGCAGTGATCAAAATAATATGACAGCAATGTTACAGTGCAGGAATTATTATTGCTACTTCCAGTGTAGTGGTGATTAGTTTTAGTGCGTTTAACTGATGAGCTTGCTCTTGTTTATTCATCTAATTGCATCATCAGTCAGAGAGAGTTAATGGCCACTCTCAGTTGACACTGAAGTGCTCTGTAACACCTCTGTTACAGCAGCTTCTATATGAAGTGCAATAAGCCCAGCTGTTTTAGTTGCACCTAAAACAGAGATACAGAGTTTCTGAATTCTTCCTCAGTGACTGTGCATAATACAACTCTACTTGGTTTAACTCTGGAACTCCAACAATATTACAGTATATCATATTAATGATAAGAGTCGAGAAGCGTGATATATCTGACGGTCCATTTTGGCTGTTGTTATTTATGATACACGATTATTGACTGCATTTGTAACAAATTACAGGGCAAATTATAGCTCGTTACGGTATAGATTTTCTTTTTCACTCTGTTGACTGTTAGTAGTGTTTCCTTCCCTTTCTGTAGCCGGTGTCTGATCTAATAGATGCTTGTTACAGACGAACAGGATGCCACTCATTATGCTGTCAACAGCAGCTTCACCTATTCCTCCTCTGGCGCAGCAGGATGTGTGATATATGTACAAATCATGCTGGGATCATTGTTGTCACACTTCAGTTAATACACAGAAATCTACATCAGCATGTTTGTAGCAAGATTAAAAAAAAAAAAAAGATAAGATGACTTGTAATTTATTTTTATGCCAGTGGATGTTTAAACTTTTTATATGCTTTCTAGGTGTAGCAGGAACGTAACATTGTACATAATACATGTGCGTTGTACATGCTTTCGTCCTGACCAGTAGCACTGTAAGACAATTTGGTCCAGTCTCTTTCTTTTCTCCAGCTGATCCTCCTGTAAGGCTGAAGTAGTATGTAATTAGCAGCTTTCTCCTTCCATCTCAGCTCCTTTGTGCCAAGGTGATCAATCACCCAGGGAACGCCTGGGAGCCGGGATAGTGGCAGGAGAGATTATGTGTGTGTGTGCGTGTGTTAGTGCGTGCACGTGAAGGGAGGAGGGGGCGGAGTCTGGGTCTCACTGCTAATTGAGTGTGCTGAGGATTATGAAAGCCCTAAACTGGATATTAAATAATGTGTGGCCCCTCTGCTGTCTTTCGGTTTCAGGTGCAGATGCGGCGGGCCATGAGCGGAATACTGAAAAGGAAATTTGAGGAGGTGGAAGCCTCCTCCTCCCCGTGCTCTTCCTTGCGGGAGTCTGATGATGAGGTCTCCTGCAGTGAGAGTGGGGATAGCAGTGACAGTGTCAACCCATCTGCCTCGGGCCCTTTCACCCGTGAGTGCCTGTGTCTTTTAAATTCATGCATTGTATTCAGTGTGGCTAACGGTGTGCTATTGATGGTAAGATTAGTGTCATCATTTTATCTAGAGGAAAACAAAGCAAAAGCACTAAGATTGGATTTTTAATCAAGATGGGGGTGACACGAGGAGCTAGCCAGATTTTTGTAGCTCACAGTCAATGCAGGATACAGGTCAACACAAACAAGTCTGCATGTCTGTTGTTGATAAGAGAGTCTAATATGAGTTTACAGTCATGTCCGTGCATGGAGAGGAGAGGAGAGGAGAGGAGAGGAGAGGAGAGGAGAGGAGAGGAGAGGAGAGGAGAGGAGAGGAGAGCAGCTGATACTAAAGGTCCAGTCCTGTAATAAAGGATACACAGGCAGCCTCCCTCATTAGGAACAGCATCAGTGTACAGACCCAGCCAGATGAATGAGCTGATGCAGTCTCAAGCTCTTTGTGTGTGCTTGTGTGTGCGTGTGTAAAACTGCTGGTACTGTACATGTAAATGAGCCACTGTCTAAGAATTCTGTATCTTTTTTTTTTTTTTTTTTAAAGAGGAGGGATTTGGAAGCAGGGGTGGGAGGTGGGGTATGTTTTTGTTTTTGCCTGAACCAACAAAAAAAAACATTCAAACAGAAAGAAATGAAGAACTCCTTGCAACAATTGTTTTTGTTATTGATTCATGTCATATTTTCTTGATCAATTGGTCAGCTAGTCAGTTAACTGTTGATGTCCAGAACGGTACAAAGAACGCTGTTGTCAAACATTATTTCCTGAACCCTAAGGTCAGAGACATCCTCATGTCTCTTTATGTCCAACCCATAGTACAAAACCAAAAATGATCATTTTTAAAACAAATAAGCCATGCAATGCATCAAATACGCTTTTAATGTAAGTCAAACAATAATAGAAAAGGTGCCGGTACATTGTCTGAAGATGAACTAAATGTTTCAGCTGTTTCATATTAAAAATATTTACAAACATTAACAAGACGTAGCTGCAGAGCCACAAAGGCTGATTTAAGAAAGAACAGTTCTGGTTTACTAAGATAAGGTCACAGCCAAGATGCTATGAAGCTTAACAGTTTTGCTTCTTAATACAAATGCTTCAAAAGAGATCTGCTACAGAGAGATTCCACACTTATTCCTGGCTTGAACTGACTTTGTATTAAAGAACTGCGCTCTTAATCGAAGATAAACTAACCTCAAAAGACATGTCTCCTCCGCAGGTTCAAAAGGACACTGAAGTCGTCTCTAATAAGTAACAACGTGCTCATGTGAATCTTAACATCTCAGAATGTGAGTGAACTAGATGGTACAGTTGTAGTTTATTAATCCTTTGGGGGATTGTGAAATACGTAAGATGCCTGCTGGCAAAAAAAAACAAAAACAATCTCAGTAATGGGATTCTTGAGGAACAAAAGAGAGGAGTCATGTTTGGACAGCATGTGTGTGTGTGTGTGTGCAATTTGGCTACTTGGTATTTGATTTTCAAAACTTACACTATTTCAGCCAAGTAAGCAAAAAAAAAATGTTTCTATACAGTTAAGACAAGTGACAGTGCAGTTTTTTGTCCTAATGACTGACATAGAGATGGTCGTGTCTAAAGCCTGCTTCCTGTGGGGAGGGGGGGCAGAGACATAAGTAGGGTGCTGCGTCCCTAGAGGCTGAGCCTGGCCTCTGTGTCAGCTGCAGCTGCTGGGAGCTGGAAGGGGGGTGGGGGGTTCGAGGAGGTCAGCTAATGGTGACAAGAGAGCAGTGCACTCCTCTTCCTGCAGAGTGCCATGCGCGTGTTTGGTGATTGACTGTCTTAGTGGGTTTTACCTGGTGTTAGGGAGAGGAGGAAAAACATCTGTAATGTGTGTGTATTTTCTTCAGAGCATCTTAGAAACAGTTGAGGAGCATTTCAAGGGTATAGAAACAGTTGCTCATTATTGCTTGTAAAACTGTGAACAGCATGTGATATGTTTTTTCTTTTATGCTTTAATGTAGCCATCCTGAAAAAAAAACAAAAAAAAAAAACAAGATAACTACATGGACCCTAACATCTGTTAACCGTTTTGACACCTGAAACAGGCTGATACCTGTTTTGCATTTCTTTGCGTGGATAATGAAACGCGCCTCTGCTGTGTACCCCTCAGTCTGACAGCTCTACATCTGTAATGAAATGCATTGTCCCTCTTGCGTGGGGTGGAGAGCTGTTAGAACCAGATGGTTTCTATTTATCCTGTCTGTCTGATACGGGGTGAATGCTGGGAACGCTGCTTCTGTGAACCAGCACTCCTCATCTCTGGGCCAGGCAGGGGATTATTTATGCTCTACCGTTGCCCTCCTCTCTCTACCCCTCCCTCTCGTAGAGCTCTCCTTAAAAAGACACACTGAGGGATTCGCATGCCAAGCAGAGGCACAGAGATGTGATGAAATCCACTCCCAACAAAAGCTGTGCTAAGTTCAAGATGTGGAGAAGCGTGTTGTAAAGATGGCCAGAAAGAGTCCTTGATATTTAGGGGCACCTTTTTGCCATAAACATGTCACTTATGTGAACAGGCTTTACACAGCTATAAAACTGGTCCACACCAACATCAAAGAAGGATAAAACAATCAACTGCACTGAAAGTGATTTGCAGCATGGGGCTGTAATTCCATCTATGTGGGATTAATATATTGTCAAAAACTGTTTACAACAAAGGCGACAAGAGCACAATGTACCACTTTCTTTAAACATAAATGTTTTTTTTTTTTTTTTTTTACCTTTTTCCTTTGCAGCTGACTCAATATTGAAGAGGGAGAAGCGCCTGCGGACGAGGAGGGTGCATTTTGAGAACGTGACAGTGTACTACTTTGGCCGGCGGCAGGGCTTCACCAGCGTGCCCAGCCAGGGTGGCAGCACGCTGGGCATGTCCAACAGGCACAGCTGGGTCAGGCAGTACTCGCTGGGTGAATTTGCCCTGGAGCAGGAGAGGATCCACAGAGACATGCTCAGAGACCACCTGAAGGAGGAGAAACTCAACTCAATCAAACTAAAGGTAGAATGATTTGTATCTGAATGAAAGCGTTGTCATGAGTCCCTCAGATATCAGATCAGATATGTCTTTGTCTTTAGGCTCAGCTCCTTGTGCCCTCGATGACTGATGTGATCCCTTCTTGTTTTCAGCTAACTAAGAACGGCACGGTGGAGTCTGAGGAGGCCAACACGCTCACGGCAGAGGACATTTCTGACGACGACATTGATCTGGACAACACAGAAGTAGACGAGTACTTCTTCCTGCAGCCACTTACCACTAAAAAGCGCCGGGCACTGCTGCGCTCCTCTGGGGTAAAGAAGATTGACGTGGAGGAGAAACATGAACTGCGGGCCATCCGGATGTCCAGAGAGGACTGCGGCTGTGATTGCAGAGTCTTCTGTGACCCAGAGACCTGCGCCTGCAGCATTGCGGGTATCAAGTGCCAGGTAAATCCCATGACGTGCATATTTTCAGTCAGTGCTCTATTTTTTTTTGCCTGTAAACAGTAAAGTATAATGCATATTTAAAGAAGAAATGCAGGGACCAATGACTTTATTTTGTTGTTTTTGTAGCTAAAGCATATTTTTACCACACTACATTAGACATCTGCTGAAAATAAAATGCCCAGCACAGTAAATGTTATGTTTTCTTTAGGTGGACCGTATGTCATTTCCATGTGGTTGCACAAAAGAGGGCTGTAGCAATTCAACAGGGAGAGTGGAGTTTAATCCCATCCGCGTTCGGACCCATTTCTTGCACACTATAATGAAGCTCGAACTGGAGAAGAGTCGTGAGCAACAGCAGGCGTCCCCCACCAACGGTTACCGCGGCGACGGTAACGACCTGGGAAGCGGAAATGCCCTGGTACAACCCCAGCACAGGTTGGAGTACTCCCTGTCAGACGCCGTTCCGCAGACGGCCAGCATGCACCTGCAGAGCGCTGAAGAGATGGAGGAGCCGCTGGATGACGAGGAAGAGGACGAGGAAGAGGATGAGGAGGAAGAAGAAGAGAACGAAGATGACGAGGAAGATGAGGAGGACAGTAGCAGCGTTTGCACCGGCCTGTCCGACTCCAGCACGCAGAGCTTAGCCAACAGCGACTCTGAGGATGAGGAGGAGGACGATGAGGATGAAGAGAAGTCTGAGAACTTTGAGGATGACATGACGACCCCGTCAGTGTCTCACACCGAGGTGGTCCCCTTGTCCTCTGTGCTCTGTTACAGTGATGGCTCTGTGGCACATGATAACCACATGAATGGGAATACTTACTTAATGAACTCCTCTTCGGCTGAGTACTATCAGCTGGGGAGCTCCAGTGCCGTCTCCAACGGCCAAACTAGCCAACCCAGTGAACCCTACGGGGAAGCCTTAGCATTCCAAGACCCAGTCGGCACGACCAATGGCACCGCGGCCCAAGGGCCATTCAACATGACTGCTGAGCAGTACACAGACTACTCGAATCAGGCTGAAGAACAATTCACAGCAAATCACCATTTCGCTCTGAGCAACGGCGCCCCGGCCACCCCTCTGACCTGCTACACACACGATCAGGAGAAGAAGGGGTCGTCCAAAGCGGCGTTTGCGGAGCAGCCTGAAAACCAGGACCAGACACAGTTCCAAGACTACCTGAACAATAACAGCCAGAGCTCCTACAGCAGTCACAGCTCATGTATGACGGCTGAGCAGCCACAGCAAGAGACGAGCGTGAACAGACACTCCGACCTGACCTTACTAGCGAACAATACTAAGAACCTCCCTTTACCAGACCATTGCCCCGAGGTCACAGCCATTTAGATGGCCACACCTTCTTAAGTGTTCTTTCATTATCGCGTCTTTACTTGAGCCTGACCAAGTGGTATTTTAAGGGGACATAATCATGGCCTTTTTGAATTATCTGACCTTAAATTTCAAAGCAATTTACAGCACCATACGACACTCTCATCTGTAACTATAAAGCCATAGGTTCATGATGGAAATGGCTTTGAGAGTTAAGTGTTGGCTCCTAAAGGTTTTCTCCACTACTGTGTTTGCTTAACTGCAAAGATGGAAAGATCAAAAACCCATTATAACATCAGTAATGTCATGCTGTGCAATGTATCTTGTAATTTCAGATGTAAAGTTCTAGTTTTAAGCAGATATTGTACTGTAGATGGAACTTTTCTATGTCTACTGTATGTGTCAAATGTGCAAAAAAAGGTTTATTGTCAGTTTATTTATTGTTTCTGAATTATGTGTATACTTATATATTGTAAATGTTTTGATAACAATGTGCATGCTGTTTTGGAAATCTCAGTGACATTTAGGGAAAAAAAAGAATTGCCATTATTTTATATGAGAAAATGTGTTGTATACATAATGTACATTTCTTTTTCTTTTTGTCAATATTATATGCTTTTCTATGGTTTTGAAAAGCATGTAAAAGCCTGAATTCTTATTTGTATGTTTGGAATACAATATCAATAGCATAAAATGTCAGACATGTCAATATCAATTCACAGCCTTTTGCACTTATGTGTGGGGGTCTAGTGGCACACAGTTGGTTTTAACTGATAAATACTTGAACGTTGGAAAACTATGGCCCCTAAAGTGTTACCCCCGCCCACCACTGTTTCATTCTTAGAATAACATGATTAGCAAGTGCCACTACAAACAAAGATTCATCCTTTGAAACATTTCACTGATGCAGGGATATTAATAAAGCAGCACTTTTGACATATCTCCAAAATTATGACAAGCTCTATGATTGATCATAGGCGTCAGAGCACTGTCTTTATCAGGAAATGAGCATAATAAGCTTAATTTGAAAAGCAACATTAATCACAGTCCTGCAGACAAAAATATTAACCCAAAATAATATGCCAGTATTTCATTAATTAACTGGTTATGAGATTTCTGCTTTTGAAGCGCTAAGATGTTTATTTATGTGGATCTAATAATGATGTCAATTTGCTCTATTGAAATGTTAAGTGCAATAGTTTTAGGAGTTTTAACAGGCTTTTCTCTAAGCGTGGGTTAAGTGGACTGAGATTGCATTTTATTGACTTTCTTTCTGACTGAACTGGAAGCATTGATTTCATCAAACTTATTCCACCATTTTACTAATAATTCTATAAGGGGGAACCAGATGTTCAAGGTCGACAATCAAAGCTTATTACCGAACGTGATTCATATCAGTGAAAAACAGCTATACAATATGACTGCTGAGTCCTATGAGCCATTGAATGTGACAGCCAGAAAATAAGAGATTGTTTACCAAAAAAATCTGTAAATAACCTTTTACCACATCTTTATAAAATCACTGACAAAAAAAGGAAATTGATGTGACTGCTCAAACAATTTGGGGACTGCAATAATGTAGTGGGTAGTGCTACTGTAATATGTCACTGAAGTTCTCTACCTTGAGCTCTTTGCTCCTGCATGAATACAGGTATCTGTGCCTGTTCCAAGCTTGCAGATATCCCATTCTTTACAATTACGAGCGTTAATACTGGAGTTGCGGTGATCCTGTGTGACTGTTGGAGTAGCTGGGACCTCTCACGCCACCTCAGTGGTACAGAAGAAGTGCACAGACTGCTTTCAGGCAATCAGTGGCATCAACATGGCCTATTATAGTACAGATGAATTGTGCCAAAGCATACAGTGCGTGAAGGATAGATACAATGACACAGCATCCACTTAAGAATCCTGTGTTTGATTTTATTTTCCAGTATTTATTATGAATGATATATTGAAATGTGTATTTATTGTGGTTTACTAAAAGTCTGTATTGAGTAAATTGCTTCACTATCTTAAAATTGTCTTCTGTTTTATGCTGGTTGTGAGTTGTTAAGCTTCATGTGCCTGATTTATTTAATTCAATTTCATATTCTGTGAAATGCATACGTTTTGCACAAAATCGTACCAATTTTGTTTTTTCAATATGTTGGGTTTTTCCAAGTGTAGATAGAGCCAACTTCATTTTCAGTTGTTTCATTTTTAACATGATTTTGAAATATATTAAATTAAAATTGCTCTTTTGATCTTAACCACTCCTGATGTAATATTTTTATATCCATGCACCAATGATGCCACAGCATTGAGGTACAGTAACTTGTCAGTGATTTCTGAGTACAAAGCGCCCTCTGCAGACCACCAGGAGAAATGACACAAAGTGGTTCTCGACTGAATCCAACTAAATTTATTGAGCTCAAAATAACACATCTTGAAAACCAAGGCACGCTGACAACACCATACAGCTCCCTTATAAGGAAACCACTCAAACTTGATCTCACCCAGTCACAACATAAAGCAATTCACAATATTCCACAGCCATCTTAACACTAGCGCCTGCACCAGAAATTCACGTGGAGAGGGAGAGTTTCAGGTATTTGATCTGCAAATAAGGTTAAGTGTGTGTATTAATTGGGTGCATTAATTTTACTTCGAAATTTCCCTTTTTAAGACACCAAAGTATATTATTTTAAATAATACAGGTAAACACTTCCACAATTAATTGATTTGAAGAGAAATGCATCCAAAAATAATGCTTGTGCTGTTAATTAAGCATTCAAATACAGTTGTATGTTTGTATGGATGACAATATGAGCATTCAAATGATCATAATTCTCTCTTAATGTCTGTTTATATAGCAAAAGGTTTCTGGTCTTAAGAGTTTGAAAGCTAAAAATAATTTTCCCCAGGAAAGTTACTGAATTAAATATGTAACTTGACCCTTGACCCTGATCTGAAGACTTTTTTGATCACAACACTGCAGAAGCGGATATCCTGTAACAGAAAATTGTTACTTGTAACATACCACCACCCATTCCATCACCATCCTCCAACCACCCAGAATAAAAAAACATCCAGTGCACTGAATGGTAACAAATAAGAGGTTTAGCTTTCTTTAAAAAAACAAACAAAAAAACATTTTCTTAAAAAAATGGGGGACAATGCACACCACTTTTGTGTGTTTCATAATTTCCCTTCCAGTCTCTTTGGTGTATAACATTTGGGAATTCTGTGTGTAAATGTCGGCGATCTACTGTGCTTTTTTGTTTTAGATTCCAGTACAAATCACAAAGGAAATACACTGTGGCTGGTTTTGTATACCTAATACTGGATGTGTTGGTTGTGAAGACTTAGAGCTGTCAAATACAAAAGAGGCACTTATCAACACAGTACGTTTTCATTGTTTTTTACAAATCTCAGTTCACAGTCAGATTGGGGGCATTGTTTCAATGCTTCCTTCCAGCAGTGGCACACTCCCAAAGTCCAAACTTTCCAGCAGCAACAGTTCAGTTCCTCTACATATAAAAATAAATTAAAACTCAAGGTCATCGATCTAAAAAAAACTTGCATATTAACTCCATACTGTATAGTATACCCATTGTCCTAGTATGCCTATGCATACAGAGTAGCTATTTAAGTGGTAGGTTGTACACTCAGACAAAGGACCAGTGCTGGTATCTGTCTGAAGGGTTGCAGATAGTAAGAGTGGGGTGCTCAAGACGGGCACTCAGACACTTTTTCAGTCCTGGAACGTAGAATAACTGGTTCTATATGAAGAGAAGACAAAGCTTTTACTTTCCCAAACACAAATGATAATCCAGGTATCTCAAATCACATTATAATGCAGAAATGCAAACTAAAAATATGAAAAGGAAAAATAAAAACTCACATCCTTCAGTTCCCATTTTTGTTCTGCTCCTACAAATGTGTTCCCGCCTTTATACTGGCACTCCTCCAGTTTCACAGCCCCCTCTCCCCCGTGCAAACACAGCTCCTTCTGAATGTTGTGTCTAATCTCACGACGTGTGGAGTACTCAAAATACTATAGACCAGAAAACAGATTTTAAAAAAGCAATCAATCACTGCAATTAAAGGCATTAGGCATTGCGATACGGAAGATCATTAGGGCCAACAACAGAGATTTTTTTTTTTGGGGATTCTGAGATAAAAACTCTGAATTTCTCAGATAAAAAGTCTGAATTTCTGAGAAAAAAAGTCAGAATTTCTGAGATAAAAAGTCCGAGAGTTTTTCTCTCAGAAATTCTAGGTTTTCAACTCAGAAATTCAGACTTTTTATCTCAGACTTTTTCTCAGAAATTCTGATAAATTCTGAAATTCTGAGTTTTTATATCAGAATCTTAAAAAAAGTCTCCGTTGTTGGCCCTAATGCTCTTCTGTATTCTGAAGATTTGTCATGCAGTGAGAGAAGATACGTTTCTTTAACCAACCTGGTTTCCTCCCAGTCCGTGACATGGGTACATGATCAGCTGTTTCCCACCCTCATTGTTCTCCCCAGCATCCAGACAGGAGTCTTTGCCCACATTTTTTACCTTTAGAGAAAGAAAAGGGAGGAGGAACTTCAGTCAGAGGAAACAAAATGAAAAACTAACATCCAGTGCAAGCTGTTCAAACAACTTTAGTCTCTGGAGTGCTTTCAGTGGTGTCAAATTGGAACTGCTCACTACCCTCTGGAGATCCTAAGTGGAAACCCACAGTGGCTAGACAGAGCTCTGAGGTTTGGAAAGAGGAGAGCTGGTGGTGTGGTGTGTGATCTTACAGAGCCAAAGCGAAGTGGGTTGAGATCGGGCATGAAGACTTCTGGGTAAACGTTCTTCAAATACCAGGAGAAACTGTTGCATGTCAGCCGCGCCCGGAGGTCCACCCGTTTGGAGATATCTCCAAATGTCCTCTGTTAAAACAATAACAGGGAGGAGATCAAAGCCATTTCTTTGAATTGTTTGTCAGCTTGTGTTGCTGGTGGGCTGGATGCCAACCGGGTAATTTATTTTAAGGTTACACAGCCCTTTCATTGAATTGTTTTCTATGCCATACAGAGCTAGCTGTAAGTAGGAAAAACACAAGCAAGCAACGTTAGCAACTTCTTGTCCCAGTAATTCTGTGGGCTAATTTCTAACATACTGATGTTAAAGCAGAAGTAAGCGGAATATTTGTGTTAATATAAGTCTTAAATAGTTATATCTTCCGACAGCAATCACTTATATAGAGTGTTTGGTCTGAAACACGGGTCTGTCAGTCACTCTGCTCTGCTGTAAGCCGAGGAGAAAACTTTCCTTGTATCCTACAACCTTTATCCAATGAGGAGAGAGAACGGCATAAAGGGGCAGTCCTCTCTGTGTGTGCAGCCAAGGGATGCGCGTGAATGTGGTGACGTAGAGACGAGGGCGGGGACTGCTAACTCCATCCGCTGACAGGAAGTTAGCCAAAACGACCGGATCGCTTACTTCTGCTTTAAGCAGGTGTGGTATAACATTCACTTCACATGTTAGTTAACCATGTTACTGTGCCAATATTTGCTAATTAGCAACCTACAAAGTACGACCGAGGCTGATGGGAATTTATTTTCTAGGTATTCAATTATAAAGCAGATGTAAATACTAAAGTAAAAAAATTGACCTGATAATAGCACGGAAGGGGAGGTTAAAGGGCTAACTAAAATTATTGCAATCATGTCATCCAGGGACCAAGAGTGTCTGCATCAAATTTAATGCCACCCATCTAAATAGTTGTTAATCTATAGAGAATGTTAAGCTATTTAAATATTTCAGTCTAATGTGGTGGACCCAGTGACCAATCAAAATCTCCATCAACAGAGCCAAACTCTGAACTGTCATCCAATTATGGAAATAAAAACACTGTAAGAAAACCAACTTAATGTGGCCTTAAAAAAATATTCTACTTCAGTTTAGTTCTATATAGTCAATGACTGTGTTCCAGTGCTCTAATGACTCCTTTCTTAAACAAATTAACCACAGATAAGTGTATTAGATCACTGCCTTTTAAACTGAAGTGTAACGGTACATTTAAAAGGATTTTCAGGCAGCCTCATGCTCTTGAATAATGAGAGCACTTACTATAATGATGAGAATGCTGCTCACACTGATAACTACAACAGTGGATTCCTTGGAGCTGTTGATGATGGCTTGTCTGTTTGAAGGCAGCGGGAGTGGGCTGCCCCGTTTTGTGAGGTGTAGCCCTGAGGGAACTATTTATTGCACCTCTGGGACCACATGTTGGGGAATGCTGAGAGCCAGTGTCATTTACCAGAACTGACTTCCTTCAGGCCCTTTCCCCTCTGTCGCTTAACAGCCTTCAGCCCTCGAGAGCTAATGCACATCTGTATTCTGAAGAATGTGTTTCATTTCTGCAGAAAACCTGAAGTGAGAATTACAGTAGTGAAAAGCCGAGTCCTCCTCTGATTCCCCTTTCCCCTGCAGAGTAGGCTATATCAAGTTAGTCATGATCAGGTTGCTGGAGCTGGATTTACTCAAACTTGTCTCAAGATGGGGGCGGGGGATAATGAGAGATCTTAAAAAGTACTTGCATATTGCCATGAGATGTAGAAGTGAAAGTTAATACTGCTGAGCAATGTGCTGTTCCATCAAAGTCAGTGAATTTGACAGAACATCTGAAACAATCACAGAAAAGACACCCAGGATGTCGGAGGCAACGTTTAGAAGCGGTACGTACATCTTTCGCCATCTGTGCTGCTTGCTGGTTACGACGGTAGAAGATCTCCTTGTAGTCGTCCATCCACACCTCGGCCAGTCGGACCTGGTTGCGAGCGATCACTTGTGTACCTTTTGGGAAGGTGTGAGGACTCTTTGTGCGGAAAACATGGCCAACAATGGAACAAGGGATGATCTCCAGCTGTCCTCCACACTGCCACACCTGCAAGTTAATGGGAGACAGCGCAGAACAGATGCATAATGACGTGCATTTAGACACAAGAACACCTTTGCAGTTATTTGGTGAATGAAAATATTCAATGGGTAAATAACATTCAATGCTAAATAAAACTGTTGCCATACATCCACAGTGACAACTTAGTGATGTCTTACCCTGAATGACATTTCAATATTCTCCCCACCCCAGATTTCCATTTCTTCATCATAGCTTCCAATATGGTAAAAGTATTCTTTTGAGATGGAGAAGAGCCCACCAGCAAATGTGGGAGTCCTGTGGAAAAATTTAATTTAGGAGCTTTAATTATATCTAGCAAGAAATAAGAGTTCATATGAAGTTGCTAATCTATATTCATGCACCATTTGTGCTTACTTGATGGGATATGTCTCATCTTTCCTCCTTTGTCGCTCATGATCTGGGAGACTCTCCCAGCCAAAAGCCAGGCCCCAGTCAAAGTTTCCCCGGTTGTGGTTCTGGCCATAAGGGGATGGTTTCATGAACTCAAAGGTATTGAGATCAATAGTGGTTATATCAGGACTGACTACAGCAGTGTAGTTATCTGCTATCCTTGCCAGCAAAGGCTCCAGCCATCCATTGAAGCATTCACCTGTTGACACACACAGTTCATTCCATGACTTCCTTCCGCACAAAACACAGCAAAACGCACGGCAGCCACACCTATAGGTACTCAAGAGGTGTAACAACTATTGTTGGTCAGTATTTGTTTAAGTCAGGGTGTGGCTAACCACTTTAATGAGTAATATATCTGAGGTGTTGACTAACAGTGGGCGTCAAGAAAGGTGAGCGTGTCACCGGTGGCCACAGAGGCACCCAGAAGCCGAGCAGTGATGAGTCCTTTCCTCTCTCGCTGTCGGACAACTTGCACAATGCTCAGCTGCTTCAAATAATCATCCAGCTTGTCCTTTAATTCATCTGAAAGCACAGGAAATCCATTACACATGGAGTTATACTACAGGGTGAAAACAGTTAAGAAACAATAAGTCACTCTTGTACATAATATTCACAGTGAAGAGCCAGAAAGGCTTAGACTCTAAACAGATGAAAAGGACATTTTGTCTCCTACCTACACTAGACTTGTTAACTCAGTTAACTGACTCGTTTCTTAGCACAACTTCTGCTGATTCCTCTTAGGAAAGTATTCACTAGCAGCCTCTCACTTCCCCTTGTAACCCACTTCATGGGCCACAGAAGGAGCAGGGAGCTCCTCTCTGCACGTTTCATGGCACACCAAAGAACTGCCCACCCAACACGCAGCATGAAATCGAACCCGAAAGAGAGTGGGGCGGTCCTGAAAGGCCCTATTGAGTTTTACCGTCCACGCTGGCGTCGTCCACCAGAATGATCTCCTTGAGGAGAATGGCAGGGGAGGTGTGGAGGACACTGTATACTGTCCTCAGCAGAGTACTCCAAGCCTCATTGTGAAACACAATTATCACACTGGTGGTCGGCAAAGGGGGGCATCTCTTGAAGGTTTGCTCTATACATCTGCAGCAAGAAGGAAAAAGAGCACAAAGATGTGACTGTCCAGCATAGCTCCTGAGTGGCACAATAGTCTAGTTATTACATCTGCAGACTCTCCCCTGTGGGGTGTCCATTTCAAATGTGACACAGCGTGTGTAGCAGCCTCTGCAATAGCTGCCATGTCAGAGTGAGAGAGACTCTGCAACTCACCCAAGACAGCTCATACATGGACAGGATTTGTGTCAGTGTCATGCACTGACTGTGTACTGGCATGTATGTGGACTTACATGTACTTGGATGTACTGCAATTAGCCAAACATAACTGTGCTTCTTCCTGCACTGGCCACAGTAACTGGCCAGACAAGCTGAAACAAAGTCCCAGGCAGAACAATCATCTTTGTGGTTTCTGCCTGAGATTTTCCCCAGTGACGAAAAGCAAATATGATGAATTTGTTTGGGTTAGGCTGTCCACTCTGCATTACCCCATCTATATTACAATCATCTGTGTGGGTGTTTTTCAGTGTGTGACTTGAAGTTATATTCTGGGCCAATACATGTGTCCATGGAGTAGTAATAGCCTAAGTGGTGCACATCTTGTACAGCACCAAAGCTACATTTACAACCCACTAGGTGGTGCAATTAGATGATTTCTTTTTCTTTCTTTAAAAAAAAAATCAAACTCATTTGAAGAATAAAGTTACATTATTTGATCAACTCTATTCACTTGCACCACAACCATATTGTTCCTCTCACATTTTAGTGCGACTTTTCATGAAATATTTTGTATAAGTTTAACAAATGTGTAAAGATTATACAAGCTGACATACTCTGGTGGTCTTGTGTCTGCGCCCAGGTCTCTGCTCAGGGAGATGCGGTCACTGGCATACAAGTTAAAGCAGTGTTTCTCTTCACCCCTCTCCTTCTCCTTCTGCTCTTCAGGGCTCAGTGAGTCTGTATGGAAAGGTTTCCCAGCAGCTCCAGGAGCTAGGGGACTCTGAGGTGGCCGCTCCAGAGCTGGCCTGAGCTCAGCAGCAGTGTAGTGACCTGGCAGGCAGGACGTGCCGTCTGCTTTGTCTTGCTGACGTACGGGGGCTCTGATCTGCATCTTTGGCATTGCATCCCTGAAGTTATTGACAGCTCCCATCACCATGCCCAGCATGGCATCCCGCTTCACTGCCATCTCCTTCAGCCAGGGGTCCTCCTGCTGGCTTTGGCTCCCCACTTCCCATTGTATGAGGAACACAAATGTGACAAAGACTAGTGCCACTATCACCAACTTAAGTGGATGCAGTCGCCTTCGAAGCACTCTGCGGAGAGCTGTCATTCTTCTGGAGAGGAGAGCCAGCTGACTTTGGACTGAAATTCAGCTGTGATTAATACATTCAAGTGATTAATGATGATTACCAATCAGTATTGGTACAATAATCTAATTTAAGATGTATGTTTGAGGGGGGAAAATACGGGTAAGCAGTGCTCCATATCTTGTCATGTTACTACATGAACATGTTCACTCAAAGCAACTTTATAGCTTTTGGTATTTGAAGCAGAAACAAAGTGGAACCGATTCTGGTGAAAACTAAAACTGCTCTGCTTGTATCTTCAAATCACATATTTTACATCTGCACATGGAATCAGCAAACAAGCCCTGCTCTGCATTCCTTCAGTGTGAAACACCACGTACCATGAGTCGCTGAACAACAGGTTAAAGTTGGAAAAGCCCTTTTAAATCGTTCCTATGAAATCCATGGCATCCTGCTTTGACCGGAGATCCTCTGTTTGTCGTTTGAACTCCAAACGAACTTTCCGCGGAGACTCCCCCCTTTAAAAAATGAAAAGATTTGCTCTGTTTTCTGGAGTCTCCCACAAACTTCCGTCTCGCTGGATCAAGGTGCGCTGAGCTCAGGTAGAAGGAGGAGACGTGCTTGCGCGCGTGCGCAGAGAGGACTCCAGCGTGTCAAAATCCATAACTGGGATACAAATGAGAGAGACAGACAGAAGAGACGATCCAGATGAACAGGCTTGACAATGATGCAGAGTTTAACTAATATTTGCCTAATTAACTTCAAACTCAAACACTGATCCGGCTGGAGCAGTCACTTTAACCCGAGGAGCAGTGCAGCCTCTCAGCGGAGCTCCTCTCTCTCCATAGTAGTGTCATTAATAGGATTCGTTCAACTGGTCATTCACTGGGACAGTTGCCGGGTTACTGATATCCGAGGAACGCACTATACCCCACACACAGCCAACCGCATCCAATCAGACTCTCTGAGAAAACACCCAAATTACACATATGGCTTAAAAAAAAAAAAACACGTCCAACATGTGTTATGGAGTAGGAAAGTTAAACGTGCTCTCCTTGTTTTGGCGCATGGAGCTTGCGCGCGTGCTTACATTATTAAACCACGGCTGCACTTTCGTTGGTAATTAAAGTTGTAAAATGTGACACTCACCAGCGGACTCTGTAGTTTGTCTGATCCTCTTAATTTCTCAGGTTTTCTCGCAGCGGATGGTCTTAGTGGAGAGTTGGATGCTTGGAGAAGGAACAGCGCGGATCCCAGCCGCGGGGAGCCCACTCTGACGCCCAGTTTGAAGTCTTTCTGCCTTTGCCTTTGCACAGTGAGTCCATCTGTAGCGACTGTGTTCCCCGGCACTTCCTATCCACGGCAGGCATCCAGTTTATTGTGTCCATTAAAATGTTCACCGTGTCCTGCATTTTTTTCCAGTCACGCTTGGAAATGTTTGTCTCTGTGGGTACTAATGATGTCAAATACCTTCATTGCTTCAATTAAGGTGGAAAAAACAGTCCAACGATTCACCATCACGTTTATCAATCACTTTATTTTAAAAATAAGTTCATAAGTAATAATACAAAAAGTCAACTTCATTATCTACATCCTAATACTCATCACAAGATAGAACATTTCAATATTTATTTTCATATGAACTGAAGGAGATAATATGAAAATAACACATTGAAAATATAATATGAAAATATTTTATTTAAAATAAGTTTTCAAAAAAGGGAAGATTATTTCTTTTTTGATAAATAAAGCTTGGCTTTTCATTCATTCAGAAAATGTCTCTTGCAAAAGCTGCTAATTCTTGGTGAGGAGAGAACCTGCATGTGCCTGAACCCCCTGAACTGTTAAATCCAGGTAGTTATAGAATAATTACATTGTGCTTAATAAACACAGTTCTTTAAATTGGACAGTAACAGCCAAGCCATAACAATGGATTCAATCAAAGTCAACTCATTTTCATCACAGTAACTTTAACATAACCAGTGTGTCTCATGCACACACAGATACAACACTATGATCTCAGTGCAGCACGAGCTTTGTCCAGGATGTCCTTTCTTATTCTTGGATAATTTGGATGAGCAGCCAGGACCTGTGGACAAGAGCAAACGTGACTGATTAGTGGGAGAAAAACGGTTTTGAAAGTCTTCAATTGTAACATCCACAAGTGTCTCACCTTATGACACACATCTATTGCATCAACATGCCTCTTTGCCTTCAAGTAGTTAAAAGCTAGCTTGTAACCTGAAATAAAAACAAACATCACATGTAAGAAATTCTCCTTTTTTCTATTTGGACATATAAATACAACTGGACATGTGATTTTGGTCAACTTACCAATAGTTGGGTTGGTTCGATTTCCATATTTCCACGCCAATTCATATTTGACTGCTGCATCGCAGAACGCCTGTTCTTTTTCCATTATGTAGCCCAAATATTCATGAGCTTTAGAGCATGACTGTGTGAAAAAAGAATGTAATTATTATCACAAAGCACTTAAAATAAAACATGGTCTCTGCATTATATCATAAAGTGATTTTTTTGTGAATTAAATTGCCTTAAATTGCCGTAAACCACATCATATTTAGGCAGTGACAATATTTTCAGTACTGACCTTGTTATGATTGAGGCATCTCTCCAAAAGGTCCCTGGCCATGTCATTCTTCCCCGAATGGATGTAGATGTCTGCCAAGAGCAGCCAGCTCTTCTCAAACTCATCGGCGTCAACAATGCTCCAGCTCATTTTAGCTATGCGTTTGAGCTGGTTCCTGGCTTGGGGAGTTTGTTTTAGCATCATATAAGCTGTCGCCATGGCCAACAGTGCTGGGACGTGGTCTTTCTGGAGTCAACCAAAGAATTCTAGTTAGACAGGATTAATATGGTGACAACCCTCACTATTGTCCCTCTGCCGTTTGTAATAAAGTTCTGTTTACTACTAGTCTTACTAGAGTTTTGACCCCTCTGCCATTCCTTTACACCAAAATCAAATTGACATAACTTTTTTTTAACAAATAAAATTCACAGAATAGAACCACATAATCTATTCAATTCACCTACAGAGACATTGCAATGTGCAGTTTATTACCCAATGAGATGACTGACTGTAAGGGAGTCTGAAATAATTCATGGCTCCTGCGGTTGGTATATTTACACAAGAGAGAGTGATGTAAATCATACGCACCATCTGGAGTTTACTTACCTCATTGTTTGCGATCTCTGTGAAAACATTGAGGGCTTTATCTACATTGGCCTTCTGTTTAGTTAACAGAAAGCAGTAGTGCTCCAGGATGCGGAGATGTACATGTCCGCCTGGCGTCTGAGGCTTTAACTCCTTTAGCAGCTTCTCAGCTGCTGAAACAGCAAGTTGCTCTGACTCCTGCTTCTCTGTGGAGTTCCTTATGAGAGACAGGTGAAGAGGTAAGTGTAGGTTTAAAACAGAAGCTTACATACAGTATATTGTATAGAGTCCATTCCTGGACTTATAAGCTCCTATTTCTACTCACCCAATTTCACCATCTAAATTCTCAAATACTTCTCCTCCCATGGTCTCATTGTCGGGGTTTAGGTAGATTTCTATCATGTTATACACAGCGTTTTGACCCCAATCATTGTCTTTCCGTGCTTTGTTAAAGTGTCGCAGAGCATCATTAGGTTCTCCCGTATACCTGAGGAGAAAGCAAAAGTTTAATCACATAATGCTCTAAACTTGAAACAGATGTCCTCAGTATCTCAAGTTAACACCCTTTCAGACTTACCAAAGATAAAGTCCTTTGCAGTAGTTAAAGCCAGGGTCAAATTTAGTCCTGGGAGAATGCTTTTCTGCCATATCAAGAAATCTGGGGACTTCTTCCAACTTGCCAGCCCTCCTCAACAAGTCAATAAGACGTGACAGAGTTGGGTAGTTGTCTGAAATAACAATCATCAACTCAAAATTATGTTCAGCACAAATTTGTGTTTGGAAAAAAAAAAGGAAGAAAGAAAATAAACATTGCTGTGATTCACCTGGTTTGCGCTCCAGGAGTTGTTGAAAGTGGAAAACTGCCTTGTCATAGTCCTGCTTCCTAAACATAATGTCAGCCGTCATCTGAGAATAAACATATGGAAGAAATTAGGTCTATATATTTCTTCCAAAGAAAAGGTTAATGGTCACAATTGTGGTGGCAGACGGACAGAACAAACCAGCGTTGCGTCTTCATTGAACTGGTCATTCTTCAGAATGACGCTGCATTGCTCCTGGCAGGCATCACTCTCATCCAGTGTGAGGTACAGCCGAGCCAACTCCAGCATCACCTATAAACAGAGAGCGCATTCATTTGAATGAAGTTGATGTGACAAGATTATTTGTGGAATAATGTAGGGCAGATTAATCAGACCCTTTGCATGAATCTAACTATCAACAACTAAGATCACAAAATTTTCAAAACACAGGGACACAACGCTAAAAGATGCCAGAGCTTGTTAACCACAGCTGCAGTGACTACACAGAAGGTTTTTGATTCAGCTGCACTGACCTTGCGATCAGTCTCACAATACACAAGAGCTTCTTTGTAGAATTTGACCGCTCTCTCATAGCCCCTCTGACTTGTGTAGTGTTTAGCGATCTCAGCACAGATCTCTGCAGCAAGCTGCTTCTGCATGGGGACGGCGTCAGGCTGCTCCAACTGCACCCGCTTCAGCACCTTGGCCTGCACATCCCGGGCCTAGGAACAACAAATACACAACCTTATAGTAATCACCATCATCTTCATATCTCTACAAAAAAGGATAAAGATTACTGCAATCCAAAAGAAAATGTTTGCATTTTTCCCGTCACTCTACATCTGTTATATTTGGGCAGACTGGTAAAAGTGCTTGAATTAAATAATCTTGCTAAATCATTGGTACAAAATGTAAAAAGATGAGCCAGAAAACGGGAACAACTTACTCTTTGCAGGGAAAGTAAAGCTTCCTCATTTTTGTCAACCTTATTTTGGATCTTTGCCAGGAGGACAAGATAACGGCAATCATCTGAGAGTGCTGGTAGCTGGTTCACTGGATAAGCCCACAGAAAAATGTTAGAAGTTAGAAACATAACAGAACAATAAATTATTACAAACAATCAGTAAACACTTTTTTCTCTAACAGTGCAGAAAGATTTGGTTTGCAAATTCAAATTAGACTGGGATTCCCATAAACAACATTTGCTAATATCTTTGTGTCAAGTTGTTTATGCAGTTAGTTACATTATTTACTTATTTATTTACAATCCCATCTGCACACAAATTACCCTCATGACCACATTATCTTGTTCTTTTTTATTGTCGTATTTGACGTCAAGAGTTCAGTGTGTATGTGTGAGTCAGCATGGCGGCATCTTAAGTACCTGGTTCGTGGGCCAGAGCTTCGTGCAGGACTCTCTCACAGAGCTCATACTGCTTCATCTTCATCAGCAACTCAGCCAGGTCATAGCGTAAGAAGTTCTGTTGCTCAGTTTTCAGGGCAGCTTCATAGTAATTTATTGCCTATTCAACAGCAGCTTTCTGTCAACATTGGTTTGTTTCTGTGCAAATTTTGTTTATCTTTAAACAACTGTGCAAACAAACCTTGCTGTAGTTGTGAGTCTTGACCAGGGCTTTTCCAATCTTGCTTGCTAAAGCACCATCTTTGGGGTTTTTCTTGAGAGCGTGTTCGTAAACCTCAATGGCTTTCTCCGGCTGAGGATAAACACAAGAAGTGGTATCAAGATGAACTGTTAGTTTGAGGTTTTTTATACACGTACATTTAGTCATTTAGAGAATGTTGTGGACATTTGATAAACACCTTTGTTGCATGTATAAATGTAAGAACTTTTAGATAAAGACACCATTTCCGATTTGGCCTTTTATGGCAACATCTCATCCAAAATCACATTCTGCTCTGATGTGACTGATCTTAGGATGAGGCAGCTTTGGTTGCTACACAAAAAAAAAGAAATCATGCAGGTGACTTCTTGACTTAGAGATAATGATTAACCTGAAACCAATGCTACAATTATCAGTATGTATGCATGTTATTTCCCTTCACATTTTCAACCATTATTTATCTTCCATTATTCTTTTGGATTGCTTATTTGATGTATAGGATTATTCCCTTTAACTTGCGGACCCGTTACCCTGTTTCCTCCCTAATAATAAAATAATGCGTCACAGTCTACTGCACTGTGTTATTTTGCTCAGATTCTATTTACAGGGGGTGACCTGTTAATGATCCCCTGTGAGCTGCCATGCAGTTAGTGGTTTTTTAAATATTAATCAAGCACTAAACATACCTGTTGTGGCCTTTTGCTTCTGTAGGCTTTAACTGTTTGCTCTCTAATTTCTTTTTTGCAAAACATTACTCTCCACATTATTCAGTATATCTTCCAGGTTTTCCCGGAAAACTGACAATAGGCCAAATTAACAACATGGATGCTCAGAGGGAAATTGTTGGTTTTATTTAATGTGTAGTGTTATTTTATCTTAGCTATCTTAACATTATGCGAACTGTTACGCTTCAAGGCAGAGCATGTAAATTAGACAGCTTAGAGAAATGTTGCCTTTTCCTGGTCCACTATAAACCGCCATAGCTTTGTGGAAGATTCCATGAATGTCACAATTTTTATACATTCCCAAAATGACTCTGTTTGATTGTACTACTCTATACTTCAGGGTGAAAATTGGAAGTGGAACATCCTGTGTTCCTTTTAAAACACTTATCATCCAAACTCTGGACCTCAATACAGCTCCATCACTGCACATCAAAATGGGAAAACAGTACAAGACTCCATTACATGAATAGCAAGAGCAGGAAGGTGTAAGTAAACTGAAACTCAGAAAAAGCAGTGATGACAACATGCGGTATCTAAACATTTGCATTAACTCATCTGCATATAACACAGGTTTTCATTTGTGCCTTTGAGTTTTGCTATTTTGACAAAGTTATTAATGACTGATACGAAGATATAATAGACGATGAAATGAAATGTGATTACACAATCCACTACTTTATATGTTAATTGGAAAATTACAAATGAAGTGTTTTAAGAAAAAAAAAACACTACAATAAACAAGTTATATGAAGCAGGTAACACCTTTAAAGCCATTCTAGGGTGTTATAGATACATGAAATAGATGGAATCATATCTCCTACTTACTTCTTGAATGTTCATGTAGGCATCACCTAGTAAGAGATATGTATGAGGGCTGGGCAACTTCTCCACCATTTCTCTGGAGAAAAGACAAAGATACCACATCACATATGGTGTACTTCATTATGTAGACATACTGTATGCCTCTGCTGGTCTGAGGTTCAGTCATGCTTTACTACGTCTCAGCTGTCAAAACAAGTAGCATCAGAGACCAAGAAAAGATTGGAGGCAACTAGAGGAAACTGCACAGTTATTCTTTCCTGCATGAATGGCTTCACTTAAAACAGTTTTAAATTTGTGGTAAATCCTTGCTAGTACAGGCTGGATATCCAAGAGTCACGTATTGAATTCACTTTCAGCCATTACAGTTAACATAAACATTTACAATACATTAGGTTTCAAATGGAGTATATGTGCTCATATGTTCTGCTGCTATCTTACATCAAGATCACTTTTAGATTCTTTTTTTTTCTTTGTAGATTTGGATCCAAATTTGCTGCTCACCTGTAGCAACTTGCATACAGACGTTTCTCTTTTCTGTGGTTCAAATATATGTCTGCCATTTTCTCCTTGGCCTGGATGTAGTAGGGCTGTTCAGGCGTAATGTTTCTTAACATACTCAGTGCCAGCTCAGTGTCACCACGCAGCAGGGCCAGGTCTGCATTGGCAATAGTGACACGCAGTTCCTCAGATGTGCCCGAGAACTCATTGATGGCGTCTTGCATCACCTTTGCTGCTTCATGCTGAAATATAAAATAGTAATCATAAGTTAGTGTTGCAGTTTTTTCCTCAAGTTCACACATCGTTCAAAACTCAAAAGGATAGTATTGTGTGGTGGCTTTCTGATGTCAAAACACACTACTTAGTTATTACCTGTTCACCGTTCAGCCACAGAGCTTCAGCTAACTCCAAGAAGACAGAGACACAGACAGAGGGACTCAGCTCAATCTTCCTGGTCTTGGACTTAGACGAGGATCCAGCTCTGCGGACACCAGGAAGACTCATGGCCATTTGTAAAGTCTGAATAGCCTCGGTCAGTTCACCCATTTTCTTCTTAGTCTGAGCCTTGATCAGGTGGTACATGGGATGTTCTCGAATCTGAAATGGGAAAGAGATCATGATCCATTTGGACATGCAATCTGTGCAGTTAAATTATATCAAGAACATGGGCATAAATCTATCAAACAGGGAATAACACTTACAACATAAAACATTATGATCAGTCTTACTCTGCTGAGCTGTCACTAACAACACTGATGTTGATTCTATTTTAACTTGACTTATGCTGAAACAACTGCTGCTTTTAATGTGTCCAAACCTGACTATTTAACAATGCATGGTATTGATACTGATACCTTGTCACTGTTTAGGATGTCACTAAAGTTCCTATCTGTGGTGACAAAGCTTATTGGCTGGATTCAGCTCTTTTCTTCAAATACGTAACTGAGGACAAGCTGCTGTGGGTCAAGTAGAGGCTTCTATGCACATTGGCTCATAAAAATGTAGTAGCCACTAATACTATCATCTTGATGGTGATCTTACCTCAAAGTTGTGGCTGAGGCAGAGTTCAAGAGACTGGGAAGACAAAGTGAAGTTACCCTGGAGCAGATGTATCTGTGCCATTAGCAGATGAGCATCTGCATGAGAGGGACAATGTTCCAAGCAATGATGCAGACTGCTCTGAGCAGCTTCAGTGTCGCCTGAATGAACACAGAAGCATTGCAGTTTAAGTTAGAAGCAAATGGAAAACAAAGAAAGAAAAAAAGACTAGTACTATATTACAGGGTATTTGATATCTCGCTCACCCGACTGATATCTGACTTTGGCTAACAGGAAGACACCTTGGAGGAGACCTGGCACAATCTTGACAACAGTATCCAACAATGTTGCACAGTGCTGGAGTTGCGGAGCAGGAGCCTGGCCCTGTGGTGGAGGCTTAGACATCAAAGTGTTTGTTATTGGAAAGATTCTCAAGCATGTATTAATATCTCTATCACCCTACCCCCCAAATGTGTGAAATGAAGTGGATTTTTTATTTTATTTTTATTTAACCAATATTTAACCAGGTGAGTCATTAAGAACAAATTCTTGAAAAATAAATGCATTCCATCATTGATGAGTCTCCCTGTAATACCTTAGCAGGACACAGTGCAAGATACTCTTTGACGATCTCCAAAAGGAAGTCAGGGTTGAGTTTCTCAAAGTAATCCACTCCCAGAGGAAGACCCTGTAGTGTGGAGAAGTGTGTGTCCACTGCGTCATTCAGCAGGTTGGTCACTTGTTCCTGAGGCCAGCGCTTTTTCACTGCCAGAACAGCACGGAGGTACAGTAGCTCCTAATAGAGTGAAGGGGGGAAAAACAGGAATTAACTAGTAGGAGGAGAAAAGAAAATGTTTTTGTATAAAATAAAAGTGGTAGAGGGAGACTGCAGGAGGGAAAACTTGACAAGGTATACAAGATAGATCAAAGACACAAGCATAAACAAAAAGTCTCAGAGGAAGAATTACTGAGGATTAAATACTGAAGAACTACTTGGGCCAGCTGCTGCTTCTCCTGCCAGATGTTCTTGCTTAGTACATAACATATTGCTTTAAGTAAATAAATTATTATAACCCATATCAAGCCTGTCTTTTCTTGATAGAGTAAAAAGACATTTCATGTTCTCATCTGTCAGCACTTATAACAGTTATTACCCCTGATTTTCCAATAGATTGTTGAATCTCTGTGAGAAATTCCAGTTGTTGTTCTGCCTCATCAATGTGTCCCTCTATCAGCTGGCAACGGATAATGCCTGGTTGACAGAAAATAGAAAACATTAGAACAAAATATACAGACCCTGAGTGTTATGTAGACAACTGATTACTCATTGCAACATGTTACCAGTCAAAGCAGAAACACTGGTTTCATCCAAAGTCATGGCAGTCTTGTACCACTTCATGGCCTCTTTGATTCGGCCTTGAAGGACCATCTGGTAGCCCATCTCTGTGGCTAAATCTGACTCCCCTGATGCCACAGAAAAGGCTTTTTCCAACATCCTGAACGTCTGCTCGATCACTCTTTCATTTCGTCCACACTTAAAGGAGGCAAAAATGTCAACAAGACAAATGAATCCCATGCAAGTCAAGGGTATCTTAGAGAGAATAGTAAAAATTGTCTTACAACACGAGTGAAGGCCAGAGACATTCTGTAGAAAAGCTCAGGATTGTGTGGTTCCAGGGTCTCCAAGTTGCCGATGAGGTTTGAAAGCTGCTTTACTGACTGGCAAGAGACATATGACACAGTGTCTGTAAATTGATCACCACTTTTCCACAGCTTAATTATAAATGTCAGTATTTACTGTTTTATTTTGGTTTCTGCTAAATTACATCTCTATGTGAAAAGGGTTTAACTTTACCTCAGTAATATCTCCATCTCTACATAAAGAATGTAGTGCTAACATCCGCAGAGCCTCCAGGTTATTTTTATCCTTCTGTAAAAGCCTGAAACATGACACAAGATGGTGTGAATATAATGCATCTCCTCCACTTAATAAGCATGGATTCCCTTGATTGATGGTAATAGAAAATCTGATACTGCTGCAGCACTGTGATGAGCTTCCACTCAAATAAAATTAAAACTAATAGGAATAGTGAGGCTGCCAAATAAAGTTCAGTATACTGTCGACTGCTTGGACCCCTCAGCAAACCTGACGCTACCACTCCTTGGGATTGTGTTAGACTTTTGCACTTTTGCCTCAAAGGCCTTTTTTGTGAAGTCTGACACAGGCTAAGGACCAGAGGGGTGAACAAAAACAATGGCTTAGTCAGTATGCAGTGGTTTGAGGCATCACGCTAGTGTTTCATTTGCACTTGAATGTGGAGCGGTTTGTAAAGACAGACTGTGCTTTTTCTGACGTGCCTGGTGGTGATTACAAATGTTTTTTGCTCTTTCCGATCTCACTAGAGATGTTGTTTCCACTTCTTAAGCCTCTATGAATGGAGAGATTTCAGATATGCAAAAGAGATAACAGTGACCTCTACATATGATTTTACATAAACCTCCTTAACATCTCAACAGTTACCTTTGTGCTGCATCTATGGTTTGCTCCCAGTCTTGAAGGCTGAGCAACAGTTTCATCTTCTTGATGAGAGCAGGCAAGAACCCAGGGAAACTAACAATGACCTGGTTAACCATTTCCAATGCTCCAGAGTAGTTCTGTCGATATTCATAGTAGTGTGCCTAGGACAAAACAAACATCACTTAGGCTCTGTCATACACAATAACCACAATCATAGGTCTATTACACACTCTGCCTCTCTCTCTCTGACACACCAGCCACTGTGATGGTAAATGACACATTAAATCGAGGACTAAGTCAATTACAGACAAGATAAATACTGTAAGATGTAGCGGAGAAATGACGATATTGTAACATTATCAGCTATGGTTAAGGAGGACTATTCAATCTGAATTTGTGTTTCCCAACTCACCTTCCCCATCAAGGCAAAAACATCTGCTTTCTCTTTCAGTCCCTCATCAAAGTATTTTCCAGCCTTCCTGGCCTGTGCGTCTTTACCAGATGTCACATCTATCCAGGCTTTCAGGACGGTCCCCTGGACAAGAGAAATCAATGCAAGTTTTTCAGATTTCACACACTTTAATGCCAAGCATTAAATACCAGTGATGCATCTCTTCAACATATAAATATCTCACCTCTCTAGAGCCATTGGAGAGTTTAATCATTCTGTCCGTGTACTCCCTTGCCTTGTCATTTCTCCCCAACAGCCAGAGAAACATCCCAGCGTGGTAAAGACTCGTGGGAGATGCACTTTTACGATCCTCTTTGACCTTAGCATCAAGTTCCTGTATGACTTCTCTGTCTGTGAAAATATACAATGAAAAAGATCAACACTTGTATCCAGTATCTCAGCTGTGATCTGAAGAAGGTGATTACTGTATATTTCATTACCTGGGTTTGTCTTTTTTTTCTCAGCATAGACAAGCGCCATCAACGTACAGAGAGACACATCTCTATCATCTCTTATTGTGTCGAGCTCTACCGTTGCCTCCTGGGTTTGACCTGTAGTCAAATAGCGATGCATTAATGACAGATAGCAAAGCCACAAAGCCTTACTCGTGTGCTTTTACTGTATTTGATTCTTTCGAGCTTACCTTGCATCAGTTTACCATATGCATGGAAAAAACTGTAGACAGGGTCGTTGCTGAATTTCCTCTGCGCAGCTGTTGCAGCGTTTACAGCGTGGTTGAAATACTTCTCATAGCAATAGTACCTAATCAAAGCCTGTGGAAAACATCAAGAAGGCAGTGAGTCTCCGATAATTTAAAGACGGTTTGTAAACCAACGTTACTTCCAGAGGGTTGGGGAACCCGGTGTTTAGCATGTTAGCTGGTTCATCATTAACGTCCCTCGACAATGGCTGTTTTTAGCACAATTTATAGCACAATAGCACAGTTGGACGTTTTGAAAGATGTTACGGACGGCTCTTTCGATTTACTATTTCTCTGTATCATGTTGCAACAGTCTCGACAAACAAAACTGTTGCATTAACGTTACTGTCTATTTGCTAAGACTGACGCAAACAGGGTATCATTAAATATGTGCACCTACCAGCGCTGTCTCTTCGTCCTCCATCCTGGCTGAGTCGCTTCGACCTTTAACAACACACCTGAGAATAACTACCGATGTACACTGCCTGGATTGAACTTTCTCGTTAAAACGGTGTTATTGCTGTTTTTTTCGTTGTGTTTTCGCCATCTTGCGACAACTCCTTTAGCGTTGCCCGGTAACTTAGTAACAGCTACGGATCACAAGAGTACTATACCCTGAGTTTTTCCTGGTAGGCAGCACCCTCCCACGGACCTTTCGTTGTGTTGTCAACGTCAGTATTGCTGCAAGCAATAAAACCCAACCATAGTGTATAATGACTCAAAATATTGATATGCGTGTTATCACACTGTTTATTGGGCGACAATTGGTGAAGGGTTTTTGGTCAATCAGGCTGGTAACGACCCAGAAATACCGAACTCAGGGAAAAGTTAGCCGTGAAGAACGCCATCTTTAAATTTGAGTTGAACAAGCGTCTTCTTACCTCTAGGTGGCGCACTTACCCCTTTTAAAAATGTGATACTGCTGCTTACTTCTAGTGCTATTACTGTACTACCACTATTTCAAGGCACTACTTTTACTACCACTATAACTACTACTGCTGCTTATAATAGCATAATAATAGAACAATTTGGCTTAAATATCTACACGGGAAAATATGCAAAAAATAAAATAATCAATAATAATAAATGATAATAATATCAATAAATTATAATTCATCAAAATCAAATCACTTTTGCCGTGAACCAGAATTTCATTGGTTAGCTGTTTCGGGTTAAAGGTCATATCCCAACATGTAGGAAAAAAAATTGATTGCATGTGAAGGTAAGTTTAGCCTACTTTGATTATATGGAAATTATTTGAGGGCGCTCAGTGGCTTGAACTGCACTCACAAAAGTTAGATGAATGTGGTCAGTAGGTTTGGTTGGGCTAGCCTCCTGTTTCAGAGCCACTGTAGGCTACATTCTCACTTTAGAAAAGACATTTAAGAACATCTTATCTAATCTTTTTTATAGTAGACTAATATCAACTATAGGCCTATTATTTTTCATCTCAACCTAACAAGAAAATAAGACATTTCTGCAAACTCTCACCTATTTACAAAGCTTTGCACAGTTTTTCATGTGCAGTGGAAAAATATTTCCATCCAGTCGGTGGTAATTGTTGGCCCGCTGTTATGCAACACCATGCATTGACTGCTAAGTATGAACTCCTGATGTCTGTAGTGTTGAGTCCATGGCAGGAGCAGCCAGAGTCCAGCATGGGTGCAACTGTTCCAAGAGAGACCTTTCCATGCCTTGTCAGATACTGTTTAGCACTAACTCTGGCACATAATCATTACTCTCTGCAGCACACATCAATGGAAGAGTAAATCAGGTTGGTATCGAGCTCTGGGCATGTGCAGCAATGGGAAATGTCTGTGTGCCGTATCACACAATTTAGCTCACAGTTTATTTTACATTAAATCTTACATATTCTAGATAATATGAACTATTTTGTCTTCATTAATTCATTAATCCAATGGAAATTAACAGCATTTTCAATTACGCATAGTTACATGGAACATAGAGGTGTTGTACTTAGCAAAGAACAATAAATACTTCATGTGTTGTTGCACTTACACGGAATGCATCTAAAAACCTATTAGAGGAAATACTGTAGAATATGTACCCCCTGGGATATACTGCTATAGCATTCTAATGGCTATATCCATTGTGGTTTGTACAGACCATTATTGATCAAAGAGCCATGCCCAATAATAAAAGCAGCTCACTTGCTAATAAACTCTTTTATTTATTTTTCTTGTATGTTGCAACAAAAACCTTGCCTGTACAAATTTGAATTTAAAATGTATACCTCAATATTGATCAGAGATTGTCTTAGCTTTCTTGGTACAGTAATTACAGCATATTGTTCTATCACCTTATGATTGAGAAGGTGATGGTTTTTGTGTTGCCAAGTTACTGAGGGAGTGGTTCACTTCAAACAGTGTGTGCATGCAGTTCAGTGGTTGATATATAAAGTGAGTATGTGTGTCTGCCTTTCTGTCAGTCTGTGTGTCTGTCTATTAGCACATTGGGAAAGTAGGGGGAACTCACCACTACCTAATCTAATGGGATTTTCTTCCCATCTATCTACAGCAAATACAATTACAGAGCTGTTATGGGTAGCATTCTCAGATTTCTTTCTGAATTGTTTTTCATCATGCTCCCCCATGCATGCCAGTGGCGAGATCGGCATCCTTTCACATACAGTATAGCATGTCTACATATTATTGCCCAGCTTGCGAGACTCCAGGGGTGGGGACAGCAAACCAACTTCCGCCCATCCACCCTAATGCAGTCAAACAAAGGAGCTTCATGTCCTGTTGCTGGGCAACTGGCAAGGAGAATCTGCAGAATCACTCTTGATTTACTGGTCATTAAAATAAGGAGTCTGTAACCCCACCTGTTGCCATGAGTGAGGCTGTGTGCTGGTTTTAGTCATAGGCTCTCTTAGGTCATCTGACTGTCTAAAAATATATATGGATGTATGTACCGGTATATATACAAATAAACAAATACAACCATTTTGCAAAAGATAATTGCCATTTTGTTTCTCTCCTAATATTGAGAGTTCTGAGAGCATGGGCTTTGCCAGGAAAACACGTGAGCTATAAAGTACTGTGAGTGGGTGTGGCACAAGTTGATAATCACATCATCTTTGTGAGGCAGAATGGCAGAAAAAGAAATCTGCACTTTACCATCAGCCCTGTGTTTACTGCCCTCAGGATTCAGCAGCCACAATAGGTAAAAGCACTGCTGGACTATAATGAATATTTGGACTGTTGTTAATAATTAATAAAAATGTTCCACCCACTTAAGATGCTAATAGTTTCCGGCAGAAGCCACAAAGCACACTCAGAAACCAGATTCTAGCGTCATGCAAGGATATTTGCTAAAATGTGCAGCACGGTGAAATGACATGACAAAGATGGCAAATATGTACCTACACATTTTCACTGCTCCCCTCTTTGCAAAGAATGACTGAAATATTTTGAAGAAATGTTTTACATTTAGAGTATTGTCCCTTCACTCAAGATGATTTACTTAAAGTCAGACATTTGTAAGTGCTGTCCATATCCCAAGAGATTGACAGAATCAATATAAATTGAACCATTAACAGTTTGAGTGCTCATAGTTTTGCACGTGAAATGGACACTGATAGCTTCAACATTTTACAGGTTCTGAAATGACACTAATGCTGTCATCAAGTTTATAACTGTAAAAGCTGATGCGTAACGCTCTAAATCATCTTAGTGATGAGCTCATTAGATCCGCTTTTTCAAAATTAAGTCGGAAAATTGTCATATCATGTCTACATGATACAATAATAACAATAATGTCTACACATTAACTTCATTTAGCTCTGATATCAATAACACCATTAACCAAAGATAAAACACAGGAAGGAAGCTGGGGTATTTGATAATTGTAAGACATTATTATTATCAATAATGGATGAATAATAACAATTAAAATCTGAACACACAGAAAATATTCTTTCATTCTATAAAGAAACATTTAGGTTTGCTCTGACATTGCAGTGATACTGCAGTGTTCAGATTTTTCAAATGTATTTGGAGTCAACATAACTTTGCACTCAAACATATATGAGAGAAAATTTTAATGATCTGATTTCATGGAAGTATCACCAGATATGTTCTCATTTTTTATTTGTAGTTATTTTGGAGATGGTGTATGGAGCATATCACAGTATAATATGTATATTTTACTGTTTAATGTAGGAACCAGAAAATAACTTGGAAAGACACACCAAAGACACACCAAAAAACATCCAAATACCTCCATACTGCTCGTCTGTAATGCCCCTCTTGTATTGAAGCCCCAACATGAGAAATTGTTCCGAAAAAAATTAAATAAGTCTATATTTTAAACTTGTTTGTAGCGGAAGCTCCCAGTGTCTCAGTTCACTGCTCTTCCTGTGTCAGTGCAAATCTTAATTGCACTGACCGGCGGAACAATTTCTCATGTCGGGGCTTCAATACAAGAGGGACATTACAGACGAGCAGTATGGAGGTATTTGGATGTTTTTTGGTGTGCCTTTTTGGACGAAGAAAAGTAAGCACCATTCACAACCATTATATGGACAAATACTGCTGCGCGGACCCCCCCGTAACTCCGAGAAGGCACGGAGGACTCTGAAAATTCTCCCAGCCCTTAGTCGCCAGGGTGAGTAGATAATGAGTGAAATTTGAATCTTGGGTGAACTATCCCTTTTAAAAAAAGAAAAGAAACAAAGAAAGAAAATCTAGCCCATTTCCATATTCAATTTAAACACTGATTAAAGCAGGAAAACAAGGACCTTAAATACTTTATAAACACACAAATAACAAATAAAGGTATCTAATAAAGTATAAATAAAGGAATATTTTAGGCATACTTGAGGTACATGTAATCTTTATTCTTTTGGCTTTGCATTGAAATGGGTTATAGCAGTGTCTTGCATGCAGTTTATTTATACACTACAAGCATTATGCATATGAATGTTGGGAGATGTTAAATTCTATGTAATCAAAACATTCTTTCATTATGCATAAAGTATAGTGTAAGTACTGAAAGTTTTACTTACATGCAAAATATACTACATGAATGGATTTATACTTTTATAACATAGAGCACTGATGTAGTTGTGACACATTTTCGAGTGGATGCCACGGGAAGAACTGACTAAAGTAACACAACTAACTGCCACTATGATTTGTAAACAGATGTAGGAAACAGCTAAGGGCACATGAAATGTTTGGAGCCATCTTTCATCAAATTTAGATATTTATCATGATAAAGACTGAGAGGTCAACTGTGTAAAACAGTTTACCAAGCACACAGTGCACACAGTCACAATTCCCAAAGAAAATATACAGTAAAGGTTTTGAATAAAACAGCTCACACAGCATAAGCATATAATATCACCAGTAACAAAACACAGGGCGTTGTCTTAAGAATTGCCATCCATATAACATCTATGTTCCTCACCTCACAGCTCCTGTTGAATGCATATCCCCGTCTGCATGAATACAGCAGAACATAGATAATATATCTGGTTTTATATCATGGGTAATATATAGTAGCCTAATAATGTTCCATAAATTACATAATTTCATAACCATTGCAGAGTACACACTGAGGTTGATGATCGAAAACAACTGTGAAGGAGACAGACAAAATGAAGACAAGGCAGAGACCTGTAGGACACCTGTAGTTTGGAGAAGTGACGTAATGCCGATGTCCTTAAAAAAACAGACAATATTGCAGACGATTGCCTCTTTGAGCAAACTAACAGAGGTTTGTGGTTAAGTGAGGTAACTTAGAGCAGGGTCAGTTAAAATGTAGAAAACAACATCAGTTTTCAGCTTTGACAGACAAACCCTCAGTTGAGGATTTTCTCTCTTAGCCCAGTTTCATGATAACATTTTTACATAATTAGCAATATTATAAATGGCAGCTACATACATAGCACATAGCAGGCTGAGATGAAGTATGTGACTTATTTTTGATGATTCAACAAAATGTGAATGTGCAAAGTATTTCTGCCAAGTGTTACAGCTCTGATACTCAAACATACTTGACGTACTTGGCTGGATTTGTTTGGACTAAGGTCGTCTTTCTCTAATGTGTAAAAAACAAACAGCCATGCCATTGACTGTATAGTTTGCATCATAAGGGAGGGAGTCTGATGAAAATAGTACACTCTAACATGCATAATCATGGAGAAACATTCATGCAGGTCTACATTGTTTTGTTAACTGCAGCAGCTCTGACACTGTCTCTTGGATTTGTCAAGTATTCTAAGTGCTTAGCAAGACTAGCCTTAAAGCAATGCTGCCCATTGTAAAGACTACCCCTGAAGGAACGACCCTTTTGAAAAGTAAAAAAACGTGTATAAAAAGTCAATTAACCAAACTATGAATTCTTAAATTAAATTAAACTGTTTTTTTTTCTGGTTGAAAAATAAGCCAGTAAAATAATACAACAATGAATGATATAACAATAATTCAAGACAGTGTATAGCAGAACTAGCTGCAATAGAAGTTAAACCATTAACTAAGGTGTCTTTCAGAACACTTTGAGAAATGTTGCCCATCATCACAAACAGACCAAAGTCATCCTGGCTCTTGAACACAGCCAAATTGGTCCCACTACAGCTTGACTGAGCAACCTTTCCGATTAGGCACCAACCCTTACTCAAGGAAGCATAGTCAGTTTGGCATAGATATCCATTCTAAGGAAGAGAGTCCAGTGGATGTCCTGGTCGCATTCAAAGGCTGTAAACATTTTTTGTCATCAAGACTCTTTTAATTATCCTCATCGGTGACATCTTTGCCCATAACCTCCTTTTCACTTTTGTCTTTTTCATATTTGTTTTTCCCGTTCATTGTCACACTGTTAGATGACAGTTGAGAGGCAGTTGAAGGTGCTAGTTCATTCTCATCAGCACCAGTTTCTTTGAGGTCGTCCGTGACGGCAACCTCTTTGTGGATGAGCGTTTCATCCTTTTGAATCTTATCACTGCATGTGTCAGAGGGCTTACTGGCAGGATGTTTCTTTGTGTGCCGTCTGTATGCTCTCTGGATGACAATGGCTGATGAGTCCTCCTGTTTGCGGCGGAGAGTGGTAGTGATGGGTTCGTAGGACACTTTGGAGGGATTGGAAGCCATGAAACGCTCCTCCATCTGGCCCCTCAGGATGTCCATCTCCCCACTCTCGCCCAGAACCCGTTTTGTGAATGCAAACAGGATGTCCAGACAGTGGATACGCTCACCGCTTACCATAGGTAGATCCATGGATATCAGTTCCAGCTTGTTAGGCTTGGCTATGCGTAACGGTGATTCCAAGGTATCTGCAAATTCAGACAGCTTATTGTACTCCATGAACTGTGTAGCATGAGGATCAAATCTTTCCCAGACTTCATAAAACATCTCAAAATCATCCTCGCTGAGGGGGTCCGCACTCTCCTCCGTGGCCACACCAAAGTTTTCCAGGATCACTGCAATGTACATATTCACCACAATCAAGAAACAGATGATGATGTAGCTCACGAAGAAGGCAATTGCCACAGTAGGGTTCCCACAGTTTCCTGTGATTGAACTGCCAGGATGCTCAAGTGTACTATTACACTCTTCACCGCTCCGGTTGTTGAGCATGGGAGCCAGTAGACCATCCCACCCTCCTGAGGTGGTGATCTGGAACAAACAGATCATGCTGTTGCCAAAGGTCTCAAAATTGAAAAGATCGTCAATACCTGATTCCTTCTTGACATAAGCAAAGTTTGACATGCCAAAGATGGCATAGATAAACATCACCAAGAAGAGCAGGAGACCAATGTTGAACAAGGCAGGCAGTGACATCATCAAGGCAAACAAGAGTGTGCGGATTCCTTTGGCACTTTTAATAAGGCGGAGGACGCGACCAATCCGAGCCAATCGGATGACTCTGAACAAGGTTGGCGAAACAAAATACTTCTCTATCACTTTAGAGAGAAACAGACCTATGGAAAGAAAACAAAACACGTTAGACAATGTACACACAAAACATGCTTGCTGAGAAGTTGCACAAACACGTAACCTATGTCTGGGAAGGAACAGGCAAGTCATACCAGCGATCGACAGAATGACTATGATGAAATCAAATATATTCCAGCCATTTGTGAAATAGTACTGACGAAGTGAGATCATCTTCAACAAACACTCTCCGGTGAAGACGCAGATGAATACGACATTAATCCAGTAAAGAATTGCTTCCTTATCGTTTGACTGGTCAGCAGTTTCCACCATCATGGTTACCATGTTAAGCCATATTAGAACCATTATTACAATATCGAAAGCTTGTTTTGTGGTGAAATCAAAGATGTATCCTTGAATCTTGTTCTGAAACAGACCGACAGCAAAGAAAAAAAATTACTTTAGCTACTATAAAATGATTGTGGATTATTAAAGCAGATTAGATGCAGTCACGAGTAAAGTTACATACTGAAGGCCTAGGAACTGGTTTTTGTGGCTTTTTTGAACCCAGCTTTTTCATGGCATTGTAGTATTTCTTCTGTTCTTCAGTCATGAAAATGTCTTGACCTCCAAAGTAAAGAAGGGATGTGAAGCATGTTAAATCACAACAAAAGTGATGAGGAAGCAGTGTTTTACAATTGCATTTCCATTGAAAACTATAACATTTGGTTATGAAAGCAGATTTGATACTTATCTTTTTCTTTTGCTGATTGAAGTTGTCTATGATGACACCAATAAAGAGGTTGAGAGTGAAAAAGGCTCCAAATATGATGAAAACAACAAAATACATGTACATCCTCAGGTTGATTTCATACTCAGGCTGTTCTTCTGGCTGTGATGGTGACAAAGAGAGATGAAGGGAAGATTTGAGATTTGGAAGTTAATGGTAATGGTTTTCTACAATCTACAATCTTGAAAGCAGCAAAACTTTGAGAAGCTTTTATTTCAAAGCACAGGGTCATGTTGTTGTAATGAATATAGCATACAATAAAGTTTATATATATATAACTTAAGCAAATGCAACTTCAGTCTGATTTCATAATGCATGCGTCACACAGCACAATAGCAGGGCATAATTATCCTAACAAAGTGGTAAATTTGTTTATCAGACTAGGTTTGTTTATTAGACTAGATCCAGTTACAGAAAAAAATTGAAAAATGAAATCTCTCTTGTTTGGGGACACATTTTAATCATGCCTTATAGTAATGACCAGTTTTGACACAATCAAAAGAAATACTCCTTATCAACACTAATGTCTACTTTTTTGTGTTGTGACATAATTCAAAATTGTGATTTATAACATAACTTGAAATATTATGACATCAAAGGCTGACTTGTATATGCAAATTGGATTACCTTGCTTTGAGAGTCCACAGCAGCAAACATGATATCCATCCAGCCCTTAAAAGTAGCCTATACAGAAACAGACAATATGAGCAAAAGATAATGACCAAAAAATAATATATAAAGAAGTCTAGATTGCACACATTGTGAAATTATCTAGGTTAAACCTTACAACCTGTTCATCTGCTTACCACTTGGAGCAGTGCAAGGTAACCTGCACCAACATTGTCAAAGTTTACTTTGACATTCTTCCAGCGAGCCTGGTCACCAAGAGCATAACAATCTGAACGGTTTTTCACTACTGATGGCAGGAAACGCTCATTTGTTGTTCTGTTGGCACAATAGTAGTACTTCCCAGCAAATAAGTTGACTCCCATGATGCTGAAGATGAGCCAGAATATGAGACATACCAGGAGCACATTGAAGATAGAAGGAATGGCTCCCAGCAGTGCATTGACAACCACCTACAAACCAACACACAAACAAAACGTGTTTGTACAACAAGCAGAGGCCTCAGAATGTGATACACAACACTCTGGCAATGGTAAGAACAGGAAAACACAAGAGTGAATGTTTCAGTGCCAACAGATGAGCTCATCACAGCTATTACTAAGACCAAAGCTCTGATACAATGAGAACTGCACGGTAAAGGTGGGAAAAGAATTAGGACAGGAGGCAGGCCATCAGTCAAATGAAGAATACTACATATCTAGGAGTGACTTTAATGGGTTACATCAAAATTTTAGGAAAACATTGAAACAAAACACCTTGTAGAGGCAGGAGGACGCCACAAAATTTGCTTACTGTAAACAGAAACATAATCATGTTAAAGAACCCAGCAAACAATATCCAAAACAGTGAAATTATAAAGGAAACGCATGTAGCGCCACTGACGCACATGAGAAGCTGTTCATGCAAATGAGGGAATTCACTGGCTCCCACGTGAGGAAAGACCATCATCATAACAGTGCTGTGAATCTAGACCACCACAATATGAGAGCAACTAATCAATATGTTTCATTGATTTCAGCAGCCGACGGCCCTCCCCTCCTTGTTACATAAATTATCAACCCCTGGTTTGGCCATGCTTGCAATGTACAACAGAATCTTGTGTTGGTATGAAAAGTCACAGAAATACTTGTTGTTATTTTGGACACTTGCATATAATAATAATAATAGTTTTTGCATCATCACTTGCAACTGTAGGGGGGCATAATGTTAATTTCTGCCTAGTATATTGCATTGCCCTACATAAAATAGGGAGAATTGTTTTGAATTAAAAAGCCTTACATGTTTTTGATTCCCTGAAGTCTTATCTGCAGACGACCAATGGAGACTCCAGCAAGAAATAGACAGGCAGATAACACAAAATTTTCTATCCGTCTTTTTTTAACCAAATTTATTGGCCTCCTGTTATACCCCACCTGCCTAATTTTTCCTATTTCCAGATCTACCTGCTCACTGGGTTCCCCTCTCCAATCGCTTAAACTTTCCTGCCAACCTATGCACCTATTTCTCATTTACCTCACCAGTATTTATACCAGCCCCACCCATCCACACCCCAGTCAAAGGCCAGATTGTCTCCTAATGTCTGTGTGTGTTTCTCATTCTGCTGCTCGTACTCTGGACACGTGCTATCTATATGTAATTACCTGTTGTCTGCACCTGCCCGTCCATCTGTCCGTGTAAATCAGTCTATCAAAGCTTCTTCACTACACGATTGCCCCTGTGATGGTGCTTAGCTCTTCCAAACCAATAAAACCACAAGTTATTGTTTCTACACTTCTGTCTTCTGATTTAACAACTGTGACAAGTGTGACATGCTTTTTTTTATCAAGTTTTTGTGAAGCTTGCAAGGTGGATTTGTTTTACCTTTAGTCAGAACTGGGCTTGTCACCACTTAACTAAACTACATGTATGCACATGAAAGTGAATAAGCACATTGCCCAAAATGTCAAACTACAATCCGGTATCACTGGTGTATAATAAGAGAGTAAGACTTCATTATTTAAATATTTAGTTCAACCATGAGGACAAATAACAGCTGGAGAAAGAGGATTAGGAAAAGAGAGGAATGCTTCATTTGCATGCAACAAATCTTTGGGGGTATATGCTGCTCTGCTCCTGCAGAGTGACACAGCAGAGTTACTGTGCTCTGTACCAGTGCAGTGAGCCGGCAGCAGACAGTGCACAGTGACTCAAGTGGGTGGAGAAATTCAATGATCCTTACCCTCATGCCCTCAAAACGTGACAAGGCTCTCAGGGGCCTCAATGCTCGCAGAGTTCTCAGAGACTTGATGGCACCAAGTTCAGCGACACCCATGGCATTGGCTACCATGCTGACTATTGAAACCTGGAACACATGCACACAGATGTCAAAAGAAGAGGAGACACACTTTAAAACTATGACAAAAAAAACACCTAAGAATTATCAATGGTGTAAAAACATGAGAGTATGTGTGTTTCTATGTGAGCAAAGGTCTTTCAACCTACATCAACGATGAGGAAGTCCAGCCAACACCAGGCATTTGTGAAGTACTTGGCAAATCCATATGCCACCCACTTCAATAACATCTCCAGAATGAAGATGTAAGTGAAGATCTTGTCCGAAAACTCCAACATCACTTTAATGGTTTTCCTCTGCTCAATGTAAATGTCTTCAAAAGCCTGGATGTGGAAGAAAGGCAACATGCTATTTACTGTGAACATGAATTCAAGTATCCAGAGAGCTCACAAAGAATTTGTAGCTGCTAATGTTACACATTTTTTCAGTAAATTCTAGGCATCCAGAAAATAAAAATCATAATAAAAACATCAGTCTTGCTCAAAATCTTGGTCAGAAAGTTGTTTCCTACTTTGTATCATAACATAGCAGGGACAAAACATGGTTAAATATGAGATTGCACTTCCTCAATAGAAATAATACGGCCGAATGAGTGAAGCCAGATGTGATATATGACAGGAGCTAATTTACTTCTTGCAGGGACTCACCAGTGCTCCACTGCTGAGCAGGATCATGAAGATGATGAAGCTCTCAAACCAGTTGTGCTCCACTATTCGGAAACAGGTCTTTCTCAGTGTCCACCACACCTTCCACCAGCCCACGTCCACATTCACCTGGCAGCACTGGAACTTTTGCACGCAAACTGAGCAGAGACGAGGAGGAAGAGATGAGTGATTTAGTCATGCATTATGCAGTAGCAGATTAACACTGAGGCTGTCATGGCAAGCTCAGTGGTGCCAGTGATTGTAGCAGGTATTCACCAAGAGGAAAGCAGGCATCAGGTTCCATAGATTCTTCTAGTTCAAAGTCTGTAGACTCTCCTCCCTCCCCAGCTTGCATATCGTCCACTGTGCTGCCCTCAGAGGAGCTGTCCTGCCCATCGTCATCTACATTCTGCAAAGAAGGCCAAGTAAAATTACTTTTACATTAGCACACACAACAGAGACAGGGCAAATGTAGCTAAGGGGCTGACATGCTGGGAAACCTGTCTGTCAGTACTCAGTACACTTCATGCTCTCCATAATCCGTCACAATGAAGTTATTTACACAGTTATAGCCAAAACATACCAAGAGACTTGCACAGGACACATGAAACTGGTATGTTTTCAATGAGACTGAAATACGTAGATGTCTGCTGCCTGGTGGTGAGAGGGACTCACTGGCATGCATCCAGTTCAAGATTGAATCAAATGTACAATAAAGAACATGCATGAACCTGTATTTGCTGTAAAGTGATTAAATCTCATGATTTAATATCAACATGAACACACGTGCATGTTGCCTTTCTGCAGAACAAACATTAGGAAATCCTCATTAGCTTGACAGCAGAAGAGCAGCCAAGTGCTCATAAACACAGAAGGCAATAAGGAGTCTTATGTGGGGTCATTTTACATGTTCAATTGCACAGTTGTTGTTATTTATTTAGATACAACAAAATTCAGTTGTATTTTTAACTGAAAAGTTGTATTCTTTTGCCCAAACAGTGTTATGCAGTAGCTGCATAGTGTCTCCTTTAGTTTTTCGTTGCATGGCTTTCTACAGGGTGTGTCTCCTAATAGCTAGTAGATGAGAACAGCTAGAAATGCCTTCCTGGAGGATGCAGGAGCACTGGGCTGTCCTGGGACCAGCTAATGTAGTGCAGGCAATGATGTAAGCATGTTTCTGCGATATACCGTGCATACTAAAATCAATGTGTTTTATTTGTGTTGCCACTCCATCGCTTCTATCTGTCAGAGGGAAGTAAATTAGGGAAAAATCTAGAATGTATTTTTGAATTTAATTTGAATTACCAATGCGTTGACATAACCAAGTTATGAATGTTATATATACAATTTTGAATGGGCAAATAGATTTAATATCACACAGCAAAATCTTTAAAAAGTTTAACCTAGTTTCAAACTAAAATGTAACTCTGCATTAGACATTTCAAAAAGAAAAGTTTGAATTAACAAAGAATATCCTGGCAAGAAAAAAAAGGAGGGTGAATGACATACAGTAGTGAAAGGCCAAATGCAGATGAGTGGCCTGCTTGTAATGTTACTGAATGGTTAATGTAAATGAGGCAGGCAACCTTTGACATGACTGTAACATTCAGTTTTGTAAAAAGTTCTTACAAGTCTCCTACAACTTTGAGAGCATCTGTAAAGCAGCAGTAAGCAAGTATTTATAACAGCACTGTAATTACTTATCCGTAGACTATCAATAAAATACTGTCTGTAGACAAATTTCTTCAAGATGAGTCAAAATTATACAATTTAAAAACATTTAAAAAAATAAATAAACAAGCCAACAATAAAAAATGACTTCATACTGTAAGCTCTCCTGAAAGCAAGCAGCCCCCTAAAGAGGAAGATTGACTTCACCAGCACTCAGACCTAAATGGCACATAATGTAATCAGCACACTGGTATTTCCCTGTCTATATGGCCTCTCCTCGTTAAAGGGGCTCAGCATATGGGATCTTATAGGAAAATGTGACATTGTAGGCTTATGCCTTGTTGGCTAAGTGATTAAAAGTGACTACAGTGGCGCCACATCCAATTTCCTATGACAAATCTGTTCACCAAAAAAGTTGACCAACATCACACATTGTAGACATTAGTGTACTTCAGATATGGCTAATAGCTTTAAGTGTCAAAGTAGCATTATCTACTATATACCTAATAGTAAAGGCAACTTGGACTGGTAAGACCAGATCCACAAGAGCATCCTTACCACATGGCATCCAGGTAGATCAGATGAGGCACTGCTGAAGTCCTCCGTGTTGAGGTTTTCAAAGTCGGACTCTCCCACAGCAATAGGAACAGTGACAGTCAGACTGGGATTGTTGATGAAGGACATAATGGAGTCGTCACTCTTGCTGCTGACTATGTACTTGTCTCCATTTTTGTCCACTCCAATTACATCCCCATTACCAGGGAAGTCTTTGATGGTATGGTTGGGGACACCATTCGGCCCTAAAGGTTTGTGGAGCTCATCCAGAGATTTCTCATCACCCTTTCCTTTCTTCTTATCCCTGAGACAGACGCTGTTGCAGCTGCTTCGAAGCAGGGACTTGGCGAAGGCGATGCCTTTGTGAATCCGTCCAATTGCGATCTGCAAATTGTTTGTGTCGCTGTCGTCCTCGGTTGCTGCCAGGTTGTCGGCACTGAACGAACTCAGCAGCAGGGCCAGGAACAGGTTCAGCACCTGATGGATGATGACATTATTTACTATTAGCAATGTGTCATCTTTTGACCAATAAAAACATGCAGTAACTGTAAAACTGGATCTTATATCTTATACATGAATCAGCAAAATCTACAAGAGTGTGACAAGTTGGACTCATGAACTGACAATAAGAGATGATAATGTACCACAAGGTTTCCAATAACCATGACCATCATGTAGAGAACGAGGCACGTGGCCGTCCCAGCCACCTCCATACAGTCCCACATGGTCTCTATCCACTCTCCACAAAGCACTCGGAAAACAATGAGGAATGAATGGAAGAAGTCACTCATGTGCCAGCGGGGCAGAGTGCAGTCAGTAGAGATTTTACACACACAGTCCCTGTAGCGTTTTCCAAACAGCTGCATGCCCACCACAGCAAAGATGAAGACGATAATGGCCAGCACTAGGGTCAGGTTGCCCAAAGCTCCCACTGAATTACCAATTATTTTGATCAGTGTGTTAAGAGTGGGCCACGATTTGGCCAACTTGAATACTCTCAGCTGTAAAAAGATAAGAAAAACAAATCATACCACATGTTTTTAGACTCAAAATGCCCCTAAACATTAAGGCAGTGACACATTTACATATATCCTGGAAACTTACCAATCTGAATGACCTCAGAACAGACATGCCAACCACATTTTCCAAACAGAGCTCCATCAAGCTTAAGCTGACAATGATTCCATCGAAAATATTCCACCCTTCCTGAAAGTAAAAGTATGGGTCCAGTGCAATGATCTTGAGGACCATTTCTGCAGTGAAGATGCCAGTGAATACCTTTAGAAAAAAGCAGAGAAATACAGAGCATTATGAAACATCATAGCTTCTCTGGAAAATGTTTCTGTAATCTGCACTCTACAGACCAATCACCTGATTGCCCACAATCAGCATCCTGGAGAAACCATCATTCATTGGATAATGCTCCATGGCCATAAACAGTGTGTTGAGTACAATGCAGATGGTGATGGCTAGATCCACAAATGGGTCCATCACAATTAGTTTAACCACCTCCTTGATCCTCAACCATGGTGTACAGCACTCCCATATGAGGAATCTATGGGCAAAATTGTACCAGCAAGCAGGACACTTCTGCCTGGACTCTTCAAGCTCTGATGCACAAGTTGAAACAAAAATACAGATATTCATTTTTGTACAGATAACATTTATCGTATCCTGTCTGTAACAAAAAAGGGGATACTTGTGCCATAGTGCAGACTACCTACCCTCCATTGTGCTGGTTATGACACTAGCTATACTATGAGCTCTCTGTCTGGCCGCTGGGCCTTCAAGGAAGTCCATGAGTCCATCCTGGTTTGTAGCTCCACCAGCCTGTGTGTATTCTGTGTCAGTGGTGTCAGCCTGGAGACAGAGAGGATTGTTAAAGGTACAACTCAGAGAATAATATAACACATTAACCATTGAATGTACAATAGCAACAAACATGAATTCATGTGTAAGCATTTTGTGGTAGCACCACAACGTACTGCTCCTCTTCTCTTATTCATACCATACACATCAGAGTGGATATGTAATGGCTAAATTCACACGTTACCACTGCTAATTTATTGATGTTGGAGCTTTCCTGAACACACCACAACAAAGTGTTCAAAATAGCATCTCTTTGCGATGGCATCAGCACCAACAATAATGTAAGTATGAAAAAACAATGAAACAGATAAACACAGCTAACTGTTGAATGCATAGCCTGTTTAGTTAAATCAACAGCACCTCACACCACACACAGATATCAGTTTTAAACCTTCTCCATGGTTTGGGAAATGATGCCCAATAATGTCAAGTATCACTCATGTGATTTGTAGTTAATGGGCTGAAATATACACAGTGTGAGTCAGAGAACAGAAAGAATCAGAAAATGAACCAAGCGATAGATCATCTGGACTGGACAATCCTTTCTTACATTGTCTCCGGTGGAGGCCATATCTACTGTCACTTTAGGCAGAAAGAGCCCCACAGGTGATGATGGGATAGAGTTCCCACCCACCAGAGACACAACCCCATTGCAGTCTACAGAGCTGTGCATGATTCCATTGGGTGGAAGCAGGATATGCGGCAAAAAGCTGCACTGGCTTATACAGCTGCTGCGTCGATCAAACCTCCGGGGAAGAAACAAAGAGCTCCTCCGACTCAGGGTGTCTTCAAAAATACTGTTCTCATCATCAGCAAACTCAGTCTCTGAGCCCACGTCCTGTGTTTGGCTTTGGAAACTGAAAACGCTGGTCCTGCTGTTCCGTCTGGATGAGAACAGGGGTCCACGAAAACTCAGAAAGGACTAGGAAAAGAAAGATATTCCTCAGTGGGTACATGATACATGTCAAGAAAAATGAACGATTGACAAATGTAAAAAAAAAAAAAAGAAGAAAAAAAAGGGAGCAATTTCTGCAGAAAGGTGAAGAAAAAACTGGAAGATGATGATGATGAAAATGATGGCCATTATGATGTTGGTGAGCATTGTGCAGAAACTGCAAAATTAAAAATACATGTTGGTGATGACTGAGAATGATACAGATGATGACGATGATGACGATGATCATCATCATCATAAGTGATGATAAGCGTTGCAGGAATGAAAATTGTGAAATTAAAAATGCATCCTGATGATGATTGTTAATGACAAGAATATAAGACTCTGATGAGAAGAGAAGAAGAAGAGGAAGATGATTTTGATGACGATGACGATGACAATGACGATGACGATGATGATGATGATGATGATGATGATGATGATGATGATGATGATGATGATGATGATGATGATGACAATGGCAATGCCGATTATGATGATGAAATGAAAAGATTTGTCACTGTGATAGCGGTCAAAAGAAACATTGCATTAAGCTTAATTGCATGGTATGAAAGTAATCCCACAATGTGCTAGCAACTTATGAAGGATGGGGAAATCAGCACAAACACAGTGATTAATGCAGCAACATACAGCAATGAATAGTGTTGCAAATCGTACTGTGACTGCAACAAACCTGATGCGCAGACGAGCATTTCATCTCATAGTTGAGCAGGTTCGCCTCCACAGAGAAGCGGCAGCGAGCTTTCTTTATACTGTCCTGCGATTCAGATTTAGGAAACCTGTCAGCAGGCCCTTTGCCTTCCTCCTCCTGTCTTTTTTTCCGCCTGTTGCGTCTCTCTTTGGCACTTTTGGAGCTGAACTTGGAGGCATCAGAGCAGCTCTCAGCGCCACCGGCTTTGTCATTGACCTCTCCTGTTTCAGCATTGCCTGCACCTGCTGCCGCCTGGAAGACGGAGGAGAGGATGGTTAGGGTAAACAAACGGAATCAATTTTAATGGGGATGTGTCCAGCTGCGAACGTTTGTGAATGGAGTTTAAAGCTGAGCTTAATAACTGGTGCATGACAGATGTGATGCAGTATCTCACTGGAAAAGATGGGATTTTGTCTGGGATGTGTACAAGTATGTCTGACTGATGTAACAAGCCAGAACATTTTAAATTAGCAAAAAAAAGTTTATGTAGCCCAAAATAATTTGGTTTATAAAATAACATTAGTGCCTTGCAGCACCCAAAAGTAAAGGGGATGCAATACAAATTAGGTAGCAGAGACTTAAAGAAAACACAGTGGCCTCACAATGGTATGTGTGTCTGTAGCTGGTGTCTGTAAATCTGCTGAAAGAACATACATAATCTAATATGTGGTAGACTACTGCCAGATACCAGTAATGAGATGGTGTGAAATAATTATATATATGGTGATGAATTGCCATGTACCTGAGCATCCTCTTGCTGCCTTTTCAGTTGCTCCAGCATGGCCTGAAACTCCTCCTCCTTCTCCTTAGCCTCCTTAATGGTGGCCTGGCTCTGCTCCTCATAGGCCATAGCTACTACAGCCAAGATCAGGTTGACCAGGTAGAAGGAACCGAGGAATATCACAAGTACAAAAAACACCATGTAGGGCTTCCCAGATGCACGCAGAGTCTGGAAGGCACACAAACTGAAAATGTCGTGATCTGAGAACTGGCAGGTATATTTTCAAAAACAGACTGAATGATCAAATACACTTTTACAATAGCTCACACACATCCTTAAGAGTAACAACCTACATGAAATGAAATAATATTAAATTCATCAACATAAAAGAAAATCAGTTTGTGGTTTGCTATGGCACCACCACTGGGACAATGGGTCTGATGAGTTTGCTGTGTAGATACAGAGTGCTATTTTTCAACTATTCTCTTTTTTAAAAAAGAAAAAATTATTTAATCCCCAAAATGAAATTTAAATACCCAGCACTATATTTCCACATCATGAATACTAAGATACTGGCACAGGTAATACGACCCAGTTACACAGAGTGCTGAAAAGATTTGCTCATGGTGCTTTGTTTGCTTTACTTGCTGATGTTACAAAGTTAAGCAGCAGCCTATTCTCTGGACATCTATTTGCCTTTTTAGGGACATTCACACTGTGTTTGCCTGAGACATAATAGGACTCATCTTTGTTCCCTTTAGGGCCAAGATGCACCTGCACTTCATTCAAAGGTTTGTTTGAACAGGATGTTGAAAATATTCCCTTTAATACCAATATTGTAATGTGAGAATGCTTTGTCTTTTGACAGAGCCCATCCTTAACACAACCAGCACTGCGTGCTTATGTATTCTGGGAAGCAGACAGCACAAATACAGCCCACCAAACCATGCATGTGATCAAACACTTCATGAGCCTGCCACAAACACAATCTTAAAAGATCACAAAGAAACCATAAAAACAAGAAAAGACAACTCATAATGGCACTTAATCCCAAATGCAGCTACTCAGGGCAACCTATATACTAAATGAGGAAGTGATACCAGAGCGTAATACTTTCATGAGACCGCAAGCTTTTCAGTGTTAGTGATATAATTAACTGAACATAATCTGTTGAGGTTGTGTTCAAAGGTTTCTCAGATAGCACACTGGTCATTAACTTGTCTCTCTGTCTATCCATAAGATGCCAGGGGATCACATTTGTGTAGACAATACATTTCCACTTTTATGCAGACGACACCACTCTAGATCTTTATCTTCTTACAGTTTTTCTCAGTTGCTTTGGTACATTTTCTAAATCATCCTCAACATTTGCAAAACACAATGGATTACCTGCAAAAGCCAGTCTCTTGCTCAAAATCCTTAGTTCATTTTCAAAGGTAAATATCTGTCAATAAACATGTCAGTGCCATCAGAATGACAAGTCCTTGTGTCATTGTGCACGGATAAGACAGTCAAATTGCTTAGTCATGTTGTCAATATAACAGTGTACTCTGGAGGGATGTTCTGATGTAAACTATGGCTAAAGTTTTGATGACAGTTATTGTACTAAGTTACACCTTAGTGTACAGTATGTGGGAGATTTATTGCAAGAGACTGGACAAGATTCACATTTACGCTTTTACTGATTGTACTGTAATTTGTCGACAGACCATGTCATTGCGATACAGAAAGGAAAAGACAGCACTGCATAGCACAAAGAAAAAAACAAATGTGAACACAGGACAATCTCCTCTTCCTCTTCTCTCTGGCTGTTGACCCCATCCAATTCCTTGTCCTTCCATTGTCACACATTGTAACATTGTGTTGTGCTCTGGCTATACATACTTGCCAGACTTGTCAGAAAACTGGTTGATCATTGGTTGATCTAATGGTTCACACATTTCGCTTGGTTAGAGAAAGTCAAGATTCACCTGGGAGCAATTTACCATTTAGAAAAAAAGGCTGATGGAAATGTATAGAAATATGCTTGACATGAACTTGTTCAACCATTTTGCATGTAAAGACTTATGCGATGAACAACATTTAGGCTATGGCCTAAATGTTGTGGTAGGTGAGACTATTCAACAAAGACCAATTATAACAATTTTGATCAACATGACATAAGGAATGTTAATGTAGGAAACAGCAAAGAATTGTACATAATCATTTGCATGGATGTACCAAAGCCTAAGAAACTGCTTTTTTGATGTGCACAAGTGACACAATGATGTGAAGATTGAACAAATAGTTTTGAGAATTTCAATTCTGATCTGAGAAATGTATCAAAGCAACTGAGAAAAACTGTAATATCTAGAAATAACCTAAAAACCAAGTATCCGATTTCATCCTTTCTAGTGTGGCCACTCCCAGTGGGTATGATAACAAACTTCAGAGTCAGTCTTTAAACACAGAATCATAAGATTGAGCAACACAAATTAAACTGATTCCACTGCCTACCTGCTGGTAAAGGTTCTCCCAGTAATCCTGTGTCATTAGCCGAAACAGTGAAAGGAAGGCCCAACCAAATGAGTCAAAGCTGGTGTAATCATAGTCTGGGTTCTTTCCCACTCTCATGCATGTGTACCCCTCTGGACACTGCCTGTAACAAACACAGAGTCTGTGAAGCTCTGAAGGAATCACATCTCTTTCAATTCACAGTGTAGAAAAACATGTCATGTCTAAACAGTGCATCATATGGGAATAAATTTACCCAGCCTCACTGGCATTGCCACAAAGCAATGGATCTCGTTTTCCAGGAAGAAAATAATAATTACCTGGTGGGAAGAGAGAGAAAGAAGGGTTTTGTTATAGCGGTGAGAATTGTACTATACCTTGTACTGTGTATGATGTTTACGTGACAAATTACATTTGAATTTGGTTGTTGACAGTCACAGTCAGTGTTAAGAATATAGTCACACAATTTCCCTTTCTACCTCAAAACAGTCATATATGTAATGTTGTTTTCGAGAAGAATCAATTTGTGACAAAGTCAAAGCAGAACAGAGGAAAATAAATCCAACACTTACTCTTATCAAGGGAGTACTCGCTCCAGTTCTGGTTTTGCAGTACTAGTGTACCGTTATCTGGCCACCATAGACACTTTTGCTGTAAATGGCCCATAAACAACTGTAACCCTATGAGGGCAAAGACGCTTAAGCAGAAGATGGTGAGGATCATCACGTCAGCGAGCTTCTTCACTGACTGGAACAATGCACCAACAATGGTCTTCAGGCCTGCCAGATACAGTACCACTTGTTAGCGTACGTAGTCATTTACAGTAGCCGACACATGCAGTTATTCTTTCACTTTTGTCAAAACTGTCTGTTTATCAAAGCTAAATTCACCCATTAGACAGAGGAAAGTAACACAGGGAGTTAGAATTATGCAAGTCTGTGATGATGCACATGCAACGATCAATGGGAGACACCCTTTCCAGAGATTACTGATATTTTGCACAAGCAAAGCAAATGGCAGTAAAGAAGAATTGACTCGAAAATGTCAAAAAGACAGAGCAGGTTGTTCAAAAGACATAAGCAAATGGCACAGATCTCACAGAGTAATATGCAAACTACTCCTTTCCTGTCGATCCTAAGGAAGGATTTTTACTGACTCATGATTTCAGTGACTACACAGTAAAAAAAAAAAAAAACTCATTCAGTGAAGATTCAAAGAAGACTCTCATTTCAACAAGGTCTCACCTAAAAAATAAACCTGGGTGTCCCAGGTTTATATTTTAGAGTGCTTAAACAACTGGAGGTGGTGGACAGGTGGGGGTTACAGAACATCCCTGCATACATGTCATGACAGTTGCCAGAGCAGAGGTCATTGCAGGAGAAGAAGGGAGGTTGAGGTGCAGCGTGCAAGAGGCAAACTTCCATGCACTTGCTCTTACTGCTTACCTGGGATAACTGAAATAGCTTTGAAAGCTCTCAGGACTCTGAATGTGCGAAGAGCTGAAAGATTGCCTAGGTCTACAAACTCTGTTACATACCTGCAGGGAAACTTAAAATTACTGTAGTGCTCAACAATACATGTAACACACAAAACATTACAAAATTACACTGTAGTCTGTACGAAATCAGGTGAAGAAACAGTGTGAAGCAATATAAATGCCTGATGAAGCCTATTTCTTTGTACTGTAGTTTAAGAAATGTATGCTAAAACTACACTAGAAATTTTAAACAAACATTAAATATTAAAGAATAGATAGTTATATATCTATGTATACTGTATGTCTGTCTGTTCTTTAATTCAATTTGGCATAAAGTGTAAGGAAATATGAGGATACGGAGAGATGTTCTAATGCACTATTAGTCTGGGATTGGATGGCTATAATAAAATACAGAATAATACAAGTCTCATCCTTCAGGACTAAAAATATGTCTTATGACTAATACAGTATTACAGATGTAAGTAATGATCAAATAATGATTGTTGCTTTTGCTGCCAAAAGTGAAACCAGAAAATGACAAAACCTGTTGGTTGCCATGTCGAGCTATGTGTTCCATGACTACTTGACTTCAAAGTACTTACGCCATAACAATGACGCAGAAATCCAGCCAGTTCCAGGGATCTCTTAGAAATGTGAACTTCCCTATACAGAACCCCCGAGCTAATATTTTGACTAGGGATTCAAAGGTATAGATTGCAGTGAATGTGTACCTGTTGGAAAAGAAACGCAGCTGTTACTCTACACATTGTGTGATGTATCTGTGATGCAGTACTGTACGTATACATGTGTAATTCATGATGAACTTACTCAACATTCTTTGCCCAGTCAGGTGGTCGATCCAGTGTCATAAACGCACAGTTGGTGATGATGGTGCACATAATCACCAAGCTGAACAATTTGCAGGCAGTTGTCAAGGAAGTCATTTATTCTAGTGTTGCACAGGTAGCTCTTTTGAATCATTTATCATTTCTCAAAAAAAAACCTACCAATTTAATAATGTTACCTTGGCTTATTAACAAATTGTGATCAGATATATGTTAAAAAACACAATATTTAGTGTATACTCAACTCAACATAAACATAATTAAACAAGTTATTTATGAGTCTTGCTATTGCTACATGGCCATTAGCATTAACAGCTGCTTACTGTACTTAGGTTGGAGTTCACATTAAATTTAATTAATTTACTTGACAACAGCTGTGTCAAGGGGTAGGAAATCAATGCCAATGTTGACTCCAATTTTGTTTCTATTTTCTAACACTAAATTCATCCTACTTCTCATTGTTTTCCAATACTGAGTCACTCTAATTTTGTTTCTATTTTTGTCACTTAATTTCTCCTACTTCTCAATGCTTTCCGATACTGAGTCACTGTAGCACTATGCCTGCCCTGGAGAAGCAGCACTGCTCAGAAGGCACATTGTAACACACGATTGATGATGATGATGGCTGAAGCTCTGGGTGAGACTGATGGGTAAACAGCTGTTACTAGTTGCTTACTGTGGCTTTGCAGCAATGTCAAAACTTAAGAACAGGTCCTTGAATGCTTATCATATTCGGATATTGATGAAAGGATATGAGTGTACAAAAATCCAAATTGATATTCTTCTAAGAAGGCTGAAGGGGCTCAAGAGGTACAAGGCAGGAGCGGCGTTGAAGCGGAAGATGACCTTTCCTTTGTTTAATACTATGAAAGTCTGAGAGGGAAAAGAAATATGAATGAATGATGAAATATTCTTATTTCTATTGTGACTTGTAGTTTACAGCACATCCACTTCAGTGTTGTATATGCTATTGAACCTCATCCACATCCTTTTAACTGGCCCTGTCTTCCTGTCATCTAAGATTCAAAGCCTCTGGCCAGATACACACAAGGATAACAGCTATTTCTCTGCACAACTCTCCTCCAGCATCTTATAGGTATTTAACTACAAATAATGTCTATGTTTAGGATAAAATCAAATAATTTGTGTTCATTCTCTAAATTAACAAAAGTTCAATGCATGGTGTTGTTATGATAATCTAGAAAACTCATTGACAAAATATTTCCCTTGTCAAAATCAAATGGCTTTACATCATGATGAGACAAAATCAAAACATGAACCATGATTCATCTGATTTATACAATCTTTAAACTGAAACACCTACTTTCTGATTACAGTAGTAGGGATCCAGGTCCTCCAGCGGTACGGAGACCATGCCTTTAGGGATGTCCCCATACAGGAGAGGGAGTGATTTGCCTGCCTCCAGGTCGTTGCTGGGCTTGAGCTCATTCTCATCATTGCGTTTTTTCTTCTCGCCCTTGGGTTTCTTGGCGTTCTCCTCGGCAATCCGTCCCTCAATGGCTTTGAGGGACTCACGACTAAAGCGACGGAAGCTGTCTGGACCTGGTGGTACAAGCAGCTGCGCCATCTTTTCATCCTGCACCTTCAGCGTGAACAGGTAGCCTCCAATATGAGAAAGGCCTGAGGGGTCAGAGCAGACAGGATGCTGACATGAAATATTATTCAGCTGACAAATGGTTGTCCTCTGGTTAATTCTCGTAATTGTTTTGCAGCGATTTCCACAACAAACTACATGGACTGCTTCAAAAGGGGGGAGCGGAAGGTGGATGTGGTTCACTTCTTTGGTCAGAGATCATCATCTCAGGAAGTGGCAGGCTAAAATGAGCCTAGAGATGGCTGTCATACACATAAATTCCTGCCAGCTGTGTTAAAATTAGATCTAATTATCTGCTCTTCTGTAGGTAAAATTAAGATTTGACATGACAATGATCAATTCCAGGTAAGAACCTTGCTCTTCTCCTCCCTCCCTCAAAATGAAAAGAGCCCACTCTTCCCTCAGAGACTGAGACAGAGTGGTGGGGGGGTGGGGGGTCCATCCTACTAATAGGCCTGACTGGTATGATGTGTTAGCCAGACCTTTGCAGTATTAAATATGAATGCACTACAGACTGCACGGCATCTCTCCGGGTGCCCTGCCACTGAGAGCTTTTGCCTGATCTGGATGTAATAGTGTAATAGAATACTTCCACACGCTGTGCTGTGATGCAAGAAATCAATCACAAACACACTGATCAATCAACCGCCCTCAGCACTGAGTTGTACATGCTTGTGATGTAATTGTAACAACAAACGGACAACTAACTACTGTGGTAAAAAAGGCTCAGAGTCTATCTATGTCTGATATAATATTTGGTTTACATGTATCAAACCACAGAGGCAGGTGAGTTGAACAGAGACACATAAAATGAAAGATAATTGCCTATTTTCAATGGAACTGAATGTGGTATTGCTGAAAAATCCTATCAAGTTGATGAGGACACTTCTCCAGTCGATTGCCTCCATATGCACAACATCATTGGTGCCAACATCAGTGGACGGAGAGGGGACCAATGACTGAACTGCTGAGTTAGTCAAATGCACTGCATGAGCCTTTGCAAGTACAAAGCGTTGGTTACAAATATTTGCACCTGCTGTATTACTCATCTTGCAAAAACATTTCATTGTCACAGCAGTATGTCTAATAGTGAAGGAACTATGCAACGACTTAAGATGAAAAATATTTTTCAATGAGAGCTTCTTGAAATCAGCTTATCTAAGATGCTAGCATGTGTTTACAATATAAGACACAGCATAAATGTATCTGTGTCACAGAAACACTCTACTACAGCAATATGTGTTTTCTAACAAAACATTTCACACATTGAAACTTCAACATTATTGGAAATAACTTTCCCATAAAACTCTGATTACCGTGATTATTATTTTAGAGCTGAGTTTCTATTACAGTATCAGTTTCACTGGCTTCATGTGTGTTTCAGTCAGTGATGGAGTGTTTTTCAAATATGCTCTCTTCTTCACGGCGTGGTAATGTATGGTGCAGTGGGTACTATGGCCCATATCTTTCTTCTGCACAGCTCTGATTTGTAATAATCTTAAATTAAGTGTAAACAACAGTCACTCCATGTGATTATACCTGCAACCAATAATTATTGAGGACTACATTACAACCATGGTTAATGGTTAAAAAAAAACGTCTGACAACTTTCTGAAAATCAAATAAAACAAACCTTGATCTGATGTTCACCCAGCAAGGTCAACCTGCAGTGACTAACCTCTGGTATGCATAATTCTGTCAATCCAGTCTCAACTCACACACAGCTTGAGATATCAACTGGCACTTTGAGGCTTCAAATAGGCCCACTTCAATTTATCTGCAACCTGTCGGCATCATGACCTTGGACTGACTTAACCTAAAATGGATACATTAGTTTCCACCAACTGTCGTTGAACACAATGTCAACACATAAGCTTGTTATTTGCTATTCACATTTAACTGTGTCCTGCTGATGAACAACTCACATAATGGGAAAGGAAGATTGGCCTGAATATTTATTACTTATTATTACTCATCTCAAAACAAAAAAAAACAAACTTGTTTTTTAGTATTTAAATGACAGAGGAGATGTTTGTAAGAGATTGTAAACCATTGCTTCAGGCTCCAAAATAAAACAGACTGAGCTACAGTAACGCATGGTAAAGCTGTTGAACACAACAAAAACGTCTTTGCATTTGTTTTGACAAAGCCAATTTAGAGCTGCAGTGATTAGTCTTGTCAATTTGTAAAAAAAAAAAATCAATTGGTAACTAGTTTTGATATTTGATTAATGATTTCTGAGTGAATTTACTGATAAAAAAAATGCAAACATTCTTGTGTTTTGACTTCTAAAACATGAATCCTTTTGGTTATATCACTCAGGTATTCTGGGTATATTAGGGGTTTGCAATGCTGGTCGAACAAAACAAGAGTGGCAGACATTCTTCACCATCCACAAACTATTTGCAGATTAAACAACTGACTGATTAATCAAGAAAATAATCGTTGACAAAATCTGTGGTTGCTGCCTCCAGAAAATCCACTAAACGTCAGAGTGGAATAAGGCATTATAATTAAATAATGATGCACTGTGTTTCTTATAAAGGGCCCTCTGACACAGAACAAGGTCTTAGGATTTGGGGGACTGCAGTGAGGGCCCCAAATCCCCCCAAATCCTGAGCCTTTGTTCTGTGTCAATAAGTGATCTAAAGTTCAGCCAGATGTAATATGAGGAGGATCCATCCTGTCAGAACTGGTCAAATCAAGTTGGTGTCTTTGAAAGTTTGCAGTCAGTTTTTTTTTTTTATTATCTCATACAGTGCCTTATTTCTTATATTTATTACATGATCATTGTCTGAGCACATGTTACTTATACTGATGTGTGTTTCTATGTCATTATATGTTTCTATGTTTATGTTATTGTTTTTTATCTATGTGATCCTATGAGCTGCAACCCAAATTGCACTCTAAAAAGTGATTCATGGGGTTAGTTTGTATAGCTCAAAATCAAGAGCTTTTTCTGCTTAAAAAATTAAGTTTGTTATGCATATACATTATAATGAGTTGATAACTTAATTTGATAAGTTGGTCTAAATGAAAATAAATAAAATTGTTGTAACTCAATAATACATGAATTTTGAACAGATATTTCTGCCTTAACTTAACATAGAGGTGTATTCAGTTAGCACAACTTAAAAATCTGTGTCTGTATTTTGTTAGAAGTTGAGTACAGGCTAACTGCTAGTACATGTTTAGTGAGAACCATGCGGCATGCCTGTTGGAAGCACATTGGAAAGACACCAGTGACCAGAGCACAGAGTTGGAGACACCCATTTGCAAACTTTACAGCTTGGTGAGTACAATCTTGACTCGTTTTATTCACAAGCTATCAGTACAGTTAGTAGGCTACAAGAAATCGTTTTTCACCACTAGATGCTGTGTGTTGACAAACAAATATTGTTGAGATGCCACAGGACTAGTTATAAGCTAGTTGTTAGAATAGCATGAGTGTGCACTGCCATTTCTTTGCAGTAGTTTGTGTGCTAATTGTATAAATTAGCATGTTGTACTTATCTGTGCCTTTTCTTTTTATTCAGATAAACCAAGAATTAAGACAGATCACCACTGTCAGCCTGCCCTGGAGTCAACATTCATGGGAAAATCAGTCTCAAGAGTATGACTGTCAAAATGTTCAGACTGTGTTCAAAAGACTGTTTTAAAGGGCTATTTTATATTGTAAGTTTCCTAATTTATTGTATGCTGTGTTCAAAATACTGTTTTAAAGGGATATTTTATATTGTAAGTTTCTTAATTTATTTTATGAATGCTACTTTTTTTTTTTTAAATATCATATACACTCAGTCCTGTTGCTGTAGAGTGAGATGCTGACTTGTCTTTGAATAAACAGTTAGATCAAACTGAAAGTTCAATGTGTGATATATTCTGACTTAGATAAATAAGTTCTTACTACTAAAAGAAATTGAGGTAAGAATTTCCATGGACATTTCTGAGTAGAATGAAATGAAAATAAATAAGTTAGAATAACTAAAAGGGGTAATTTTAACACAATTAAAATTAAGTTGGTTTGACTTAAATAAGCTTGTAGAGGACAAGGGAAATCATGTTGCTTGTACTTAAGTAATTAAGTTGGCCTAACTAGAGAAGTCTTGTGGCATGTACTTAATACTAGCTAAGTTGAAATAACTTAAAAATGTCCATGGAAATTCTTACCTCAATTTTTTTACGTTGAGCCAGCACATCATTTGTTAGAGTGTGCCCTTTGGGGCATTACTGTAAATAAAACTGAACTGAATTGAACTGAACAGTCAGCACGCGAGGGATTTCTGAAGGGCTGGTGTGGACGAGAGGAACAGTTGTAATGACACTTTTCAACACACATAGGGACTTGTGAGTATTGTTTTAAGGTCAAATCTGTCCTTTAATGTGAGGTTTCACTTCTGGTTCACGCTAAGATATACAGCACAGGGAAACGCTGCTGTACAGAATGCTGTAGCTCAGTTTTGGTCGACCTGCAGATGTGATGTTGACTTGCCCAGAAGGCCTATAACACAACCGCAAATGATCCAAGTACACGACTGCTGTCTAGTAGGATGACATCCATCAATCAGTGGTATGGGAACAACATGTTCTTTCAACTTAAACATACAGTATACCTGTATGTAGGAACAGTGATCACACCTCAGTATTTCCTGTGGGACCAACTCACTCACAGCTCTTAAGTGCTCACAGCTAATGCCTGCTGCTACCTTTTACAGACTAGGGGATCGGGATTAGATCTTGCTCATTCTGGGCGTTGGCAGATAGCTGATGATACCTTTTTTATGTACAATCTGTCTGGCTGCACTGTGTCTATCTCCTTGTGTGTGTGTGTGTGTGTGTGTGTGTGTGTGTGTGTGTGTGTGTGTGTGTGTGTGTGTGTGTGTGTGTGTGTGTGTGTGTGTGTGTGTACAGTCTGGCCAGAAAGCAAACAAGGCAGGACGATCTCTAATTGAGAACAATCTAATAATGATGTTGACAATCATGCGAACAGGAAGTCATCTAAGATGGAGTGTGGGCTAATAATTGCTGCCATGCCCATTAACTCCTGTAATATATTGCAGCCCATGATTTGCACTCTAGCCTCTGCCCATATGAACTGCAAGAGATCAATCACTTTTTTTCCATACACATCTTCCAACACTTACAGTCACAATACAGAACATTTAACATTATGGGAAAATGACAGAAACAGAAAGGATTCATATATATATATGTTATATGTGAGAAATCAATATACTGTAGTTACCAAAATATCATACACACTGTATAGATAGATAGATAGATAGATAGATAGATAGATAGATAGATAGATAGATAGATAGATAGATAGATAGATAGATAGATAGATAGATAGGATTTTAAGCAAAACTAGAAGTTTGTTTTTCTCAGCTAAAAATCTTTTTCAGATTTAAACTGACGTAATTGATAATAATAATAAGAATGAAGAGTTGTATCTGAGAAGAAAAAGCTCAGACACAACTTTAAAAGGTTCTTCTCCACTCACCATCAGTTTTCCATCCTCGGCAGGTAAACAATACCGTGGCCTAACTTCAGTGCGGAATTAAATGTTGTTTCAAATAAATCTGTTCGTCCGTTTACAACGTTTGACGCTTGTCCCGGCGCAGAACTGGTAATTTCCACGATTTCAACAGGAAAACCCTCAGAGAGAGAGAGAGAGAGAGAGAGAGAGAGAGAGAGAGAGAGAGAGAGAGTTTCAACCGCCCCACCGCGCGGTTGAATCAGAGAAGTGTGCTGCTGTGCTTCCGGATGTCCAAGTGGGGCAAGTGAGTGCAGAGATGTTGTGGTGGGAATCATGGTGCGTAATTGTCGGGATGTAGCCTATGCAATCTGGCATATATCAGAAACTAAAAGCTAAAGCCACATAATCAGATTGAGCTCTGAAACTGTGTGTGCGTGTTTAGCCTATGTGTGTCAGTGAAGATACAAAAGTTTATGGGAGCCTGGGAGTAGGCCTACACAAACTGAGAAAACTGGCCTGAGATCAGTGATAAAACAACACCAGAAGAAACACATCAAAAGTGCAGAATCAACTCGTGCTGCTGTCATGCAGCCTCAATGTTTTGCGAATGGATAGTAACACATCTCTACAAAGTTGATTGATTGCCAGTCATTCACTATGACTTTAACGCCCTCTGGTGGATACAGACAGCATTAAAAGAGACAAGCATTTACAAGGACCAATGACCAGTGACCCAGAAGTATCAAACTATGCAAAATTATGCTAAAAATAACACAAAACATTGATATACGATAGATTGTAGTGTACAAGTAGTGTATGACAATTTTCAAACAATAAGGCACATTTTCTCCCTCGCTGAACTGAAACAGATGAAAATTTAAAAAAAAAATTGAACAGGAAAATAAATAAATAAAAATAGAGGTAGCCTCTATTGAATTGCTAAGAGGGCAACAATGTTGTGTCCAGTGCTGAGATATGTAGGGGAACCAAATAGCGTACACACCTTCTAGGCCATTTCAAACAAAACCACAAGATATAAACATGTAGAGTTGAGATAATAGCATTTATTCATGTAGGTATTTGTAAACAATCATGCTTCCATTTAAGAAGCACTCATAACCCCCAGTTGTGAGCAAACAGATACAGACTGACTGTTATATAAATGGGTGCACATGCAATCTTGGTCAACACAAAAAAGTGTTTCTCTTTCATAAGACTCAACCCCCCAAAATAAAAGTATTGTTTCAGACTGAGGTTAACAATGTCAAAGAAAAATCACACATTTGGCTGCTTGTGTAGTTTAGCCTGTAGATATAGCCTATGATGTGTTATAAAATATCTATTTCCTGTCATATTTTTTTATTCTGGTGTAGTGTGTTTTCTCTGCAGTATGAACATATTCATATTCACCATTTCAAGAAAAGCAAAAATAACCTTCGGCCTAAATCTATAAAATTTCGCAAAACTTTCCATCTGCTCCCTTATTCTTTAATCATTTCCGTGGCTGCACAAAAGGCTCCTTTTAAACAGTCAGCTTTGCGGAATAATCCTTTGATAATACCTTTGATTCCAAATTTCCTTCCTTGCACGCGTCCATACATATTTCGGCATCAAATGCAATGCAACCTTCTAACGAGAGATTAGGCGATTTAACCGAGTAGTTATTTAAATTTTAGACTACTGAGAAAGTGAGCATTTTATTGCACCACATCTTTTTTTTCACTCGCAGTACAATGTAGATACGTTTCACCGACCAGAGGGCGCTGTTGAGGATTTTCAAAGGGCTTTAGTTGAGTGAAATTGACAATTGTTTTTACGGACTTCACCAAATTGAGTCACACCGCAGATATGTGAGAGTCCAACTCTGAGGAGACGAGAGGAACCAAACCAGCGACTCGCAGGTGCTCGACATGGCTCAGCAGGTATGGCCTGTAGATCTAAAAGTATGTTGATGTTGTTGTACAATTTGAATAGCAGAGGGATGCGTTGTGGTTTTGTTTCTTTGTTATTCATTTTATGTGCATTGCTTTCATATTTTCCAGGTTGACAATGAAGAAGGGACCCCAATAATTCCTCCGCAAAAAGTTGCTGGAGGAGGATCAATGACATCTGCGTCCTTCAATTTTATCAATTCAATCATAGGATCAGGAATCATAGGTAGGTTAAATATTCACTTCATGATAGCCCACATTATATTGTTTAACCAAAACAGTTCAATCAAAGTGAACGGCAATTAAAGATTTCAAGCTTTAAGTTATTGATTATTTAACCCAGTGAGTTAAATAATCAGTTGCAGTCGCTCATTTTTGTGCAACAAGGAGACGCTTTCATACCGTTAGAGCCCTGCAGTGGTAGACCCTCCGTATCATATGACTAGCGCCTGTTGCCCTCCCTTTCCCCTTTTAACTCCTAATATTTCTCCAACAGTAGCACGTGATCACCTCAGCCACAGCAAAAGATTTTAACCCTGTAATACTTTTTTGTGTTTTACATGACAATAGAATAATTTATTTATCTATTTATTTATGTAGGCTATTTATGATAAAATGTTACAATGTAGGCCATAAAACACATTTTCTTTACAGTGTTTAGTTAACATATCTCCTCAGAGTTTATCTTTTTAGCTCCATGCATTTAGTACCATGTCTTTCACTGCACACTATGAAATCTAGGTTAATTCATATGTCCTCACATATGAACATCTATAAATTTGTGGCCAGGAAAGCAGATCACAAAATGTCAAGTTCTTTGTTTCACTGACATCCCACTGTCAGATGATCATTCATTGTTTATTGTTTATTGAGGATCCCCATTAGCTGACGCACAAACGCCACACTTGTCTTCCTGGGGTCCTTTTCAAAAAGTTCAAAACAAACACACAGATCCAGTTACAATAAAAAGAAAGAAAAGAAAAAGAGAGTTCTCAAAATGGTAACATAAAAGACTAACTCTTGAGTCTGAAAAGTGACTTTACATGTTTCTTAAATGCTTTTTTACTTGGAATCGTCCTAATATTTAAAGGAAGAGTGTTCCATAACAAAATGGCTCTATATACAGTGCTTTTCATTGAATTAGTTCTTGGTCGTGGTAATGCAAGTAGACCTTGAGTTGAAGCCCTGGTACTGTAGTGGTGAGCATCAGCATTATACCAATCTGATTAGAAAGAGCTGTAGGATACTTGTTGTGAATAATGTTTCGAATAAATAACAATAAACTGCTGGATAACCTATGAATAACCTTCAGCCATCCAAGACAAGAAGAATGCATTCGGTCAACACTAGATCTACAATTTGTAGGAAACATGACATAGCAAGCACAAAGGTACAGAATGGCACACCTGAAATTTATATTGAATGTTAATGTGAACTGAAACATTTAACAGCCAACAAAGTCAATATGCTGGTTCGTTTCGGAAAGTAAATCCCAGAACATGGCATAATCATTTTACTCGGTGTACTATGATGATGTGTTAAATTTATGTTCATCTCCCAATGTGCAATTGTTGCATTCTTAAAATGTTTCTATCCCCTCTACATTCCTCAGCTGCATTGGTGCATAACCCCCCCCCCCCCCTTTTTTTTTTTTTTTACCTAACCAGGTTTACCATTTGCACTGAGCCAGGCAGGGTTGCCTCTTGGGATCCTGCTTCTGATACTTGTGGGATATATTACAGGTGAGTACAGTGAGAAACAGGTTTTACTATGAAAATGGAGATGTGATATCAATAACGTTATATGTTCATTTCATGGCAGACTACTCTATCATCTTATTAATCAAAGGAGGAAACCTGTCAGGGACAAACAGTTATCAGTCACTGGTGCGAAGCACTTTTGGTTTCCCGGGATTTCTTATTCTATCTTTACTGCAGTTCCTTTATCCTTTCATTGGTAAGCTATTCAAAGTACAATTGAGTATTATAATATATTACATTGTCATGTGTTATGTCTAATTGTTAATGTGGCCTGAAAAGTCATAATCTTTGCTTTGTGCTTATCAATGATTCTGTTTTCTTCTTCAGCTATGATTAGCTACAACATCACAACAGGTGACACTATGACCAAAGTATTTCAGCGAATACCAGGAGGTATGCTGCATATGGTTTATTCCACATCAGATAATAGCCTTAAATAAGCTGTGAAGCACTTATAAACAAAGTGCATGTTTAATGTATATGTTGTGATATCTTATGATTGCAGTTGGCCCCGATCACATACTTGCGGAGCGTCATTTTGTGATCTTGCTTTCAACCGTTGCATTCACGCTGCCTCTCTCACTTTATCGAAACATAGAGAAACTTGGGAAGGTAATGCTGCTTATTATTGCTTATTTGTCAATGTATTTTGGTAATTTGCAAAAAAGAAAAGCTGCCTGTAAAACATCCTTGTATGTTGCCAGGTGTCCCTTCTGTCAATGGTGCTGACACTTATCATCCTCATCATTGTAATCATCAGGGCAGCTACCTTTGGACCTCAAATGTATGATTTTGCAATTTGCTAATCCATTGTAGTTTTGGTTTAAATATTTTCATGGGGTTCTTTTCTAATGAATACCCACTAACATGCCAATATATATTTTTTAATGTTCCTCAATGACTGAATATAAATATCACTCTCTAGCCCCCCCACAGACAATGCATGGGCATTTGCAAAGTGGAATGCAATTCAGGCAGTTGGTGTAATGTCTTTTGGTGAGTTTGTCTGAATGATGCTGATGCTATTGATGGAGAGGCCCAGTAAGATTGTAATGTTGTTCTATGAATGCATACAAGTGTTAAAAAAATGCAAGCTATAACAACTTTACTGAAGTGGGCAAATGTTAAAACCATTTGCCTGGTGGCTTGTTGAAGAATGTTTCTGCCCCCTAGTGGCCAAAAACAAATCCCTGCAGCTGTAGGCCTAATCTAATGTCCTTAAATTGATCCTATCAAAGGCTCAAAGCCCATAGCTTCGATGCAGTGTGTTGTCTAGTCAGCATAAGACATGCAACACAGCCTGACTCTAAGTAATTTAAGGCTATTAATTTCATAAGATCACTGTCTAAATATGCCTTTTGTAGAATTGGTGCAAAGCATCTCTAACAACATCAGTTGTCATCACTGTATTATTGAGACTCTGTCCATCACTGGAGAGTAGAGAGCTGGGTCTTTTCCAGTACAGTGCTTTGTACATACATTGTGGTGAAAATGATGGCCTCGATTCAAGTGCCTTGATGATAATAGCTACTGTGCCACTGGTACAAAGGAACCCATCAGGAAAATACAGAGCAGTTTTCCCTGGAGTTGGCAACCTTTCAATCCCAAATGGAATTGATATGATTAATTTACTATCAAACAGAAAGACATGAAATGTTTTTTTAAAAAATCATCTAAATAGAGCAATAGTTTTCTGCATAACAGTACTTACTGGCCCTTGTGTGTTTATCTCTTTAGCCTTTATATGCCACCACAACAGCTTTCTTATCTTTGGTTCCCTGGAGCAGCCAACACTAGCCAACTGGTCTCGAGTCACCCACATCTCGGTTGGTTCTGCCCTAGTGATCAGTGTCGCATTTGCTGTCGCTGGCTATACCACCTTCACTGGCTACACCCAAGGTAACAATATAAAAACTACTATGGCACATATTGAGCTGTATGCGTGTTCGCTTTAAATATAATTTATAATACCACAATGGCATTTTGATCCGAATTTTCCACATTTCAGGAGACATATTTGAGAACTACTGCAGAAATGATAACCTGGCAACTTTCGGTCGCTTCTGTTTTGGCCTTAGTATAATAACCACATTTCCACTGGAGTGTTTTGTTACACGAGAGGTAAGTAATAGTCTCTCAACCTCAGACCTTAAACATTAACATATGTGAGCGTTATTCAGAGAGTTCGAGCCAGAGATGTGGCTTTGTTAACAAAATGAACACAAAAAGACAGCGTGGCACTTTTCACCCAGTTGCTCCTGCAGAGCTAACAGCACAACAGTGTCAGCTTAGAGGCTGTAGTTACTAGGTCCTCATCAGGATTTCACTGAGCAAATGCAGTGCTAATTAGGGTTATTTTTACTTGCAGTTGAGGAACAATTCATTTTCACATCGTTTGCCCTCTCAGGTGGTATCCAATGTCATTTGCAGTCGGGATCTTTCCAAAACCGAACATGTGGCCATGACCTTGCTCATAGTAGGGGTTTGCACATCGATATCTTTGGGCTATGACTGTCTTGGAGTTGTTTTGGAACTAAATGTAAGCCAAACTCACTCACCTGATCTGTGCCTATTTGCATGTGTTCATTTATCTATGTTGATTTAGTGTTTGTTTTATCTTATTGGTATTTTGCATCTATCATCCAGGGTGTTCTGAGCGCCACACCTTTGATCTTCATCATTCCAGCAGCGTGCTTCCTCAAACTCTCTCCTGGCCGCTGGCTTCAGCTTGAAAACCTGATACCCACCATCTTGATCATAATCGGCTTTTTTGTCATGATCACAGGGCTGACCATGACAGTCCTCTACCCTCAAGACTGTTCACACGGAGTGGAGATGTTCTACTGTGCAGATGCCAACGTCTCAGGCACTGCAGCACCTATGAAAGGAACATTAGCTGGATAATTATTCACAATACACCTTACATTGATAGTTTTTGATTGTTTGTTTTCCATAGTTTGAACATGGCTGGTTAGTGACAATGAAGGGAAATATTAATTCAACGTGTATATTGTGCTGACAGTTCTGATGTAGCAGTTTGGAGAAGCCATTTTCTGTACAATTATGTAGGGATTTTCCAAGAAACACTATAGTTGATTGTGCAGATACTTGATTTAAACCCATCAAACACCTTTATGGTGAGCTAGAAAGTCAACCACATCTTACTGGAAAACATTAAGTGCTCAAATTTACCAATAATCCAAATCCCAAATTCTGTAGAGAGCCAGGACCACATTAATGGAAATCACATGTAGAAGTAAAGCTAATGGTATGTAATGTTTATTTGTCCATATGTTCCATATGTATACCCATTTGCCATATATTGTATAAGGAAATATTCAAATTGTAGTTAGTTCTCTATTTAGGCTACTGTTCTTTTGGAATAATGTTGGTGTTTCTTACTCTTATTGTTTTATATAACACAGTGGGGAGAATTAGTCATGTTTCCGCCACAAGGTGTCACTGTAGACAAATAAAACTGTTAATAAAAGGAAGTTCAAAACAACAGTACAGATGTCTTTGGTACGACTTATTCTACAATCAATTCACGTACATGTGTTATTTATCAAGACGTGGTAGGAGTGGAAGGTCGCTACGGTTGTGTACTCTTGCCCCGATGTGAACCTAGACACGATACCGTCTTGCCAAATGCCTCAGGCTCGGGATCCTGGAGGGAAGGTAAACTGGATCAGAGAGACGCCCCACTCCTCCGGGCTCAGCTCTGACACACAGTGTGCTGGATGTGCAGAGGTAAAGTTGGCAGAGTTTTGCTCGGTGTCGGGAGTGAAACGGCTTTAGGTATGCTCGACTGCTCAGTTTAAAGAGGAGGAAAATACTAACTAAACTTCGCTGGAAGGGAGGGGTTGCGTTAAACGCGCAAAACACCGACTTTAAACGGAATTATGGATCGTGTATCCAAACATCTGTGCGTCCAAGTAACGTTGCCCTTTTGAAGACTGATGGAAGTTGACATCTGCCTCGAAAACCATCTGCATTCATGGTAAAGTATAATTTCTTACCACTTGAAGTCATAAGACTTTTCCTAATGAAAATACTGAAAAAAAACAAAAAGGTTCATATGACTGAAGGTACTGGTGACCTCATGTGGGGTTCGCCCACATTTCAGTATTTCTGCGTTTGCATCACTTGCAAGCAGCAGGTCAGGTTAAGCTTTTACAACATGTGAACTGCTGCAAAAAATGAACTGTGCTTCCTGTTTGTATTTGACTAGTCCGAGGGATTTTGTTAAACCAATGAGCTTAGTCATGGATGATCATGGATCCCAGCCCCATCCACGGAGCTCTGGTCTGAGGTATGTAACTGTCATCTTCATTCCCAGCTGTCATTTCTGTGAATTGTATCTGCTGACGTTACAGAAAAATGTATCTGATCTAATGGGGCCATGTGGGTTTAATAGCCTTTTTTGCTTTAGAAATAGTAATCACAATTGAATAATCCAGGAGACGTTGTTTGGAAAATAGCATTTTAAAACTAATCAAGCATTAAAATGGGATAAAAAGGCCTGGAAATGCAAGTGTTTGCATATTATACTGTGTACAAACAGCATGTGCCTCAACAACAACTGGAAGCAGGGAACTGATCAACTGATCTCCTGATCAAACTATTGAAGCTATGAGCATAAAGCCGCCATTGAAAAATAATGCATCATATACTCAACTTTCAACTAACATTCCTTTCACTCAGTACATCTCAGCGAAGTTGCAGTTGTTGCAGACGCCTCAACCTTTGAACTCCCCTCATTTCCTGCTCTCAGAGTTTTACTGAGAAATTGCCATGACCATATGTAGAGGTCATGGGAAGTATTTTGCAGGCAAAACATTCTGCCTCCTGTGTCTCTCTGATGAGCCTGATGTGTCTTTCCCTTATGGAAATCATGCATTCGCTTGGCCTGAAGCTGATATTCTGTAAAATGCAGACTCGCCATGTCCAAAAGTCAGAGAAATTCACTGTAAAAAGTGCTGAGAGTAAATGACATGATGGAATTTCCCATCAGTTTTGGTTCAGGGACTAAGAGATGATGTCAGCTGCCTGTATTCCAGTGGTTGGAATCATTAAAAAAAAAGTGAGTTTCCAGAGCATTTTTTTTCTTCACAGAGTATCTACTCACTCCTTTGGCATTCAGGGGCGATCTGCCGAGTTTTTGAGATATAAATTAGAGGTGAGAATTTGAACCTATGATACTTTCCAATCCAGTATTCCATGCTAGCTAAGTTTCCAGTCCTGCCCTGCATACTGTAATTTCCCTTTTTTTTTTGCAAAAATAGCATTCAAGCACATCATATAGCTGCACTTACCCTAGAAAAAAAATTCACCCTCTTGGTGTGACTTGTGTTCATATTTCATAAGTATTTTGTAATCTGGGAGCACAGCCACACTCCTTGGCAATGAGGAGCAGCAGACTACCTAAATCTCTCTGTGGGTTGGCTGTTATTTGGAAAAGTAAATCACTCTCTTCCATAAGCTGCTGGGGTGTGGGCGAAGACACATGTTCTCTGTCTTATTTGTGGCTTCTTATATTTGGAGCTAACAGACCTGCTGCCTTTCACTTTTTCAAATGCAGTCATATGTGACGATTTCATATGACCCCCAAAGCTACGCTGCATTTGCAATCCAAACACTGACCCTGCCAGAATCAGTCTGGGCGGGCTGTTCTTCAACCACTGATGCTGCTTGCGCTCCAGCACACATAGTATATTATTTAACATAGTCTTAACAACATCACTGAGTATGGTTTCTTTCTTATGTTACACTCGGGGAGGGGGTAGTTAAAAAAACTAATTTCAGCAAACCTTTATTTTGCTTATTTTTGTACATGTTAAAGACGCATTTTCATCCATTCCTATCTACTCCAACAGTGCTTGGAACTTGGAGCTCTGCTAATTGGACACACCTTAAACCATGATCTCACATGGCTGGCCTTCCTCAGGGCAGAATGTGGAATTAGTTAAGGTATTGTGAATCCCCACAGCTGTTTCCCGACATGCAGGCAGTCCAAGGGCACAGCTGCTCACATGAGTCCACAGATGAAAATCGTGGCAAGATTGACTGGTCAGATTGAGATAGATGAGGAGGGGTGGGCACATGGAGTCAAAACACAGTGACTACAGTCACTGGTGGACAAATCACAGGGTCTTGAGTGGACAGAAGCACATTACAATATTTTCTCATGGAAGCTATGCTCAGAGACAACATGACTGTCTTCATTCAGGACACCCTATAATTCAGTCTACAGTATGCTGCCCTCAGAAAGCCCACACAGATCATCTGTGGTCCAAAATGCAAGATAAAGGATGTCATTCAAAGATACCCACCCACTAGATGCAATAAAGCAAGAGGAAAATCGGCATTAAGGCCCAGCAAGCTTGTCCTGCTAATGAGCTGATGCTGTCTTTGAATACTGGGACATTTGGGTACTTTCTGCCTCACATGCCAAAACAGACAAAATGGCAAAGAACCAGAGCACAGGGAAGAATGGCTTGTCTTTGTTACCACTCTGAAGCCAACGCATTGACCGTAAATACCAGTGAAGATTCTCACTGGACAGTTATAAACGCAATGAAACACAGTTTGTTGGTCATTATAGCAATTTTTTTCTTTTTATCTCTTAAGTAGACATTATGATTACATATTTATATGATAGTGATGCGGTGCACAGCAGCCTATTTAACAGATTTGCTCTACAGACCCTGTCTGTACACCGGCTAAATAGAATGGAAGTCTTGGCCCCTCTTTGTTTCTGTCTTCCAGGGCATAACAGTTGGATGCCTCCCACTCTCAGCCTGTGTAATACGACCTTACATGAATAAGTCCTTTGTGCGTTCTCAATAGGAACTTTTATTTATCTCCAATAACACTCAAACATTTTATGTGACAATGGCACAAATGGCTTTGATTTGCTTGACCTTTATTATCAGTGTTTGTCTTGTTCAGATGAGATAATGTATGTGTACGTGTAGATATGGTCCAGCCAATCCTGTCTGGCATTGGACACGCTTCCTAAAATTCTGTTTAATAAGGCCTCGAGAAGCTTTTCGAGAGATTATCCAACCAATAACAAGTCATGGAGCCAAGCTTTAACCGTATTAGCACCAGAAACATTGGATGCAAGAATGGGAAATTGCACACCTTAAAATGGTTCACTAGGTGGCTCCATCTCAGTGTGTATGTTCATACTGTTGTATCCGCCCAGATGTTTCTGCACATGGGTATTGGAGCACTAGCTGTGGTGTATGAAGTGATGTAGTGAAGCTTCGACATCATCATCCTCTTCCCTACAATGTAGCAAGCTAATAAAGTGACACAAACAAACATCAATGAGCAGTTTCAGTGGGCACATTCACACTGACAGGAAGCAGAACAGAGTGAAGGAAGCAGAGCAACTTAGTGAAGTTCCGGTCACTTTGTTTCTATTACGTTCAACGCCTTTGAGGTGCTGCTTGTTGTTGAAATTCAAGTAGTTGATGGAAAAGTGCAAAAGCGCCTTCTTTGACCATGACTTTGACTTAGCAGGATGGTTGTGTTGATCTTGCCTTGAGATTGCATGTGAGCGATGGGTGTAACCCTGCTGACGTTAAGATAAAATGTGGAATTTTTCTTTCAGTGTTCCAGATCTCGAGGTCTCAAGGTTTGTGCAACACTGAATATGCTGTTTACACCATTAGCAGTGAAATAAGACACTGCATGTGTCTGTTTTAGCGCAGAATCTCTGTGTGTGCATGCATACTCACTTTAGAAACCTCAGTTCATGTGATCCGCAAAAGAGGGAAAGCATGCTGATTTGCCTTTGAAAGATGCCCCACCATGGACAATGACGCATTGTTTCAGATAAAGGAACACAGTGTGATAGTTGTAATAATGACCGAAGGTTGGGGGGGCGGCTTTCTTTCTCACTGAACCATTTTATCTTAATGTTGATGTCTCTTAAAAACACATTCAGTCAGAGGTTAGAGGAATGATTACACTTACACCTACAGTTAGACAGGACTATTTATGTGAAAAAAAGTGTGCAAACCCAAACCAGCTCTTCCCAGTTCACCTTTTCGATAGGTTTATTCAATTCAAAGTCATTTAATTTTGCAGAAACAAAAACATACATAATGTTCTTTCTTTTGTCTCACACATGTTTTTATCTTTTCGAAGCCAAAGTTTGTTTCAGTGAACTGTTTACACTAAGGATATTTGAGTTGCTCTGAGATAAGGTGAGGGTAATGTACCATAGCAAGCCCCAGTTCACAGGCTAGAATGATATTAAGGGAGGGTGTAAGAGAACTGAGAGATTATGCCATCTAATCTTAAATCCCATTACTTAACTGTCTGGACATAGTGGGCTGCTAGTTTATGGCTGCTAGTGGTACAGTAGTAGCACTGTTTAACATATAGTGCAAGAGTGAGCACCGCAGGGAGTTATAAGTCTGAGTGAGAATGAGGCGGGTCATGAAAAACGGATATTACACACTGCATTGAGAAGCTAGTAATGTCAAGATTGGTCCTACATAATGGTGTTAAGGACGCCTGCAGAGTTTGCGTTTAACCCGGCCTGCGCTGGAAAATGCCGTGGGAAAAAGTTTTTGTTTTGCCTACAATAATAAACAATATACATAGGAAGTGGGAAAGTTCTCACAGGGTCCCACTGCTCCTTTTCTCCCTAATCTCTTTCCATCCCACACTGCCGCCGCTCATGATAGTGCTAATGGTCTTTCCAGACCCGCTTTAAAAAGAGTTTACTCTGAGTGACCTCTCACCAAATTACCAGCTGTGGCTCTGGCCCTGTGTTTTGTCTTTCCTCAGGGACCCCCTCCACTCCACTCCACTCCACTCCACTCCCCACCACCTTTCAACTTCTTAACTCCACCCCCCACCCTGCCTGCATCTACACCCTTCAAGCATCAGCCAACATAACCACCTTATCGTCCGATGATATTTGGCGACTGTGTTTGTAGAGTGGGATGCACTTTCTCAAGTGAAAGTGTAGGGCTGCTGATAAAGGACAGGCAGTCGGCACTTATTGAATAATGGAAGGTCAGATTGATTGCTTCCGTACCAGATGGCGTATAGTTTCCTAACCCCGGCTATGGCTATTCAATTTCCACCAAGCACTTGAATCTAACTGAACAATACAGTGAACAACATTCATACAGTATACTGACAGGTCTCAGGACAATGGATATAAAACTTAAGTGATTTAATCTAACATTTATTGTAATAATATAGGGCCCTAAAGTTCCTCTAACTCCTTTTTGGATGCAAAGTCTTCCCGTTCTTTTATTTACTGTAGATCAAATCCTTTTCCGATTTTAATCTGTTGATTAAAGAGACAATGTAAACAGTAATGTTTCCAAAGGCAGAGTTTCCCAGTATGAATCTGTTAAGTGCAAGGTGCTGACAGCATCTTTTCACAGCCTTTATTAATAACAGTACCTCACTGTGTCCATGAGTATCTGTGTTGACTGTCAAGTTGTGTTTTACTTGCAGCTTTTTAAAAAGAAAATAACTTGAATGGTGTTTGGACATACAAACCGCTTACTGTTTAGAAATTACATGTTTCGCACCTTTGTTTGCCAGAAACACTGTCATTGTCATTATGAGCTCAACCAACAGGCCTTGGAACATGATTTTGGAGTGAGTCATTTCTGTAAAAAAGGAAGGTGTGGTTTGGAGAAGTTGGCAATGTTTTTCACTATGAAAAGCAAACACAGGAGAACTACCTGATTAAATTAGGGAACGGGGAGGAATCCAAGACTGTAATGCAGATAAGAGTGTGCTCTCCTTTTGCTCTGATAATCCTATCATCACGAGTAGAAATAAAGCTCATTCATGATTAAAACACATCATGATAATTCAGCATATTTACTCTCGTCCTCCTCACTCCCGTCACCATTGTGAGCCCACGGTGTGTTTGCGGCCTGTTTCAGTGCACTGTTGCTCCACTGTAGCCCCTCCCACAGGTTCATGTCAGCACAGGGAGGCAAAAAGCTGCTTACCTTTCTGCCCATGAGTGCAGGGGGGCAGGGGGTGGAGTGCTACTGGTACACTGTGCTCTGAAGCCAGGAGACAGGAGAGGAGACAGATTTCTGATGTCATAACTTGGGCGTGCCATTACGGTGGGCCATTTTTTCAAACTACCTTATAGAGTTCAGTCAGTCAGATACTCAAGGGAGATACGCAGCAGAATGAAGTAGATTTGAGTGGAAACAACCGTGGACAGAGGTAAGAGTGTGGAATGAAATGTTGGCAAAGTGCGAGGAAAAGCAGCTCTGTGACACCTGCTCTCCTAAATTTGTGGTTTTCATTGTTATGGCTATAGTATTATCTCTATAGCTCAGCAGTGTAGTCACTGACTTCTTCTGAATGTGCTGTATAGGACCTTAAATTGCGTTTGTCTGCCTATATAATTTCTTTTGTTTTCATTCAGACGGTTAGCCGTCTATGTGTTTTGACTTGAATAGGAGGGTGTGTTGGACTCGGTGCACTCCGGCATGTTTGAGCCTGTACACATGACTGTACAGCTAAGCTAGTAAACTACTGTTTTCTATAGTTCTGGCAGTGTTGTGGTCACTGGAGCATTGAATTGTTGCTCTTGTGTCTTAAAATAATTAGGGTGTTGTCTGAAAGTGTAACTGAGCAGAGGGACTCTTTCTTAGAGCTTGTTGATGTTTTTACACAAACCCAGCATGTACATGAATCCCCCAGGGGCCATCCAGCTACTCAGCAGCTGCTAGCATACCACAGTAGGCATTTTTACTAATCCTCGACCTTCTCAGGGTCTCAAAGGAAAGTTACATTTCTACCAGTTCCGGGCTGCTTCTGCTTGATGATTGTTGCATTTGATCCAGGATTTGCCTGAAGGGAATTTCATTGATTGGAAGGATACACATAGAAGTGAGTAAGAAGCTTCTGGTAAAAATCATGCCAGCTGGAACAAACTATTATAAAATGTCAGGAATTTTTAATATTCCTTTGTTCTGTTGCACTCCTGCTGACATTTCATTTTTTTCATTGATGGTGACCAAAGGGCAGCTCCACTATACTTAAGTCAAAGTTTATACACTTTTGTCAAATATCACTACACTACAGTGAAACTGATTGATCCAATTTATGGTAGAAGACAGAGTATATGATACCTAACTTCAATAAATGTGTTATATTAATCCACAGTGTATTTATATCATCTAATGACTTTGAAGCAATCTACTAAATGCCCTGACTTTGTAGAACCTGTGAAATAAAAGGTTTGTAGAATGTGCCCATAGAAATAGAAATCTCTATAAAAACACTATTGAATCGACCGTATCTTTTTTGAAGTTTGGTTGTGGTTAACACAGCAAACATTTAAAACAAAAGGAATCTTTCTTTACGTGTTTCAAACATGAGTGTTATGGTGAGGAATCCTCTGCCTCATCTTTATCTGATGTAGCATCGTTAGATCTCTGCCAGGTACAAACTGTTATAACATGACTGACAGTGTACGAGTTGGCTGTGGTTTTTTCTCCTGCAATGGAAGCGGCATGTGATGTATCACATTTTCAAAATAAAACTAAACTAAAGCTAGAAGCTCTTATTCAAAGATATTAGTACTAGTCTAGTCTTAGATATATCGTGTAGTCCAATCTACAATATTTCTCTTTTAAATGTAGTGAAATAAAAATCCTATGATATCAGGTTTCCACAAAAAAACTCAGAAGAACAGATACTCGGAAAATATACCTACATTAAGTACACAAGTAAGTACTTGTTACTGTCCTCCCCTGGGTCTTTCCACCATTCTCCAAATGCTTTCTCCCCCTACTATCATTCTGTCATACACAAGCAGAGAAGTATTTGAAGTATTTTTACGTGAGAGGCAGCATCTGGATATTTAGCTGTCCTTTTGTTTTCCTTTATCATTTTGAAATTTGTCTGTAGTGATTTAGCTAAAGCTTAGCAAGCATATTTCAGCTTTTGAGGTGCCTTTTCTCACCTGTCTCCAGTTATGCAGCAGCTGACATCTGTTTTAACTGTTGCACTTATTCAAATCACAAGTCAATGGATGGCTGCAGTTTCATAGAAATCATAGCAAACCATCATAGCGTGCAGTGTTTATTTATCACTGTGCATATTTGAGTCCATTTGTTTGTGCTGCATAAGTTCGCAAGATTATTGTATGATGAAACGACAACAACGAATGGCACAATGACAACAGGCCTGTTATTTCCTCATGGTCTGTGATCAGGTCTGTTGGGCATGTCCTCTGGTAGGCTATTGAATGGGCTTGTTTGTGAGTGTCAGACCTCCCAGGGAAACCCAGTGAATAAAGCATCAGCACAGTCAAGCTTCAACACGTCTCCTCTCATTCAGCAACACATCCTGGGCTTCTGAAAAAAAAAACACCGGCCTGGACGGCGCAGACAAACCGGCCTGTGTGTCCATGTCTGTCACCTGCTCGAGGTGTCTTGATAAAATCACTGATGACACAGCTGTATAAACTGGACTGACCCTGAATCTGAGGCATGGCTATTGTATGACTTTTTTTATGTTAATCCATTTATTGTTTCTGTTTGGGCCATTCAAATTTACATATCACATGATGTTTTGTTTTTTCCCCAGTGAAAATCTCATAAGAAGTGTATCAATAAAATAAATCTATTTACAATGTAAAGCATTTGTAAAATGTGTGGAAAAAGAATTAGTTTAGACACAGTGCTAAAGGATTATAATCTTGTTGCCAAATAGACAGCCAGAGTCACGGAATCGGGACTTTGTACCTAGTAGAGACCACAGGGTAAATGTCTATTTTAGTAACCCTGCCTGTTGACATATGTGCAGTGAATTCATGGTCTTCATGGCCACGATTTGGATCCAGAGTCAGATCTGTTTATGTTATTTATCATTCTCCCTTCCTCACTTTTCTACATCCTCTGAAACAGTCCTTTTTGGGTTAAGAGGGGTTCTTTCTTTCTCAACACTTTAATATAAATCACAAGACATAAACATTTAGAGCACCACTCACTGCTGGTCCCTAGAGGTTGTGATGTTACACTTACAGTGGTACAGTAACATCCCATAATACTGTACAACAGTGTTGGATAAAATTAACAATATACTGTACAGACAGTTTAGCTGTTTTAAGAGCACACAGAGGGTTAAAAATCAAACACTGCTACTCAGCTTGGCATACAATATAAGAGCTATATTTGCCAAAGCGAATATTGAAATACTGACATTCAGATTGAAAACGATTAGAGATCGGCATTACATGGAGAGGAAAAACACAAAGATGCTGATTATCTCCAACTGAAGCAAGATTTGAATATACGTTTGCAAATATAGACAGAGTGGTCAATTTTGATGTTACAAATATATATAATTTTTTTTTTGACAAAAATATCAGAATGAATGCACATTATGACCAAATGGACAGCCACGGGTCAGCAGCTGTCAGCAGACTATCCCTGTGAGACGCTGGACTGGATTGATTTGTCAAGCTTACATTCAAAGTATTAGAGATCATTTGTTTAATCTCATTGCTTTTAATCTAATCATCGCAAGGGGTTATATCTTATCTCATAACTCACCACTGGCTCCAAAATGTCAACAAAACTGTGGAATTAATCATGGTTGGTTGATAATCCTTTTGCGAAAGCCTTTTGTTGACCAGTCACTCTTTTTCTCAAAAGAATAGGTTGCTGAATAAAAAATACAGCAGTATGTGCCATAACTTTGAACATAGTTAAATCAATACTGCATACTCTCCTTCTTTCCTCTGACGTCTACATCCAGTACTTCACTGGAACAAGTTTTGTTTTAGTTAAGTACTGGATGCAAATGGATCAATGATGGTAGGCAGATAGTGGTACATACTCATAGTTTCAGTCTTCCACATCGGTCCAACATGTGTAGAAAAACAAAATCAAAATCCTTATGAATACAATTTTAGTGACTGGAGGAGATGAATGAATGGATGAAAACCAAGAAAACCTGACTTTATAGTGTATTTATGGCTAATTTGTCACCTCACTGACTTCTGGCAATGTTGACTAATTAATGTCAGCTAGGTTAACACGATTGGGTGTTATGAATATGAAGAGTTCATTTGCAAAAGCAGATAACTCCGTTTTTAAAAAATTCCAGAATCTTCATTTTTAATTTTTAATTTACATAAGGTGATATCAGTCAAACCAAAGTTGAGTGACTTTGAGATGTAACAAAACAGACATATCTCAAAAAAATAAAGTTTTATTGAAAAGAATAATTAGCAAAGAATAATAACAAAGCCTCAGCTCATTTTTTTCAAAATGGCACTTATCTGCTTTTGCAAATGAACTCTTCATATGAACACATTTTTCCATATCGGAGAAATACAAAACTGCAAATTTTCTGAAAAACAAACCAAAAAAAAAAAAAACATCCCTTAAGTTTAACCTAATAAAAACCATTGTATTTGGCCCTTACCATACTCTATTGCTAATGATGCTATCTGCCTTTATAGTTGCTTTAATTTCAAGGTGCTCCAGTCTAAGGCACTGTGTTGCTCAAGTGTTATTGGTGCAATCTAAATAAAATGTCTAGTCAGTCAGTGAATGTCTAGTTTGAAACTAGCTATCTTAAGAAGTTAGGAAGGAATTTGTTCACAAACTAATTTGATTTAATTTACTTAAATTCAAGAAAGTATTTGACTCTTGGGGGCAATTTAAAGCTACACAACTAGAGCAAGACAAACAGTACACAGTAAGAAAAACAACGACATGAGGAAACAATGAAGTGCAAGTGAATAACATATTGGATTTTATTGGATTTAAGTAGAGATGGTGTAACCCACTCCTGAAACCACTTGGACCCCATTGCTTGTTTTAGCACCACTTTCTTTCAATTTATTTTTCAAGGCAGATCCCATGGCACCACTGCCACACAACTGTTCACTACTCATGGCATTTGGTTACTATCTGCATTAGATTGTGTATTTGTTCTGGCTACTGGTGGCTCGAAGATGAGCTGATAAACAAGTAGGCCTATGTGTCTGCTGTGTCCCTCTGCTTATTGCTTGTTTGTTTTTCTTCTGCTGTTTCTGCTACTCTTGCAATTATTGAGTGTCTTCCTCTGTGCTGCTGGAGTCTGGCTGACCTCTGATCAGCTAAAACAGTCCCCATGGCTCCGTAAAAAAAAAAAATCCCCTGACATTTGTGGATGTGACTGATGCAGTATCTGAAATAGCCCTGTTTGTGACCATCACTTGTTCCCTTATTGTTACATTGTGTTGTAGGACATTTGTGTTATAGAGTCTCACTGGAGAAGTTGAATAAAAGTAGATGATGGAAGGCACATACAGCAGGATATATGGTAAATATATAATTATTTCTGACACATGAGTCTTTAGGGCTTTAAGATAGCAGTAGCTACATGAGGAATAACATACTATAGCTGCCTAAAAATGTATGGGTTCAGCTGATCTGCTGAACACTCATTTCTTTCTAACTCCACAAAGTAAGAATATGCTCGTTTGAGCCTGTTGTTCTCATTGTCCTTCCTTTTGATTTTCCACAGCACACTCTGCTGCTCTTTGCACATATTATGTTGCAACTAGTCCACATGACCAAGAAATGAATCATATTTAAACCAGAAAAGTTCCCCTTCGAGACTAGAAAGAGTGACCATTTAAGTTTTATCAGGACATTATGATAATGAGTTTCCTTTCATGGTAGCAGAGAGTATAACAGTCAGTTTGTCCCAGCTCTAATTAGTTAATTATTAGCATAGAAATAGTTTACACATTTGTTTTTAAATGCCACTTTTGACCAATACAGGGTGCTACTCTTTGAAAATACCATTTCAACATCCGTGAATGAGACAACAATGTAAACTGTGCATTATAGTTTGTGTGTGTGTGCTTTTGTGTGTTTGTGTGCATTTTCATACATGTGATAGTCATAGTCTTTAAGGGCAGCCGCCCCGACTAATAATCCTATGCTAGACGTGCCTCTCTGGAGCCTGTGACCTTGCATTGCTCAGATTCCTCTGTTTGAATAAGCAGTGCCCCCACGTGAGTCTTTGCAGGCTATAATTCAGGGCACTGGGTCTGCAAAACCTTTTTTTTTTATCCTCCATCTGTGTATATGCTGACTAAATGAAGTGACAGTTGAATGTTTCTGAAGTTATGAATGCCTTGGCTCAATGGTGTTTCAGCAGAACAATGTGACCTTTGCTGACCTGATGTGTTCTTGTGTTTACTTTGTTTATTTCTCATCATAACATCTGCAGCTTTTCATTTCAAGTGAGTGGTAGCACAAAACAAAATGGATTAGAGCTAATCTCTAAACATTATAATGATTGTTTACTGGCAGCCGCCCTGCTTCTCAGGAGCATTATGATGACTTTTTTCACACATTTATTATGTGTTACTGTTTACCAGGTGGTAGCTTTGTTTTTCTTGGTGGCGTACCTGACGAGTCTGTAACTCTCACATGACTGTTACTGCTTTCTCCCACACTTTATTGACACAGTTTTATGGAATGTCAAGCCTAGACAAACATTAAAAGTGCACTTTGTCATAGTTACACTGGAAAAATTAATCCATGTTCAGTGATGGACAGGAGCATATACTCATGCTTCCATCACAACCATCTTTCCCACGTTTTACCCCATAAAACACACCACACTCTGTACAGCCACCAAGTCTCTATCTCCCATCTTATTATTCTTCTCCCTCACATGTCTGTCCATTCAAAGCCATTTCTTCAGGCTCATTGAGTAAATCTGTCCACTTGGTTGTCTTGTGACTTGTTTGCAAAGTGGACTTGAGCCCTTTCATGTAACAGTTTCACTGCTTTCTGAAACCTTAGGGGAAAATGTTTCCTTTCGTGCTGTCTGCTGCACTTTGATTTTCAATCAGTTTATTGTCCGAGATAGCAGAAACTGAACACACATGCACATGAGTGGAAAACCCAGTACCCAGTGATCTCTAAAGTGTTCGTTTGTCCAAATACAGGGTGTCGACCAAAAGCAAGGCGCCATCACCGCCAGGACTAAAGAAGCTGGATTCTCCAGGTTTCTCTCAGTGGTACCCAGGAAACCCTCATTTAACCATGGACCAGAAAGAGAACCTTATTGATAAAGACCTCTCTCTGGTTGTGGTTTTGCCTGGTGGAGTGGAAAAGATGACCACGGTTCACGGCAGGTACAGTCAAATCAAGAATCTCACTCACTCGTTATGTGTGCAGCTCAAATGCACACAGTTGAATATTGTGTATCGAGTGCTCACATCTGAGAATTGAGCAACAACTCAACAACATTTGTTCAGACTGAGCCTTTTAACAGTTACAGTTAAACTCCACAGCATGAGACTGACATCAGAATAAGTCATCACATAAACTTCAGTTCCAGTCAGATTGAGTCAGATGGGTGGAGTCTGAATGTGTGGTTTTAATTAACATTTGGAATGTGAGGCAAAGTGGATTGCATTTCTTTATTTCTGCTCTCATCAAATGATATGAGTGAGATTTAATGAACTTTTCGTTCTCTAATTGGGCGCTGCATTGAAATAAAAACACATAGAATAATTTATTTTCAACACTAAAAATTTATAGTTCTCTAAGAACAAGGTGTGCGTGTCCTTTCTGTGAGTCAACACACTCACTCACTCACAGCTCAGACTTTCCATCAACAGAGTTTACTTAAGATATCAGTATCTTTCTCACAATGCACACAGTTTACAAACAACCTTTCCTATGGATGTTTGGTAACACAGCGTCTTAAAAAATGACTGAGACTGAATCAGTGTGAGAGGATTAAACACTGGATTCTTTACCTTCTTTTCTCCCTCTAAACCCTGTTCTGAGGGCCTGCACGACTGAGTCAAAGCTTTATTTTCAGGATTAAGTTTAAGGCATTTTAACTGTATTATCAGTGTTTGGAAAGATTCATGCAGCTACTGTTGCTACTCTAACTCACTGTAAATTTTTCTTATGTTGTTTCCAGACATTCAGCACAGTTAGGGCATAAAATCAATTAACGTACCAACCAGTGAAATCAGCAACCATCAAACTTTGCTCAAATCAAAGCACAGTGAATTGTTAAACCAGACGTTGCTGGTACCAATGTTTAATAAGCCGTTATACATGTTTTCAAAATTGCTTTTTCCAGAATGTTATATTTTCATTCATCGTACCTACTTTGCTTTTCCCCTCTGTGTCTTTCAGCAAACCCCTAATGGATTTACTAGTGACGCTTTGTGCGACATATCACCTGAACCCATCAAGCCACACCTTAGAGCTGGTCACGGCCAAAAAGAGCAACATCAAGCTCAAGCCCAGTGCTCTCATAGGAACTTTAGATGCAGAAAAGATCATACTTAAACCTAAAGGGGAAGATAAAAATAAGAAGACTAGTCCTCAAATGCCCGAGGTACGTTGAACACATCAGATGCCATGCTTACACATACAGGAAATACCGCTTTTTGCTGTTCATGATGAGTAAACTTGAGTAAAAGTTGCACATTTTGTGTTCTCCAGGCAACTGTGCGGATGGTTATAAACTACAAAAAGACCCAGAAAACTATACTACGAGTCAATCCCAGAGTTCCCCTGGCTGAACTTTTACCAGCAATATGTGAGAAATGTGAATTTGACACAGACACTACAGTTCTGTTGAAAGATGTCCAATCACTGACCCCTCTGGACTTGACCAGTTCACTTAGTGATTATGCAATAAGGGAGGTTTATGCAAGAGACACAAAAGGTAAGTAGTAATGCATTCAAATATCATATTCTGACATAGGAAGCTTTAGCATTTTAGTCCAGTATTTGTCATACATTACCTCTGTTAATGTTGTATGTATTTTTTGTTGTGCACTACATCTTATTCCTACTGGTTCTGCAGGACAAACTGATTCTCCTGTGTGTCCAGCCTCACCAAGCCATGCAGGTAGTTCTGTTTTTGAATTGTATGATCAGTATCAACAGCCCAATTATATTTCTGACTAAGAATATCTTACAATGGTTTTTTTTTCTCCCAGGGACAGTCATGCCAGGCAAAGATAAAGATCAGAAGGAGAAAGAAAATAAAGGCCTCTTCAGCAAGTTTAGAAAAAGCAAGAAGAACTCTGAGCAGGTAATGCAATTTTTTGCACTGATTATGAGCTACTGTAAGATACTGTATAAAAAAGAAACTTTTAACATTCAGAGGGAGGTTTGTGTACTTTGGTTTGCCATTGGTTGACGTGCACTGTGTTGTTTGGGAACAGTCCTCTTATCATGTTCCGATTGGATGTTTGTTCTTTAAAGGCAACGACGGCCAGTGCCCCGGCTTCTCCAGTGCTCGTGAGCAAGCCCCGTCCACTCAGCATGGCCCTACCTAGCACAAATGCATCGTCGCCGCTCAACTCTCCCACCATCTCCGCCGATGCTCCAAAGAAGAGACGTGCCCCCCAACCCCCGATCCTTGTGTCTCAGAGCTGCTCCTCTGACCCCAGCGTTCGCAGGAGACTCAATTCTGAGCCTAACTCACAATTGGATGGTGACCAGGTGAGTGGACTGAATCTTGAGACTCTGAAGACTATAATGGTAGAATGACAGTCATAAGATTTCTATGTTTAGGTGTGTTGATTATGTAACTTCATTACATCTTGTTTACACAGATGACTGGTTTAAGTCGTGGGTCCTCAGCAGAGTCTTCATTGAAAAGAACCAAACGCAAGGCTCCTCCGCCCCCCACGTCCCCTAGTGCTGTTGTCCAAGAAACAGTTCCTCTAGATGAAAATGTGCAAGGTTCGTCTTAGTTTACATTTGTGCCGGTTTGTCAGTGTTTCATGAAAGACTTACTCATTTGGGTTTTGCGGGGTTATTTTTAATGAACATTTCAATTATTTTAGCTGCTGTGTTGAATATAAAATGTTGCCTGAGGTGTGATGTTTTGTCATGTGTACTTTAGCCTCAAAGACACAAGACAAAGACAGCTCCTTTCAAAATTTGCAGCCAGATCCCACAATCTTTTTATTGGATTTGACTCTTGTGCCTCCTAGTGGTCACTCTTGAACAGTGCTTCATTTGTGGCAATGGTGATGGGAACCTGGAGCAGACACAGTTATTCATTCAAATAGGGTTTGTTTAACTCTTTGTGCTCTGCTTGATCTGTGAATCAGAGTTTATGCTACACTGGTCCTGCCTGCGTGTTCGCTGTTTTGTCACTTCTTTTTCCATCTACATGTGTTGACTGATCCGACAGGCTCAGCCTAATTATCCAATACAAGAGCTCTCTTTATTTAATTTGACATGAAGTTTATTCAGGTGTCTGTGGTGTCTGAAAATCCAAACCACAGTCAGATGTATGAAAAAGGTTTCTGAGAGGAATGTTTATTCTACACTCTGAATTACTGTACGGGCCTGAATTATTTGGTAGTTTTTCATGGTTGGGTATAATTAACTTTCCTGTGATTGTGTAGACACATCTGACCCTCACTGCATTGCATTGTCCTGTGAGGGAAACTCTACCCATCCTGTATACACAGCAATTAAAGGGGGTGAAAATGTTAAAGTTTTTGAATTATTTTGAACTGAAGTTAAATAAACAACATAGTCAATAGATTTTAGTTTATATAATTGAATAGTTGCTTTGTGCACTTAAAACCTTAAACTGGGTTGTATTCATGGTCTGAGTCAATACACGCAAATAAGAGCAACTTGAAAAGAAGCATTATGTTCTCATTTTATGGGGATGGTATTCAGCCTTTTAAATAGTTATGGTTTATAATATTTATTTATATAATATACAAAGTATATATAATACATATAATACCTATGATTTCTGTGTATCTATTTATTAAATTGATTATCCTTATTGAGTTTTCCAGTGGCCTTGACCACCATTTGCTAAGTTTGAGCCACTCCATCAAGTGTATTCTGATTGGACATTGCAAGACTGTATAGCAATCCCACAAACGCCCTGGTTCTTGTATATTCTATACTTGCACTTCTATTCTGTCTTTTTTGTTGTTGTCCAAACATGTGTGTTGTCACATCAGAACATTTCCTAGTTCCTTTATTAACCAGTGGCATATCTCCACAACCTCATAAATAGAAAATGTGGTCTTTGGACATTTTACGACTCGAGTCTGCATGTATACACCACCATTTCCGCCCTCCCATTGATTTTTCAAACACTAAGTTTACAAAGAAAGATCGCCTCCTTTGCTTTTTCCTTAGGAGCCCAGTGTGGCTCAGTACACACTGAGATCAGAGGCTGAGAACAGTGAGTTTTGTTTAAACAGCCTTGAAATTCCTTGTGCTCTCTGCTCCTGGGTGATGCATTTCCTCCATGTGCTAAATTAAGAACCGGACAAGAGGGAATAAGATGCAAAAGATTATATTAAAGGGGCTTTGCTCATCGGTAGAGCCTTTTTTATTGGAGAGGGGGGATGTGTAAGCCCTTGAGATGAATATGTGGCACACTGAAGTTTGTTGTGATTAAAGTTGTAAAATATCTTACTAAAACAAAGCAAATATAATGACTTAAAACTGTTAAAGGACTTTTGAAATCTTGATCATTTAAACAATTTTCTATACATTAAAGTTAACATATGCCCTTGCCAAGAGTTTAATTTGATGTGGGATATTCCACTGATCATTTCTTGTTGTGTCTTGTGTAAAAGTGAATGGTGTTTGACTGATTTCCTTTGTGATAATGTTTTACAGGAGGTTCAGCCGCTAACACACTGGAGGAGATAATGGAACAGGAGGAGACACCTCCTTCTGTAATGTCTGCAACTGCTGGTGATATCCAGGCAGAGGACAGCAGCCTCAGCATGTCAGCTGATGTCTCATTGCATTCCCAGTCCCCAGATACTGAGATAGTGAGCACAGCATCAATGGAGAGCAGTGGGGAAGATCAGTCTCCTGATCTGTCCTCAGATGGCAAGTACGAACTCTAGAAAGACCCCTTAAGTCTGAATTATGTTTTACAATGGCATTAGCAACACTTTTAATTCTTTCTATTTGCATGATTTGTTTTTTACAGTCATCTACAGAGCAAAGGGAGTGATTCCGCAACTCTCAGTGATATGAAGACAGCTGCTGGCACAGACTCATCTGAACTGGCAGACATAAGTGGGTTTGTTTCGAAAGTGTTACTTTTATACCCTTTATGCAGATATGTGCCAAAGTTGCCTAGGAGTACTGTATGTCTCAAACTTAGCCTAAATGGGCTGGGTCAATGCATTTTTGCTTCTTACAGAAAGTCAATATGTTTTTCTCCCCTGTATAGATGGTGAACCCTGTCAGGATGAAAATGTAAGCCAAGAGCCAGTCTCTGAAGTTGAATCCTGCAGCACTGCATCCAGCTGCCTCCAACAGCCTGAAACACAGGCTGCAGAAGCACAGGCCTGTGTTCAGACAAACACTGAAACCCTCCGGGAGCAGACTGACAGGTTGGTGAGCCCAGTGGCCATCAGCACATCACGCCCCATTGGAGAGGATGCTCAAGTGCAAACAGATTTCACAGCGCTGCCTGTGCCTCCACAACAACAACAACAACAACACATGGACGAAGTTCCCTCTGCAGCTAATGCGCCCGCTACTGAATCAGCAGGGAAGAGCGATGCGGCCACTTTGACGCACGATCTGGACCCGCCTGACCTCGAAGAGCATGCCTTATCCCACACCTCAGAGACCTCAACACCAAGTGTTCCTGCCACAACTAAGACTGTTCATGCCACAGACTCTGAGCCAAAGCCCAAGCCTTCCAACGAGCTGACAAGGGACTACATCCCCAAGGTGGGGATGACAACGTATACTATTGTGCCTCAGAAATCTCTGGAGAAATTGAGATATTTTGAAGTTGCTCTGACACTGGAGGCACCACCGGCAGCTCCAGAAGAGGAAATTAACATTGGTTCTCTTCAGTTAGAGGAGAGCACTGCAGCGCAGGGACAGACGGAGGTCTCGGAGGAGAAAAGAGAGCTGCACTCTACTGTACCCAGGGAAGACTTACTGACTAGCACTGCTACTACTCAAGACACTGTTAATGGAAGTATATCGGAATCTCCTCATCCCTCATCACCAACCAGTTTACCTAAAGGAAATGACACAGTCCCATCCTCTGCTAATGGGGCATCTCAAGCAGGTTCACCAACACAGGAGGTGAAAATTCCACCCGCAACGAAACCCAAGCCTGGTTCTTTCCGCTTGGCACAGCACAAAAAAACACCTGGGTATTACGTAACTTCAGCAGCAGAGAAAAATCTGAGTGTCAGTCCTGGCTCTGGCCAGAGGGAGGCTCAAGGAAGTACAGAGAGAGCAATGTTGCCACCCCCTCCTCCTCCTCCACCCACTGTGCTAGAGGAAACAACAGGGGCCGCTAACATCCAGCTGAGCCCTAAAGGGGATGACAAGAATGTAGCCGTCATGCGAATGACTAGGCAAAGCAGTTTGCCATGTAAAGAGCAAAGTGTGGGGTTAAGCTTGGAAAAACTAAGAAGCTTTGCAGCTCCTAGGCCCTATTCTCCTGCTATGCCGTCACGCTTTGCCCAGGCAGTGTCCTCTGCTGTGAAACGAAGCCAGTCCTTATCCCATAGTCCTAGTCCACCCCGCTCGCCTGTTTCCCCAGTGCTCTCCCCAGTAACAAAACGCCCACCAGTCACAGAGTCGAAAGGACTGACAGAGCTCAAGGTGAGTTGTGATCGCAGGCGTACATTGAAATATCTAAATAAAGATGAAAGTGGCAAAAGGTTATTTTCTGCTCACAAGACCACTAGTGCGAATTTTTTTTAAATACTTTTAAAACTCATACTCTTGATATATTCATGCTTGCGTAGGAGAGCACTCTGCACTGCTGATTTAAGCACTTTTTTGGTTAAAAAGTTACACAGGACAAGAGTGTGACTTATCCCACTACCACTTCAGTTCGTTTTAAACTAAAAACCACTTTCGTAGCTGCTCTGCTTTTTCTTTTCACTTCTGTCTCAACCATTTACTCTGACCACCGGTGAATTATTGAGCATTATGAACATAATATAAAAGTAGCAAAATACTTTGTAATAGTTCCTTTGACCCTGACTTGAATCATCCCAGGGTTAAATATAAACTACTGCCTGTGTTCCCAAGCCCTTCAAAAGTGATAGTGGTGGGCTTTAAAAAAAAATTCATTATTCTGTTTAGTTCATTTGAAATTAAGGATCAAGAGGGTGAAGGTGCATCAATTTGTCCAATAATGATAATAAAAGAGAAAGAGAGAATGAGGGGTGGCAGTAGAATCAAAAAAGAGATGAGGGGCCAAACCAAATAACCATTCAGCCATTTTTAATTATATCAGCAGAATACTCGTCACATAATAGATTGAGTGATGAAGGCTGTATACTTCATGACCATGTAAAGTACTTTGTGTTGCATCTGTGTATGAAAAGTGCTCTATAAAAGATTGATTGACCCATTGTTATGTGAGCTTTAGGAATGACCAAAAGAACAAAAGAAGCAGTATTATAGACTACAAATATCCTCAGTTTTGTATTTAAAACAATATAGAATTAGATTGTCTAGTATTAGATACGCTCACTAAAGACAAGAATACCCAAGTGCACATCATGTAGCTCAATGTAAAGCCTTGCAAATTTTGAATTTATACACTGTTGCAATCTCCCTGTGCCACAATGTCTTAAATGTAAAGTTTTCACTCTGTGTACAAAGACAACATTCTCATGTGCAAAGCTCACAATATGGTTGCTCGAAGAGTTTTTCATAATGTGTGCAGGTCAGGAAATAGTTCACATACTCCAAACAAATGAGGAGAATTGCTGAGTTTAGCTATAATGCAAAGTCCCTTCAGCTGTGCGTGTGCAGGCCACAAACTTGACTTGTAGAAACTCTGCATTTACCTTTGTTGGGTCCAATCCATTTTTATTGGCTCTTTGCCTCTGTATGCACAGCAAAGCCTTCAGTGACTGCATACATTGTGCCTCTTTTCTTTTTTTTAACATCACAGGACGGTGAAAACAGAGAGGTGGAGAGTGACAAAGGCTCCATTCTGCAGGGAGCAGGAGGTGAACCACCATCTTTTAGTGGGATTGCTGAAATGGAACAGGAGAGCAGTCCATAGCAGTGTCTCGATTCTTGTGACATTTATCTACTGTAAGCAAAATCCCACGCATGTCAGTATGATATTATATAAATGTATGCCAGACACACGCATGAAATACTAAAATAATATATATTTTTTCCTTTTAGGAGGAGCGTATCCTGTCTACTTTGAGTTCTCCAGAACCCTTTATCCCACAGCACAGAAGCAGCATTTTGTTTTACCTCTTTTGGTAGTCTCCAACAGTGTACATAAAATTATGTATTTTGATAATTAATAATTGCTGTATTTGGGTTTATGTCTCACATGTCATTAAGTAATATCCTTTGCTGACCTACATATTTGAATGCTTCACTTCTACTTTGTTTGACGAATATCTTGCATTTAATGCATTACTGTTGTGAGTGAACAATGACATTAAGTGATAACAATTCTATAAATTATTCCACAGATTTCCAGAGTTGTAATAGTATTGGGTTTATCCAGGAAATGTAAATCTATATAATATTCCTTGTGTAGCACAGAGCAGGTCTGACATATGGTACTTAAATGCATCTTAGATTATACAAATCTATATTTAAGTATTGCAGAGTTTTGATCAAGCTTTATGCAGAAATACACTGATGTGTACAGCACACCTGTTCTTGTCAAACTGTGTTATAAATAAAGTTTATCATTTCTGTTGTCTTTATTATTGCCGTTTCCCTCCACAAATGCATGAATGACGTTTGTTCTCTCTCACTGCATATAGGCCTAGTACGGCTCATACGAATACCCTACCTGTTGTTCTCAACAGGTAAAACGTGATCACAGTTCACAGTGACGTAAAGCACGTTACAGTAGAGCACCTGTGCTGCACGTGTGAACGGTGAGTCTCTACTCCCCCGTGGAGCAGCGGTATGAAGACTGTGGACTGGAAACTTCACTTTAAAAGGCATAAGGTAAAAACAGCTGTTCAAATAGGCCACGGTGGGTCTTTTCATTTCACACAGGTGTTACAGGGTCCGTGGTGGTGGTTGGGCTGTAGGAGAATGGAGCAGGAATGTACCGTGAATTCTCGTCTGTGAGGTTGTTACTGAACGTGCACTTTCGTGTTTTGCGTCGTGAAATGAAAGTCACATCCAGTACAGCGGTAAATGAAAATTGGTCGCCGACTTTGAATAATCGCTGCTACATGTAGCGACAGAGGCTGAAGGTCGTCATGTCTGTGTAGCCCAGGCAGGCAGGCAGGCAGGCAGGCACTGGGGGCAGTGGCTATATTGGTGGCGAGGAAGTTGATGTCCAAAGAAAACAATGAGTTTCTCTCACACATTTTAAATAAAGAAAGAAACAAGTAGACCAAACCTTACGTGTCGAGAGATAGCAGCCGATTACCAAGCATGTGTTTTCACTTTACTGCATAATCTTAATGCTCGCACACGATAACCGTCGACTTGTCGATGTAGTTACAGTTGATATTTGTTTTACGTGCATGGTTAAACGTTAAACTCAAGTTGCAGGCCTATGCATGCACGTTATAATACACCACCAGTTTATTTTATTATGTTTTGTGACCGAGTCTAATTCATGGATTTGGTTATAATATAAGTTTCCAATTAGCCTACAGTTGAACATGGATCAAATTGTTTCCCTGACAACTGTGTGTTCACTGCACTGAGGAGAGAGGAAGACAGACACAAGGGAATAGAGACTCTGACTGTCACTGACAAGCAAATAAGGCTACTTGATTTTTGTAGTAGATGCAATGCCAACAAGAGGTTTACATCAAACTAATGTCTCAAAGCTCAGCCAGGAGCAAACATAATTGGTACTGTTATCACAATTGCTTTTCAACATTTCAAAATGAGACACCTAGCTGGAAAACGGCAAATAATTATCCCCCCTCTCTCTTTTTTTATTGTATGAAATGAGGCATTGAATTCAAGTAGGGAAAATAGCAGCTATAGCAGCAGCAATGAGGCTTACTTTGAATACACAATTTCCCCAAGTGGCATGATTCCCAGTGTCTAACATTTTGAATGGACTAACATGGATTTTGTACAGACTGCCGGAGCAGGAGTGTTAACCAACCCTCTCCCTGTAGTTTCCAACAGCTGCTATGCCTCACTCTGTGCATTCCTTATAAGCCAACCCACACAGTACACAAATGTAGTAACCTTTCAGTTTCAGTAGATGGCTAGAGTGCATCAAGTTGAACTGGACAGATTTACCTTGACTGATCTGATCTCTTGAAGCGTTAAAGACACAACAGGAAATTGTTTTCCTTCTTAACTGTTGACAAATGACCTACCTATAATGACTTTGATAAATAATTTATTTTAAAAATATTTATTTAGTTAATACTCTCCAGTTCTAGCCTCTACACTGTGAGGGGGCAATTTGTTCTTCGTGTCTTGTATGATGGCAAACTCAACATCTTGGGCAGTGGTTGGACAAAACCGGGCCCTGCAAGCAACACTGGTACAACAAATAGCACGAGCAGTTATCACAAAGTAGACATTTCATCCAGACTTACAGAGGTCAACCTTGTGACAGTAGTTCCTTGTACTGAGGATCTGAGACACTTCTGTTTTAGTGAAGCGGTCCAGACGGACCAGAACACTCTAAGAATACCTCAGATTGTCCTTGTCAGCCATTCAACCTTTATCACAAGTCAGGTTCATCAAGTCAAGGGGAGGGGATCTGCACATTATTGGTTGACCTCTTCAATTATCCGGTCCTTCATTGTGGGCTGAGAACATCCTCAGAAAGGGAGAAGATGGTAACAGGATACTGTAGACTTTGATAGACAGGCAGGGTTAGCATCATGCATTCACGGGGTGTGCTGGTGAAGCAGGTTGAAAGCTAATAGTTAATCTATAGACTGGGTGATGAGTCCCAACAGTATACTGTTTTAGTAGTACTTTCTTCTTTAAAGATACTGGTTATATAATGACAGTGGACCATGCAAGATATCATGTTGCGTGGAGAGAAATGCAGCATTACGGCACAACAAAGCCAGACATCAGATCTAACTTCTAAACAGTTAAACGTTTTACCTGAAGTGGCATGGTCATGTCCAAAAAACCCAGGTTATTTTCACCATTGCCAACAGGACAACAAAACTGAATGTTCAGTTTCTACCATTTTTGTCTATCTCTGAAGGGTGGCCTGCAGCTGCAGGTTGGCAGTAGCAAAAATGAGGAGGTGACTGGAGCAGAGCAATGCAGTATGGTGGACGGATGCTACTTCTATTAGCTCCACTGTTTCAATCTGCATTATATTTTCTGACCACCAGTGCAAGTGCTTTCTTTACCACTAACAGGCAAATGAATGACAAGCAGCACTCATGGTGCTGTGGGGCAATGGCACCTTACCAGTGCCTCATTAGACCAATTAATCTCTGCCCATGATGTGATTTTTACAATGGGAGCAAAACTAACCCTGTCAGGTTAATGCAGCACGCTTCCTATATGGTGGAATTCCATATGATATAATGGCAAAATATTATTTTACAAAACATCATCTGTGCATCATTTAAGAATAGAAAAATATAAACTAATATTTTGATGGTTTGTTTTTCACTTATAGTAAACTAAAGGTTAGATAAAACATATCTTAATAAATTCAATCTGTAAAACCAAAATTCATTACAGTACAAAATAATGAAGGTAAAACTGTATCTTGGAGTAATGTGAGACACTGTTATTAACTCCCTAAAATAGATTTGGCATTCATCCTACACCAATGTAATTAGCATTTGCATTGACTGATACCAAAAGAATGTGTTCCAGGCTATGAGTTATTTCTGGCTCTCTCATGCTGCCTGGGGTTTCTTGTCCTTGTATCAATCCACCGTGGGTCCTCGGTTAAACCATTTGTCTACCCCCCGCTCTCCCCTCACCAAAACTGACCGCAAGAAACTGATATTAACTCTGCTGGTTTTCCCTCTAAACCCATAGCAGCTCTGGCAGATTTAAACTCAGTGACTTTGTTTTGTTTTTGTATTCACATTAGGATTTTTAAGTTTGATTCCATAAGAGGTTAAAAAAGCTATCTCAAGCTACAGGGAGTTACATTAATGGACAGATAAAGAGACACAGGTCTGATTTACAACTAAGCAAGATATTTCTCAGTTAAAAACCTTGTCCTGCACCTTCATTACTCTGTGTTTATCCTTTTTGAGAGTAAAAACGTCTATTTTAACCACTTCCTCAGCTTGTCACATTTAAAGTATTCAAATTCTCTTAGTCTTCTGTTAATGTGGTGAGATATTGTTTTAGCCCTATGCTGCTTGTTAGTCTGTATCTCCAATCTCCAATAGCCTGTCAGACTCTGTTACACATTACCTTTCAGAAAGATGTTATCATCCCAACCATCCCCCACATGGAGCCTGTCACTGAATGACACAGCCCACAACACAACCAATCTGTTGGGCTGGCTACTCTGTACAACCACATGCCTTCTACAGTCTACTAAGTTTAAAGTGCAGTTGGGATCCCTGTGCGAAGTCCATGACAAAAGAACAGTTGGTCTTATAGACCGCCGCAATACTGAGCTTAAAACATCCCCGGTGTGTGTAAGTGTGCCTTCTGTGTGCAATTCCTGCTTTCTAGGTTTTAAAAGGCAACCACGTCGAAAACAAAGGAAAGGAAATTAAAGCAGCAACATTAAAAAAGGCTTGATAAGGTTGAACAAATTAGATGATTATTAATATGCTACTGTGTCAGAGCAAAGATGACTGTTTTGGGAGTCATTGCGTTAAAAATATCTTTATTGTGGTGGATCATGTTTGGGTAGGAGGGATCGTTTTGCCCCACTGGGCCACCCTCGTGGGCAGCAGATGAGCCAGAGAGACTTGTGTGTGTATGTATGTGTGTCTGTGTGTGTGTGTGTGTGTGTGTGTGCAGTGCTGAGCTGTGAGCGAGGAGCCCCGCCAGCCTGCTTGCTCTAACTGTGCTCTGCACACACTCCAGTCCCACAGCTTGTCTCTTCTCTCTGCTCCAGATGATGCCTTGGATTTAGCTGGCCCACATGAGTGATATGAATAACACACTGGACGGAATACACACTTCTGGAAACCTCGGAGATAAAGCAGAGATTTTTCAGAGTGGCAAGGGTAATGTGAGTGGCTTTCCCAGCCCAACCCTCATCCCTTTGCGAGCTCCTTTACTAACACCAAATGTCCAGAAGAGCAGGACTACGCTCTGCAAGGGAAACAGGTATGACTATATTTTTCTAAACTTGCTTTAAAGGACACTAGTCTGTTTATAAGATTTCAAAAAAAAAAAATTAAGTTGCACTAAAACTCAAAGTAGCACTCTTCACAAAGCCAGCTTCCCTGCAGAAGAATAGTACACTCTTTGTATTTGCAGGAGCGAGTCACAGAGGTCTATTTGAATGCTGTTGTGTAGACTTTGTACCTGTAAACACAATTGGCTCGACCCGCATGCAGCTGTCAATGAAGTGTAATGTATTATTTCAACAGTGCAGTTAAAGAGCTGGAATCAAATCAAGCACCTGTTATATGTGGGAGATAATTAGTAACTCAGTAACTGCTGTTTCTACAAAGCAGTAAAGACTGTCAGCCAGAGCACCTCTCACAAACGGAGGCCCCCTCATTTGCAAGTGTGCTGAAATTTCAGTCCATCTCACCTTGTCATGACATAGTGGAATATCCATGTTTTGTTCTGATTTAAAAAGTGAGCAGATTACAGTGATATATGTTAAATATATTTTAGAAGTATAAGAACAAAACACAGATCATTCATGCCTAACACACAAATTGCAATTATGAATCCTTAAGTGGTTTTAAAAGATGATGATATATATGATAATATAAAAATCATTCCTATACATTGTCAGTGTCAGACCTCTTGATTGCAGTGTGTCTTACTTTACACCGGCCAGCAGTTCAAGGCTGTGTCTGTGTCTGTGAGTTAACTGCTTTATCTTATAGCGGTGAAGTCAGGGGAGGCTCACATGTGCATTATCTGCCATCTTATCAAAAGGCTGTTGGTGACCGGGGCGTGTCGTCTGGTAGTTAAGAACACAAGGGATCCAAGCGGAGACAGCCTTGTGTTCCTGTCGGACCTGTCAGTTTGTCAGTCACCCACTTCATTTATACCCCTCATTCCTGTGTATAGGACAGAAGCAGAACCAGCAATATGTTGCTCTCTAATGTGCAAGTTGTGAAAGCAGGCTTACAGTTGCATTAGTCTTCCAGGTCAATTTAGCCTGACATGCTGCTTGGTACTTTTGAAAACTGTGATCTCAGGTAGAATTTATAATCAAATCTGAATAATGCTTGGCTCATTTTATGCAGCATCTGGTTCTTTCTCTCACTGTCTCTATTTTTTTTGTTCTTCAGGAGCAATAAAGAGGGAGAGGAATCCTTCTCTTCTCCTGTTCCAAACCCTTTTCCCGAGCTTATTCCTTCAACTCTCTCCCCCTTCGTCTCTGAATGTTTATTACCATGGACCAAAAGTAGCGCAACTCAGGTGAGTGCTCCATTTACAGTACTATAGGGTGTTTGTGACACAAAGGGTTGTATTATTTGAAAAAAAAAGGGAAAAAAAGTGGCTTAACTGTCGTAAGCTTTTCCATATGCAACCTCAGGCAGCAACGTCATGCAAACTCTAATTGAAACAAGTGCCAGAAAACAACAGCAGGACATGCAGTATTTGAATTCAATAAAACGCATAGTCAGGGCATATGGTAAATTGAACCAGTTATGTGAGTATGGAAATGAGTTGCAGTGAGGAGATGATAAAAATGTTGTCAGCACGCACATCAACACACACAATGTTATTACTCTTGAGAGTTCAGATTTTTACCTACACACAGCACAGTGACCATTAAACCACATATAAATAGGTAAAACGTATCAAGTGTGATACCGCCTGTAGATGTTATATTTAAAATTTGATTATAACTTCATGGTTTACCCAGGAAATACCTGGCCTAGTGCCCAACAGCAACTCTTGTATGTTTGTTTTAGCAGTGGGTGTGCGATTTGTCATGCACTGGATGCAGAGAAGTAACTACTGGTGCTGGAAAAGCTTTCACTCCAAACTCAATGATGGGCCAATTTTGGCAGATTTGCCTATGTGCAATTTAATAAAAAATGAAAATAAATTTCTCTCCAATTGACTGTTGTCACAGCCCTGCCCGTACAAGTTAGTAGTCCCTGTGCCTGACAAGCTTTTTAATCCAGCACAGCAAGTGTGCTGTTGACAATAACAGTACCAGATGCACTACTTTAAGTTCATAGTTACGGTACTTTGGAAACAATGGCTCTTTGATTTCACACAGAAATCGAAAGGCTTCTCTTTGCCAACAACTGTTGATCTTTGTCAGCTGAAATCACAAGTGTCACTCACAGACTGAATCAGCTGTAACTCCACAAGTTCCCTGAAAGACAGTTTGTCTCCAGCTGACATTTTACTGAAAAGGCACTGCTCTTGAGTGTCCCTCTTAGTGCAGCCGCACCCACACTGCTTCAACATGTGAAGAAATCCAAAGCTTGACAGGGCTGTCGTTTGTGCTTAGCTTTGGTTGCTAAGGTATGATTCATTGGACAATGGCTGTTTGAAAACAGGGGGTTAGTAAATTATCAATTTCCAGAGAAAATGTTAGTCTTGAATATAAAATAAATATATATTCTAATTATAACAAGATAAATCTACTAATTAGAGCATTTTTGTCATGTTATAGAGCTATTGTCGCTTGCCCCTAAGATCTAACAAACTTGTCATCTTAATGTAGGTGGTACATAAATTGTAATGAATAATAGTTTGCTTAATTTCCCTCTCTTTTTCACCCAATGAGTACAGGTCAGTAGAAAATTACTTATTATGCACAGCAAGAAAAATATTTAACTTGTCCCTGTGATCTGTAGTTGATTTGTACGTTTATACAGAACTCGCTGTCAAATTCTAAAAAGAGAGCACATTCATTATGTTGGAAAGCTAACAATTATGGGTCTGCTTCAAAAGTGCATGGCTTTCAAAATGGATTTTGTCTATACATTTTCCAGAGCTGTTAAATAAGTCTGGTTTGTCAACCACTAGATATTTCCTGGATGTGGATCCCCTATAATGTATACTGTAGTTGATTTCAGGTTTGTCAGTATCTTTGTGGTCTGTGTGTATGTGTATTTGTGAGTGAATGTGTAGCAGCAGGGGGCAGGTCAAAGCAATGACTCATAGGAAAGCTAGAAATAACAGAGCTCAGCACTTACCAACAGCTATCAGCAGTATTAGACCTATGTGTGCTCATGTGTTGTTTTCAGGTTGAGAATGAGAAATTCAGAGAGTTGTTTTATTTTTTATTTTTTATACTCAGTAGAGTATGTGTGATTAATGCAAGAATGCGATCAAATTGGTATTTGTTCCTCTGATTTCCAATTCTCTCTTGCTCTCACCAGCAAGACAGGTCAGGGAATTGCACGGATTTGGGATTTTCTTTTGATAAGTGAGAGAGTAATCCTTAGGTTTCTCAGTGCGGGAGCAAAATGACACCCAGTTGACCTCACTCAGCAACAACGTGGCTTCCTTGTTAGTAAATCTTAAAGTGATCTTACTGATGAAACCCGTGCCTGTAACTCATGGCCCTGACAGCCTCTTACTTAGCCTTGTCAGCAGTAGTATATAGGGAAGACAAAGGGAGAACATCAGACTGAACTGTTGTTTTTGTGTGACAATCCTCGTTTTACAGCATTATGACTTAATTTCAGTAACACATAAAATTATGCAATTAGGTTCCACTGATGTGTCGTTTCGGGGGTCGTACATTTCCCATCGGTGTTATCTAAAAATAATAATCTTCTGGTCAGGACATGTTTAGAGTATTAAATGAGCAAGCCACAAAGATGACGTCTGTCGTTGTGGTATCTCAAGCTTCTCTGTGTCTATCCGAGACCCTTTGCCTGACATCGTGCTTTTTTTTTCTCCTTTTTTTTTTTACACGGGCCTTAAAGTTGTTCCACCCGTTACAGACTAGTTTATCTGAGTCCTCTGTTAGCCTTGTGTTTCCAGTGTCATGGAACATTTCCATAAAAAAAAAAAACAAGTCATGATGGTCATGATGTCAAGGAGACACTTAGATTCGCCACAGTCTTGTCTAAATGCATATGCAGTAAAGTCAGTACGTACTGTCGCTGACCAAACTTTACATAAAAAGACATTGTTATATGTGCAACAAGACTGTCAGGACGGATCAGTTTCCATGGTGAATAAATCAGTTTGTGTCCTGCACTACTTCAGCTGTTTCAGACATACAACTGTCTGTGACATCAGAGGTTACTTTGTGAAATCAAATCCTCCTGCACTTTTGAGATTGACCTCAGGAAAAGTGCCCACTGGCAACGCCAAGGGTTCAGCTTCTCAGACATTCGGCTCAGCCACTTCACCACATCACTGCAGACAGAAACACAAACTCTAGCATGACATGATGATTCTGTAAATATTTGTTGGATTGGGAAAGCTTTTTGTCCTGCCAGTTGGTGAGTTTTTTTTTTCCCAGTGCAGACATTTTTGTGTTGATCTCGTCGATAATCGGTGCAACCTGGCTTGGAGTGCAGCATCATGAAAGAACTGGTGTGGCTTCACAATACAATGGCAAAATAAATAGTTTTTGGGGAAGTCCAAGTGGCTGGCACCGCCTCCACTCTCCAGGAATATTGTGGGTAGTCATGCTTGGACTCATACCAGAAACCAGAAACACACAGACAGTCTGTGTCCAGACAGTGTTGAGTGCTCAGTTCAGCCATATGACTCAGAGGAAATGCCTGCCTCTCTAGAGATGTTATTTCAGATGCAACATACATCATGTCCGTGTTCTTCACTCTGAGTTTAAGTCTCTCTACAGCAGATGCTACGTCGTCATCGGGTCACATTTAATAGACATAGAAACCATCTATACATCTATACATCTGTACTCTTGGCTCCTTGATAAGTTGTTTGAAAGCTGCTTACTGACAAAACAGTTTAGCCGATGATTAATTTTGTGTTTTACAAACTTCAGTCAATATTTGGTTGACGATTGACTGCTGGAAGTATTCAGAAAAGCAGGACTGGGCAGGTTTTTTAATTTAACTTTTTTTTTTTTTTTTACTTAGAACAACACCAATTTGATGAACTGATGAACATTGGTCTTAACATCGCCATTTTTACCAAACTGCTAATTCAGCTATGTTTACCAAATATATAAGGTGTGGTATTATTCTATGGCTTAACTGTAGTCTGTGGAATGACAGCTGCAGATGCGGGTCCTGTGTAAACAGCAACAGCCAAGGATTAAACTGTGAGAGCACTGCCATGTGAATAGGTCAATGTGTTGTCATTATACCGTGTCAAACACAAGTAGCACCTACCTCTCGCTCTGAAAACACAAACACACAACACACAGACGGATACGCTGTGTTAACCCTCCTGTACGATCTTATCAGAACCAGACAGAGCTAAATATTATGTGAATGCATGGAAATCCATTTCTCACTGAAGGCTGGCTAAGTTAATGTGAAGTGGCACAGGACGCCTGTCAAGCACAGCTGCTACACCTGTGCCAAACAACTTGGACAAGGTTTTTAAGTTCATAGTGAGGTGGATACTGGTTACTACTACCTTGTTCCACCCTTTGACAGAATATGAAGTTTTGGGCACAAGTAATGGCCAAAAAATAGCAGCGACTACAAATACTGGAGGCAAATACTGTACAATTTTGGAGTAGGCTCCTATAATTCCACTGTTATTTTACAATGGTCTAAATTAACTATCAGCAATACTGAGGCCTCTTAGTCAACTAACATTAGATCTGTCATCTAAAACCCTCTTGCAGATGATTCCACCACTATCTGCAGAAGCTGTTATTGTTTTTGCACGTTTATCTGTTATTATTCACTTTATAACCTGCTACAAAGCTCACAAGTAATTGCAAGAGAGGATAAGGAACAGTCTTCAGTTGCTTCAGTAAGATCTTAAGACTTTGAGGTTTTTTTTAGCCTCCTGGGCAGAGATACTGCCTGTGAGGCTAAATTCAGGGAACAAAAGTTCTCCAGAGATAGGATTGGAAAAAATGACTATAAGTCCTCGCTCTGCAAGATGTAAACTGATATCTGTCTCTGGTTGTAAGAATACTGTAACCCCCCCCTGCCCAGAGGTGGGTAAACATTGTGTACCTGCATGTTCACACCACTGCACCTCTTGTTGATGTGTTGTTGCTCAGACAGAGCCTGCAAGGGGGTCTTGATTGAATCAACTGTGGGCAAAACTGTGGTCAAGTGTGTCTAGAGCGGGCTTTGTTATGAGAGTTGTGGAGACTCTGTTATCATACTGGCTCCATTAATTCCAATTCATTTTAGCTGTGTGATAACTAGCAGCGTCTGCTTGTCTGTGTTCTCACAAGTTACTGTGCTGTGTTTCCAGATAAACATGAACCCTGTTGTGGGAGGTTCCTCTTTTCCTGTCTGTTCTCATGAGTTGAAAGAGAGGACAGTGATTGGTGCCAAGCCTCCACATTCAGTGCGGTGACATTAAATATAATAACATGTGCTGCACATGTCTTAGAAAATGTCATGAAAGAAATATAGACCCATGCTTAAGTTGAAATGCAATGTAATAATTTCTTCCAGTAGCTTTGTTTGCAATATACAGTAGCTGCATTATGTCTCTGGGATACTTGTGGTCTGTGATTGTTTCCCACTAACAGCTTTATTGAAATGACATCTCTGTACAGTGTGTGATATTGGTTTCTTTTGTAACTAACTGTAGTGTGTCTCTGTGTAGTGCCGGTTTATAGTTAGATATTGAAATAGAGGGAGACTATTTAAGCTTTGATCTCAAGTTTTTAATAAATGGTAGGTCCTGAGGCTTTAAAATGGGCGTGTCCTGTAAAGATGGCACACTCATATTTACAAGGCCTCTTTTGTCTAGTCTTACAGTAAAACAGATGTGGGCTGTGAATTGTGGCTGTGGGAGTAAGGCCTATTTTGGATGCCTATTTCTCTCATGATTTCTTTTTCTTTTTTTGCACATTGAAACATCCTGCAATGGATCAAAAAACTAGTGCATATCAAAATCTTCAGGTAACACAAACCCAAAAGAAAAACATCAGTCTGTGTATGTCTACCCTTTGTACTTTCAAATAACACATACCTATCCATACTACTACTAATAATAATAATTATATGATATTTGTGTATTGAGCATCAATGCAAAATATTCACGAATATGCCTCTGAATAGTTGTTAAGTTAAATGTATTATGCCAGGGACTAAAAATAGCTGTGTAGTGTCTGGCCAGTCACTAAGTCAGTAAAAACAATCTGATGTTCTGGGCACTTTCTGGGAAATCTCCAGCTCCTTTGCTGTGGTTTTCACGTTATCAGTTGGCAGAATTTGTTACTTTGATTCTTTTCTCTGGCTTGTATATTTTCACTCTGTTCAGCATGAGAAAAACCTTTTTTTTCTCCCCAATTTCAGCTTGCTTTTTTGAAACCTTCTTTCTAAAAAGTGAAAAAGAAGAAGCTTTTACATTCTCAAGGACAAAGGAGGAGTTTGTGTTGTGGGGAGGCAACGTGATTTAGTTTCTCACACTTTCAATGTGACGGCCTCGCTGCAACTAGTTTTCCATACCTCTTATAAGAGTTACTATTTTTTTAAACTCTTTTGGATAAATAGATAATTACAATCATATTGTTTTTGGTTTATTATTACAATTGGAACCAAAATTTGAACATTAGCCTTAGTTTCAGTTATTATGTATGGATATTTTTCATGCGGTAAATTGTGCACCTAAGGCAGAAGCATGAATTTCCATGCGAGAAGAGTCACCTTGCCTGCCATCACACCACTTTGTCTGCAGAAGCGGGTAGGAATCTTACATGGTTTTCCTCTGTACTACCTCTTTGACTTACATGCTTTTTCCTATTTATTAGTGTAACACAGGTTTCCATCTGAGAGTTTCTTCTGATTTTAACCTGTTTTTCAGATTTTGGTGGATCTGGTTGTGTTACAGCGTTCTATGTGTAAAAGGTTAAAATTTTCATCTGTGTAAATATGTTCATACTCTGCTCACTAACTCGGTTCACAGCCAATTGTGCTGTTAGTTGTTGAAACCGACTTTCCTTTGCTTTACACGGCTGGCTCACCGAAGAGCACGTTTTTCAAATAAATCTTTGACACAAATTCAAGATGTCATTTGAAAAATGATGTATTAAACTAAGAAAACAGCCAGCTCCCACTGAATGCTGGAAATAGGCTGAAATGTAAATGCTGACAAAGAAAATTCACATGTTCAGTCAGAATATTAATAGACTATTTTCAGTGTGTTGTCTGTGGAGCTGTGTTGTACATCGGTTGGAGATACCTAACAGCAGTGTTAGTTGACTTGTCCATGTGCAAAACTGTATCCATTCAATCCTGAGTAAAGCAAGTTGCGCCAATCCAATTAAAGCAAACTAAGGAAAAAGTCAGCCAAATAATATTTAATTCCTGTATGTCACTCCCTCAGTGCTTCACTATCATTTTACTATCAAAAACCATTTTACCATAAGTACTGTAGCGTTCAGCAGTGGATGGATAACAATTGTCTGCTGCCCCTCTTGGGTGACTACTCTGTAAAACAAATGTTTTTTCTGGCATACACCAGTAAAACAGTAGACTGTCAAACTGTTACTGTAAGCTGTAAATTTCTCTTGGTCTGGCCATTAAAGAGAAAGTTTGATATGAACCTGAGACTGTCGAGTTTTCCAGTGTTACAGCAAGGAGCTGGGAGAACATTTCTCAGTGGTTGTCTGAGCCAGACAAGGCTGGAGGCCACCTCCTCACCACCATGCGATGATACAGCTGCAGCTGTGAGAGTGCAGTTCAAGGTTAAACCATAGTAGTCTAATTGGCAAAATGGCTCACACTGTCCTGTCCTTGAGATAAGAAGGTCTAATAAAGGAGTTTATATTTAACAAAGCTATATATAGTCCTGCAACATGCATGTGGATTTATTTTGCCTTGTATGTAATTATTATTTTCTTTTTTCCCTTTTCATTGACAGCCCCATAGCACATTATGTTCTGTTGCTCTGCCCACTGCTTTAACCCTCGCCTCTGAGGTACAGTGCTACAAAATGATAACGTCAAAGATGGCTGAATGTGGCTTGCAGTCTCATACTGTAGCGATAGAGCCTGACTGATGAACTAGAGGGCTGACATTATTGGCCAGTATCAGCTCACCACATCCAGTATGCGCCATTGACTCAAAACATTATGATCAGTCATATGAAGCAAATGTTGATTATCTCATAACAATGGCACAAGTCAAGGTCTTGAATGTATTAGGCAGTGACTTGACAGACAGCAGGAAAACGGGCAGGTAACCGGACTTGAAATATTAAAAAGGATGGCCAGCCAACTGCATCAGAGAATCTCTGAAACAGCAAGGCTACTGGGGCACTCCCACTCAGCAGTGGTGAATACCCACTGACAATGTTTGACCAGATCAAGGGACAGATCACAAACCATAGCAACATCAGTGCATGAAGAAAATGATGAATATATTCTTGTCAGGTCTGAACTAACCGAAGACCTCCAAAGTTTGTCCAACTCAGGAAATATTTTCGTCACCACTCTGTAATCCACAAATTTCTGCCAATTTGTGGGCACAGCATGACAAAAAAAATCTTCAACTGCAACACACACCAAGAAGTCAAGAGGATATTCCTACAGTACTGGGTTGGTTCATCAAAGGTTTTTGACCACAGCAACAGACTTTGAGTTGGAAGTGGCTAATTTTTTTGTCTCATGTGAGAAGTGTGAAAGTAAATGAATGTTGACAGTGTCACTGATGATCAGCCATTAATCTGCCAAACTACTAGAATTTAGACTAGACTTACAGATGGTCATTTCATTTCATTCAGACCAAACCATATCCTATAGAAAAGAAACTATCCTTACGTTTTATATGCACTTTTGAGAAAATTGTTGTCAGTATCTGTCTGCAGATGTTGACTTATGTACCAGTCATTACTTTATTACTGTCATAGGTCAGATATACTAAAACAGCAGTGTTAGGTTTTTGACATGCACCCAAGAATTGACTTGAGAAATGAATAGTTATACCTGAAGCCAGTTTGTTTGAAGAACACAAATCCCGACAGAGAAAGGTAGATCTGCAGGTTATGTTCTTTATTTCTGCATTTTGCAACACCACAGGTGGACGTGATTGACATGATGTGGGCGGACATGTATGCTTTTCAGGTGAAAGTATGTGTACATTTGGATCAGGGCTACTTGCTGATGAATGCAGCTCTGTGTTCACTGATAAAGACTCCAGCGGTTGACGCAGCATGCTGCCTCGCCTGGACATTTATTAGGAACAATTAATGATTAACAGTGCTGTACACTCAGTATTTTCAATTGCCTTGTGTGAAACAATGATGCATAATAATGATACAATAATTTGGTTAAATTTCAAAGTATTCAGAGTAATTACATTGAGTGCTGTAATTATAATTATTTGTCCAATCTGTTGATATTATAGACGGTCTGTTTATTTGTGACAAATAATTGGTGTTTATTATAATGTGACATGGTGCTAAAACACTTTTCCAAAACAAGGCAAGGAATCTAGCGGTCGCTAACATGCTCATGGTGACAATGTTCACATGCTCAATGCATAGAGGGTGTAACACTGACCGTGTTCCCTATCAGAGTTCAGTGTGTTAGGATTGTAATATTGGTGGAATAGCACAAAGCACAGTGTACAGCAGAGGCTGATTATAATGTCATTCACTTTGATGATATTTAGTTAGAAATTAAATTATTTAGACTAGAGGATCCATCCTCTGGAGACCATCTGTTCTTAATGTCATTGCCATCCATCTAATCTGCTGAGATGTCTTAGTGTGGACTACATTAGTGGACCAACTTTAGTTTGCATAAGTCTTTACAAAATGGAAAACAATTAATGTAACAGTAGGCCTCCCTGTAAAGCAGTAGAGGTCACATATTATTGCCTGAGTATTTGATTAGATTAATGTCATAGTTCAGATCAAATTTGATCTTCTGAATCAGTGGCTGCTGACAATGTGTCTGCTCCAAGTCTAATTGTAACTTTGTATGAAACAAACCTCCATATTTTCATTGGGTCTGTGCTAAGTAATGCAAACATGAAGTATATCTGCAATGCTAATGCACTAAAAAAAATGTTTCGTCAACCTCTGACAAACCCTACCCAGGCTGTTCCTGGTGAAATGTGATGCCTGAATGATTTGATTTGGCCAATTCTCAGTGAGCCACTTCCTACGGCAACTGAAGGACAGATGCAGTGATGACCAGCAGTGCTGCAAATACAACTTTTTAAAATTCAAATTTGCTGTAAATGAATATGAATCCTTGACTACAGCTGTTGTCGTCTGCAGCGTTACGATTCTCTGTTAGATATACACATACAGTATAATGTTACATTCTAGCATCTTCAGTAATCTATTTAAACACAGGCCTTTGTCTTTGTTAGACATGGACTAACAAAGATATTTGTCTTGTAAGGCTCCATCTGGGCTGATTAAACACTAAATGGTTTACACAAAGAGGTGATGTCATCGCTTACTGATGGCTCCTTGAGGGCTCAAACCTCAGCCCCGCTTGAGAGCTCTGACCTCCCATTATCTCCACAAAAGGAGTCAGGCTCATCCTGCTCAGTTTAACCCCACCCCCCACCCCCCACTCTTCGTACACACCCCAGTCAACTTTAGGCTGAGTTGACCCAACTAGCATTACATTTAACTAGCACCTTTATAATTGCTCCCTTGGTTATGCAGGGAGCACTGCTGCTTGCCATGGGTGTGTGAATGTGAATAGAGAGGGGGTTGGAGCCTTGTGACTTCTTCTGACCCTCTCTCTCTCTCTCTCTCTCTCTCTCTCTCCCTCTCTCTCTCCCTCGCTCCCTCCCTCTCTCCCTTTCTCTCCACCCACTAGTGAATGAGAAGATTGATCTCTGGCTTCTTGACTCTGTGTGGTGAGGAAAGGTAGCTGGTGATTTGGTTTTGAGTCCCAGCAACATAGATATGTGAAGTCAGAAAAGCGTTGCGCTAAGAGGCAGCTTTGTCTAATTGCCTCTTTTCAGCTCCACTGCAGCACAGAGAGCAAGAGAGGAAGAGAGAGCGAGGGAGAGGGAGGGAGAGACTCGTTGCTTCCCAGCTGACACTTGCTCTGCCGTCTGATGCGTGTTTTTATGTTTCTTACAAAAGCTTTCCTTTTACAATGCTGTGTACTCAGCCATGTATAGGCTACAGAGCTTGCCCAACCTCAGAACCATGCTTGGCTCCAAACAGAGGGGGGGTAAGTTATACCTCGAGATGGATTCATGTGTTTTAATTCTATTTTCTGAGTATGTTGTTGCTGTAATGGAAAACGGGGCCAATCCAACTGCTGTATGTTGGTCAAACTGATGAAAGTTTCTGATGTGTTTTACTTTTAATACTGGTCGTTGGATTTCTTAAGGGCCAGAAACAACAGGCTGCTTTTACTCCTTGAAGGTGAGAAGTATCCCAGCCTGGTGAATTGTCTTAATTTGATGCTTCTTTTGCAGGTAATCAAAGTTTATAATGAAGATAACACCAGCAGAGCAGTAGAGGTTCCCAGTGACATCACTGCCCGGGACATATGCCAGCTGTTCGTCTTGAAGAACCACTGCATTGATGACCACAGCTGGACTCTTTTTGAACACCTCTCCCATCTGGGGATAGGTAAGATTCAGCCTTTTTGGGAGAATATAACAAATCTCAGTCCCATACATGGGCATTACCCTAAACAAATATTAAAATGTTCAAGTTGTGTTTAAGCAATAGGTTCCACCGCACCCTGCAGCCAGAGGCTCAGAGCTTCATCATTCCCTGTGCTGTACCTTATAGCAGAAAGTAAAACTTATTGTTACAATGTTGCATCAGTGTGTGTTAATGAACAGTGAGCAAAAGGTGAAGTTTTCATTGCTTATATTCCAGTTTGTAAACCAAATTGCTCTCTCAATATGTAAACAATAATATTCAGAGCCTTTTCTGGTTGTAGGTTGTTAGTCTAAATATACATGAAATCGGCACCTCTGTGACATATTTACAGTATGTGCTTGCATTTATCATGTGATGGTAGTGTTGTTAGTCCTGTGGGTGAGGTTTGCTTGATTTGATTGGAGGAGTGGCTGTAGGTAGTGGGATTAGCAAACTGTAGTGGACCAAAGCACTGTCTGTGAGTGTTCTTGTTGAATCCTAAACCACATACTCTAAGGTAAAATGTGAGAGGAGCTGATGTTAGCACAGTTAGACCTTAATTATAGATCTTCCTTAGTAGAATATTGTATCTCATCCTTTAGTGGAGTTGCATCAGTAGAGAGCTGGTGCAGGGCATGTATGAAGACATCAGTCTACAGTGAAATGTATTCAGTTTCTCCCACTGTATCATTTTCAGCCCTTCTGATATTGTCTGCATGGTTTGTTGTTGGATGCACCAGGTCGCTGTAAGCTGTAAATTACCCACTGCTGCCAATTTGCTTTTAGCTATAAACAGTTATGTAACATATACTGTGATGTCAGTGTTTGTAAATTAAAGGGACTTCACCTCTATTTGCATTCAGTAGTGGTGTATGAATGCCATAATATAGTGTTTTTAGTAAGCCAACAGTGTAAAACACACGGCATATTAACACTGACGCTGAGAGAATGGTGTGATTGCATGAAGGCTTTTTCAGCTGCATTTTCACACTGTTGCACACATTACATAATTCATCCATCTGTTCTGTTCTTCTCATCAAATGTTTATTTTCTTAATCATATCATTGCTATCCACAGAAACTATGTATCTAGATGTATTTGCTTTGGTTAAAGGACTACATTCTTATTTTAGGGTTGACACAATTCCACTGAGCTAATGTAACCATGAAGAACCCACTGATACAATATCTCAAGGCCTTTATGGTATTTAGCCTGTGCAATGTTGTTTCCTTTTTTCATGTGTAAAGGTCACATCTATAAATCTGTATTTATTAAATTAAGAATTCATGAAGCAGGTCATATGTAATTTTTCTGATATATTTTATTAGTCACGTAAGTCATGAATAGCCACTGGTATATTGCATTGCCTATTGCATTGCATGTCATAGTTCATTGTACAACACTGCTTCACATAACAGTCAAAACAAAAAAATCAGTTCTAGGAAATAATTAATGTTTATGTTGTATTTCCTGACTTGAAAGCCACACTTTCATCCAGAGGTTACTCATTGATACAAGGTTAATAATCAAACTCCCTGTCTGGAAGTTAAGCAATATAACTGCAGACATAATTACTCTGTGATCTTAACAATGTTTAGAGTCATATCTTTAACTCTGGTTTGACATCGTAGCCGCTTCTAATTGTGTTTTTTATTGACATAGCAGTGAAAGTTAGGTTTAACAGTTTTCTTTCTTTTTTGTCTCATCAGAGAGAACCATTGAAGACCATGAGTCCGTCATGGAGGTGCTATCAAGCTGGGGGATGGACACCGACAGCCGGCTCTATTTTAGGAAGAATTACGCAAAATATGAATTCTTCAGAAAACCTCTTGTGAGATTATACTTGAACTATTGAACTAACCCACTGATATTCCCATCACATGTGGAGGTCAGAATGTATTGTACTGATGTTGCTTTCTCGCTGATAGGACTTTTTCCCAGATCACATGGTCTCCATATCCAGTGAAACCAATGGGATGGTGGATCCCTCTCAGATTATACAGGTATCAGGTTCTTTCTGTTTACATTGAACTCACTGCCCTCAAGTGCGAATTATGAGTTTTTCAGCCTCTGTCTGTATGTGTTGTGCTACCTTGAGAATCTACTGCACACACTCACCTACTGACAAATATTTCTCTATCCAACACAGACCTTTCTCAACTCCAGTACTTGTCCAGAAATACATGGACACCTCCATGCCAAAGAACAAAGCAGGAAGTCTTGGAAGAAGTTTTATTTTGTCCTGCGGAGGTCGGGGCTTTATTTTTCCAATAAGGGAACCTCCAAGGTCAGTGCAAAATCCACATACAGTTAATGAAAATGTTTATGTGCAGTCATATTTGGTTATGTAATTGCTGTGTATTGGTATGTCATGTGTAGTATTGTTCATAATGCAGACAGGACATAAAATGCATGGCTGCAGTTGGAAAAGACACAATGTATGGACACTCACTGTAGTCCTCTGTTTTCACACTTTGTGTTCACCAGTTATTTTCCTGTATATATACTGTATCTCACTCATGATGTGACAGGCCAGTGGAACTGGTTGAGCTTGATTTTCCTTAGGTCAGCTGGCACAGCACTCAGGCAGAAACGATGCTCTCAGTGCTGCTGACAAGTGAACCTTATACCTAGGCATCAGCTATGCCAACACAACCACTTCTCAACTGCTTTCATTTCCTACAACAGTAGACCTTTTGTTGTCCAGCACAGGGAGGCTTTGGTATGGTGCCCACTCTTTACTCTAGCAGGTTTACCATTCATCTGTGGTCTTGGTCAGACACGTTGCTAGTCAGTCAGCACAGACACTAACGGCTCTGCATGGCATTACTTTAAATAAGGAAGTGGGAACGGTGTGTCACATGAAGGCAGAACAATGGCAGCCCTTGTGTCTTTTTTCTTTTTTCTTTTTTATCTCTGGCACAGTGCAACTGTTGATACTGTCTCAACACAGCCCCCAACAATATTTCTAAATTAATCTCTTATCTCTGTTACTACATTAATAGGTTAACCACACCCTGAAATACACCCTGAAATACTGATAGCACTTTTTAACAGATTTTTAGATAAATATGTATTGTTTAAATTTTGGTGTGCTAGCCTTCTTTATTAGGTTAGGTTAGACTGTAAGTGGGATTTAATTCAAATTCACTACGGTATTTATCCACTGTTTTTTTAGTTATAGTTTATAGTTAGAGTTGTTTATTTGATGCTGCATGGAGGTTCATATTGCACGACCTACTGTACATTAGTTTTATTAGGATGTTACTTACTTTTCCAGGAACCAAGACATCTCCAGTTCATTGCCGACTTTAGCGATAGTGAGGTCTACACCGTTTTGTCAGCCAAAAAACTCCATGGAGCGCCAACAGATTATGGCTTCTGTGTCAAGGTACCATCACTCTCTAGACCTGTCAATACTGTACAAAATGAGCAGAAGCAGAGTATTGATTTCCAGCATGTTGAACTCTTTTTGTTTTAATGTAACTTCTCTCTCCAGTCCACAAAGTGCGGGTCAGCCCGGGACTTGAAGCTGCTTTGTGCGGATGATGAGCCCACCAGGACCTGCTGGATCACAGCCATGCGCTTGTTAAAGGTTGGCTTGCTGATCTTAAACTGCGGGTCTGTGTCTAAGAGGGGGAATGCTGAGTCAATGCTAGAATCAGATTTAGCTTTGGGAGGAGGTCAAGGGAAACTATTGAGTGATGCTGGATTAGCACTCCCTCTCTTGATAGAAGCAGCATGTGTTCATTGTCTGGATGTCTGTTGGATACAGTTTAAAGCATAAGTCACTCTCCTGCTTCTCTATAAATAACATACAGTAAAGCATAATCAGTAATAGTATTTGTGTCCATCCATTTTCATCACCATGCTACAAATTTACAGTATTTTACAGTTTAACAATGAAGAGGTTCATATTTAAAATTAATTTGAACATTTTTTCTGTTTCAGTACGGGATGCAACTGTACCAAAACTTCATTCAGCCACACCAGAAACAAAAAGCCTCTCCTATGGTAAGCTGAAGTTGAAGCTCCGGATATTTCACTGTTCTAAACCTGCTTTAATCTGATTTTTTTTTCTGCAGTCATCCACCTCATTTCTAGCTACAACATTTACCTTTCTTTCAGCCAAAAAGCTGTGATAAATCCACTCTATATTATATACCAAGCAACACTATACTGGCATACTGATATTAGTGAATAGCTAACTAGTTCTACCACCTTCAGGCCACCAAAAATGAATTGGAAGTAATTTTCATGTATTAAAATACTGTTGGAGCTCACACATGCCAACACATAGGCGTGTAGTAATAGCCTATAATTACATAGGACAAATGAGGCACCTTCAGTGTGTTAATGTAGGTTTCTTGTCCCATAATAGCTTCAGACTCTACTGGGAGTATTTTTGTGGCAGTGAACACAAATCTATTTATGGCTTTTGGACATGTTCATGAACCCTCTGCTTTCTAAAAATACGCAGTGATCAGCTGCTCTCAGATTTAACAACTCATCACCTCTTCTCTGTTGTCAGAGGGTCATATGTGACCAGCAGCCTCACAGCCAAGAGGATTTGCTGGAAAGATAGAGGAGTTCATGAATCTGCCAAAGGGAGATATATCCTGTAGTGTACATGACAGATGGAGCTGTACATGCTACCCACAGCTTCATTTGTTCACAGTCAAAAGAAAATGAAAGCCATGTTTTACAAAGTGTTAGCATTGGTAAGACTTTGATAAGTGGCGATAGGTATCTTTACATTGGAATTGGAGCAGAGTAGATAAGAGGATCTGGAATGCCTCTATCCTCAAAGTAAACACTGCTCACTTTGTTTCAACCACTTGTTCAAATTTCAAGCTTAGCTGGTGGCAGAGGAACAAATGCTGTCATTTAAAAGCTTTTTGTTAATCCTGATAAAAAAAGATTTTTCTTCAGTGTGCTCAGTTATTTCAAGCCACTCACTAGATGGCAGCTTAAAGGACTAATATGTGCCCATGTGTCATTCTTCTCAAAGCCACGCTAATCCTTTTTCAATGGGGTTTTCAGTCTGGAATCATCTAGAAGTGATGGAGGATGGAGTCATGTTGCTCAGACACTAGATGGCAATACAATACCACACGACAGAAAAAGTCGGACCACTTCCTCTTCACAGAATACAAAGGAAATAATATTAAGAAGTTGCTCTGTCTTTTCCATGAGAAAATACAGCAAAGACATTAAATTTAAATTTAAATTTATTAAACATGTACAGTATAAGCTTTTACATAAATCAAAATCATGATAACTGTGTGTTTTAGAGAAGCATCTCAGAGAACTCACTGGTGGCCATGGACTTTTCTGGCCAAAGGAGCCGGGTGATTGAGAACCCGTCGGAGGCACTGTCTGTGGCTGTAGAGGAAGGCCTGTCATGGAGGGTAAGTTATTAAACAAACTTCATGTTCCTCTGAATCAAAAGTATTACAAGATTCATAATAACTAGAAAAGAGGGGTAAACCGGAGGTTGGTAAGTAATAATGCTTTATTTTGCTGTGTAGGTGATACTTAAAAGTTGGAGGGAATCTAGGATCTAATTCTTTAGAGTTATCATACATGCTTACAATATACAACCTTATTGTCATTAAGAATTTACCTCATGTTTTTGAACGACTTGTTATATTGGTACACGCAGCTGTTTGCCACAACAGAATGAAGCTTGTAAGGTCAACAGCTGTAAGCACCTCATAATTGAACGAGAATAAGAAGAGAGGACAGACAGAATAAATTAGCTATGTTCTAAAATGAATTTGACTAATGTTGCGGCTGTAACTCATTTCTGCCTCAGAGGAAAAGCTGCCACCGTCTGAGCAGTCACGGGAGCCCCTCCACATCACAGAGTTCAGTGTCAAACATAGGTGCGTGGGACACATTTTGATTATTCTGATTTCCTGAAACATACACAATCGAAATGAATAATTAGTAACATATCCTCTCTATGTACACACCAGCTCTTCACTTGGCTCAGCCATGGTTCCACAGCAAACTGTCTCGGGATGAGGCTCAGCGTCTAATCACTCAACAGGGTCTTATTGATGGGTAAGCGCTACTCTATACACATCACTGCATGGTTTTTAAGTGTTGGCAGCATTTAGTATATGTTCCTTGTAACACAATGGAGATTAGAGTCTATATCTATATTTTAAAGCAAGGCAGTGCTGTTTTAAATGTTCCTTTGCCTGTTAAATACATGTAATGTGAGTAACATTTGAATTGTTTGCAGAATCACGTGTATTTAACAAATGCATTTTCAGCTGACAGTAGTACAGCTGTGTAGTAGTTATGAAAGCCTCTCTACATATCTTTACATGTTTAGGTTTGTCAATGAACTGTGAGTAAATCTCCAATAAGCAAAAAGGAGGCAGCTGAAGAAAAGTTCTTGAGTGATTTTAAATACATTGAATTTTAAGACAATGTCAAACTATTGTGTTAAAAGTTCTAATTTCTTTCACATTTTAGTAATATTATTCCCTGTATTTCAGAAAGTCAGACAAGTGAGGTTTTCTTTTTGCTTTCAGGGTATTTCTTCTGAGGGACAGCCAAAGCAACCCGAAGACATTTGTACTGTCACTGTGCCACACCCAGAAAGTCAAACACTTTCAGATCTTACCTGTGAGTACAATCCATTTTTATATATATATATATATATATATATATATATATATATATATATATATATATATATATACACATAGTATATAATTATATATATATATATGTTATACAGCTTTCATTAACCTTTCAAAAAAACAACAACTCCAAATTGTAACCTCATTTCCAACAAGTCGCTTATCTCTTGTGTGTGATTCCCTTGTGTGTGGATGCATGTGTAGGTGGAAAATGAGGGCGAGTTGCTCTTCAGTCTGGATGATGGCCACACACAATTCACTGACTTGATCCAGTTGGTGGAGTTCTACCAGCTAAACCGTGGGGTGCTGCCCTGCAGGCTCAAGCACCACTGTGCCCGGATCACCTTGTGAGCAGGGGAAGCAGCAGACCCCCGAGGGCCCACATGCACCTTAACTCCAGGGCCTTTCTGGACAAACACTCCCAGTGTTCTTGTGCCTTGAAGAAGACATGCACCTGACAGAACAGTCATGCTAACTAAAACCACTGTTATCTTCATCTAGAGTCCACATTTGTACCACATGGTCTGTCTTGTTTTTTTTTGTTTTTTTCAGAAAAATCTGAATTCAACAATAGACCGTATAAGAACTGACTATGGGCGTTAAAGATGATGTGCAGTTTTATCAGGTAAATACTCAGCCCTTTAGTGTGCACATATGTGGCCGTAAATCCGTTGTGCAGAGCTCAGACACGGCTTCTTGACCTGTATATTGTAAAGCTGAATGTGTACTGCAAACAGATCGTGGTTTTAACAACATAATGACGCCATGAAAGAAAATAGAGGTTCTTGGTAAGTGACATACAGTAACTGGAATTTGATTTTTCACTGACAACATTTCAAAAGAGCATCTGCTGCAGTACGTACAGTATAGTTCTGGTCTGTCAAAGGTAATGATGATTCAGTCCCAACAAGGGCATAGTTGTTTTTTTGCTACTATGTCAAGTTGTAGTACAAAACACCTCTGTCCCTGTAAAATCTGAGTAAAATTAAGCTATCGTACTTTTCATTGTCATTACATCTCTCTAAGTATTCAGGTTGTTTGTTTGTTTGTTTTTTTAAAGAAATTGATTGTTGTTTTCTACATGAGAGATAAAAATGACCTCTCAGGAAGTGTCACTGTGCATGCTCTGTGCGCTGGGCTGAGACTGCTGTAGAGAGAACAAGAGACGTAATGTACACGTGGAGAGGTGGCACTCAGCTTCACTAGCCTGCACTGTACATTACTTTTAAAATGTATGTGATTAAATGAAGTTTTTTTATTAGATGAAATCAATTCTGAGCTTGCTCTAGAGTACAGGCAGTGAAATATTTCACCAATTTTAGAAATAAGCCATTAAGATGGATATCAGAAATACTGTATGACTGATTTTGATCATATCTGAATTCATTGTATATTGAAATTCAGCTTTTATATTTTTCCAAAGATTCAGGTACACCATTATGCAAAGCCTGGGTTGGTTGTATTTTGTTGTCATTACCACTGCTGTGGACAAACAGTGTCAGATATTGTTTTGTTTTTGAAAGGCCAACAAATGCATCAGCTTTTCAGAACAAGGTGTTTTAAATCACTGACACGACTGAAATGACCATCTGGTGTTTGTTGTTTCATTTATTTTGCAGCTGGACAACAGTGCATTGAACAATGAATGTCATGGACTGCATAGTTTGTGTGTGTACTGTATGTGTGTGTGTGTTATACTGTGTGTGTGTGTGTGTATATATATATACACACACACACACACACACACACACACACACACACACACACACACACACACACACACACATACATATATAAACACAGCCTGTTTGTAACGTATGCTTTTGTGTGGTTCATTGTCACATTTAGTTTTTTCTGAACCATAGAATAATGATCAGATAATAACCATCTATTTTAACCCACATTACAGTTGGTTTCATTGATGTTTAAAATTAGCAGTGTGTTAATCGTAGTTACCATGGCTCAGAAAGGAGAAGCACAAAACTCTTAACTCTACAACCTAAATAAGATCGGCTACAGAATAAGCCTATTCATCACTAGGCTAATAAACACTGTCTTTATTTAAAATATAAAACAGTTTACATTGTAGTCTTTGGATAGTAAGTAGGACATACATAGTTATCATATAAATACAATGACACATATGAAATATAACAGCTAAATGAAGCCTTCTCATCAGCACACAGTGGGGTGCTTCTCTGCTCAGGACGGTTTTGCAGTGAATACATAAGTCATGATTTTCTAATGGGATCTAGCACACAGTTAAATTTAGTCACACCACATAGATTGTGTATGGGATACATTAGCTTAACATTGTCAAGTATGATTTACTGAATTCTGCGGCCACTATGTATATTGTATATGTGTCCTCAGAAATATTTTTTATTACCACTAGATGGTACTAGAAGCATTTAACTTTTGCTTGTCCAGGCATATGTCTGAAATCTTATTGTGTTCAGGGCAATTTAAATTACATAATACATAAGAGATGTGTCAAAGATACAAGTTGTTTTAGTGTTTGCTTAAAGTAAAACTATCTACGTTACTTTAAAGTTATTATTTAAAGACCTCACTGATATTGATTATTGATATTTTATGTGGAACAAGTTATCTAGATCCACCATGCAGAGATGTACGGGAATAAGAAACTGTATTTTCCACCAACACCAACAACAGTCTGTCCGTGCCTGTACTCAGACAGATTAGTGAATTAACATTGTATAGTGCAAGTAGTCAATTTGAGATAATCACATTTACATTGACAAAAAAAGAAAATTGTTTTAAACCTGAACATAAATTTCCGTCATTCCATATGAATAACTTTAACATACACAATGATGGTTCCCTACGCAGCAGTAAAAGGCAGAAATGTCTCATCTGGAAGCATCCGTGTTAAACAATCTTCTCTGTTGTGATACAACCACATTGCCCCCATACCTCCCCTGCTCTACTTCAATAGCACATTTTGAAACGGAGCTCGCATCCAGGGGAGATGTGCGCACACAGAGAAGTCTTAAATGCACCCCTGCTTCCGAGGTCTTGTGCTAAATGTTGTTTTGGATGTATTCCTGCCATTGATCGGAGTCTGGCTGCAGGGGAGAGATGGCAGCTGGGAGAGCCTGCGCTTCCTTTAATGAATTCATCCAGCTCTATCCAGCCCAAACGGCCTGTGGATACAGCATCTCTCCCAGTAAAGAAAGCCTCTTTCCGCTCTGTCTCGGCCCTCATGGATAACCACCACTGTTCGTAACATTTCACACCACTACATTGGATTTACCTCTGCCTGCACTCTTACTCTTATGACTCCAGGTTTTGTACTTGAGTGTTGTCAGCTCCACTCTGTACTTAAATGCCCCTCATGTTGTATTCCCCGAGTCTGTTTTCAGTTATCTGGCTTCGATGTCTTTGGCTAGTTACTGATTATCTTCAATGAAGTGAAGACCTTGCTGTTTGCTCTGCTCTTGATCCACAAAAGGGCATTATCTGGGCTTGGTTACGAGTCTGAGGAAATGGGGGCTAGGTTTCTTTAGGGGATGCACTTTAGTGAAGGTTAGAGGCTTTGACTATTCCTTTGCAAAGGGCTCTCCCATCAGGGTTAGGGTTAGTATCTAAAACCAGAAGCAAATCCAACAGCTCTTTACTGTAACTGCAGCGGCCACAGTGGACTGAAGCCGGGATAATCATGGGTGGAGTGGAAAAATTATTAAATACATGAAAGATTTCCATCTGTTTCTTTTTTTCTGTTCCTTTTTTTTCCTCAAGAACAATTGTAAAATAAAACAAATCTATCATTTACAGATTTACCCATAATGCATAAAACATACACACACAATTGCTATCTATTTATTTTTTCATTTTGTGGCATTGAACCGTCACTTTTCAGAAACACGGTCATACTCACTGTCAAGCCACCAATTCCACCCCACCCCCTTTGACACACAAACACACACACTTTTCTTTATGTGCCTATAAAGTGAGAATTAAGAGCAGCTGTAACATTACCTCCTCCCCCTTAAAACACTGATGTAACACTAGTGTACCGTTGGCTTTATTCAGATTTAACAGTAAAGTCTACTTTGTTTTAATCTGATAAATGAAAAGCCAACCTTTTTTGCTTTGATTATTTTTATGAACTTTGATGTATTTTATATATTATATTATTCTGTTAATAGCAGAGAATTATGAAAGGTGATGGTTGGAAGTTTATTTGTCATTTGTGGTTAAACCAAAATGTATTTAAATGTCACATAACACACAATGTGTTAAAATGTGAGATTATGAAATATTGCAAGATTCATCAGGGTTTATTGATGGATAAAATAATCTATGCATTTTTATTTTGCACACATTTTCCCACACTATAAATATTCCCTCTTACTGTAAATCAAGGTTTTCAGGGTTTGCAAGTTGTATCCATTTACAAAAATTCTTCTGTGCTTTAAAACAGTGTTGATTTAATGTATACAACAGTTGTAAAATGTATAAAATAACACGCAACAGCAGCAGCAGCAGCAATTATGCATGTTTATTTTAAACCAAATCCACAGCTACCATACAATTAATGTCTTTCATATCTTTTTCCACACTGCATGAGATTCTCCGAGAACGTGGTCATGCCGTGGAGGGGAAGGGGATTTTCTTGGTGTATTGAGCATCTTTGGTAATGTATTATGTCTCAGATAATTGCCCAGACAGAGCTTGCTCTATAAGTCGCCTTTCTAACCTCTGATATATTTTTCTGGGGGTCTTGGAACTGGCAAACGGTAAGTGCCAAGCTTTGTTAATTACAAGGATAACACATGCACTCGTCAAATAATGGATGTGGTTTGCAATTTCAAGTTTTAATAATCAATTACTGGCTGTAATTCTCTGTGGAGTCACAGGATAGTCATTAAATCTCAAAAGGCAAGCAATGTAGCTTTTTCCAAAGCCCTATTTTTAAATACATAGGGGAACAGGGTCTGCTTTAATCCGATGCATTTTGTTGCCTTATTACAATGTAAAGTACCTCAATTAGACCTGGACACTGCCGCTTGTAAAATAACTGTTCAAAACAGTGAGTGATGAATGGTCATATCAATTCTTATTCCTACAGGAACTACGCTAACAAGGACAGGAGTGGAAAGATGCTCCGTTACAGTAATACTGCAGATCATCTTGGGGGTTTTTTGTTTGGTTTTTTTTAACGTGAATTACTGCTTTTAGCTAGAAGTCATGTATGAGCTCATATTAAACAGATGTATCTGTCTTTTGATGTTCAGCCTGGAACACCTCTGTAACTGGCCTCTTTGATCTTAGCAAACAGGTAGTTGTAGTGGTATCGAATCTTTCTTTCTTTTTTTCTTTTCTTCCTATTCAGCAGGGTTCCTGTTATTGTATTTTCAGTCCACCTTCAAAGCTGAAATGTTGCAGAGGTTCTTCTTGACCTTGAGAAATTAACATGGGAGGACTGGCTTTGCTCTGAAGGGAGCCCTATAGAGGCCACGTCCCTTCCTAATCCCCCAGCTGAAAGGCATACCTCTGCGGTTAAGACCAAACATCCCAGTAGGCCGAGTGTTTACATGATATCAGATGATATCCGGACATAAAACAAGACATGGAATATTTCATTCATATCATTTAATTTGGAAATATTCTCTTTGTGACAGGTATAGGGTTGTGATAGTGTGTAAAGTGCCTGTGTGTGTGTGTGTGTGTGTGTGTGTGTGTGTGTGTGTGTGTGTGTGTGTGTGTGTGTGTGTGTGATGGAGCGACAGAAAGAGAGAGCAAGAGGGAGGAATGAGTTTGGCCCTGCACAGATGAACAAATAGTGAATCTGAAGTGCAAGCGCCCTGTGTGGCTGCCCACCAACTGAACAACATTAAGGCAGTCCTCCATGTAAAACCTGCTCACTTCTCCCACAAACACTCGAGTTTGGCAAACGGGCAGCGGCTCAGCGGGGAGAAGCTCTCACTGGAAGGCAGACAGTGAGCTGTGGACAGCAGGGAGACGTAAACCACAGCTTCTGGTGGTGATGGACTGATGTTTTAGGTGATCAAAAAGATGAAGAAGAAAAGGAAAACGACAGGGGTAAAACCAGGAGGGGGTCTTGGAGAGGAAAAACATTTTGGACTTTAAAAGTAGAAAGACATGAATAGCAAAGTAAAGCTGAGATGTTTGACAGTGCAGCACTTGGGGTGAATATTATTGCACTGTAAAAGTAGATCCAAACTCTCAGACTCCCTCTCCTGTGTTCACTATCATTTAAACCTTAACATGTAGTTGGGCAAAGAAACTTTCGAAGCAACATGATATATATCACGGGGCAATTTACTTCAAGGTTACCGAGCAGATCTTTGGATGATGTATTGTCCTTGCATTTTTCTGCAAAATAGGTCAAAATGTTCACCGGAGCACTCACTGATACACATGTGCACATGCGCACAAGTGCATATACACACGTATTGGATCAATATACATTCCTGCCTTTTTTCCTCTCATTAACATGGTGTGCGAGTGACTCCTGAATAGAGAAGGAAGCCTTGTGGAAGAATTAGGAAATGGTCCATTTCTGCGAACACAGTGGAATAGAAGCAGAGCAGCATATGTTGGGATTTGAATGGTCAATCGATGAATAACCCAGAGCGTTGTTTTTCTGTGCAGATTGGCAGGCATTGTGTAGTGGTATCTATGTTCTATATGTGTGTGTGTGTGTGTGTGTGTGAGTGAATGTGTGTGCGTAAGAGAAAGAGAGAGAGTGAGGGATGGGGGCATGGAGTAGTGGGGATTCATCCTTCCCCAAAGTATTACGCAGTGGTCAAAAATATTTGCAATGCCAGGAGGTATTTTGAAAGATATTTGAAAAAATTCAATACTGTGCTGACCTTTTGCTGGGCATTTGTGAACAGATTCACTCTCCGTCTAATCTGGCTCAGAGTCAGGGAGGATGTGTGTTAGTGTATCATGTTCTCAATTCTAAATTATGTTAATCTATGCTGTGCGTACAGTGTCTTTATTAAAATCTTTTGTTTTAATTTCACAAGTCAAGGTGCCATATTTCGAATTTAGCAAAACAAGAAGCCAAATATTTTATTGACACACACTGGGCAAGAATATGCATATTACAAAACTGACAGTTGCCTGTATAATTTATAAGGGAAATGTATTATATATGATCCACAAGTATTTATTTATCCTTGGTGGATACTTTTACAAAAGTGTATTATTTGTATCAAAATAACTATCGTTATTATTTTTTCTCTCCTGTATACATCTACATGCTGTGTGCTTTTATATTTATCAGTTTAATTATCATATATATTTTCATTTGCATCTCCTTACTGATGAACTGATGAGGAATGTTCATCATTCTACCTCCACAAGAGGGCAGAAAGTGTCCAAGCACAATCTAATGAATTTGCAGTTCATTATGTTATATGCCTGCTCCATTTATACTAAACATGTGCTTATTTAAAGAGTGCCATTGTTTTTTGGACAAAATATCCTTGATTGTTCATCAGAGCAGACAGAGGCACTCAGTTTGCCCGTCTGGTGTTTTTATATGGGAGTAAAATTGATGCTGTTACACACTTTACACAACTTACCTGAAATATTATGGATATTATGGAGAAGAATTTAATAAAAACAAACTAAATATATATATTTTTAAATGTATGATATAATGATTGGGTGATTTCAGAATTTTTGAAAATTAAGCAAAAACACAAAAATGTCAGTGGACAAGTTCCAAATAATAAAGTCTTAACTGTAAGTTTAACATTAAATCAGTGGGTGGTATCATCACAGATTCATCCAGAAACAATTACTGAAGGTTTTAACTTTCTGAATTTTCCCAGCAAAGCTTAATTTAATCAATTTATCTTATGCACAGAGAAAGAGTTACTCAACACAATTAAAAAATAAAACCTAAGTGTTCAGTCCTCTTTGTTAAATTACAAAAGTAACAGTATGGAAAGAGAAGAAGGCGGTAATTAGTCAGGTGTAAAAGTGAAAAAGAAATACGAAATAAGAAGAACAATTACGAGGCTTCAAAGGAAGTGTCACGCTGTCAGAGCATGGTGTCTGTAATCTGCAGTGCTGAGACTGTGCTGATGAATCAGCCCTCTAATGCTGATCGATGCTCGTTGAGGTGGATCCTGTCCCACACACAAGTTCTATACAGCAACATGAGATGATGACAGGAACACAAACATACTGTAGATAACCCCAATGATAAACTATGAATTTACTCGCAGCGATATACTAATGACACAGAAACGACAGTGACCATCTGTCTGTTAAAGCAAAGGGCACTGGGTTATAAATACATTTCACATGCGTAATTTGAATATTATGATCTTTTGCCGCAATATTGTAATGAAAGTCGTCATTTTTATTTAATTTGAATTACACAGAACCGGTGATGCCCAGTTGGAAAAGTTTACATTATGCCGTGAACCTGTTACAGCGATCTTGGCATGCCTCTTAACATCACTGTTTGCCTCTTTAATTAGGTGTGTGTGTTTAGTTTACAGCACATTCATGCCTCACAAACATGACCAAACACGTATCAACAAGACTAATATATATTCTGTGGCTGCTGCTGTTAAATGTGCAGCCAAGTGAAACATAAAAGGTTTCTGACACTGCCATTCATTCAGCACATAGGAAAATCTCACTTGTCACCGGATGATAAATATTATCTGCACCATCAGAACACAATCCGTTTATTTAAATGTAAATAATAGTTTTTAAAAAAATTAAGAAAGGACAATGTTTTTATTCTTGTGAAGAAAAATATTGAAAATAAGATGCAGCTGAAATTACCAGCTGTCTCTTCACTGTCCTCTCTACCTCTCTATCATTGCCCAGAGGCTTTCTCTCTCTCAGATAGAAGCCAGTATAAGATACAGCTCGTCCTTCAACTCAGAGATTTACAGCGCAGCTTGCAGACTTATTCAATTCGTCCACAAGTCACAATGCACACACATTCTGGCACTGATCCGGTAGACAGAAATGGTACTTTATAATTGTGTGTAAACACCATTTCATGTTACCAGAAAATATGAGTTTTCTCTTTTTTCAACAATTTAATACACAGAGAATGTTTTGAGAGCATGCTATTTGTTTACTTAGCGCTTCCTTTCATGCTGAGGTTGAATGGAGGCTAACGTCAATCATACCTCTGGACCTGAGTTGTGTTCTGCTAAGTCCCAGTCTATGCCCCTTATTATAACACAAGTTAATTGAATCTCACTCCTGTACTGGCGTCCAGATGCTTCTCTGTGTATAAAGGTACAAAAGTGATGGAGCAGGTGTAGCAATATTTGCACTTAGAGTATTTCCACTGAATATCAGTTTGCTCTGGTCAGACATTAAAGAGAATAGTTCTAGCTTTGTAAACCCCTTTCATTTAGTGCTGGCCAGTATTCCTATCTTCCTGTTTTCAAAAGATTCCTCTTTGACCCACATATACCAACAACAGAGAAAGACTTCAGTGTGAGCTACAGCAAACAGTTTGCTTGGCTTGCTAAAGATACACCAAGAAATGGGATATGGACAAAATGGCCATGACCTCAGACATGACTGCACACTAAAAGGAAAGGAATGTATCTTTGTCCATAACAGACTGTTGAACACAGGGATCACAACATATTTATGTGTAGCCTAATGGTTTGCAGAGGTGGTCAACGCACATGGTGGTGGAGTAATTGCTGTCATATTTCTGTCAGAATTTACTGGCCATAGTCTCTCTGCCTGTACATGTTTGTGTGCGTCGCTCTGTGTTCCTGTGTGAGCAATGGAGGTGGATGGTACCTTGTTCTTGGTGCGCAAATTAACAGTGGCACATGGGTTTGCACAGATTCTGTACAGGCAACCACATCTCCTTTTGTTCTAAACAATCAAGTAGAGCAAGTAAAGAGAGGCTGAGGGGTCGGGTCGACCCTAACGAAGGTTAATGCTGCTTTGTGTGTTTCAGATCTATAGCAAAGTGTTTGCTAGCAGCTTCACCAACTTTATCTTTTGATAAGAGTAGGTGTGTTACCGTTAATCAGCTCAATGTGCAATTTGATATCGCAATTTCTTTTTGTTTATTTTTTATGACTATTTGAAAAGACATACAGTAGCATGCCCCAGGAAGTCAGTTCCAACTGAGATGCAGACTGCTGGAAAGCTATCATCACATTTAATTGTAATGATATTGTGTGATATTGTACGCATCAACGATGCACATCATGACATCTCCTTACTACGTTTTTATGGTATCGAAAAAGTGACTCTTCCACCCGGGGGTGGCAACCATGACAAACTGTTAAAACAAAGGGAGGCCTATTGTATAGACGCTTCAAATGCTGCCACCTATAAGAGACTCAATGATGAATTCTCTTTGAAGTTGTTTCATATGTCCATTTCTATGTGTCCTCGGACATACTGTATATTTTTGTCTATTGTACACACAGTGAGTAGCCTACTGTATTTGAAACTTTTATATGATGACATGAAAATGGTTCTTTGTTGTGGGGAATTTTTGATCCGTGGAACATGCCTATGTACAGCAGATTTTTTTGTTACCCAGAGTAAAAAAAAAGGTTTCTTTAGACATTTTTTTTGTTTTTGTTTCAATGTCTTTCGGTCAATTTCATGATGAACCTCTGTTTGTCCGATGAAGGTCTAGTAGGCCTACTGCAGTGTCATAAATAAATACATTCATTTTGTAAGTGAAGACAGTCTGCAGGGGTTTCTATCAAAACATATTGTGGGAAATACTGTAAATATTCAAGCTTTATTTGCATGACATTGCTTATTGGAAACACATAGTTCTGCGTTTTGTGTTTTCAAATAATAATAAAAACTGCAATAGAAACCAGGCTAATATAGCAGTCCCACTGTTGTGAAAGTGGCAAAAAAAAAAAAAAAATCTGTTGATGTCAATAAAAAAAAGCTCAGTTGACACCATGGAAACTATGAAACCTCTTCACACTTACGAAACGCTCCCTGTTCAAGACCAGTGATGATAACTTTGTGGTTAACAGCAAACAGTTCTCTAGCTAGCCTTGGTTTACTTTTACATGCAAAATTGCACTACTGATAGCAAGTTGTCTTAGTAGTGCTGACATTTAAGAAAACAGCCTAAAACTAAGAAGCTTATTAGTTGTGTTACATTATTTGAGGGCAGACACTTAGGGATATACACTTCTGCATGTCAGATGAAAAGATTATTTGTCTGTTAGAAATGAACCTATGGTCAGTTAGATTAGTTTAGCACAAAGACGGGAAATAGCAGAAGAGCTAGCCTGGCTTTCAGCGACAACCTCTGGCTACCAGCACCTCAAAAGCCACTAAGCCAAATCTACCAAAGACAGACATGCTAAGACAAGCCAAGACACTGTCTGTGGTGGCAATGCAGAAGCCAAAGATTTTAGCTGACCATGCATAAGGTCAGCTAATTTAATTATGTAATCTAATACATAACCTGCTGTGTGTGACTGTTGCCTTGACTCTGTCTGCTGTGGCAAGTAAGTCACCCCTTCCCCCAATAAATCACATGACATTTTGACCAGTGTAGTCCAGCTTTAAAAAATGTAAACAAATCTGTTTATATATCTTACACCTTGTTATGCAATATCAAACTCAAAATTACAAAATTGCATGGAACAACTGATGGAAATGTTTTTATAAATAACATGACCAAATTAGCATTATCATGAAAAAATACATGAAAATAAGTGAAAGTTTAAATTTTAAATAAAAACTCTGAACAACATCTGAATTAATCTTTGCTTTTAAAAAACAAAAAGAAAATTATTTTGTAATTTTGTAATTGACATGGTTTCAGAGTTAGCCCTTCAGCTATACATGGTATACACATGTGCGCTCAATCCACTGTGTGTGTGTATGCATACACAGCTACATGTTGCTGCCAGAGAACAGCTAATACAGATGCTCACATCAATAATAAAAAATATATATTCTCGCTGCTGCTATGTATAGCTGCTAAGGGAAGAGTTTCTTCTTCTTTTTTTTGCTCCTATACACTCTTAATCTGCTGCACATTCATACTGTACCAGCCTGTATGTGCCTTGATCAGTGTTTGCATGGAGGATAGCTAGGTTATGACTTACAGTATATCACCACTTACAGTATAGCTACAAGGTGATCTGACGGCCTACTGAAGACTGTAGTGTGTAACATATGCTGGTATACATTTCTCTTTGGAGATACGTTAATTCTATTGCTTCTCTTTACTTTGAGGGTGTAATAAACTTGCACAAACCTGTGTCTTCCTCTTCAATACTGTAAGGACACTTCAAAAACACAATGTTGTCAAAAACTCCTCTGTGAGGTTTCAAGGACTCTGGACCTAATCATTTAATTGGACATTTAGATTTTTTTTTCACTAGTGCCCATAAATCTCTCTAAAAAGAAACTAGGATAAATATGCTTTAAGTCTTGAATATGAAATAATAGAAAATATACAAAGTGTTGAAACCAGTCAATCTACAGACGCCCCTAGCAGCCAGACATTCATTTTCGATTTCCTTGACGGGATAATTTACACAAGCTCTCAGAAAAAGATTTTATACATAATGACATGGTTAATTAGAGATGTGCCTGAGTTTTTCGTCATACATAGTGCTGATTGGCATCTCTCAGTCATCGTCCAGTATCCATGGAGATGCTCTAAGCCACAAAGCTGGTCAGCGAGGTAATTAACAAGACATCTTGCTCACTAACATTGCATCGCTGATAAAGCTGAAGCTTCACTAACTTCTTAGATGACGGCCATTAATGTGTATATTCTCTATAGCAAGGAATGCTATAGAGAAAGGAAAGACGTTTCAGCCTGTGTTAGGCCTTGATGAAGAAATAAATTATATGCTGATCAACATTTCCTGCTCCTCTGGTAGACTGAATGATGTTTCTTTCAATGAATAGCCTGTTGTAGACCGTTGTTTTGTTATCTCAATACCTTCATATAATTACGAGTGTATCTCTTTTCTTGAGATCTCAAGAAAAATTATCCTGTCATATCAGGGAGACAAAGGACATACAATGTGTTAATGTATGACCATTCACCCTGACCCCAACCCTCCTGTACAAAACAGGGCTGATCCTGGCTCTGCCCACCCACTTATTGGTCAGTGGAAATGCCTATTGTAGAGAAGTTCGGAAAAGTTGTGGGAAAAAAAGTTATGATGAAAGAATAGTAATATCGTGTTACAGTTAATGATGTTGGCTGTGAAATCTGATTTTTACATGGATGCTGCCATTTTTTTCAACGTTGTTTCATACAGTTTGAACAGTTTAAAAGGGCCACATGAAATGCGTACAGTACACCTAACATAATCTTAATAACAAAAAGAAACACCGGCCACCTGCTTCATATAATATTGTCATTCACCTTACGTTGTACTTACGAGTACAAATCAGGCTCTGCAGAGTTGTGTGAAGGACTGAGCCTAACAAAGGCAACAGGAGCATTTTCCATTAGAGCCATATGAGCAAATGATATGTTGTGGAACAGCTGTTGTTACAGGTTTCTACTAATGGTTTGAGCTGTCACACTCATGCTGAGCCTGAAAAGAGGTACTGTAGGTGATATCTGAGTGAGGACGACTTAGATTTAATGTACATTGTGTTATCATCTGTTTTCTGTTCTCACATCTGAGGGAGTGTGGGTAACCTGCTATACATTTAACTTACTTAACATTTTTACTGAGATACATGATGATGTTTTGGTAAAACCTTCATTAATTGGTCACGATGATTCATTTTAATTAGATACATGAAAATAATTGACTGATGGCAATAATTACCATCTAATAAACTCTAAGGTCTAGCCTGCATTGATCTCCAACCAACAGCCTATACTTTTCATGGTTGTAACATGACAAGCTAACATTTTATTTCATCAATAAATTCTAATGTGTGGACTAATCCTGACTGACGCCCGCACGGTGCTGTTTAAATGTGCTTTTTATTTTTCATCCTGTGAGAAAGGGAAGCAGCTTTTGTCTTCATTTGGATTTTGATTTGACATTAGGCTGGGGTTCAATGTTACAGTAAAGGCTGTTGCGATTGTTTGCCATTGAACTGATTGGGGTCAGGTGACTGTGACAGAAAGACGTTGAGTGTTCATTTTCTTTCAGTTAAAGTAAAACATTTGAAAGCAGAAACAGTGGCACAAGAGGATAAAGAAACTGAAGGCCAAGAGCCTGTTTGAGTTGACTTCATAGCAAGGTGAGGTGTGCTGTAATATTGACAAAAAAGTTTTTGTCTTCAGAGAAACCACTGTCAATCAAACACTGCCTGGACCTGACCACAACTCTACTGTACTGTCTATTGACAGTTTTGGCCTTTTGATTCTATTTGTTCCCTTATAAAAACGACTAAGGTCACCATTGCTAACTTTCACTCATCGTGCTAATGCATTTGAATAAAATACCAAATGTATTGCCTGTTTCTATCATGAGCACACATTTTTCCATGGATTGTCCTAAAAAACAACAACTTTCTGTTGAATTTTCTAACTAATCTAAATCTTTAATATAACAGAAGGGAAATGAAATGGAAAACAAAATTGGTCCTCAAGGATATATTTTTTTTCTTAAAAATAAAATAAATTATAAATATATAAAACACAGAATTGAATCACATTACTTGAATCTATTAGACAACACTGGATTGTAGATTCTGCCTTATACCAAACATATTAACAAATTAAGTCATATAAAAATACGACCTGAAGAATAGATCTGCAGTATTTAGTTACATTAATGTCACTCATGCCATTCTCATACCAAGATTTCACCACCACCACCCCACACCACCCCCCGGCTTGCCGGGTCCCCTGATGTTGAAGAAATGGAAATGCATGCAATCAGGATTCAACACATCAGGTCGCTATGATATAAATTCAGGACCACAGAGGTGACTGAATAATAACATTAATGAAATTTTTACATTGACTAAAAGTCAGAGTTCCCCTTCATTAATTTTGCACTCTGTCTTCAGAACTTGAAAACGCACCTCAAATTCTGCTCCTCAGCCTGTATTTTCACACATGGGTTATTTCCAATAAATGACATAAACTTAACTACTACCTGGGATAATGTTAACATTGTGTCAATGAATGCACATCATCAGGTAGATAAGAGCTCATAAGTGCAATCAATGCCTTTGAAATAAAGACGACAAAGCCACAGGAAAATGCAGGACACTGATTATCTCTTAAAATTGCCACTGGCTGTCCAGCCAACTGTCGGTGCGCTAATCTTTTTACATCTCATGGCTTTGTTTTGTTTGTTTTTTTTAATCCAGTAGCACATGTAGCCAAGTAAATAATATCTTTATCTTCTGATCCCCTTTTATGCTTGAATGGAAGATGGTGTTTTTTTTTTATGTATTTATTTCAAGGGAGATTTTGGATAAAGATACATGATCTGCCTTAAAGAGACTTCACAGGGTTTCCTTACTGCATGCATGCATGTAATTGGAAATGTATGATACACACATCGACATGATCTAGCTATTATTACTGCAGTAGGTTTACACCAGTCTGGAGCTGTAATGCCACTGATGCACTGAGTGAATAATTCAGATATCACTTCTTTTTTTTCCGGTAAGAAGCAAACGTCTTCAGTCTATAAGCGATGCAGGGTTTCCATCCAAACCTGAGACCTTCTTATTTGACCATGAATACTGCTTTCCTCTGGAGCCTTAGATTGTTATTGTACAGGATGGCCTTATTCCTGTTAAAGGCCTAGAGCCCAAGCTGGGACATCTCCTTTAAATCAGCTTTGGGATCTCATAGACTGCACTGATTTCCTTGTAGGCCTTTCTGCTCTTAAGAAGTGATCACCCTCCTTCAATGCCCCGTGGATTAAACAGGGCAGGCTGGTTCACTCCTCTCTCACTCGGCTTCACAACGACTCTACCTTTGTAGCCAATAAAAGACTAACTAGAAAAGAAAGAAGCAATGGGAGAATCAATCTACTGGAAGCCTCCCCACAGTTTTCTCATCATTTCTCGTGTCGTATGTCATCTTGGATTGTAACACAAAAAGCAAAACTCAGTGTGAGGGATGATTTCTCAGCTATTCAATGTTCAGAGAAGCCGGAGCGTGAAAGGGTTTCAGGAGAAGTGCGAGATAAGTTGTGTTTAGGAGTTAAGTGGAGTGTGTAGTTGTTTGTGGAGCATGAGTATCAGTAACAGTAACAGTGTCTCTATTCAAGTCCCACATCCACTGGTTAGCTAAATAATATGTGTGTTTTATCTTTTGCACATGCATCTTCTTCACATGCATATGGCTTTTTCATATATATCTTCTAGGCACCAAAGCCTAATCAATCGTGTTATCAAATTGATATCTAATGATTATTAAAATGATAACTCAAACAGCAACCAAAACAACAAAGAAAAGGAACAAAACGTGGAAAATGTCAGCCAATTTAGCAGCTTTAATAACCCTGTGATTGTTCATGACAGATTCTCAGATTCTTCATTATCTATAACATGTGTAATTAATTCTTTTGCATTCACTCACAAACAGGCCAACATCAGAAATGTTGACGATCATGTTACCATGGCAATTTGATACAGTATAATAATTTAATTCTGTGATGAGACATCTATTAATTAACACATCTTAAAAATAAATGAAGAGCTGGGGTTTATAGGAATCCATTTAGATCCATACATTCATTACATATCCATATTTATATGAATGCTTTTGTTTTCCTGTATTAGTAAACTTGCAATTGTCTATCTGCATATTGTGGATTAATGATATTCATTCATTAATGTTTTTTTTCTAGCTATTAATAATAATATAATCCATCTGGCACCAAAGTGCTTCTTTTATTATTTTCCATATTATTGCTACTGTACAGAACTATTGTATTTCCTTTGGTCTGCTTGGCTCTACTATGTGACTACTCCATATCAGGGGATAAAGCTGTCTGTTCAGGTGATTGACACAAGCCCACATTAAGAGGTGGTTTTGGAAATTAGTCCGTGGAGACCCTTTGGAGCTGAGCTGGAGAAGGAGGGCTGTCTCTGAGAGGAGCCGTGCCTTTTTAACCCCACTCATTGGTATGCCGATGCGCGAGTGGCAAGCTGCTCTCTAAATGGCTGAGGCATCCTGGCTGGTACCCCCTCGACACGTTCCTGCACAGACAGACCCCGTGGAGGGCTGCCAACAATATGCAGCACAGAATCCTCAAATTACAATGGGCCCAATTAATAATCACATAGTTAGTTCATATCTTATATCTTATAGAGAGCGTGGCAGAACAAAGCATCCATCAGAAATTTATAGTCGCCTTTTCATAGCCATGACCAAGCTTTACCTTAGCACTGTGAACTTTGTGTTTTCTTTTCCTCTGAATGTTACAATTTGGGATTTTTTTTAATGATGTGAAAGCTTGACCATTCTTTCACCCTCCTTTTAATTCACTATTATGGGCTGATGTGTAAAAAATACATAATAATGGGACCACTAAGGGATGGTCATGAAATTTGAATGAGTCTGTCTTGGTGGAATACACCGTGAAATAAGACATATACCTAAATCAGTAAAGCACTGCTTTAGAGCCAGTCTTTACTTTGCTGGTTACTTTCTAATCAAAGTAAGGATAAGTTACCCATTTAAATTTGTAGTTTTAGATCTAGCAACTGAATCAACATATTGGTCTTCCCTGCATATTCCATTCTGCTCATTTGCTCGTTTGTTTGCCACATTTCCAAAATGAACATTTCCCCTTGAGGAATATACAATTAACAAGATGCTTTAATTTACAGCAACTCTATGCAGCATGCATGCGTTGGAAAACATCATATGATAGTAATCACAGTTTATGTTCAACGTTTTGTTCCATTACATTTCATGGTACAGAATCTGCATGCTTCTCTATGTCAGTGATGAACAATTTCCAGATTTTGACATGTTCATTTAAAGTTGTTAATCAGATGTAAATATGCAAAGTGGCTTCCCAGGGGCTCCCTTTGAAATGCAAATACAGGGTGCAAACAAAGGTGGGGTGGATATAGGTTCTGATGCAGCAAAATCATGGCAGTGTAACACTGTTCATGTCTCATTAAAATATGAAAGACATCATTCCCCCAGCCTTTTATTAATAGGCTTGCTGTGATTTGGGGGACTTTGTGATAAGATGTGACATTTTTTAGTTTAATTTCCATCACTCAAATACTAGAAGCTTCTATCTATCTATCTATCTATCTATCTATCTATCTATCTATCTATCTATCTATCTATCTATCTATCTATCTATCTATCTATCTATCTATCTATCTATCTATCTATCTATCTATCTATCTATCTATCTATCTATCTATCTATCTATCTATCTATCTATCTATCTATCTATCTATCTATCTATCCACTACATTGCATTTCAAATAGCAGATCTTATAATGTGCTGGTGAGAAGCATGTGAAATCAGGTGGGAGGTTGGTGGGAGGTTTTAAGTGATTGTATGAAGGCAATTTATGAAAAGTGCCCCATTATGTGTTATGCATTATATTAACCTATTATTACTTGTATAATTTCTATACATGTGTTCGTAAGTTATAAATCAGTGGGAAATGTTTTCTGCTCACATAGCCTATAGTCGTCTGGAAATTTCCAAGAGAGACCTGAATGTACATAAACACAATGAAAATAAAAACATCCAAAGAATGATACAATTTAAAAAAAAAAACTAAAAATACTAATAGTTCATTAATAATTATACTAATATTTAAAATAGACAATGGCAATTGCATTCTGTTTGGGAAGCTTTCTAAATGTGGAAACCACTTTTTAGGTACTCTGTCAGTTATTCCATTTGCCTGGGGCATTGAATCCAAATACAATCTTCCCAAATTCAAAGTTTCCATGGATTGAACATTGACAAAGTTTGGTCATTTGATCACTCAGTGTTGGAGAGACATAATATACCATGGTAATTTCCCAAACAAATAATTGAAAGGGAAAGGTACCAATGCATGTTACATCTCTCTGACAGACAGCACCATAAACACACTATGAATTAGGGCACGATGGTACACTGAATCTATAGGGGATTTCAGGTATTTATACTCTGGAACTCTCTAAATGTTGAATGTACCCTGGAGATATGTTGACTGTGTTAGAGGCTCTAGAAAATAACATAAACATGGTTAAAAGAAGTTTGCAGAATGGCTGAATGAAAAGAATCTGCAAAACAATAGTGTCATCTGCATATAGATGAACACTGCAGTGCGTTCTATGTGACAGAATGTAACACTGGGTCTCTAAATCAAAACAATAATGCAGAAGACATTGGATAACGTTGTGAAAGAGTGTGCAATTATGGGAGTTGTCCTCACCACTGTTACTGTAATCTTCTCCTGGCTTCAATTCATCCAGTGTCAGTTGTCAATCAAACAAATGCAGTGATTACAACTGTTAAAACCACAAAATAAAGCAGTTTAACATTTAAAGTCAGTGTTTCACTGAAGTGTACAATGGACTTAGATGTTTGTGATTGGTTGGATAGCCTTTAGTAACAGAATGCAAACTTTTGTTTCTTTAGCAACTTATTAAGAAAACACTGTGCAGGTTTTTACTAGCAGCCGAACTATCTGCAGAGATGTCTCCCTTCCTCTCCATAACAAACAGACCAGGGAATTAAAACCAGTGAACAAATAAAGCAGTAGAATCAGAGATTTTCCAATGTAAAGAACAAAATGTCTCCACTAGCTGAGAGCCAAGCTGCCAAACATTTACCTAGGTGATAACTTAAGATTCAAACGTCCAGTGACTAAAACACAATTCAAATATTTATATTTAACATAGGTCCAGTCATTTTTAGACCTTTTAATGTGGAAAAGTTATGTATTATAACTTAAAGAATGAGTAGTTTAGATTATTACTGTAAATGGAAACGTAAAAACAAAATTGGACCCATATGGAGCCCTGTGGCACACCTTTTGTTGAAGGCAAAAGTAGTATTTCCCAGTTTACTGTAACTTGTTACCAAAGATTCTCGTATTTAGGACAGATTGATTGATATTTGTTACCTTCTCTACCTTATTCAATGAAAAAATATGAGCAGCTACAATATGATACATAAATAAATAGTGAGATTGTGAGAGAGACAGTAACACTTGCAATGAACCACAGGGGAAGAGAGAGAAACATTTGTGTGTAGTAATTAACACTTTCTTCTCAATTAGGCCAGAAGCATATCAATACCACATAATGAATAATACATGTCCCAGGGAACTTTGAGCAGTTGCATCATAAGGTTTTTGTGGAGGAATTATAAAGCATGGGATAAAGATCATCTCAAGTCCCTCAGTACTGTCTTTGAAACAACCAATGCTGCACAGGTATTCTCAGCTTATACAGCACATAGAACATTATTGTATGTGGCATAATTTGTAGCATAGTAATAACCAGACAGCTGAATCTAGCTCTGCCTCCTGGCACTGGTCAGCCAAAACTTTGTTGATGATTTGCACCTCACACTCATGTCTACACATTTCCAATTTCAGGAGGAAAATTGGGATTCCTGAGTGTCTGAAGTACCATTTTCTGACTCTATGGAGTGGAAAATAGGATTCAATTCCTGTTCAACACCTCTTCATTAACTAACCACCAAATGCCAACCATAAAAAGTGCTCATATCAAAGAACTTTGATAACTAAATTTCCATGCTTCTTAAAAACATTTGGGGCGTTTTGCACAGATGTTTTAATGCTTTGTAAAAAAAAAAAAAAAAAAAAAGTGCACTGAAACACTAGAAAAGTCAAGTTTTGTGTAATTATTCACTGTGCCTTTGCAGAGACAGGTGAATGCAATTTTGTTGAAACAGAGTAACCCTGACCAATCCCTCTAGAGAGGTGTTTCAGCTCCCGGTGTGTACAGCCACTTAACCAGACTCACAGACATTAGCCACCCATGACTTTACCGCCAATCCAGATTCGACACCCACTGTACTCCCCATTAAAATTTTACAGGTCAAAAATTTAAAAGGCAGTTAAAGAAATGTTCTTTTTCATTACATGGGACAAAAAATGAGTAGGTCAGCCTGTGGCATAATGGCACGGTAATTAGAGCCTTACGCTTTGATAAAGTGTGACTGTGAATCAATGTAACACTAATTAATCAATATTTTAATTATTAGACCTTTTAATGAGCATTTTGTTAAATTCCCCTGGATCTTGCTGCCATATTGGCCTCTTCTGTCATCATTAGCAAGAACACTGAGTGTTGAATGTGCAACGCATAGTGACACCATAGAGCTTCACTTCTTGGGTTGTTTTACACTTAAACAAAATAAGTCTGTTCATTCGTCCTTGGTTGTTTCTTAACATCTTTTGACCCACTATCTCCCTAAGATATGTCTCTGTTTGTAACTGTCATGTTTTTTCATTGGCAGTATTTTATCACTTAATTCTTGAAAATAACGTTTTTTTATGCTTAATATGTGTGTATTTAATATGCTTGTGATGTGCAGCACTAATTGTGAGAATGAAGTTTCAGCATCAATAGTGACAGTAAACTTTTGTGGTATTTGGGTCAGTTATTCTAATCGTTTGTGGTTCTGTTGTTTGTTTGTTTGTATTTTTGCTCAATAAAAGTGACTGAGAAAGATTATTTCTGTCTCAGAGCTTAACCAGTTGAAGATTACTGGCTAAGAGTACAGTATAAGTGATGTGCACAGGTGTAAATGGAGTGACGCGGTGGTCAAGACTTCAGATGCGTCCACTTAACTTCCAATGACTTCTAGTTTACTTCACCCAGTTCTCTTTACTTCTCTCACAACTAGAACTCACAGTTTGAAGAACACCTAACATGAGTGCAGATAATTGGTGCAGATTTCAACTTTCTGCTCACAATACTCTCTCCCTTTGTTCGTGAAGAGGAATCTGTCTCTGGTGTCGGAGTGAAGATCAGCAGAGGAACAAAATTTTGACTCCATAATCTGCATGGATCCTAAGCACCTAAAGCAAAAAAGAAAAGAAACTGATTATGTAATGCAGCTGTTAGAGATCTGAATGTGTGAATATAAACTGTGAAATACTGCTCAGGGGCAACAGTTGTCCAACCTTGTTTGTTATATCATTTGGGACAGTGTGAAGGCCCATGAGATCAGGAGAGGTTTATGTAAAGCCATCCACTACTATAATATATAAAAGGTCTATTTTCCACCACACTCATCTTGATGCTCATTGAAGGTAAACGTTACATTAGATGCAATGTGGATGAAAATCTTCTGAAGTAACTAACAGGACAGACAAGTAAACAAACAAAACTAAAATAATGTTGTTGTTTTTTGTTTTGTTTTTTACAGATGGCTGTTTTAAAAAAAAAGTTTTCTATGAAGTTCTTGTTTATAATTCATTAGGAGCACATGCATAAGATTATAAGTTTTAATGCTTAATACAACCTGTTATAACGGTATATAATCATGTATGACAACTTGTAACAAGGTTTATATGTGTGGACATGATGTATTATAAATTCAGCATCCATACCAAAGTGACAACAGTGTTTGAAGGATGAATCTGAAGTCCTTGGTCACATAACACATAATAACCATCATAACTCTAGCCTAACTAGACTCTAACTGGGGCGGTGGTGCAGTGGTTAGCACTGTCGCCTCACAGCAAGAGGGTTCTGGGTTTGAACCCGCCGGCCGGCTGGGGCCCCTCTGTGTGGAGTTTGCATGTTCTCCCCGTGCATGCGTGGGTTCTCTCCGGGTACTCCGGCTTCCTCCCACAGTCCAAGACATGCAGGTTAGGTTAATTGGTGAGTCTAAATTGCCCATAGTGTGAATGGTTGTCTGTCTATATATGTAAGCCCTGCGATAGACTGGCGACCTGTCCAGGATGTACCCCGCCTTTCGCCCAAAGTCAGCTGAGATAGGCTCCAGCTCACCCGTGACCCTAGTGCAGGATAAGCGGTATAGAAAATGAATGAATGAATGAATGAACTCTAGCCAGTTTATAAAGACACAGAGAGAACTGCTCTAACACAATACCTTATATCAATAATGTGTTATAGGATGACTTTAAGAGCTCTTAGTAAAGTATGCCAACACTGAAATACATTATAACAGAATTATGTTGACTTCATAATGGTCTTAAAAGTAACTCCTTATTTTACAATAACAAAATAGTAAAAGAACAGAGACAGTGAATAAAAGTCAATATAAAACCAAGGTTCTTCACAAACCAAAATCACTGCATGTCACTATCACACTTTTATCCAAATACAAAGGTGAAAAATTTCATATTTCTTTGTACATCTTAAAAAAAAAAAAAAAACTAGCTAAGCTAGCTATAAAAGTTTTTAATAATAAATTAACAGGTAGGGATGCACAATGTATTGACTTGGAAATCTTTAATTTAGACAAAGATGTAGTCAACACTAGCACACTTAAGGATATACATGTGTTTTGGTGTGCAACAATAAATGTAAACACACTAAGGTCCTGCTATTGTGCGTGTTGGCTCACAGTCACAGTGTCACGGCTCTTCATCTATAATTCAAACTCTATAGGTCAATGACGATCCATACCACCATAAACAGGCAAAACAGATTTAGTGATGTTATTTTCCATGCACACCAGCACATTGGTTTTGGCTGAGCTCGGGTGGGTGGGGATAGGGTGGGGGTCGTATTAGCTGGGCTATGAAGTGGAAGAACAAGCAAGGTTAATGAGCACGAGTAGACAGAGCAGTGCTGACAGTGGTGAAAGAAAAAGGCACAGACAGGTTAAAAGGGAACGCCGTCGTTTTTTGATGGTTTAAACAAAGGTAACACACGGTGGACAGAAAAATCACCACTTACTGTAGACCTATACTGCATTAAACAAAACACAACATTAACATCTAATGCTTTTAAACATATTGACAAACAGTTGTATAGCTTTGGGGGAATTATGATGTGCCAGTGGGGAGCGCTATCTAAATGAGATTACACAACTATCTGAGTGTGGCCATTGAGTGTCAAGCTACATCTTAACCACAACTGGCAAAACTGTGTGGAGCTCATCTCCGCTGAGGCAGAACTAAAATCTGGAAATAATCAGCTAGTGGGGAACATAAGAAATTCTCCAGAAAACACTTTAACGCCACTGGAGCCCACTGCTCCTCAAGATTGAATTCAGGTACCTAATCCCAGGCGGCAGCTGCCCCCCTCCCCTCCTCCTCCCTTGCTTTCCTTTCATACGGTGGAGCGGAGCAGCCATGGGGTGTCAAAGGGGGCAGAGAGACCGCTGTGGCTGACACCTGCTGGGCGCTATAAATATAAAAAAAACTAGAGCTGCCACTGTTAGTTTGTACTGTAGTTCTCTCTCCCAGGCCACTCTCTCTTGTAGGCTGATGTCTACTTTAATGCAGACTGAAGGCTTCTGCCATCACCAAACCATTAGATAAGCAAGGCATCCAAATGACTCAACTGATTCTACCCAACAGCAAAGATCTTGGCCTAGATCACAGAGGAAAGCTGTCACTGTGGTTGGTGCTCCACAAAACAAGGGGAATAAAACCAGAGAAGAATCCTACCACAAACTCAAACTGTCTGTGCCACATCGGAAAACTTGTAACTCTTCTTAATCTGATTTTATTTGAAGATGTAATCACGTATTAAGGATTATTCCTTTTTTTTAATGTTTAAAATATCATGACTTCCATGAGTTTGTCTCTTTACTTGCTTTATAGCCAGTGATTACAGACATGATATTATTTAGTGGATAACGGAGCTGAGTCATGAACAAGCACCGCTTTTGATCCTTTTATCAACCCAACAAGCTGTATAGTATTACTCTATAAGAGAATAGAGTAACGCCTTGGAAATCCCTAGATATTGGCTTGTGATTGAATGAACTCATAACAAGATATTCCTGCTAAGAGGCCAATATGTTCCTTAAGAAAAAAAAGAATACACGTAGTTAATCTTTGTATATGACCTGGTCAAATTCCTTTAGGTAATGCAATTTGCCCCACATGTTCTAATAAATACCCAGGGATCCTGGTAAAACTCAACATCCCGGCAGAGGGCTTTTCGTTTGAAGATCGGCAAAGATGTGAACCACACACACACTCCTGACAGACAGCTGAATGGCAACACATGCCACAGTGTACTGCCTGTCCTGTGTTATGTCCTTTTAGTAAAATACACATGGGGAAATTGTGTGTTGAGTTCCTCTAAAAAAAATTTTTTTGCTGTGGAAATTTCTTGGTAGTACATATTGACTGGTTTTATGCCCGGCTGTTTGCTTTCTGCCTCTTCTTCATCTCCCCTCTCTGGCTCGGCCGTATCCTACACCACCGGTGGACGTGTTTTTTTACAGATGATCTCCTCTGGATTTCCAATTTGCAGTGCTCTGACTGTTACAGGCTTCAGCAGTGCTTTAGCAGGGCTGTCAAAGCCGAACTGCCCCTCCACTGTCTGCGAGTGTGACACCTCCATTCCTTGCTCTTGTCAGTCTATAGAAGAAAAAGTGGATTAATGTCAGTTTCTGGGAGCCTCACAAAGCAAAGTGTAGCTTTGAACATGAGAGTGATTCTTGTTGAGATGGTCATCTGCAGCATCTGTAGGAGGGGAGGGAAAAACACAGGGGGGGTACAGAGAGAGAGAGAGAGAGAGAGAGAGAGAGAGAGGAAGAGAGCTAGCACTGCAACACATAGGATACACACACCAGCAGGGTCATCAGATGCAGCCTGTTTAGAGGCACAGGCCTAATCACATGTAAGCAGCATCAGACAGCAGACACCTTGATGTGTTTTGGAGATGTGATGCTTGTGTGTGTGTGTGTTTTCTGCCAGACCCTCCCCCCAATGGCCTTCCCCTCCCCTTGATTTTCCCAAGAGACACCCTGCTGAGAAAACGACAGGGCAGCAAAAATGTACAAAACCAGCTCTCCGCTGGCTTACACCACCTTTCTCTGCTCCGGGAGAAAATGCCTGAACCAAGCCAAAGGCATGGAGAGAAAGAAAAAAAAAGGCTGATAAGCAATCCTGTTCACTGTCATGCAAATGCATTGAGCTTGAATACCCCCAAACATGATAATGCATTAATTTCACCTTTAGTTTTTTTTCTGATAATTCTGTTAAAAAGCTTTCCCTTTTCAAGCCAAACATTTAAAACGAGGGTATTGCATGTGGTCAGGTTGTAATGTGTTTAGTGAACGCCATATATTATTATTAACAGCAGACATCCAGTCATCAACATATTAAAATAATGTTTTATAATTTGAACATAAGATATAATTAAAGCTATTAGTATGAACCACCAAAAAATGAATTTATGTGTTTAAAAATAGACAACAAAAAACAAAACGTAGTCCAGGCTTTAAAGGCACAACTAGGAGCATCAACACTAAAATTCAAAGCACAGAGTCGGCTGGAAAACTGAATGACAAACAACAACAAACACCAGAAAACAAGCCAGTCTCTGTTGTTCCTGTTTTTTGGGGCTGTAAAAGATGTATTTATGTCAGAACTAACAATGTAAAATATGTTTATTTTCAATTATGGCTTTTAAATAGTGTATTCTTTACCGTGGAGTTATTTCCTTCACCAGAAATGATTGATGGGACCTTTAAATATCTGCTGACCTAAAAGGATTTGAAGGGGTCGAGACTTGTGTGTCAGCCACAGTTTGTGTTGGCACTTAATGTAAATGTTTAGTTTGTTGAGGACATTTTCAAGTGTTATATATATGTACTGTGCTCATTTTTAATGCAATTGCCAGTCAGAAAGAGCTGCATTATCGAGTCACCCCTGCTTTCACCAACATCAAGGTCTGAGAACACACCTGCTGTCACGAGCCTGACCATTACAACAGACAGGATTTGCTGCTATTATTCATGTGTTTTTTTCCCCCCTCAACAATAAATAGATAGAAACAATTAGAAAGATGAACACTGTGGTTTCAAAGTAGGAATAATAGCAGTGGACTATCCTGCATAATGTTCACCACACAGTGTATGAAACCATTAGAAGTGGTCAATTTAAAGTTGTGACAGTTCAAGGGAACCGGCAGCCATAACATATTCAGAATGGTCCACCGCAAGGTCAGTGTTTTAGTACCTCTCCATGTCTATGCACTGAAGCAGACAAGGATGCAGCACATTTCATTTGGGACCGCCGGGGAAGACAATGTAGAGCCATGACTTGTCTAGACACCTGGTACTCGTCCTTAGCACGATGGCTCTGTGTTGAAATAAATCTGTGACCCAGTCTGCGTCTGCATCAAAGAATCAGTGAATTCTTTGCAGCCTAACTAAGCAGTGCACTTCATCCGCATTGTAATGCATGCACTTTACATTGCGATGTATAATATTGGCTCGGACTTGCCTGATTGACCTGCATTCCAGAGCCAGCCCGCTCTCTGCTCACCACACCTGGGGCCCCGGAGCTGGCGTGTGGCTGTCACCGGCCATCGCCACGCCACGCGATTGATGACAGCTATTCACTGATGAAGCTGTATTCATCATTCCTGTCCAGGGCTGCACTGACCAGATGGACCCTGACCATCCATCCTCTGTCAGGGACACATCTGTTCCCGTTGTTGCTTAGAGTACTAACAAGTCACCTGCTCCCTGAAAGGCTGGTGTCAGCCACAGAGGGATGGATGCTGCTACATGCTGCCTGTTAAAGACAGAGGAAAGATCCTGAGAACAAAACTAGTGGATCCTTGTTCCACAGTTGGAGCGTTCCTCACTCAGTATGACTGCATCTCATTGTCATTTGGAGGAAGTTTCACTCGATAATGCATTTTCATTTATTCAACCATCATTTATTCACTACCTTTGCATTAAGGAATTCAAAGTTGAGTTTTTTCTTTTTGTCCATGCAATATTAGCTTAAAAGCTTAAAATCTTAAATGTGTCAACTTTGTATAGTATTATCATTTCATTTCATAATAAAGGCGGAAATTCATGATTTTAAATGGACCAAACACTCAACCCACTGTTAACAGACACTACCATAAATAAGATAATGTGTACAAAAACACACCAATATCCGTTGTGTGTGTACTTTTTTGACAAATAGAGACAGAAAGGGAAAAAAGGAGCAGTTGCTCTGAGTGGGCTATGAATATAGTGAGGGAAAAGCATCATCCTGTCAAATTTTCCTGCTGTTTCTAAATACGTAAACTTCTGCCAGCACTCAGCTTCCCATTCCAAACTGCACACAGTGGAAAGAATGATTGTTTTAAGGGCTGCATGCAAGGTTTCAGCGGCCATCATCTCTCTCTCTTATTGATAAAGTGTTTTGCAGCTTCTGGCCTGTGTGTATCTGTGTGTGTGTATGGGTACGTGCATTAAACTACATGCATGCAACACTGTGTGCGCTCACAGGTGAGAGCGAGTGAGTCTGGCAGGCAGCAGTGCCGCAGCAGTCTCTCAGGATCTTTAGCTGAAGTGGTTTGGAGGCCTATTTAGCAGGTCTGAGTTCATTAGACTCCCTGTGAGGAGGCTGAGTGTGCCTGAGGAAACCCTGAGAAGTTCTTCATTGTCTTAAGACTCAATTGTAATCACCTTACTCAGCGTGACTGACAGAAGAGCTCTCTGGCATGATTGAAAGTATTGATCTTTCGGGGGCGCTCTCTAGACGACTTGGAGATGCACAATCACAGTTCTCGCTTTCAAAAAAAAGAAGAAAAAAAATCTCTTCATCAGCCTTAATCATCTGATCAATAATTAGCGTCAGGACTGTGGGGGGGGGGGGGCTTTGGCCATGTGCTCGGTGAGGTTGCTTTCAGCTGCCTGCCGCCTCTCCTCTGGTTCCCACCGGAGAGGAATCTGCTGAGTAAAGCTGATCTGGTGGACTGGGGCAGTAAGGGCAGGGTGGAAGCCCAAACAGCAATGACTTTCATATTCATAAGCTCCACCCAGCCGGCTCTGTCCATCCCCCTCTGCTGTCGTGCAAGATCGGCAAGATTTCTGTCACCTTCAGCGATGGCAAACAGCCAACTGCACTTGGAACCAAAATTCATTCTCACAGCATCCTGTCGTACCAGCGTGAACTTGTTAATCTTCTGATAATTGCAGCTTTAGAGGAATATCACAACTCAGGTGGAGGGAGAACGGCAGGTACTTGATCACAGTGTGTCATGTTGATAAACACCTTTCTGTGTCTAATTACCTGTATCCTCTATATGGACACATAATGAAGATGATATTGAACTGCTTTTTTGTATATTGTAGACAGTGTGGGAGGGATATTTTATTTTCAGTGAGTTCATTAACTGGGTTGTGGAGCAGAGCTGCAATCTGGCCCACTTACAGTAGCTCACAGAATGGTTTACACAAATGTACATCCTCGTTAAAACTGTATTCGTACATCTTTTCCATGGCAATAATGACTGTCCAGCTTGCTGACAGTGTTCTGAAAGTGAACATATTTTGTGTTCACTCCTTCAAAAATGTATCTGGATAAATAATTAAGCTGCAAGTTTGTTGTTCTCTTAATGTGTCAGAACTAATCACCAGGCATCAAAAAGTTGAATGTTTGTAATGTGTCTTCTTATTATAATGTCACCATCTTATGTGTGCTCTTTTTTAACCCCTTTTTAAGCTTTTATTGTTAATAAAATGTTCTATTTAGAGCAGAACTTCCCTTGACAGTGTAAGAACTTACAACTACTGTAGGCCTACCTGCTTGCACATCCTGAAACCACGAGCTGCCAGCTAGGGGGGGACAGTCCTATAACTTTGTTTGATTTAGCATAAAAGGCTGGGTTGTTCTCATTTTGAGGCTCTTGCTTTGTAGAGACCATTGATCTCTGTATGAGTCCTGAGCTCATGTGCAAATGTTATATTTGCTTTTTTAAATTCTTCAGGAGGAAAAACAAAAAAGAGCCGATCCCTGACATGGACCTTAGTGCTGGATCTGTCCCCAACAAGTCCTTTCACTTCGGACGATAATGAATATGTGCGTGATTATCTATTGAAGCATTCTTGATATTACACACATGTATCGCCTTACAGGCAGATAATTACAGGGATGGAAATCTTCCATCTAGAGTTCATTTGGATGATTTTGCTGTACTTCTTCAATGCTGCATCCAGGTTCACATTTGTTATGGGCCTCCCCTTCATCAAACACCATTTGATTATTGTTTTGTAATTAATAAAATGCAGTAAGGTAAGGGTTCTTGAATGCCAAGCCAGTTCCTCTTCTGAAAAGCCTCCTCGTGTTTGTGTTGATTACAAACCGATGATACTGACCCACAGTACAGACAAACTCATCAGCTAATTGCTGAGGGTATCAGAAAGGTCACTGAACAATTAAGAGAAATTGAACCTGCTGGGGAGTGTGAGAGTGTGACTGCACACGACTCCAAAAAAAAAAAAAACATTAACTTTCTTCATGAAAGAGAACATAAAATAAATACGATATATCTCACAAATTGGATGAACAGAAAAGATAATTACGAGGACACCAATCACTAAAATTATGTCCTTTTCTCTGTTTTTGATACTGTATCAGTTTTTACTTTGACACGTGTTTACAGTGAAATTCCCGAATTAAAGCTAGACTTTAAGCAGACTCCTGTCCAAAGAAAGGACAGAAATGTGCATAACAATTGTCATAAAACAGGGTGCTGGCTTCTCGGGAAGCTGTGGTCACACCTCTTCTCTGCGTAGATGTGTAAACTGTTTCTGGTTTAGATAAACTGCTTGAAACATTTTATTAATCATTATCTGCTATGCGGTACAAAAGCGTGTAATTTTGTGGTGTGTGAATCACCTTCCCACAGGGCTATTCAGCACCTTATTGTCAGCACAGTGATAAAGGAACTGATGATAAGAATGAAAAAGAAAAACAGGGATTTTTGAAAAACCAACCTCTAGTGTTTGTCACGTTCAGGATTACTCTCCTACTATCATTGCAATGACTTTGCAAACATGAAGAAATTCATCTGTGGTGTTTCTCAGCATGGATTGGCAGTGCTCTGCTCATTAGGTCTATAAAGGAAATGAGGTACAGAACGTAACACAAACACACAAGCATGGATGTGTCCACATTAGGGAATTTTGTATTACTTCAATATTCATTTAAAAGCAATTCAGGTATAATTAAACATATAATTGTGTGATTATTAAGCTTATTAGCAGTCATTGCCATATAGAATATCCAAAATTTAAATATTCAAGTGCGCTTCATAATTATTATGGCTAAGAACTTCGAACAGTAAGACATGCAATTTCACTGCATTTGTGACTACAAACAATTGGCAAGGGAACCAATTAGTGTTTTTCAAGTGAGGGAATAATTGAAAAAAAATCATGCTCTATGTTGTGATTTTCTACCAGGAAGCATTAAGCGAGGTATCTCTTTGTTTGCGTAATTGTAAAGCTATTGTAGCATTGCCTTCCTTGGGGCCATGTCTTGTTGGAGATATGCCAGTGGTGTTTCACTTGTTGAGTCCATTACTGTGCTAGCTCAAAAGCAAGCAAGAGCACACAGATGGACTAGCCCCAGCACACACAGCGCCGTCTCAGAGGCCCAGAGGGCTGCATTGTTATTATCTGCTATTCAGGAACAACAGATGACTACCATATAGCACTCCGTAAGGCAGCACTCAGTATCTTTACATTGCTGTAATCTGCCTCTGTCATCATACTTTTGACTTCTTGTAACAACAATATATTTATCTGATGACTATATTTTATATGTTCTATGTAAACCACAGAAGGCAGCTCCATTTGTTTTTACTTTATCTGGATTAAAGCATGTGCACATAAACCCGAATAACATGATTTCTAATTAATCCAAGTGGTCATTTTGGTTCAAGTGTAATATCTGGCAATTGATTCAAAGAGGAGCAGATATTACGATCTGCTATATTTTATAATTCTAATGTAACTTTTGAAAACAAATTTACTGCTTGGATTGTCTGGAGTTCACATTTAGCCACTTTTGCCTCATGCATTTTTAACTTAATTTAGGAAAATTATCTTCATATAACCTTGACCATGTGTTTTAACCCCATTGAAAGTGAGCATACTACTATAGAAAAACTAATTTAATTTAATTTGTAGCTATTTTCCATGTAGGTATAATCACTTTGAAATTTGGCAGAAAAAATCATTCAAATGTTCATTGATTGAGTTGATATTTAATGTAAGTCAGGTGGTATCATATTTCCTGCATAATGTATCTCAAAAATGAAACTTAAAATAGATAAATGAACACAGTATACATGATAAACTCTTAATGTCGTGTGTGAATAATATGAAAAAATCTATGTGTGTTTACAGTAATGTGTCCATGTATCTGCCGTTAAGGTACAGTACAGGTGTCAATACCCACGTGTGAATGGGTGATTCAGTGCATGAGCTTGCATACATCTGTTTGTATGTGTATGTGTGTGTGTGCGCAAATGTGTTTGCTGATGCCCATTGTGTGCTCCTCTGCTCATGCACAGGCACTCCAGAGATGTCGGCGCTAATGGAAGCTGAAGCTGTCGTGGCTGTATTGATTGCACAGGCCTGCAGATTATTGCTCTGAAGAGTGACCAACAGCAACCCACTGAGGTAAAAAAAAAAACTTCTCTTACCAACAGGAGTCCGGCTGCTCTACCCTGAGAAGCAACATGTTTAATTGTTTGTGGTGTTCTCCGGCCCCTCTTGTTCAGAGCCCTGGGGGAGAAAGGCAAGTCCAGGGCCTGACCTTTCCCTTCCATAGCCAGCCTCATTCACACATAGACTAGGAAATGTATCAGTGCTCCTCACTTCAACATTCCTCCAATTACCAGACACAAACAAAATTGGAGCCCCTTATCAAGTGGAATAGGATCACTGTATTCTTTGGAGACTGTGAGGCAGCTTATGCACTGAATCCAAGAAAAAGTGACTCAAATACACAGTGAATGAGGCATTTTATAGTTCACTGATAACGCTGTGTGTTTCTGAATTTATATCTCTAGCTGTGACGTTTGTGCTGTGCGCGCATGTTATGGCCGTCGTATGTTAATTTCTCTTTCCCCACAAGGGTGTCATGAGCTTCGATGATTTGAGTTGAAAAATGACTAAAAGTCAGATTCTGTTACCAACATCTTCCTAAACACCTCCATTTATTGTTCCGCAGATGCCATGAGAGATGCATTAGAAAAAGGCAGGCCAGTGTTAGCATCTGAACACACTCCATCAGCATTCAGCTCAGTAGTTTGCAATTATAATGAATATTAATGACTGTTTTCTCATACATAATATTCTCATAATGACTCTACAAAGTAAATGCAGCCCTCCTAAAACAACCATTTATCATAACTACATACCAAAGCAGTAACACTGTCAACCGCTGAAAAGATAAAGCAATCAGCTACACTCTTTAAACTCCACCATGGAAGCATATCTCAGTGTATTGTTTTTGTGAAGAAATTGTATTGTATAATACGTTGAGATCTACTGGATATGAATATCCATCCAACTTTTCCGTCTTATTAACTGGGGGGAATTGTATGAATTTTAGCATTTATTCTGACTGAAACAATATAGGTAATTTTAGTACTATGATGTTCAGTCATTTATACACTATTATATACACTGTCCACAGAACAAATGCATTACAGCATCTGGAGCAGAATGAAAATCCAGAGCTGTGTATGTGCTTAAGAGTACTTCTTTACTTCCGTCAAATACCTTTTCCCGTGGGCCATTAAAACAGCAGAGGAATGGGGCTCAATCCTCCCAGACATTATCTGTGAGCGACTGCACCCTATTTGGGAATTGGTAAAGCGTACAGAGAAATAGACTTGGGATAGAACACCCTGGCAAATTCCATTTCACATCTGAAGTGGTCTACTTGTGAAAGATCATTTGGTTTGGAGTGAGTAAACAGAGGGGACTCCATCGCTCTCAATGACTTATGTGTGAAAGCTGGGGATTACAGCCGATCAGGAAGTCTTGGAGCTGTTTGGAAAAGCATTGGCTTGCAAAATGAATCCAACTCCAGGCATCGTGTTTCACAAGCCTCTGCTTCTCTCACATTTGTCTGAGCTACACGAGGCTGCACATATGGTGATGCTTCCCACGTAGTGTTAATATATTATGTGTATTAATGATTATTAATGCTTTGGTTTTATGTAAATATTTTCATCACACCCGGGAACATAAGAAAAGAAAAAAACAATAACAATAACACAAAGGGTATTTTTGATTTTTGTGCAATCAGAAATTAATTTTCATTTCACTCTGATTGCATTAAGACAAACACACACATTTTTAAATATCAGACAGCGTTTAACCCTTGCATGGCTGTTTCTACCAAACACTCCCACAAACCTCAGGTCAGAACCAACACTCATTTTAGAACATTTCCTCCAATCTGCAATTGTTTTTACAAGTTTCAAGAAATCTGACTTTCATACTGACATCATTCAGCAAAGCTTAGTATTTCTAAAATACATGTTATACTGTATTCTATGTGATAAATACAAGCTACTCAATGACTCACACTTGCCAAACAGAGAGAAGTCACCTCAGTAATCATCAATCATCAGTATGACATATATTGACTTCACGTCACTGAAAATAAAGCTTGACACATAACTGTAACAACTCACATTTTAATTTTTTAGTTTTTCTGTCTGGTGTCCTCTCAAGTGTTGCTCTGCAGTGAACCTGACACATACAGTAATTTACTGTGAGAAATGTTTCTAATCGTTGAGTCCACAACATTACCTGCTGCCTGCAGACCTCCAAACAACCCCCCATGTTGATATATTTATAAGAACATACACAAAGAAGTGTGAATTTTGAACATTCTGAACATTATCACACCAAAAATACTTTAAAAATTATTATCCTGAGTTTGTGTGGATGGGACTTGTATATAAGGACCTCATTTAATGCATGGGGAAAAGATATGGGACCATAGTAGATTTAAAAAGTCCCAAGTTAACCATAGAAATTTAACATAAATAAGTAAATAAGTCATAACAGGTTGGAATTAAATGTGTACCACTGAGATAATGATTTTAATTGTTTGGATTTTCTTGTTGTCAAATAACTGAAACAAGATAAACAGTATTTTTACCTGGTTATTAAAATGTTTTCATACTGTAACTGATGATATTTTCAAAGTAATTAAGTGGAGGAAAAGAGGGATTTTTTAATTTTAAATATCATTTCTTCCCACTACCATCAACCTGCAACACAACATGACGTTGTGTGATCATAGTTGGCTTTGGTCTTGGGGACAAAAGCACTTGTATGTAACGGGCAAAGTGGCACTGAGTCACCGTGAAGCCACTGAAGCTGATAAAAGGGAGAGACATTAATTGAATGACCTTAGCATCACTGGTTGTAGTAAGTGGACTTACTTCAATATTAACAGCAGATAATTGTGTCTTAAAGCCTATTGTAACATCCAGATCTTTGACCACAGCTTCACTCCTGTTTTATTGTTCACAAAAATAATATTTAATTGTCAACTGGAGTCAGATTCTAGGAAGTTGAATAAGGGATGTTAGAAGTGATCGCAGGAGGTTATTTATCATTTCATTACAAATTATTTTAACCGATTACAGAAAAGTTACCGTAAAAATTAAGAGATCACAGCTCAGTGACTGTCCTTCAAACGCACCAGTAGAGAAAAAAAAGAGAAAATAGGCTAAATATCAAAGCTTGGATATGGGAATGTTGGTGGTGGGTAATACCTGAACCCCAGCTGAGGGCAGACACTGGCTGCTATCACAGATCCATCAAAGCAGCAGAGGCTGTCTCTCCTGATGCGGACTCCGGCATGGGCTCTACCTGCTGCTGAGAGCTGAGGCCTGCTCTGCATTGTCCACTGGCAACCAGCCAAACTGGCCCCACTACCATTGTCCTTCACCCTCCAAGCTCTGAAGCCTGCTATTCAATTAAGATACAGTAACTTTGTGATCCGTGCTTCATGAGACGCTCCAAACACGGATCCAGCATGAGGAGCGCACATCTAAAATGAACGGGCGAGTCACCGAAGAGGATCTTTAAAGTTAATGGTGATGAGGAGAGTGTGGAGAGGTTGTTTTTTGTCATGCTTTTACTGCAGACCATATGAATCCGTGCTGCGCAGTATGCCTTGGACCAGACTTTCAAACAGTCCCTGCATCATCTGGTGTATCTGTCACATCCACAATTACATTATTGCTGTTTCACTCACACGAGCCACTGTGTCAGAGCTCTCAAAACCAAACAGATGGAGCTAGTTGGCAACAGAAGGCATGCAAATCATGGATCATTTGATTGGAGATCTTATTTAATTATTCAACCAAGTGGCCATTTTGGAGAAGATTCGGTGGATGCTGCCTACTGTACAATATGTGTAAACAACTGTTACACTATTCAACTAATAATCAGTCGTGCGAAGATGAAAACTAAGACACTACGTGAAGGATCAAAAGCTAATGAATGCTTCTTCAACTATTAGCACTTTGCCTTTGCTTTGTAAAACATAATAGCCTACAGTGATAAGGTGGAGGCAGCTGCTTCGATTTCTGTATTGCTGCACTGTATTACATATAGCATACTTATATATCAAGCACTTGCAAGAGTAGCTGATAAAGAATCACTCCAGCCACATTCAGGTGCGATGTTCATTTTATGTGAAACCTTGAAATGGAGGGGAAAAAATTGCAGAAACTGGAGAGGCAGCTCTGACAATGAACCAAAATTACAATCATGTGGAACGAGACCAAGGATCTCAAGTGCTGAAGTAAATTAAATGAAAATTTAGTGTTGGCTGAAATAGTTTGCAGAAAAACAAAATGAGCTGTATTTAACATTCAGGCACAATGCTGAAAAGTGACAACTGCTTATCTCCATGGAGATCAATAATGGCTGCAGGATCATTGTGTAAAGTGTCTGCAGGTTTAATGCAGATAGGATGTCATTATTATTTTCTTTCTCCTAATGACCATCATTATGCATGGACACTGATTGAATTCCATTTGTTACCTACGTTTGAGCCTGAGTGGAATAATTACCATTTAAGTATCTCCATTAAAATTCATGCACGAATGTTCATACTCAGACCTTCTTTTAAAAATAACGAAAATATTCTTTGAATAAAAATGCATTGGCTATAACCTTGCCTTGCTTTCATACTTCAAGTATAATTACATGTGAGTGTTATTAAAGCCTGTCTTCTTTTTTAGCTTGTAATTTTTTTTTCAATGATGGCAAAAGAAAGGCAAGAAACAGTTGCTGCTCAGTTGCTATCAATGCAGCACACTCTCTTAATATTTAATTAAAATGGATCTGCTGGTAAGTGTGATCAATATCCTGTACACTGTCTTAATTGCTTTTCCAACTGCTTGAGTCACATACAAAATAAATATGTTTTAATAGTTGCACACACATCCATTACACTTCCCAGTTTTTATGTGATAAAGCGTGATTGAGCCGCATGAAGATTTCATTGTTCATTTCTGCGGGATGACAGTTTAAGATGTGATTTCCTCCTCACAAAACAACTCAGTCATAGGTCTATTAACCTGTTGGTTTATCCATCGGTGCATGAATTCAGTAACAACAAGGACGTGTCACTTCTTGTTTCGTGTTTTACTGCTGGTCATTTGGATTGTGTAGTCGCCCAAGTGGAAGTAACTCTGTTTATGTTGCAGGTAAATAAAGCAGCCTCTTCCCTAATACAGCCATCTTTCTGTAAATACACAGCTGTGGCTGAACAGTGAGCCAGCAGAGGAGAACGGAGAGGGGATTTGGCCACACCTAATCAATCACTGACAGATTACTGCTAAAGCCACTTCCATACACATTAAAGAGGGACAAATGCAGAATTGCAACTGAACAAGTTCTAGTTTTAAGCCAACAGTGAGACTTCCTGGTGATTTATCAAAGTCACTGCTGCTGAGCAGCATGCCTGTGTGATTGTAGTTCACAGCAGACAGAACGGAGGCGCAGCATTGAAAGGAGTGTTTATGCCCTCAGCTGTGGCACTGTCAGCCTTGTGGAATTTACTGTAAATCACATTGCTTTTATTGCAAGATTTAGTAGCTTATCCTCTGTGGGCTCTATTCACTCCAAGCTTGTCCCTATTAGGACTTTAGCTCCAGCCTATACAAGGACTTGGATACACATCTTGAAATAATGTGGGAAATCAAGCCTGTAATTTTTCACTTTTTGCACATCTTAGTCTCTGTAATAGCTGCTGCTGTTTTGTTGTGAATGTGTTAGACAACAGAGTCTTATGCCTTGGTGTGTGTATTATTTCTACTCGTACTGTAGATCTCTATTCCTGATGAGAATCACTGCCTTTGACAGCCCAGAGATATGATACAGCATCTTGGCAAATGATGTTGTTTACAGCGACGTGCCATGAAAAGCCCCAAATCAGATTTGGTTAAGTTGTTAAATGATGGAAAATATAAACACAATTAAAAAAAAAAAAAAGGGAAAGCATCACTTTTCAGCCCCAGTGGGTTTACTCAATATATATATTTTTTATTTCAGCTAAAGATTGATGCTGGGGTAGCTATTATTACACAATGTCAAACAACAATCACTGCAAAGATTAGTCAATAATTCTACAAACCAATATCAAGGTGCGTAGTCCTGTGAGAGAAGAAAAGACACCACGCAGCTGGTTTCTCTAAAGTCAGTCTTTAATGGCAGAAATAATAACCGCCCGGCAACATTGCTGAAGTGATCACACATGACACAAGAGTCTGTAGGCAGAAGGTTAAAAAACAGCCAGTCACGTGCCATGTAAACCCCTAACCTCATTCCTGGGGAAATGAACATTTTTTTTCTCTCTCTCCCTCTCTCTCTCTCTCGCTGTGTGTGTTTGCAGAGCAGGAAAGAGGGTGTCAGCAAATGCTGTAAATTCATTCACTTTTTATTCTTTCAACGACGTGTTGTTTCTTTATAGCTTTAATAAATTCAAAAATATAATGGGATATTCATCTATAAATCACATTTAACAATCTTGCAACAGGAGCATTAAAATGAATGTGTTGTTTTCTTGATATTCAACAACAACATCTCACATCCTTTAATCTTTTTCAGACATTTACCCAGAAAAAAATCCATGAGCAGAAATTTTGATCTGAAGTTGCCTGACACAAAATCTGAAAAAAAAAAAACTTGATGACTTCTTTTTCTCTAGGTTTGATCTATGGAGGATTCAACTGTGTGATGGACATGAACTGTGATCCCTGTAGCTGTATGTGCGGGTGTCTGCATGATGTGTGTATTGACGTGCTGTAGCAAGAGTTCAGGGAGGCAACTGAGCAAAATAATGTAGAATGTCCTGCCTGCTGACACAAGGACAAAGGCACAGACTGAACATGCCCATATGAGGAAGGAGACAATGGACGTGACCACACCTGGAAATGCACTGCTGTTGTTTTCACCGTGACCTCCACAGCACACAGAGATTTTCACAGGCTGTTCCTACAAGTGCTGGACATTCACTTCTGGTCGAGTCAGCTGAGCATTAGCATGATATTGTTCCTCTATATGGTTAGAAAATTTCCCGATGAGCACTGTCATCTTTAAATAGCCAGCAGCTGAATACACACACGCAGTGTTATTATGGTAGCTTACTGTGTTTTTATTGCTTATATGTTTAAAGTATTTAAATCTGGGGCAATTTTGACAAAATCTGCAAACGCTCTTTTTGGCAGCCGGAGTTTATGCATATTATTATTCAGGGGTTTTGTTTCAAATAAGCAATGGATGTACACTGCAGTGTAAGAAAATAATTACAATCGACTAATCCTGCTCAACACCAATGACGGACACTGGAGTGTATGAGCTTAAACTGTCACTGTCCAGAGCAGCTCAGTGGCTGCTCCGTGTCCTGCCTTATGGGTAGGATGTCTCCAAAAAAGCTCATGCAGTTGGAATTAGCACGGTGCAGCCAAGGGAGTACACTGAAGGCTGAATCAATGTATCACTTCCAGGGCCTTGGGTATGGATATGAGAGGGCATAATGGGACTTTTGGTGCCGATCCTCATATCATGTGTCTAACCAGGGTCTTCCTTCAACGCCTCCCCAAAGGAGAGGACATCACTTCCCTCTTTCAAGGCTGCGCACAGACAATAGAGAGAGGGGCTGTAGGTGTCAAAACAATCAAATAAAGATATTTCACTTTATATTTCAGTAGACTTAGGTGAGAGGATTGATAACATCTTAATGCCACATTTGCCTGATAAATGTTGAGCTACAGTACAGCCTGCAGCCTGTTAGTGTAGCTTAGCATAAAGACATAAAACAGGGGGAAGTGGCCCAATAAAACTTGTAATTCTTCTACAGCCCTCAATCTTGTGCAATATGTAAAAAGAAAAAGAAAAAGAAAAAAAAGGTCTATAAACGTCCAACAGCAGCAGTTTTACAGAGGGGTTAAATGAGGGACTATTTCTTGGCTGGGTGCAGTGACTTCCTGTTGTTGCTGTGTGGTTTCCAGGCAACATACAGAGTCTCCAGATCCAATGTTTCCAGTCTTTATGTTTTTCTAAACTTGGCTGTGATATCATATTTAGTGGCTCTCAGTGAGAAAGCATGAATAGTCTTCTCCAACATACTGTAACCAAATGAACAATTTATTTATATATTCAATATACTATTGCTCCAATGTATATGCAGCTCTAATGGCCCCTGTGGGAAAGTGGAGTGAAGATCAGCTGCTGTTTACATCTATGAAAAAACACATGATGTTTACAGATGAATGTGCATTGCAGAGACTGTCACACAATGATTGTGCCAAGCAGACATGCACAGGCTACACAGCACAAGGCAGCTTCCAGTAGTGCGTGCAGACAGTGCAATTAGACTGTTAATACACCAAATTGCCTCCAGCATAATGTCATGATAGGCTACTTGTGAACTGCTGCTCATTAAGACCAATTCTCTTTGAATTTGGCTCCGGCCGCAGAGAACATGCGCAGTGCGCGGCGTGCTGCCTTCAGTCAGTGGAGCAGCTGTCCAGGGTTTGGAATTCCAACATGGCAGAGGCTGTGGTCAGTCTTCCCCTCACTAACTTGGATTGGTTTCAAACCACGAGCAGCAGCCGCGCTTAACCCGTCAGCGAGCCGTTCATCTGCGCACTCACCGGATCGATGCTACGGTGAAACCCTGACGCTCGCCCCCTGTCACCTACACAGGTAAGTCTCGTCCTGTCTGCCGGTGATGTTACCAATTAAAAACAGAGAAACGGAGCAGCTCTGTATACGCGCAAACGCTCGCTCGCTCGCTCGCAGGCTCCGAGGAGACTGTGTCGCGCATCACAGTGAACTGCAGCGCAGACTGTGGCCGCTCATCCTGCGTGTTTTCTATTCTTTATTTCATCCATATCAAAGTGTCGTCTCCATTTACCACTGCCCTGCGCTATAACCGTGCAGTTTCGGGATTAGACAGCCAGGCAGTGCAATGTAGTGTTCTCACCCTCGGCGCGTTGAGGAGAGTGCTGCATATGCACTACTGCAACCAGTCTCTGCAATAACTTTCCCCACAACCAGAAGTTTTTTTTTTTCTTGTCTTGTCTTTTTTTTTTTTTTTTTTTTTTGCATGTCAGCCTGAATAGAAGTTGCAGCGATATCCGCAGGCGGGAGGTTAATAGATGGGTTGTCATTGCGCTCTTAGTGGGACAACTGCTGGCAAGTAATCTATTTTAAAAGTAAAGGGAGGAGGTGGAGGAGAGAGTGAGGAAGAGAGAGAGAGAGGGAGAGAGAGAGAGAGAGAGAGAGGGAGGGGGTGGTGGTGGTGGGGGGCATCACGCTGGTTTAGCCTCTTCCTCTAATGGGCGGCATGAAGAATGTGTGTTTTATGTCATCTAGTCTCTCACATGCTTCCTATTCCCTTGTTTCAACTCGCGCAAGAAGTGACAGGCTCCGGCCGAGGCGGTGTGGCGTTCGCGTCTTCGTTGCAAAGCGTGTTGCTTTTTTTTCTTTTCTTTTTGGTTGCTCCTTTTTGTGCTTTTGTGTCTTCTTTTTATCTTCAAACCTATTTTATTCTTGCGTGCGTTTGCGACCTTAAAAAAATGAATACCTGAGGAAAGACCAAGGGACCGTGCGTGTTTTTTAAGTTGTGAAATCCGATAGCTGAGGAAAAAAAACGTGCCTGTAATGAGAAGCAACCTTTGGAATTCCTCCTCGTGAAAATTCCGATTCTACTGTTTTCCCTTTCCTCTTGTTTTTAGGCTTGAAGACATGATCTCTAGCACCAGTTTTTATGGTATGTCCATTTTGTGATTATCTTTACCATTATTTGTGATATGACTGTTATATTTCATATTTGTCACATGGAGGCTGTTTTTGCAGTGTTGTTGTTGTTTTATTTCCTTTGTGTATGCATGCCTTAAATATCAAAAGTTTATTTAATTCAACAATGTAATGAGCACAGTGCAGAGATGTGGAGGTGTGGAAATCATCTTGGTTCAAAGCACCTTGGTTTGGTTTGGGTCCTTATTCTTAATGTGCAGGTTAACTTTTTCTCTCTCTCATTCTCTCCCTTTCATGGCGCTGCTTTCATATATCTGCATGCATTATAACTTGGACATATGAATATTTTGTCCAATTAGACAGTGTTAGTGTGGATTTATCCAGAGGGGCTGCACATTTTCATAGAGATACAATTTTAAACTCACTAATTTTTTAACAGTTTGTGTGTGTGTGTGTGTGTGTGTGTGTGTGTGTGTGTGTGTGTGTGTGTGTGTGTGTGTGTGTGTGTGTGTGTGTGTGTGTGTGTGTGTGTGTGTGTGTGTGTGTAATCTGCTGTTATGCAAAAGAAAAAATAAGTCACCCAAAATGTAAAATTTGTCTTAAAGATATTGACAGAAAATATTCTTATGGCAGCTTTAAAGATGTGACTTATTTTAAATTGATGACAGGATCTCATAAATGAAGTTTAAAAAATATATATATATATATTACCTCTTTTGATTGTATGTAAAGTGGATAGAACATAAACATTTAGTATCTTGGCTTTATCACAAATGTCTTTTCAGCAGTAAATCTGAATAAGAAAGAGGACTGGAAAGTAAATAGCACAACAAGAACACTTTAATTATAACTATGTCAACAATATAATTATTGTTAAGGTTCCTCTGTCAGACCTTTATATGATATTTAAAGAAACACACGCAAGCTTTAAGTCTTATTTAGAAAGTTGTCATGTGTTTTTTTTATTTTCTTGTCACACTGTAACAAGTCAATGGTGAAGCTTTGAACTAATATCTTCACAAATTAGTGAGCAGAGACAGCGTCACAAAGTTATTACTCACGTTCCAGTGGAAATGATGTGTGACGCCAGTAAATGGATCTGAGCATGGATACAAAGTCAGGAGAAGTAACAAGTTGTGTTCGCTCTTTTTTTTTCCAAACACTTTGTCCTAAGTGAACCTTTTCCACTTCCATAGAACAATTTACTTAATTGTGTGCACACATTTCATTTGCATGTTTTGCTTTGAGAGGAAATTAACATCATCAGCAGTGAGCTGAAGTATGTTTTTATTCCTCTTCAGAAAAATAACAGCATTGCAGCATCTGTCACTCAGTGAGGGAGAAAAAAATGTACATTACTACCACATTCATTATGTTGGAGTGTTTGGTTGTAATGTGTTTTTGTAAAGTGGGTATTAAATTTGTTGGTCAGATTTAGATGTTTTTCATATTTAGAGCCCCCTCCCAACACACACACACACACACACACACACACACACACACACACACACACACACACACACACACACACACACACACACACACACACACACACACACACACCCCACCATCCCCATGGCGGTGTGAGTATTGTTATTACAAAATAATTTAGATTTTAGCTGCTTAGATATGACACTGAACAAAATGGCAAATATCTTATTTTATAAAATATATCTCTATATCTGTAGTCACATACAGCTTGCTTACACTCCAGCTCTTAGACAGCTTGTGTTATCTCTTTAAATGTACCATTTTATATTTGGAGCTACATCACTTAAAGCGTGAACTTCTCAAAACCACGCTTATGCATGTACAGTATGTCCCTGCTGCCGTTTGTTCCCACCTTATTCTAGTGAAAGTTGTGGAGAAACAGGAGATGTATCTTCATAAATTACAATGCATCTGCACAGATTAAAAAAAAAAAAAAAAAAAATCATACAATTCTCAAACCTTTTCTTTGCTCTTATCTTAACTATCCTTATTATTACTAAATACTACCTGCGGATATTTACCAGTTCAAGCCCTTGGAAAGGTTCCATGTCTGAACTCCTGCAGTGAGTTAGGTGCTTCTTGCAGGTCCTTACTTCACCCCGGACCCCGCTGGTGTGCATGGGACGAATTTGACACCTCTGTTTATTTCTGATAGGACAGCACTTATGATAGCAATCGAAGCTGTTGCTTGACATGAATCTCTGAGCTGAATTCGATGACAGATGTTGACCCTCGTGTTTCCATCACCCTCTTAACACAGTGATACACATGTTCACACTAAGAGTGACTGTAAATAACAAGAAGTTGCATAAAGTAAATTACATCCTGCACTTATTTCACAGTGAGATATGCATATAGAAATGTACTTGTTGTAGGCCACTTAGTTACGTCATATTGACAGATGGAGTGCAGACAGTGGTCTTTCCAGGATGTAGTTAGTGCACTTTTATGCTCTCAGATTGATTAAAAACAAAAAAATTACCGAAGTAATTTTGAATTTTGTTTATCTTTTTATTTCCTCTTTGCAAATGCTGCTGTAGAAGCTCATATTTATATGTGCACACATGAAAATAGTTTTAGAATAGATTTAATGTGTGTTTCAGTGTTTTTTCTACAATTTGTGTCCATTCTAAGATATTTTATGTTACCAATTCATTTTTTTTGTCACTAAATCAAGACCAGTGGTTTAGGCTAATCTGTCACTCAGCCTTGTGTCTGCATGGAGTCATTTAGCTGCTCTAAATGTTCTGTCCATATTCTGAGGCATGTAACACTATCAGTGATCACTAAAATTGACAGCATCACTTAAACCATTAATACAAGGGAAGTGGTGAACGGCAGGACTGACACTTTATACACGTCCACTAATGATGACAATTAAAGGCAGCTCCTGCGTTCCTCGAGCTGAGTCTGTGTAAACACCCCCTGGGATGTCTGCAGGGCTGTTGTAAATTGATGAAATGTTCATCTGTACAGAGGGATCCATTTGTCAGTAACTCTAAGAAATCCCATTCAGCCTCCTGACTATATTGTACGAGATCAGTGCAGGATTGACGCCTTTAAGCAAATATGTCAAGTGGTGTCTTTGTTTTCATATAGAAAGCGAGGGAGTCCCCAATGGAGTCAGACTCCAGCGGAAAAAAGGGACAAAAAATTCACCAATCTCTCTTCTAAGTATTGCATGTGTGCCTCCCTCTCTCCCCTCTTTCTCCATCTGCCCCCCCACCCACCCTCTCTCTCTCTCTCTCTCTCTCCCTTGTATCCACATCTCTGTCGTTTCCCTCATGGCAGCTTTGCTATGTTATCTTTGTGTGTTTCTCTCTGCACTGACAATTCTTGCAGTGATCTAAGTTGGACTGCATTAGAAAGTGGAGGCAGCTGTCTGTTGCTATACTGAGGGACGTGTTTGCTCTACTGCAAAGATGAAGGACCATGAATCCTTGACATCCTCCCTTTCTCTCCCCTCCTCCTCCTCCTCCTCCTCCGCTTCCTACCATCTCATTTAGACACAGCGACTGTCTGCTCAGACTGTTTTTTTTCTCTGAGTGACAGCATATGGCATAGACATTTTCTAAAATGCATGTGCCTACCACTGGCTGCTTGTACTTACCCTTCATATGTCTCCTAGCTACAGGCCTGCCATGTTATTTTTTCTTCTAATTCAGACAAAATACTTACAGTTTAATTTAGTTGAACATATTTCAGAGGATAAAGCAACAGAGGCTGAGTGTTGAGCTGCCAGGCAGACATTTAGTCTCACTGTTCCACTGCCTGCAATTCAAATCATTCTTTAGTTTTATTGTGCATAGTGGGTTTTTTTTTATTTTCCAAGGCTATATTTTGTAATCGTGTGAGCATATTGTATGTACATAGACATACACGCATTTTTGTGCTTTTATTTTTTATTCATTTTTTGCAGAAGCAGTTTCCTGTTTCTAATTAGTTTTGTCCCCCTTTTGAAAAGGAATCTAATCTTTCCCATATATATGCTACAGTATGCTGTTATTATGATCCATACCATAACGCACAATGTGCTTATAGAATTTAGGGGTCACTAAATGACAGATAATAATAGAAACACTGTCATACCTCGTGTAATATTGCCGGTTTATTCAGGCCATAAGTGCCAGGCACATTATTTATACAGAGTATAGCATTTGTTGACTTAAACTCCTTGTTCTCTTCATTTCCAACACATTGAAACAGTGGCTTTGTTTCATCTCCTTCACATGAAGTGTCTCTGCACTCGTAAGGAGACAAGGCAGCTCCGAGCCTGTTGGGGATTGGCTAGAATAGACAATCCCCAGGTGTACTAAACTAGGTTTAGCACTAAGGCTTTTAATCTGGACTTGTAGGAGATTCATGTGCATTCATAGATTTGCCTCTGTAATTATCATACCCCCAGTGGCAGCCAAAGAGATGTTTGCCTAAATCACTGATGTCCTCATTACACTGTTTACATTTTAATTAGACATGCTAAATTCTGGATTTTTTTTTAGAGGCCAGGAAGATAGGAGGTTTTCTTGTCTTCATCCCAGCAGAGACATACTATGCCTAGAGTGTTGTCTGGCTGTTGAAGTTGAAGTCTCGTCTTGTTAATGTAGCCTTCCTTACCTCCCCTTGAAATGATTTATTGTGCAGTATTTCATGGCTGAGAATATAATCGGTACATTGCCTTACGAAGGGGATCTGAATAGAGCGGCAGTTGACAGCTAGACAACATAATGAACATGTTGTTCGTTCACAGCAAATCATACAACATTACATGCTTATGACTAAATCTGCTTCCATATATTTAAACGAAGTCTTTGGCCAGATTATTTACTGCTGCTCTCAGGCAGTGCATATCTAACGCTCAAGGACTATAACAAAATCTACAATTCCATGACTTTTGAAAATGGCTGGCACTTTGAGCCGTCATTGTGTGCCTGAGTGCTGTTGCTTATCATTGAATAACCTTGGTGAAGACAGGTGTTTTTTTCTGTCCTTCTTCCAAGGTTTTTTTTATTATTGTGTGCTGTTGGTGTGTTTCGTATTGTGCGAGAGCAGCAAGCCTTTCACAAGAGGATAAGAGAGAAAACTGTATTTGCTGTTTTGAAATTCCTCTTGTGTTCCCACAAAACAGCATCTGACTAATCTGGTAATCGAGGCCGCCATTCTAGGTGGACTGAAAACCCATGCTACTGGAGGCTCCCCCCCCCCACACACCACATTTAGATAGATAGATAGATAGATAGATAGATAGATAGATAGATAGATAGATAGATAGATAGATAGATAGATAGATAGATAGATAGATAGATAGATAGATAGATAGATAGATAGATAGATATACTAACCACCAAATACCAAACTGGGAAATTACAGTGCAGCAGTTCTCTGTTTCATTATGGGTTTAGTCTAAGTAATATATTTGAAATGTCTGTTTTTCTCCTCTAATTTGTCATGATGCTGACTTGACTCGATCAGTTTAATGCCTTAATTATGATAAAACAGAAAGAGTGTTATCCCACTGCTGTGATACAAAAATGAAGCTTCCCCCTAGATTTAATAAGAGGTTAAATATATAACTGTAAGAAAGAGTAACGGTTTATTGCCGTTTTATTTTGCCATTGTCGTAATGACAGTATAACAGTGTTATAATTCATGTATTGAAATACATGCTCAAATTAACTTTGATATTCTAATTCAAGAGCACGCATAGATTTGCTTTGAATATAAAAGTTCATCTTTTGACTGTTTTTCATCCTCCCATTCATCACATCCCGTCCTAATTGCCTCAAATTGATATTTGAGGCAATTAGCTAAAACGATGATCAGACGAGATGTGAGCTATCAGTGGCTTTCGCAAAGTTCTCAGCGCTTCATTCATCCTTGGTGGCGTCGGGGTGGCTGACAGGTTGGCACTGTGCCAGGTGCTGGCGGAGGGAGCCTTGAGTGCCAGGACGAGGAGAGGATGGGTTGAGGTTTGCCTGATGGTGTTGGAGAGGAGGGGGGGGGGGACGAGGGGGTGAGAATGAACAGAGGGAAAGAGGGGGGTGGGGGGGGGGGGGGGGGTGAGTACACGCTGCCATGGAGGTTCAAGGTGTCAGGCTGCGGCAAGGCAGTGGGTGTCTGCAGTGACACGGTGATGTGGCCACAGCAGCCTGAGCAGGAGGGAGGCAGGACGACTGTATATTTGGGGAGAGGCAGTGCTGTGTTTGCCAGCTGCATAAACCACAAATAGCCTTTGTTTACCTCAAGGTGTGTGTGAGCAGTGAGGGTGAACATGTGACTGATTAGCTGTATAATTACATATGAATTAATAAGAAAATATTAGTCTTTTGATGAATGACAGAACAAAGCATGTCTTTTTTTATATATATATAAAACTAGCTATAAAACATTCTTTCTCTTTTTTTTTATTCATCCTGAGTCTTGGTTGCATGATGTAAGTGAATAGTTACTGGAAGTCTTGGCCGGCGTGTGGCCTATTTGACAATCCCTCTTCGAGTCTACACGGAATTAGATTAATTTAAGTCAGAAAAAATAAGTGTAAAGAAATGAGCACTCAAGAGTTCAGCATCATCATGGAGCTTTATGAGGGCTGACACTTCTTTTGTGTTCATTATCAGGAATTCACCTCAGGGAGTCGTGTTGACTTTGCGTGGTCTGAAATAGCTGCTAGAGTGGACTGCCCCGCTCCCTCGCTCACTTGCACTCTAAGTATCTCGGGAGGGAAGGTGGAAATACCGAAACGAAAGGTTTTTTGTTGTGCGTTTGCGTTGCCAAGGATGTTGTGTCCAATAAACAAAAGTTGATGACCTGTTTAAACAGGTACGACTCCACTGTGTGTGCAATCTACAGCAGTATTACATCCACACGGCGCCAAACAATTTCAAGTTTTAGTTTGAGTCAGTTTGCCCACAGATGATTTCATTGTTATATTTTTACGCTCCTGGTTTAAAGGAAAATGTGTTAATATGTCATTGTTGGCATTAATAGGCTTGCACACAGTTTATAGCAGCACCTCTATACAGTGCAGAACAATAGTAGATTCATTTACTCAGAGCGTGATGTTTCTGCAGTCCAAACCCTGACTGCATCGCCTCTCCCACATCTTTAAATGGATCCCATGAGTCTTCGGCTCTGTTGTTTCCATTATTCATTTCAAAACTTCCATGTAGCATGGAGAGGCTAGAGGGGTGAAAAATAATTTTGTGTCTGGAAAAAAAAATGATGTAGAGCAAAGTCACTGCTTTATGCAAAGTGTGCCATGCCTTGGGAGCATGTGAGCTGGCGTACTGTAGGAGTGAGGAGTGAGCGTTTGGGCAAAGGATGGACTGTGTGTGTGTGTGTGTGTGTGTGTGTGTGTGTGTGTGTGTGTGTGTGTGTGTGTGTGTGTGTGTGTGTGTGTGTGTGTGTGTGTTCCTGTCAGTCTGTCAATAGGCCTAATGTGGCTCCCTAGAGGTACCTGGGGGAGACCCATCTAGCACCCAGTCAGCCTGTGCTGGCGTCCAAGTAGTGACAACGGGTTCCCACAGAGAGAGGAAGTGTCATAGTATGTATGTAAACTAGTGACAGATGACTGGAGACATGTGGCCTGTAGACACTGGGCCTGAAAGTAAAGCAGTTTTGCCTGTTCGGCCTCCTTTCATTCTTCCCACTTGAGACTTCAGAGAGGGAGCATCAGGCTCCACAACAGCATGGAATACATTGACAAGTCAAAGATGTGAATAAAAAGGATGCAAATCATTTGGCATGAAAAGACACAGGCTATGCGCAAAGGTTTTGTTTGCCTTTGAAAGGCCGTAGCAAAAGGAGTGAGGAGTTTTTTAGTGTGCAGAGCTTCAGGCAGCTTTTCTAGGCCACAGGTCATGTGGGTCAGTGTTACACTCCCTGCAGCCTCACTTCAACCTTCGGTCTGGAAATAGAACATGCAACGTCACCCAGCCAGGAGGGAGGTAGATTCCAGACCTCAGTGGCCACGGGCTGCACATGTGGAATCTGCTCATGTAGTTGACCCCAAGTGTTTGAAACTCAGAATGCTCCCAGTAGGATATTGTTATTTCATGCATACCCAAATGAGCGAGGCTGTACGAATTGCCTTGTACAAAGTGGACTAGTGTACTTAGACTGTTCGATGTCGGCCGTTCAGAATTCATCAAGGGAACTCGCACTAGCCGGGGGCAGATTTGTTAACAGTATGCACATAACCTGTAAGAGAGGCAAAAACTGTGGAGTAGATTTTTTTTTATTGCATATTCCAGCCAACAGGCTATTTGCCTACTTTCCTCTTTTAAGCACTCAATGTAGTAGATGGAAACTGGCACATAGACATTCAACCAGTGTACAGTAAGCCTTTCATAAGGATTTCATCATAGACTATGAGGTCCCTAAGCCCACTGCTGTTGTTTGCCTTACAGTATATCAATCTCATATCAAATGTGAAAAAAGTATTATGTTTTCTTGACTGAAATTCTAAATTGTGCTAACTGTGTTGAATTTGGACAATTCAATAAGGAAACATTTCTCAGTATTTGAATATTACAAAATGTGACCTGAATGGTAGCACCACCATTGTTCTAGCGGCTGTTTCCGCATCTCAGTTTTCGTACTATATTGGCCATAAAACAAAGGTAAAAGGGGGTTCGCTGAAAGAAAGGCAGGCACAGTGACTCATAAAAACAATAAAGCATAACAAGAACACACACAAAAAAGAAGAATGGCATTAGTACACCTCATTTAGGCAGATATTACTTGGAAAACTTATAAGGGGTCAATAGCTGGGTAGGGTGCAATGAAAGGTCACCAATCAGAGCTAAATGCAAACTTACAATCAGAGGGACGCAATATAACCTCAGATGCAGATTTTTACCATCAGGGGAGAAAACTATTATATTGATTTATTTGTTTGCTTTGTTTTTGCAATTGATAGTTCTTTTGTTTTTTGTGAGATGTGGGAGTGAGGAGTACAGTCACCTCCTGACAACAGAGCTTGAAACAGACTTTTGTTGCACCATGTGATCCACCTCTAATTCAGATACCTTGGTGGTGCCAAAGCATTGAAGAGTTGATCGGTATTTTACAATTACAGCTGGAGTACAGTATGTGTGTGCGCAGTTGGATATGCTTTGACAATGTGCGCTTTGGTTGTGAGGGAAAGCTGTATGTCCCAGCGATGCCTCGTGGTCCTGCTTTCTATCCAGGGAAATAAAATCTATCAGCACTGATGAGTTCATGCTCCATCGAATATATCCGTGCCAAACTGCTTATTGTGAGCTCCAATAGTGCTATTGTGCTATTCTCTAGTTCATGTGGTGCAAAGAGCCAATTCACATTTGAGCAATGGGTGACCTCAGGTTGTGTATATTGATGAGTGGGATTTGTTTCTTAATAGAATTGTGTCTAATTAATTAGCTTTTAATTGGTTGAACTCTGAGCATGCAAATGCAGCACAATATAGAACAATCATTACTTTAAACGGCATAAACAAGCTGCATATTGGGGTCGACATAATGAAAGGTGGGATGTGTTTTGCGTCTGTTTATTTTGTTAATGATAATTCATGCTTTGTCAGGCAAGCAAGTAAGTAAATCTCATGCACACCTTTTTTTAATTCTTTGTGGAGCAGATATTTACATCTTTCCTCCAAACTGAACCCAGGATTGGATTCATGACAGCCGGAAAAGGAGCTAGTTGAACAAAAGGAAAATAGAAATATTAGAAATGCCTATCAATTTCTATTAATTATCTCATTTATTTTTCACAATTGCTTTGTGCCACAGATTAACCTTTTTTTCTTCCCTTCATTTCATAATCTATTAATGAATGCTCTCGAATAATTTTCATGGCACAGCAATTCTTGCTTTCTTGCCTAATTTCTGTCAAAGTAGTGAACTCTTTGAAGGCTGCCACGCTCTCATCCACCTGCCTCACACTGCGCTTAAGTTGCTTTCAATAGATGCTGACAGTTCTCATTCATTTCTGCCATTTATACAAATTACACTTCTGAGATGATGACAGTGTTGCTGGGTTACAGTCTTGATATAGATAAATGTCAGTTTAAGTTGGAGTCATTTATGCATTCATACAGAGAGAAATTATAATTCATAGTTTTGCTATTTTGTTAGGTCTAAATTTACAATAATTAGTATGGACCAACTGCATACATCTCCTGCTTCTGATTGGCTGATTTAGAAAAGCCATGGAGCCGCAGAGTACACTATAGCGTTTGACCATGTTACTGTGTTGACCCTGTTACCATGTTTCACTTTGTGTTTTTGAAGTTTACAAGTTTTCTGCTACATTGTTGAGAGGATGAATGTCCTTGAATTCCATAGTTTAAGTGGGCATTATCATAATATAAACATCATTTCATTATTATGGTATGAAAACTATTATTATATAAAACGTATACATGTTTATACACATTTGCTTTTCAATAATTTTTCATCAAGGCCGAATGTTTTCACAATATCTAAATCATACATTATGGATCCACACCATCCCATAATAATCATTAGGGTCAGGAACATACAATTAGGGTTTATCACTTTTGACAAGACGTAACATTTTCTTGTGCTTTTACTGTTTCTCACTGAGACGCATCAAACCGAAAGAAAAACAATGAAAGCTCATAGATGGTTCATGTGACAGTCAAGTGATTGTTTACTGTGCAGAGGCTTCTTACAGAAATGACATCAACCACTAATGCACAAGCCGTAAAAAATAAAAAAAAAAATAGAATAAAAAAATCCATTGCACATCTGAGCTGCTGGTTTGACAAGATGCGCTGCACTCATCAAAGACACACACACAGATTCACTTGGTTTATCTGTACATCAGCCAACAGGTGTTGTGTTTCTGCATATGATCTCATATAACTGTATATATATGGACATAAGTGTAGCTCCAGGGCTTTCTTTGATTTATGAAATACTTACATACACATATGATCACTGAATGCTGCCAGGATGAACGCTGACTTCACACTGCTGAATGCATTTAGAGTTCACAGCTCTTTTTTTCATGGTATCATTTCTCTCCATTCAGGAAAAGGCATAATAATAAAAAGATCCAATATATTAAGATAGTCTATCTTATCTTGTGGCATTTGTATTTTTAACTCAATCATACTCATCACATTTTCTTGCGATAACATGTTGGAATTAGAAATATAATCTCAGCAGGTAGAGGATACCTTAATATGACATCCTCATCCCACCACTTAAAGGCTGCTTCAGGGAAAATGTAGAGCTGTAACACAATTCAGACTTGTTATAATTTTTGGCAAACGTTTATACAGCAATAATTTTGTTACATACATAATAAGATAAACTGAATTCCTTGGAAAAACCAGACATGCTTTTAAAAGCGGATGCTGTAATTCAGCTCCATGCTACTGTACTGACCATGCCACCTTAGCTCTCAGAAGCCACTGTTTGCCAGTGGGCGAACCAATCTTCTAGACAGCTCTTTCCTTGTAAAAGTTCCCCTTTATGGCTTCACTACTTCACTTCAGTAACTTTATTACAGTATAGCTGAGAGATTTCTATTTCATATTGACCTAAGATTGCTTCAGTTGTCTCATTTCACCTTTTGTCTGGCCTGTGTTGGAGAAGTGACCTTCTTTGAGACTTGCAGTCGATACCACAGAATGCTTCAGAATGCTTCAACGAAAAGCTAGCAGCAGTCACAGGCAGACATCCTTTTCTTTTCACTCGGGTATTTTCAATTAAAGTTCAATTTAAACTTTTAATCACTTTAATGTGCAGGTAACAATAAATAACACCTTAGACGGCCCAGGGTTTCTTTGTGTAAGCAAAACATTTTTTTCTTTTGAACACCACAAGTGCATTTGCATTCACTTCTGCAGGAAAGCAGAGGAATGATTTTAAGAAAATCAAAACAAACCAGGCGTTATCTTCACTCAGTGAAAGAGGATGAGAATCTCAAATACTCTTTACAGACTCTTAATATCGAAATACTTTTTACTAAATATATTTCTGTTTAGCACTTGTAGAAAGAGTAGATGTGCTTCTTGATTATGCAGCAGCTGACAGTTTGTTAGCTGTAGTTTAAAGTTTAGAGACTTGCTAAAGCTACAGGATGATGATGGAGATGTTTGACAAAAAACAAACCATTTTCATTTTCAGCCTGATTTGTGCCTCGATCCTACTGTGAACAATGAGGTTTCTTTACAGTGTGATTTCCTCCCAGGTTAACACAGCTGTAAAGTCTAAGTGTGTAGTAATCACAGTTGTGGATCGGACCAGTGAACAAGATAATCCTTTAATTTCCAATGGGGCTTGGCCTGTTGCTTTGTAAATCAGATGACTTGTTGCTGGCACCACTACAGCAATAGTCACAATGTGATAAAAATCCAACAAAAACATTCATTTTACTTTTTTTTCTCCACCACCAATAGCATGTTCCTATTTGATCGGCGTTTTCCTTGGGGTAACAGGACTTTGGGGATTGAAGATGTTAGTGAGTAGCTTTTAGTCAATGAGCCTTCATGTTGCAAGGTCACAACCTGCCTCGACTTCTCTTTTGAGGTGTGTAAGTGATCCCTTGAGAGACAAGTTCATAGAGGCTCAAGAAATCGCTGCCTCGACTGTACATGTGCTCTACGGTTAAACAAGTTTCACCAAGTGCTTGAGTTCAACTACTGAGTTCTTTTAACTAACAGCCCATTTGAGTATTCATCAGTATTATGCACTACAGAGCACCACATAGCCTGCCTCCTATAATTGCCTTAGTTTTATCCAGTGTACAAGTTCTACTTGTGTGTTTGAGTGCTGTTCGTTTAGCATGTGTGTGGATTTGGCTATACTTATTGTAGTAATGGAAGACGTAGCCTCAGGGGCCTCTTGGCCTGAAGAGTCATGGTTTAATGAGCATCACTGAGACAGAGAAATGACAGCTCAGAGAATCTCTCAACCTCACGATTTACGGTATTACAGGGAAAAATGAGAAATACATGTTCCCCTCTAGCCAATATAGTTTACCATTAGCTCAGACCAATGACCCAGAGGACTTGAGAATATCCTGGATATGCAGCAAATAATGCATTATGCTGTAAAATTGAAGTTTTCAAAATCTGTGCCTATTCAGTAAGAATCAGTGGAGTTAAGTGAGTGAGTTTACTGAATAGCATATGGTGTCATATTTATGACCTAAAACAAGGAATATACTAATGTGTTTATTCTGTTACATTGAGGATGTGGTTGTCATGCAGCAAATGATCTTGTTGTAAATTGTTTCACAGGTATTGTGCTTTTTTCTGATATTATCTTTTCAAATACAAAAAAAAAACAGCCACACATGCAAAAAACCCAATCCAATTAATTAATTAATTTCCACTGAAGCTGTAACTATTTAACTACACAAAGTTTGATCTGATTTTAAAAAACAGGATTGCATTTTTATTTGTTGAGGACTATTCAGCTGCAATTTGCAGCTTCATCACATTAAAGGAATATGTCAACTTCAGCTTCCTCCTCAATCATCCTCATCCTCAACCATGGTCCCCACTGCCCAGTACTTTATTTTTTTCCAATCATAATTTGAATAGCAAAACATTTACACAGAGACTCTCCAACAGTCATAGGTTTTATAAAAACCTCTTTTAAAGACAGATCCAAAGTGGGCATTTGTACAGGAAAATGATGACATGACTTCTGAGTGGGAGCATTTACATCTTCTCATCACATTTCAGATGAATTATTCAAATCATCAACAGCTCTGTGCCAGAAAAGATTTTTTATTCTGTTACAAACTCTTTCAGTTACTGTGAGAATAATGTGCTGCTCTGTAAATCAAAACAGTTTTGGGGAGTTTTTAGACTAACTTTTTTCCCCCCCTAACCACCATCTTAAGTGTAACACAAACACAAGACACAATTTAAGCTGCAAGAGTGCATTTACTGCAGCTGCAGATAAAACAGGTATTATATAATGAGGATTCAAATTTCTATTCAGGGGGTAAAGCCTTTATGCCAGTCGGCCTCTATCCTGCCACCATGATATACAGTATATTTGCAGCTTCAGAGAAGGCTGGTGGACTTTAATACTTTTTTCAATATCATTAAACTGGCAAACTGATTTCTTTCAGTCAGCTATAGAACTGCAGAACAACTGCAACAACCACCTGTCTCAATTCTGTACGATATATCTGGACACTTTTAATACTAGTCCAATTAAACTCACTGTCTGGTTGCTCTAAAGTCGTGAAAACAATTATCAATTAAATTTTATATTAGTAGTTATTGTGTTAAATGTCTTTATGACTTGTGATCAACTGCTATCTTTGTTGTGCGTTTTTTGCCCCATGGTTGTATATATATGTGAAACTGTATTTTAATTTAGCTCATAACTTCAAGTAGACGAGTAGGAGAAGTGAGAAGTGTCGTCTCCATTTTGGTCAAACATTTGTAAAGACCACAGTGGGCAGGGTTTGTGGGTAGGAAGCCAGAGACGGATGATGTAGCTGCACTGGCTACAGTGATTGGTCAGAGCTCTTGTAGAAAGAGGCGGGATCTTGGCAGATAGTATGAACCTGTAATGTATAATTCCCTTCCCCTGAAGGGTCTGGCAGGTGAACAAAAAAAAAATCTGTAAAGATGCACAATGCTTTCAGTGACTACATCAGACTCTTGGCTACCTGTCAAGATGTGTCAGAATATCTGCACTCACAAGTTTTACAACCTACAGGTTTCAGTCCAGAACATGTACCGAGAGTGTCTTGCTACGGTAAAACCACAGATCCCAACTTCTGCTGCACGGCAACATCACAATTAAAATCACTAGGTGCTTCTTCTGCTCGTCTGCTGGATGGTATGTATGGTATGGTACGCTTATTAGCTACTGAGCAAAATGTGAGGTGAACGGTGCACAGCCTGGCAGGTTGAGCCTGTGAGACAGCACTCAGGAAAAAACTCCAGAAAAGACAGATTGCCACACACATTTGCAGATCTCAGGCATGGCTGGAGTGTAGCAAAGGTCACAGGCAAAAACACTGACAATTGAGAGGCATACACAAGGTGGAAGTGAAAAAATTAGATGTTGCATGTCCAGCTCTTGAAGCTACATGCTCTACTACTAGTTTCACTCGTAATGAAAACACGTGTACGTTATGTTTTTTGTGCATATATATATTTTCAAATCATAGAGATTTTCGCACACATTAAGAGCTCCTTTTACACATTTAAAGATACTTGCACACCTTCACAAATCTGATTAAACAGATATTTAGAAACAGAGATACAGACACACACATTAGCAAATACCCTTATATTATTATATACGTACACACGCGATACACACTTATCGCCTGTGCTCCAAACTCATCTGAGTTTTCAGTCAAGGCTTCATCATATTTTATCCAATGCTTCTATAGTTTTATAATTATACTTTATACAAGTTCTTGTCACTCAGTTTTATATGAATTATTCTGCTTAGAAATATTTTTTCAGACGCGTTTGCAAGATGAGAACTGCTCAGTCGCACTGAACTGCAGAATCTAGCTCCCTCTGCATTACTGTATTGTTATTACAAAGAGACGTTCTGTCATGGGAAGCTGTCTGCCTGACTGGCAGGTTAACTACAGTAAACACAGTGTAAGTGTGAGCTTGTACAGTCATTTTCCACTCTTTATATTCGGATTAGTATAGAATCCACTGGGACTGTGGACTTTGATAGTGTGGAGACATGAGGTAATTTGCTGCCATGGGTGGTCAGAATGGGAAATGTATGGGCAGTAGCCCTGGAAAAGACAGTGACTGAGGAAGGCATATCTTTTCTAAATGAGGGGTTAAATGGCACCCTGCCGTCTAAAGATTGGAATTACTGCCACATGGAGCTCTAAATTGAGTTTAAATAGTCTTAACTTGATATGTGAGATGAATGAGACTCCGTAGCCATACCGATTACCATTTCACATTGTATTAGGATGTTTTGCTCCACCCCTACTTAGAATATCTCCAGTGAATTTGAATATGAATATGAGCTTGTTTTTATTTATAAACATAATTACTGTCTGTCTGCAATATTTGCACGCTTGTCAAGTAGAGTGGTCTGTGTGCGCAGAATAAAAGCAAAAGCTCACATAATTATGTTTACGTCCGGCGATGAAAATCCCAGGGTTGTAATGATCAGTAATTATAAATACTTTTCAGCATGTCTACTGCCTCAGCTGGGACCATTGTGTGGAGTGAAGTGCAGAGTTTGTGCAGCTTAATTATGACATTGTACATGACTAAATGTACCAGTCTGCTTTGGCTTTGCAAAACACTTCCAGTGCATAATCACGCTCAAGTCTGACTTTAAAGAGCTCATTACAGTTAGTTTTCTAAAGAGTGGCTTATTAAACACAGTTACCTAATAGGCATCTTTGGTGGTGCAAATTGGTAAAAATGGTAATGAGTCTGATTAGGCCACGTTTCAATTACGACAGCTTTCACTTCCCTCCCCCCCTTCTCCCTCAACCCTCTCACCTTCCCCTCCCCCAAACCAAAAAAAAAGGAGGAAGGAACGTCCAGCTCTATGCTTGGGAATCATCCTGGAAGGCATTTTTTTCCTCTCTCTCTCTCTCTCTCTCTCTCTCTCTCTCTCTCTCTCTCTCTCTCTCTCTCTCTCTCTCTCTCTCTCTCTCTCTCTCTCTCTCTCTCTCTCCCCCTTACACACGCACATACACAGAAAAAGGAAAAGAAAACTGCTCTGCCACCTCTGTGCTTCCTTTCAGCAGCACAGTAATGAATAGAGAATTGTGCAAGCGGCGGTCCAATTTACGCACTGGGAAATTGGATGGACAGAATGGAGGCCCACTCTTGTTTGCTTAAAAATGGCCTAGGCTACCAGATTAATAGTTCCCAAAAAGGTCAGCATCTCTGTTTCATCGATGATGATCACTGAACCAGAAATTAAACACCATAGCGCAGTATAACACCATGGCGTCACATGTCAAACGCATCGCAGCTCCACCTGGTCTTCTCTTCTTTTAATGAGTGTGAGGTTGTAGATTGAATGAAAAAATATATAACATGATTCGTCACTTTTAATGACAGCGATGATCCCATAGACTTTTTGTGCAGGATCTCACATTTACCAGTGGAATGGTGCAGATTGGAGATGCACATTTTGGACAAAAAAACAAAACAAATTTTCTTATATGATGTTCGTCTTAAATTTACCATAGAGGATTATACAGACCTATGAATGGACAAACAACAGAGGAGTCTAACAAAGGCCTTATTTGTTGGTGGCTGATGTGAGGAATTCGAGCTTGAGCCCCAAGGCTATCTGAAAACATTCCACTAATAGAGCGCTCTGTAATTGTACCATTTCACAGAAAGACAAAGGGACCTATGGATGTTGTATTTGAATTTCTATGCAGGTGGAATAAAGGACAATGTTTTATTGTAAAACCCAAAAGATCATTATGCTAATGTGCCACATGGATGCATTTACTATCAACCATTTAACCTTTGTTTAAACCAAACTATTTTAAGTCTGATGTTCCAAATAGTCTGTGCTCTTTAGCTTCTTAAAATAAATCTGGTTGATGTACTAAATCATTTAATCCCTAAACACAGCAACCAAAAAAATTGTTGATTGATTATGTTATTACTACTGTAAGTAAAACAAATTTGTTTTTGTTAATTTACTGTGGTTCAAAATCATTTAATCCCTGCACTTCTCTATGGCAGTAAATGCTGTATGAATAGAAATCCTCACACAGAAAGAGTATGGTCTTTCTCAGACCATACTCACCAGTTTTTAGCAGTATACTGTATGTAGATAATCACCTTGAATGGGTTCTATTGTATGAAATACCTAGTGCTCAGAAATCTCAAGTACACTTTGCAAGTAGCACTTCTTTGATTGTCCAAAGTGGCACATTGTTCAGAGAGGATTAACAGTAATAGAGGAATCTCACTCAATAAGCTGCGTGCAATTTTGTTATTGACAAAATGTGCCTTGAGTGTTAATGAACTCTACTCAATGATTTTACAAAAACCATTATCCGGATACCTGCACTGCAATGTCAGTAAATGCTGTGAATACCTGACAGACAATGCACTGCTAGTCTCTGTTGCCCAAATAGAGTTTGTTTGTTTTAAAGATCAGATTTTTTCCCCAAGGATAATGTGGAAAATTGTCATATTCAACAGTAAGTGAAGAGGTATTTTAATGTAACAGGGGTGGATGGGCGGGGAGTTTAAGGCTCTCCTGGAAAAATCATTTTCCACTTTAAACCTCTGCTTTTGCATTGCACCCACCTACACACCTAAGAAAACAGCTGCTGACCTAGAACATAGTGGGTGACTAATACTTGTGAATGTGGAGCATTAGTCAGTGAGACTTAGCTTTGATATTTTCAAGAATGTCAACTCCTACATTTTCTTTAGTTCATCCAGATTTCAAATTAAAAAAGGTTTTCATTTACATGAAAGATGTAACTCTAAATGCAGTTGCCGACATTGTACTGTGATAATAGGATTTTTTTACTGGGATAATAGGACTGTTTTCATGCTTTGTTTTCTGTAGGTTAATGAGCCTTTCTCCTCCAGCACAGTATGGCTACCGTATTTGTCTGCTCTGGCTTTTTGCCTCAAAGCTTTTTTTTCTTTTTCTTAATCATTAGCTTGGATAGTTGACAACCATGTGAGCCATAGCATAGATCTCTTTGACTAAAACCATGTAAATTAACACAATTAGTGCAGCATCATCCTGCTAATTAGCTCCTGGTGTCTGGTGCAGCGGGTGGGGAAGTAGCTGGGAGGGAGTCTGAGGGGATTCTGCTCCAGCTCTAGACCGTCACTGTTTGTTGCCTAAATCTTGTGATCTGGACCCAACCTACTGAAAAAAAAAAGAAATTTAAAGTATAGCAGTGCTTAGCAAAGGCAAGGACCATCATACCAGCCAGGGAAGGCTCAGTTTAATACATCTGCTCTCATATTATCTTGTAGCTTTTGGTGAGATTAGTGTAGATGTAAGATGTGTGACGCTCCACACACTATCTCTGATTGTTTTGAGCCATAATCTCTCTAATAGTCTACATTCTTTGGGGGTATAGTACATCCTCTGATAATCCCAAACAGAGCAAAAGACGACAGCGTGTGTAAAAACTTTTATTTGCAGATTGACTTTAGGATTTCACTCGATTATTTATGTCATTCACACCCTTGAGGCCATATAGAGAGGCTGCAGCGAAAAAGACAAGTGAAGCATGCTTTTTTCCCTCCTCCCTCACTCTGTGGACTAGGAAGCAGTAGGCAGACTGGATGTGGATGTAATTCATGCTGGGCTGTGGGGTTTGTGTGATGAAAGCAACAGAGCGCTGCCAAGGAAGATTGCTTTGCTGCTCTCCTCCAAGCAGATTTGAAACTGTCTCAGAATGCCTCAGATGAGAGTTGGATTATAGACTGACCCGCAATGTCGGTGTCATTCTGCTTTGTGTTGGGTGGATTATACCGCGCTAACCAGGTGTTAGATCCCACATCCACATCCTGACCATGATGTGTGTTCAGTTAGTGTTGTCTGTCTGTCTTTTAGAAGATATGCAGACATTATGGTTCAATTTGTATTTAAATGTTCTCTGTTTTCTTTATAATTTCCTTTCTTTTCTTGCTTCAATTAGAAAAAATAAGAAATTACTGCATAATGGTTCATTTATCTGCATTTGAATTATTTACCATGTAATCATTATAAAATTAAAAAATATTACATTATATGTTTGTATATATATATATATATATATATATATATATATATATATATATATATATATATATATATATATATATATATATATATATATATATATATGTATTTGAATGATTATGAGCTATTTGTTTATGCTTGTTTTGACAAATTTCTCCCTTATGCGGTATATTTAGGTCTAAAGATGCAGTGGACCCCAGAGCACACACAATGGGCAGAGCAACACTTTGACATCTCATCCACTACCCGCTCGCCAGCACACAAAGTAGAAGCCTACCGGGGGCACTTACAGCGAACGTACCAGTATGCGTGGGCAAACGATGACATCTCTGCACTGACTGCCTCCAATCTGTTAAAGAAATATGCAGAGAAGTACTCTGGGATCCTAGAGGGCCCAAATGAAAGGGCCCTGCTGTGTTCCTACTCTGATAGCACCACTGGACTCATGAATGGACGAAAGTCAGAGAATGAGTCCTGGCAGGAGGGGATTTACCCAATGAACTGTGCTCCAGATGTTATATCTGTGAGCAAAGCTGGAATGACAGCTGCCCTACCCCCTACAGATGTGTCGGCTAGCATAGGCAGCTCCCCGGGGGTGGCCAGCAGTTTGTCTGAGCCTAGCTTTTCCAGCAGTAACTGTGGGAGCCACACAGCCACTACTCTCCACACGGGCCTCCCCTCTCAGGAATATACTGCCAGCTACAACGCCTCCTACCTACATTCTAGCTACAGTAGCCAGAATACCCCAGCCCTCCCCTCCCCACACCCATCTCCTTTGCACAGTGCTGGGCTCTTACAACCGCCACCCCCACCTCCTCCCCCTGCCTTAGTGCCAAGCTACAACACCGGGTCTCCAAACCTTCCCAACTACAATTATCCTCCAACAGGGTATCCTTCTCAGACTGCTGTTGGCCCCGGTTATAGCCCAGGGGGAGCACCCCCTCCTTCTGCTTATCTGCCGTCTGGTATTGCAGCTCCTACACCAATCCCTCCCTCCACACTGCCCGGCTACACCTACCAGTCCCATAATCATACACCAATTGCACCAACACCTTTGAATGGCAGCACATCCAACTCATTAAAACGAAAAGCTTTCTACATGAGTGGACATGGAGATATGGACTCTAGCTATGGTAATTTCAACTACACCCAACAGCGCTCCTCACAGAGCCCGATGTACAGAATAACAGACTCAGACTCGAACAGGGGCAATGGATTCGAGAGAAATGCTGAGGTTTTGTCCTTAGCGTTTAAGCCAACCAAACAGCCCATGTCTTCTGATCAGCAAAGAAAATTTAACATGCACTCCGGCAGAGCACTAACTCCTCCATCCTATGGATCAACCAAAAGCTCTGTGGGTGATCTCAGAACTGAGCCCTTCAGCAAGTTTGGATCTCCCATCATGAATGAGCAGACTGAAGAGCACAGACAGCACCTCTCCCACTCCCTAACAGGGCCCGACCTTGGTACGGCTACCTCGTCCATCCATGCTGCGGAGGAGCAACTGAAGAACAGTGATTCCAACTTGGTGGAGATGGTGACCACAGAAATCCTTCAGCAGGGCCCTCCAGTGGACTGGAGTGACATTGCAGGTCTGGAGATGGCCAAAGCAGCCATTAAAGAGGAGATACTATGGCCCATTTTACGGCCAGACATGTTTAGTGGACTTGCCACATTACCTCGAAGCCTCCTTTTGTTTGGACCTCAGGGAACTGGTAGAACACTGCTGGCCCGCTGCATGGCCAGCCAACTGGGGGCAGCCTTCTTGCGACTAAGCAGTTCAAGTCTGGTTACCAAGTGGCTGGGGGAGGGTGACAAGATCATCCAGGCTTCTTTCCTGGTGGCCAGGTGTCGCCAGCCGACAGTGGTGTTCATCAGTGAAGTGGACCTGCTGTTGTCGGCCCAGCTCAGCGAGGAGAGCCCAGTGAATCGCCTCAAGGCTGAGCTCCTCATGCAGCTTGACAGTATTCTGACCTCTGCTGAGGACCATGTCCTCGTGGTCTGCTCCACCAATAAGCCTGAAGAGATCCCAGAGTCCCTACGGAGGTACTTTACCAAGCGACTGCTCATCCCCTTGCCTGATGGGACAGCACGACACCAGATAATCAGCCAACTGCTCTCACAGAACAACTACTGTCTCAGTGACAAAGAGATGTCGCTGCTGGTTCAGAGGACAGAGGGTTTTTCTGGACTAGATGTGGCCCAGCTGTGTCAAGAGGCTGTAGTAGGTCCTCTTCATGGCATTCCTGGTACTGACTTGTCGAGTATCCATCCTAGCCAGATGAGACCGGTCTCCTACCAAGACTTTGACAATGTGTTCTGCAAATTTCAGCCTAGCATATCACAAAAAGAACTTGACATGTACACTGAGTGGAATAAAATGTTTGGTTGTAGTCAATGAACCAGAGCCATCAAACACAATTTCTTCAAACTCATTAAGTACAAATATGATTTGGCCCTCCAGTGAACAAGAAATCTAACAAACAATGGCAACACAGCTAAGGGATTGTTCTTGTAAGACAGAAGACAGTCTAACATCACACATTAATTAAATGCTTTCATAGCTGAATCCATGTATTCACAAAAGCTCAAACAACTTGTAGAAGATGCCCCCTCTTTTTGTATACTTGTTGCTGTCTATATATATTATTCTGCTGATCCTGAGATTTAGTTGCTATCAAGTGCCTGAGGTGGTGCTGTTTAAGTTTTTTAAATTTAAGTTTGTTTTTTGTTATTATGCCTCATAATCTTCATTGGTGACATGTGCTAATATAAAAAAAAAAGCTTTACAATGAGACAAAAAACTTGCTTTTCCATTTGAATAGTGTTCTACAGCTGTGTTGGGTTTGTGGTCTCTGTGAACAGTTGTGGTTAATTTGCAGTAAATTGAATTTATTGGCATATTTTCAGTTGTGCTCCATTACCTTACACATTTTTATGTATGTGTAATTCATTTAATTACAATAACACTGATGCTGAACTTGTTTGCTGGAATTACGTAATTTGTTTTCTGGCAAACTGAAGGTCAATTTGGTCGGCTTTACTAGCTACTCCACTATCAATGAAATTACAAAAAAAACTAATAACATTTACAATGGGATTTCAATTTAAACAATAAATTACTATGTAATTGCTGTTAAAATATTGTTACAGTAGTAATTCACAGTGTTTCGCATATAAATGTAAAAAAAAAATCTTTAGATGTTCTCTATTTGAAAACTCAGGAAAGTGATAATGACATGTATCGTACCTCATAAGCTTGTGTCAAAGCATTACACAGTACAAGAGCATTTGGCTTGCATTGAAATCCCATCATCAAAAACCATGTAAGGCTGTATAATACCTCAAAACATTCAAAAAGAAACAAGAAGGTTCCTACAATGAATGTATGAGAGTAATTCTGGTACAAGACAATACACAAAACACAAAAAGTCATTTTGGGGGGAATCCTTTACATTTGAATTGGTTTGAAACAGAAAGCTGTAGTATAGTATGATTAGAGATTTGCCTTTGAAAAGAATCAAACCAAGGGCGTAGGTTTGGTTTCAACACTGGTAGGGACACGGCTCTGCCACTCTTCCACTTACTAATCAATGGGAAACACTTATATTCAGTAGGTCTACTGGCGACATTAGTTAGCTAGCACGTTTTACATTTTAAATCACTATGGCTGCAGACTTCACTAGTGGTGACTGCTCAACGCAAGCCTCTAGATAGTCTTTATGGAGCTAGAACAGTTCATAATGAATAAATGCACACATAAATTAATATAAATGCACACAGAAATTAATAAATGCACAAAAAAAGATTCACAAATGTATTTGGGGATTTATATACTGTATATGTGATTCAAAACACAAATACATTTTCAACGCACACAAATGTTTCATTCCATATATAAGTAAAAAAAATATGATTCATAAACATATTTCCGATGCACACTAAAATAGTAAAAAAAAAAGTCACAAATATATGCATGTAAAAGTATTTGCAATCTTCATCAAATACATATTTGGAGCTTATTACATGTATATATGAACTGTTAGACCTGCATTTACATAGTGCTTTTAATTTGTAAACCTCGCTGCATTTGTGTGTGAGACTTTTGAGACTCCCCTGATGTGACTCCGATCCACAAATGGGGTCTTTCTAAGAGGGGATCGTCTGTAGCCAATCAGATGTCTCATTCCTTTACAGCCAATCACATGAGTGCCTCACCACCAGGGGTGTTTGATGATGTCATTAAAACACGCGAGGCTGAGCCAAACAGGACAACGAGCCGAGCCGAAACTGTGTAGCCCATGACGGGTGCCTAAGTTTGGGTGAGAGGAATGGAGAGACTCGGCTGGAGCTCTCCGCTTTCACTTACTGGGTGTGTGCAGCTCAGAGCCAATCAGGAACATCGGGCCGATGGACCATCATACTCCATGGCGGGCGACTGTGGTATGACACGGTGTTTCTCCAGACCTGAAGATCAGGCTGGCCGGCTGATCGACTGACCGATCCCTTCCTGACCGGCCCCGATCACTACTGGCGGGCTAAAAACCATAATACATCCATGCTAAAAACCTGCAGCCTCTGGCCGTCTGCGCGCATTTTAATGACGTAATCAAACACCCCTTGTGGTGAGGCACTCACATGACTGGTTGTAAAGGAGTGAGACATCTGATTGGCTACAGATGATCCCCTCTTAGAAAAAAACGCATTTGTGGATCAGAGTCTCAAAACTTACACACAAATGCAGCGAGGTTTACAAATTAAAAGCTCTTCGTAAATGCAGGTTCAACAGTTCATATATGAAAGTAACAAGCTCCAAATATGTATTTGATGAAGATTGCAAATACTTTTACATACATATTTGTGATTTTTTTTTTCTATTTGTACGTATGTGCATCAGAAATATGTTTATGAATCTTATTTTTAATGTTAATTTTTTTAAACTTATAATATGGAATGAAACATATTTGTGTGTGCATTGCAAATGTATTTGTGTTTTGAGTCACATATATAGATCCCCAAATACATTTGTGAATCTTCTTTTGTGCATGTATTCATTTCTGTGTGCATTTATTCATTATGAGACTGTTCTAGCTCCCCTAAGTCTGTGCCCTCTCAGCCAATCAAATGCTAGCATACCAAAATCAATCGTCTTGGTCACTTAGGGCACCTCATAATTATCTGATACAACTTCACTCCAAACAAAGTGCAATCAAGTTAACCCAATATTTATAGGGATAATTCTGCCCTCCCAAAAATATCAGTAGGGACATTTCCCTACCATCCAAATGCAAACCTACGCCTATGAGTCAAACCATTATAATATGTTGAATTGTAGACTGGAGATCATTACTGTTTGAAACATTTCATTTTATTTCAAGTTGGGTAAAAAAATCTTTTCATTTCCATCATTTAGAGTGATCATGTTCTTTAGTTCACTAGACACAACTGTTCAGCTTGTGGTGACACAGAGCGGAGAGAGATTTGAAAAGTGCAGACAAATATCTCGGGGTTGACAAAGACAACTGCCCTGAGCTATTTCATTCCATCCTGCTGCTGTTTTATCATTAATAACACCTAAGGATTATGTATAGCCTAAGTTCCTTTCTACCTCAGTTTGTTTGTTATCTCTGAAAGACAAATTCATGAAGACGGCAAAATGTCAGCACCTATTCTGCTTGTTCAATGCGGGAACCTTCTGAGAGAAACATTGTTGTGCTGTTTGCAAAAATCTATTAGCTTTACATTTTGATAACTCCCAAGAACCCTGTTTCCCACCACATAATGCACTTAAAGGGGAATACCACTGAATATCAGTTTTGGTATACAATATGCCTTTGCCTTAGGACAATTCGGCCTGTGTCAGCTAACATCCATCAGTGGATCATGGTGCCATAGCTTCTTTTACCCCTGAATCTGTGATGTCAAACCGAGAATCTAAATGTGACAGCATTCACAATGATGTTATGTACATATTTTACGGCCAATTCCATTAGTTTAATATAATGTATACAGAAAAAAATGGTTTGACCTTTTTAGGCCATGACTGTAACATACATGAATTGAGTGGCATTCCTTTTTAAGAACATGTCTTAAAGGCTCGTCTGTACACAACAAACACAACTGTCATATTTCTAGTTTGTCATTGTCATGTTTAAACTGTTAGTGTCATTAATCACTACTGGCTGCCATTAATAAGTACATTTCCATTTCTAACAATGAAAGAGCAGGTCTGACAGCTGAATTGGCAAGTAAAAGTATTGAATGTATTGTGTCCTCTGAGCAGTAAGGAAAGCTAAGCACTTGCACATTGAAAAATGCCACTGAAGTAGAAAAGCACTGTATGTGTACAATACTGCAGAGGCATTAAAGGACCTTGTGTTTCTTTTCAAAGAGGGTCCCTTCATGTTTATTGTCTATTGCACATGTTTTACCTGTTTTTTGTTTTGTTTTTATTTGCTTTAGTTTTTTTATCAGAAAGTCTGCATATTGATTCACTGCCACCTGGTTTGATCACAACCAAGACAATGACAGTAGCAGTAAAAAAAAAGAAGAAAAAAAAGCTTACCAACAGTGATATCTTGTTGTAGTTTCACACTATTTGTGTTACAGTACATACAGTATGTATGGACGTCACCTGCAGTCCTAAGATGGATGGCGTTATCATTGAATGAGCTCAATGTACATTAATTAAGTAATAATCCGCCCAGAGGCAGCATCGATTCATTTGCTCAATTAGAAAACATTCACCACAAGAAAACTTGCGTTGATGTGCTGTACATGTAACTGCGTAGACAACAGTGTGAATTTGTGTTCACTTTTTAGAATTGTTTTTTCTGTTTTTCTGTTGGTATACCAGACATACTGTTTACATTCACCAAACTTGAGATTGTCCATTTAGACTCTTCAGACAAGACAAAACAAACAAACATTCAGTTACATGAAATTATACCAGTATTCATGTGAAACACATTTAAGGAGAAATGAAGGAAATGAACAGAAAACTTAAAAACTGCAGCGCTCCCCTTAAATATTATGTCATTAATTATTGCACTTTGATGTGTTTATTAATTGATTTTTTTTCTCTTGAAGCCAAAGCAAGTCATCTTTCTTTTAATGGAGTTATGAATTTCACTGTCCTTAATGCCACAATGTTAACTGTGGATGTTTTTAATTGGAATTTTTTACAGCACTCTCACAGGGCATTGTCAAGATATTGTATCACAGCATGTCAGATGTTTTCAGGAGACGTGAGCTTTGTGAAACATCTTTTTTTTTCTTTTTCTTTTACCCTCTCAGAGTTAATGAACAGTCACTTACCTCTGCCTGGAATACTCGTAGACTCACGGCTAATTTGTTGATCTTATAAATAAAATGCAACACAGATATTAGCATAAAATGTCACAAACCATATTGTTGCACTCGAATATAATTGTTTCTGTGTCTGTGATTGCGAATCTTAAGAGAGTAATTTTGTTCATTTCTGGATTTGCGACAAGACGATAAGAAGAAGCCCTAAGTGCCATTAACAAGCACAGATTTCACAAGAGGTCGACTGTTCATGAACTTAGACAGAAATGTGTGTTAAAAAGGCAGAAATGTTCCACTCGCATTAAGTACTACTTGTAATCACTTAGACAATTGTCACATATTTGCTGCTTTGCTTTTTTTCAAATTCTTTTAAATAACTGTCTCCTAAACAGTGAAATAGAGCACAGTGTAACAAAAGGCACATGGATAAAAAAAAAACAGTTACTGTACATTTGTATGTTTTTAATTTTCATCAGAACTATACAGTAAAAAGACTTACAGCAAGCTCTGACATGAGGAAAACTATTCTACTTTTCTCCATATAGGGTGTATATTTAACATGCTGTAGATGTTATCATTAGAAATAGTCATTCACTATTGAAGGTGATGTGATTAAAGGGCCTACAGTCACAAACAACACTTGAGCAGAACCTTTGATAAGCACATCGAGTCTCACAGTGATGCTGACTCAGTCACTTGAATCTCTCTTTTTTCTTTTTTTTTTCTAAATCTGTCAGTATTCCTGTAATTACATTTGTTGAGAAAACTGCTTAAGCTTTTGATTCCATCCTTACGTAGTCTTATAGTCTGGCATTTTTTATAACCATTTCTACCTCATTACTACATATTGTACATGTAGTACTTATGTCCTGTCATTTTGAATGTCATTGCATTTGTGGATAAAAAGTTAAAACAAAAAACATGAAAAAAATTAAAAAAATAAATAAAATTAAAAAAAAAAAAGCTCGCCCTTGAATCTGAGCAGTCTACCTCAAGAAGACTGTCTTTACACTGTCAAGTACAAGTCAAAGAAAAAAAAAGTGGCACCTTGAGGGCAAAAATGAAGTTAACCTGCACATACAGTACTGACGTACAGTTTATTTACAATACCATATTTCATTGAATTGTTGTGGACTGTGTAGGTCTTCTACAAGGTCTCCAATGCAAATTCATTTCCTGAAAAGTAACAAATTGCTTTAATCTTTTTGTGAATTGTTGTAGTGCGCATGTTAATGTGTATGTATGTGCACTTGCAACTCTACATGCAAGTACGAGGGGATAACATTAAGATATGAAGAATTTGATTTTTCACTTTTCATATACATGTACAGAGAATAAACTTGCACATAGCTGTACGTATTGTACATTTGCTAATGATATACAGCATACATATGAAAATGCACCACATACATGTTTATATGTGTGTATGTATTGCCATACTTACAGTACAGTCAATTTAAATGTATTTTAATTTCAAGGTACATAAAGGTTATTGAAATACTGAATAAAGATGTTTTCTTTTTTTCCTGAAAACTGGATGCATTTTGTACCTTTACTTGATTAAATTTGCGTCCGTGTGATTGATTTAAGCCTGTGCTATTTCCGTTCCAAGCTATTTCTTGTGCAAAACAATGTTCAATATATGACAACTTAAATAAAAGTTTCTCTATTTCACTGGTGTTTAGCAAAAACATAGGGAAATGTAATTGAGTTTGCAGCAGTTTACAGAGGCTGAATTAAAGGCTTACTTTTTATTGCACTCCTCCCACCATATACCTCTTATGATCCATAATATTTTATAAATCCTTACTGGCTGCTTTTTGTTAGAAAATGAACAGCTATGCTTTAAAAAAAACCTCTCTTATGCTATCATTAAGTAGTAGATGCGTGGGAAGTTCATGTGCAATTAACATTCATGAGAAAAGACAGTATATTGTATCAGTGTTGACGATACTCTTTTTGATCCTGCAAACATGTCAATATGAGATGTAGTGGGTGCAGATAATCATAATACATCATCTAACACATTTCTATTATTTCATAAGGTGAACAACACTGGTTTAGCTTCTCAAAATACATTTTGTACCTGTATTGTTATTTATGCCAAAAAAAACAGGGGCAAACATCTACTCTTTACACCGCAAATGAACTGAACATGTTTTCCTGATGATGAGGTCTTTCTAAATAAAGACTTGTACATGGGTTGTACTTGTTGTGGAGTAAAATTAACCAATTCACAAAAACTAGGAGTTGTGAAAAAGGTAATTTCTTCAGTGTGTGTGCTCTCTCTTGTAAGCACTGACAAGCCTGTGAAGGTGAGAACACCAACACTTAAAAACACCACCACACTCTCCCATGGAGAACCGTCCTTGGAGAATGGAATTGTTCACTAGAAAGAAAGGCCTTGTTCGACAAGAGCATAATGCTTAAGCACATCACCTGACAAATAATGTTTCCAGGATAAGATGTGTAATTCACTCAGCCTCATTCTCAACAATTCATCTTTGAATAAAAATAAAACTTACAAAGAGACTATTTCAACATTTCTCATAAAAGAAAACTCGCTATTTTACTACTGTTGTAGCTATAATGATATTCTATAACATTATTTTATATTACAAAGCAGAAAAATAAAACCTGTGTGTGTGTGTGTGTGTGTGTGTGTGTGTGTGTGTGTGTGTGTGTGTGTGTGTGTGTGTGTGTGTGTGTGTGTGTAAACATGCTATGTTTTGTTAACTTTGAAAAACACTCAAAAATCAATTGTCACTTCTCAGGCTCTTTTTATATTACCATTTGCCGGAGTGAGACTAGTCTGGCAGCCTTGTGCTTAATAAATATTACAAGGAGATAAGTATATAGTTTATATGATGACAACTGAATCCATATTCCACAGTAAACTGTGGCCACAACCCAGTTCATCTTTAAACTGAGTCTCCACAGCCGTGCTTCTCCTTCATACTCTTTCTTTAGCAGGCTGTCCCTTTCACAGTTTTAAGTGTGAGTCTGGTGTGGGCTGTTTGATAAACAGATGAAAACACTAACTGCCATGTGCGTGTGCATGCTTTGTTTTCATGTTTACCACTTCACAGTGTCTATCTTGGGCTATAGTGCCAGAACAGCACGTCTTGTCATAAGAGAGAACTAGCGTCTATCTATCTACGTCTGTATCAGTATAGATAGTATGCTATACAGCGCACATCCTCTCACCACCATGCTGTCTCCTGCCGTCTCTGAAATCCGAGCAAGAAACACGCTCTTTGTTTCTTTCTCTACTGAATTTTTAAACAAGAGCCATTTGACCAAGAGAGAGAGATAGAAAAAAAACAATCAGGGCTGATAAGAGAAAAATAAAGTTGAGTCAAACAAATTACACTCAACTTATTAGTGGCTATTTTGTAAATATCAAAGATCCACTTGTCCCAGTGTTCTGGGCTTCATTTGCATTCTGATGAAACTGGAGTGGATGTGTGTGAACTCGGAGGTTATCTGTGGAGCTGCAGCGCTGAGCAGTCGAATCAGACAGCTCCGCAACCACATGGCTCAAGAGGATGAGCCACGGACCTCTCTCAAATCACTTCCTTCATAACAATTAAAATATGCAAAGTGATAATTTTCCTTAAGTAGCCTTAAATGTGCAATCTATTTAAATGTGAGGGAAATTGCCTAAAGCTTGCGGTGCATGTGTGTGTGCGTGTGTGTGTGCATGCGGGTGGGGGGGTGTGGTGGGGTGGGGGATAAATTATGCAAATAACAGAAAGAACTCTTGAAAGCCTAATTTTTCTGTAATAAGCATACTGTTTCATTTAATTTTTTGCCTCTTATTAAAAGTGACAGTTCTTTTGCTCTGTCTGATGGCTATATCTGACACAAGCCCATGGAACTGACTGCTAGACTAAATGGTAAAGCATTTTGTAGCTTTTAGATGATGGTTACATTCAAAAAGTAATTATGCACTAGAGAGTCCAGAAATAAGGTTTAATTACACAGTAATCGCTTCTGATGGACACTAGGAAGTGTGAGCACTGCCAGACTGCAATCCATCAATGACAAACCTCTGGCCAGTTTTAATTCCTCCTCATTTGCATCATAACCTCGGCACCAAGTTGCACAAATGCTGTTAAATGTTAATAGGACCTGTCTCTCTTCTCAAAATGGATGCTTAAGCCATTTCAATTCTCCTTTTCTCTCTATCTCTTTCTTTCACTCCCTCTCTCTCACCCTCTTTCCCTCATAACACACACACACACTTACACACACTATCTCACACATTCCATATCTCCTCTCTCTCGCCTCAATTCTCACATTCTCATGAGTCTTCACATAAATAGCCCCTCTTCAGAAGAGAAGCTGAGCACAGGAGACTGTGCACGGTCACTGCTGTGCTAATTGGGAGCAACATGTAAAGTTTTATCTCTTGAGTGCTAACAAACCATACAGACAAGTATAATTCCTTGCCGTGTGTGTGTGTGTGTGTGTGTGTGCGTGTGTATGTGTGTGAGTGCGTCTGAGTACAACTGAGATAGGCTGTCTGAGTGTGTCTCACTCACACATTCACACATTCACACAGCGACAGAGCTTAAAGGTTTGTTCACACTCTGTGAGGGAAAGGCCCTCGAGTCCCCCTCCCCCCCATCCTAAGGGACTGGACAAAATGATGTTTTTATTAATTGAAAATTGTTATTGGTGCAGGAGACACATTTCTGCTCCTCTTCAGACTTTCATAAGGTCGATTAGAGCCAGGATGTCTCATTATCAGCTAGTCCCTGCCATATATTGTAAGTATAGTCCTTATTATACATGGGACATCCCAGTGTACTGCAGTGTATTTGAATTACACATGACGGCTTGCCAAAGGTGGACATTAGACCCAATAGACCACCTATGTAAACAGAGTGCACTATGTTTATTTATTGTAATAACACTGAAAACAGCACATTTTGTACTTTACAGATCCCTCTGCAACATCAAACCGCACCATATACTCTTAGATACTTATGATGACCCTGTTAATCCCCAGACATTCAAAGCAATTTTATCCTGATTTAGAAAATAATGAGATGTATGGAAACAAAGAAAAAAAAAAACACATTCGCAAGTCAAACTGTGACCCATGAATATAATTAGCATGTGAATGTCTTAAGCATGATTTTCAGTGTGTTTTTTTCTATAAAACATTTCCAACCAAGATAAATAATTACTTTAGAAACATGCTGAATTTACAGTCACTTGTAATTACCAAGAACTATTATCACTTCTGCGCTCAGTGCTGTATGGAAATATTATTGGTGAGAGAACCAGATTTGAAATATTTTCTGTTATTTACTAACTTTTTTCCTGTAGCAGCATTTGGAAAGACCATAGTGCTGTTCCTATTGTTCCTGAAGTGTGATGTACAATCTGTATGTGAAGCTGAAGCTACATGTGTCTATTTGTTGTATGCAGTCAGCTAATCCATCCCAGTCACACCGGTTTATACTCCAGCTCAGTTCTACAGTGGTTCATGATGACAGTATCTTCTTACTACAGGGATTGAGATAGAAACTGTATTATTATTATTAAGGTTTTAGAAGTAAATGAAAAATAAAACCACAAAGTACATGCAGTTCATTATGTGTTGAATATATACTGTATGTTATTTAGATGCATTGATGTGGAAGCGGTATTTTAACATTATCAGTGTGGAGTAAATTGTAACAGCTTAGTTTGAATATAAAAAAATTATCATATTTTATAAACTATGTATTTGATATGACACATTTTTCATTTGTTAGCCTTGTGATCATGTTCCTTTTATATTAAAATTGTTGTGATAAAGGTGATGGTGATTTTCACTTCTGGCTACATACATGTCCAAATGAAACGTTCTATGTCTAAATTGAATTGAGAAGAACTCTGAAGTATCTGACGACTTTGTTCTGCCATTAACTCATCTCGGCCCTAAAATAAATTCATCACCAGCATCTGATATATTCGGACCCTTCTCTTCAGCCGTCAGAGAGAAAGCAAGCCGTCTCATTCAGGGTGTATAGAGGTCAACCTTTTTCAGATGCAGCCACCAAAGTGAGGAAATATCTGTTGGAATCACCTGTAGTTTATGGCAGTGTTTAATAGTGTTGCGGCAGCAGGAGAGATGCCCCCCTCTCTCTCTCTCTCTCAGCATACACTGGGCTCGATAACAAGCTGGCCCCCTGCAACAGTGTGATCACGTCTAAATGTCACCAGGTCAGTGCCGTCAACTATCCACTTCCTATGTTTATAACAAATTCTGGGTTGTTCACTGTAATATGGCTTTACAAATGCAGTACACTCCTGTGTGTGATCTCCACGATTCAGATAATTCCATGTCACATTTTCACAAAGTGGCCAAAGTGGTATAGTTACCATTACTGTGTGATCTTCTTTGATGATGGGATCACTGAGTATTCCTATAACAGCAGGGCCAGTGCTGCAGTATTAAGTCAATGGGATGACAGTCAGTAGTCAGGGTTTTTTTTTGTATGTGTGTGTGTGTGTGTGTGTGTGTGTGTTCCTTTTATCCATTAAATAAATTATCAAATTCAAACTGGTATCAATTCTCTTTCTTCTAAGGTGTTGAATAGTTAATTAATGTATTCATTGTATTAATTAATGTCCCTAAATGGAGACATAACATCAAAAGCGACCTAAAAGTCTGATAATAAAACATTCTTAACATCTTAATTATGATTATGAAACCTCTTACTAATTGTAATATGTTGAGCTTTTATGTAGTGCTGGTCACCACAAATTTAAAAACTTCAATGCGGTGGCCAATAGGGTAGAATTAATTAGCTTTTTCAGAGTTTTGCCATTTCTATACTTAAAAGTTGACTGGTGGATCTCTTTAGTCTGTCTTAACCCCTGGCGGGGAACAAGTGGAGTTAATGGGGAGCAAAGACAGTGGAGTGCATGTCCAATAGCCACACATCCTCCAGTCAAGGCAATCATGGGAAACACAGAACGTCACTCTTTCAATTTCATCCTTTCCACTGTGCAAGCCGCCCTCTATAACGTCATTATCTCCAGCAGATCTGCAGGGTCCTCTGACAGGGCCATGTTATCCAGACACCGGGGAAATGCAAATTGATTTCATATCAGCCATGGCATTTTTAAGGCCTCCACATGTTACATAGACTGTCATTTCAAGCAAAGATATGAAAATCAGAGGGAAATGTCAAACTGTGGAGGGACTACATTATACGCAGTGTGTTGTTTAGTCTGATCACTAGCTCATGGAACAAGATACTTCTTAATGCCACGTTGTCAGTAGATTATTCAAGAGGTTTCTAGTACTTTGATGCTCAGTTTTACAGTTTTAGGAGACAGGGTTTGGTTAAAAGGTAGTTTTTATCTTATTATGGCAGGTCTGTTGAAGCAGAGATATAATTTGAGCTTGTTTTGACTGGTGGGGTACAGCTGATGACTGGGAGCTGGAGCTGAGGTAGATTTTGGATGAGGCACGATCGCGTGGTGAAGGCTTGCAGGTTGGAGTTCAAATAGACAGAGCGAGGCAGGTGAGAGGCTGATTCTGGTGAGACAAGGGAAGCAGAGCTGGAAGAGGGTCGTTCTCGAGGCATAAGCAGACCTGGCAACGCCTGGAGAGCCGAGCCAAGCTCAAACACAGGAGAGGTTTGTAGAGTTGAAGGGATGATGAGCAGCAGGTGAGCTGCTGAGTTGGCACAAACAGAGACCAGGAAGCCACGCCCAGCAGGACACACACATAAACAGGGAGAGAGTCAAACTGGGAGCAAACACAACACACCAGGGAGGGAGGTGGGGGGGGGGGGGCAAAGGAAACAGGAGGGGGAACCTGCCAAATCATAACAATTACACTTTTGATCCTTGAGGATATAGACAGTTTTCTCACATCTTAATAAGACTACACTAATGGGAATATTAACATCATGCAAACAGCAGCTAACAAGAGGACAGATGTTGAGAAGTGATTCATTTGAACAACACCTTTAAAATGGATCTCACAGGGACGTTATTAAAGCTGCTATAATCAATATTTTTCATGTTAAGGAATCACACGGCTACTTGAGCGTGAAAGGACTCGTTCGCAGTGACTAATCCACGGAGAATTAATACCTTACTCTGCAGTCGCCATCAGTCCTACGGAGATGTTAGCATATCCAAGCTCATTGCATTCGCCTTCCAGCAAGCAACTGAACTGTTCTGATTTGCAATCACTGTTCTCATGGTCTTGCAAAGAACGTTAAAAAGAGAAAATTAAAAACATAAACATTTCTCCAAACTGACATTAAGCTGCTTATAACACGCTAACTGGTGAATAAAGGTCAGTATTTAGTAGGCCGACATTTCCTCAGTAGGTGGTGGAGGCCAAAAACTGAGATAAAAGTAGAGTCAATATCGAATTAACACAGTTACGAATGATGGCTAAGACGTAAACACTAGAAACTGTATCTTGCTATATCAACTTAAAGAATGTCAGTGTCAGACTTCGAAACCAATAAAGTTCTTGGCAAAGAATTGTAACCTACACTGATAACTATAAATCGCTGTTGTCTTCAATAACTTAGCGCCAGCTTTGAAGAATAACCTATTTAAGGTACACAAATACTATCAGGTGAAAATATATAGACTGAGAGGGAGAGGAGGAGGAGAACAGTGGAAAACAGATGGCTAAAGATGAAGGTCAAAACCAATTGAGATGTTTGTCAAAATTTGATGACATAAGCAATCTGTAAGCTGTTATTGCACCCAAGCTCTCGGTCTACAGAAACATATTGAAATTACAAAAAAACACTGCAGCTGCCAGCACACTGCCAGGAATGATTGCCCCAAGTGTTTTTTTCTTGCATTGCCTCTCTCTCTCTGTCCCTTAACCCCCCCTTCACACGCATGGCTGCCTGCCAGATGTGAAGAGAGGCATATCTGGATTTAATGATGCCTTCCTTTATCCTCAATAATAACTCAATTTTGATTGATACGCAACTGTCAGCGCCTTATCTTGATACAAATAGAGTTGTCTGTCATCCAGTATTGAGTCATCAATTTTAGCTGGTGATGAGGCTCGTTTGCCGTACCTAATCATCTGTCTCGTTTGGGAAGCCTCCGAGGCTGATCAGATAGCACTTGTAAATACTCGCAGCAACAGCCATCACAACACAAGCTTTCAGGGAAAATTGAGTGGGCCCCATTATGCTTGCACTCTTAGCAATGTCTGAGATTTCTTTGTACATAAAGCAAAGCCTGGAATAAATCACACAGTACACCCACATTTCTATTGATTAAAGCCATTCCCATGCCTGCATCTGCTGAATTGTCCTCAGAATAAAGAGCAGCTTTATATTTTGTCCTGTCAAAATGTTAGGTCATTCTATCAAGGCCAGCCAGTTCCGTACAATAGCACAGTAAGTCTTCTGTTGAAAAACACCAAGAGGCAGAGAATGACTTCTTGTATTTTGTGCAATAAGAACCTGCTAGGAAATGAGTGTCCTTTATTTTGGCCACTAGATCTTATAGCTTAGTAGTGTGAGTAAATTATGCATATTCTCTACAAAGAGTAGACGAGTATAGACTAATTAGAATAGCCCTGGGGCAACACTTTAGTTTTAATCCTCCTATTTAGCATCCATAAGCTGTATGTAAACATTTAATAAGTGTTTTATGATACACTATAAAGTAGCTGTAAGTGGTTATGAGCATTTATCCATGTCAGCTATACAACTCCTGTGGGCACCCATAATGCTGTGGCTGTAAATAATCATGAACATATAGAAAACATAGCTGTATTAATATAAAACAAGTCATAAACATGATGTTTACTTATTTGCTGACAAATAATAAACACTTAGAACTTCCTCATAAATCTATATTAATCTCTTAAAAGCTATTATGGAATGTTTGTGTTGCCTAAGGTAATATTTTTGTGAAGAAGTTTTATTAGACCTGTAGACTTTATAATACTTGGTTTAAAGTGGTTTTGAAGTGATTTTATGTGTATGTTATTACTTTATAATTACCATGACATGTGCATATGTTATTAGGTGAGTAAATGGATCTTAATCAGACTGATGACAAGTGCAGCCTGCTCCTCTAAAACACTGCCTTACATTTTACTGCATCCTATACAATTATCCTGATGAGAACTTGAAAGACCTCTGTTAATGTGGGAGTGTGAGAAGGCCTGTAGCCTATAGACCCCTGCTTTCATTCATCTCACTAACATCAGGGAGCTCAAGCTTGGCGTCACTCAAAGCTTTTTTCCTTTGAAATTCCCCAGGCAGACCCACAAATTAAGCTCACTTCTGTTTGACCAAAGATGAGACCGGCCCTGAAGTAAGACAGCTTTCCCTCCCTTTTCTCACAAGAGTTTGCAATCTATCCCTTAGAACTCCACAGACCTATAAATCTCTTGAAAATCTCTCCATTCATTGTCAGCCTGCACAGAAGCATATGGAAAATTCTTTCAGTCGGAATTTCAGTCACGATCTGACAGCAAAGGACAAGCAAGCATGGTTTGCTTGTGAATGTCAAGAGTGCAGTTGCAACAGTATGTCTTATTCTGAAAGGATGTTTTTTTTATTTCAACTATTAATAGACTTGTACTGTACACACATCTCAATGCTGAAAAAAGTTAAGAAATAATGGTAACAGTTTTTGAACGGAAAATATTGCTCGCTTGCCTTCAGGAAGTAAACATGGAGGTCTGCTTGCCTGAGTATGATATTGAAAATGTGGCATTTCAATCCATAAATGTAAATAACCTGCACCCTCATTTGTAATGATAATATATTGTTTGGATGAAGCTGGATTTCCAAGGAGGAAAAAAAAGCATGTTTTATATAAGCTGGTGGGTAGATTTTATTGATTGAGGATTCATGCATCTTGCAAATAAATATTCATTATAAAGTATGATTTTGAAATCGAAAACTTGCACGGATCACTTTTTTTTCCTTCCCTGTGGTTGCAGCGATATTGCATTTCTGTGGTTTACAAGAACAACTGTGTTAACGTTACGTTCTCAGGCATGTGTGCCCACAAGTTAAAACTCCCCAACTTGGAGGACATCTCATGACAAGCAATCACGCTTAATAGGATTCTTCTCCTCCAGAAAGATTCACAAGGAAAGATTATCTGAATCTATTCTGAGCACATTCAAAGGCAAGGGACCATGCACTCCCCTTGCAAGTTCATTATCATTCTCAGGTTATCCCAGGCCCAGTGAATCTGGAACGCAAATGAATTAGTGAGAATTAAGAAGTCTCTGTGGTCTGAAACCTCTCCAAATCTCCTCCAAGATGAAAGGTACATAGCAATGGCTTATGCACAGTCGCTCTCCTCGCCTGAGCCCCCACGGTAGTCCTATATCTCCAGACCCACCACGGGACACCCCACCTCCCCACCCCTCACACACACACACACACACACACACACACACCAGCATCACCCTTTTTTTTTTTTTTGAAAATGGAAATGGTATGTGCAGTTAATGTTGCCTAACATCTCCTGACCGCAGGTTTTGTCGTGAGGGAGAAGTTGAGCAGAGCTGCAGGACTGAAGCTGCCATCACTGGCGATTAATTACAGCACCGCGGTGCTGGCACTTCGGCATGGTTGATCCCTCTGCAGGCAGGGCTCCCTCTCATCTCAGCCTCTCTGTAGCCTTCAAAGGGCTCTCCACTGCCTGTAAGACTGAACCTAGGCCAGGTAAGAAAGATGCCATGGCTCCATTGTGCCTGCACTTCACATATTTCAATGGGACTTCAGTCACAGCTTGTGTCAGTATCACTCCCCCATTGTCCACTGAGTTATCATGGTCATAACAAAGGTGATTATAGCTCCAGTTTTGCAGAATAATGTAAAGAAGTGACAGATGATAATGATAATTTTGTTGCATGCAATATTAGTTAGGACATAATTGGTTTTATGAACAGATCAATGTGGGATTTCAAAATAAATTTCCCCCACACCAAATTCCTGCATGTGCTTTACGACCATTTTCCCTCTGACAAAACAGATGAAATATAGTAATGGTCTGTCTGTGCTCAGTATTTTTCCCTCCTTCCCTGCCCGTCAGGCTGGGCCTTTGTAACAGACTGCAGAGTCTGCCTCTCTCCCTCAGCTCATTCAGCATCACACCCTGCCCTTGTGCTGGACATCAAATGACCAGCTCACCCCCTGAGGAGCTCTCAAGTTTCTTCATTTCAGCAGCCGCATGGCTCTCCCCTGGTCAGCAGCCGGCCACGCAGGGAGAGGGGACATCTGCCTGTCTGAGGATAAGGGACAGGCTGGCTCACTATCCGTCTGTCAGCCCCTCAAACTGGACCCCTCACGTCACCGCTCCACTCCCTCCTTGTTATTCTGCAGAGAACGCGGGGATCTGATATGTGGCATTGTTTGTGCCATACTGGTCAGGAAGACAGAGAGGACTAAGGCTAATGCACTGTAGGCATGATCTGCAACAGAAAATATCGCTGTTTGGCCCAAGCTACTTACAACAGAGAAAACCCCGCGAGCACATTGTTTGAGGAAATTTATCATCTGAATCTGTGTGACAGTAGCAATATACTGAAACCAGACATAATCCAACCACAAATTAAAGTACTAGAAATTCTTGAGTAGTTGTATGCAACAGATCTTTTCTACGCTGATGTAAACATGCTCAAGTAATGATTATTCCGTAATGATTATCTCTATCTAATTACATGCAGTTTTCTCCATCCTGCTCCATCAAAGAAAGGAAGGGCCAGCGATCAATAGAGATATATTTGCATAAAAATCTATTTCACCGTAACTGAAGGATCAGGACTGAGCTCCCTGGATAAAGATGCCTTTGGCCTTCTCTCCTGTATAACCTGCAAAGTAATTTGTTTGCTTCTTAAACTTAATATTTGTTCTTTTCCTCCACTGATTTCTAAATGGGGTTAGAGTGCAATAGCACGTGGCTAGAGGAAGTGAGGAGTCTCACTGAAATTGTGTACAAATGTTAATTACCACTCAAGCTGGTAACCTGCAGCTTCAGCTTCTGTTTAATTGGATTATATGGAAACTGTTTGAGTGCATTCATGTAAAAGTTCTGCAAGTTGCGAATCTCCGCATTTACAAAATAATTATATTGCCCCCAGTTTTATCCTCTTCATTTGTGGCCTGGCTATTACCAGTGTACAAACAGAACAATGGTGTAGAATCTGACACCCTGGTGGTGCACAGACAGAGGCAGTGTACTGTAAATGATCCTGTGCATTTGACTGCTGGCCAGCAGCCACATCTATATGAGCAGTGGAGGACCACTCCGAAGAGCCCACACCTCCTGGACCGAGCCGGAGGTGAAGGAGAGAGTATCACACTCTCCTTGTCAGCTGCAAGGGTAATTACTGCTGGCTGAAATTACTCAACATTTGTTTATTAGCTCCCCAGAGCACACTGTAAATAGATTGTCTGTTATAGTCCGATCACATTAAAACACTGTGCTGCGCGAAACCCCCCACCACCTCTGCCGCCACTACCACCACCACCTCCTGTTTTCTGTGAGCCAGCCTGCTGCTCACTTATTGAACAGCTAGAACCAAGGAGCCATGTTAAATGTGATTGTTTTCCATTAGCTACATCCTGTCTAATACCTCACTTGTGCGTTGCAATTACTGAATTCTGCCATGCAACATAACCTTCATTAGCTGACTGGAGAGTCCTGCAGCTCCAATAGCCCCCTCACCATTTTTCATTTTTGTTTTTTTTTTATTCATGAGTGGGGAGTGTTTTAATTCAATATTGATTTCTACATAGACACTCTGTGCCTTTGCTTTGTGTACTGCATGTTTACCATGCTTTAAGTGTATGCAGTGATCGAACAAAAAAAAAAAAAGAAAAAAAAATCAGCAGGGCCGTGTCTTTCCTTGTATTCATCGTGCTGCTAGGTTCCTGTCAAAGATGACATTCTGAAACATTTGACCCACTAAAAATGAATTCTTGGCCAGAGCCCAGTGACAGTGGAGAGCAATTCATTCCCTGAAAATATAAGGAGATAAAAAGCAGAGGCATGCAATGGTGCTGTCAAAAGAAAAAGGTAGAGAGAGTGAAAAAGAGAGAGGGGAAGAGAGAGAGAGAGAGAGAGAGAGAGAGAGAGAGAGAGAGAGGAAGAAAGGGGGGGGGGGGGGGTAGGAAAAATGGAGAGAAAGGGAGTATATTAATGTGAATGAAAAATGTGAATGAAATTCATATTCACAGCTGCCTGCACATAAAATCCTTTCACACTGTTTGAGACATTACACCAAATAACTCATCTCCAGACAACGCTGGAACACTTTGGTGATAATAGCCCAAATGTTGTTCCATAGACAGAGACATTTGTAACAGAGATATTTAGCTGTAAAATGAACTAAAACAGCATGCTTTGTGTGCCTGTGACAGGTAGAGCATGACTCCCTGGGAACCAGAGTAATAAAACGCTCTCTTTCTGTGGCATCCTCCCTTTTCCCTTTAATGCTACCCTAATAAAAGCAACAGCTGAGGTGACTGCACACAAATAAAGGCCTAAAGCTGCTGGACATCTATCCCAGCCCCCTGGAGCCACATTACACACACCTAATGGCCACTCGAAGCTTCATTAGGATATTAATTCTCCACGTTTCTGAAGTGATTCCATCCGTAATGTGACAGTATCTGGCTACCAGCGAGACAACTTGTTGTTATCGCCGTCCCTCTCCCTCCGTTCCACTCATTTCTTCCTACACCGCACACTGCTCCACCCTTTTCCCTCTCTCGTAGCATATTGCTATTCTTATAGTGCCACTGTCTCAGTTTTTCTGGTGGGGGGGTGGGGAGGTGGGGGAAATCTGATAATGCCGGGTGTCCTTTGAGATGAAGGCCAATGGAACGGCTCTGAGCGCTGCCAAAAGCATAGCTCCATCTGACCAGGGGAGCAGATGGTCAGGTCCACCCTGGGTCTGGGAAACAAGCAGCAACGCTAAACATTAGATGTCATTTTGCATTTTTAAATACATATCACCTCCTCCCACCTGCAGGATGTCAGAGTCCAGTGCTCACAGCCAGCAGTCATGCAGAGTATATATGGCAATAATAGCATTGTTTCTAAACCACACGTGGAAAAACTCAACCTGAGGTAAAAGGAAGATAGAGCACCTTTAAAGACTCAACTGAACCACAATTTTAACTCACACTGCTATTATATTATATGGGGTATATAAAAAAATAATAATGGCTTATAAACCGTCAACTGGTTTCATGCATGCTTAGAGATGGGCAGGGTTAAGATGAAGTGTAATCTGTAAAGTCGTATTGTAAACTATATAATCATGAATAATCGTAAATACAGATTTTTATTGAACCTCTTTATATGAATTTCTTATTTATTTCTTTGTTTGTTTGTGTGTTTGTTCATTTTTTGAGTCAGAGCAATGTAATGAATTACATGGGGTTAAGTTAGACTCAAATTGTGTTTTTAAAGATTAGTCAGATAATGGATTAGTTGACTGACAGAGAGACAATAAGCAATAAGGAAAACACAGTTTTATATGATTGTAAATGGAATATCTTTGAGTTTCTTGGAGTTCTTCAATGCTTTTACATATTCTTACAAACACTTTCTTTTGGAAATTGCTAATCAATTTATCTTTACTTGCAGTCCCAGTGATACTGTGGTTGGTACAGTTTATATTCAACTATGCGCTCACACACACTGCTGGGATAACAGAACAGAAAATCGCATCCTACATTACCAGAATTTCATCCCGTCACTGCTTTCACACCAATTAAACCTTGAACCTAAAACCTCTCCATCAGTGTGATCCTATCACTTCTGTGCTCTCATCCTATATCTTGAAATAACACAGCAGTTTCTTGGAGAATATCAAAGTAGGGGGAGGGAGGGGGTGAATTAGGAATATTTAAAATGCAAAAAGAAAAAAAAAGAAAAAAACTCCTCTCTTGTTTCAAAGGCTGCAATATCAGAAGGTTCGGGGGTTGGTGGGAGAGAGCTACTCATCTTTGTCGGTGAAGAATCCCATTCATCCCAACAAGGCTCCTGAAGATATAGTGAAGTGTAGGATTCTGACACTTGTGAAGTGAAATGATAATTGGCTTTAAAGAGTTAGGAGGGAAAAGAGAGGAGAGATGAAAGATAAAAGGTTGGAACTAAAGAGAACATTAGGGTGTTGAGAGGGAAAAGCAAGCCACAGACCAGCTACATAAATAGTCATGAAATGAGAACTTTCTGCTTTGTATTGAAGTTAAGAAAGAAACATTCAGCAAGAGGCCATCGGGCCAGACTAAATAATCCTTGACTGAGCCTCCCATTCTGAATCTCATATTAGCTGCCCAGATTTTAATGTAAATATGCCATTACGCTGTCATTACAGTGATCAGACTGCATGGCTTACAGGTCAGCCCAGCCACTGTTAATTTTGCAGGCAAAAGCTTTTTTTCTGTCTTTTGAAATGTTAATAACTTTCTATTAGTTAATGTAGCGTGACTAAAATTCAAATTAGACATAATTTATTTTAATATCTGTGACTAGCTGGTCTGACCATTTAGCAATGGTCTCCCGCTGAATACAACACTCTAAATTGTGGTAATTTGCATTAGATGGTTGAGGCACGCCTTGTCTCACTGTTGTGCCGTTGTGAAGTCAAGGATGATTCATTTTTACTCCTTGAGGTACAAGTATCCAGAATTAAATAATGTCATCAATCACATTTAAGGCAGGCTCCTTTGTGAGGCAGTAATTCCAACAGTTGTTTAAAAAATGGGACATTGTTAAGATTTATTTTAAGTTGCAGGAGCCACTGACCACCAAATGGAGCGGGAACAGCTGACCTTTTTGGGTACAATATTGATGCTCGTGTGGCTGGATTAACCTGTTATGGAGCCCATGGACAAACAGTTGATGTTGGGCCGCCGTTGACCCTCAACCTACCTCCCCCTGTGCATTGTGTTTCTACCCTTTTGACTCCAAAGTCCCATCAAGTACAGTGCACACAGCACACTGTTCATATATGGCAGCTGCCAGCTTCGATATATAACCAGAGACCCAGAAAACATCAACCACTCCTATGACAGAATAACACTTCCAGGCCTCAGATCATCTCAGTGTCAGGTTGTAGTGTTTATATATAAGTAAAATAAAACCACAGAGGGCCAAACAAACTAAAAGAACTGGGTTTTCGGTTTCACAAAGCTTCACGCATTGGTGAGACGCTTGATGCTGAGTCAGTTACCATGGCAACATACTCTGTGAACCTCGCTGGCAGGTTTTCTTCGACTAACCCTGAGTTTCTCCTCTTTATCTGAAGCCTGCAGACTGAAAGCAGCGGCTGATAGGGCGTGTATACTCGGTCAGGAGGATTATTAGAGCTCTATTAGATATTTGATCATTCCTCGATGAGTATTTGTTGATCATTCCTGTTTTTTGCGCCGTCAGTTTATCTGATATTTTTCATATAGGCTAAGTTAGGCTATCAGTCTATCAATAATCAATGCCGTATGAAGATACTTGATCCACTTATACATTAATTTCCAGGTGTGATTGATGGCGTGTCCAGACATTCTTCATAGGGGTGGCCCAAGTGGGGCACTGACTTATGGTGGGGGTGGCATGAAGCGTGAGCATGACCGCCTGCGCACACACATTACTGTACATACTCATGTATGCACACGCAAACACACACCCACACAGGTTTTGGCCATACCCAGTTTTTTCTGCAAAACCCATATCTACAAAAAATAATGACTTGACAAAAGCCAGTATAGTATATGCTGTTGTAGTAGTAGCTCAGTGGCTCTGTTGATGTTTGTGGACATGCGTGAGATTTGCTGCGAGATGTTCGTTCGTCGTTCGTAAACCATTGGATGTATGATGTAAACAAGGAAGAACATCTCGCAGCAAATCTTGCGCCTCTCGCGCAGCCATTGGGAGCTACTACTACAACAAGGCTAAAAACAGAGAGAAAATTATTTTTTTCTGAACAACTTTTTCATGTTGTGGCTTCAGGACACTTGGGTCAGTACGGACGAGCAGTATGGAGGTATTTGGATGTTTCATGTTCGTGTGTTTTGGAAGATTCAAAAGTGAGCATAATCCGCCGCCACTACTGTATATGAAAATCCGTTGCTAGCCGGACCCCCCCTTGGAACTCCAAAAGCGTTTTGATGTTCTTCAAACCCTTCCTGGCATGACGATGAGTAGAAAATTATCGATTTTGGGTGAAGTATCCCTTTTAACATTGCGTAATCAGATGAATAATTAATCAAATCATCAAAGCCAATTTAAGGAGAATCTGTGTCTCTTTGTGCTCTGGGGCCTCCCTTCATTGATGATCACTCCCTTAAAGGTCAGAGTGACGTAATCTATTCACTTTTTTGAAGGGTTTGTTTTCTTGTATGATTTATTTATTGTGATTCATTACTTATTTTGTACAAGGTTAAAATATTTTCATGCACAAAGCACTTTATGGTTCTCTAAACAGCATACCATCTAACAAAATTACACGCGCCATTTCCTTGTTCTTTGAAGTTTGTCCATGTGTACTGTGAAGGCTGATGTTAAGTGGTCTACATCACACCTTTTTCTCAGTCCCTTCATCCTGCTATTATAAATGATTAGCACTGTTGCTGTGTCTGTTTGACTTAGAGACAAGGTCACTGCTCAGAATGTGCCAACTTGTCTCTGGCACTTTTTCCTCCTACGGTGTCACATCATAGTAACAATTCTACTATTTCACCATGTTCCAGTTCATGTTCCACTCTCAGTAAATTTTGCTTCACTTTATTTTAGCATCAGTTCGGGCAACCAACATATTGTAAAAACAAGATTTTTTTTTTTACCATGCACAAGTACCTACAGTATACGCTGTGCTACACTGCAGTTTGGATTATTAAAGCTAACTGGTAATGAGTCATGTTGATGGAAAATACAGTCAAAGAGTTACTGTCGCTGATTAACACTATTAAAATGCACAGGAATGGAAAGGGGTTCAATATAAAAAGGTTAAAAGGCACAAAAACACAGCATAGCACTCACTGCACACCCATCTTCACAAATTCTAGCAATTACCTGATTTTTTTTCATGATATTTGAGGGCACTAAATAGAGGATTTTAAAGTTTTAAAATATTCAATTAAAAAACTGTTAGACTCTACGGTCAAAACTTGCTCACAAACAACTGCTCATTATCTGCACAGTTGTTTAATATTATTTATTTCATTTTTGCTTGTGCCAAGAGTTAAGGTGACAAGTCACATAGGAGAATTCAAAAAAGCGAGTTATCACTGGAAATGTCAGCACAGGTTTCAATTAATCCGATATTCTCATTCACTTTTGTGAAATGTTTCCAGTGGTCGATGGTGGCACTCCAAATCCAGACGGTGCCGAAAGTGGTTGAGGAGGATAGGAGAAGCCCAGCTGATTGGAAACATCTGGGTGATTGTAGGGAGCACTCCCACATCATCCAACGCTGGCTGAGATTTGACAGTGCCCTCTGAAGTGACAGCTTTGACCTCAGCCAGTGTGCATGCGTGCAGCTGCCAGAGACCAGTCTGGCTGAAAAAGAGGACAGAGCCAGACGCTCTAGGCACTGGATGGTACTGCTGCTTTTGATGGGAGTTCTGTTGACAGCTAGCGTTTCAGTACGGGTAAAATACAACCAGCTTGTTGATGCATTTGGTACCAAACAAAAAGACAAAAAGTGGCAATGTAGCAGCTTTTCAGAATATTTGAGGCACATTGGTGAGATGTATGCCATAACATGTTTTCTTTATGATAAGCCGCACAGTAGGTTTCCTGGGAAAACTACAGATATATGTGCCACTGTGTGTAGAAATCAATGTGCCAAGTTGCTCCATGTCAGGGAAATATAATGTATACTTTTTGTTTATCATTGCCTGCTCCCCCTCCCTCCCCATCATACACTTGTGTTATGTTGTTTGCCAAAAACTCCCATGCACTGAGGAAAATGCAGCTGCTTTAAATACAGTGATTTTCAGCAGATGTACATTGTTATTCCAAACAGATGTGACTGAGAGAAGCAAAAACATAACAGAGCAGACAAAGCCTTTTAGATCTTACCTGCTTGCAACCCAGTGACAGACTGCAAATGGTGAACATGCTATGTCTAATAGTTTTTCGACAATTGTTGTCCCAACTTTTGTTTCCAAAAATTGCATATTTAAAAGAACAATTACGAAGAGCATTTTGGTTTTCCTTTTCTTTCTTTTTTTCTCCTCTCCCCCAAACACTGGCATATTGAAACACATCATTAGATGTTTTAGCTCAGCATCACCACATAATGACATTAATATTAATGTTTATGGTAATGAACTTTTTTGTGAAGAGGAACACTTATTCATATTTGATTCATTAATGTAATGAATGCAAGGAATGATCAGATATTATGTTCTTGTGCCCTTGATATGCAATGAGGAGTGTTAGCTTGACTTCAATTTCAAGATAGGTATGGCTAAAATGTATTAATCTATGCTAGAATATAGAAGCTATAAACTCTGTGAGAAAAGACTGCAGAAAAACCTACAATGTTATAGATTAAACAAAACAGAGGGAAATGGAGTTCATTTGCATCACCCTCCTCTTTTCAGAGGAGCTAAACTGCTTACCATTATTCAAAGATATCTTTTAAATAAGGCCCAAATATGCGGGTGAAACCAATTTAACGAGTGGCCACCAAAGACGTTTGTCAAATGATCTATATTGAGATTTTGACTGTGTAAGCCTCTTATCATAACTGCTATAAAACACACATCATTCTGTTTCAGGACTGAATTTCAGAGATATGAAAATACAATAAATGTGACATTTTAAAGCTTGGCTTACTTGTTAATTACAAACCCGTTTCAAATTGAACTTGGGGTACTTAATAAGTGCATATTTGTGTTGAGGAATGAGATTCACTCTGAAAAGGGACTGAATCCTGGCTGATGTGTTCCACAAGAGATCAACCAAAGGTCTGCTATTGCAGGTCATTTGATTTAACTACTGATCGAGTCGTAACGCAGGTGCTTTCCTTATTTAAGTGACTTACAACCTCTGCATTCCTTAAGTTTTATTCAAAAGTAAAAAAAAAAAAAAAAAAAAATGTTTAACTCCATGGTGTGTGTGTGTGTGTGTGTGTGTGTGTGTGTGTGTGTGTGTGTGTGTGTGTGTGTGTGTGTGTGTGTGTGTGTGTGTGTGTGTGTGTGTGTGTGTGTGTGTGTGTGTTAATTTGGTGCCTGACGGAATGTGCACAAAAGGCGTTTTAGTCACCGCAACAAAAGATTGGAGGAAAATCACATTTGCATGAAGCAGGGGACAATAAGGACAACATCACTCATGCGGAAGAGCTTAATTACCTCAAAGAAAAACAAATTAATGCATCCTCTTTAATTGTCTGCTGATAACCAACGCAGAGGGAAGAAATCACCACACACCTTGCTCACCAGCGGCTGCACGCATCATGATACAGCATGTGTAGGTGTCTACATGTACATATAGCTAGAGCACAGAGTCTTGTATCCAACACGTAACAACCAGCATCCCACCTATAGCGGACACACTCTGACATTCACAAACACTACAGGCACCAGCCTGTCAGGAGATGGCACAGCTACCTTTTGTGCCTTAATTACAAATTTATTCTCCAGCATTTTATTCTTGTGTCAAGTGGAAGAAAAACAGTCTTAATAGCAACAGGCCCCGTTAACAAATCTAGTGGCCAAACAGCTGCTAATGAGCTGCTATGACACTGAAAAGCTGATTTAGATTCATAAAAGTCACGGTAAAATGTGGGTGATTGGTGCGATTGTTATGAATCAGTTGTGAAACTTTCACTAACGCTAAGAAGCAAACATCATTTCCTTAAATTACAGGGCAGAACAAACTGTCACTGTAAACGGCAGAAAATCTAATACAGCATGTTAGATTCTACACTTTGTGTCCTCCTCGCACTGGCTGTGTGGCTTATTAGGCTCTCTGTCTAGCTCAGTAAACACTGCACTCTCCACACACCACATGGTAAAGATGGATGAGCAACACTCCTCGGTTACTACAGCCACATTTATTTAGAAACAGTGGGGAGAGTTTTGGAGGTGAGGAATAATTCCAGCCAGCGGTTGGTGCCCAGTTTGAGAAAGAGGAGGAGGACCACCATGGGGCACCTGACAGTGATGAAGAGCATGGGCGCATGCTGGCAGATTCATCTTGAGCCACAATGAGAGAGAGAGGGTTTGAGAGAGAGAGAGAGAGAGAGAGAGAGAGAGAGAGAGAGAGAGAGAGAGAGAGAGAGAGAGAGAGAGAGAGAGAGGGAGGGAGAGAGAGCAGCTCAGGAGGGAGGGCAGACAATGGCTGAACACAGGTTTAACAATAAAAACAGCATAGAGCGTGGTCTTTGAGGTTTGTTCTGAAGCGACGAGGTGCTGTAACTCTCTTTGCAAACCTGCAGGTATTCTTACACATAAGTGACACTGCTGATAAGCAAAGAGTGAGACAGAGAGGGGGAGAGAAAGAATAAATATATATTTATACATATATATATATATATATATATTTATACATATATATATATATATTTTTTTTTTTTTTCTAAAGGACTGCAAGAGCTCAAGATTTTATGTGACTTACAAATTGACACAGGGCTTTCAAAACATTGCCTGCTACCTGGCTGGTGTTGGTCAATTACCTGTCACTCCACCATTCTTTTTTATTCCCCCACTTCCTCCGCCGTGTCCCCCTGTGTGGTACTTGTGATAGGGTTGATGCTGATCACAGTCCCCAGATCTCTGCGGTCCAGGCCAGCTGTCAGACAGGGGCTGAGCAGTGTGTTGGGAAACCAGGGATGTAAATGAGTGCATGCCTTTGATGACTGAAAGATGCACCCTTCTAGTTGCTATTTATGTATTCAAGCTGCCCTCTGCTGTTCGCATTCCCAATGACAGGAGACGGAACAAAAGAGAGAAAACCTCAAATCACATCTAACGTGCCCACAGTCCTCCTCGCCGCTATTTGATTCACCATGCTCTGTTTTTTTTTCCCCTCTCCCCCCACAATAGGCCTACAGCTCTATATTAAACCTCTCTCGCTGTGTGTCATGATTACATAGGTATTTATAGAGCAATCAGAGGACACGTGTGAGGGGTTATTATCACAGCTTTTTCTTACACTTAAGTGACATCAGGAACGTAGATGTAAGTGATAATGGTGGTGGGCAGGAGGCGTGGAGTTGGAGCTGGTGGTATTTGTCGCTGATTATACCTGTGGATAAAACTTTGTGGAGTTTTCCATGTAATTCATCGTCAGTGAGTCCTTACCTCCTATCTGACGCAGACACATGTTTACAGTGGATGATAAGGGTGTTCAGACACTCAAGCAAAAAGACGTTGCACATCTTTTTGGTTTTATTCCATCTTTTATTCTCTTTATGTTTATTCATTTTATTTTATTCACACTTTCTTTCCATCTTAATCATGTTAATTGCTGACATGCATACTAAAGAAAAACCTTTAAAACCAGTATTTGATTCACAAAGGCATCTTCCCTCTTTTTTTCCCCCCACCACATTATCTTTGACCTTACTGAATGAAATGATGCCTTTTTTTCCTGCCTGACAATTAGATTATTACTGTGATTTTCAGAAATGTGCAGGCTGAATCATAATAAGTTTCTGAAATGCAAGTGGCCCATATGCTAACTAGGGCAACATATTTCCCCTTCACATTAACATATCATCTGAATTCAGTTACCTGACACAATTGCAGAGATCAACACAGTTGATGTGTCAGCTACATGTATGTGTTGGCTTGTAAAATCGGCTGCACTCAAAGTCAAGTGGATGTTAATGCCCCACAGACCCGTCAGTCTGATTTCCTTCATAAAGTAGCGGCGCATTTGAGCAATAGCTCTTCTTACATCTTTTAAGAGAAAATTGTGGAGTTTAACCTCCCAATATTATCTCTCCTTTTTTCTTTGTGCAGAGGACAGGCGTATATCCACAAGGAATTTGGCACAGTCCACACAGTCAAGACGCTGATAATCCCAAGTCTTTGACTACTGATAAGACGGCCAATTTAACATAATTATAAACCAGTAGTATGAATAGTAACGATTCATTAATTCGGTACATAGAGGATGACGATAATTCATATCTAGCATTTACTCACAATTATCACTCATGATAATGATTTCATTAAATCCTGCTCGATTTTTTGGCATTATAAACATAATTGTTACACAGTAAAAAAAAAAAAACAGTTTAACATAATAAAATTGTGGAGTGTAAATTAAAGGATGTCTGTGCTGCATTAGAGAGGTGAGGCTGACAAATCCCTCTCTCAAAACAAATGCTGTTGACCAACACTATTATTACCTCCACACTTAATTACTTTTTGCTTTTTGGTTTAATTGCTTCAATAAAAATAATCTATAACGCTTTTTTAATTACACTTTCCGAGTGACCTATGTAAAGAGAATTTTATTATGTGCGCACAGTAATTACCCTGTCACAGTCCAGTTAGGGGCTATTGTCTGGCTATCCTTTGCATAACTGTTACTGGCATGACCAGCATGCCTAACTACCTATTTACTGAGCTCATAACTTTTCCAGTGTAGTTGCACAAAATGTACAATGTGAACACATTTGGTCTCGCTCTGAGAGAGAAAAGCAAATCAGAAACAAATGAGAGATATTTATGGACAATACACAATGTAAAGTTTAGTTAACGGTGAACTACAAACTGTTTTTAACATGTTATTTCTAAAGCATCATTATTGTCATTATTATTAATATTAGTATTAAAAGGTGACTGTTCAGTAACTGGTCCACATACAGATTGTTGATGTGCTATTTGTCAGCTACCAGGTGTTTTTCTGCCTATAAATTAAAAAGGGTGTGTGGGTGGGAAGTTAGGAGGAAGGAGGGGTGGTGGGGTGGTGGTGGTGAATGATGAAATCACTTTAATTAAATGGCTGAGCACATTGTGCAATATGTATACTGCTAATGAGTTGCTAATACATACATAGTAATTGTGATGTTTTGTCAATCTTTGAAATGGCATGCTTACCTAAATATTATTGTGGCTCTTAATTGCTTTTAGTTCAGTTTGGCTGATCATGCAGCTCCAAAGCCACACACGAGCTGTAAATGATTAACATCTTCTGACTGCCGCCTTGTCAGGGCGCTGCTCCATGATCCTCTTCTACTCCACGGTTATAATTTTAGAAATCCAAATCCTTTTCTCCGGCTGACAAATGTTGTGAGCAGCACATCATAATAAGAAGCATCATTTAACAGAAGCATCTTTTTTTTTTTTTTTTTACTGTATAGCTGCTGCTACATTAGGAAATAAAGAGGTTCATGGGTGTTAAGACTAATAAAAGACTATAGTACTTAATACAGACTGAAAACAACAAGCAGCAAGTATCAAAGTAATTGTGTGATTATTATTGTGGCTGTACACATTCATTTGCTTCCCCTCCCCCAGCTGTATCACTAGAGGCTAACCCTTCCTTTGTATGGGTGGCCTTGTCAGTCCTCATCCATTTCCCTGTAGCCACAGCCTCCCCAATTCCAGCAGCATTCACTGCTCCTCTTGAAAACGTGTATGTCTCCAAGACAAAAGATAAAGAGATAAACTAATGCTGCTGTTAATGGCTGCTTGAATTATAGTAATATACAATCTAGTCAAGAAGCCACAACCTTGCTTCCAACCTGCAGCTACGTAAATTTTGAGATTTTTTTTTTTTTTTGCAAAAACATTAACCAGACCACAAGACAGTCTCCACATTGACAGGAAAAACAACTGTCTACGGATATTTAGATTTTCCCAGTACTGTAATGTTTTATCCAACTGTACACGTGCAAATTTTGTGCTTGACTGTAAAAAAAATAATATTTGTGGCAAAACAGATCACTCAGGCTTTAAAAGTCTATGTCAAATTAAAAAAGAAAATGGACTGTTCTTATAAAGCATTTATGAATGGTTCATAACTAATTTAAATAAATAGCTTGTTAATACTTCAGTTAACAAATCATTTATTACAATTATAACACAGAAGATAAAAATGGTACTGTAACAGTGACCTGTTGATTGCCAAATAGTGAGCCCACATTATCTGTCCTGTTCAACCTCATATCTCATTAGTTGCACCATTAGTACCTTTCTGCTTTATTATATTTGTTAAGCTACTAGCAATACATTTATTAGTGACTTATAAACATTTATATCTAGTGAAAGGCAGCCTTATGATAAAGAGTTAAACACATAATAATTATGTATTAGTAGTTTCTACATTTATAAGTGGTGAAAGGAAGAATTATTATAAAGTGAGCTGCTCTCTTTAGCCAGTAATAAATGGTAGTTAGTAACTCATTAGTGATTACTTAAATAGTAAGCCTGTATCAATGTATGAACACTACATTGTTTAAAACTATGTATTTATGATTTATAAAGTGTATATTTACAAATTAACCCAACCTTATAATTAACCATGATAAAACATTTATAAGGGTAGTACTGATTTTTTTTTTTAACTCAGAGATTATCAGCCAAAGCCAAAACACTTACAAGAGCAAGAGAAATACTGTGTGAAATGCACATGACTTTTATGTCACGAATCATAAGGATCATTTGAGCAGCTTAGAATATGACCCTAGACTAGCACTGACTACGCTGAAAGCTTTCAGAGAAATTCACAATATCCCGCTGCACTATAGGATGGCTGCAGAAACCTCAACCCTCACAGTAGATATATCGTCCTCAGAATCTCTGAGCAAGGGCTGAGTGGGGAGCAGTGGGACAGCCTTGGGACTGGGGGCCTTCTTCATGCTGGCTTGCCAGAGAGCCGCCCAAAGCATGGACAATTAGAGGGGTCCCTGGTGCCTCTTTGCTCTCTGTGCGTCTGGTGGGCTGCTCTGTAAGGCACCAGGGGGCTTGAGGAACTGACTGGGCTGGCTTGGCTGGCTGGGCCAGAGGCATAGAGCTGGGGGAGGCCTGATCTCAATAATCCCTTTGCCCCAAGAGGCTGTCACACCACTCACACTGCTGGAAGCTAGAATGGAAATTGACCGAGGGCTTTCTGAAGCTTTTACCTGCTAGAAGAGCTCATCATTGTGAGACAGAGATGTACAGGGAGCTCAGTGTGGTTCAAACACAGAGACAAGCTGTTTTTATATAATTGAACAAACGCCTTTGATTTCGATGTGCGTCACTGTAGCTAAAACACCTTTCTGTACATTAAGATGCTCATATGGAATTTTATACACAAATGTGTCAAATTAATTTTCTGCTTAAGTAGCCCTGAACTCTTCTTCATTTGTACTGCCACGGAAACAAAGAGGCATCATCAGTAGTATTTTACACCCCAGACATCTCAGCCTCTCATGAGGTCTGAGGCTCCTTTACTTAAAAGATAGAGAGGAAAAGAGCAATAACCCTGTCGCAATTCTTCTCCGCAGCCATTCTCTGCTTTCATTAATGTACAATTTCTTCACAAAATTCCCTAGACCATGGCATAATCTATTGGCCTGGTGGAGTATATATGCTGTAGAACCACCTTGTTGTACAACTTAAAGTGAGCTGTCCCATATGAATATGGCCTCAGTCAAAACCAATGGCCTAATTAGACCGACATGCTTCTGAATGTGAGAGGAAACTTAGTGCAAATGGATAAAGGTCTTTCAGCACTGTGCCACTGGCTGTCTCAGTCCCTTAATGTATTACCACCTGCACCCGCAATCAGCACAGGAACATTTAAATGACTGCGATTCAGAGGAGACCAAGCTCCAAACTGGTGGGAAACACATGAGAGGTGATTTAAGATATTGGCTGTAATGAAGCTGACCGTTGGCAGGTCTGCTCTGAATGTGATGGGGAAAATTAGGGGCGGGAACAGGTCATAGACGTACGTATACTGGGGGCATGGCGGCAAATGAAATGCAGAGTAGAAGTCTACGGTCCACCTTGTTGTTTACTCCGTGTCAGGTAAACATCAACCACGGTGAGCTTTGGGTGTCTGTAAAGATGATATAATCAATGTTTTGTGTTTGTTTTCCAGCAGCTAGAGTATATTGTGGTGTTCCCTTCTCATCACCTCTGACTGCTCTCTTCTCTAACATCAGCCTCCCCTTTATAGGCTCCAACACAAACACAGAAACAAACAGCCTCCCTTGAGGGTGAAAATAACATATTTCCTTCACCATTTCTTTTATACCTCAATGAATATATTTCTTTCTTCTAAACAAGCAAGGAATGAAATAATCAGGAGTATTCGACAACATTAGTTTATAGTTTCTGAAATCGCAAGAACAACAAGTAACGGTGAAAAAAAGCCGCCTTTTGAGCTGGAGCATGAGGAGAAGGAAGACAGGCAACATCTGGGTATGGCTTCTCAGACTGATGGCTGCTAACTGATCCTTGTGATTGTGATTGACAGGCACTGACCACCACTCTACTGGCCCTGGCTTCTCCACACTGCTGAGCACAGCAGGTAGTGTGAAGACTCGCTGAGATTCCCAATAAAATGGACATTACAGGGATAAACAACAGCCGGCTTCGCAAGAGGTGAATGTTGGGCACGTAGCACTCCCACTCACACACAATGTACCAGGGTTCACTGACTCTGCACTGTTTCAGGATTGCAGAATATAGAGCCACACTCAGGCAAACATCTTATTGAAAAAGTTCAAATGACCAGTGGTTCTCTCGCAAGATGTGCACTCCAGTCGAACAAGAGCTCAGCCAAACGGAAGAGTGAGAAGCAGATACAGCGGTGGTGCTAGTATTGTACAACAATGTTAAAGATACATCTATATGGAATTAGGTTAAGAAAAAAAAGAAGAGCAGCCTTCATGTTTCAATTTTTTTCTAAACATGTAGCTGTTAAAAGCATGCTTTAAATAAGTGTTTAGTGTTTGTCCTTGAAAATGGCTGAGCGCAATTCATGCAGTTTCCAAAAATGAAAGTATATGTATAATGTAGGTTACGTAAGTGTCGTCTTTATCCGGTAAATATTCCCACGAGCAATGAAAATAAAGGCTCAAAGCCATTTACATCCCTAATTTTCACATCCATTAAAAAGATGAATGCTTTGATACTATTGCAGTGTTTATCTGCCGTCTCCGGGGATTCATTAAAGTGAACACTCCTTTCAAAATATAATCTATTGCTTAATTAAACTTCCCAAATATGAAATTTGAACCCACATATCTGGAGGGAAGTTACTGCTTTGTTGTTTCCTCATTTGCACAATATTTTAATGAACAAGTTGCTAAGATATGTTGCCATTTGCATGTAAATAAAGCTTTTCTTCAAGCACTTAACAGCTTTGATTTGGATTATATGCAAGGTTTTTTTTAATGTTTTTTTTTTTTTTTGTGCAGGATGAACCTCCCAAGAATAAGAATTCAAGCCCACTGACTGCTTAGTAAATTTCACAGCTTCTAGCTCTGAAGCACATCATTACAATGTGTGAAATTTTAATCAGAGATGTTGTGAAGAAACAGCGATCAGCCAACGAACATAATTAATGTCCTCTGTCATAGAGATTACGATGGCAAATTTGAATGTGCAAGTGTTTTAAAGAGCAAGGGGAAATGCATTAACTAAATTACATAGCATGACGTGAATGAGCCATCATGCTTTTCTGTCAGTTTATGTATGCACAGATATCCTTTATTATATAGGAAGCCATTACTTTCCTTTTAATTGAACAGTGTTTTGTTTGGCACAGGACTACTGAACTTTTCATCAGCCATGCATAAATTTTATGCGTGGCTTCCTAATACGTGTCTCAATCAAAGCAGATTTGCGAGGAGCCAGATGCAACATGTGACTTGGTGTATATTGAATATACAGTAAACCAAGGCAAGATCGAAACAAAAAAAGGAAATCATTTCATGCGTACAAATTAATTTTGAGTAAACAATCAATGAGCCCAGACTATTTAGAATAGAATCATAATGATAACTGATCTGATAAATGTGTTATTAAAAATAATTCATTGCTATATTAAGCCATGGCTTTATTGTAAGTGTAGCGGTTGCCAGGACAATTTGTTTTATAATGCTCACTTGCTTATTAAAATGCAAATTGTGCATATGCTTTCATTTTCCAGTACAATAATCCTGACTGTTTATCCAATCATCAACTTAACTCAAACATCAACACTATAAAGGCGAGCTGGGGTTTACAGTGCTGCTGCTGCTGCTAAGGCCAGGCATATGCACTGACACATGAACCGACTTGGCCTTGCGCACACACACACACATATACAAACTTTGTCACAATGCAACACACAGTCATACATGGCCTGATATAGTTTGAATCCCAGCCCAGAAATACTCCAAACTATAAAAAGTACTTGAAAACTATACTTGACTGAAGCACAATTCAGGACTCATTGTCAAGGACCAAGTTTAATGCAAATCTAGGAATATTTCTCTGTTGCATTAATCCTGTAAAATAACTTTTTTTTTTTTTCCTTTAAAATAGAGGTTATACATTTGAAGAGCACTGGCTCACATGCTTTCTATCAGTGGAATTCAAGCAAAGCTGCTGCAATACATAATCACATGCAGAGAGCTAAAGCTGCTAAGTTATCCCAGTGGTCACATTGTGCGTGTCGTTAATGTGTCGCTAATGTGTGTATAAGAGAGAGAGAGAGAGTGAGAGAGAGAGAGAGAGAGAGAGAGAGAGAGAGAGAGAGAGAGAGAGAGAGATGCTGCAAGGAAAGACCGTACACCTGGCACCGTGCCAAACAGTTGCCAGGGCCTTACTCTCGTTTCTGTCACCGACGTTTGTTTCACAAGCCTCCTAATCAATTGGAATGCAGCCCCTGAAATAGAACTTGGCACCGGACTCAACTCCTCTATTGTGCCTGCTGGTCAATGCTCAGAGAATACCACCCGTCACTCATGTCACTTTCCAATTTCCCCCCCTTAACAGGGTGAGCGGAGAGGACATTAAACAAATTTTATATTATTGGGCCTGCCAGCTTGTAAGAGAAGAGGATTTCTACTGTACAATAATTTACTCTGGAGTTGTCTGCGGCGAGTGTTCTGCCAGGTGTGTGTCCTTTTGTGTTCAGTTGACAAGCAATGTTAATGAAATCAGAGCTGATGGCAGCGAGAATAAAGAGGGCCAGTAAGGTTGGTTAGTGAACACTCCCAGTGAGGAGAACTGGAGAAACTGCATTTATTCTAATTTACCTCAGACAGCAGGGAGAGGGATCAGCACCCAAGTACACTGTCATTAGTTCGTTTGATACACTGTCGGCCTTTGGGATGTAAATGGCTGATTTCTCTCGCGATGGATAAACACTGGATAAACAACCCCCAGCAGGAAACTTGAAGACTGATAGGCCATTGCCTCCATGACATGCCACTGCATCAGCCTCTGCATGTTGCCATGTGTTCCCCAACTAATCAAGGGCATCCTGCTTCTCATTGTTTCCGTCGTGGCCTGCCAACAGATTCATCACAGGCTGGGTTAAACAGGAATAAAAACACATTAGTGTCATGTTAGACTGATAGAGAGAAGTGCTTGGATTGGCGCACCACAATGGTAAAAGTCTGACTGTGTATTGATTTGTGCTACATAAATCTTGTTTTCTGTCTGCGCTAGTGAATCAGTGGTGACCCCTAGGGTTAACAAACATTGTCGAGGCTTTCAGCTGGCGTGTGAGCCAACACCGCCCATGCATTGCAATAGCCATGCCCCATCTTGTCATTTCTCAGCCTGTCTGGCTTTACTAATTGCTGGCAATCAACAGACAATTTGATGGGGCTGAGAGAGGTGGTGGGTTTCTTGTGGTTTTTGGCTCTAACAAGGAGGTTTGAGGCTCCTGCAGCCAAAAACTATCAACAATGGATGTGAATTGGTCAGCAGGAGTCTGTGAGTTACAACCTGGATTAATTGGCATAAGGGGATCCAACATGGCAAGCGCCAGATCACATTAAGCTGATGAGATTTGACTCAGTAAACTTTCACAAAGGCAAATCCCTCGTTACAGTGACTGAATGACACTATAGCATGGAAACCCAACTACTTATCTGTAACTCCTCCACTGAAAAGACATTCTCATGTTATATCAACCGCTGAACAATGTACATTCACTGGGGACCATGGGACAAACGGCTGTGTCTCAAACAAAGGGCTGTAAGCTTCTAAACTAAAAGCAACAAGCTACACAACATGTAGGTTGAGCAATATAACGACAATAGTATTTCTGTCGGTCCCTGATGGCCACTTTTTTTTAATAAGTCATGGAAACATCAGGTGTTAAATTGTTTAATCTTTCAGTAGTATATGAAATCCATTTGTTTGTGGGCTTGGGAGATTACCATTGAGAAAGTAATTACATTATTACAGGTACTATCATCATCATTTATCTTTCTGACATTTTAAGACTTAATGAATGCCAAACTGTCCCTCAGAGACGAGAGCTTGATCCTACGTGATGTGCAAACACTTTTTAATTACAGGATCTTGAAATTCTAGCAGTGTCCATCTGCAAAATTTAAGCAAAACAGAAGCTTATGACAAAACATTTTTATAGTCTTGGGTATTGTCATGACCAAAGAGCTCCTGTGCTGCAAATCTGACATGGTTTTTTGTTTAGCTTTTATTTGGCCAATCTGCCTAAACAAGTGATCAAGTTAATTCCATCATATTGGACACACATGGATCCTTCAGAGGCATTAATGTTCTTGGGCACAACAAGCTAACATTAATCAGCACGCCTGCTGAGAAGGAGGTCTCTGTGTGTGTGTGTGTGTGTGTGTGTGTGTGTGTGTGTGTGTGTGTGTGTGTGTGTGTGTGTGTGTGTGTGTGTGTGTGTGTGTGTGTGTGTGTGTGTGTGTGTGTGTGTGTTGGTGGGGATAGGGAGGGTGAATGGAGTAAGTTAAAGAGAGAGAGGATAACAGAATTAAACAGCTAGATATAGAAAAGGGGGATGGCGTGTCTCCGGAGGCCTCCACACCAGTGCTCACCCTGCTGCTAGGCACACTACACACACCAGAGACCTTATTTACCCAGCAGCCCCAGAGAGGCCTGGGCCCCAGATCTTATTTACTCAGAGCCTGGGCAACCATCAGGTGCTGAAGGGATCTGGCCAGCAGCAAAAGCAAATACCCCAGATCAAAACCAACCATGGAGGAAGAAAGGGGCGCTCAGCCAAAGTCCTGGTCAAGCACTAATGTTTACTCTTTGGTTTGAAGGGCTATGGATGGACTCCATTTGAAGAACTCCAAATTGACACCCCACTCCCACCCCCCACCCTACACCCCTAATAAAAAAAAGAAAGAAAGAAAGAAAAAATCTGATATCTACCACTGTCTCATATCCATATGTCTAGAGTACCTGCGGTAATGTGGACTTCTCTCGTCTTTTAAACCAGCACTGCCACCGGTCTTCAGGATCAGACACAGTGTCGGGGGAAAGAGAGATGAAGACGGAAAAAAAGCCCAGCTAATGACTAGCTCTTATGCATCAGTGCACTTACTAATGAGCTTCCAGGGAGAGGCTGGCAGAGCCAGAGCGAAGGCTGAGCCGGGATGTGAGAGGCCTGGGCCATCACTTCCCCGCTGTGATCCCTGCCTTCCCACTCGCAAGGAGCCCCGGATCCCAGCCACTAATGAGTGTTAGAGGGAGAGTCCAAGCTCGCGTCCACCTGCCAGCCTTCAGAGCCCAGCCTGCTGCAAGACAGTAGGGGTCAGACACATTCCTGAGCTCTTAATAATTTACATCATATTGATTTCCTCACTGTTAGACACTCTCACCTGCATGGGCTCTCGCTCCCACTTTCTCTCTCTGCCTCTCTCTCCCTCAAATAAGCACATTCCACCAGAGAGACGAGTTAGAATGATACAAAAGCATGTAACTTTGCCCTGGCTGCAAACCAGTTAAATACAACATTCAATTTAAAAGATTGTGCACAGTGTCTGTGTCAGTGGGGACAGTGGGCACTCTGTGTATGTCAGCTACTGGAGCGTGGGCCTTGAAAATGGAAGACTCATATTGTACTTATCGTTATGGAGGAGGTTTTGCTGCACATAAAACAGCCTGCACAGTGAAAGTTGAAAAACATCTTTAACTTCATTTGACATGCAATTATCCCTCATTTGCATGCTGTACCTTACAATATTTAAGTTTGGAAAGGGGTGGACGTCTGCACAAAGAAGTTATCAAAACCTAAAAAAAAAGAAAGAGCCGAATCAAAAGGTAGAAAAATGCAAGAATGAAAATAAATTATGCAGTTTGCATTCTGCTTAACCTCTAATCAAACTCAGAGAAGAGGACATTAGTATTCTCCCTTTGTCAATATGATGATCTGTATACTCAGTCCGTTAAATATTCATCAGCTTAGAACATAGAGTTCTCCTTACTCTGATTCATAATTCAAATGATATGAATGTTACATAGGTATGCCACCATTTCCCCCCTCGCAAGCACAACTTTCTATCATCAGTGCCATACTTAAGAATGACTTTTAACACCATCCACCTCTCTTCATTGGAGACACGGCTTCAAAGTATTCTCAGTCTGCTCTCTAACAGAGATTTCTAGCCAAGAACTTCCTCATATATCTAAAATAGAATCTATCCACCTCCCTGTCCATATATCTATCTATCTTTGTATATACAGTATGTATCTATGTATCTTATATGTATCTATGTATCTATCTATCTATCAATCTTTGTATATGTATCTATCTGTCTCTCTATCTGATGGTTTTCTGTCAAGTTACGTCTCTGGCTGTCTCTGTACTTCTCACCCTGCCTCTGGCAAGCCTAGACAGGCTTATAACCTTATTGCGTTCATTCCTAGTGCGGTAATCCCAGACACACTGTGCCATGGGTTTGGTCCTTCTAGTCGGGTCACTCTGAGAGCATCAGTCTGAAGCAATCCAGCACAACAACCTCAAGCTTGAAATGAGTGTCAAGTTACAGCAGAATGTTTGTCATAATCCACGGTTTCTTTCATGAACAAATACTGAACCGGTGTGTATATTAGAAATGTTCTTGGTAGAGTTTGTAGGTTACAATAACAATGTAATTTCACTAAGTGATGTTCAGTACTTATTTTATTTCTGGTACTTTTGCAATTAATTTCTGTAAAACAATTCATGGAGAATGAAAATACAACCAAGCTTTAAAGACATGAAATTATAGTGAAGCCATTTGACCAGTTATTACCTCTGACGTCTCAGTTATGTCTTGGTCAACACTGCCCTCTTCTGTTTAAGACAGGTTCGCAATGTCCGTATGCTGCCAGGCAAGTTTTGAAAAACCAAAACATCGCCCCCCACTGACTTTTTTTTTAATGACATGTGCCAGCCCATTTACTGGAGTTGACTGCAACAATAAAAGTTTGAAGACAACATCACTTACAGTAATGGCACAGCAGAGACCCCACACAGGAGGGAGCTTAAATGCTAAACCAAATTTATTCAACACAGTCTAGACTCCCACTCACAAGCCTTGTGAGGAAAACGCTGCCATATCCTTCCCAGCACTCTCTATGCACATGACAGTAATTACACACACATATGCAGAGATACAAATGCACAGCTTTTGAGCCACATTTTTATATTACTGTGAGTTACAGCCTTTGCATTTAAAGTATCTATTTGTGCACTTTTTATTTTCCTGAAGCACACTGTCACCCAATTATGCTACAACCCTGCAAGACAAACTGAAAAATAAATGTCTAAAAACCATGCATGTGTTAATAAGACTTCATTTCATTAATTTGAATTAAATATTATCTGATATTTATGATATTTTGTATTGTAACCCCTTACAGATCCATAATAAAAATGCAGACTGACAGGCTGTGTGAACTATAGAACATTGTGAAAATAAAGTGTCTTAGTGCACATGATTTTCCACAGAGTGTCTAGTTCATAGTATGTTTGGGGCAGTGGAGGGAGCCGTGGCACAGAGTCTGTTCGACACGGCTACAAAACAAAAGAAAACTCTTAGTTTCGAGTAGAAATATGCTGTGCCCTGTGTAGGGGCATGTCAAGCTTGCAGGGGGTGTTGAGTTTGCAGGTGGATAGCACCAAAGGACATATTGATGTCAGCACGTCCAGGAAGTGATGTCTGGACCCCCAATGAGGTGTTTCATACAAATGAGAAAATTGGGTTTTGCCCTGACAGAGTTATTCTCATTGGTGTGAACTAAAAGCAACCAGCACACTGTAAGAAAGGAGAACTCAGAAAAGTAAGATAGGCCCACATAAATGTATCCACATTAATGTTCAACTGAAACAGTTATATTCAGATATTTTGAGGATTGCCATATATTTTTAATATCTTTATTGCTCCTGCTAGCAGTGAGCAGTGTTTCTTACCACTATCCTGTCATGAAAATATCTGCTGCCGTGCGTTTTATTAAAGGGACAACGAGGAGTTTGTATTTGGTTATAAAAAAAGTCTCACATTAAAGCAGAAGTAAGCAGAATGTTTGCGTTAATATAAGTCTTAAATAGTTATATCTTCCGACAGCAATCACTTATATAGAGTGTTTGGTCCGAAACACGGGTCTGTCAGTCACTCTGCTCTGCTGTAAGCCGAGGAGAAAACTTTCCTTGTATCCTACAACCTTTATCCAATGAGGAGAGAGAACGGCATAAAGGGGCAGTCCTCTCTGTGTGTGCAGCCAAGGGATGCGCGTGAATGTGGTGACGTAGGGACGAGGACCAATAGATCCATGACGAGGGCGGGGACTGCTAACTCCATCGGCTGACAAGAAGTTAGCCAAAACGACCAGATCGCTTACTTCTGCTTTAATGTGGATGAATCTACACTACCCACACTTGTTAATGGCTCCATTTTCGATAAATATATCGTTTTGTCTCTATCGTTATTTTGTTATTTTAATTAATGGTGGAAATGCTGGGCGAGCCGACCAGCATTGCTTACTTTCGGTTTCGCGGACACTGCCCGGTCGGAACTACGACGGTATCTGATCGTCTTCGAACATCTGACTTTAATTCTTGATGAATGAAAACATTCTTGGCAAGACCTCCGTCTTGCACCGGTCCAAGAATTTCACCGTGCGCGTGGAGGCTCATGGTAAATGTAGTATGAAAACACTTCGCTTTCCAAAACTCCTCGTTGTCCCTTTAACTTTTATTTATTATCTTCAATTGCTCACTCTTTGCTTTGTGCTGTTGTTTATGTCCAAGAACAGAACCTGGCAGATTACGAACAACTAATCACACCTTGGATAAAATGGTTCCAAATGATCTACTCACATATTAACTGTAACAATATTTTGAAATCAGTCTTTGGTCTCTGAATAGACTGCAACTTTAAAGATCCAGATCAGTTCCTCACAGCATGGTGAGAAACAGACAATGAAAACAAACTGTATATTAAAAGAAATGTTTTAAACAGCACAAGATGCAGTGCTCCTGAGGGATCCTGGCATGACATTATTTAAGGCCGCATGTTTTCTTGAATCATTAAATAATCAGCAAACTTGGCGTGCTCAACTCAAGGTATGAACGGGTGAATCGGGTGCCAGTCCAAAAAAATTTAAAGTCAAAAAAAGTGAGTGCTGTCACAACCCTTTTTTTGTTCTTGAATCATTAACCCAGAACTATTAAAAAAGGATATAAGGTGTATTTTCCCAGCTTTTAAATGGAAGTCGTCCTGCTTGTGTCATTTATTGTGCATGCCAGGGCGTCAGGATACAGCTCAGGGTGGGAGATGCTGCATCTTAAATCTTACATGCAACTTGCCACGGTAACCACATGATGTCAGCACAGAGCTATTTATTTTTTGCATAGCCATCATTTCTAAACCTGATCATCTTATGTCCACTATTCAAGCTCCACAAGGAGTTTCGTGTAAGCATCAAAACATTATGCTCTACAAAGGGTGATCACTCTAAAACAGACATGTAACTGAAGCAGTTGTGAAGTAGTAACTGAGAATATACTGTATTACCAAATTGATAATAGCAATACACCCTAAAGAAAAGCAATTGCTATAAACAAATGCTTCTTGTCTTTTAGCTGATCCCAAGTAGATTCAATTAGACTTTCTACAGCCGTTTGTTTGGGGTATCTCAAAAAGGTTCACCTTTATGAAGCTTAGATCTTATACAAGTTAAATCAGGTTGAACAACAAAGATAATAAAATCTGCACACAACACATCAAATCATAGTATAAATTCCAAAGCTACTGCATTAGATAGTACTACATCAAAGCTATGAATGTTATTGGTGAAGACTGGGAGAGATTTGCACCATGTTTGATTACATCTCATTTAAACTGAGGTCACCTCTTCACATTTCATAAACCTATATTTTATTACTCATCAAACTTAATTGCATCTGCATCACTGACGGTATAGTGGGTGATAGTCAAGATCAAAGGGAAGTAATTAAAAAAAATGCTGAGGTGGCTGGTATTGCCGTACAAAAATAAACCTCTACCCTTTGAGAAAAGAAGCAAACAGGCAAGGAAACAGGGTCTCAGTGGCTAGTGCAGCAGTTGCTTATTTCCTAAATGAAAATACGTGAATGTTACCGTCTGTCCTTATAATTATACATACTACATCCTGGATTTACCACATTATTATTCATATATGACATTTAAGTACTTCCTATGGATACATACTCCATAGTCTGTCTATCCAGTGAGGGCTGTCGGATCAATGCCTGCGTTAGGTAGCCCGAATGTGGAAAATGACTGAATGACTTTCTTTTTATTGGCTGCCCTCCAGACAGACAGAGCTGTAGAGACTATTTACAGTGAGAGGCCCTTATGTGAGCTGTGTAAGCCAAAGAGATCACAAAGAGATGAGGCTTTTAAAAAAGCATAATACACACCCTAACACTGCTCTTATAACACATATATATTCATATTTGGTAACAATGAATCTCTTTTATATGAGCCACCTAAACCTGTTGATTACAATAAACGTCAATGTCTTTTATTTATCACTTACCCGGTCAAATTATAGCATATTAAATATCATAAAACTGACTTAATTCACAGGTAAGGCGAAGTTATAAGATTATTTTTGCAGAAAACACACCACCATAGAGCAATTGCATGAAGAGTATAGCCCACATTGGAAGGGGGAGAGGGGCAGTGGCACATCCACTGGGGCACACCAGTTTCCATGGTAACATGGAAATCACAGAGGGGATAACTGAGATGAGGTAATCACTTTCATTGAGCCCTGCCAGCAGTTTGACAACAGTGGTAATAAACTGCTCCTCCTAAAACTTGTCAAGAGAGCGACAATAGCTGCAGCTGCTTTCTTTTTTCCCCCACATCTTGATGACAACTATCATCGCCCAGAAATAAAGAGACCATGCTGTCACTGTCTTCTTCATGATAAAGGACTAATGATTTGATATGATCGTTTCCAGGGATGCACTGATCACAAGCATATTCCTATTTTCTCCCTCATTATCATCCAATCTTCAGAGAGCAGGAAAGTAAGTGAGAAGATCCAGAGTAGAACAGACAAATCTGTATCTTGCCATTGTTAATGTGGATGAGTGAATTTGACTCATCACAATCTGCTGTCATCACAAATGCTGTTTATACGAGTGTATACAGCTAATGAGTTATAGCTCCTCTGAAACTGTTGTGTCTTTAGACTCTCCACACACTCACAGAGACTCTGTGCTGTTTGTTGCAGCAGCTGTAGCAGAAGATATATAACGGTTGCTGTCTATTTCATCTTAAATGATTTATCTCCAGTTGGATCAGAAGGTCAACAAAGTGATTTGAAATGGCTGTTTTTTACATCCAGCTTCAGGTTTTAATTGGCAACATTTTAATTATTCATAGAGGTAAACTGTTACTTGGTGGGAAAAAGTTCAATGACGGTGCCCTTTGCATGTCATCCGGCATTAGGCCGTCCCTGAATAAATGATCCATAATAATGTTTTGCTGTAGCCTTGGAGAGCCATTTCCACAGGATGAAAAAAGGGGATACTGCTAATGACCTCAGTGGGAACCTCCTACCATTAGCAAAATATGAAAGGCTTTAATGTCGCCTCAGGTACTTTTATGCACATCCTAATTATTTCAGTGTGAGTAATGATTGATGATGGCTGGTGGTAAAGTCAGCTATGATGTTATTGATCTTTTCTTCAGGTAATCTATGAGAAAGGATCCCTAACTGGGGTTTATATTCCCTACATGTTTATTTCGTTGTGTTTGCAAATATGTGTAATCCATACATATAATTTGCCTCCAGCTGGCTCTGTGTAAGCTTTGTGTATCATAACTAATTCTCTCTCCACTGCAGGTCTGATACGACAACAACGGACAGCTGATAAAGAAGATGCTTAGATTTGTGATAAATCAGCATTCACAGCCAGGACTGAGGCAAAATGGCAAAGAGAGCCACAGAGGTGTGGTTGTTCACTTTAAGAAGACGTTGTAGCCTATTTGTGGGTGGCAGCATATGGTGCTCATGCCTGGAGACCGCAGCTACATTCACACGGGACTTAGCAGTAGTTCCCTCACAGTGGTGACACAGGGGACAGATGCTGTAGTATTGTATTTCTGACCCTGCAAATTAATGGAAACATGTGATGCAGGGTAGTTCAAAACAATCTTTGTGACTAAAGCACCAGGAGAAAGTAATTTATGATGCATTCATTCATTGATTGGAGAACCTGATTTAGTATTTTTCAGTATGTAACTTTTTCATCTATTACCCTATACTAACATTTTCAGTAGAGACCATGCGGCAAAGAGTTAACCCCTGGCAGATTAAATTATATGGTGAGATCACATACTAAGCCAAAAGTGCAAGGTGGCTTCTTTTTTTTTTTTTTTTTGCTCTATTTTCTATCACTGAGGGCAGATGGTGGAGAATGTGTGCAGTGGCATATGGGGTAAGGCACAGCCACAAAAGCAGCAATAGCACTCTGGTGTTTTGCACTAGTGGATTATACTCAGGGATAGGGTGGTAATGGTTTATATGGACAATGAGTAAGCTCTGCAAATTCTGCTCCATGGGTGTATGTGTATGATGGGCCAGAGTGGCAGAGACCGAAGAAGGGGTGAGTGAGAAACAGAGAGAGAGAGAGAGAGAGAGAGAGAGAGAGAGAGAGAGAGCTATACTGCCGTGAGACCTGGATTAGGCTCTGGACAGTGAATGCTGCTGCTGTTTTTCAGATTGCTCTAAATTCTCAGAGATTATGTGGAATGAATGAATGAATAACCAAGTGAATGAATGGCAACATGATTTGCTGCAAAACAACCATACAGTATCCAGAAAGTGTCACTGCTGCAGCTCTTTGAAACTGTCCATTGCACTGGAAAAAAACAGATGTACAGTACCAAGATGTATTAAAATTGTATGCAATGTAATACGACAGTGTGAGAAATTGTGGGGGGGGTTTTATTCGCCGTCCACGTAGTTGAACTCGGCTATGAAACGGCAATCGCTAACGAAGCAGAGAGGCATTCACCTTTGTTGCTAAAAAGATGGATGTTTGCTGGCACAGACGTTTGAATCTGGGTGCTCCTTCTTCACTAAAGCACTGTCCTCCCATTTGAAATCAATCAAAGCTGAAACTATTGTAACCTGACAGGCCAATTACAAGTCCCGCGGCCTCAAGGTGATGAATTTCACCCTCTTATTCAGTCAAAAGTGCATCTACCTGTTATTGACGGAAGATTTAACGTGTCTGTGCATCTTGTTTGATTTGCACCGTTTGAGGATAAAAGAACAGGCACCATCCCATTAGACTAAATGCTGCCTTTCGATCAGCATGCTAAGACCCGCGTGGCAGGGGTTTGGGGTTTCACTCACTTAATTTCATTCCACATAGCTGAGTGGAGTGCGCTCTGCTCATCAGATTTCTGATCCCAACTTCTATCCTCTTTACTGTATATTGAACAACAGTCATATCAGATATAGTATTTAAACTGCCTCCGAACACTGCACCATACAATATACAAACCACAAATAACATTCAGTGCATATTCTTAAAGGGATAACTAAACATTCTATTTGTCTCTATTACACGAGATAGCAACATAACTCTGTGGTCAAGTGAGATATCTTTATTTCAAGTTTAATTCACACACAAGGTGCAAATGCAGTGTGAGATGGGTGCTAATGCAGATGCACACTATAGTATGTCTTTACCCAAGGGCAAACAGCTCTCCATGGGCTATAGGTTCCCTTGTGTGCGGCTCTCAGTAAGTATCGCCCCTCACTCACCCACTGCTACCCTTTGCTCTTACGTGTCAGCATATATGCCAGCATTAATCAAGCACATTCCCTGAAGTAAGATGCACATAACAATGATATTTCTCGCATGGGTTACAACACTGTAAGTAATAGGTTGGACTCTAGGTTGTAGAATGGACAATCAATCAACCAAATCCAAAGATGATAGGGGAAAAAACATGATCTTCAGACTTAATTGTTAGTGAGTAATGGCTGTCCTCTGAAAGGTTCAACTGTGTGTGTGTGTGTGTGTGTGTGTGTGTGTGTGTGTGTGTGTGTGTGTGTGTGTGTGTGTGTGTGTGTGTGTGTGTGTGTGTGTGTGTGTGTGTGTGTGTGTGTGTGTGTGTGTGTGTGTGTGTGTGTGTGTGTGTGTGTGGTGAGTAATGGATACAAGCTGCAGATTGACTTAATGCAACAGTGATTTAATAAAGTACAACAGACAAAGCACCAAGGCCTGGGGAGGTCTGTGTTTATGAGTAAAGGAGGAGAGAGAAAAAAGATCATATTGCATTTTACTTGCAAAGTCATTACAAACAGAAACACTATGCTGACTTTTAGAGTAAAGTCTTTTCCCAGAGCAGTGCAAGAGAAGAAATCCTGCCACAAGTTTTTTGCCCAGTCCTCTAAATGTTGGCCAGTATTTTTAAGCCCGAAGGTACCTACTGGCAGTTTCACACAAGCTCCCAAGAAATACAGTATATAAAGCAACACCAGCCAGGATTCAGTGGTATTGAACCCAACGATGCCTTTTCTTATCAGAGTCAAATAAAAAGAAACAAGACATCTTGATGTCCATGAAATATGTACAATCTCTCGTCGGACATGATCATGTTTGTAAATGTAGTTGAGGTTTTGAATGATGCATGTGTTTTCGTTTTGTGCGTGTGCGTGTGCATGTGCGTGTACACAACTACACATCAGTGGAGCATAACAACTTTTCCCCAGCTGCCAGTGTTTACAGAAAGTGGGACTGAAAACTGAAAATGCAGGACCATGGACAGCACCTCAGCCAAAACTAAGCCCATGCCACTGTGAGTTCGACTTCACTGGAAAGTTTTGTGCAGCAATAGATTTAATACAATCTGAGCAAATCTAACATTGACTCACTGTACCCCTCCATTGGAATGCATTCAGATGACACTCAGGTGGATTTCACCTACTCATCAGAGGCTTAAGGCTCAAGTTACTCTATTTGTAATTCAGCCAGTGTGATTAGCAAAGTTGTCCCTCAATTTTCCAGTCGATCACTGCAGCGCTGCCATAGCGGGGAGAATGGCATCAGAACTAAAAATCGTCAGAAGTCAAATTGCTACCCTGAGCAAAGAGGGGCTTTCTCAGTGTCAAGCCATGGATAAAATAAATGTTTCTCAGGGGACAGTGAATGGAACTCTAAACGCTCTGCAGAAACTGGATCAGTTTTATCCAAAGCGTGATCAGACAGACCAAAAGTGACCACATCCTCAAAGATCAATACATCAAGCTCAGTCCCCAGAGATATAGAAAAGCAACTTCAACAAAGATACAGAAATTGCTAAATAAAGAAGGCAAGATTTCAATCAGCAAATATACTGTTAAAAGAAAGCTCTCTTGTACTGGTCTCAGAGGGTGAGTAGTAGTTTCTAAACCACTTTTCAGGGGGGTAAACAAGGCCAAATGCTGAAGGCTGGCTAAGAAATGCCAGCACTTTGAGTGGAAAACTCATCCCAAATTTTAGATATATGTCATGAGAGGCGTGTATGTAAGGATACAAGTGAGATCTACTATGGAGTTAGGAACCTGCACCGAATTGACTACAGTCCAACCAAAGAGAAATACCTTTCCATCCTTCGTGCTACACCCATTGGTTTACATCTTTGTGGAGAAGAATTCCTGCAGCAGGACAATAACTGCAGACACATATCAGATCTTTCCAAGAACAACAAGTAGACTGAAGTGAATGACCATACTAAAGCTTAAGCGCAGGAGCAGCAATGCTGGACAACATTCCTTGGAGGAACAGAGCATCCCTTAAGGCGCATAGGCATGTGTGGCTTCAAATAGATGTGTAAAGACTCAGAAGTCATGCTAAAAGACAGCATTAGTTACCTAAGTTTGATTTTGGCAGGTAGGGGTAGTTAGTCAAGATCAGAGAGCAGCAGAGTAGCATGGCACCTTTTGAGTTGAACAAAGACCAGACATGCATTTTGAACCATCTGCAAGGGATTCACTCTTCAGGAATGAGGGCCCACCGAAGGAGCATTAGTAGCTCTGGTCCAAGCAAGAGACAACCATGGTCTGGATTAAGAAATGGATGGTGTAAGGAGTCGGGGGAGGCCTGACTATCTTAGGGTCATGGATGCAAAATGGTCAGCGAAGGATAGATGGTCATGAAACAAGATACCCAGGTTTCTTGCAACCTTAAAAGAAATAAGGAGGTGATTGAGATATTGAAATTGTTTTTTAGATGCTGATTGGCTTGGAGGACTAAGAGTTCAGTTTTGTGCAGAGACCAAGAGTACATCTGGTGGGAAGGAAAGGTGAATCATCACCAGTATCGTGTGCATAGCAGTGATATGAGAAGACATCAAAGCAAGTAAATTAACCCAAGGAAATGGTGTATGTTGTAGAGAAAATACGTCCCAGTATTGATCCTTGGGGCACCCCAGTGGGAATAGAATGAGACAATGATGATTGTCATGGCACACTGAAGGTGCAGATAGGATTCAAACCAAGAGAGCAGTTTATCCATAGTGCTGATGTCACTGAGTACAAATGGTTTACCACATCACAGGCAGCTGATAGGTCTAACAAGTTAATAACCAAGGACTGAGCTACAGTTCTGGTTGCCCTTAGGACTTGTCACTGATAACAGAGCTGTTTTGCCAACTCCTAAAGCCCAACTGATTTTGATCAATACAACGAAATTTAAGGTGCACAGTCAGGTACAGACTCATAAAAAAACAAAAAAAACAATCAACACGGTTAGAAGAACTGCTCAAAATCACAAGATGACCATGATGAAGGTCAAAAGCATAACACCTTTGTGTCTTGTGTATACTGCATTGCGTTGCTGGACTTTTGGCCTCTTAACATTTTCCTTTGTGCATGCACCTTGGTAGTTGTGCCATAAATATCTACTTTGCATCTACAAAGTTTAATTTTCGAGCAGAGGGATAATCTTCCATATGCCAGAGAACGAGGATGACTTACTCTTTTGGGTTTTGGTAACATTTTGAGTATGAAACTAATGTGAATTAAAGGTTAAAAACAGAAGGAGTCATAATTTATCCTTTTGCAGTGGGGGATGTTCTGTAAACAGTTATAGGCATATCTTTAATAATAATAGTCTAAGTGGAAAATGCTTTTGGGCCATAGGGAATTATTTTATTTTTCTGATTTTACCAGGAGTAGACACTGAGCCAAACTGGCAGCAAAACTGAGTGGTAGTCCTGTGTCCTACTCTATAAATACCTCCATGAGGTAAAAACAAATAGACTTATCCACAGATATTGGTCATGAGGTGGAAAACAACACGAACCACCACAATAATTTTCTGTACCCTAAATAAAGCATTATACAACATACCCTGATAAGACATTTTTCTATAAAACATAACATTAAAAAATATAACTCCCTGAATTTTTCAAGCGTTCCTTCCTACAGTCTTAAGCGTTCCTTCCTACAGTCTTATGTGAGTCACAGAGAATCAGCAGTCCAATCTGTAGTCTCGTGCAGCTCTCAGCCGATTGTTTTACATCACTAAACCTTATGGTTGAGTGCCGAAACTCTAGTAGGCCGTAATATAAAACTAGGTGGTTAATTCCAACACACAAGCTGGTCCTGCCAATCAGACAACAAAAAGCAACTGAAAGCTGGATATGTTTCTCAGGTGTTGTTGGACTAATCCAGTACTGAAACAGCAGTGAATACTGGACTAAACCAGAGCTAAAATGTCACTAAATGCACTGAATAGTTAATAAATCTAATGGTGGGGCTAGTGGTGGGGCTAAGGTTGAACCAGAAGCAGTACAACAGTGACAAGCCAAGACTGAACTATAGTTTCAATGTTATTTTAAGATGCCCTCCTGAAAGAAACTTTCAGCTCAGCAGTATTCATGTCAGCTAGCAGCAATGAACATAGCTACACACAGCGGAGCAGATGCATAATAAACTATCCCTCAGGAGTGTCACTAGATTTTAAACACCTGTTTTCTTTTCTATACAGTTTTCGGAAAAGATGATTAGTTCTTAAAAAGATACGTAGTTCCCTCCATATGCCAAATATAAATCTCATGAACCTCATGCGTTGTTTTACTAAAAAGCAGTGAATGTTGAATGAATGTATGATTCATTCATAAATGGTTGGTGCACATGATGGTTTAATCAACTTCATGAAATGGTAGAAGTCTGTGAAGGTTCTCAGTCATACACCGTGGCGTGCACAGACTTTTTGAAGGGCAGGGGCAAAAGGAAAAAAAAGGGCACATACAGCACGTCCTCGCCACTGAAGAGGGCACTTTAGCCTTGTTTTGGCTCCTAAAAGGGCACTTTAGCACGCGTTCAGTGGAAGTGTTTTTGAAGTTACATTCTGATTAAATTAAAAGAATTAAAATGAAATTAAAAGATCATCTCCGATGTGTCTGAAATGTCTAAACAGCAAGCACTACATCCCTCTGTTTGACTGTGACACTTATCACCCACCTGCAGTGTTGTTTGGAATCATCATATCTGGCCAATAACACGCAGGGACGTCCCACCAGTCACTCAGAATTTCAAAGGCTGATGAAGTATCTTCAAGTTTCTATAGTCCTAAAGTTGAACTTTTATAGAAGAGATGGTGGAAGTTTGACATATGTACTAATACTGGACATGATATTCTGTAGGTTACATTATGCATGAGCTAACTAACCCAAACTTGGCTTCAAAATAAAATACAATTTTGCAAAAAAAAATGTTAATCAATTATTCAGTAACTCTTTCATCAAAAGAATTGTTTCAAACAGAATTTTCCATTGATTCCACAACAGTTCATTAAAATAATATTTCTTACATGTTTTATTATTAGTTTATTTTTGCTTTCTTGCCAAAGGGATGAGAGGATCAATCAATCTCATGACATAACTTCTAATCTATATATTTATCATTATTTTTGGATCCCCATTAGCCAGTAAGGAACAAACTACTATCCTTTAATACTTAGATAAGTAGATACAGTATGTTGATTTAGTGATCTAGGAAAGAAGGCAAATAACCATTCACACATGGCACTATTTCTTTTTAATGTAGCCTCAGTCCAAAACTCCTTGTTTAAGAGGCTTAAAATATTCATCAGCCTAATTTAACAGGGGCGTTTAGCAAATAAAGAAGAGCTTATATACAATTTACAGCATAATTTCAGTAATTTAGTGTGGTAATATTAAATACTGTTTACTTCAAACCAGTGTGACATATGTAAATATCCCACACTAGTTTGCACTAGTGAAATCACTTCTAAATGTACTGTTAGAAGTGTTTTACTAGTGTATTTACATAAGAAAACTGGAAGGAGGCTACTGTAAATATGATTATAAGTCTTTATCAAAACTGTTCTGTCACTAGCATAATGGATAAAACGACCTTTTTTTTCCACACGGGACTGCTTGATGTTGGGCATAAAATTCCAAATAAGCGCATATTCCGATAATGCTCAGTCTCGGCGCACAGGGCTGACTTATCATTACCCGAGATGGAGGGAACTAAGCCCCCTGGGAGCAACGTCACTCCCCTTGGCATATCAACCACTGTCCGCTGTATATGCGCCCAGCACAGCACAGCACAGCACCACAGAGGACGTCAGGATCGCATCCATCCTCAACGCGAAATGCTTTGCGGGCTGAGTCTAACTCCAGCAATCCTCCCCGATTCCGTGCGTTTCGGCGAGAGGGCATTCACATGCTCGGGCATACAAGCGGGCTAAAGAAGTCCACACGGTTAAGTAAGAAGGTCATTTAAAGTGGGAAGAGCGCTCGCGTCGCGTATGGTCTTTGCTAAAGCGGACATCACAAAGAGCCGTCATCTGTAACTTCGGGGATTTACTTGTAAAGGCGCTTTTTACCGGAGCTCGTGAGGGTTTTTCTGTGGTTAAACATGCCTGTAAGAAGAGGTCACGTTGCGCCACAAAACACATTCCTTGGACTAATAATACGGAAATTCGAGGGTCAGAGTAAGTATCCTCCTCTCCTTCTTCTTCTTCTGCTGGCAGATGCTGCAAAGTAAATGTTTGGTTGTTTTTTTTTACAAATAAAAACTCGTGTGAATATATGTAAGTTTATCTGTAATAAATTAGTTCTTTAGAGTGACTTATTTAATGACTTTTTTAATGGGTTTTGAATCAAAATGTTGTTGTTTTTTGTAAAAGTGGCAATGAACTCAATCAGCTTGATTGCTGATTGGCTTTATTCACTGAGGGCAGATGTACCACAGCAAGCAGTACACAGAGCTATACTTCTCCCTTCTCATGCAGACCGGAAATTTGTGATAGCCAATGCCAGGGTGGAGAACTGTGCAATCATATACTGCAACGACGGCTTCTGTGAGATGACGGGCTTCTCCAGACCAGATATCATGCAGAAGCCGTGCACCTGCGACTTCCTCCACGGTGACCTGACGGACAAAGAGGCCATCAGCCAGGTGTCCCAGGCTGTGCTGGGCTCTGAGGAGCGCAAGGTGGAAATCACCTACTACCGCAAGGATGGTAAGACCGTGACCTTAGAGCACAAGAGTGTGGCTGTCACAGTGTTACAGCCCCATCGTTACTGTATGTTCATTTCATGATGTGGCCTCTCAGCCAGAGTCAGTTTCAAAATTTAGAGCACACTGTACCCCTGACAGAGAAAAACAGGAAGCTTTAAAATAACCACTTTCTGTAAGTTTATGCAGGAAGTAATCGTGTGAAACCTCAAGCCTGAGCCACATAAATATTTTAATACAAAAACAGAACAACATTGGTGCATATAATGTACAGTCCAGATATATTCGTATCATATTTAGTGGTATGCTGATACTGTGTGAAATGGTTTCATTTATGGAAATGTGTTCATTACAGAGGAGGTCTCACTGTCAGTGTGTCAGATACAACAGTAAACAGCTCCATATGAGAGCACTGTGAGGCATAAAGGGATAAATAAGGGACACATCTTTTTGCCACCTGCCTCAGCTCACAGCATCAAAACAAAAAAAAAGACAACTAGCTGCCAAAACCATGGTGCACACAGCTCTTCTTAGTTTTTGGATTTAACACTGAACGAGGCACAGAAGTGGGATGAAGGAGTAGGTGCTAGATGGGGCGATAACGTGATCCACAGTTTTCAGTGCTTTGATGGACACAGCGTGAGACAGTGGCTGAGACAGATCTCACCTGCTGCCTCGTGAAGTTTATTCTGCTTTCTGACTTCAGTAACTTCAGCAGGCAGCGGATCAATCCACTAATCTGTGAAACTGCTGTACATGTGATCGGGGGTATACAGCTTTGCCAGCTTTGCATGAAAAATGCACTCCCTGTAATGCTAGACTGGTGTTTGTCATGCGTTTTGGGCCAATCCTAGTCCTAGTCTGAATGGTGTACTGCAGAGGCAGCAGTCCTGAGTCAGAGAGAATTAATACGATGTTACCGCTCAGTGGCATAAATCCCCGGATTGACCACCTCCTGCCGCGCTTTCACATGAGCTTTTTGTGGTCAGCATGACATGACAGTCGTACAGTCGGTCCAAAAGGTACTCCTTTTGAGAACAACATAACAAGACCGTGCTTTTTCATGCTTATTTTTGCACCAAGAGAGGCCAGTATTTCTCTGAACTGAACTCGTATTATTAAGTCAGTGAGAACCTCCAAGACATGTACAGTAGGCTACAAACAGTGGTGCTGGATGTAAAGAGGAGGGGGAAAAAAAGGACGTAATATTTAATTTAATCATAAGGAGCCAGGTTTTTAATTTTTAATTGTGAGTTTGATTAGATTCTAGGCCATGGATACATGTTTAATCTACTATCAGCAGCCATCAGCAGAGCCATTTTTTTGATTGTTGTTGTTGTTGTTTCTGTTTTTTTTTGTTTTGGCTAATCATGAAGAAACCAAGAGCCAGCTGCTACTCTGCAAAAATAGATTGTTTCAGAAACCTGCAAGATAATTACAGAAAATACTCTGGGGTCTGTTTGTGAGAGCACAAACAGCTTGCTACTTGACAAGCTGGATTTTTTAAAGCAACTTCATTTAGTTTCCCATCCTCCCATCTCAACGTGCATGCGCCGTAGCCCACTCCGTCTAAACGTCGTGTGCCTGTGATGTTTAAAGCGCGGTGGATGAGAACCAGTGAAAGCCTTCCAACATAATCATTGCTCCCTGTCTCTTCACAATCCTCCCTGGTGTGCATCACGGCTTCAAGACACAACTCTTAATACTCCTCAGAGGAATTTATGGTGAGCATGTGTGCTCATGAATAAAGATGTCAGGGCTGACAGTGCGGTGACTGGGTATGAGCAGCTTACAGAGTAAATGCATTAAACTGGTATGGAGGACACAATCCACACGCTCCCACTGCTATAGAGGAATGAAAGATTCATGGCCTCCTTGAGAGCGATGGCCCTATTGATTCAAGTCGCTCGGCAAATTGAAGCTGATGGGTGGGAAGTGGATGTATTCCATGTCTCCTCTCCTAACTGTATTTCAAGTTATCACTCCTCATGCAAATCAGTTAATCCTTTGTGTTAAAGCCCTCCATTTTCCATGCACCTACCGTATGTCACAAATCATTGGGCATAACATAAAAATAAATCAGTGGTAGCTCGAAACGGGTTACTAGTTTTTTTCCTCTTCAATTTCTCTCTTGCCTTATCTAAGGAAGATGTTAACATCAGTTGAGTTATGGAATGCGTTAGGTGACAAAGTTTAGAGGAATGACATAGTGTTATTTAGTTTTTTCCCTGTTTCCATTGATACAGTAGGGGATTCTTCAAAAGTGAGGTTAGGATGCGAGGAAGCCGTGTGACATCAGGAGCAACAAAGCTTTTACTCTTTTCACTGAAAAGGCAAAAAGTTAAGCTGCTTACGCGTATGCTCAGATATTAAAGGTAATGGAACAATGGGGACCGTGAGAGCGCCGCAGAGGCACAAGGGCATGTTCTTTTCTGTTTTTTTTTTGTGCTCCCCTCCACGTGCGCGACTCCGAAAGGGCCGTGTGAAAAGACACCGCACGCGAATTCCTCCTCCGACGATGATACCTAATCAATGAGATAAATGCTTTCCCTCGCTGGCTTTGTAAAGCTATCCTATTCCATGGGGTGTAATAATACTTTGTACCTGAATGAGTCTTAACAAAAGGAAGCTGACACCGTGCAGCGAAGAGAAGTTAAATGGATAATGGCTACATAACGGCGGCAGCTTAGCTAACCGTGCTGAATGATTTGGACATGTGGTATGCGTGGGTGCAGGGTTTCATAGGTGACTCCCTGCCGAGGGGACCGAGGGGACGTTTACCCCTGCTGTGGGTTTGGTGTGTGTGTGTGTGTGTGTGTGATAGAAGGTCTGCAGCAGGACACTTGGATGACTTGCAACCCATAGAGCACATCCATTTTTCATCACACTCGGCCCTCTTTGGTGTCTCGCAGTATGTGGTGGAACACATACAGAGCTTTCCTGATCAGGTTGCGTTTGTTAGAGAGAAATCAGCTTGACCAAGGAAATTTAATAAATTAAAGACACCACAGTGGTGCTTTCCATCTTCATGCTATGTAAAGTGTAGACGACATCCTTTATGCATGCTTTTCAAAAGTGAGAAGATTCAGCTTCATCATTGGAAAATGTATAATTTTTCTTTTAGATAAATATGCTATAATAATAATTTTCTGACCATTGCTGTCCTTTAATAGGATGATAAATAAGTTTATTGGCAGTGAGGAGGAGCAGATGGGGCTCTGACCACAACAACAATACAGGTCTCACTGTGCACTGGACAGGAATTTCCATCCATGGGCTATTTTCATCTCATGGGATGCTTTCACTGGAGGTGTTAATCCAATATTCCTCTCCATATCATCTGCCCTTAATTAGTCACTGTATGCTAACTTCAATTTTTTAACTAGCCTCTGCATTTAATGTGCCAACATTTGTGCTAAATTAAATGAAATAAAATATCATGGAGCGAAATATCACGACGATTATTAATTAATAAATGTAAGCACAAGTGAATTGTAGTTTGCGCCAGAGCTGCTAGTTATCCCTGATGGCTCTGGAGACGCTGATTGAAGATGAAATTAGGCCAGGCTGTTGAGCTTACAGCAGTCTTTACTGAGGCAAGATATTGCCACAAGGCCCAAGCACTCTAAACAAAGGGTTAGCTTGCATGGCCTCTGCCTACATGCCCTAGTCCCGATTGGCTATGCCCCAGTAACGTTGCGTATTGGCTTAAGCAGAATAGCCCTAAACAAGAAACATGTCAGAATTCATTATACAAGACTTACTACCAGGCAGTAGTCTGGGGCTGTACTGTTTAAAAGCTGCAGTTGTGGCTAGTACACTAGTAGGAAAATATAAAAACAAAAATCAGTGCTCAACAATATTACTCATGTTTCTCCCTAAAGCAGATCAGCTTATGCAGATTAATAGGAGGCCTCAATACATCTAGACCAGAAAAGTGAGGTTCAAATAAGAAAAAGCTCGTCTCTTTGAATTAAGATTAAAAGATGTGTAAGAGCAGTATAAAAATGTACACATAACTATATATTTATATATCGCGCAACATCTTACATTTCGCCACAGTTCTGCTTGACTTGTGAGTCATCATTGTAATAGTGCCCAAAGGATCACTTGATTAAGCAGTGTTTTAATAATTGATGATGGAAATAGAATCTACAGTAATGAAATTTCCATCATGAAAAGGGAGCTAGTCTTAATACACCGTGCATTCATTTAAGCAGGTGTAAATAACATTTCTTGGCTCATAGGGAAACACTCTATATAAAGGTCAGGGAATGAATGAACAGCCACTCTTTCACTGGTCCAGGCTGCTTTACTGTCAACGATGTTAACCGTGTCTAGAAGCTATGGACGTGGTGTTACTGATGCAAGTGTTAGAGGAGAAATGAAGGCTGGACAGCCTAAAACTCAAATGCTCAACGGTCTTCAGTAGCATGCACACTCGACACTATACAGCTCGTGCGTTACTGTTGCCAGTGGTCAAATTTGAATCGCGCCAAATCCAAAGTGTTTTCTAGGTGGTAAAGTGGTATGTTTATGTTTATGTTTATTTATTTGATCCTCATTAGCTGCTGAACCTTCACAGAAGCTGCTCTTCCTGGAGTCTCACCAAAACCATCGACTAAGACTAAGATTGCAAATAAAATACATTTTATCAACAGACAGGTAAAGAGGAAGTAAGGACCACAGATAGCAACACAAATGGGCAAATGGACAAAGTACAAGAATATAAAGCAAACACTGTCATAACTTTGACTATGCATCTGTCACAGTTGAGAAAATAAAACATAAGCCTCCTAAAAGGGACATTCACTGATTTGAAAAAACATTGAAGCAGGATAAAGAAAAAAATGAGGCACATGCAGAAAACACAAGCAGAAATGATGTAATAGTTAAAGAAACACAACAGAAGTTCCCAGGGCACAAGAGGCAGATGATGAATATGCCCAGATGTGCAATTTGATGTTGGATATGGCACCCGCAAACTGCTTTTGTATTCAGCTCTGCATTGTTCCATACAATTTTGCATTTCCTGGTTCTTCATTGTCTGCATTTCTTCATGCATCTATACACTGTCACTGTGTATGTTTTATCAAATCTGTGGATGCATTTCTTACTTTAGCATAAGAGTCCCATACTTCCACTTCCCTGACCTTCAGCCTATTCCTCTACCAGGTTTGGTGCAAGTCGGTTAAAATACTTTTTGTGGAATCTTGCTAACAAAAAAACACACAGGTGAAGAGTAGATACAACCTCCAAGCAACAAGAAGAGTAGGACAAACACTTCCTTTATGAACTCCTAAGTGACAGGAATGTGCTCAAGATGCACTGGCAGACAAAAATGGAAGAAAAATCTTTTTTTAACTACTTAGTAAAACAAAAGGTGATGATAAAAGAGTTTGTGTAGTTTTTGAATAAAGCTTGTACTATTTTTTGATATACTGTAATATAATATGTTTCCAAAGCTTTTCCCATTCTGTAAGTCTGAGCGCCAAATGTAGTACACAGTAGTATCACAACAGCTTGTAAATAGGTCAGATTGAAAATCTAATATTATTTCCCAATAAATCTGGAAAAGGCCATAGCTTCTCATAAGACTGTCTGACAGTTTTGCTCATCGTGACACTTCAGCAGAGGGGGAACGTCTGCCAAAGCAATTTGTCACTCAACAGGGGGTCGTATCACAGATCCAGAACTTGAGATCTATAATTCTTCAGTCACATATTCTATGGCTGGAGGTTGACTTGAAATATAAAGTTTGGTTTTTATTGTACTACTACTACTACTACTCTTTATAAACCCTGGGATCTAAAGCTAAAGTCATTAATTTACAAAGGTAGGATTGAATACTATGCGCTACTAACTGTGGGATTAAGTGAATAAGGTTTTGCTGAATAGGGATTTTCAAATGTGGAGACTACTGTAGTGAAGTTTTGAGCTTGGCTTAATTTTCCTACATGCAATGAATAACACAGTTGTTTTTGATCAATAGACAGTGTTTCTTTAGGTCATGGCTGATCACATGTTTGACCGCCACTGCCTTTAGGTGGAGGAGAAAAAAAACAGATCCCTCTATTTAACTTACAAAAAAGTTCTCCTTGTTTAGCAAGAGAAGAGCACCGTAGGCAGCTGCACAAATTTACAAGAATATGGTGACTTGAAGCCATCAAAGTACAGTCTTCGATGAATTACCATTGAGTTATAAGGAAGCTTTCCTTTGATCCATTTCGGTAGAGGTGACATTCAGCGGGAGACCAGATGAGAAGGGACCCCCACGGCTCAGCCTTTAAGCATGACCATTGTTTCTCCATCTGGCTAGGTAAACCCCAGCCCAGAAATATATTTATATGTATAATATTACTGTGAATTTTAATTATTAGGTTGGTCTTTTTGAGATTTTCACTTCGTTTTTGCTAACAGCTTGTATTTCTTTGTAGATGCAATGCAGCCAATGCATAGACTGTATGAGCCAATGCAGCTACATCATAATTTTTTGTTAGGTGGCTACAGGACACAGGAAGCCTGGGTCATCTAAAAAAATCAGTTGAGAAAATAGAGCAGAAAGCATGCAAACTGTAGCAGAGAGGCCCTAATGCACTTAAGGAGAAAAAAAAAACTATTTCTTAATTTATGTGCTCATTTCTGCTTTCAGTGAATTTAAACAATTCATATTTAATGTGCAAGTTATTGCTCTATTCAGAAGGTATTCAGAAAGTCCTGGGCAGCAAGCAAAATGTAGATTTAATGTACTTAAACACCAGGGCAATAGCGCAAAGGGACATCAGCAGCTTTTCCACACACAAGGAGAAGAAATGTTGATATTTCCTGTTTCAGTTACTTGACCTCTTGCTCTACAGTAATAGATAGGACACCAAACATGAACATTTAATTCTGGACCCATTGTTGCATTTCTCTCTGGCTTGATTTGCGTCATATCTTTACCATTGTAATAAATGATAGGAACACCAGAAAATAGCTAATTTGAAGAAGTAGTATATGAGAAATACCTCTATCTTATACTGAGTATCATAACGTACCACCATTAAATGTATTAAATTACTCTAAGAATGCTCATTTGTGCATGTTTGGTCTGGAGACCTTTTTTTATATTATTCAGATGCTCCATAATCAATAATCATTGGTATAAAACGTTTGAGGCTTCTAAAATTTTAAACAATTTGATTTATATGGGATTCATCACAGAATTCAAATGCAATACTGAATAACTCTCTCGCTCACCCACTTTTGCCTTCGCTCAGAAGAATGAGCATACTGTTTAATCAAAACAGATCAAAAACAAAAAACAAAAATGTTCCCTTTTATAGAAGGGACAATGTAGAATTAGGTGAAGGATTTCTCGGAAATGCAGGAAAGTGCTTTTTATGAAAAGGGGATTTTGTGGGGAAGGACTCGCAGTTCCCCTGCTCTCTAAGCACCGCTCTCCTACTTTCCAACATAACTAAGCACCGATGACATGAAGTGGGTGTGTAAGTGGGTGTGTATTCCACACCCACTGGCCTTGTTATCCACATACAACACATTGCCAAGTGTTCCCTTCTTTCATTCCCATCAATTCACAAGATGTTGTGAAATTCTACCTGTATTTTCAAATAGTGAAGTGACTCACACATTTTTAAAACTATATTTTCCATTACAGTAAAATTATATTATCATATTTGTCAGTGGCGACAATGAGGCAATACTTATGGGGGTTTTGATGCAGATATCCTTCCAACAGAACTCTGGCATGTTGAGGCAGACCAAGCTTGTTATATTTAGTCAGACAGCAAGTCTACTGCTAATGAATGCTGCTGGCAGGGTGTCTGTGAGCCCTGAGGAGATTACAGTGAACACTGGTAATATGTGTCCTCTGTGAGTGGGAGCAGCACAACAAGCCAGACAGATAGACAGATAGACCTATATAAGAGTGACAGAGGGACAGTTTTGTATTAGACATTTTGGTTAAAAAAAAAAAAAAACAGCAAAACGCTTTAGCTTAGCATTAACTTTATTATCGTCGAAAAAGATTCAGCTACTTTTTGATTAAGTGCTGAAAAAGGAAATTATTTCAAATACAAGAGAAATTTTAAAGAAGAGAAAAAAATCTGTAAAGCTTGACCATGTTGTGAAATTGCATGCCACCTTATAGCTGAACCAAAGCTTCTGTATTGGGACAAGTGGGTGGGGAGCTTTATTATTTGGCACTAAGTTATGCCCATGGGTGTCAGTAGTTTTTGCTAACACAGCTACAGCCAGTGCAGTTAAGAAACTGTGATATCACAGTGTCAAGACTAAGTTTAGATCATGGATTGGCTTCTGCTCCACTGCCTCACATGACACCCAGTTCTGGTGATTATTCCTACAAGCACATGGCAGTCTTCTGAATTGGCTGTAATCTGTCCTGGCCTGTTTGATCTATGTCACTAAACCATGCTGTCCACACTTGACTGTGGCTCTCTCATCATATTCGTCCGACTTCTGCAAGTTCAGTCGTTTTCATGCTGTGTGTTCCTCATTAAAATGTGCATGGTACGCTGTACACATAGCGTAGAAGCGCACACCTAAACTGTGTTTAACCCCTGGGCTTACTTATTTTATCTCAGCTATGTCATTTGTTCTGACATGCAGGCATTGACCTTTAAATCACATCAACTTCTTCTCGGTTTTCCCCAAGATTAATGTGAATCCAGATGGAGGAGTTAAAGCCATTTTTAGATTTCTGTTTAGATAGACAGAGCTACTGCAGACGAATTAATTAATATGTCATTCGAAAGATTACCTGTGAAAGATAAATTTCCATTTTGCATAACTTTCTTCCCCCTATAGTTTCAGGTTCAGTACAGTACAGATAAAATATATCTTGGGACAGAGATGGCAGATACACAGATGACAGAGAAAGATGATGTATGATTCAGCTTTTTGGCACTGACACTTTGTTTCTCTTTCAGGAACTGACTTTCAATGCAACACTCATATAATCCCTGTGAAGAATGAGGAGGGTGTGGTGATGATGTTTATCTTAAATTTTGATTACGTTGTGGATGAGGGAAGTGACAGCTCAACAGAGAAGATAAGCCCCACGTCCCCGACAAAGTCAGATCAAAGTGAGTATTTGATGGTCCATCTTCTCCCTACTATGATATGTGAAAAAAATGTAGCTATGGAGTATAAAAATGGGATTTTGCCTTGCTCTTTCTTTTCTGCTTTTGCCTCTGGAGCTAAATCATAATGTGATGCTGTGTCAAAAATGTATTCCTTGTATCTGTAATCAATTGTCACATTTTCCTCTTTCTTTTTCAAATTAAACCTGTTTACTTTTTGCAAGATGGAAGCATTCCTAAAACAGCTCCGTCTTTTAACAAAAGGCATTTGTGTAAAGGGACGTCTGTAACATCGGTTAAACATTAAGCACTAAAGTGTTTGATTCTGTTCCCTGTCTTCCCAGTGCAACTTCCAAACATGTCACAACTTTCTTATCACTCTCAAAAAGCATTATTTAGTTTGCATTATGCACAACACATTTTCAGCACTGTTAAAAAAGACTGTGTGCATTGAAGGGAGGAAAGAGTGGGCTTACATAACCTTATAGTTGAAATGTTGAATTCTTTAGATCTGTTTCATGTCTTTTGGGAGAGCAGCATATACTGCACTCTTCATTTTTTATTTGGATGTGTGTCGGGAGGTGTAAATGTCAGTGAGACTTTCCTGCTCCTCCTTGATTGGAGGCACTCAGCATCTCTTCTCTGACTGGGGCTCTGCTATCCACTTCACTCAGCATGAATTACTCCCAGGCACTGTCATTCAGCCTGTGCAGCACTGTGTGTATTTAAATGTGTGCATGTATGCATATGTACATGCATGCGCATGTGTGTGTGTTTCTGCGTGTGTGACTGCCTGCGTCTGTTGGTAACATTGTTAACCAGAGCTGATTGCTTGTGACCATGCTTCAGCAAGGGCACCTGTGTGTAGATGGGTAGATTATCATATGATGTGACTTAAGATAAGTAAAAGCCCTGACTGCATGAACGCATCACGCTTAAAGTACGACCTTACAATGTCTTTGCCTATGAGCAGTGCCTAGATAACAGCAGGGAATTAAAATGTAATTCTGTGCTGTGCTTGGTATGACATCAGCAGGATTTTAATGTGAATAATCTTGTATTGAAGCTGTTTGCTATCGAATTACAGTATATTATTTGCAGATATTGTCACTCATATTGACTATTTCCACACTATATAGCTACAGTATGCAGTATCTATTCTCTCCAGATATTGACCACACATCTGTCTGTCTGCATTTAGATCCTAACTAGATAAGAAGATGGGTCTGGAACTCAAATGTCATTATTTCTGAGGTTATCCGGTCTTAAACGTAGAATTAGAAATTAGATAGAAAGAAGCAGAGGAAGGACTTTGACACGTCACTGATTTAAAAAAAGAAAGCCTTTTTTAAGCATTTCATCTCAAATGATCAGGCAGAACATTTCCACATAGCCTGGCCCAACATTTGAGTGTAGCAGGCTCTGAAAAGGCATTTCTGGACATTGGGGGGCTATAAGCCAGCAGGTGTGAACTATGCAATATTGAAGCTGCCTGGAACAGAGTTATCCCTCTTCCCCTGAGTTCCCACCAAGAACACACTATTCAGCAACTTCAGCATGCCCTTATGGCTCGAACCAGAGACAACACTTACAAACAACACATTAAAACACACACGGCACTTAAGAGATTTGCCCGCGTGCATGTGCAATACACAGAGATTTAATTAGAGATTTGTTTTTACAGTCCAATCAATGGCTGAATGCATCACACATGTGCAATATGTAATTAACTTCGATTTAGAAATTCTAGTGTAGAGGTTTCCAAACAGTATGCTTGGATCTGGTTTCACACTGAGCTATTCTAACTGAAAAATATGTCTTTGCCATCAGTGAGCAAACTTCAAAGGTTTAATGGTAAATAATTATAAGAGCTATAGTTAGATATCTGAGAATAAAATAAACGCATGTAGAAATTTGACAGAAAGAGCTGTGTGGCCTGTGTAGGAAACTGATGCTGTCTGCTTGTTTTCACAATCTTATTCCCTGGACTGCTCTACACAGATTAATCAGGAGCTTTGCCCCTTGGGCAGAGAGAGGGCTTTCCACCACAAATGTCCTGTACACCATCAATATCACTGCCAGTGCTGCAGCATCCCTCTACCTGTCTATCTCGTGCTCCATGTCTTACCCTCACTTGTAAAAGCCCTGACATAGTACTTCAATTTGAAGCAACAACACACACACACATTTGAAAGGGCTCAACCTTTTTACACTCAGTTGCAAACTTGTAACAAGAACAAACACATTTTGTAGAAGACCTGTCAACATATCTTCCACACTATTACAAAAAATTAGCCCTAGTGAGGCATTGTCAGTGATAACAGTAATAGGTTATTAGAAGTTCTGTTTTATTCTTGAAGAATTATTTTCATCACTGAAGGTTATGATACAATCAGTTATTAAGGCCACAAACGATATGAGTTGTTAAGATCATCTGACAGTTGTGAGAATCAGACTGATTTAAGATGAATTAAGGTGTAAATTGTTAATTAGGTAAATAGCATGACTTGTGACTTGTTATGAGAATGGAGGCTCTCTTTCCACCTGGCGTTTCATGGCTGAAAATCAACCTTGCAACATCTGGCCGCCGCCCCGGTGTCCCAGTTCTCGTCTCTGAGCACCACGACACAAACGTGCTCCATAACCCATAATCTTTTGTTTATGACAGTTAAGACTACACAGATATGTCGTATAGCCTATGTTATATAACATCATCTACTGCTGGATTTTTTTTTTTTTTTTCACCGGCTTTGTTGTAAACAAATGCACATGGCCGAGAGGAGGGTTAGAAAAACAGCGGAAAAGCGACCAGACTTGCATAGTTCCCCTTGAAAGCTTTTGTGAATGTAGCACCAAGCCCCAATCTAGTTAAAAACTGCAGAGAAACAACTAAACAAAAGATGTCGAACAGATTTAATAACGTCGTCACTCTAGACATGATCGAAGTAGATACAAGAAGCTAAGAACAAGCTATAATAAACATTGTGTTTCAAACACAGCAACATGGGCAGACACCCGTCCACCCTGATGACCACAAACACACAGCAATAATGATATTCAAGTAGTGAACCAGCCCAGTATCAGAAGGCAGCTGAGCAGGTCAGGTCTCATCACAGTCAATAATCGTAAATGAACTCCTTTGGGGATGGGTTTAAAGAGGAGGAAGCCAAACTCAATTTGTTCAACTGGGACAACTATTCCTAAGCAACAGGAAGTGAGTTTTGGCAGCACTCTACAACTCACAATCACGGATCTAATATAGGTAATACATCCATGCTCACAATGCCCGTGCAATCCTTTTTTGACTGTGCATTTTATGTTATTGGTAGCCTATTAGTAGGTTTTGCAATTGCTACATCAGCAGTTGTTTATAGACAAAACCTCATTTCTCAGAGTTATTTCCAGTTGTGGGAATCAACACCATGTTAACTCTTGTCTCCAACTTTTTTTCTCATAGAAAGCACTTCTTGTCCAGTTATAACCTCTTGTCTGAAAAACACAACAACGGCTAAAGCTCTTGTCTAGCAACCACCTCCTTCTGTCATAAACTACATTCCACAGCAAAGAAAACCAGACCTTAACGTTACCCACTCGTATGTGATGTCAAAGAACCAACAAACAAGCTTTGGATGATTTTTAAATCATAAAGCATTTTGAACTAGGATATGAGAACCCACACAGGCAAAAACTACAGACCTCACTTGCACATACAAACTCTATTACCAAGCACTTGTACCCATACTATCACACTTACAGTTACACATGTGCTTGAGTTATCACAAGGCACACCAGCCACCTGTGACCATAATAGGAGAACAGACCTCCACCTGTGTCCATTTAATCATCATGCTATTCAGGACTTCTAATTAGGCTACTAGCCTACAGCTGAGCAGGTAGCAATTTTTGCTCGGCCCACAGGAATTTCAACAGATTGCAATGTTGTTGTGACATCAGCGTAGAGAGTTTCTATTCAAATTCCGGGTATGTCTTACCTTTGCCATGCAGTTCTGCTTGCTAGCTGGTGATGCTTTTGGTCTGTTGTCCTGTTAGCCTGATGGCAGGGTAGCCTATTAGCCGTGGGCGAAGCTTATTCCAGGTGTAACTTGGTCGGCATCGCGTAAACCGGGAACACATGTTCAAAAATACCCGTGTTCGTGTGGACAAGGCTTGATTCCCATTGGAATCAATAAAGACGGTTTAGCTTCCGGGGAAATCGCTGCTTATCCTGGCAGCACCATGGGCAGCACGCAGAAGAGTCGGTGTTGACGGAAGCTACGTCATCAGGTGATTTGGAGCGCGCGCTTTTACAGTCTATGAGCGCGCGCCATCGAGCTGCGTGAACCAACTCCGGAAAACTACGTGAGAAAGCAAAGCGGAAAGGGCAGGAGAAGTTGTGAAACAGAATGAGACAAAGCTGACGAGAGGAGTGAGAAAAGAGGAAAATAGAAAGAGTGAAGATTAAAAAAAAAAAAAAACCGTGACGTGTTAGGAGGAGAGGAAACAGAGGGCAGAAACAGGAGGTTGGATTTGGATTTGAGAGGTGAGGAAGACAAAATCAAAAGAGTGAGACAGTGAGAAAAAAGTGAAGACATTGGGAGAACAGGTAAAAAGACAGGAGATGGATGTGTCAAGATAAGTAAGATGAGCAAATGAAGCAATTGGAGCTAATATAAGATAACAAGTTATATTATGTAGGCTGAATTTATTTTACATCTTCAGGTTATGATCAGGAACATTTAAACTCTTTTTTTTTAATGTTTCCCCCCTCTTTGATTGGACAGCATTTGCAGAAGGAGTAGATGCCTTTCCTTGAAAATTCATGAATTTCTTCTGTTGGTCTCATATTCAGTAGGCCTAGTGATGACGTTTACTCAGCCATGATGTTGATGACTCAGTTATAGCTATAGCCTACAGATCATCATGGTCGGTATTTAAATGGAGACTGAAATGTAAGTTATCTGTGAGCTCTACTCCAGCATAATGCAACATACTGTAGGTTTAAGATTCTCTACATATGTTAGGCTTTATCAGGTGTAAGATCAGACCATATTGGTCATTGTCAAAATTTGTTTTAGTTTCAGAATGATGGAGACAGATGTAGAACAATTAGCCTATACTGTAGATACAAAATCTTCTTTTTTATCCTGGGCATCTTTCATCTTTTCCCCAATTGATGTACAAATGGCTAAATAATTTAGGTTAAGAATACTTTTGATGTGTGACTCCACCTCAGCTAGTGACGTACGACAAGTCAGATGGTGCAGGACACTGCTCCAAACCACAGCGGTGACGACAAGCATGAGTAGCCTACAGCAAATAGACATACTCAGCCTCACTGCCGACCACTTGACCTGCACCTGTGTCTTTACTCCTGCTTTATTGTTTATTCATGGTTGGTGTGCCTACCCTGTGGTAGCAACTCCCCAAGCAACATACTCATGCACACAAACACTATGTGCATTCATAATGCTGCATGTGCATGTAAATTATGCATGTATTTGCCTGAAAATATGCATGTTTGTGAAATACAAAGTAGGCTATATGTGCAGTATGTGATGTAGTAGTGGCTTCTCATAGAAGTGACGCGTGTTTAAGAATATTGGATTTGTTATGCGTGGATATCAGGTTATTTCAAACATTTCTTATAGGGTTTATATGAGCTACACTTTTTCAAGGACATCCTCAGTTCAGATGCCACAGACACCCTGTAGAGAAGAAATGCGATGGTTGTTCATATCTCTTGCCAGCTCAGGATGTCATTAGGTCCCTCTCCAGGAAACTTGTTGAGTGTCATTGCTCTATTGTAAGCTGCTATAGTTGTAACATCAGCACATTTGGCCAGGGGATGGAAACAGATGGCTATGATGTTATGTAAGGAGGGTGCTGAGGGATGGGTGCCTCAGGAGTGAGGCAGGGTTCACTTTCACCCTCTTTCTTTATTGTTAATGAACCAAAACCTTCGCTCTGTCATAAGAGGTCATTGGCATTGCTGCCATTGGTACTGTATTGTATGTATATACACTGTTGCCCATAAAATTGGAATACATTTGTTTTCTGACACATTCCTCTTTTTTTCCTACAGTATCAGTAGGTGCAATGATTGCATACTGAGTCCCAGTTACCAGTTTTGAGAAGATATACACTTTATCTATCTAGAATAAATCACATTGTCACAATCATTTTGTGTTATATTATATTTTATTCCAACTTTATTACAACAGTGTATATTGAGATATACCTGTGTGCATTTTTCAAAGCCAAAACCAAGGATTCATATAATTTCTGCTTAATTTTTTAGGGAGGAGTAGATTCTTTCGCTTTCGCCAGGCCGCTTTGAGCCTTATGAATACCAACAAGCAATCTCTTCCACAAGAGGACCCAGATGCTGTGATGGTGGATTCACCCAAAGCGAATGAAGACTCAGTTGCCCTACAGAGCTTCCCCTCACCCACCAAGAGCATCTGCAGTCCCATTGAGGCAAATGACACACATGCCCTCATAGGCTCAAGTCACCATTCTTCCCAAGCAAGCGTCGGTCTTGAACCAGTCGACCATTCATCCCCTAAACTCCCCTGGGAGAAACTATACCAGACGGAGCCACACCAGTCCTCTACCTCCCTTTCAAACACCTTCCCCAGAGGCAGCATCAGCAGCATGAGGCGAGCCTCTTCAGTTCATGAGATGGAGGCCTATAGCTGCAACTCCAAAAGCATATTCAGGGATCGGCATACAAGTGAAGGTGAGTACAACAGTATGCAAGTAAAACCTCCATGATAGGACAGGCCGGTCACATTATACCTCAGGTTGCACTGCAATACAACACTGGGGTCAATAAGAAAATGTTGAAAATTAATGTTTAAGAAATGCCATTTATGTTTTAGTTTGCATTGCTATTACTTTTGTTCTTATAATGATTTCCTATATGTGTATAGGTTGATTAAAAATGCTTATCCTTTACTCTCTCTGTCGACACAATGCTGCCTTTAGGCAATGGTAGCTATGCCAGAGGTAATCATGTATTTCCACATGATTTCATTGCTCTGTGCTGTTTTGGAGCATGACTTTCAAGCAAGGCAATCAAGCATAAATGCTCTTCACATATCCACTTTTGTTGGATAGTATGAATGGGCTTACTGCTCTTAATTATACGAAATGATTGTATGCTCAGACCAATGTAGTAATTTTGTCTGATCAACAATCCATAAAATCATATAATGTAATCACATAAACCTCATATCTGCTCTCATCATATGCTAACCAAACCATTGCTTTTAACTGAACCTGCATGAACACATGCTTGTATTATATGATATCGCTGTAGCTCTCTTGGCTGGATAATGTTCCAAGCTAAGCTAACGATTAAGCATACAGGATCTGTGGGAAAATCCCCAGCAGTTGTATAAAACAAACTGGACGTTAGGTTACAGAAAAATGTATGTCACTCAAATGAACTCACCAGTCCACCATGCTGTTAACCTTTTACATGTGCATGCATCCACTGATTCTATAATACATTGGTGCTGTGGTAATGTGACAGGCATATGCTGCAGCTTTCACAGTTGGCTACATTCATATACGTAAACTTTGAGTTATAACATGATTTTGCTACCTCGCTATCTACAATGGGAATGGGGTTTAAAATCTAGGAATATATACATTCGTGCTTTCAAAACTGCAACTTGATTGACATCTTGTTAATGCCTAATCTCTGCTAACCACAACATTACAAACTGACTTGTCATTTCCTGAAATACCAGGTAGTGACAACTTGTGTTGTGCTGTATTATAACACTGTATATTGATAAATTGTATACATTAGATCTAATTAAGATACACTGTCTTTACCAAGGTACTAATGTGACTGTTGTTTGTTCTCAACCACCAGGCCCTTTTAATCACGTGAAGTCCAGCTTGCTTGGCTCTACCTCTGATTCTAACATCAACAGGTATAGCACCATCAACAAGATCCCCCTGATTGCACTCAACTTCTCTGAGGGGACTGACAAAAAGACTCATTCTCCGCCAACATCTGAGAAAGCCATTATAGCACCAAAGGTCAAAGACAGAACTCACAATGTCACCGAAAAAGTCACACAGGTGAGTTGGGGTGTTCTGCTTTGTTTGATATTGCCTTGTGTACTATGACATCTGCTGGGGGTCATTTTGAAATTACATGCTTACATGGGTGGACACAAAGGCACGTTTTTCAGCCACCATCACAATACCAAGGGTTCCAGTTACCGAAAGTCCTTGCGTCGGCATTGCAAAGAGCACTATTGGCGGCGTTTGTGGGCGGGAAGCTGGCAAAAGGATAATGTCCTTGTCACTGCTCTAATGAATCCTAATGTAGTCACTGACCGGGGTGCCTCCGAGGAAGAATGGCGGATAGCGTGATACACTGAAACACAGCACACGTTACACCCTGCCAGTGAACTTTCCTGCTGGCAGGTTAAAAAAGCAGCTGGTGATCTCGTGTGTCACGTAGGTAACGCATGGCTGTCTGCTGTCTACCCATGTTGACATCGGAGCGGTGACATTAAAGACAAGACAAGGGGGTAATTGGGCATTCTTAATTGAAGAGAAAGTGGAGATAATGTTGAAGAATATTTATCAATGTCATGCCCGTTAATGTCAGATATGGGATGTAAAAATACAATGTGTCAAAACAAAGCGTGGCTTTTTTAACACCACAGCAGCCTGCAGGGATTCAGTTTCTTGCTCAAGGACTTTGCAGCAGGACCAACACTTCCTGCTGTGTGGCTGCAACCAGGGCTATCCAGTGGCACAACTCCCTTCTGACTAGACTAGCAGCACAGCTGATACCAATATGTCAAGGACACATAGGACTCCAGATCATCAACACAGTCTCAATAAACTATAATAACATATATGTACAGTATATATATGTGAATAAATGCCAAAAAATGGATATGCTTGTGTTTTTGGGTTATCTTTAGTCTTTCTGACAAATAAGAAAAAATATACGCATATGCACAGCACATGTGAAGAGTGTGTGTCGGTCACACCACTACACAAAAAAAAACATTGCTGTCAGTAACCCCAGGGCATTGATAGTCACAAGCAAGAACAAGAGAGGCCCAGAAACCTTATATTTAAACGTTTTTCAACACAGCTTTCTCATTCATAAATAAAGACAAACCATCATCATGATTAAATGCCCTCTCTCCCCACTGACTTTAGTTTGGAGTTTTGAGACACCGCTGAGATGTGAACACTGCATCTACTTCCTGACTAGCATGAGGAAATATATAATTCATGTGTTGAAGATAGGAGGATGTGCTGAAATGAATAGAAAGACCCGTCGCCCTCGTCCTCACTCCTGCACTATTTTCTGCCATAAGTAGAGGCTCTCTCTTTTTCTGCCCCTGCTTATTAAGCTCAAAAACAGGGGACAGCTTGGCCTTCCTGGGAACGCTGAATAATTCACCATTCAGTCCAGTTCATATGCTGAAATTAAAACAAATGTTTGCTTACTAAAATATATGAATAAAATATCTGAGTGCAAATCTATACCGCTTTTCTCCATCTGTACAGTAAAGTGATTACAGTTTTTTTTTCCAAGAGTACACAGTGTACCTCTTGCAAATGTAGAACAAGTCAGTGGCAGTCACATTATTCATGACGACATGTCATAGGCAATCTGCTTGTCATACTGGGGTGGATGCCTTTACCTAATACGGTTTGACTGCAGAGCCCTTATGCGAGGGTGCCACAATTGCTGCGTGTCCGTGAGCTGGGTGAATTTCCTGGTGTGGAGTAAAGCTGTCTATGACATAAGTGTCAAGGATCCACAAACAGATGCTCAAAGTACAGTGGCGTAATCAGGTGGTTCCCCTCACTGCTATGACCCCTCTCTTACCCGCTCCTCCAGGTCCTGTCGCTCGGAGCTGATGTGCTGCCAGAGTACAAACTCCAGACAGCCCGCATCGACAAGTTCACCATCCTCCACTACAGCCCCTTCAAAGCCGTGTGGGACTGGCTTATCCTGCTGTTGGTCATCTACACAGCAATCCTCACCCCTTACTCCGCTGCTTTTCTTCTCAATGACCAGGAGGAGCAGAAGAGGCGGGAATGCGGATACTCCTGCAGTCCTCTAAATGTAGTGGATTTAATGGTGGACATTATGTTCATCATTGACATCCTGATAAACTTCAGGACCACTTACGTGAACCTGAACGAGGAGGTGGTCAGCCATCCAGCTAAGATAGCAATCCACTACTTTAAAGGCTGGTTCCTTATAGACATGGTGGCAGCAATTCCCTTTGACCTCCTTATCTTCGGCTCAGGATCCGATGAGGTATGTTCTTCTCTCTAATGTAAAGCTTTTTTTCCCACCTGCTTTTTCTCCCATAGAGCTTTACTGCGCATCACCCAGCCATATATGCACTGTCCTGTTCTGTTCTGTAGCTCTGATTCATTTACTAACTCCACACTTGTGCCCCGGGGGCCACTACTTAGAGCCTGAATCGTCATGTCTCGGCTCTGAAAGGATTACTTTAAATTGCATGTTTTTTTGTTGTTGTTGTTTTTTTTTTTGTTTTTTTTTCTGAATGGCCCTCATTCTAGAATACATTACCACGGATTAATGGCTTACCAAATGGCAATCAATGATGCATTTATGTGAGGAGCAGGCCAACAGGGCTGTGTGCACAGCTTACATGCAGATGTGAGATGGCCATTGGTAGGCTGGCTGCCAGGCCTCCTGGCTTGTTTGTTGGTAGGATATGTCCCCCTCAGGATCTGGATCCACTTCAGTGCTTTATCGTGCTTTGTAGGCACTCCATTACACCAGAAAAGCTCCTGATTATAAACCATAATCATCTTTTCCACCACTGCTGCTGCCGCTGCTGCTGTTACTACTGCTGAGTCAGTTCAGTGAGTGACAACAAATCAACAAGGAAATGGACGTTTGTGTCTCTCACAGTAGAATCAGTAACAAACAACAAATAAGTCCTGAAAAATCTATACATTGAGTTACAAATAAAAATAAGCACAATATGTATTTAACTTGATTTTCACTTGAAAAATTATCTTTAGTTGAAAACATTACCATCCACTCTGTACATAGATTGACCCATTCTGTAAAGATATGAAGATACATTACTTCTAAATATAACTCTCTGGCAGCTTGGCATTTATGTATTTCAGACCGAGCACGCAAAATCCTGCTCAACCGCAGCCTCATTCAGAAAATAAAAGCAACCGAGGCAGCGGCAGATGGTTTCCACAAGGCTCATTTAATTTAGCAGCTTAATAAGATGGCTTTAACCTACAAGCGCTTAAGTAAACCTTTTGATTAGAGCGGGGAATATATTTGAAATCATTTTCAATCAATGTCTGGTTGCTTTCAAAAACAACTTTGTTTAGTTAGGAGATTGAACACACTTTGAGTGTTATTAGGAAAAAAAAGATTGGCATCAAACAGTGTTTTGTTAAAAATAATAATTATAGTATTAAAAAAAGATTTATTTCAAGCCGTTTCATTGTGAATACGGTGGAAAAGAAGTTGAGTGCTTTGTCCCCACTTGAACCCCTAACTGATGTTCCCATTAGAGAGGGAGAGAGAGAGCGGAGGGGGCTTGTGGAGCTGTGCAGTTACGTTGTGTAATTACTTGTGCAGGTACATTTAAGTCTGAATTTAACTTTAATCAGGTTGCAGTGTGCTTGTAACATTAACCAATGTGAAAAAATATCAGTAAATAAACACAGTGTGGAAGATAAAAAAGAAACACAGACTTATTAACAGGGCGAGTCTCTCTCATCTGGAGATATTAACTTTATTTTTGAAGGCCTTTTATGTCTGGGAGAAAAGGGACTATGCTAATGGGAGTGGTGGTTAGTGATGTCTTGATGACACAAAATCAGCTACAAACTCCCAGGGACCCACTCTGTGAGTGTTACTGCCTGTTCAATGAGGATTCACCTGTGGGCTCCTGCTTTCTTCACTTCTGTGTTAATTAGCAATTAGATAAAGTGCTGTGGGGATAATATCTTTTTTCCTTTTTTTTCCGTCTGTTCAGGAAACTCATTACTTTAGTTTGTCAGGTGGCTCTTTGATTTATCACAGCTTTGATTTGTTGTTAACATGTCAGAGGCGGCAGTAGAAGTGCAACAAATAAGCTTGTTTCCTGATGAGAGGAACGCAAAACAGATTAGTGTTGAATGAATGAATGATTACAGGTTGTTGTGTTGTAACGCTGATATATTTCATTTCATTTCATTTTGATTTATTCCATTCATGGTTTACATACTTCACACGGTTACACACATTTACATAATGTACACTAAGTCACCATATTAACATGAAAACCACAAGTGTTTTTTTCTAATAAAATGCTGTACATTTTCTTTAGACTACCACTCTGATTGGCCTGTTGAAGACAGCCAGACTCCTCCGATTGGTGCGTGTAGCCAGGAAGCTGGACCGCTACTCTGAGTACGGAGCTGCAGTCCTCATGTTACTCATGTGCATCTTCGCCCTCATTGCCCACTGGCTAGCCTGCATATGGTACGCCATTGGCAATGTGGAGAAGCCCTACTTAGAGCACAAGATTGGCTGGTTGGACAATCTGGGCGTGTCCATAGGAAAGAGATACAACTACAGTGACCCTAGCTCTGGTCCGTCTATCAAGGACAAGTACGTCACTGCCCTTTACTTCACTTTCAGCAGTCTGACCAGTGTGGGCTTTGGAAATGTTTCCCCAAACACCAACTCCGAGAAGATTTTCTCCATCTGTGTCATGCTGATTGGCTGTGAGTATGTTATGCTTTTTTTTCTAGCAGAACTTAAATTTCTGCTTTTTGGCTTAGCACATAGAACAGTTTAAGGCCTTAATGTCTTTAATGAGATCCTAGACACCAGATTGTCTGTGTTTATAGCAGCATTTGTTCACATTCATTCTGCTTAACAACATGTCTGTGTGAGTGAAAGCAATAAAAATGCAAAGCAGCCGGTAGATTGTAGCGCTCCTCATTTAGTGACCACTGTCTGTGTTTCAGCCCTAATGTATGCCAGCATTTTTGGAAATGTCTCCGCCATCATCCAGAGGCTGTACTCCGGGACGGCCCGTTATCATGCTCAAATGCTGCGGGTCAAGGAGTTTATTCGCTTTCACCAGATTCCCAACCCACTGAGGCAAAGGCTGGAGGAGTATTTCCAGCACTCATGGACCTACACCAACGGCATTGACATGAACACGGTAAATAAAAAACAATCAACTCATCCTTATTCCAGTGTACCTAGAAATCTTACCAACCCAAATTTAACTCAAGTTATTGAATAATAATTTGTCACTGTTTTGAAACACTCTAAAAACAGCTTTTTCTCCCCTGTATGCTTTTCACCTGGATTAACATCTCATCATTGGTAAGAGCAGGAGGTACATATTTTTATTTCTTGTCATTTTCATGGGAGCATTAAAATAAAAACCTTCATCATTCTAGAAACATTAGGAAATCCACCAGTTATGCATGATTGTTGTTCTTGCATAATGTAATTTAATCGAATAGAAAAGAAATAACAGAGTATCTATATAACTATATGTGTGTATTGCAAAAAAATTATACTAATATTAGGCTACTGTTGAAGTTTCATTAGCTATAATTTTGTCAGAAATATTCATAGTAAACTTATTGTTGTTTCAGCATTAGTAGGTAAAAAATATGTGGCAGAAATTATAGATTAGATTATGGATATAGATTTTAAAATGCTCGTAAAAATGCAGGTTTTACCTGAGGTTTTTTAAATGTTCATTTATCTCCTCAGTTACACATCAGTCCAAGAAACAATAACCTATAGAATCACTGGAATTACTCTCCATGAATTACCTCATCTTCAACTGCTGTGATTTTTTAAAATTGAAAATATGTCTGTTTTCAGGCATGGATGATGATACCCACTCTGTAGAAAATAATTAAATCTATATTGTGCAGTAGGTCAACGGATTGACTCGTACAGAGTGACCATTTGCTGCATGTCAATACCCCAGTCTCTCATAACTCATTAAAGGCACAAAAAAACAATAACATCAACAATAATTGCATTGCTAATTATAATAACAGTATAGATTTCTGTAGTCGCCATGTATTTACCTTATGGTATAGATGCCCCTGTCATATATAGTATGATATATTATATAAGGGATAAAGCATTAAATTTTGATTTAATAAATGCGTTACTGGTCAGACAGGGTAAGTCTGCTTTTCTGTTGCTGCTAATAATAGTAACATTAATGATGCAGGCTGTCAGTTCTTTCCTTTAAGGTGAATGCATGCATCAAAAGTCTGGATTTAATCCCTTGGCTCTGACAAATGACTGGATTTAGAGTTTTAAAAAAGGTGGCTTCATTCTCTCTCGCATCACACAATAAACTTCCTCCTCACTCGAATATTATGCGCTACCAGTTCAGAAAAAAACACGTTAAGCCAAAACTGAGCAGGCATTGTGCTGTGTGTTTAGCTCAGGGGGCGGTTAAATAAATCCATGTGGCAGTTATTTTTACATAGTACGTTTCTATCAGCAATTGTTCCATCTCGATCATTTATATGACTGTATCTTAATTAAGAAAGTTAACACTGTCTGCATTGTTTTCTTTAATATGTACTATAAATGTATTTGGCTGTGTTTAACGGGTCTATGACTCTGTGACGTGTTGTTTGTTTTCATACCATATCCTCATCCTTGTGTTGTTGTCAAGCTAAATTACAGCTTCTTTTAGTAAAAGTATGTAAAAGTACATTCATGTTAACACCTTTGCCGCTCACAGTGTCCACTGGATCGCAGAGCAATTGCCTTAAATGCATCTCTCTGAGGATATCAAACCAAAAATTTTGGTGCATTGCACTCACAGGTTTTCTCTGCATCGTAGGTGTTAAAAGGTTTCCCTGAGTGCCTGCAGGCAGACATCTGCCTTCACCTCAACAGGAGTCTTCTTCACAGCTGCAAAGCGTTCGAGGGAGCCACCAAAGGCTGCTTGAGGGCCTTGGCCATGCGTTTCAAATCCTCTCACGCCCCTCCTGGAGACACCCTGGTCCACAGCGGTGATGTGCTCACTGCTCTCTTCTTTCTGTCCCGCGGCTCTATTGAGATCCTGAAAGATGACATTGTTGTAGCCATCCTGGGTAAATACTGCAATGTTGTTACATCCACTTACAAATTCCTTAGCTGACTGTGCATATTGCCAGTAATAAATAAGAAGATGTATATCCTTTATAAGAGCTTAAAGAGGAACTGTGCAAGATTTGCACCTTAATTAAACAGCTTCGGAGTAATTATGGGTTAGGGTTAGGGTGTGGGTCACGGGGAGAATGGAGGCCCTCCGCCTTCCACCTCGGGTCTCTTGGCTGAAAACCAACCTGGTGAGATCAGCGCCTCGGACCCTCTATCCCAGATCTCGTCTCGCGAGAAACATGGACTGCTTTATGGTAGGGGTTGCACAGACTAGTCGACTAGTTGATTAGTCGTCTTTACTCCACAACGACGTTTTGAGCATGGCATCGACTAGTCGCTGATCACGTGATTTTGGCAGTACAAGAGGAGGGCTGTGACTAGTCGACGTCGACTCGATTTTCATAACTTTATAGTCGATTTTAAAAAATCTGAAGTCATGCAACCCCTACTTTACGGCCTACGACACAAACACGTTCAGTAATCCGTAATCTCTTGTTAACGTTATCCACCTCGGTAGACATGGCTCCACGGATTGCCTTCTTGCCACATTCATTGAAAACAAATGCACAATGTGGGGAGGGGAGGAAGGAGGGTTATCATGAGTTTTTATAACATGTGCACTGTAGGAGGAGCTCCATAGAGGAAAAAAACATAGAAAAAGGACCGGACTTGCATAGTTCCTCTTTAAATTGTTACCTGGAGAGTAGTCTGAATACTAAGATGGATTCTTTTAGTTTCACCTTTAGTTTGGTCTGCGAACCTCCACCATCCACTTAGAGGTGTGAACAACTGTAAAAGTCACCTCCCTGTTGGATAGAAGATCTCTCTGCTGATTGTGTGTTGAATGTCAGCCTCAAACCTAGTGAGACAAAGTAAAAACCCTTATTCCACGTCTGATCTTGGAAAAGAAAGGGGTGGCTCAAAGGCATCAAAGTATCATGATTGTAATGTAGATTTGGCAAGTCTTCATTAGTAAATCTTTCAGCTTTTTGCTTTATATAATCAACCAGGACGCTCTTAGGAAAAGGTCACATTCATTCCACATATATGAAGTGAAGGCACCTGGTTATGTTGGGCACATGGTGGATTTAATATGTGCAAGAAAATGTACACAATATGTTTTACATGATGTCAGAAAATTGTTATAAAACATAAAATGAGCCTTTAGTGCAGATGTGGGATTCCACCACTGGTCTTTTGTGAGGGGTATTAAATATGTAGTTTGTTCTGAGTGATTGAAGTATTTAAATTATTGATGGAGTTAACCACCCACTCTGCTCAGGATGCTTGATATTTGCAAATATGTGGAGAGTCAGTGCCTTCATACGCTCCAGATAAGACAGACACTGACTGGATCTTTCCCAATGGACACAAACTGTTTTAACACAATAACACTTACAAAGAGGCTCAGCGTGACTTGTGTGCACATCAAAGTGTGAACTGTTAAAATAAGAGTTGTACTGTTACGTGAATAATTTTCAAGTAATTACAGCAGCTAAACCACATCATGTTCACACACTTTGACAAGAATAGCAAGGTGTGCCTGCTGCCCACCCACCCCCCACTTATGTCCTTTGGGCAATAGCGCTCATGTGACAGGTTTGAGACTGTGACATTTCTATTAAGTGGCTCCATGAAAGGTTGTTTGGCAATTTCAAAGACCACAGTGAAATAGCTGCCACTTTTTTTGACAGCACGGGAGAAATTAGTTAAAGCTGCAAAAGAGGAATTATAAAACATGGCAGTAAGAGACAGCTCCGACTAAAACAACTGCTTTCTCTAAAATTGATATAATATTTTGCCTTAGCAGTATAATGATACTGAATAGCAAATAGTCACGGCTCTTATTAGAATAATGAGTATTTATCCTTTTCTTCACGGGTAAACCACAACCAGGTGCTACAGGCCAAGCCTGGATTAAACCTGCCATTATTCATGAGATGAATGCTCTCCAAAGCTGCACCTGACAGAATGGGGTTTAAGCTTAGCAAAAGCTGCTGCATCACACAAAAAATTAACAAACACACCAGAAAAGTCACGGATCTCATAGATGGATCAGCCCATTTGTATTTGATACTAATGTAATGCTTCATCAGCAGAATTTTTGTCCAATTTGTTTGTGAAAATGTGTATATTGCTAAGCCTGTAAATTCTCCAGCCTGTAACGAGTTACTGTAGTGGTCATCCAGCATTTTTCTCTTGTAATGATATGGGGTCCAATGGGGCTAATAGCATTGTTCCACAGGTGAGGGATTAGTCTCTTGCGCTGCCATCCAGGCTAATGACTATCTAAACCTTGTGGTGAGAGCTGTGTGTGCGGGAGGGCTCCAGCACTCAGTGTGAGGCTGTCCTCTGTGGTGGAGAGGTGTCCGATGCATGCTGTGAGAGGCACACCAGCCGCCAGCATATAATATCTCTCTCGCCCGAACCCCTGCTTACAGTGTTGGCATTTAGTGAACCAACAAAGGGATTTTTCATGATGGCCTTTAAACTGGACCTCTAGTCCTTTGCACAATGGGAGCTCATTGGCGCAAAGAAGAGTCCATTTCAATATACAGATTTCATGACTCACTGAAGAGTCATTATGCGATGGCCATTATCGATACCAGTTATTTCCTTTGAAGTGCACAATATGTAAAGCGCGTCAGTCAAAATCAAACCCTCCTTTCGCTCACACATCAAAGTCGGTGCGAGTTAGCATTTATTCCTCAGCATTAATAATGGATCAAAGATAGAAAGACAACTGATGCGTGGGTCCTTGGGAGAACATCTACACAGAGAGGAGAGTCTGTTTGATTTTCATTATCCACAAAAACAAACACGTCTGCTGCCCTTTAGTGAGAGCCTGAGGAATATCCAGATAAATCCCCATAGAAAACACAATTTCTTCTCTACAATATACATGAATAAATGTAGAAGTCACTGCAGGTAAAAGTGACATTTTTCTGTATTCCCAGTGAAGCTTTTGAGAAGACTTATTTTCTGTGTGTGTGCGCGTGTGTGTCACTACCAGGAAAAAATGACATCTTTGGAGAGATGATCCATCTATGTTCCAAGCCTGGAAAATCCAACGCTGATGTGCGAGCTCTGAGCTACTGTGACCTGAGCATCATTCTGAGGGAAGATCTGCTGGAGGTGTTGGACATGTACCCAGAGTTTGCTGACTGCTTCTTCAACAACCTGGAGCTGACCTTCAACCTCAGAGATGAGTCTCCCAAGGTAGAGATAAGACTTAACAAGCATTCACATTGTCATGACCACGGGCATTTAGTATATCATTACTTCAAATTATAATAGATTTATATTTTAGCGGTTTGGGATTAGTAGAATTTACCATTTCCTGTTTTAACCAATGGGTTTAAACTTTCACATTTTTACAGGCCGGTAGTACCCATGAAGATGATTCAGACGGTGAGGCCCCTAAGAGCATTAAAAGAAGAATTTCCTTCACCACCGATCTGTCGAAAGGTAAGTTTAGGTCCAGTATAACCTCGCTCAGGATTGAGGGTTGTAAATTGTCCGGTATTTATTGTTGTTCACAGTGCGGTGCTGGCTGAGAACACCTGTTCTCTGAGGAATAGAGCACTGTGTTATTCCACTAACCTCTGTTGATTGCCACTCTTCAGGGGAAAATAAGGAAGTGGCTAAAGAGAGAGACCTGGGGGGAGAAAGGGAGTCCAACTCGTGCCTAAAGAGATGTTCAGGAGTGCTGGGTCCCTCTTCACCCACTGCCCCAGCTCTGGACTCAGATCTTATTGTCAGAGACAGCTTGGAGAGAAATCCATCTTTTGAGGGTAATATATCTTGTTATACTAATGAACTGTACTTGTTTTCTTAGAATTATTTCTACTGGGAGGCCTATTTGTAGGTTCAAGCAAATGAATGGAGGGTTTTTTATCCTCTGTATTAACAAATCCAAGGTAAATGGTAGACTTAACATAACAACGTGATCAACCAGGCATGGGTGCTTGCATATAGCTGATTAGTCAGCATGGTTAATTCATTAGGAGGGACGAGGAGCATGGTGCAGGGGTAGTAGCCTGCCTGATTAGGAAGGATAAACGGAAAATGCAATGGTTGACCTGAATCCCAACAATAGTTTCATATAATCAGGAACCAGTTATTGTACACACACAACAAAAGATGAACACCACAAGCTTGACAAAAGCAGCTTTTATTGCACGGTCATTGCCATTGATATTATCTACATTTTTTTTTTTCATGTTTTGGCTTCCACACCTGTGTACATATCAACAACAGCCAAGCCACTAACCTGCATTTCTACAATAGAGACGCAACAATGGCCCTGGTAAACATAAACGAATGATGTGACTCAACTCTAAGAGGATACAGAATGACTTGATAAAGCAGGATGCTGCACATTGGCTTGCAGCCTTAGTCTAATCAGTAAAAAAGTTAGTGAATTTTATAAATGATAGTGTTAATTACAATGTTATGTCATATTTTTTCCTGCCTCTCTTAGCTAACACATGCACTACTATGACTAAAAACATTGTCTAGCTATCAGATACTCAGCTAATACGTCTAGTAGACAGTTGGAGATGTGGAGAAAAAAAACTGCTGAGTGACACACTGGAGCTGTTGTTAATCACTGCTGCTGAAAATAAGGCCACATGAGAGGAAAAGTAAGTGCCATCCATAGTGAACATGCAGCACAGAACAGCTGACACTGATGCTCATATCTATACAGCCCATCATGGTAGTACAAAGCCTCGTGCACAGACTGCTGCACCAGATAGTGTAATCACAGGACTAGACATCTATGTTTTCAGAATCACAAGAGGAGCTAAACCCATATCACCGGGCAACAAGCTGAACACTACCAGGTGCCCAGCAGAGATAACAGCACGGCTGGTTTGCTACTGGAAAACATGGCTTTAACAACCCTCCCAGTACAAGGGCTTGATAAATTACAATAAAGAACCTACACACAGCTCTCCTGCGGAGATTAATTACATTCTATTTTAGTGGATTTTTTTTTCCTTTATTTTAGTGATGACGTTGTTCTGACCCACATGTGAGGATGTAAAGCATGCGTGTTGGTTTGGCTCTCCAGATCTGTGCTGTGATAAATGGGCCTGTAAGAAGCCTACGGACTACCTGAATGAGTCAGCACACTTCCAGGACCTGAGAGAAGACGATAATTCTGCCAGTGAAATCACGTATGGAGAGGTGGAACAGCGCTTAGGTCAGCTACAAGAGCACCTGAACAGGTATATATTTGTAGAGTCAGCAGATGGACTGTTAACCCTAATCCAGTTGTCAACGACTATGAATTACCCCCAGAACGTGGACGTAAAGTGATGATTTTTTTCTTTTTTTATGCCTTTATGTTCTAAGACTCAGCAGTTTCTTTGTGACATCATCATCATATAACACATACAGCTCATATGAGACACTTGTACTGGTTCAAATGAAAGCATCCGAGGTACATACATGGGTATATTGGTTAATACAAAGTGAACCACCTAAGCAGACTTATCAGGAGAAATAATGGTGACAGAGAACACTGCTTACACACAAATGTGATCAGTAATAACAATTCAGTAACATGCTTTAAATCTCTTACACAGGGACAGTTTTACTTTGAACATGATGAAGTATTATTATAGAAGTGTAAAGGTAAAGGATCTGAATGCTTCTTCCACCACTGATGTTAGCTTGACATGATGGCATTTTGCCACAGGTGGAAGATCGACATCATCACATGCCTTCATCCACTACGGCCTGTTCTACATCTTTTTAAACTCCACCTTCAAAAAGAAACTTGGCTCTAGTTATTCCTCATCTGGGCGAGCGTCTGTTGTTGTCTTTTTTTAAATCTTAACAAATTTGGAGTTTTGTGCCCTAAATATAGCCTAAACAAGCATACAAGAACACAATTTTGGACACATTCATTGTGTATTACGAATCATGATATTTGGAAATTAGCTTTCGTAAATGCATGTTCGAAGCTTGGAGGGCATTTTGATAGTCTTTGGTCAAATTCTAAGACAGTAAGAAAATGATATGTGTTTTTTATTCTTGTGAATTATTCTCAGATAGTGACTTAATGATTATGGAGCGATTTTTTTTTTTTTTTTTAAGTTGTCACCTCCTACACTGCTAAAAGTAAGCTACATTTCCACTGCCATCACTGGCATCGTGTAGTTCAATTGCTAATGTACTGTGCATGAGTAGGTGTAGGGAAGGCAACTAGCTGGCAGAAGCTGTTGCTGGACTCAGAGTGGGAGGCTGGATGTGCTGGAAGCAGGATGTACCACTGTAGAAGCAGAACATATCAAAACTTGAAAATAAATTGGTACAAAAGGTTTCTCTGTTTTACAGTGTAGCACTCACGTATCTGAAATGTGTTTGAACAAAAGCCACTCTCCAGCAAAACTCGTAGCGATTTAAACAATAAACAACATGGAAGCGCTTTACCTCTCCGGAGAGCGGATACATTACATTTTAGTCTCATATTTTTCCCTGTAGTTTCCTGGATGGCCGTCGTTTTAACGACATACCTGCAGCCAGCAGGCCACCTGAAATAGACACTCAAATGAACAGCGGGTGGTATTTTTAGCTGGAATTATCACAGACGACGGCAGACAGCATCAGGGTGCCTGAAACACCAGGCTGGCTCATTTTATTCAGCACAAATAAGACATTTTATCCACTGCACTCTACCTGACCTTGTTTTTGCTCTAATGCTAGCTGGCTGCAGGATGAGCAGCATTTCTCTCTGTCATTTTGTGTTTTTGTGGCTTTGACTAGTCTGAAAGGATATGACAGGAAAAAATGTTGGTGTTGCAGTCTCCCCAACAAAATCCTTATAAATAACCAAGAGAGATTCAGTTGGCTGCACCTGCATTGAATATTTACCATACGACTGCTTTTACTTTACACATCAGTCTGTCTATATTACATTGGCCATGGGTAATTAAAGGGTTATACGACATTATCCAATTTTACCCGATTCCCTAAATATAGAGCTTGGATTAAATCTAGTCATAATTAGATTGCCCAAATGAGTGTGATACAGTCATTTCCCCCAGTAAATGCTGAATTCACACCTCCCACACAAAGCTCATTATCGCGCCTAGCAGGAGCAGAGTCTTTCGACTACTACTCTGGCAAAATGTCTTTCCACACCTTTACCATCTCTTCATTTGTCCACTGTGGAGCAGCAGCAGCCTCGGCTTGCAGCTCAGTGAAGTACGACCGTGTGTTTTAAATGATCAGACTTGACAGGTACCAGATAAATATGGATTCATATCCTGTTTTCTGGGGTGAATTTTCTCTCGGTGGGTCTCACTCTGATCTGGTTTGTTCTTTTTTTGAGGCTGGAGTCTCAGCTCATGTCAGACATTCAGACCATCCTGCAGCTGCTACAGAGGCAGCCGACTCTGGGACCTCCAGCCTACAGCACCGTGACCGCCAGTCCAGACTACCACAGACCTGCAGTGAAGGTTCAGCCTGTTGGTCTGACTGCAAGCCATTTTTTCAGCCATACAGGAACTCAAGTAAGGACATTCTCCCCTTTTCATTCAGTAGGTTTTTTTTGTTTTGTTTTTTATTCCTGCGAAATGAGTCAAGTGATTATTACACACATTTTTTTTTTTTTGTCTCCACTGAAGTCAAGCATCAGCTGGCGGTCACAGTCATCCATCACAGTCTCTGTAATCTTGCAAACTCCCACTGTTTCATAAAGCTTTGCTCCTGCAAACTGCTTCACACTGTTACCAGTGAATGTCTTGATGGATCGGTTTGTCTGCCACCGTTTTTGCAATAACATGTGGATAATAACAGCATAGAATCTGAGCCTATATCACATTTTTCCTACAGTATGAATGTCAACTTGTACTGTTTTTGTCAGCTTAATTTAAAATGTAAATACCATCAGAATTACAGTTATTTTTTCAGTCAGTCAAACTCAATTTGGTTGAAACAACATTTTGAATGACTACAGACACCGATAACCCTGATTCACCTCTAGAGTAAATACAAGTCAATTTACCATCATGCAAACTTCTAAACTTTATTTATTCTGCCACTCTTCTTGAAAGGGCCCCAACCACAAACTTGAGAGCGCCATTCAGGAATCCAAAGACTCTTTGTCGAGCTTGGCCAACGTGAATGCACCCATGGAGGACAGCCTTACAGCGCTGCTTGTACAAAGACATACAGGGCCTCAGCAACAGCAGCAGCAGCAGCAGCAACAACAACAGCAGCAGCAGCGACAACAAAAGATCACAGGGCATCAGCAGTCCGCACTGATCCTTCTTCCAACTGAAACCTCTTCCACCACCGCCTCCTCTTCCTCCCAATCTCCTTCTGACTCCATCCTCAACACCACTGGACTCCATAGACCTGTTTCAGACCCAAACTTCCCAGGACCATAAACCTTTCAGCAGCACAGTGTTCTAATATCTGGGTTGTAATGCTGTAATTACTAAGTAGCAACTTTTTTTTATCAGCATGCTGGCACAGACATCTGTATTGTTAATTTGCCTTGATAATAGAAATAATATTTGTTTTTTTTCATTATGCATGTGGATAAAACACTGGTCACTACAGTTAACAATATAATAACTGAGTGTTTTCTGCAGTTATCAGTGTAATAGGATTGGTTACATATTGTAACAGTAGATTTAGCTATACAGGAGTGCTCTGATTGGATCTGTAATCACTCACTCACTTTTCTCACTGAAAATGTTGATGCCTGACCAATTAGGATGAACTTTGTAACTGAATTCAATTAAATGAGCAGAGGTGCTGGTTTAAGGGCTCCACCTAGGTGCGATAGAACTAGCACTACAACAATAACAAACTTACGAACACACGAAACAGGCTTTATATTCTAACGGGCTCTAATGGGTTTGTGCTCCTTCCTACATGGAACTGGTCACAGTGGAGATGGATCACTGTGAGACAAAAGCAACAAACTTTCACAACTTTACTGATGGAGCCAGGAATAAGGTTTGACACCCTTGACCTTGGTAACTTGTGAATGCGGAGGAGCTGGCTGACCTACCTCACACTAGGCTGGTCCCTCTAGTGTCCAGGCGCTCCAGGGGAAAGGCACTGGTCCATCCTTCCTGCTGTCAGATGCAGAGCCTGAGAGTGTACCTGTGGGTGCTGAGCATGCTTTGGCAAAGATCCAGGAAGAAACAGGGGAAAAAAAACATCGACTTGTGGCTGATAGACACTCAAAAATCCATCTTTTCTGTTCCAGCCAAGGTGAAGACGACAGCAGCAGCAGCATGCTGAACACAGGCCCAGAGAAAGACAAAAGTATGTCACCTGACAGGAACACAATAAGAAAACAAACTTGATTGACATCCACTGCAACAACTCAACATAATTACAATCACACTTCCTTTGAGAGAGCCAGGAAAAGTGTGAAGAGCTTTTTGCATAGTTAACAGTGACTGTGCATAGAAATTCGCCAAACAAAAAAAACATGTCCACCCTTTTCTTTACCCTTTCACACCTGTGATCAGATGTGGGAACAGTTATCTCTGCTGAGTGTCAACAGGGAGCAGCTACTGTACCACTCACTGCCAAAGTGGCCCTGGAGACAGGACAATGCCACTGATCACTGCACTACAGCCAAGCAGGGGAAGTGAGGCCACGACTGGAGGTTGTAAATACCCTTGCTGTCACCAAGGTGCTCAGGCAGCTGATGGAGTAATCGGTGTCCGAGCAGTTTGTATGTGCAAGATGAGACTTGGTGGCAAGAATGGGAGCCAAAGCCTGATGCCACCGCATTGATTTGTCATCGCACAGGTGTGATTACATGTAGTACGAAGAGGGGAAACGATGACACCACCCCAGCTATTTAACCCCCTGGCAGCTGAAAACCTTGCCTAGCTCCTGACACCGAGGCACTGCAGTTGATATTTCTCCATCATGACAGAAGATACTAGCCAGCATGGACGCCGTCAGGAGTCACTGATGAACCTGGTCATCACTGTTAGAGCATGTTAGAGTCTAAAGCCTGTGTGCGATACGTGGATAGACTCTACCTCTTAGAGAGGCCTGAGCATAATGAATTAATATTCTATACAAACTATTTTCTGCAGCTATTAGTGTAATACAGCATTATTACAAAGGTGTGAGGACTGTTTTCTTATCCTTAGTTGTATGCCTGTCTTCTCTGAAGTGTGACTCAGGGGTTATGGACAATTGCACTGCAATATACAGTACAGTATCGAGTATACTGTAGTTTTCTTCTTTAAACAATGTGCATTATTTCTGCGGTCACTGATGTGCACCTATTCTCTTACATTAAGCCAACAGAACACACCATACATGCGTGTCTGGGCAGATATCATATCATAACGCGCAGGTGTAAAAGTATTCTGCTGTTATCCCAGAGCTGGGCCTCTGACAAACAAGTATGATGTAGGCATTTCTACAAGGCAGTGCATGTGTTTTATATCTATATATTTACTGTTTTGCACTGCTTATGAGCCCAAAGTAGCACATGACAATATTAAATGATGTCAGCATACTTGTCTCTTTTAGGATGCACGTAGAGGGCGCGTTGGGAGGAGAGGGTGGGCGTGGGGTTTTGAACACTGGAAAAGTTAGTACTTGCGCATAAACAGGCCCCCGGAGAGGGTCTTGTGCCTATACAACCAATCCAAATGCTAAGTCAGCATCTCCATCTGTAACCAACCATACAAAAACAACAAATCATACTATTTCCCTGTACTCTTTTTTCTTGTCGGCAATGTACATTAAAGATGATATGTTATTAGACAGCTGCTAGAAAATAAATACATCCTATTGCCAGATGTAAAAAAAAAATGTATTTTTTTTAACTGAGTAAATTATAAGAGAAACTATTTAGCGGAACAGTAGTACATGTTTGTTTTGAAGCTGTGGGAGCAATAAATTAAAAACACACTTGAAGTTGTGTCAGTGGTTTTCCCTGTTTCAGACCATATGGCCAAATTAACAATAAAAGTATTGAATTTGAAATGAATAAAAAACTAATGTGACCAGGAATTCTTGAATGTCAGTTTAAGGAAGCCCCTCATTTCACCCTTCATCAGCCTATTGATATATGAACCTGTAAGCAACATTATAACTAGCAATCCATTTTCCCCCCTCATATTTAATTTGTCTTAATGCATTGTCCTTACCTGCAGTGATAGTAACTACAGTGCAGATTCAACTAATTAGATGTTTCCTCAGGTTGAGACTAGGTGGGGCTTTCCTGGGAATTACATGAGGTCATTGAAATCAATGCCCCAATAACAAAGGTGCAACATGGGAGTGAGTGAGAAGAAGCCACCAGTGTGTGTAATGGGTGTGTCAGGCCTTTTAATAAGTAGTTTACATTATGCAATACTCTCACTAACACTAACAACTAATCCATAGGTTATTAGAAACATTTGGCTTTAGTGTGTAGCCTACAACAGTTGTAAATGCTTCAGTGAGTGAGTGCTTCAGCTTCACTGTGTTCCTATACTGACACATAGTGGCCGTTTTAAATTCCTGCATGTTTTAGTTGAAACGAAACTGAAAGAGTTTTGTTTTCCCCATTGGAGCCATGAATCAGCAGATGAGCTGATCGGTAGTTTCTAACTACTAGTAGCCTACACCGCACCCTCCCTAAGTTCTTGTCAGAGTTAAAGGTACGAGTCGTAATGGCCTCTGACACGGATGAAACGAGGGAGAGACTCATCGAAGACTTGAGGCCCAGACTGCGAGAGCTGATCGTGGTGGACCGGGTTTTGGATCATGTGCATTTTATCGAGCAGGATCCGAAGGAGCTGATCAGGCAGAAGGCGAGGACCGACGGCGACAGCGCGGCCACGGAGCTCCTCATTACCGCTGTCCTGAAGAAGCCCCACTCCCCCGGCTGGTTCACAGCGTTTGTTGACGCGCTGCAAAGCGCAGGTTGTGAATATGCTGCGGATAAACTGGCCCATAAACCCCCAGAGCCTGAGGAGGAAGCAGAGAATGACTACTGTGTCCGGCTCATTCAACTCCTGTCTCCAAGTCTGGTGGACATGAAAACTGACGACGTGTGTGAGCACTGTTATTCTGAACGCCTGATCACCCAAGACGACTCTGAGAAAGTAAGTGGAACTACTCTGGACTATAGCTGTCAAGACACTATGATTTTGGAGCCCAACAGCTGTGATTATATCATGTCACAAATGCTCCCAGAACAGCTTTACAACACAATGACAACACATGTTTGAATGTTCAAGTTATGTTAATGTTAATCTATTTCCTAGTTGTACAGTTTCCATTGAAACTTTAATCCAAATACATGTATTTGCGCTTGTTGACCACAAGATGGCAGCCAAGTGCACATATTTGTTTGGTAGAGATCTCCACTTTGCACTGATTGCATTACCAGTCTGTATACAAGTCTATAACTCGTGTTTTTTGTCTTTCTTTTAGATTAATGCCGAAATAGCAAACAAAGGACTTAGAAGTGGTGCCCGTGAACTTCTGAAAAGCATCGTGAGGGGTCGACCGGGGTGGTTTTCACAGTTTCTCAAAATTCTGCAAGATACTGAACACCAGTATCTGTATGAGCTGACTGGAGGGGGAATATCACCTGACTGTGACAAATCAGGTGACTGATTTGACTAAGGAGGAACAGACCCTCCCTATGAAATTTTGTCAATCATTTGCAATCTCTTGTTATAGAAACAGTTTTATGACCACAACCAAATGCTTTCATTCATGAGTTCATACATTTAAAGTGGCAATGAAAACATCTGATACACTTAAAGTCGTTTTCTTCTCTTGGCCTCAGATAAGAAACCTCCCTCCCCCAAGGAGGAACCTAAAGGCAGTGAAGGCGTCACAGAGGTTGTGGAGATCAGCACAACGGAGGATTCTGAAACAGCAGGTCTTACAGATCACCTATGAGATCTATTATCGGAGCTGACAGCAGCCAGAGTGATTGTGTACACATTAAGTAGCTACATTTGATCAGGTGTTACAGGAGCATATTTATCAGTGCTGTATATTACAATGGAAAGAAAAAAAAGTTTTATAAAGGGTGTAAAGTTTATTATGAGGAACTGGGGCATAGCTTTAAAAAAGTTTCCCAGATATCAGTTTAAATGTAAGCAGAAACTCCAGAGACAAAGGTCTCAAATCTATCATAAATCTAGAATGGCCAGGGTTGTGTGTTAACATTAGCATTTTGGGATTTTTTTTTTCCTGGTAATTCGGGAGAACCACGCCTTTAACAGCTGCTACAGGGTCTAGATTTACTGTATCTGCTTCTCTCGGTGTGATCTGTGATTCTGACACTTCGCCTGATATCTTTTCAGACTTGTACAAAGCAGAGAGCACTGAGTCCGAACAACAGCCAAACAGCCAGGAGCCCTCACTGCCAGGTGGGAGTGATTCAACTTCACTCACCCTTGATGTTGTAATTTTTGTTTAAGAATGTTGGTATAACTAAAAGCTTGCGCCTGTTCCGCCCCTCTAGGCCACACAAGAAAAACCAAACACACAAGTCATAGTCAGCGAAACTGTTGGTGGGATCTGTAGACGTCTTATAGTATCACAAAGGCACTGTGCAGTGGGAATGTGCTGCACGTGGAACATTTATCTGTCCTGCTTGACACCAAAGAATATGTTCCATGTGTGTACCATGATGAACCACATAGAGGCCAGAGAGGACAGAGCATAGCCAGAGCTTCAAATTAAAACCACATGCTGACTCTGTGTTAGCCGACTGTAGAGAAATGTAAAGGAAAAGTTTAATTCGAGCGGCTGTGTAGTGTTGCCCTCTGCACATCTAGGTTTGTATCATTCTTCTGTTGTTTTGGTTACTTCAATAGCTACTGCATCAGTATCATCTCATTTTGCACTGTTAGCATATAAACTGCTTTCTTGACACCATGTGCACCACAGTGAATATTTGCTTCATAACCAAACCAGAACAGAGAAGCTTTAATGAGGCTATGGAAATGATTATATGAAATGAAGAAACAGGAAGTGTCTTTTCTTTTCATTAATATGAGGTTAGAGTACTGTGACTCATTCATTTGAGTAATACCTTACCGTGACTGTTGCTGGTCAGTGTTTATACTGTAGTGTAGATGAAAAAGAGCGGATTACATGTGATTTTTTTTCTTTTTCCTGTCTGTGAAAAGTGCAGAATTATGTGTGAGTCTCATGACGTAACTGAGGTCACTCTGGCTCACAGAGTTTTCTCTTCGTCTAGCTGCTTTCCATCTCTAATAAGTTACTGTCTGGGAACTGCTGGTAGAAGTTCAGGGGGCTACAAAGGCCACTGTTTACTTCTTATTGTCGTTAAACCTCTATCTCTCCATCGCCACAGACATGTATTTACTTTGTGTAGTTACTTGAAAGAGCACTCTAGCCTTTGGCATACTAAGTCCGAGAGGGAAAATTAAAAGCCGTCTGCACTGAAAAAAAAAAAAAAGTAATGTTCTGGGGGTTTGAACTCATAACTGGGGGGGCGGGGTACATGCACATTTGTGCATGGTTCCTCCTCACTCATGTTCTAATCCTGGCTTAGACAGAGCAAGTGAGTTATAACTTGCCAGAGACTTTAAGGCCGACCCATGTGGATCATAACAAGTCTGCTGTCCTTAAAGACATTAGCAAAAGGATACAGGATGAAATGATACACCCCAAGCAGTTTGAGAAAATCTGATTAATAAATACAGTTATGAGGTTATGCAAGGAAAAATAGTGCCGGGTATTTGATTATTTTTGGGAAATATTAGGTAGTTGAATGGGTAGAAATAGTCCGATAGTGCCTCTGTATGACAGGATTTATATTGCACAATGATCATGTCTTGAATGTATGAGATGACAGCACATTAGTTGGTTTTGTAAAGTGTTGAGACAGACTTGGGTGTGTACTGTGTGTGTTTGACCCTTTAATAGTAGCATTAAGAAAACATTCCACTACAAGACCAAAAGCACAGTCGTTTTCCTGCTGGTAATGCGTGTAATTGTGGGCTGCTGACATGGACATATGTGTTGTCTGTCTGACCCAGCAGCAGCAGCAGCAGCAGCAGCCAGACACCAGGAAAATGCTGATATTGTTCTTCGAGGTTATCAGATGGACGTCGCAAGACCTGCCTTGGAGGGGAAAAACATCATCATATGCCTCCCAACAGGAAGTGGTAAAACCAGAGTTTCGGTTTATATTACCAAAAAACATCTGGACCACAGGAGGGCAGAGGGGCAATCAGGGAAAGTGATTGTCCTAGTGAACAAGGTACAACAACCAGAGTCTGGTATACCTGACTTATGGCTTTTGCACTATTATGGTAACCTACTTCTGTCCTTTTTATATCCAAAGAAAACAGTCTATCTTTCAGTCAGTTTGCACATGTGGGTCAGCTCACCACAAATTGCATACCGTAAGGTTTAGATATTCCCGAGCACTTTGTTACTATCTGGCACTTATGTCTGTTCTGCACTGGAAAAACATCATTCTTACTTCACTTTGGACTAAAGCTTTTCCAGCTATAAAACTATTTAGTTGAGTTTTAAAACAGCTTGAGGAAATGTGAGTGGTATGTGACTGAACCTCATCATAATGCTTCAGTCTTTAATAGTTGAAAGACCAGTCATAACTTGGCTCATGTTGCGTCTCTTCCCTGATTCTTTAACAATGAACAATACAATCGTCTAACTTGTTGCACAAGTAATTTGAAACCATGTCCCAGTCAGGATTTTAAAAATCAGTTGATCATTGCTGAACTGTTGTAAACAAAGTCAACATTGCAATTATTCTGATCACAAACACACAAATCATCAGGGGGTTTGCAAAACCAAATACAATGCCAACATTGCTTATTTCTGTTTGTCACACTACTCAACCGCGGTCTTGAAAATAAACTCGCCTGTCTTGCAGGTTCCTCTTGTGGAGCAGCACTTCGACACTGAGTTCGGGAAGTATCTGAAGCCGAAATATAAAGTGGAGAGAGTCAGTGGAGATAGCCAGCTCAAAATCTCTTTCACAGAGATTGTGAAGAAAAATGACGTCATCATATGCACTGCCCAGATTCTGGAAAACTACTTGGAGAGGTCTAACACAGGGGAGGACGAAGGAGTGAACTTAAGTGGTAGGATTTTATTTTACAGTGTGATTTTACAAAAGTTAAAATAATCCAGCATAATATAGTTTTAGTTTCTGTAATTTTAATAACAAAAAATGCAGTTAGCATTTAGAAATTGAACAAGTCCATGATATTTAAAAAAAAAAACATGTGTCCCTAAACCTCTGGCTAAAGTCTGTCCAGGCTTAAACCACAGACACTGACATGTTTTGGAATAAAAAGCCACTCAGACTCCTCATCTCCGCGACATCTCCCTTGATGCTACCTGACAGGATCTTGTCAAAGTATTCCGGCTCTGCTGTTCACTCCTGTTGGCACTCACCACTCCAAGGTGGAATAGCCACCTCAGTGGAACATATGCTGTTTGTTGAAACGCCTGAAAGCGTACTTTTTTTTTTTTTTTGTCCCATCTCCTGGTTTCCAGGCCACACGTCTGTTCGAGCCATCAGTGTGTGGCTGATCAAATTCACATGAGAGCTTCTATCACCCACAGTACATCAAGCTGCCACTCTCCATCCTCTTTCTCTCCAGGGACAGATTTGTATCACTCTGGGTAAACTTGTATATGTGGGTTTACACGTTCGTAAAATCAAAAGTAGCTTAAGTTATTTTTGAAGTCCACACTTTTCCAGGGCATGTTATTGTGTGGCTTAAACTGCTGCGTCAGGAATTCCTGAAAAAGTGCCCGTCTGTGTGGGAGGATCCTCCTCAATCAGAGAAGCCATAATCTGTGAGGGAAAATCACCTCTATGTGTCAAAGAAACCTAAACAAATAAGATGAAAACTGTTGTCCTAAGATGTAAGCAGTTCAGTTTCTTGATGATAATGTTACAGTGACACCAAACCCAGAAATGTAAATGTAATTATTTTAAAAGAAGGCAGTAATCTTGCCTTGATCTCTGTTTATGTTTTCTATTTGAATCCACCAATCATGATACCACACATCTCTCTAAAACAAGCATATCATCCAGTGAAGATAATACATTGATTTATGTCTCTTGTTGTGTCTTGTCCAATAGATTTGACACTGATCATAATAGATGAGTGTCACCACACTCAAAAAGGAGGAGTCTACAACCATATAATGATGCGCTACCTGAAGCAAAAGCACAAGAACCAAAGACGTAAAAAGGAGCAGAAGGAGCCTGTGCCCCTCCCACAGATCCTGGGCCTGACCGCCTCACCAGGGGTCGGGGGAGCCAGGAAAATTGATAAAGCGGTCGATCACATCCTGCAAGTAAATACCATTCTCAGATCTCTGCTCCCACCATATTTTATTATTATTATTACCTAATGCAAGCTACTATGGCAATAGAAAATCCAGGTTTGGGAGCAAAATCAGATAAAAAGATGAATAAATCCACTATGATACATGAAAAACGGAATGTATTCAAATCAGAAAGAATATTTTTATTGTATTGGATAGAGCTTTGACTGTGTCCACACCTAGTATGCTCATGTCACTACAAACATTATCTGTTTTCCATCTCTTCTAAACCCTGCCCCACTTTCTCTGCCTTAGTCATCCAGGTTCCTCTTCGTCCAGCCAAGCTGCCTCCAATGTTCCACACACACACACACACACACACAGTGCAGACATAAAGTTTCCTACCGCCTCAAAAGACAAAACTTTTTTTAAACTCCATATTAGACCTGCAGCACATGAGCAGAGACAGTTTGTGATGGGAGATTTATGATTCTGTTCCATTCTAACACTGTAAATCTGTGTCCACTTCATAGATTTGTGCAAACTTGGATGCTACCAAAATCATGACAGGGAACCTTGGGGAATACAAAAAGGAACCAAGGAAAGCAACGCTAACCATTGAGGACAGAAAAGAGGTATGTTTGTTTAAAAAAGAGAGGTATGTTTGTTTAATAGGAAATGTAATCATGGTAGCCATTTCATGTAATTTCTCCAAGGAATGGCACTAAGAGTTATGTACCTTTGTACAACTAAAATATATTTTCAGGATCCCTTTGGTCAAGTAATTAAGAAAATCATGAATACCATTCATACCCATGCTGATCTGGACCACAAATTTGATCTTGGCGCTCAACATTATGAGCAGTGGGTTGTTCAAATAAAGGTAAAAGGTGAGTAACATGTCTAACTGTCACATAACCGATAACAAACTCAGCTCGTTGTGATCTTAAACCTGTTTCATTTTATTATTTCTTTTAAAGCTACAACAGATGAGGATCACAAGGTGCGGGTCTGTGCGGAGCACCTTCATCGGTACTACGATGGTCTGAATCTCAGCAACACCATTCGCATGCGCGATGCCTTCAGTTTCCTCAACCAGAGCCACGAGGAGGAGAGAAAGAAAAAAACCCAAGAAGCTGAGCAGAAGATACAAATCACAGATACTGAGAGATTCCTCCTCCAACTGTTTGAAGGTATTGAAGTGTGGCTCTTGACTTTATTATGATTATGTGTCCTTTAGCGTTTTAACACAGTAGTTTGAGGTTTTGGAGAAGTCCATGTATTCAGATGAGAAAAGATACCACTGTCATATCTGGTAAGGAGATATAAAGCCAGCAGCTGGTTATTGTATCGTAGTATAAAGACTAAGAAGAGTGGAAGCAGCTAGTCTAGCTAGCTAGCTTAGTTTGAAGGTAATAAAACACACTAACCAGCACCTCTAAAACTCACAAGTTAAAACCAAAATTTAAACACAAGTCATTCATGTTTAATGGATAGATATACTGTGGTCTTTTAGTTCAGGAACAACAAATGAATAAGTGCTGTAGGTGGAGGCTAATCTCTCTATCAATATAGTTTTTGCTATATTGAACTAACTTTATTATCTATATTTACCACAAAGCCATTTGAGGTCTCACTCTCAGCTAGAAAACAAATGGGAGTATTTCCCAGAATCTTTAGCTATTCATTGAACATCTAAAATGACACAAAGCTTTTACTGCATTGTTAAAAACTCTACGTCCTGCAGAGAACAAGGAGGAGCTGCAGAAACTCGCGGCAATCCCAGATTATGAAAACCACAGCCTGTCCCAACTTCAAAGCAAAATTTTGCAAGAGTTCAGCAGCCGGGCGGTGGCCAGAGGGATCATTTTCACCAAAACACGACGCAGTGCCATTGCTCTGAGCCAGTGGGTTCAGGAAAACCACAAATTTGATGACATCGGAGTGAAAGCCTCGTATGTCATTGGAGGAGGAGACCAGAGTGTTGTTAAACCAATGACTGCTGTGAGTGCACACTACACTAACTACACTGGTGCTTCTTGTATCATGTGTACTTTAAATCTAATTTACACTTCTTCATGCACTCGTATTTTTTCAGGCGGAGCGAAATGACGTGTTGAGAAAATTCCGCGATGGTAAAGTCAACCTGCTGATTGCTACCACAGTGGCAGAGGAAGGTCTGGACATACCAGCCTGCAATTTCGTGATTCGATACGGCCTTGTGACCAATGAGATCGCTATGATCCAGGTATGTGATTTCAGTTGTCTAATGGGTAAATACCTATTGTTCTTATTATTGATTATTGCTGTATGCTATATATTGACTCAGTCATTACCTTTTTCAGGCTGAAGGTAGAGGAAGAGCCGACGACAGCAGTTACACCTTGGTCGAGGTGCAGAATTCAGGGGTGGCTGAGAAGGAGACCGTCAATGAGTACCGCAAGGACATGATGCACAAAGCCATTGAAAAAATCAGAAACTTGAAACAAGCTGAATATGACAAACGTGTATGTTCAGATGTTATGTATGTTCAATCAATGGCAATTACACACTGCTGTAAGACTGTTCTTTTTAATGTGTTTTTCCCCCCTCTCATCAGATCTTAGAGTTTCAGATGCAGGCCATATTAGAGGAAAAGTTGAGGATGAAGCAGAAGCAGAAAGACCTGAGGACTGAGAAACCATCCGATGTGAAGTTTAGCTGCCGAAGCTGCAGCCAATACGTCTGCTCCGGCGAGGACATCCAGGTCATCGAAAATGCACACAGGGTTAATGTTACCTCAGAGTTCAGGTAACAGTTACAAGTTAACATTCACATCATCCTGTGTGTTTCATAAAACTGTACGCCACTATTGATATTCTGCTCCTTATAGTCTATGTTTTTTGTTGTTGTGTTTTTTACAGTGAACTTTTCATTCGGACTGAAAACACTTCTCTTCAGGATCGATTAGTAGATTGTGAGACCAGTGTGTACATAGCATGCAAGAAATGTGGGCAGGTAAATATATTTCAGCATCAGGTGTTTAGCAAAGTTGTTCTTTTTGTAGAGGGAAAGGGGAAATTTTGTAGAAGAATCTTAGAGGAATAGTTCAATGTTTTGGAAAATATGAGTCATGTGAATCATATGATGCAGCTACCAAGAAAGATCATGACACATGTACTTATTCAGAGGCCAAATTATATTTCTGCTGAGGGGACAAAATTCCCAGACTGTAAGCATTAGCTTGTGTTGTCTTTAAACAAGTATTGGTCACACTCAGTAGATATACATACAGTACATAACATCTGTCCTCCATTGCAGAGATGGGGTTCGATCATGGTGTACCGGAGCATCGAGTGCCCGTGCCTCCACGTGAAAAACTTTGTGGTGACATGCAGAGACAAGAAAATCGGCAAATGTGATCGGTGGAACGAGCTCGGAGTCAAGTTTTCTCCATTTGACTACATCGAACATGGAAGACGACTGGCAGAGAGCTCAGATGATGACGAGACGACATGAATTCAACTATGCAGAATTGAGAAAAGGCTGATTTCTTATATTCTTAATTGAGTCTCCAATGTAACCTGAATTGCCCATCAAAGCAATGCTATATTTGAGTGCCATACTTTGTCATTAGAACTGGTCTTGCTGATGGTGTTGGGTGGTGTTTCCAGCTAATTTCAGTGTTAAGCATTTTACTGACATTTTAATCCATACATCTCTTTGTAATTCTGGCACAAAAAAAACTTGAATCAATCACAAATACATGTTTGATGCATGTAAGTGAGTATGTGCCATTCTTGTAGAAAACAAAAAAAAAGAATAAACAAATTTCCTCTCAAACCCCATGAGGTCTCATGAGATTGGAGCCACTGAGCCTGTGATAGCCCCTCAGAGCCCACCTGTCAACGCACATGCAGACAAACAGATGAACAGATGCTGATGATTTTTTCATGAAACCCAACTGGTAGTGAGTCACTACTACTGTGCTATTTATAGACCTTGTAAAGAATTGTTTTCTGCGTACAAATAGTTAAGATCTGATGGCCAAGGAACTATTTTTTTCTTTTAATGTATAATTGAAATAACTTGTCTATTATATAATAACGCTTCATTCTTTAATAAACTTACTTTAGTCATAGAGTGTGTGTGGGGGGGACTTTTGGGGGTGATTGTAATGAATTTGATTTAGTAGAAATAAACATGTGGAATGAAGTGGGAGGTAGTGAGTGGTAGTGAAACTCCAGCGTTACTGTTCCTGCTTTCTCACATTGGATGAGTGGATGACTTGCGCCCTCAGTGAAAAAAGCCACTTCCTAAATACCAGCAAGTTGTGCGCTCTTGGAAAGTTGCAGGCTGCTGACTTCAGGGAGTCATCTCTGCCTGGTGTCGGACTGCTTCTCAGGAATGCAGCGGGGAAAGAGTGAGAAGTCTGCTTCAACTAAAGTAGGGAGCAAGCTATGTTTCTTTCTATGTTGAGAATATGTTCAGGTTAAAGACATTGTCCTTTGGAGTAAGAGTGTGTTAACTGTGATCTGCTGCTGCGGCTGGTCCGAGGAGTCGCTTTAAAGCCATCGTCCATAAAAAAAAAAGAAAAAAGAAGCTGAGATCTTCATTGCTGCGACTCCATCCACATCATGGTCAGTAATCCATTTACTATCCGCTTCAGTAGAGACACAATAAGTTGCATAAAAAGAAAGAAACCCTGTGTAAATGAAGGATTGGATCTTTAAGGCGGTGTCAGAGTCACTCCTGGTTATAAATGCAAAATGAGAACCTGCAACGTCAGCTTGAGTTGTGTTCAATTCAGATGTATCAGTATTGTGTGTATGTGTGTGTGTCTGTGTCACCTTTCACAGGGCTGCAACAAGGTGCTGTGGGGGGTGGTGGGGGCTGTAGTCGTCATCACGTTAATAACGATCCCAGCAGTTTATTACAGCAGTAAGTCAGAGCTCAGGCCTGTCTACCCATTGTTTCCCCTCTCTGTTTGTCAGTGTGACACTAACAGACAAAAACAGTTTGTGTAACACAGATATTTGCATGTTTCTAAATATAAATGTGTGTATTTATATTTTGTACTTGTGGATAGAATAGAAAGTGCTGACAGGATTTAAATCAACTTTGTTTTCAGTGTAATGCTTGCAAGTTGCAATTCAAATAGCGCCTCCTTGTGGTGGTTTCCTCACCACAGGTTTCACAGTAGTGTAGCCAGGGGGGCACAGTAGCAGGAGGGAAGATGAGGTAAAAATGCAAATAACATAATAAAATCAAAATATATTTGACATCAGGCTGCTCTTCCCTTCAAACTTGCATGTAGCTAGCCAGTGCCACAAAAATGGAAAACATTTTATCAAATAATATTCCTATTAGCAATTAGCAGAATAGGTGTCAGGCTGTAGTGTTCAGTTTTATCTTGTTCAAACATGATAAAACTTGTTTAACTTGTTTATTAGCGAATCATATTCTTATTAGCAGTTGGCAGAATAAGTGTCAGGCTGTAAAGTGTTCAGTTTTATCTTGTTTAAACAAGAAACCCAACTCTGTGACTGTGTTGTGTGTTTCTATCAAGAGAAGAACTAGAAGATCTAAACAAATGTAATAATTGTTGCATTAATAAAAGCAAGAAAATACATGTTTCTTTACGTATTTCGTAGTATTGTCAGTGGGTTTGCAAAGGGGGTCCCTGGCCAGAAGCTAATGCTGTTTGGGGGCCTTGGCATGGAAAAGTTTGGGAACCCTTTCATTAATGTAGCATCTCACCTGCATCATTTTAGAATCTGGTGTCGTCAAAAGACCTTACACCTTCGACGATTACTTCAACAACACCATAAGGTGGAGATCATACAATGTGTACTGGATAACAGGTACTGCCGGTCAAATGAACTTTATTATACAGTACAAGAGGGCAACATAATATATGACTCTCCATGTTGTGTCCAAAGCTCTCATAAGAATATTTGTTGTTCTTCCTGTCTGCAGATAAAGAATATCTGCACAAAACATCGGAGGGGAATATATTTCTCCACAATGCTGAAACAAATGAGAAGTCACTGTATTTGAGCAATTCAACCTTTGTAATATACATATATATATACTATATAGTATTTCAAATATGACCATTTTGTGACAGTAAATACATTTACGGTGAATGATATTTAATACTAATGTTTCCTTTATCATGTTCACTCAAGGCACAAGTGGATGCCACACATTACATGCTGTCTGGTGACTATAAATACGTTGCTTTTGAAAGCAATTACACAAAGGTGAGAAATCACTAGTGTTTTTTTTATTTGTTTGTTTTTTTGTATAGTTTATGTATCACAGTAAATGTCACTATGAAGTCTGAACATAACAAACTGATTCTAAAAGGCTGAAAACAAGATTTGTGCTCTAATATCCAACAGAAATGGAGGTATTCGTTCTCAGCCTCGTACTCCATCTACAACAGGGAGAGTTCGTAAGTGGCCACGTTTTTATTGTGAAAGTGTCACTGTTAAAAACAGGAGTTCATTAATTGAAAAAATTAAAAGCAGGTGTAATTGAATATGGCATCTCTGTGATTGTCATATTTCATTGCAGAACGTTTGTTACGCCTGTGAATCTTCCAACTTTTGTGCAGTACTTTGCCTGGGCTCCGACAGGACACAAATATGTGAGTTTGCACCAAACAATCATGCACTTGCAGTTAAGTCCACATCACTGCTTGTGAAATGTGCTTGCTGTACAGATGAGGCAACAAGAGCAATATGGTTGTATTTTGCAGGTTTATGTGTCAGACTTCAACATTTTTCTCAAATCTGATGTCACTGCTGAAGCTGTGCAAGTGACTCACAACGGGAAGAAGAATGAGATCCTTAATGGAGTCCCTGACTGGGTGTACGAGGGTAAATATAATGTTCTATTTTAAAGGCCAGCAACTACTTTTAAGAGTTAATGAGTGTTTTTTTCTGATCTTATTATTTCAGAAGAAGTGTTTGCATCTAACGGGGCAATCTGGTGGTCGACAACTGGAAAATACATAGCTTATCTGGAGCTGAATGATACAGAAGTTAACAAAGTGGAGTTTTCTTGGTATGGATCTGAGCAATATCCTCAAACAATGGCTGTTCCATACCCAAAGGTGGGTTATTTATGTGTCTTAGGATGTGGTTATTAACAGACCAGATGTTATATTTACACTGAAATTACATCACATATGATTATTCATCCACACTTTGTTTTCTAAAGGCTGGATCGTCACTTACCAAGGTGAAGCTGTTTGTGGTTGATACTACAAATCCATCCCGCAGGACGCAGGTGTTTGCTCCTGCATCTGTTGCTTCCGGGTCCGTAGATCCTTCAGTTCATAGCACGACTTAAATCCTACACTCCATGTAAAGCAGAGCCAAATACGATGTCTTCACAGCCCGCCTTGTGTGAAAACCATGTCACTTTCTTTTGCCTTTACGCAGTGATCACATTTTGTGCTCTGTGACCTGGGTCACAGACGAACGCGTCGCTGTGCAGTGGCTCACAAGGAAGCAGAATTACGTGGTCGTACAGATCTATGACTCTGATGGGAGCAGCTGGAAGGAAGTACAGGTATCTGTCGCTTCACTGGGTGAATGGTCTCCAATGAGATCATTTTAGGGATCATGGCAAATAAATAGATTTTATGTGGAGTGGTATAATAAATCATGTATCTACTCTCTATAGAAATTTGAACACACAAGCAAAACAGGTTGGGTCGGCCATGTAAGTTTCCAGAAAAATTACCACCATTGTTGTTCCTGGGCATTTGATTTGATGTATGACCTCAGATATGTCCTTGTTTTTCAGTATGTGCCCTTACCACTCTTCTTTGCTGTGGACAACCTCAGTTTCTACCATGTGATGAGTGACACTCAAGGCTATAAACATATTCATTATGTGAAAGATGTAAGTATTTTCAATTATAATCGCACACACACAGTGTCTGTGTCTTGAGTTTTTTGTTCATAACTATGTGCCTTAATGAACCACGGGAGACACTGGTTGTGCTCAATGCTAGGAACTTTACTTCTGGTCGGCATATCAACAACAGGTGTAACTGCAATAGTTCTCCGGGTTACAACTCATGCCTGCGGAACTCAGTCAGGGCGTGTGCCTCACTACATTACAATAACAAGAGTGTTTTATTCAGGGCAAAGCAGAACCTGTTACCTCTGGGAAGTGGGAAGTCATCTACATATCCAAACTAACAAAAGATGCCATGTGAGTGATGACACTTAACATTTCTGGGAAGACTATACAAACTTTAAAGTGATACTGTATTAGAAAGTAAATATATTCATCTGTAAAACTCCTTTTCATAGATATTATGTGAGTAATGAGTATCAAGGAATTCCTGGAAAGAGGAATCTTTACAAGTAAGAAAAACTTCATTTCTCATTATAATCTGCATGATGGTTAATTTCATTCATCTTTTTCATTTCATTTTCTGCATTAGTTTTCTTATGGCACTAGTTAAACTCATAAGTTGAAGCTAATTAGGGATCAATAATAAAAAGACACAGTGTGACAATATTAGCATGAACTGGCATGACATAACTGATGTGAGTGACTGTGCTTGTGTTGTTGATCAGGGTTATGATTGGAAACCGCCCCTCTGCCCCTCGGTGCCTCACCTGTGATGTGGATAAGGACAGGTGTCAGTACAATTCAGCTTACCTAAGCGTTGACGCCTCATACTACCGGATGGACTGCTTCGGTAGGCCCCCCCCTCCACCAACCCATCCCCATCCCCACCTCACCCATTCTTTCCATCCCCCCGCCTCCTCTGAAGCGATGACTCATGCATGGTCAATGTGTGGGAATCAGTTTGGTGTGTGGAGCATGTGCGAACCACAATCTGAGCTAAATTAGGCATCGCTAAAGTCGTACAGAAGACTAGATGTGTCACCAGCTATTTGTAGATTTTCAGGTTTTTTTTTTCATGTCTCCAGGACCTGGATTGCCCCTCTACACTCTTGTGGACAACAGGGGCTCAGGTGCACGTATGTATACTCACAAAGTTTTAATGCTCTAACCCCACCGGACCCAGGGTTGAATGATTTACTGCAAATGCATCAATTCACAGACAGTTTATATCCAGTTTTCTCAGTCTGTCAAATGTGCACATACACATATTTATTGCTATTGATAGATGTATACTATTACTCTCATTTAATTACAAAGTTCTGTACTCCCCATCTTTTGTAGTGCAAAGCTGATTGTACACCAGACCGGCTAGCTCTAGTAATCAGAAAATAATTGCACACATGTTCTGTCTCCCCCGAGTTTCTTGTTGTTATTTTCACACCTTAAAATGCTCATAAAGTGTAATAAATCTTAGAAAATTCACTTCTGCAATCTGTGGTGGAGGCGATGGCCTGTCATTTTGTTTACAGACTCTGCATGTGCAACCCTGTCATTTGTTGACGTTCGTAACCACAGTATACATATTGGTTTGGATAGGGTTCCAGCGTGAAAGGCCAAGAAAGTCGACTGTAAAAAAGAAAAGAGAAAGAAGAAGATAAACGACTAGTTCTGATGTGTCAAAGGCCGTAGTTCCACAAAATGTATTTTGTGCGTGTTTTTGGTGAAAAAGTTGAAATGTTTTCCCGTCAGTTTTTATATTCAGTTTCTGTGCACTCCTATAATTTGTACCATAAGTACAGCTTTCACTGTCTGATCTTATTTCAGAGATCTCCGTCCTCGAAGACAACAAGGAACTGGAAAATATTCTATCGGAATTCCAAATGCCAACAATGAAGCACGGCACGCTGAAGGTTGCAGGATTTGGTGAGATGATACATTTTTCATGGAGAAAAATGTATTCTTTAAATATTGTAAATGTATAAGTACATAAATATTTGTGAATGTTATTTCCACACAAAAAATAAGAAACTATTTCCTTATGGCACATTTATATAAAACAAATATTCAACATTTTGGCCTACACCCTTAACTGTTGGACACATGTTTCCCACTTGAATAAAAAAGTTCATTCTCAAGTTGCTTCATCACAAATTTAGATGATTACATGTAATTTATTTTTCTGATCACGCTCTCATGTTTGAAATAGAGCTGTACAGTTGGTCACAATGTAATCTAAATCACAATATGGCCAAGTGCATTAAACAAAGTGCAAAAGCTGTATTTTTATTATTATTTATTTATTGATGAAGGTAAAATGTGTTACAACATTGTTCTGCATTGTTCGCACTATAACTGTTATGTTGCTACAGAGATGCCCTGGACAACAAAATCATATTCTCAGGATCAGTTTTATCTTTCTTTTAAGTGATAAAACAATTCCAACTGAAGTCAAAATCACATATCACAATATCTGCCCATATAATAACAACACAATATTTTTGCCTACCATGCAGCCCTAATTCTGAAACAATCTGTCTCCCTTTTTTTTCTCATCCCAGATCTTTGGTATCAAATGATGCTGCCACCAAATTTTAAGAAAACTAAAAAATACCCTCTTCTCATTGACGTGTAAGTGAACGACCCTTCTCAGCGCTCCATCTTAATTGAACCCGGTCAACATCTGTGCATGTGATGATACACGTTGCTGCTGTGTTGTGTAGGTACGCCGGCCCCTGCAGCCAGAGGGTGGACTATCGTTTCAAGCTGAATTGGGGCACGTACCTCTCCAGTTCACATGGAATAATTTTCGCCAGCTTTGATGGAAGGGGAAGTGGTTACCAAGGCGATGCAATAATGCACGCAATCTACAAGCGCCTTGGGACGTTTGAAGTGGAGGATCAGATAACAGCTGTCAGGTAAACATTCAGTGGCCGTGTGACATAGCACGCATTGCACTACTCATTAAAACCTAATTACTGTAAAGCTATTGCTTTTCCTCAGTAATAATGATTTCTGTGTTACAGGAAATTCATCGACATGGGTTTCATTGATAAAGACAGAATAGCAATATGGGGCTGGGTAAGTTATCTCATTGTATCTCTCACATACATATCTTTGTATTTAATGTTCATCCACTCAATTTCATCCTTTCATATCTTCAGTCATATGGTGGCTACGTGACCTCAATGGCCTTGGGTGCTGGAACTGGGCTTTTTAAGTGTGGGGTAGCAATTGCCCCAGTAGCAAAGTGGGAATACTATGGTGAGTGTATGTATGCATATTGCGTATTATGGTATATATTTCTACAGTCCACTCCGAGAGCACTGTATACCATCCTTGAAATCAAATAAAAATGTCTGCAGTGGCATTAAAAGAGTGCTTCACTGATTTAGCATACACATCATACATACTGTATGTCATTCCACTAGACATCTAAGAGCTACAATTCAGCTCATGACTGATAGGCTGTATCAAATCTGCCCTGATCTCAACATCACCATTAATTTATCCACCTCTATTATGTGATTATGGGTTTCTGGTTATTTTAGGCTTAAGTACAAATTGGAACAGAAACTACACCCCAATCCCCCCTGGATGAATGTGGAGTTTATCCAGGTGTGCTTGGGCCCCACTAACTAGATACGTAGAAAGTAGGAACGTTTGTAGAGGAAGACACTGTACTGTATGTACATTGGTGGTTGGTTAAATGTATTGTCACACTAGTGGTGGACAGTTTTGGTAAACACACTATCGAGAATCCAACGTATCTGCTTGAGACTAGAAGCCTTACTGCTGCTGCACAAAAACTGTAAACAGTCTTTAATTTGTTAAGTCAGTGTGATATATTTTAATCACTGTAATATTTGCATACAGTAGTGCACACTGTACTATTGTTGTATTGGTTTTCTTTTGCAGATGCAGTGTACACTGAACGGTACATGGGGAAGCCCACAGAGAACACAGATGCTTACACAGTAAATATCATACAAGCCCTGTCACATCTTTTCAAACTGCAGCACATTTATGACATGAGGCATGTTTTGAACTATAAAACTCTTCTTTTGTTCAATAGAACTCCACAGTGACAGGAAGAGCAAAGAACTTCAAAACTGTGGACTATCTATTGGTTCATGGCACAGCAGATGGTACGTTCAATCATTTCATTCAAATGCTCTTCACCTTAACATGTGGTAGCCCTGCTCCTCATCGGTGTACAAGGTAACATAGCAAAGCCTTGAACTAACACACTCTGTTTGCCTTGATGGAAACTTGAGCTTTGATGTTCAGTCACGTAGTGACAGCACTGTCTTTCCTGTAGACAACGTCCATTTCCAGCAGGCAGCACAGATCTCCAAAGCTCTGGTGGATGAGCAAGTTGACTTTGAGACAATGGTAAATATTGGCTCAGGGAAGTGGGACTAGTATTGGCCATAATGGTGTTGACTTAACGAAGGTGTCAGATTGAAAAAACATGGATTATTCTGCACAGTTTGAAATGTATATCATTTATATTGTGTATAATAAATTAATTTTATATAGCTCTAAATTTTACTGCATGAACTGATTTGATTCTGATTTTGTGTTCATTTCAGTGGTACACTGACAAGGACCACGGTCTCAGCGGATCAGCCCTCCGTCACAATTACAACCACATGAGTCTCTTCCTGCAGAAATGCCTCCTTAAACCCAAATAGATGTGAAGAATGTAACAGCATCACAGTGTTTTTGTATTTTATTTCTTATTTTATTGATATTCTAAAGCATCAGGTTCTGTAGACATTTTTATGTGCAATGGAGATTCGATTGCTTGTACAAATGTATTTTATGTGGAACTTTCTTCAAAATATTTGATGTTTGCATGCGTTTTATATAGTCATTTTGTGAATATGGCACCATACAGTATCTAAATTGCACTGCACTGATCTGTTGTAGAATAGTGTCATTTATGCTGCAGTTGTGTTGTTACAAAGGTCAAATAAAAATCATTTTTGAAATATAACATGTGTTTCATGATTTCTCACCGTACACAGTCCATTTTAAGTCCAAATGATTTCTCCACACATTCTTACTGTAAGAGTGTACTGTATTTTGCAACTGATTGAGGTTGGGTGGATATTTTGTCTTTCTATTGAAGTCACAAAGAAAAGCAAAAAATAATAATAATACTTTAATTAACAATCATTTTTAACATGCAAATGAAGGAGAAAGGACACTGCATAAAATAATTTAAAAAAAAATCCATTTCTGAAATGTTTTTTCTGTAACTGAAAAAATAAAATAAAAAATCTTAATTTAAACACATACAGGATTGCAGTGTATACAAGTCATGTTTGATTTGTGACACCTGGAATACTTGTCTTTGTCACGCAGATGTTTTTTTTTGTTTGTTCTCTTTGTAAGTCAAATACATTCAGTGGACTGAGACGGAAGCTGACTAATGGGTTGAGAGTAACACGCTGAGGTTTGTGTGACGGGGGAGTCACCTGGGAGAGTGCTGCTCAGCTTCACTATAAAAGACTGAGCAGATCAAGAGGGGACCATGAAACAGCTCCAGAGGCCAGGAGAGAAGAAGGTCAGCTTTACAATCCCTCTCTCAGACGCTCGACAGGAAGGAGCACAGGTGAGAATTTTGCACCTTACATCTTGTAATCTTATAGTCAATATAAAGTTTTTATTCTAAAGTGCTTTAGTGAAACAGTCTCACACACTGTTTTTATCCTGTCTTGTCTTTCAGAAGCTGAAACAATGAAAAGCGCCCACTCTTTAGCCGGACTCCTGCTTCTCATCATCATCCAAAGCAGCTGGCAGGTGCCAGACCAGGATACAGATCGAAACTCTGTGTAAGATCAACTTTCAGTTTGTTCTCATTCTCACTGGCTCAATGTTTATACTGAAGATTTTGATCTTTGGAAGGAAACCTTATTCATTATGTTCCCAGTGGTTCAGAGAAAGCTTCTAAGAGCTGCAGCATTAGAGCTCCCATCAAAATGATTCAGAGTTTGTGGTGGGGCTGTTTTCTTTCTAAATTAGTTTCAGTTTTCCAAAAAAACATGTCAGCAAGTTCAGGCAGAGACTCACACTTGTTGCAAATATACAAAATGTCAAAATATCTTGTTACATGAGTTGAAATTCTTACTGAAACCATAATAAGAGCGATTGTTGTCTGATACATTTTAACGCCTTGTTTGTTTCAAGGAATTTTTCATATTTTGAAGTTACTTTTTAAAATGTTGTTTAAGCTGTTGCTTCAAAGTGTAGCACTGATGCATGATGACATCTACAGAAGTATTACTTAGCATCAGTGAACAGGTTGAAAATGCACCTTCATGAGCAAGAACCAAGTTTACACTTATGATTATTGATTATGGAATTGTAGTAGTTGAGTAGTCATTGGTTATTTCAAACATTGGAGAAATTGGTGAAAGGCCAGGGAAAATGGGGCAGGGAGGTGAGGGCATGAACACTGACCCTAACCAGGCAGGTATGTAGGACAGGTAGACTTTTAGAAACACGCTAACAGGAATGTTTTACCTTAAGTGAGTGTGCTGCTCATTCGTCTCTATTCCATGTATTTCTTAGGTTATTTACTGAAAACACGATGCTGACTGAACCCATTGAGCTCCCAAACATGAAGAGACATTCAGAGGGAACATTTTCCAATGACTACAGTAAATACCTGGAGACAAGGAGAGCGCAAGACTTTGTCCAGTGGCTAAAGAACTCAAAAAGGAACGGGTGAGTGTTCCCTTTTCTTACTGAACCTCAGTTTGGCATCATATGTGGAATAACCTAAATTAAACAGTAAATCAACCATGTAATATAGTGAGAAAAACAAAGGCAGGCTTTTAACTGTATTACTATTGTATATTGTTAGATGCTTCTGGATTGGCACTTGAACCAATGGTGTGATTTCAAACAATCAATCATATCAAGCATATTTCCTGTTTCATATAGCAATGTGAATCTTAGTCTAATTTGGCTTTATGTTCTACAGTAACATATACGGTCACTGTGACTGCATCTGTTTCTACAGGAGTCTATTTAGACGCCATGCAGACGGCACCTACACCAGTGACGTGAGCTCCTACCTGCAGGACCAGGCAGCCAAGGAGTTTGTGTCCTGGCTGAAGAACGGCCGAGGCAGAAGAGAGTAGACTCTACGGCAGAGACCGTACCAGCTCCAACCCCTCCCCCCAAAATAATGCAACACTTCCCACCGACTCTGTGCCATTCTCTCTGTCACGATCTGTACTTGAATTTTCCTTGGTCATGCTATTAAATTACACAAGAAGCTCAAGTCGGCCTTCAGTGGTTGAAGGTGACACTGTCAAAATGCAAGAAATTATGATATGTGTTTGAAACGTGTCTCAATCATGCTGTGTGATTTTTTTTTTTATTCACATTTTGATTTTCTTTCTCTTTTTTTGGCATTTTTGTCTTTCTTCTTGCATAAACTTGGAATAATAATAAGATATGATCACATTATTGATCTGAATTTCAAGTTAAGTGATGATGTTTTAGGCACAGGATCCATCTGTTAATGTCCATCAGTAATTGAATAAAATAAAAAAACATGGTCATTTTAATGAATTTTCAAGAGAATGTTTTTCACACATATTTGGTTAATCAAATATTATCATGAATATCAGTGTTAATGCTTGGCCAAAAAGAAACAAAAACAAGATTTAACGGTGTGCACCATCGGTTTCTCTTTATCCTCTTATTTACGGGGTCAAAAATCAATAAACACATCGCTCTCCAGGAAGAATTGCGCTCTGGGATTACTACCTGCTAACAGGATGATGTGTGTCACCTGTCAGCTGTTCACTGGAGAGGGATTTCCCTGTGATGCTCTGACAGCATGCCAAGGAGGGCTACGTTAAATGAAAGAGAAGGAAATTATGTCAATCAAGCTGGACTCACTGGGGACACTGACTAGGTCGACATTCTTGAGTTGTTCTTGGCATTGACTACAGAACAATAATTCACATAAGCCAGCAACTTGACATGCTGAGGGATGTGCCACATCTCTAAGCTGTCATCCGACTCATGTCGAACCATCTGTTGACTACAGAAGACCTGCCCACTTCTGTCTGGGCCAAATCTCAGAGGGTTTGAAATGGGCATTTCTGCTCAGCAACACTGACACTGTTGTCTCCTCCATGCCAGTCCCCATACAGGTACAGTAGCATGTCAATGTAGCGGGTGATCACACTTGTGCTCACTTATAAATCATTTGACAGGTGATATGACCAGATTGGAGCCTAAACAATGCAGTTTACATGGGGCTCTATAAATAAAATGGATGACACAATAGGATGCATGATGTGTTCTTCATTATTTTATCATTACTTCTGTCCAATACTCAGCAGTTATCCGAATAATTTCAGTCCCCTCAAGTAAAGTCAGCTAATAAATTGCTATTAAATAATGAATAAAAAAAAAAAAGAAGATAAAATGCGGGTGTAGTGATTTGATAATTTCCTAATTCAGAGTAACACACATTGATGATATATCCTAATGAGTGTGTGTATAAAATCATGAGTCACGCATCACTTACACATTACATTTGTGTTTAGTTCCAGTTTTATTTCAATGGTAGCAGTACAAAGCTAGGATTGAGTGTATGTTACAATAACAATACAAACGAGTGCTTATAGAAATGTATTAAATTAAAATACCATTAATAAAATGCACTGAAATTGTGCTTGATAAAGTCCAATATTTTAACCTAATCATGATCCTCATATATGGATCCAGATTGACAAAGCTCCTTAATCTATGGCTAACTAAACTTTTAAGTAGTTTTAAACTAACAAGTTTAAAACACATTATGAGATCATTCAAATATACATTTACAATATAAGCAATACACTGACACAAGGAACCAAAATATGATAAATCTCTGTGTTACTATCTATTCTGTAGCAAACATGTTTATTTTAATTCGCAAAATAATTATAGATAAATAGTTTCTCATATAAATATTTGTGTATTGATATTCTGGCAAAAAAGTGCCCCTGTATTTGGTTCTGAACAGACGCATCTTGTCTTTTAGAAAATACTATTACTAGTACTTTAAAGCATTCATCCCCCAGACAGGGTGGTCACTGGTCACAATCATTAGGTGGGATTCAAACTAGTCCCATAAACACACAGATCAGGAACATATTAATCTTGTATTAATCTAGGATTATGTACATTTACGTATTTTCAAGGATTTTACATAGTTATTATCAGGAATGACCTTAGGCTTATAAAATATTTACGGTACTAAAGCTTTCATATATAATTTCACATCAAATTTAATGCCTAAAGAATACTTGAAGAATAGAGAATTGTAGGAAATCAGTATATAAACAGACACAGAACCCAAGGATATGTTGATATGATGGTAGCCTATCTCAAAATACAAAGTATATGACAAAAATAAATACAAACTGGAAAACAGATCAATCTTTTCCATTTTTGCAGTTTACATTCAGTGTAGTAATGTAGTATCTAGATTTACAAAGTACTACTTGACATAAAGAACATGAGAAAATGATGAAGTTAGTTTCACTGGTTCATGAACAAGCTGGATACTTAAACACGGTTATTCACCTACACACAGAGATTTACAAAACTAAAGTTGAAGGATATGTTTTACGAACACAGAGAAGGGACAATGACAAAGACTCACAACACTGTCATATTCTTGGCCTTACATTTCTCATCTTGCACTCTGGTTGTGTGAGGAAATACTGTGAGTGTTGTGGTAAACTGTGGTAAACATCAAGAAAGAAAACATCAGTGTATAATTGGATGATACACAGTATGTCAGCTTTGTATAGAACTCATCATACAGAACAGGATGACAAGCATAACACTTTTGATAAGACTGATTGGATCTTATTGTATATAACAACTTTAAATCTACAAATTAAAAGACGAAAGTGGAAAAATGACTCTGTGCCTGGACAAGAAAGAGTCCAGTACATAATCCCTTATTAAAACCCACCACTTTATTTTCACACATTTCACCATTAAACAAAAGAGGTAAGACGGGTGAGCTGTTCCGGGGTAGTGTTAAAGATGTACAGATGAGAGTCGTATTGGTGATGTCAGCATATTTTCTTCAAGAAACAAATAAGCATATTTCCCATTTTTTTCAAACTATCCTTTAATATACTTTTATATGTGATAACAACTTTGTGGATAGATATGAGCACCATTTCCTTATTGAAATGTTTTACTGGTGCCCAAAGTTTTTTGGGTTGTTCGAAGGATGTTGTTTGAGTGATTTGTAAAATACAAACTATTACCCCCTAACCCCTTATAATGAGTGAGTCTCTGTATATTAAACAGTGTATAATGTCTTACCACGTTCTGAAGTCTTGGTTCTTTCTCAAGCATCTTAGCCATATGCGTTCCAAGTGTTTCCAAAAGAACCCTTTGACATTTCATCTGTGATGTTAATAATGGGTAACCCTCTGTGAATGGAAGAGACAGAAAATAATTTACAAATGTAAAAACGTACTGAATATGAAACAGCATTTACTTTTCTTTTTTTTTAAGTATATTTTTGGGTTTTTTTGGCCTTTAATGTACAGTAGGCTACAGTTGAGAGAGAGACAGGAAATAGGAGGTAGGGAGGGGGAGATTTGGCATTTACTTTTACAACTTAACCTGACATAATATGACTTACTTGCACCCTTCTAATGGCACTTGCACTACTCCCTCATCTTCTGCAATCATACTCTGCTCCTCCTCCTGAAGTTTGAATGAAACACACTTTAAATGCACATATTAGATTCATACATTTTACACTGAAAGAATAGTTAGACAACAACAGCACCTCTTCAGAATCCTCCAGCTTCTTCTTCTTGCTCTCTGGCATGAGGTCATCCAGCCAGCTCATCTCCCGTTTACTGAAGATGCAGTCCATTAGCTTCCTGATAAACACCAGAGCCAACACCTGCAGGATGAACACAATAAATCAAAACAGCTTATTATCCAGAAATCTGTGATTTTTATAATGATCTCCCTTTGAGCTAGGCCCTTGATGTTATATTTAGAAAGTTTAAGGTGTATGTGACTTGAAACAATTCCCACATGAAAGCTTCATATATTTTTGCCTATATAAAATATTCTATATATGGTGTGTTTTTGGAGGAAAAAGTAACATAAAAGTGAGAGGCTAGATTATTTTCTGGCAGGTACAAAAACAGAAACCTTCAACATTGAAACACAGTGAAACAGAAAAGACCCCTACCAGTTTTGTCTGACAAATCCTGCATTAATCACTGCATAGATGGTTAGCGCCCAGCTGACCCTACTAACATACTTGTGCTGACACACTGAGCCTTGTTTACACTAGTTAGGTGTCTAGTGAAAGGTGTGCTGATTGTGTGACGTGATCTACAGATGGTATAATTGGATTGTTTCCACACCATCATAGGGAAGACAATGGCAGCCTTGGAGGTCTTGATGACCCACAGCATAACCAAGCAGGTGAGCTGGATGATGGTGAACAGGTGCACCTTCCTCAGGGGTACATGTCGTAGATAGATGAAGTCTGGCTGGTGCTTGGTCGGCATACCGAACAGTGTCAGGCGGTCAAAGAACTGCAGGGGACAAATTATTAAACAACTGTGAAGTGGTCTTTGTATTTGGGTTACAACAACTTATATACATGTGATGTTAATGGGTTCTTAAGAGCAGCAAACCTAAGTTAAATCAGTTGAATCAACAGCAGACAGCTGTTTTAAATCTACCACTCACTGCCTCCCCATTAATCTCAAAAACAACAACACAAAGCACTCTGAATGGAGGAAAATAGGAAGTAGGCTAAACAGGGCAATTAAAATCGCAGTCAGGTGTTCTGAAAATGCTGTGAACACACTAGTGGCCAATTAACACTTTTTTCTCTGCACAGCCAGACAATATGGAGGCGATCCCCTATTGTGGCTTGGGGAGAGTTAACAGTCCATACAGATTATCTGGTAGAAAGGTTTGCAAAGTACCAACGCTGGTCAGCTCTCTGTCCAGTTTCAGCCACATAGATCATCTTTAAAATGTTACAAACCCTAATTCAGTGCAGATTCTTAATCACATTTTAAATGTAGGGTGGCAGATTGTTGATTTCTTGCCAGTTGTGGTCAATAAAGCTGAGCATCTAAAATAATAAAACTTTTATTGTCAACCTCACTTGGTCAGATGTAGTATTAAAACCAATGGCAATTTCAAACGAGGAGAGCATTGAATCCTTGGGTGTCTTCATGTATTGATACCCCATAATGTAAACAAAAAAGACTGCATTAAATACAATGAAGCTGAAATAATTTTACCTGAATGCCTCTGAGAGAAGATGCTCCCATGTAAAGGAATACTCCATATAACACAGGCATAGGAATGAACTGAAGAACAACACAAACATAAAGTCAGTAACTGCTAAATGTTTGCAAACATAATAAACTTTATAATGTGCCAAGAAATATGAAATAGAATAGATAATAGTGGGAAAACAACTATGCACATAAAATTGGACAAATAATGAGAAGAAATATGACCGACCTTCAGGACAGATGTCATGAAGACAGAACAGCCCATGAGTGTGAAGATCATGAGGCCGGTGAAGCGTTGCTCTCTGATGCCGAGGAACTTGGGCACCTCGCCAGGAGCTGAGCACTCTGATTCGAGCTTCAGGCTGTTGACGTGGGTGATGGAGAGAACGGTGGCTGCTACGAACCAAGGCAAACCCATCAGAGAGCACACACCAAGCATCACCCCCACCATGAACAGGTCCAGGTGGTACCCGCAGCCTTTCTGGAAGGACCAGCACATTGAAAGTCGAACATTAGTGGTTCTGGTGAACCTTCTTCTCCAAGACACTACACACACTGTCAAGAGTTCAGAGCTGGGACAAGTACACACCTTGAGCTTGTGCTCCTTCCTGTTGATGATGACAGCTGTGATCTGCTGGTCCATGAAGATGAGTATGGTACAAAGCAGAGCTGGGACCACCGTTATGACCACCGTCCACCAGGGGTTCGGCCCCAGGGGGTTGACGAACCAACCTCGATCATCTCTGGTTGGCTTAGAAGAAAATAAATGAAGTTGGTTTAACATAAGTCGCAGCTTGTTGGAAAGTGATGGTATAGTCGGTTTAAGTTTTCTTCATCCTGCTCCTTTCCTTGCATGGAATGTGTAAATTATAATCTGTTATCATTTTGTCAGTAATGTATGAATTAAAAATGTCCATGCATGGAGCAAATAAAAATGAAATTAAATGAAATTAAATAGTCAGTAATTCGTGGAAAACTGATTCAACAAGAAATCCTTACCTTAAACACACTGGGGACTTTTAGCTTTGGAGAGGGAATCCCTAAGGCATAGTCTATTAAGACCATTGTAAGGATGGCGAAGAAAACAGCAAAGTCACTGATGATGGACCTCACCTGATAAAAAAGGATTCAAAATACTCTTTATTAATATTCCTTGTTTTGCTTAATTAAACCTGAATCATTTTCTCTTTTTTTTCCTACCACACAGTACCTAAATCTGACCACTAGAGTGTACCACCACACCACACTACATAACAACCAACCATGTCCACTGGCTTGGACAATAATGTGAAGATAAATGATGAATGTACGGTACCTTTGTGGGAAAGTAATTGCTGAACTTGAACTCTTTGAGGAAAGCCGACATGAGGACAGTGGAGAAAAAGAGAAGGACACACCAGAAGAGGACATCGGGAACATAGGGTCCATGTGGGCCACAGGCACTGCCCACAAACTCGCCTTGCTTTTCAATACAGTCCTGCAACAACAGGTAGAGGGCCAGTCATTCAGACTAATCATATGATTAGCAAGACAACAGCATAAGTAGATTCTATAAACAGGGTTTAAAAAAAAAAACTTAACAAAGCACCAAAAAAATGTGCTTTTGTAGTGATTTACAATGAGTAATCCAATATAATCCAGCCCACATGCCCTTAATCTCCTGGGCTCAGATCTATCTGAGAGAGCATGCCACTTTAAGGTGAAAATGCCTAAATGTATTCTTTTCTATATGTCTTTTTGTTACTCAATAATCCCTGCTGTTATGTGCATTAAAAACACCATGGAGGCATAATTGACAGTTGGTATTGTCTTCTGTTTTTGTTTTTGCACCGTCTGCAAGTATAGTACCTTGACCTCCAGAGCTTCCCAGTAGATTTCTGATGCAGTGACATTGTTCATCTCCCAGTACTTCAGGGTGTCATTGGTGGGGTCAGAAGGCTCAACGCATGAACATCTGTGGAAACACATGAACATCTGGGTGACTGAATAATCCCTTATCTGTCAGGGATTTGCTGTACCTCCAAGAAATTTACTCAGTAATCATTCTTTTTTTTTCTTTTTTTTAAAAAACATTTTAAAACAGTACACTGTTGGAAAATATTTTTGCACATACGAGTATAAGCTGAGTTTTTCCAGTTTGTTGTTCTTGTTGAAGGGATAGTGATCCCCCAGGTGCATGAGTTTCTCCAAGGCCTCGTAGATGAAGATGATGCAGATGAGTGAGGCGAAGGCTTCTTCTGTAAAACGGGTGATGTAACAAACCAGGGAACTCGCATCTGTGGCCACCAACATGATGCAGAGGAAAGCTGTCCACAGACCAATACAGGCTCTCAGTGATAGATAGGATAAGCCATACTCCCTATGTTGGGATAAAATGGGGGGGGGGTCACATCATACATTGATTATTTACTATTTGTAATTTGGTAGATTGGAAGAAATCATTATCACAATGAAAATGTGATGTAATAAATGATCTATATGAGGCCAGATGTTTGAGAGATGGCACATCGATGTTCACAGAACTCATCCTGCTGCTACAGTAGCCGGTAAGCACTGTGATCACAAAATGATGTAACAATCTGAGGTCACTGATCATTTAGTGAATGATTTATATTTACAGACACATACTTGCAGAATTTAAACAATATCTTTTCAAATACAAGCACTGGCCCTGTGCTTCCCAGAATGGTGAGGGGCTGTCCGGCAAATAGAGAATAGGCTATTCCAGTCAGCGAGGCTCCAAACAACGACTCAATGGCACTCTGGGAAATGGATAAAGAAAGATAGCAGAAGGATTACTGAACCAACATTACCGTCAAAGCATTATCATACAGAACTGCAGCTGTTTTCTGGTTTACAGTTCTGAAGAGCTAGTGCAGTGCACAGCAGTGTACAACCAGTCCTGGCAGAAAACTGTGAACGTTTAAAAGAAAGGGCAGGCGATTTACTATGCGTCCTTCTGTTGCCTCGCCCAGTAATCCTCCAAAGGTGATGACAGGTGACATGCAGGCACAGTAGAGGAACAGGAAGGAGGCCACACACTGCAAACTAAAAGCGTCATAGTAGTCGGACAGGTAGTGTGGCGCCTTTCGCTTGATGTCTAGAAAGAGACCACCGAACCACCTGGGAATATAAAAAAGAAATTTGTCAGTCAAAAATTTTCAATTTCAAAAGGCATAAATTATTCTCTACTAAAATGTTAAAGCAACAATAAAAAAGAAAAAGTTAAGTTGGTAAGGCTTCAGCAATATCTTTGATATCCTATTTCTGTTTCCTTAACTTCTGTTCCGTCTACTGCCCCCATCCCAGAGTTCAACTATTCGTGTGATATGCCCCTGGAATAAACAAGTCTAGTTGCAAATAGAGATCTTCAGGAGGGATGTTTCTATGGAAACCACCCTATGACTACAACTACAGACCATGTTTACCCAGAAATAGACGACGAGTATAACAGCATACTGTTTGTAGAAAAGTGGTATTTTTCAGTTGTATGTACTTTTTTAATATGAGCCCTGTAGAAGGCATGCAGCAACTGTAGACAAATAACGTGTATTTATCTATATATTTCAGGGCAATATACAGTATAACAGCCAATGCCAAGATGAATGGATTTTATGTTAGATCCTGTACATCATTCTTTGAACACCTTAATAACAACTCAAAAAGGTGAAATCAAAACATCAATATGTTTATGAGTAATCCAGTTGAAGAAGCACACAAAGTACAAGATCTCCTATCTAACACCATTGCTTCTTCATATATTACACATTACAAGTGTTGTCCTGCTGCAAATAAATCCTCTGCAGCACAGTAGTGAGTGTAGTGAGTAGGCTGCATGATGCCCTGCCTTGGCCTCCTGGCATTAGTATGAGGTACTCATAATACTTAAAATAGTACTGACAATAACATTTCTGTATCTATCTTTCGGATATTATTTTTCTATATTTCTACTCTACATAGACTTCACATTGTTTTAGTACTGATTAGAATTCACCTCCATCACAAACACTACATATCACCCTTGTTATTCCCCCACCTTCCAGTGCGCTCCAGTTCTGGACCACCATGGCCACCCTCCTCCTCCTCCTCCTCACCGTCTCCTAATCCATTAACGCTACTTTTCTTCCTCTTCTCCTGTTTAACAAACAGTGCAAAGCAGTGAGTTTGTTTGTTATGTACAAATTGTTGCAGAGATCTTAGGGAGAAGACAGGACAGCGACCACAACATGAGTCCTACTGACCTGAGATGGTACATTTTTCGGTGGCTCTATTCGTATAGATGGGTCCCACTCTCCAGGAGGCAGGACTGTCACCTGATCAAGGAATTCATCAATCCCAGCGATCAGATCATTCCGGTCTTTAGCTTTATAGGCAACATCATGGAAAACCTGAAAAGAGAAACGTTGAGGAGCAGTTTACCAACTTAGCCCATATAAACATGTGCAGAACATATTATACAAACTGTCCAGAGAAAAGCAAAACTAGTTTACTAAAATCTGGGTCCTATTCGCTGTGAAACAATATTAATCACTTTGCTTGCTAAAATATCCTCAAATCTCGTTCCTCAAATCTTCTCATTCCAAAGATAAAGCCCATCTTTTCCTCCGTGGTGATGGATAGCAGCCTAAATCCCAGACAAAAAAAGGAGGACATGATGACTGACTACTAGCCAAAAGCATGTCATAGAAGCTCTGAGCTGTGTTTCATGCTGAGAAATGTTCCATCACTTCAGCAATTTGTTAAGCTCTGCTAGACTGTGAATTTATGCAAAGTGCGTAAGAAGTGCAAACCACCTCACCCTCCCCAAAGCTGGAGCTGGAGTTGAAAATGAGGAGTTCATTAAGAAATTCTTACCTCATCTGTCATAAGTGTTGCCATGGATCTTCCAATTTCATGATATTGAGGCGCTCGACCCATGGGCCCCAAGAGAATAAACAGAAACCTAAAGGAACAGACAGCTCTTTGAACCACTATTGCATTATCATTGTCATTGTGACTATAACTGCACATTAACTCTAAAGGGCATAAATGGTTCTGAAGGGTCAATAAGAGATTAGTAGAGGGGGTTGAGCGGGTGTTACAGTATCAGCCTGCATTAACCTTGTGGCAATGGGGACCTCAGCCAGCCCATTGAGCAGAACCGCGGGTGAAAGCCGGACAAACGCCACCACCGGTTTGTTCAGACACTCAAGCTCTCCCACTAATACGTTACACGCTTCAGCGCCCGCCGGGATCTTCTTCATGAAATGCAGGTCTATCTGAAAGAGGACACAAAGTACAGTGCTAAGAGTCTCACATAAAAGGCCCTGACACCCTTTCCTGTTAGCTTATCGTCTAAGCGGCTTTGACTGAGAACATGTTTTGAGAAGAAAATTCAATCGTTCATGTCTAAAAGTGCAATCTGTAAATGTCATTATTTTTTCAGTTTATCCACTCATTAAGCCTTGAATGCAATGATTTGACGGGCTTGTCTATCTAAATATAGTCCAGCTGCACAGGCTTTGTGAGACATGGGACAAAACATCCATATATATCACAGATTTGATACATTCAAATATTACAAAAGATTAAGTAAGTATAACTACAGTATCAGTTCAACGTGTTGTGTAATATTACATAATTATGGGGCATCATTCATTTCTGAAAGTGTCTAAATTTCTAATGTGATTGAACTGCATGGAAAAGGAAATCTCTGTTGATTGATGTGTTGAACAGAAATAACACAGCAGAGATAACAAGAGTTGACTCAATGTTGTTTGTTCAGCTCTGGGAGAACTATACAAAATAATTGATTTGAAACTTTGATGGTTTATCACTTAGCTATCACTTAACTTTACATAGATGGTGACAGCGCTCTGGTGCATAGAAGCCCAACATCTTACTAAGACATTTTGTTTTTGGTTTTTTTTTCTCAAATTTGTCACCTGTCTGTCTGTCTGTCTGTCTGTCTGTCTGTCTGTCTGTCTGTCTGTCTGTCTGTATAAAAAATACACTCTTTTTTGACTGTTTCAGGAACAGGCTAAAGTACATGAAACAGTAAATAATACTCACCCGGACAAAAGGTTAAACTCATATACATTAGGCAAAGAGTTTCAACATGGATTTTATGTTTGTCTTTCCTGTGTGTGGTCGTCATGTGGTTATCATCAGTGCTGAATGACTTTTATCATATTTAACATGGTTATAATCCTAATCCCTGTCTAGATGACCTTTCCATTAAGAAATACCAACAATGACCTGCTGTTCGTTGTCTGAAACATGTAAAACACACAATTAAACCATAGAACAAGTCATGTGAGCTGTGTACCATACCTTACTGAAGTCAACAGAACTGTTCTCTCTGTGGCCATCTCCTCTACCGTCTGAACCCGCTAACTGAGACTGGGAGGATGACGTCTGACCTGCATGGTCCAAATAGAAGAGGTGTTACTCCCAAAAATGCCTCAACAAAACACAAATTAATTTATTAATAATTTAATTAAATAACTTAAATATGAATATTTAATAATTATATACAGTATATATACACACATATATAAGGCCGACTGAATTCACAGAATCTCTCTAGAAAGGATAACAACAGAGAGGATCAAATCCAGGTCATGAAGGCCGGTGTGGATAAAACCACACAGATTTTCATCACTGCTGCTGTCTCAAAAAAATCCAGGCTCATGGTAACATGATTAGTGCCAAGCTGGCTGACAGGACTGTCCTAATTTCTGTATTCATTAAACAAGCAGGCCAAAAAATTAACCCTAATTATTCTGTTTAGTATGCTCACAAAGCATTAAGTGTGTTTGTCAGAGAATACGACTTTGAAATTAGCTTTAAAATGACACATGATGAAACTATATTGCATACAAGAGAATGATTTAACAAACAGCTTGGTGCGTTCTGCACACCTAATTTTATCATGTGGAATTCTGGCAGACCTCAAGCTTGTAAAATGTAGTTGGCAATAATGTAGGCAAGAAATGCGTCCAATTATGAGTCAGTTCTGATCTAAATTTATCCCAGAATTCAACCAAACAGCTTTTGTACTGTGAAGATCAATAGCAAACAAATTTGTATATTTATAGAAAGTACTTATGAATATTGTTTTTCATCGACCTTTATTCAAGATAATGAAAATTGCCTATTTTGAGGAATTGGCGATATTAACACAAACAATGTTAATACTGTCATCCAGAATATGTTTTTATGTATTAGGCTGGTAAACGAGCAAGTGCAGGCTGAGTAAATCAGTACCTGCTGACTTTAATGGGGCTGGTACAGGAAGGCGGATGGAACATACGCAGGTTAAGCTTACGTATATGTACAGTATGTAAGACGCATGAACATATTGTGCATTTATAAAGTATCTACACCTAAAAAATACAGCCCAGATTAAAAATAAAAAAGGGCATTGTTCCAAAATGTTCTGACTTGCGACCCCTTAAAACAAAGTTGTGTCTTCAGGATCCCTCCACCCAGTTTGTTAATGGCACACCAACAGGTTGCTTGCAGGTTAGCCGAAGACACTGAGACTTCCCAATCTCAAAAAGTTTTGCTTAATTATTAAAAGACCCTGCTTTACCTGACCTGTTAATCAACTCATGACCCCCCAGATGTATCATACATCTCAATTCTCTCAATTTCTCACCGTTCTTTTCCAGATGGAGCTCTGAAGTCCGTCGACTGATGTCAGCAAAGGAGCGTACTATTGGTAGACGGTTTGCCAGCTTCTTCTGGTTCTGGTGGTGGTGCTGCTTCAGCAGTGTTTCCCGCACTTTCTGTCTGAGCTCATCCCCCAGTGGTGAGTATAACTCTTGGTGGTCCAACACCATGTCTGAGGAGGACACAGACAGGCGATTTGGATCCATGTGTCACAGATCTAACTGAGAGACTCTTGTCCATAATGCAACAATAATGCAGTTCAACACATTTTCCATTTAACTGTTATTACCTGCAATCTCTTCAATAGAACCAGCTCTCATGTCAAGCAGCACAGTGCCATTGATTATGCAGCTTCGCAGCTCAAAGAGACTGTGTAGAGATAGAGTGGCTACGTAGGGTTTACTCCACCGCTCTCCTCCGTCCTCCACATCCTCTTCAAACTTCAGCCACCTGAAACAGCAGTGGGAGATCCAGTAAGTAGAGGCCAGCAGACGGCAGACTGGCTGTCAATCTGTTCAAGCTGCAACAACAACACTCATTCGTTCTGGGTCCCACTTTCCTTATTGCCTCTCATCAGGATATCAGTGTAAATAAAATATGTCTGATTTGCCATTTTAACAGAAAACCATAAATCATTTGATGAATAAATTCTGCATCCTGATTAACACTGGCAAGAATCAAAGAAAAGGACTAACATAAAGTTAATTCCCCCATATGACAGTGAATTGCAATTACTTAATGTAATGGAAACACAAACATTAGACACTCAGCTACAGCTTTCATCAGTATAAGTGGGATAACCGGCATGACAGCTCCATTCAATCACAGCTTTCAGTAATGGCATGTAGGTCATGACAGTGTGTAAATACTATGTCGGCGGCTGGACAGTCTTGACAGTACCTGGCACTTTCCTTCCACTCACAATCCTCTCCGTCCCTCACACAGATCTCATCCATCTCTGTGAAGAGGTCATGAGGAATATGTTCCTCATCATCATCCTCAGTGCCCAGCAGGAACTGTACTCTTTGGGAGGGAGTGTCTGGGAGCACAAGGAATTACACTTCAGGGGTAAGGAACACAGTCAGTCAAATACAGGTTTGTCTATCCTATACCGCATGCAAGTTCATGATTGGGGACGGTACCAAAAAGAGGAGACTCTCTTCCCTCAACCAACGTGAGGGCCCGGTCCCTGCTCTTCCTCTTGTGCTTATTTCCATGGTGACGGTGCCTACGGTGGCTGCGGTGCCTGGTACTGCCCAAGGGGACATGGACCCCGATGTAGAGAGTCCTGTGACCTGCATGAGGACAAGACCCACAACAGTTAAAGGCCGATGCTTTACAGATAATTATTGTGAATTCACTGATCATGGTAAAGCACTCTGTCTCTGCATTACGTTATTGAGCTTTTCTATTATTTACAATGTATTCCTGCATCATCGTGTGTGTTTTTACTTAAATAAAGTGCATTGCTGAGGAGATAATATGTAATAATGTAATGCTTACTGCTGCTGAACAACCTATATACCACCTGTCATGTCTACACAATAAAAACGTTCTGTGAATTACCTTGCTGACATGTAGATAAACTAACTGAAAGGTTTCTACTGTTGATCTTTGGTTCTATTTATTAAAAAATAATTTGAACTTTATTTTAATATTATTTAAGATCTTCAATGAAACATCTACTTTTGCTGAAAAGTTTAGCATGAAAACGTTTAATATGAATATATAATAAAAAGACACCCTTTAAAAAAATTTATATCATTAAGAAGCCTGTTCCTTGCTTTGTATTAAAAAAGAGAATTTAAAAAGAACATGTCAGGAACTCTTCTGAATTAATGCAAATAAAGGTATATTAATAGTATCCTTGATCAGTAGTGGCATTAAAGAGGAGTATACACTATAGTAAACTACTGGATATGTTGTATAATCATGACAATGAAAGTGTGAATTTACAGATCAAATAAATGATGCGCAAAATGCTGCAATTATCTAATTAGAGATTTGTGTTTGTATCATTGTCAGTAAATTATTGCATGTACATGGCCTACGGCTGTGTGAATCTGTGAAACCTGGTTGTTGATTCAAGTTTCCTTTCTTTTTATCTTTCATAAATACCTCCAAACAACTGTGTATGTGTTTCCATGCTTGTGTTTGTGAGACCGTGCGAACAAAGTGAATAGAGAAAGAAGTGAGAGCATATCTGTTTTCATAAGTCAGCCCACTCAGCCTGCTGCAGTATGAGAGGATTCAGACAACCACATACAGTATACAGTGCTCTTCAGTGTAACTGCTATAGCTATGCCAAAATGGTAAATATAGACATAACACAAGTAATTAATTAACTTACCCTTTATTATTATTTTATGTTTTTGGAATTTTAATCCAAAACCAGCCACTACCTATGTGTTATCAATTGAAAATCACTGTTTTGAAACACATCTGTCATTTTTATCATCATTATTTCATTAAAGCTATTTTCTAATTCAACTGCAGTTTAATACAGTTCAATGTTAGTGAATGCTATACAATACATTTTTGTTTACTGCTTGCACAACCCAAAACAATTCCCATGTATTCTGCAGCATCTCAATGGTTGTGTACCACTGTTTGTGCCTGTGCTGTTGTTTAAATACTAAGACTGGGTAAATAATGCATAAATAATACAATTTTGTGATGGCAGATATCAGGACATGCGCTTCCAATGGTTTGTCTCTCTGTCCTCACTTATTGATACTTTTATTGAATTTCAGTCTCATTTGCTAAAAAAGAGAGACAACGCCCATTAACATGATTCAATATTTATTTTTGCTATAGATATCAGGATAATATTGTTTTCGAGATTTCTTTTCATCACAGTTATCGTGCAGTGAAAATATGACATTGTGACAGCCCTATGGCAAACACAGATGGGGACAGCTTACTCAAGTACTCAGTTGGACTGATTTCATATTTGTTGTGATTATCCACGTTTTTCAGCGCCTTTAAAATTACTGATGTGAATTCATCTCACCCACAGTTTCTGCCTCCCACTCCACTCCTATCTTTTAACTATGAAAAAGCTGTCAAGAGGACTGCAGCAGTTGTGAGGACAAAGTGGGCGGACTCAGCTGCAGCAGCCGTTTAGTGCTTCAAGCTTTTTGTGTTCCTGACGTGTTCAGTGTCAGTCGAGGTACCTTCAACATCTTCCTGCTCAAAGTTGGTTCCCTGTTGGGACCGTGCTCCTCCTCGGTCCACCACAGCCTCGTCGTCATTCCTCTGTTGGACACACAGATAAACACATAGGACATATTCAATGGTATTATAAGCATTATTAAGTTCAGTGTCTGATCAACCAAACAGCTATAACTGGAATATACTGATGTATCCTGAACGTAACGTGATAAAAATGTTTGTTGACTTGGTGTTCCCTCACAGTCGAAGGCATTGTGAACAAACACATTATCCCACTGAATATCATGGTTGCCGTGGAAACTAATTGCACGACTCATCTTGAATAGGAGTGTGCCATCTTAGTCCAAACAAAAAGCTTTTCATGAGGGGAACAATAAATTTCCCACCTACAATTAATGTTTCCCTGTTGTTCTTGGTGCTCCCTTTACAGTCACCGGTGCTACATTGTTGATGGGACCTCAGTTCAAAACGTGAATCATCGTCTGACCTAATTTTGAAAAAGTTTTTTAAAAAATTTAAAAAAAAAAAAAAGAAAAGAAAGAAGGAAACTCCTATTCCTAAAAGAGACTGTTTCTTAGTTTTTGTTGTATACTGCCTCCATCTATGTAGGGCAGGCTATTAAATAACATATTTTTTATCTACGTCAGTCTTTCTCTCACATTTAATTGATATGTCCTATTGCATTTTTTCATAATAGGAGGAGGGATTTGATAACACTGATTGGTTAACCTGGAGGTCATTATAAAGATCAATTTACTTTTTCACCGCAGCTGGAAGAATATAGAACTGGTCCACCCAGAAAATCAAACATGGAAGTGATGGAGTCATGGAGAGTTTAAAAAAAAATTGTAATGAGCATAATCCTCAATGCGGAGCTTTTGTCAGATTATAGGGAGAATATTGAATGACCACTGCAAATGTCATTAAGCTGTTTGAGCATTTCCTGTGGACCTTCCTGTGCAGGTTCACTAGGCTGACACACAGCAATTAATGAACAGTTAGGCTACTGCAATTTTTTTGACTGCCCAATAAAAGAACAAGAGGCATGAAGCAGGACAAACATATAGGCTAGAGTCAGTGAGAGAACCAATATTTCTTGATGTGAATGTTGGCCTGCTCATGTAATCAGAGAGAAGGTGGGTGAAGAGGTGGTAAGAGAGAATAGTAAAACCATCAGAAATCATAATTTTCCACTGTGCGTGCAAAGATAAAGTAGTAACCTGCTAGTGCTTTTCTTTTAAAAGAAATTGCAAGGTACTTTTTGTGTAGCCTACAGTTTTATAGCCTACTATTTAATTGTCTCTTTACAATCAGAACCTACCATACTACCACATCTCACCATCAACATTCACAGCTAATTCCTAACCTCAAACTTAGGACTTTGGACTTTGGACTTTATATGATCAAATACTATAGAGTCATGCTAGTGGGTGCAATGACACACAAATATCAAAATTATGTATTTACCCCCAGTGTGCAAAGAGTCGGAGCCAGAAGACATGCCATGATACTCCTATTAAGCATTTGGTAGGCTCACTTAGTAGGCCTAAAGAAAGAAAGCTAAACTAAACTAAACCATACTCTATGGCATCAGCCGGGTAAGTGACTTCCGGCGGAAGTGCTAAAAGAAAAAACACCCTTGTCGCCGTTTGCTAACATTTATGCTGGCTGGCTCTACAGGCAGCCATGAAAACATGGTAAAATTCACAACTTAGAAGAATACAAAACCATTAATAGCAAAATACAAAAACAGCGGTGGTTTCAATAGCCTAGTAACCCTTCCCCATGACAACTCAACTCTTTCTGTAACTAGTTTGAAGTGTAGGCCGGTGCATATTCTCATTTGCCCAGGTCATAGTATTTCAAAGGAGGTTAAATCGAAAGCAAAAAAGTTTGAAGTGTAGTTTCTAAAGTTATGAGCCATAACGTTACACCCAAGGGGGCAGTTGTGGATCTGAGAAGTGAAGCTCACTTCCGCGTTCAAAAAACTGCAATCCCCCCGGCTTCCTGTGGGGGCTGGTGTCAGAAGGGAGCATTCTCCATAGACCCCCATGTTAAAATCGCCGATTTTACATCCTCAGTAAACATGTTAAAAGCCTGGTGTCAGAACGTTTTTTTTTCTCAACCGATAGTTTTCTACCCTGAGGGGGGTGAATTTTTTTTAAACTCTACCGTTTTACTGTTATTAGGTTAAAACTCTGGCCAATTAGGGCGCGGAAATGTTGAGTGACAGGCCCGAGCAGCTCCGTGGACAGCTGCTTCGAGGCCAGTGGGCGGGTTCTCGGCCGGCCAATCCAACATGGCGCTGTCCAGGCCGCCATATTTGAGTCACAAAAACGACTCCCCAAAACCAATGGGTGACGTCACGGACGCTACGTCCATTCTTTTTACAGTCTATGGTTACACCTTGTCACCGAGCTGGTCAGCTGCTCCAGGTCCAGCCGCTAGCTCTCCACCCGGTCGGTGTGGGCACTGTCGTCACAGCTGAGCCGAGGGCCAGTGTTTGTCACCTTTCAGCGGTGGTGTTTGTTTCTTAGAGGATTTCTAATGCAAATGTCGGACAAACGTAAAACTAAGGGAGAAGTCCGTGCCCCTGCCCTGCGAGGTGAGTGAAATTCTAGTATATTTGTTATTGTAATGAAAACACTAATAAACAGACGTGTCACGGTCTGTGCTCCTCATACCTGTCCCGTCAGGTTAGCTCGATAATTAGCTAACAAATGCATCAGCCTCGTGTTAGCTTTTCGAGCTACACGCCAACGATGTTAACGGGAGCAGTTATTAGACCGATATAGGCTGTATGTCTATGATTAGATCGATATAGCCAGTTGCTCCACTTGTGAAGCAGAGGCCTACATGGCCCTGGCAGCCACAGCTCAGGAAAGCATAGCTATCTGGTACAGTTGTTAAATGGAATCGACAATATGCACCAGTGACAATTTTTGAGGACAATCAGGGTGCTATTGCTTTGTCAAGGAATCCTGTGTCACGCCAAAGAACATATCGACATTTCCCATGGACATCCCTACCATTTTGTTCGATCCGCTCTCAGTGATGGGAAAATCTGTATCAAATATTATCCAACTGCATCAAATATTATCCAACAGCAGATGTTTTAACTAAGCCTGTAAAAAGGGTCAGGATGGAGAGGTTTGTGTATTTTATGTTGGGTGTAAAGTGTTAATGGAAAATGGGTGTTGCCTATTTCATGTCAGAGATTGCTGTCAGTATAAGAACAAGTTGCAAAACTGTTGCAAAACACACTGTGATCTTGAATGTGCCCTTGCCACTGACACCAAAGTGCACAGGTGTAGCGAATCATTAAATAAATGCGTTCTAATAATTTTACATTAACCAGGACTGGTGTAATGGAGCAGCTCAGACTCAGCTTCAAAACCACTCTTCAGAAGATTATGTGTGAAGTTTATCAGTTGTCACAACAATCCAGTATTTCTCTCTGGTCCATATGAATTTGCACACTTGAAAATAAAATCAAGTTTATGTCGGCTATGTAGCTATATCCTACTATTAAGTGCCCTACTTGAAATAAGCAGCTTAATAGGCTAGACATGAACAATGAATGATTGATTACAAATCATAAGCTCCAAAGAAATTACTGCTACAAATATTTATCAAATAACTAACGCTAACTAAACAATCTTAAAAGTGTGACAATAAACACTGAGACAGGGTTAAGTGTCAGAGCTGCACATAGTAGGCTATTGATTGGTGCACCAATCGAGTGTGCATGCATGGCCTACTCATCTAACTCTGCCATTCACAGTAAATCCAACCAGAACAGCTGGGATTCAGACAGCTAAAGAAACATACAACTGCCTTTACTAAGTGCTGAAGGGAGATCTGGTAAACTGGCAGAAGCTGTCTGTTCCTCAACAGAGCCAAACAGATTTAGAGCACTTATTACACAGTAGGTATTTTTATCCTGTAAAAGGCTTGATACCATCTTTTCCGTGAGCCATCTTGACCATCAGATGACCATCAAAGCGTTCTGATAGTGAAGGGCACACTGCTGGTCACAGCTGCAATGCCACATGGGCTGGCTCGGCCACTTGGCTGATGTTGATAATCTGTCTAAAAATACGCAGGGCGTGGATCAACATCCCTGCTCAGATTAAACTGCCGGTATTTGAAATTGTTACTAAAGCATCAGACACATTAGCCTATATAAATTATGCTCTATGCTCATGGACTATGGTAACATTTTTATACACTGCATAATACCCAACACCTTGAGTCTGAATTAAAATACAACTGTGTGTCATTCTAAAAACCTATCTCTGGGGAAGAGTTAAAATGTTGTAGGCCCCCTATATTCTGGTGGTATAAGTGCAGCATAATCATTTAAGCCCTCTCAAAACAGATATCTACTTGAGGGGGCTGCCACGAGGCATATGCTAAGCTGTTTTATGTTTTGGTGGAATCCACAGAAAAGCATTGCAGATACAGAGAGTTAGCACATTAAAAAGAAAGTCAATTGTCAGGGTGAGTCCGAACTGGAGTGATGAACACCAATTCCTCATTGACATACTTGGATCTGATCCCTAGAGAGAGGTGGCCACTTTGCAAGGTCCTAAACTGCACAGGCTTTCGCTTGGAACAAAATGCACCCTAATCCTTAAATGTTTTTGCTTTAAACTTCAACATCCTGTAAGAGGACACATTAGTACTTTTTTTTTTTATTAGAGCTGCTATCTAAGGTATTTTACAGCTTTGATTCCTCATTTTGTCAGATCTGTTGCCTCTCATTCCACTGCCCTCCTACATCTTTATGTCTAAGGAGGGTCAGGTGTGGTTTGCAGGAGAGAGCTCTTTTTTAAAAACTTTTTAATACAGTTTTGTCTGGCTATTACAGTACACAAAGACAGAATGATCTCTAAAGAAGATGGCCTGCAATGATGAGCTTTTACCTTCTGTTAACCGCACAACAGTATATCTACACAATGTCAGAGTTGACCATCCTCGGGTTCAGTCCTTGTCCTACCTGATACTTGAAGAGCCAAGGAGCCTCTGAGTTTTCAGGATGCATGAGCTTTCCCTCTATGTCCTCGGCCATAATCAGTTTAAGTCAGAGTGCCTCGCGGTCTAAAAGCTGAGCTCTGCGGTGCAAATTCCTGTCGCCCTGCTTCGTACCATGCCTGATAAATACTGATGCCCTTCTGGTGTGTCAAACAGCTGTAATTTGTGATTGAGCATCTATTAACAGAGCAACCAGACTCATGAGATTATAGCTGTGACATCAGTGCAGCATCTTATCACAATCAAAGCTTGGTTCGTATTGAGCCTCGTGTCTCTCCGTACTGTAAGGATAAACAAAAGCTTGTCATGTAGCGCTCAATCAACTTGGTCACGCCACGAGGAGCGTTCCTTCAGCCTCACTGCTGAGTCTGTCTTCTACTTGCATAACATATCAATAAACTCAGTGCAACATAATACATTCGTTTTTAATTGTAACTTTGATACTTGAGGTAATAAAGCCTTAAAATCCAGGGAATGCAACTCACCAAACTTCTACGACAAACTGATGAGCCAAAGGAAGGATTGACCTGAAAGATAAAAATAAAAAAAATTTACAGGTAGGCTATATTGTGTGCATGATTAGTTGCAGTGTTATTCATTATAATCAATAATCTAGGTTCCAAACCCAGCACCTATAAACATCTTCACATTCAAACATGTTTTGTTCAACATGAGCTAAAGATTAACTCTGCAATGTTATTTTTAAATTCTTAAGACTTTTGAGGTCACTTTGTGACACAACATTTTGAAGCCAAAGCCCCTAAAAGTAGTACAAAAAGCCTGTCAGACTAAAACCATCAGCTAAATGGAAAAATCTGTTTTGATGTAAACGGCAAATGGATAATGACAAAAAAAAAAAAAAATCTCCTCCAAAGTGGTCAGCAAAGACCCATGGGAATGGGCCTATGTCTCTAACATCCCCTGAGAGACTTTTCTTTTTTCTTTTATGTGGATCGGATCACTGAAGTTCTCCAAAAAGAAAATGTTAAAATTGCATTTGACTTTGTGAAGTTACGCTTCAGTTTGAGTTGAGGCAGTCAGAGCAGCGTCCTCTCATGATACACATTTTACAGTACCTTTAATCTAACCAACAATGTGTTACTATTTACATGATGAGCTGACACAAGGTCACTTCTGTCTGAATTTACTATATTACCAGGGCATCTGTCACCACAGGGTTTTGTCTGTATAAAGTTAAGTAGCACACAATAGGAACCAACTCAGTCACTCCAGCTGCTACAGATGTTATACTCAGAAACTGTATCATTGAAACAATAGCCTATACCAAAAAAAAAGCCTCCTGGTAAAGTGAGAGTAACTTTCACATGCTTTAAACGATTAACTCACTTTGATTTAATTGTTGTTAATGATTTCAGTTAACAGATGGGTTGATTAAAGCTGACACACTATCATGAAACAGAGTTATTTTCTGTCAAGTGAACGTATAGTAAAAGCTCTGCAGGTATAAAGCTATAAGTTAGCAGCTGTATAGACATAAACGGACATAAACACTCTGCACCTGCCTGCTGGAGCATCTCACATGTATCTATTAGACATCACATCTAGCAGAAAACACACTGGCTGAGTCTGATATCTGTCTATAAGGCAAAAAACATTTGTCCCGATAGATGAGTGCTGTTTACCGGTGGCAGCAGCGGCTCCACCTGAGCGCCCTGGTGCGTGGTGTCCATCACTGGAGTCTGAGCAGCGCGTCACGGAGCAGAGGGACGGAGCAGAGCTGTGGGCTGCGTGTAAATCCCCGTCAGGTGTGGCAGTGACTGAGCGAGCACACAGAGACGCTCACATGTTTAAATCAGCGGCGGTCAGCAGCAGAGAGGAGACGATTAGCGCTCCTCACAACGCTGCATTAAAAAAAAAAAATCTCTGACAGGGAAGCGTCACTCCTAAAGCGTTGAGGGGAGGTGATGAAGATCATCTGACAGAAAGCATGTTGAAATCAACAAGGGACTATGTTTTCTCCACAAACTATTTGTTGTTGCTCGTTATACGTTTCATATGGTGACTCAGTGGGGATAGACTTACTCACGAGGACCATTTTAGCAGAAAACGCTGCAGTCCCACTCTTTGTTTTTTCTCTTTCCACACATAACCCACACACTATCTCACCCATGGAGCACAACAGTCGAAGTCCACAGGACCAGAGGGAGGGAAATGACTATTAGTAGGCTATATGAACTGCACAATATAGGCCAATTTATCTAGAGATACGGTTTTGTGATCAAATTTAGACTTGTTTGAAACTGAACAGCTGCTTTTCTGCAGAAAAAGAGTCTTGTCTCGGGCATCCTCCTCTAACCTTTACATCAAAAGCAATAGATCTGTATATGATCAGACACATGCAGCTATCTATGGATGTCAATGGAAAGAAACGGGCGACACACTAAGGAATTAATGATTAATAATTCTCGGATTGGGGAAGTTTCATATATTATTTTTTCCAATATTAATATCATTGTCTTGACTGTGTCGTTAGCACATTTCCAGCCTGACTCCTTTCTATAAGGACAAATATCTATAGATTATAATGAATAGACAAGTGCATGATAAATCAGCCTCCGCATCAAGAGTCTGTTATAGCTGAGCTTCCACTGACATAATCCAGTTTATGCATGTTTTTGTGTGTGATTTTGAGAGTTATTTGTGTGACTGGACTTGAGAGTTGATATTAAACCGTTTGATTGTTGTCAGAGGAGGAGTGTTTACAAAGCTGTTTGTTGGTGGTGTTGATCAGAGCTCGGGGATTGCTGCTGAAAACACACTTGGCACCGCAACTCCGAGTCCTGTTAACAGCAGGGATACCTTTAATAATAGTAAAGTGCCGCCATCTGGTGTAGATCACAGTCCATGTGTGGTTTTGGATCCAGAGGCAAACCGCAGTTCTAGGCGGCTCTGCCTCTGCCTAATTAAGATACAAATAGAAGTCGGTTTATTAATAAATGGTAATTAAAAAATCTGTGCCTTTCCCTCCGAGCTGCCCTGGACCCGCGCTGACCTCCTGAGATCTGAGAGCCACAAACTGAAGAGCTGCTCCCATCACAGGACCCGCATTCATTTACCGCCATCTGCTGTTTATCCCTGGGAAGGCCCGTCCTGCCTGTCAGTGAGCGTTTCACACACACGCACGCACGCACACACACATGCACGCATATACACTTTCTGTGACAAAATAGCACAGCTCCTATCGACAGCTGTGCAGCATCTCCTTCGCGCTGAAATTCCACTTAAGCTGCACTTGACTCAGATTTAATTATATATATATAATAATTCTTATCTTCATTCATTTGCTCTCAGTGTTCAATCAGTTCTTCTCAAATGACGCTGTTTAAGACGGACAGGGCATAAACAGGACTTCTTGGATCATTCAATCGGCAATAACCAAACAATTGTAAAGGACGAATTCCTTTCACCATAGATTTTTTTTTCTTTTTTATGAAATCTCGTGTCGTGAGGTTTTCTCCGGGCTGCCGCGGGTCTGTGCACATTTTCACACAATCGAGATTTTCTTCTCATGTGTCACTTCCTCTGGCCGTGGCACAGAAAACTTGTCCACTTCACAATTTCTCAGATCTGACCACAAAAAAAAAAAAAAAAAAAAAAATAAGGGGGGAGTTTTCACCCTCACAAATTTCTTGGCAGACTATGGAAATACTAAATCTTTCCAACCACATGCTGCAGCAACATTATTGTTGAGTCAGTCCACTGGCAGATCCAATCAGTCAGGTACTTATTTATTATTATTATTTATATATATAATGATTTTTGAATCACTTTGAATTATGACGGCTATTAATGTCACACATCGACATATCACACTGTTGCTCTATAACACAATGTTTCACATTATTCACCTCGCATTCTTTTGTCACCTGTTTGTCAACTTCTTTTTTGTGAAGTCTCTTAAAACCACCAGACTTAATTGTTCTCGCACCAATTTACATAAATGATGAATGAATGATGTGTGAATGGAGAAGTGAGGACTCTTTCTGTTAAACATAATGTGACTGGGATCATTTCATTTTTTTAATATTCCTAATTTCTCACCAGTCAGCTCTCACGCGGCCCGGACACAACCGCTCTGTTATTTCTGGGGGGAAATGATGCGTTCGTGGAAACTTTGCCAAATATAAAGTCCTAGGGTTTTATATGATATAGAATAAAACATTTTCTTCTTCTCCTGACGATAACATCGTTTATTATGTTCCAATCACGTTACAGCAGATACAGAGATTTTCACAACAGCAGAGCTTACAGAGCTATGAAAAATAACCATCTGAAATGAATACATAAATAAAAAAAGACCCTATAAGTCTACATTTACCAACATTTATAACTTCTTTAACCACATGTATCATGAATGTAGCAGTGATCTTCATAAACTTCTGGTAGCCTACAGCTTTGATAAAGTACAAAATACATTGTTTTTTTTGTTTTGTTTTTTTTTACTGACAGGGAGTATTATGTCAGTATATGCTACACAAGAACATTTCATGTACAGATCCTCAATATCTCTCTTTTTTCCTTTTTTTTTTTTTTACTAACAGTTCAGGCTACTTAACAGAATGAATCATTAATCTATTTTGTGTACATCCAATTACTATCACCAACTGTCCAATATGTACATTATATTCTTTTTTCTTTTTTTTTTTACTTAACAGTGAAAAGAAAGCGCTCAACCCAGAAAAGGACTGAGCTGTCAGTAGTGGAAGAATGTACACTTTGGCCATTAACTGAGGAGGTGGCAGTCCTTATCTTTTCTTTTCATAGATTAACAGATGATAGATAGATAGATAGATAGATAGATAGATAGATAGATAGATAGATAGATAGATAGATAGATAGATAGATAGATAGATAGATAGATAGATAGATAGATAGATAGATAGATAGATAGATAGATTTCTTCGTTTTAGCTGTGAGGATAGAAACTGTAATAACCAATGTCCTTTGTGCAGTTCTTCTCACACTCTCTCGGTGCCAGCAGCTCAGATTTTAACGGGGACACTGTCTCTGGAACCGGCGTGGCAGACGGAGAGATTCTCCTCCTTTTGGCCTGTTCAAAGATACCAGAATCGCTCGAATCGATTGACTTGATCGAAGACGGCGTCTCTATCCAGCTCGACTCGGATGTCATGTCTTTGGGTTTGGGCTCCTCCGAGCCGCCGATCGGTGACCTCTCGGTCGGTATGGAGTCGACCTCCTCGGCCAGGTAGTTGGCGCCCGCTCTGGCACCGATAGAGTTAGCGGGCCAGCAGGAAAAGACCGAGCTGGACTTGGTATTTACGCCACAGTACTGCGGCGGCGTGCGTCCTCCCCAGCCTGATGGGTCTGCGTAATAGCCAAGAGGCCGGTTGGAGCAGCCTGCAGTCGGCAGGGGAAGAGCCTTCACTCCGGCCGCTGCGTAGGACAGCAAGGTGGCCGCGTTACCGGCGAAATCAGCGGCGTCGTATGCCGAGGCAGCAAAGTCCAGTCGGTTGTTGGCAGGGGTGACAAACCATCGCTGCGGGGGGGTGGCAACAGTGGGCTCCTCGGTTTGCTGCGGGGATAGCAAGCTGTTGCCGAGTGGGACGCTGCGCTCCGTGCCAGGACCAGTCCCCACGCCAGGGTGAAAGCGAGATTTGGCATAAGTGCTGACAAATTGGTCCTGCAGGAAAGAGCTAGGCATGGCATATCTCGCACCCGGCACGATCTGTGAACGCGGAGAGTCACCCGGTGATGGAGTTAGGCGGTCAATGTCGCAGCCTGTGTAGACACTGAAAAGATGGAGAGAAAAAACAGAAACAATTCAGAAACTAAGCTGCACTGCACTGCGCGCTATAGCTGGACACACGGCGGATGTCCATTTCACCAGTTCACTTATGTGGAGTATCACATCTGACAGAAGAAGTAAACATTTCAAACGTCTTATAGGCTACAACGAGAAAACATTTCTAATGTGAAATATGTTCAAGTATATTTTGTACATGATTAAATTGGCATTAGGTTATAAATCATCAATTGCAAATAAGTGGAACTCATATGAATCAACAGATTATAACGGACCGATTTTAAATCATATTTATGATGATAGCCTATAGTCTATTTTTGTTTTTTGTTCGTAAATATTTAACAGACATTTCTTTTAAATATATAACATCTGTCTCTCTGTTAAAGTGAAAAATAAAATCCTATTCGTTCAGTTGCACTCATTACAAAATCACTCGAAATGAGCCACCACTAATAGGAATAACATATTCAGCAATAATTATAGAGGTGCATTTGATCTTTTTTTATCAGAAATAGTTTGATTATAAATAATAATTTAATCTAATGAAATGACAGCATCGTGTGACAAAATTGCAACTGAATAATAATAATAATAATAATACAAAAAAAGAAGAAGAAGAAGTAAAAAAAAAAAAAAAAAGGAAATGAGGATAGAAGATAATCTTACGTGTCATAGTTGTCCCGAAATCCTTTGGCAAACGGGTTGTGGTCAATTTTTAGTTGCGTAATCTGTGGAGAGGTGATGGATTCATTAGACAGACAAAGAGTTTATGGAGATCAGAGTCTTCTATTTTCTTTATTTAGAAGGTGTGTGTGTGTGTGTGTGTGTGTGTGTGTGTGTGTGTGTGTGTGTGTGTGTGTGTGTGTGTGTGTGTGTGTGTGTGTGTGTGTGTGTGTGTGTGTGTGTGTGTGTGTGTGTGTGTGTGTGTGAGTGAGAGAGAGAGAGAGAGAGATCTTTCACAATCAACTCCTTGTTCGAATCCTGAGATTTTTCTGGATTTCCTTTTTTTTTTATGTAATTTTTTTTTAAATGTATAGTTGCTGTTGACAGATCAGGCTGTAAATGTTCAGTGTGGTGTCTGATATTACGCGCTCGTACATCGGTGTTCTGGTAAGCTGTCACTGCGATGAATTGCGTTTCTGTGAAGGTGAAAGTCTGGACTCTTCCTGCTTGGCTCGTGTCCTCTGTCCCATCCTCGTTTACTTCCACCACATGGAGCCTGGGCTGGTACTTGTGAAGAGACTGGAGAACCACCATCTGGAGATCCAGTTTAAAAGAAACTTCAACTCTCAAACTTTTGATAAAAGATCCAAACAAACAAGATCGAATCTCCTTTAATCTTTCTTATAATTAACATAATAATAAATGAGTCAATAATGGCAAACAAAAGCCCAAATAAAAGAGAGAACTAGGCTGCATTACACAAGTTACGAATCGGATTTTTCTATTTTTTTTGCCATTGCATGTTTTCAACTGATATTAAATCAATCATGCACAAATAATTAGTAGTTGTGTAGTAATAGTAATTGTGGTGAAACTAGTTGCTGTAATGTTGTCTTACCTGCCCCGTGTTGTTGGAGGCACCTTTATTGTTCGTGAGTTTTAGCTTTCCAAATGATATTTCCTGACGCATCCAGTGCGCACCGGTGTTTGGTGAGTCCGGGTGCATGTAAACCCTGTTTCCTATGAGAATATACAAAGAACAGGGGGAAAATGAAAGAATTACATTTTTCATTAAAATATAAATCAAGATTTTTTTTTTCTAACGGAGCATTGAACAAATATCTTTATTTTTATTTTTCGTACAATAAATGCGTATATTCAAAGAATATGATAGGCCTACCTATTACATTTGTGTCTGCTTTCCCACATGGCACCCACTTTCCTCCTTGAAATCGCCAGTGATTCGGATCCGCAAGTATTACATCCACAAATATATTGTAGTGAGCAGTTGGATCAAGGCCAGAAATGTTGAAGCTTAAAAATGGGAACATTCGTCTGTGGAAAAATAAAATAACACTGGTTTAGAAAACGCCTCCGTAACTTAAAAAAGGCAGAAGTATCTGAGTAGATTCTCCGTTTTCTTATTGCATTGGTTTTTATTTTAAGTCCGTTATTTATTTATTTTTTCATCTTAGGGGAAAAACGGGATTTCATGTGAAGAAACATCCATTTTCTACTTAAAAACTTCAACATAAAAGCTTCGTAGTGGTCTGGCCAAAAGTGGGCAAATTCTGCAGGTGTGTGACCGATGAACCTGCGTGCGTGCACTTACCGTCCCTGCTTTGTGATGATCATCTCTGTTTGGTGCCTGTGAAACTTCAGCCACAGGGCCCTGTTGCACAAATACACCTGCGCTTTCCCCGGAACCAGTCCCGCTTGCGCCGAGGAGAACTGGTAAAAAGCCCCTCCTTGGTAAGTGTGTCCATACTGTTGCGCGTAAGGGTAGCCCGCGGCCGGGTAGCCTTGAGGAGAAGTGTTGGTCAGAAGGCTGTTGTAAGCTCCATTGGTTATGACCGGGTGATGGGCCATATAGCGGCTGGGACTTCCAATAGAAAAAGCTGGGTGCGCTGGTCCATGCTGGCTCGGGTAAGGGAACATGGCACTGGGAGCTGCTGAGACTGGCTGCGGCTGGGTAGATGGAGAAAAGATGCACCTTTCTCCTGCAGATCCATCGAAATTATGACGGATGTCAGAGACTCCGTGAAGATCAGGAGAGAGTTTGCCCCTCTGGACGTCCCCTGATGCGTCCTTGGAGTCGGGAAAATTGTCTGCCTCTGACTGATTCGTCATCTCCCTAGAGTTTTTTTTCAGAGGTGAACTTCTCTCCAGGTTGTCACTCGCAGATATAATAGGATGGTCCTGTAACGAAAGCTCTGTTCCATCGGAGCTCGAAAAGCCACTGCCCACATTCATAAATTTCTTGGAGAGATCACTCGCTGGCGAGATGCAATTCTCGACCTGCATAGCTCAATAGGAAGCCACTATTAGCACAACCTATATCACAAGCGTTTGCGCACGCCTTTCCTAATGTAACACTATGAAAACGCTTTGCGATGACTTGAGGAACCAAAGGCAGCAAATTAGCCAATTGACACTATCCTGCAATCAGGAAGGATTTTCTCTCCATCACTCTCCCTTCTTTGCTAATGAAACAAGTACTGCCATTGGTTAACTCAAGGCTGTAATTTAATTAGACAGCTCTTAATTAGGACAATATGAGGATGGCTGGGCGTCAAGTGATTTGTTTGTAACATGACATGGGCCTATTTTTGATTAAAACATATGGATATATAGGCTAGATGCAACATAAGAGTTAAAATAACATAAGGAAATAAGAAAAAGTGTAACGGTTCTAAATATTGTTTTCTCCTGTCATCCCTAACGTCAGCTGCGTTATTTACCAATTTATCCGCGTTATTTACCTATTTATGCGCTATGAGTGCCAAAGTATGTCTGCCCAAGAAACCAAGATATATTATTAACACACCAAAAATGACAGTCCTTGACAGGCAGTGCATCTGATGCCTTAAAATGTTTGTGATATAGCGTGAAATCATGGCGTCCCACTGAAGATGTGTTTATGAGTCCCAGTGCTGGTAAATATTTTATGCACTAAAGTTATGAACCATGTGCACTGATAACGGGACTGCTGTGGACAGTACAGCTCACAGAGAGTAAAGGACAACCTTAAAAATATGTGGGTTTTTAAAAAAAATTTTTTTTTAATATTTTTTATTTTAATTTAGTGACGATTAATAGTTGTGAGACCTATTGAAACTCATCAAGTCTGATTTTGTGAAGAAATGATGCAGCTGTCAAATGACTGACAGTTAAGCTTATTGCTTGTAGCTGGGTTTAAAGGAGAGAATCGCATGTGAAACCACAGAACTTCTCATTGGATCCCTCCTACAGATGATCTCATCTCAAGTCACGAAACTTCATCAGGTTGATAATGATTTCCAAATTTGACATAAAGTATCAGAAGATGCTGCGTGTTTAGTGTCTCCAGTGCAGACAGAGTGGCTGCAGTCAATACAAACACCTTCCGGCTTAACAAGGTTATTACCAAGTTAACACATACTGCTGTTCAGGGGGAACAGTTAGATGTACAGTTGGTTCTCTGATTGTAAGACCTCTTTTGTTGAAATTGTGCTGATGGCTCACCTGAACAATAATGTAATGTAACATTTGTAATAGAGCGAGAGAGGTGTTGATCAACTCTGGGGTATGTTTTTAAGATGTGTGGAGATGTATTCAGTTGTAGTGTAGGCTATTAAATAACATGTAACTGTCCCACTCATTTAGGTAAATGAGGGCAGGCAAAATATCAGAATCAGAAACACCATTTTTTTCCTAAATATAAAGCTGGCTACTAGTGCAACATACAACTCCAAGAACAGATCATTTCCACTTCACTGAATAAGTTTTGGTTTAGTTATGCCGGAGCCAGAGGGTGATTAACCAGTAAGTGTGCGTATAGAACAGTCTGAACCAGACAAGGTTAAGACAAAACCGATCAAGGCCTGTTTCACTGGTGGGAACATCCACGAGTTTGTATCTCTAATGAACAGCCATGAATCTCCGCAGCTAACAAGAGAGGTCATTACAGTAGGGCTATAGGGTCCAGCAATCTATTCCTGTGAAACATACAAGCACAGGCTTGTCTGTGCCCAAGCAAAAGAGGTCACTCTCTGCTCTCCTCATTACAGGATTATGGTTCACTTCCAACACTAATCTTTAATAAGCAAAAACGAGCTCCCCACCCCCCCACCCCCACTTCCCCTGAACAAACCAATTGTTGAATCACCCATGCAGCAACTCGGTGTGTTTCCCCAGGTGCTCTGGTGCTGCTTTATGAGACTCTTGTCCTCTCCTCTTTTTTTTCCATTGGCTCAGTCAGCTGGTGGACATGACCAAAGCTGATATGTTATGCCAGCCTTGTCCCCTGGGGAGATAGTGTAGTACAGGTTAGGATCTCTGCCCCCTGCCTGGCACACAACCTCCACTGACCAGCTGACTTTAATTCACAGCCTCTCTGTGTTATTTCTCCTTTTTTCCTCCTTTTTTTCTTTACATCTTAGTAAATGCATACTGTATATGTCTGCAGTTTGTCACTGCAGCTATAGTAGTTTTTATAACAAAAAAAAACCTATTGGAAAAAACACTTCCTTCAATAATTTTGAAAAATCCATATAATATACTGTATAATTATACAACTGTGTGTTTTTCTGACCTTAACAATGTTCAGTTGAGCATAAAACAAGGTGCTTTTTTTCCCTCTCTTTTTCTTTTTTTTTAAAGCACGTTGTATCACCATTTTTTATTGTTGTGCCAAAGGAATCTGCTCGCCACCTGGGTCTAATCTAATCAATGTGAATGACAAGGAGAGAAAAAGCCTGAAAGTGAGCACCAGCTTAGGGACTTTACCTAATGCCCAGTACTGTCACTTCAATGATATGATCACAGCACACAAAATGACAACAAAATTATAGCCAGCAAGGATATGGGGACATAGTGTGCTACTCCAGTCAGGTGAAATTGCTTTTTCCGACTATGAAATGGCTTGTCTCTTGTCGGATGGGTAAACATTTCCTTGTCAGGCCAGTAATAAGGAATGAGGCACACTGGGCTGAACTAAGAGGATAGAGCCAAGGTTATTTGGGATTCATGACAGGTAGTGGCTTATATTACAGCGGCACTAAAAATTTCATGGGAATGCATTTAAGATGGCCTTTAAGTTATTTATATGTTGTTTGCCAGACGTCACATTGCAATTTCCATCAATAAATCAAAGTGAAGTATTTCTTCCTATCTTCCTGCCTCTCTTTGATTTGGGAAAAAAACAAAAAGACAAAAACCAAACCTGTATTTACCTTAAGTCTTTAATTGCCCAGTGCAACTAATCTGGGCAAGTGTGGTGGTGCTTTGTGTTATGCTAACATAACTATTGCCCCCTGTGGTTTCCTGCCATCAGTGATCTGCTCTGTCAGAGGGAATCAGGGTGCTCTCTGACAGAAAAGACAGCTGGAGGCCTGCTAAGGGGCGGAGTGGACAGTTGTGGCTTTTAAACCCTTATTAGCCGTCCTCCCTGGACACACCAAGACACGCGTCCTCGCAGAAGTGCACTCCTACACCTGCTCATTATTGATGGCCTTTAAGGGTCGCCCAGCCTTAGCAGACCCAGCCGCGATTTCCTCACCACAAAGCTCACGGCAAATTAACCTCAAGACAGGTGATTATGATGTTCAGTGGAAATACAGGTGACATGGCACCCTGTGATTGAGGATTGAGGATTAATTTATTAAGAACTGCACAACAAGTCGGCAGAATCTGCTTTCGGCACAGCATAGCAGCACATTGGCAGAGACAGACATTACATCAAACCTGAGCCTGCACACTGAAGCGACCGTTTGCCCAAAACAAATATCTATACGTGTGTTTCTTTACCTGGAGCAGAATTAAAATAAAATTTTGATTCAAAGTCTCCAATTCAAGACAGGTTGTAGCACCTAGTTTATTTTCTCCCTTTTCCTCCTATAGTACTGCACTTATCTAGTTAAATACATCACACCTATTACTTTTTCATTTAATGAACAAATTTACACTGTTTTACCATACAGTGTAGCCTTTAGCTTATAGAATAAACAACAATTTCTGTTAATTGCATTATTTGAATTTATTTTCTTTTGATACTATTTGTCTGACGGAGCATTTATTCACAGTTATTGTTTTGTCTCATATCATAGATTTTGTATTGTTCAAATACAATTTGTTGCAGGGTCATAACCACGGTCCTACGTGACACATCATTAATGTGCCATTTCCCATTCAATACAGTTATTTAACACGTTAAATTAAGCAACACACATATTGTAAGTTATTTTTACCTTCAGTCTTTCTGCCGCTGCCAGTTGTTTCTATATCACAGGACAATGACAGCACGATAATTAACACACTCCTATGGAAATAATGCTATAAGTCTATGGGAGAATGAGCCATGAGCTATCCACACGGCTCAACTGAGCGCTCCCACTAGAAAAATGTGAATACAGATGGTGGTATGTAAAATTCATGCATAATTATAGATGTGTGAATTTTGTCTCATACCAATTCTGCAGCAAACTTAACACCTGTAAAATGTAGTAATCCTTTGGGTACTACAGTCCCTGAGAGTGTATTATTTGTCTTAACAAACAGTGAGGATATAATGTCAGGGCTTGCAAAGTTAGTGGAGAGGCTAATGTCCCAACGAAAACTTCTTTTATCACCTGCTTCTGAACTGTTATCAACTGTTTGGTTTGTTGGTAGTCTCTTTAATTTTTAAAGAGCCTGTGTGACCCAGCGAGTGCAGTTGGGGTTTGTGACCATTTTGTTATTTCTGCTGCCATGCACTGTCAGACGTCTGCAAGTGAATAACATGGCCACTGTCCCCAGTAAGCCCATGGCATAAAAAATTCACACTAACTCCACTTTTTAAGCCATTTCTGATGAAAAGCACACAGAAATGAAACTGACTTATGCCAAATGAATATCATTGGATCGCTGTGATTGTGAGGCTGATGTTTGTAACTTTGAAATTATTTATAAAACATCAGTTCCATTTTAAGAGTGGCCGTGCCATGAAGTGTGCACTTACTCCTTTGAGAATCCTCTGAGGTTTTTCCTGAGCACTATCAGCTTAAACCTGAACAATAGAAAACAGAAGGCTCCAGTCCAGTAGCTCAAGCTTTGCCTTTTTTGACGCGAGTCTACGTTGCTTAGACAGGATGAAAATAAGCACTAATTACCCAGTCACAGCTGTGTCTGTATTGTTTAATCGATACCTGCGTTGACATGATGATGAATATTTAATCCAAAAACAACAACTCCCTGTTACCTGAGTAATCAGCATTCAAGATTTTGGACCCTAATATCTTGAATTATTATTATAACAACGATAAACGGATGATTCACCTGCCAAAGAAAATACTTGAAATAAAGCATATATGCTGCACAGATCCTTTGAAAGACAACAAAATTCTCTGTTTGAAAAGAAAATATTTTGGGGAGAATAGGAGCAAACAGGCGACTGTCGTGTTACAAGAATAATCTTCATTAAAATCACAGGCAACAACACCAGGCCAACACACAGCTCATTGGGAATGCAGTGTGAAAAGAGAGGCCCACAGATTATCACTCTACGTAACTCATGTTTAATTTATCCAGGAGCAATATTGTCAAGAGCCCTACCCGTCCAAAGAACTAGACGCTGATAAAAGCTGGAATAAGACTTAGGGAAGCCCAAAAATAACACAGGCTTCAAGTAAAATGTTGCAAAATGGAGAGAGCACAGTCGAGAGCGAAAGCATTAGAGACATCCACCGACATGTTTAGCGCAGCTTCACAGCAGTGTAATATAACTGCTTTAGGATTGTTAATATTTCAAAGGATGACTTCTAAATGGATTTAAATGGACAATAAAGTGTGCACAAAACAACAAGACATGATACGCCACACTTAACCTTTTGCTCCGACTTCGACTAAAACCTGCACCTTCGCAGCAGATTGTAGCTTAACTGTATAGTGCTTAAATTTCAGCAAAACAACTAGAAAAACAAAACAGCCTTACATTCAACTATAAGACGTAAGCCTAAACCAATTTCTGTGTGCTCTATGGTGTGGTGTTTTTTTTTTTTTCTACTCCTCCTCCTCCTCCCCATGGCTGAGTGAAATGGAATTGCCTCTCACATTCAAAGACAGCTCTAGGAAGGTGATAATAGAGCTACTCCCTGCTGTCTGCAGGCAGGAAATAGGAAAGTGGCATATGGGGCCAGGAACCAAATAGAGAGGAAATGTGACCAGGCAAGGGAAGGAACCAAAGGAAAGGTTAATGATCAGCTCTGAATTCTACAGGGAAGAGAACCATGTTCCAAGTTGAGAGGAAAAATAAATGTGACATGATTTATGTCTCCACTACTCACATCTAGGATGTCACAAACAAACACCAGTTTATTTTTCTTAAAAAACTTTTGCCAATGGTAAGGCTGATAAAGAAATAAATTCAGAGATAGAAGCGGGGAAATTTTTTTTTTCTGGAATATTTCATCCATACAGCTGCACAGGTGCTAGAGGATGCTGTAGGTTTCAGAAATGGCATAGAGAGAGAGAGAGAGAGAGAAAGAAAAAAAAATTCCACAGTGTCATAATTTCACACTGGTTAGAAAGATGAGAAAGACAGACAGTACCGTATAATCAAGAAAGAATCCATCTTCACAGCCTCACCAGTATGCTCCAACAAGTGTGAACTACACTGCCTGGTGTCCTACTGTTGCCTTTACAGCAGCTCCCGGCCTGCAGCCATCCCCAAGAGCCTTGAGGAACTGGTCCACTCCTTAAACGACCAGGAAACTACGCCGCTACACTGGGACTAAATTAAACATTGGACACCCTGCATTGATTCAAGTATGAGGGGAAAAGGGGGGGGGGTGGGGGTGGTGGTATGTGAAGGAAAAGATAAATCACAGAGCAACTAAAAACGTTTGCAGTGAAAACATGAAAATTAGTGCCGTGAGTGAAATACGGTGGGTTTGTTATCATTAGGGGCGATGTAGGCTACATTAGCAGGGAGTGAATTTGCTTTCAAATTTTCACCCTGTTACCACACCTTGGTTGAAAAGAGTTTGTGACCTTTCACCACGAGGCTGGATTCTCACCCTTTAACTATCAGTTACATCTGCTGTAAAGAAGGAATCAATTTTGAAGCAATTTGCACTTGGCTCGTGCCGCCACTGAGCGTCTGATAACATTCATTGTAAGTTGTCTTTTTAATTATCCGAAGGAGTGGGTGACACCGAGGAAGGAGCACGATGAAAAGTGACTGGAGCATTAGACTTTAAGAATCAAGTGTCAACATGCGTAATGTGGAGATGAGTAGTATTTTACAAATACACGAGCCCCCAGACACACAATCGCATCTTACATCAAAATTACAGCGACATGTATAATCATGAGATACCAGCATATCATATCAGACGTCAATCTTGACTACACACTGCACACAATCTAAACGCGTGATTAAAATGTCTTGCTGGTAGACATTGTTGTAGCAACAGCTGGACATTAGAGACAAAGCAACATCACACAGGCCGGCTTTTCCCAGATCTGACAGCTAGATCATTTGAAGCTGACAAGATAACACTTAAATGCAAAGGTGACATGACAGTGTCTTCAGAGCCAGATGGATCAATACTCGGCTTGGCTCGTCAGGATATGAGCAGTGGTTCTGCAGCCATGTTTTTTTTTTTTTTTACACTGCCGTTTTGAAAATAGGCTATCACTGTCTCGCACAATGTCTGGTACGTTATCAATGAGCAGATTTCCTTTCTTATGTTGTAACTGAAATATTGATTCACTGAATTTAACAAAACAGCCTTGGATTCCAGAGGAGACCTCAAACCTTTTACCTATTTTTTTTTAATATAGTATAGTCTTCAAAGCACTACGACAAATCTTGGGCTTTTGAAATACAACACAAGGTGTCGTGAGAGTTAGCAACTGGAATGGCCACAAGACGTGGAAATGTCTAGGTGACTATTAAAAAGCTCTGCGCAGGGACGTTTGATACATTTCCAAACCAACTGGTGGCCATAATTTACGAGAATAAAATGATCAACGATCCTTCAACTCGTAGTCACAGTCAAAAGGTGCTCGAAGAAAGCCAACTTTTCCAAACCGTCCCCCAGTGAGACAGCCAAGAAGTCCCGTAGATCAGTTAGAGAAACTCGGCAAGTTGCCTTGGTGACCATCCAGGCTGCACCGACTGGCACTATCTCTACTACCCCCCCACCCCACCCCTCTTTTTCTCCCATCCACATCTATACACTTAAATAAAAAATCAAATCTATCTTTCAAATATTCAACAGTCCCTTTTCCCTGGGAGAGGTAAAGGAGCATTGTTGAATAATGCAACCAGACAGGGATCTCCCAGAGATAGTCTCTACAGGCATCACTGAGTAGGTCTGATCCCACTTGAGTAGCATCTATCATAGTGACATCATCATTCACACAAGGAGATATGATAAGACAGTAGTACACTACTCTACTACTTGAGCCAACTCTAAAGCAGGCAGTGGTGTTACTCATTTAAACCAATCTACTGGCCATCTGTTGACGCTAAATTCATGGTCTGACTGCCATTTCTAAATCAAACACCATCAGTGAGCCTTTATTGCTTTCTGCTGAACGAGAACATGTTTTTGATAGGGGGAAAAAAAAAAAAGATTGGTAGCTCGCGAGACACGCGCATATTCTCTTTTACCTTGTGGTTCTGGTGGGTGTGTAAATGTAAAAACCACAGGGACAAGCAGCTAAGGAAGAAGAAAACAACATCTACATGCGGTAGCAGCAGGTCTCTACCCTGCAGATTAGGGCATTGGGAGCACTTTGCAGGTTGTTGTCACAGGTATGACAACGGAGAATCGCGCTTGCTATCCCCAGGTTACACAAGGTGTGAACAAAATGTGCAGCCAATTTGTTTTGTGCTGAATTAGAAGAGGAAAAAACATAACAGGAATATGTTTTGGTTTATCTATATCTGCCTCCCGTTTGTTTTGAGATGCCTGTTTACTATGTGTTATTCCTGTTTTTTTTCTGTTGTTGTTGTCTTGTTTTTTTGTCAGTTTTTCAGTAGCTTGGAGGTACATCTGAATACGTATGTTCTGGTTCAAATGGTTATTTTAACCGGACTGCGAGTGACATCAAATCAACAACTGAACACCAGACACAGCATCAGAAAAAAAAAAAAAAACCCAATCCAATCCAACAAGCTCAATCAAACCACAAGGACAAAGAGAGAGTGTGAGCATTGGCACAGGAATTACTGATCTTGGGGGAATTGGCAAGACCAACGGCAAGCAAGTGTATTACATATGGCGTGCCATTTTCACAGCTTCCACAAAGAGAACACAAAAAGTGTTATATCTCACTATCTAAGACTAATAAACAACAACCCAGATATGCTGAATCCGTCTGATGCTGCAACAAAGACTTGAGGTAAATGGAGCTTGTGGAAGTCTTTGCAGCTCATATCGGCTACAGCGAGATGATGAGCCGTGTAGCCTGAGCTAAGCAAATACAGTAAATGAAGCCGTCCTCCCACTAATTCTATGAGGTGTCAGTCAGGAAACTGGTCCGCCAGGATGACTTTCAGCTCTAATCAAGCCAGATGGTTTCTTAACACTGAATAAATGAATTGATTTGAATGTAGCGTCTCTGCTGCACATGACACAGAGGTGGTCAGCATGAGAATAAGAGAGCCACGATCTGCTAACCTCGGGGAAGTACACCGTGAATCCCTTCAGTCCTGCGAACATGAATATGACGGAACATATTTGCGGTGTTTGTATCTGTTATGTTGACAAAGTGTTAAGACAAGGCCTTTCGTCGTCACAATTGTACACAAGCTCACGCCTCAAGTGTTATCTTCAGTGTCCCTAACCCACTACACTTTATTACTATCATTAGATGGATCACTGCACTTTCCCTGTGGTGTGAACTGCTATCAATTATGCAGTCATCTTTCAATTATTGTATATTGTTTAAGTGCCTGCTAATGAATTGTGAAACTACAGTGTTATGGTGTGATTGTACTGGGCAATAACTAGCTACTGTACTCTTAAGCACATTTTTCAATTAGATCTTGGTGGCGATTTTTCAGTCATTAAGCACATTTGGTGTAAGGATGTCCACCTTACACTTAGCCAAAGGTGTTTCTGCAGTTGCTGTTAGCCAGCAGCCCCAATGCAAAACCACTGCTGAATGTAAGAGGACTCCAAAGACGACACTAGAGTACCCACTGTGATTTTCACTGGGGATTTTGATATTCACACCTGTACTAGGTGTTGTTTGGGAGTCTGATAAGCACGTGTGAAACCAGAGGGGCGACTAGAACGGGGGCCTTATTTGAAGGGAGAGATCTTTTCTGATATATCTATCAAGGACAGCACTGTTGTTTTGTATTTTCTTGTATAACAATAAAAAGGGACAAAGCTAATCAAGCACTGTGTATCTTAGATACCAGCCATGTGTCTAATTGAAGCTGCACATGGCCATATGGCCGTGTGCAAAAAATAGAAAGTCCAATAACTACATAAGGATTCAAGCTGCACGTGGAAGAGTGAAATATTTCCAACATCATTGCCAGCGTGGTAGTCAATCACTACACAGCTTTTGAACTGAGGATTCATCTCAAAGCTATTGCAACAATTCAGACAAAATTTTACTATGACAAAATGTACAAATGTACAAAATGTGTATAAGGCAAAATAATTTTCGGCGTATGAAGAAATCACAGACCTTATCATTACAGGATCAGAGGCTGAAAAACAAAGTGCATGAGAGTTGCTCCTCCTCTCTCTAGATCGGTGATGTTCAGAGGCAGCCTGTTATTGGAGGTGTTAATTGGCAAATTCAGTACAAGTCAAGAGTATGTTCCCTGTCGTCCTCGCCCAGCGAGGCTAGGTCATTAAACCGAGAATGGATTCTTTCATGCTGCCTTAACCCTTGAATTGCAAGTTACCCTTCCACAAACATCCCCATGCTCAATCCCACCCCCGTGTGTCAAGAAGAAAAGCAACCTACTCTAATTTAACAGTGACAATAAAATAACAGGAGGATGACATCTTGGGAGCCAGACTTTCAGTCATAGTTATTTCAAATTGGCAGCCAAATGTCTTCAAAAAGTTCAGAAGTTTATGCATGTCCAACGCTCCTACCCTCCCCTGGTAATCATATACAAGTCGTCCTTGCTATAGTGGATGAACAATGGGAATTTTAGAACAATGGCATCAGCAAACTCCACTGATCAGCGCCTTTGTGTTCTGTGTATTGAACAAGGCTCTCATCCGCCTGAAACGTGAGCCTCCTTTGGGGTTCTGGGTGCGATCTCACCACTGCCTCTGTCATCACTTGCTGTGACTGCCAAATCTCTGCTCCAGAAATCAGGGCTCTCAGACCAGCACTGAAACAAACACAATGGAGAAGGGGGCTGTTCAGAGACTTTGCACAGGCAGCGACGGCTTCAACACATTTAATCGAACACAAAGTCGGCTCCACCACTCCTGCACAGAGAGCACGAGGATCCCAACGCATGGCAAGACAACTGTGAGGTGATACTCTCAGCTCACAACGCCATGAGAGTTGGCAGTCTCTTATGCCAACGGTGACCAGTGCACAGACAGTTGAATATGCTTCTCTCCTAAGTTGTTAATTATCTAAATGACATTGATGTGAAGAGGGCACTCTAGCCAGGTGACCTTCATCCACTTGCTATCTCTCTGTTTTGTTTCAGTTTGATTAAACCCTTAAGCATCTCTTTCCCCCCGCCCCCCACTTGTGTTATATCTTCTTAGCAATGGCATGATCTGATAAACATTGTTAGAATATTTAGAAATAAAATATTTAGGAGAGTAATTGTTAAAAAATAATTACTTAGCGGAATGTAGGCTCATCTCATCTGTCCATTAGCTACTGCAATTATAATCTAATTACTGGCTAATAAAGAAAAAAAAAGGTGTGTGTGTTGTCATGGAGTTGAGATATTGAAAATATTATTTATACTGGAAGCATCAATTGCTCACATCAGTCAACACCAGAAACTAAACATACGCAGATGTGATGCTGATAGAAATACAAAAACAGACTGTTGTGTATATATTGAAAAAAAAACACCAGTATGTGTGCTGAATGAAACAGGAGGAAAGTGTAAATACTACTAAATAGGTGAATTATATTTTCTTGTAATTTTTGACTGAATTAAGTTCAAATTGCTATGCAGTTGGGGGAAAATTTCCCTTGTTTTAAAAACCACACGTGTCTGAAAAATTAAAGATGCATCTTCACCAATAGTGTAAATTGTTGTCCAGTTTGGTTCTAATAATGTTTCAGTGTTGTACTTTGAGTTTTGATCTCAGGGCCACACTTTTGCACACAATTGAATAATCGATTGCTCTTTTAATGTAATAGCGCTTTTTGTTAATCATCTGTTTTAAACTGTAGGCTAAATTATGAAAATATGTTGCCGCGTCAATGGAAATTTGGAAGGTCTCGCTCAAAAACAGAAACAGCTGCATTCTACATCTCCAGGAATGATTGTTGTGCAGCATCTAAAAAAAGAAAGAAAGAAAGAAAAAACTTAACATTGTGTAATTTTTTTTTTTTTTTTTTTTTTTTTTTTACATTTTTACATTTTGGCATTTTTAATTGTTCACTAAATCAATTTTAGCTCCCTTTATTACATGTCCACTGCTTAATTATTCTAACTTCAATATGCATTTGTAGACAACAGGTGTATGTATTTATAAAGTTTTCTGAAGATTTTTGGTATTGGGAGGTATTTATAGTACTGTCTAATGTCTTAAAACATACTCACTTTTCATCAGATTAACACATGTATATTCTTCTTTACACCATACAGTGACCTATTGTTCCACTCAGTCTACTTAGAGACACTCCAGCACAATCAACCAATCTTACAACTTCGAGCTGATGATGAGTGCGAGCCACAGGGATGTCTGTACATAGGATAACCTACAAGCTCAAATAAGCAGTGGTAGCATGCCAACAGCTATACCATGCGTCAGTTCCCTCTCTCTCTCTCTTCCCTACTTGGAAATGACTGTGGTCCCCTGAAGCCAGTGACTTCCCGTCTCCCCGAACTCTCTGCAGCACGGACTGGCGGTGCAGAAGCACTGCTGATTAGCATGCAGTAATGATGGTGAGCTGGGCTCCATTGTTCTAACACCTCCCCTCTCCTCCGCACCAATCTGTCACCATTCAGTGGGCTAGAGCTGCCTCAAATGCTTCCCTCCACAAATGAGATGGATAATTAGTTGCCCCTCACGAATGCTGCACTCTTCTCACCCCTGATTGCTTTCACCTTCTTGCTCCTGGCAATTTTGACACCTTGTAATCAGCCTTCTACTTCTCCGTCTCAATCCATATCCCTCTCCTTTTTTTTGTACTCTTTTTTTTTTATAGCTCTTAAATCTATTTCAAATTATCTATTTCTTCTGCCTCTGGTAGCAAATGTCCCAAGGAGAAAGATGGCACATATATCTGATATTTTACTGGAGACGACTGCAATAACAAAGCCTCAGAGCTTAAGTCTCAAACAGTTAACATTACTGTACACACAAGTGAGTAAATACACAGTGTACGGAAATACACACACTAAAAAAAAAAAAAAAAAAAAATCCTAGCTGTCAGTACGAGTTTCCTCTTCCAAATAACAATGAATGACAACATAATTATGAGCAAGCAGCTGTTCATGATCCCAGAGAGAAAAGCTTGCAGGCTGCACAATGTTCAACTCTTCACAGATTAACCAGAGAGCATCATTAGGGATATGTATTTGCCAAAAAATCAGAATAAATTCTCCCCTCAGTGTCCATGATGTGATGTGAAATGTAAAATTATGAGGTTTACATCTCTTTAAAATAAACATGTATTATGTGCGGCGCATTACATTACATTAAATAGATATGTAATATCCAGCTTCTATTTTAATCTAATGAGTGACTCATTAGTTTGGAATACTTATTAGCATTATAACATACCTTTTTTTTTTTTTTTTTACATGCTTCTGATCTATTTTTGAAATGCTCAACGGCAAACATCAGTTAAGGCTGAAATGAGAAATCAATCAAATCAGTCTATTGAGGAGTATTTGATTATTGGAGGTGAGTTATAATGCCTTAACACTTGTAAAGAGAAAAAAAAGGTTGTTTACAGACTTCACACCAGCTCATCTACCCAGCACAAGTGTTACCAGCCCATAGCTGAAGGGCTGCAAGGTCCTCTCTGCACAACTAAGTGTTCCAACACTCACAGCATCTCCCGTTCCTTTAAACATCATCACACCGCTTGGTGAAAATCACTGCAATTGTTTGCAAAGGTGTGAATAAATACTGCAGGAATCACCAGTCGATGCTGCTGTTTAGAAGAGACTCAGGTTTAGTCGAGTGATAGGTGCGCATACTGTAAAAGATGCACTTTAACACGATGAACAGACAGTGACTGACACATCATCTGTTCCATTTCCAAATTGTGAATATTTCACCGTTCAGCACTTCTTGCATTTTGTGAAACTGTTAAATATTTTTTGTAATTAGTAAAAATGTGTTCAATTAGGTAAAGATTGTCTTATCTCAAGATAATGTATGACATACTTTAGTAAGTAAAATCTTCACATCCTGTTCCAAAAATATGATTATTTACATTGATAAATTATAATGTTGCATTAGGTAAAACCATTATGATACAAATGGAAAGGTAACTGGGGACCTAACTGAAACAATAATCTTGTGCCTGATGTTACGCCGTGCCATCTGTTTTATAATTTATCAAACACATGGGAAACTAACTTTTAAACTTCTTTCAGCGTTATAGATATTGTCAGCTCGGCACCAGTAATGACATACAGCTGCTTCGAATCATCTTGGTCTATAGCGGTGGGGATTCATGTGAAAATAGTGTCAGTCAACATGTCATCCATTCTGGTGCCAACATAATAAGGGAACATTGTTGTCATTTCAGCAGAGATTATTGAAAAGAGATTTGTCAAAAAATGAATGATTCTATATCATAATTTTTTTTGAACGTTATACTGAAAATATATAAATCTGTCAAAGAAAACCTGATAACCTATATGATGTCTTTATGTATGGATACACAGAATACCCACACTGTTTGCATTTTGAAAACGATTCAAATGATAAAAAATTTTGCAAGAGTAAATGTCGGCTTTATTTGCTCATATCATATTATGCATCATTGTCACTATAGTAAAATCGCAGCGCGATATTAGAAAAATATAATGGGCGGAGAAGTGTACCATTCAAATCTTCAATATTAAATAAATGGATTCAAGTCTTATTGCAGTGTCATTTCAAATCCAGTACAGCGCATGTACTTCACGGCAGGCAGGTTCATGGCAGACCATGAACACTGTAAAGTCTTGGAGTAGTTGAGGCCTTGGCCCGTCAGTCTCTGCTTCCACTTGTCAATTGTCGGCTTCATTCTTATGAGAGAAATGCGAGTAGAGGTGGCTGTTCATTCGGTCCTGAGGAACCACAGCATGGCAGAAAGCACATTTATCAGGGCTGCTGCTCTGAGGCGTCACCAGCTCTGTCCCCACGTCAACTGCATCACACAGCTCAGGGCTCCAGAGAGGCTGCAGAGCAGGATGAACCACAAAAGACAATATATTATTTATGCTCTTAACAACTGGTACACTCACTCTATTAAAGCATGCTAGGCCAGCTGGCCCTCAAGTTTAGATATCTGTTGCTTTCATCAACACAATGAACATGTCTTGTGTCAACCCAACAAAATACTCAGCAGCACTAAAGGCTAAAGATTTATTCTCAAGTGTTTAATTATTTCACTATTTATGTGATAATCCTGGCTATCATAAGAGTCTATAAAAAATGCCCGTGTTGATGTAATCCAGGGCAAGAATCATATTATGAAAAACTGGACCAACTTTTTTTGCAGATATTGCTGCATGCCATTCACAATTTTTTTTATTAGGCATTTATACACATCAGCAAATAAATCCCACTTAACCATCATACTTGCTTCATCAGATTCAGAGACTGTAATGTGCTTCCATCTGGCTCACACTTTCCAGCAAAAGATGCCAAATATAACCAGAGCATCCATGCTTAAGTAAAAAAAGAATCAGCACACATTACACAGTAATACATTTCAAGTTTAGCCAAGGGGATTTTTTTTTTTTTTTTTTTTTGGACTTCACACTGTTTCACTCCTCCATTAGCAAAGACCAATCATAAACTGATAATTTGCTACTAGTTTTCTCAGACCTTCTCCTGTGATTCTCACCTGCTGGGGTCCCCGCACATTCTCCTGGGAGAGTGAAGATGATGTTGAGTGGGAGGGGGATGCAGGGTAGACAAAAGGCATGGGCAGTTCCACGGGCTCCTCCTCTGTCATTGCGGAGGGGATGCTACTGAGAGGAGGCTTCATGGGCATGGTGAGACCAATGGGTCTCTCCGTAGCACTGTTCAGGAAGTCATATTCACTGTCCGCAGAGGGCGGGAATTTGACACTGAGTTTGGTGAGAGAGTCTACTAAGTCCCTGTCCTCGGGGCTGGCGCCGCGGGACGCCAAAGATGTGGGCGGGAGTGGGATATCCACTGCTGACCTTAGCACTGAGGAAAAGGGTCTCTCTGCCTCTGCTGTACGGTCTGTGCACTGGATGGGCATGGAGAACCGCTGATCTGTCAGATGGCAGAAAAACATGAGATTTTACACAGTTTTTCCATCTCAGTCAACATGTTGATGTATTTCAGCGCTGGCTTTAAGGACATTTGAGCTTGGCAAGGATACGAGAAGTTGCACAGACATAAAATACATTTCAAGAGTGTTCTCACACTGGTCTTTTCAGTACGTATATAACAAAAAATATGGTACAATTATACTTTATATTGTTATTATATGAATATTATGACTCATAGAGGCCATACCCAGAGCCAGCTTCATGCATTCGTCAGTGAAATTATTAAATGTGTTTATCAATGCAATTTTCACAAAGGTGGCCAGCCATGGTTCGAAAGGACAATGAGGTATTCATGTACCGTGCTAGTTTAGGTGTTGCAATCTAATTATCTTACAGAACAAAGCAAAAGCTAATAAAACACAAATGTGGTTATGACACAACAAACCCATTTGAATTCAACACAGTTTATTTTAAGTAATTGAATTCAGACCAAATAAGAGTTTGGCCTTTAAAAAAACAGCTAAATAAAACTACTTTTGATAAATATTAACATTACCGTTTGATGTATCACTTCCTCCATGGAATCTTTTTAGATGATCTTTTTGTCTCTGGGTTAGAGACCGAATCTGCCGGAATTTCCCTTGAATTGCCTCAAATACATCCAGCATGTCCTGGCTGACAAACAAATAAATAAAAGAGTAAGAAGAAAAACACACAGATCTTTAACTGTACAAAAAAGAATAAGAAGAAGTCTTTGTGCAAAAAGAGACACATACTAGTCAACGCTGCTGTTGGCTGGCATGTTGGGAGCAACAGCAACAGTGTCCATATTCTCCTGAAAAAAAGACACATGCATAGCAATCATTAACACCAGTTATCCAGAGGCGTATTAATAATACATTTGCAGTTTTATCAATACACCGCAAGTTTATTTTTACTTGTGAAAACTGACTCCTGGCCTGTTAGATAATGAACAGTAAAGCTCAATCTGCCTTACTGTGCAGTGATATTATCCTCTAGCACCATCTGCTGAGGTAAAAGTGGACGCACCTTGTGTGCAGCAAAAGAGAGGTTGGATACTATTACAGCAGCACTTCAATCTAAGGTGTCTGCCAGTGTTTAAATGCGTGGAGAAAAAATAAATGAAAACATTATGAAAAACACCTAACTTCTCATCGGGGCAAACGCCTGAACAAGACCAGGATTTCTGCTATTTCACTATAATGAAATTATCTGGAAACTGCTTTAGAGTAGTGTAAACAAGGGTTCGCACTGCAAAAAATACTGTATGTTTTATTTGCAGTCTGACTGATCTAGTGCAGCCAGAGGTACTGAGATAAATGAAAAAAGTTACTTAAAAGATGATGCTTATCTCACAGAAATGACACTGCTCAGAATTACAAATCTACAAACCTAACCATAGTCTCACAGTTAACTAACATAATATGAACCTGTAACATCCCAGTTCACACAAGAGCAGCAACAATCAAGCAGAAGTACTATCAACATGTGCTTGTGTGTGTGTGAGAGGAAGCTGTATGTTTGCTGGTACGTTATATCACGTGGGGAAGAATGAAGTAAAACCTGTTTGGGAAACATCATAAAGAAGTTCTCTAACAGTGTAAGAGGCAGAATGAGCTCAGCATCGGTGCAGTCAACGTACCGGGTACTGTTTTATCCTATAGGCACCGGCCCCATCGAGGAGGTGGTTGCAAGGCTCGCATTTCATCTCTCCTTAGAATCCGGTGAAACAGTGAAAATCAACAGTTTGTACAGGAGGAAACGCTAGATTAAACAGATTTGGTATAATTGATGACAACCCCTTATGAATTATTCCAAGCCCAGAATGCAATGCAATGCATGAATTAATTGTCCTGGAGGAATATATATAAGCAGACAGATCATCTGGCACGTCTCACTAACCTGATGGTTGCCTTGTTGCTGACAACTTAGCTTGAAGTTTTGAAATCAACAGCTGCTGGTCCTCTATCTGTTTTTGAAGGGTTTGTGTGTATCTCTCATAATATTCAGTCTGTGAAAATGAAGTTGATTTTTTTTTTTAGCACCGATATCTGGAATCTGGCCCACACCTATACATACATTCATGTGTGTCCCATTTCTACCTACATACTGTATATAAGTGGCAATCAAACTGACAAAACATAAAAATGAGAAAACACACTCCGAGTAAGTGAGTAACAAAAAAGTTATTTGAGAAACTGGCAACACACTCTCTGTTCTATGGCTCATCATCTGTGCTATATTGGTAATGTTTAGCTCCATTAACACAAAGCTTGAAAAAGTTTTTTCTCCGTTGTTACCATTTTCTGCAGCTCCTTCTTAGCATTGTCCTTTTCAATTGAGACCTGGCGGTAAGCTTCAAAAGCTTTGTTGAGCTGGTCTCCGATGTTCCTTTCCATGCCGTGTGCTCCACAATCATCACTGACACAGCAGACATGAGCCCTACGAGTAAAATCGCACATGTTTTTATTTGTGCTAAAAAAAATGTTTTTAAAAAGGTGCATCCTTTTTTTAACTGGTGAAAAACAAAGACACCTGTGATGCTCAGTGAATATTTTTACTTGTTTTATCATTTCTATGAACACAACTGTCAACCTGTCACCACACACTGCTAAAATAATTAAAAGTCTGTGAAGTGGTGCCAAATGATTTGCTTGATTTATGTAAGCTACTGATGCAACAGCAAAGACTGTGCCAAAACTGCTACAAATACACTTCCTAATCTTTGCCTATCACTTTAAAACATTGGCAGCACCGGTGGATTGTCAGCTAATGTGCAAAAGCAGAACTTTAGTTTTCACCTTTTAACAACTGGCACCTAGATCTAGCACTGCCGAAATGATGTGCTGAGATATTGATGAGTAAAATATCTTGCACAACAAATATGCGACTTCTGACCTGGACAGTTCTTACATATTTGTCACTTCTAGCCCAGTGTCTATGCTGATGTTTACACAACTTTTTGAGCTTTTTTCCTTCTTCTTCTTGCAGTTGCAGCACTATATAACTGTTTAACACAGACGCGTTGAGGTGGTGTAAAATACACAAGAACCTGATGCCAGTCTCACCCAGAACTGCTCATCAATTATTGCTGGATTTTCACAATAAATGTCCTAGCAACGCTGGAAGTAGCTGTCAGTGATACAGTAGTTACACAGCAACCTGGCTCCCTGGATGAAGCCAAAATAAAAGCCCGCGGGGGCTGAGTTGTAAATTGGCATTAACAGTAACGCAAGGATCCTACCGGGACTCAGCAGTAGAGCACTTTAAAGTGTCGTTCAAACCCTCATCCACACAGTTCCGTATTCTTTACGCTGGATGTGCCTGGTAGGTTAGTTAGCCATAGCTCATTCAACCGGTGGTGGTGGATAAAAAGCGACCGAGCAGCAACTTCCCACAGGTCGACTCGCCTCGCTCCGTGTCCACTTACCTTCATTCGAGTGACAGCCAAAGTCGAATTTGTTGTTTTGACACCACCACAGCGTCGTCGCCCCAATCTACAAAATGCGAGGCTACGAAGCGCCGGAGAGGATATTGCAATGTATGTTTTACATAGCCTAGTTGAGTTGGGAACTTCCCTCGGGGAATCCCCAGTCTGTAGACTTCCGCCTTTTACCCGGGCTCGGCCAATCAGCGCGGAGCTGGCGGAGGAGAGCTGGGTGGTTAGCTGGTTGAGGGTTCTTCCAGCCTACGCGTCTGCAAACCGACCGCTGTGCATGTTTAAACTGTCTCCAAACCAGAGGTGTACTGTGCTCATTTTACTCACCGACATTTGTTTTCTGCCAATACTAACCTTTCTGCAAGTCCCGTCGAAAGAACTGAGCTCGGCTTCATAGTGAGGCTGCAGTAGCTTTATAAGTGTGGTTGGATAAAAGTTGCTAAGGGGCCCACACGCAAAAACAAACAAACAAATAAACAAACAAGTTTTTGACCCTGAACACAGTAGGCTACTATTCTACATGGGAACACAGCAGGAAAAAAAGAAGAAGAGAGAAAGTACTACAGGGTCTGCCTTAGTTCACATTGTACCCTACTCCTTATCAAATATGCACATTTTATATTAAATGGATGATGCATTAGCCTATAAAATAATCTTGTGGCTGTGTGTTGTAGGCTACATGCCAATATGTTCACACTCGTTATTACAGTCTCAACTGTGTGAATAGGCCTACTCCCATATAAAGTTATGTTTCGATTAGATTACAACTAACTATTTAACACACTAATAATCTGGGGCAAGCAGGTACAGAAGACTTGGGTCTTGGGTGAAAATATCAAATGTACACTGCCACCTGTGTGCACTATGGTGAATTTTCAAAGAAATTTAAATTGAAAACAACTGGACTTGATTATTTGTCTAGGAAGACATTTCACCTCTCATCCAAGAGGCTTCATCAGTTTATGTTTGCATCTGACCAGGCTAAGACTGGTCCTGATGAAGCCTGGACAGATGCGAACATGAACTGATGAAGCCTCTTCCAGTCCAGTTGTTTTGTTGTTTTAAATTTCTTTGAGATAACTAGACCTGGACAAATGAGAATATTCACAGGTCTATGGTGAATTGGAAGCAACATGACTCCAGTAGACTATTATTGACATAGTCTACAATATTATACAGGATAGTATTTATGATACATGGTTGTAATGTGGTCCTAGTTATAAATCATTTAAACTCCTGCATCAGTGTGTCTATGTGACCACTTGAACAAATAAGCTATATGCTCTATATTTTCTACAAATAGCAATTGCAAAAAAAAAAAGAAGGAAAAAAAGCAAACAAAAAGAACAGCTCACATAAAAGTATTTGCTGAGTATTGATTAATCCTCTGAGTCGCAGACATTTGACTTTGTACAAAAGCTTTACAAAACACACCAGGCGCCACTTCATTAGGCTACATTGGGGGACTTCCTTGATTCCTTATGATTAATATTAATATGAATATGGGCACTGCAGTTTATTTTGACTTTATCCTATGTCCTGCTGCCATATAAGTACAGTAGGTTAGGCCTACTGTATATCAACAACTCAAAGCTACCAATAGAAGCAAGCCCTACAAGAAAGCAAAAAAAAAAGTACTGTTGAAGTACACATTCATTTATTTTATAAACATTTAGGTGAGAGACAAAAACTGAAAATTGGCTGACAACAAGAAATATGATATGCCTTGCCCAGAGAGACGCTCGTTAAATGAGGGATGTCTGAGCATCTACCATCTCTGTGTAATAGTTTAACTCATTTTCACAAACTGTCACACACAATAACCTTTATTCTGTGGTTTGCTTTGTTGTTGAAGTTATTTCTGTTTTGGAAATATGTAGTGAAGTGAATACTCTCTATTTTTATGTGTTTTCCTTTACTTATTCACTATGATCTCTCTCATACTGCACAATTTAGATCTAAAAATAGATCCCCCACAACTCCAATCTACATCCACTGATTTTAACCTGAAAGTTAATCCGCAAACTGTTAATCCAGGGCTCCACTTTGCTATGTTTTAGTGCCCCCTGGTGAGTTTTAAAAAATAAATAATAATTTTAAATGAATAAATGACAGAATTTATATTGTATGGGACTCTTATGTCGTGGTAAAGGGTCAATAAGGCAGGCTATGCCTTATGCATGTCTGAAAATCTTTTCATTTCCAGATTTATGAAATCTTTGGAAGAAATGCTGAGTCATAATGAATAGGGCTACATAAAACGTTCACACCTCTTCATCAGCATCCTAAAATAAAGATGAGTATCTCTCTGCAACCCAAATAAATCCAACAAAACACTGCAACTTGTTTTGCAACTTGCTTATTATAATTATTCATATTTTTCCCTAAATATATCCTTTTTATCTCTACTTATTTTTCTCCTTCTTCTTCTTCTTCTTCTTCTTCTTCTTCTTCTTCTTCTTCTTCTTCTTCTTCTTCTTCTTCTTCTTCCTCTTCTTCTTTTGTAGTATGAATGTGTGGTCTGTGAGCAGTGATGCAATACCCGGCTCCAGTGACTTCATGGTTAATGCACCCATGTCCCTGACTGCACTGTACTGTTTGCCTCAGTGCTCTGTCTGCTCCAACAACTGATGCCATAGCAGCACTTAAACAACCACCACTAGATGGCAGCTGAGAGAGACTTTAACCTTACAGTTGTTAAAGATTCAAGATTCAGAGTGTTACATGTAAGTACCAACAACTGAAGTTATCCAACCATGAGAAACAAGACATTTCTATGGTCAGTCTGACATTGAAAAAGCAAAAATCAAATATCTACAGTTTTCAGCTGCTACTAAAGGTGTGGCAAATAAAATTTGACAGCACACTGGGTGGGTATTAATAGGGTTTATTGACAAAGGCAGTGACTTAATGACGACTAAGTTTAAAGTTGCTGGTTGAGTTGCATGTTATTATGACATCACTATACTCAAAGGCCCATCAACAATCTGCACTGTGCTGCATTAAGTAGAAAAACGTGTATTTGTGAGTGACATTAATTGTAGGCATCTTTAGGTTATTTCAGTAACGGATGATATAGTTCTACTTTCTTGCTTGAAGCTTTGAATATGTGAACAAACAAATGTATTTATTCAGATTACAGTTTAAAAGACTTGCCAGCAAATCACGTGTGATGTCTCTGTATTATATTCAGAATATTAGCCTATACCACTCTCCTAACGTGGCTCAGCTTTCTTCCGATTTACCTCCTGATGCATTAAAGGCAGCCTGATTATTTATTAATGGGGCATTGGTACTTTCAGTGGCCACACGGTCATTTACCTTAAATACCTTTCTATCTTTCTTTTCAGTCCTCCATCCCCTTTTTGTCCACCTTCCTTCAGGAGGAAATTCAATTACCCAGCTGCTCAGGATATCTATGTGCTCAATAATAATAATAATAATAATAATATATATATATATATTACAAAAAAATCAGGAATGCACTCTTCATTAAATTTACCTGCCATGCCTAGGTGAGAGTAAATCACACAAAGTATGAGAAAAGTGCAAACATGATGAGACAGATTTATGAATACCCCTGCTCCCTTTCATGTGGCGATCTTCTCCGTTTGATCTCTCTCCATTTTTTCTCTCTCTCTCCTTCTTGTTCTCTCTTTTCCTCTCCTCCAAAGTAAGTAGTGAATGTACTTAACTTAACTCTCCCTTGTGTGACTCATAAATCATAACTGCCTCCACAAAGCTTCGGTATGCATTACTATTAGCTTCGACACTCACATCGCCTGAAGAGCGCCATCGTTTTCCCTCACATCTCACAATGAAGCGTTTCTGTCAACAATGTGCATGCATTTCCTGCATTGTCAAACCACAATATAGAAGCAGCTCAATAACCCTCATAGAGGAAGTTGAAGAGTTGAAAAGAAGTGGAATATACCAGGTGCTGTGCGTTCATTATAAAGCCCCGGTACCATGCCATAATCAATCACTGTTAGATGCAGCCACTTAAAACAGATATATGCTTCAGTGTACACCAGAGAGGGAAGGAAGATGCTTTTCTGTTGAAAAATGTGTCTCCTAAAGCAATTTTTATCCAATACCCTGATCTCACCACTTACAAAGGGACATCAGCTGTGCAGAGGCCTCATAAATTTCAACAGGAATGATCCCTAGAGAGATGTGATGTCCTTGTTCAGTATTACCCTGGAGAAGACATCTGAAAGGGTCAGGTGTGGGTTTTTTGCCCTTTGTCCATTACAGGACATTGGTGTGTTTGATTCATGGAGTGATCTATGCCCCCAATCTCCACAATTAGCAGGAGGAGTAGGCTACTTGTGTGCACAATGCCACAGAGCATCAACTGATGTGATCATCCAATGGTGTGTTCCTCAGCATACTAAGCTTGCTGTTATAGGGGCGCCCTGTTCTTGATACACATCACACTGGAGCCAGGCTGGAGCTCAGCAGTAAATCTTGAGCCAATGAAGGGTCCAGCAATGTTTCCTCCATGTCTAGCAAAATAAACAATCTGCTGTAGGTCTGCAGAAACACGAGATCAGACAGAGGGCAGAGCTGAGGACTCTGGCATGCCGGGGGAGGAGGAATGCAGGGAGAAACGCACCGATCAGATTTCAGGAGCCCGGAGAGAGAGGTCGAACAGAATGAAAAGAAACCTGGGTGTCTAGAGACCCACAAACTATAAATGAAAGGACTCGTAAAAGTTTATTTCTCTCTTTTTTTTCCTCTGTCTTTTTCATCGAGATATGTGCGTCATGAAAGGCTTTACTTTTATTTATCTTTAGTCTATCTAAAACTATGAATCCCATTGTGATAGGGTGCAGTTTGTGTATTTGCCAAAAATACATGAAAACAGGCCGTGTACTATGCATGCATTCATAACATTAGAGTAGACCAGCGAGCCTCCTCGGTTTCCATCAGAAGCTAAAGCTGAACACAATACTGTTTTGGTTCAGGCTCTGGCCTCAGGGGCTTCCTGCTATTTGAAGAGGATGGGGTGGGGATGAGTACGATGAAATACTGTGAGAAGATTGTGTAGTTCTGAGAGGGTTACACAATCAGTCTTTATCCAAATCTTTATGTGAAATTGTTTGATCAGTACTTGGGACTGTTGGAGACTGGTGTATTTTTATATCCTATAAAACAAAGAGGGTCAAAACAGGCAGATACAGATCTCTTTCTCTCTATATACATATGTATGTGCATATGTATGTATGTATGTATGTATACGAGAACAGCGACCTGAATAAGATCTTCTGCAGAGATACTGCAAGAAGTCTTTCCTGCATACTTATAGAATTTCCTGATTGATAGTGAAAGGAAGTTCTCTCCCTGTTCCTGTTACACAAGAGCAAAACCACAAACCTCACATGTAACAAAATGTAGCTTGCAAGGTAGTGAGTATCAACCAAACTAATTATAACATCCACGAATGTCTCTGTGTTTTAAAGGGTTGATGAACCGCATATCATGATTCAATGTGAAACATAAAATGACTTCTATTACGTTTGTCAGTGCATTTTTGGAGTTTTGCTGTTAACACAAAACCTTCACTTTCATTCAGATGTAATTTTGTTTTACTTTTTTTTTTTTTAACCTTTATGCAAATTCTCAGATATCAACAGTTCAGTACCCCCGAAATGAGCCGTCAATGAATTACTGGTTGTCCTCAAACACATGCATTGATTTCTAATCTGTCAGCATAAGATAAGGCATGTTCAGACATCCACAGAAAGTCAATAGGCTTGCAGAGAGGGAGGGTCACCGCAGTGTGTTTTTCCCACAGAGGGTGACATTCAACAGATATGAATGTGGTGGGAACATCTGAAAAAAGCAGAGCCCACTGGCTATTTTAATTTATGTCTTTGTGGGAAAAGTTGGAAGTCAAAGCAAATTCCTTCAATATATCTCTGATACTTGCAAAGGAGGATACAGTGTAGCTATTTTTAAGGGACTGGGTGGAGATGATGAGGAATGTGAGATGTTCAAAGCATTTATCATCTCTGCAAGCTGAACAAATAGATATCCACGTTGTAGTGGTTGTGATAGGCTATACAATAGAGAGTGCATTTGGTCACCAGATCATGTTGCTTTAGAAAGTATTTTTGGAACTGAGAAAATCAAAGCACCCAACTATAAGATATGACTCTTGTGGGACAGAGAACAGGTTGGTTATGTGGCTTCATAGCATTAAAACAGCACAAAAGGCTTGTGTAGATTGAACAAAAGTGAAAGGGTATATCAGGCTAAAAGGAAAGTCCCCAGCTAACCTCGCATTAAGAACCCTCTAGTGCTCTCCATTACTCAAGCTCATGAAAATTTTATCAGCAGGAGGCTCAAGGCTCCAGAAGATAATTTCCACCAGCAATGTGAAATACAGACTGTCAATTCACGCCATCACTCTGGTTATCCTACAGTGAGACTAGTGGAAATCATACTCACTGGTCCATTAGTGCATCCTCAAACACACTTCCTGAACAGCTATCAGTGAATGGGCTTTTTAGAATGGGGCCATTCATTCACTGCAGCTCTTATGATTACAGGGGGTGCTAGGATTCATCTGACATTCAACTGTTTACCGGATGGCCGATGATGACTGATGAACTGTGTCCAATTCTCCTACCGTGATCCCTGTAAATGTTACTCAACAATGGGCTTTCTTGGTTCGTCTCATTAAAAGTAAATATTTATAATTACATTATATATTAGTCATTAATTTAACTTAAATTCTGCTTCTGGAGGATGTGCTGATTTTATTAATACAGATTTTTAACAAGTAGTAACATAGTTGGTAGCAGTCTGCTCCCACCAAAGTTAAGTTTTAAATCAGTATCAAGGCAAAAGCATTAAATGCCACGGTGAGAATGTGAACAATGGTATTATGCTGAGGCTGAACAGCACCATACAATGTTTACAATAAAGTTTGGAGAGTTGCCTGGCAGCAGAATGTACACAATGAAACAGCTCAGTGGCGCTGCTCTTTATGTCCGTGTTCAGGCCTGAAAGAACAGCCTTTGTACACATATGACTCTCATTCTCATTCATTTGACATGAGCAAAACAAGGGGCAAGCGCCACAATAAAACCTTTCCTGCTGCTGTCAAGTATTTCCTCTAATATATCAGAAAAAGAGTTTCAGAGACTCTTCGAATCCGTGTGTAAAAAAAACAAAACATCAGAGCAATGTGCTCGAAAGGCAGCTTATCATACAAACCTCTGTATGTGAGGACAATTTGAAAAGAGTTATATACACTGTGTTGTGTCAAAAACATTCTTTTTGTTGTCATGATTTTATATAATCTCTTGTCACTGTTATAAGAAGTGATGTTGGGGACCAATGAAACAGAATTTTCATTTATATCAAAGCTTCAGAGCGTCTTTTCATAAGGCAATAACTTATTTATGAGATGCAGTAATGAGTATTTCACATCAGATGGTTGCAAAGATTTTCAGTTTGCAGCTTATGGGCTCACAAACTGCTATGCCATGTTTTGTACATTAACATGGTGAAAGGCACTTGAAAATAAACAACAAATAATAATGTCTGACATTTGTAACACACAGTGCATAATAGTATAGCCTACTTAAGATGTCTTAAATGGATTCTATGTGTTCTAATGCTGTATCATAGAGGATTTACTCACTGAAACAAAATGTTAAAAACAGTTTCTCTGTTACTGTAAATTAAATACAGGTTCCACCACAACCACCATGAGTCGTTTTAAACATCTGACTAGTGTATTTCTTTTAAGGGCTTCAAAAAAATGTATGCTTAATTGCTGATTATTATATGGAAAGAGTGAAGTGACTCATTCATTCTTGGATAATTGCACAGGGCTGTCATGAACACCACTCCCACACCAGCGCTTCAATTAAAGACCAGAATTGTGAATGTGGCCTTTTTTTCCCCCCTGCATGACACACACGCATAGGCACTCACAACTCTCTTTTGTGGCTAATTTACAGTCAGGAGTCAGGAGAAATGAATCTGTTGCTGCCAAAAAAAAGGGGGTTACACATGCCCCAACCCCTCCCATCCAGGCAGGAAGGCAAAGAACTGTTGGTAAGAAAAAAGAAAAAAAAAGCTTCCTGGAGCTGTTAAAACTCTCTGCAACACTGATTATGGTGTTGCCACTTCCCAGGAATCTGGAGGAGAGGAAGTGAGGAGAAATGTCTCTCTCTGTTTTTGAGCTGTGAGACTGTAATTGCTGTTATAATCTGTTAGGACCAAGCAACATGTTTCTCATATACCTCAGAATTATTTTCTGGTAGACAGTTTTCATTAGATCAGGCTAGAGTGAGAACAAGTGGCACAATGTCCTAAAATAACCCCACTCTCTTATTTCCCTTGGAAATACCCAGTATGTGTGTGTGTGTGTGTGTGTGTGTGTGTGTGTGTGTGTGTGTGTGTGTGTGTGTGTGTGTGTGTGTGTGTGTGTGTGTGTGTGTGTGTGTGTGTGTGTGTGTGTGTGTGTGTGTGTGTGTGAGAGAGTGAGCTTGTGTATCTGTGGGTTAGTATCTTGTAATCTTTGCATCTATGCATGTATGTGCTTGTTTGAGTGATTACACGTGTGTAATCTAAACCTGTCTTTGTTTGAAAGGAGACCTTCAGGAACCATTTGTTCCTGTTGGCAAAGGCTGTCCTTTCACAGAAAAACAACCTGCCTGAGGTGATTTAATGATATATTGTATACAATATAGGCATAACATTTAATTTGTTCTGGTTTGTTGGATCAAAAGCAGCAGAGACTGTGTAATTACAGTGTGGAAACACTCAAGATGATTCTGATAATAACATTCATATATATCCATGTATAGGTTTACTTAGGTGTTATCATAGCGCTACACAAACTCAGGCACAAGAGATAACCTTTCCTTTCATTGCTTCATAAAAGGTGCTGGTGCTTCCCTGCCCCCCTTTAGTACCCTGAACAGAGTGCTGAATCAGACCTCTCTCCCTTTCCTCTCATGCTGACCCATTGACTCCTGTTGGCCTGGTGAACTTCTCTACATGCCCTCCTGTAGTACTTTGGTTTCATTTAGATTGATATATCACATATCACATCAATATATTAGGGCCCGACCAATATGGATTTTTTTGGGGCTGTTGCCGATGTCAATATTCGTGAATAAAAAATTCCAATAACCGATATATCGGCCGATATTTTTTTTTTTTTTCAAAAAAATAAAATTAAAACAAATAGCTGCTCTGATTCCTTAAACATAGTTCAAACACTTGTTACAAAGATGTAAATACAGCCTTAACGTGCTCAGTCATAGAGTTATCACTATGGCAAAGTGACATGAATTGCGTATTAATCTGAGTGGTAAAACAGTTTTTGCAGAGGAGTAAAGGATGGAGCAATAATGTAAACTGTTACGTTATTCATTTACTTCAGGCCAGCAATGCATTTAACTGAGCACGAACATCGGTGTCTATCGGCCACTTTCTGGCCGATGTATGATTATGCTCTGATGGCTATAATCCGCCAAGTAAATTGGGTGGCCGAGTAATCAGTTGGGCCCTACAATAGCCTACAGTACATTGTACTGTTGGCTCCAGTCAAAGGCCACTGAAGTTATAGTGGGCTTACAAGGATGTTTTCACAGGTAACAATGGTTTAGGAACCTAAACCAAAATCAAAACCATGAAGATAATATTGAATTATGATCATATTCATCTTATGTGACACAAAGCAGGCAGCTAACTGCCAAAAATCAAAATCTGATGTTTTCAACTGCTTAGGCTACAGAAGGCAGTGGTTAGTGTTGCAGGGAGCTTGCACCTTGCTGAAGGTCAGCACTAATTCACATTTTCTGCCTCCACTGTTGGTTTTCCAATCAGCAGGTAACAGTGGTGGGTAGATTACGTTTGATTTATAGCACAGCCTGTCCCTCTTACCTGCTCTAATAAAGACCCCCAAACACAAACACCACCACAGCAACCACCCATCACTCACAGGAAGAGGGTTCCACTCACAATCTATAATAGAAGCCACCTTTCACAACAAAACTGTTGTCCACAGTGAAACCCAACCCTTAAAAAGCTGCTAGGCTTTTGTAGAGACAGATGTCACCAAATGGTGAAATCAAGTAGAAGCCGTTAGTTAATCTCTCTCTCTCTCTTTAAAAAAAAAATCTGGGTAGGAAGGAGGCCTATTTATTTAAAAACGTATTGTTCTTGGGTAGTAGCTACTGTGCCTACTATGTAAGGTCCTTCTGTTGATCATAGGCTACTTAAGTCTTTTTTCAGTGGGCCACAAATGGACTTGGATCCAGCCCTGCGGATTTTATTGATATTACAAGCTGATATCAAGAATACATCTGTTATCATTGTGTTATAGGCCCTATGGCTGTTTTGACCAGCGCTGCTGTCTGTTTTTATCGGGTTTAGAAACTTGATACACTTATGTGTGGGTGTGTCTTAGTAGCCTACGTAACCTGCACATTTTGTATTAAACCTAATTTAGATTAAAAAAGGAAAAGCCGTTCGCTTATTCCACACCTCATGTGTTAGTAGAGACTCGTCTTACCACAAAAGTTATCACGCCCATCTGCATTGTAAATTATAGGCTATTGATCGGTAGCATGCTGCCTCTGCGCCAGGTTGAATGCTTGACTTTTTTTTTATTTAAGTAATCATTATTGCCCTGAAACACACAACTTCCTGTACTTGCCCTTCCTCTGATAATAATCTGAGTAGGCTACAATGTGGGAGTTAAACACAAAAATAAACCGAAACTTGTCAGAATATCATCCAGGACCAGCAGCAGCCGCACGGTGGAATGATTGGTATGCATCCTCTAGTACGTAAACAACAACAGGGGGGAAATCGGCGTCTTAGTGTTGTTGCATTATTAAACAGGAACACTATAGATAGTCGCAAATGCCGCGGTATGTTTTTAGTTGGAAATTAAGACTTATAATCAATGTCCCATCACACAAAAACAAACCAAATGCTGAGTATTTGGGGAATTTTGTGAAAAGTCGACTCCCCTCACTCCAGGAGCCGGAATGGTTTCGCCCACCGTAGCAGCGTCTGTCCTGCGCAGCGCCTACTGCAAATCAATGAAGCCAGTCAAAGCAGCGGGGCTGGGCAGTCGAAGTTAGGACAATTTACGGAGGTTTCTGTGGCTGGATAGTCGACGACAATAGGGATATGTATACATTTAATATGCACAGAAACCTGTTTTTGTGTCCTTAAGCGGAGTGAGGAGTATATATATGTCAACTAATTTTCTACTTATGCGAGGAGTTTGATGTATTTCGCGAGAAATTTGTAGCTTAACTAAAAAACATACCCTCCCTTTTCGAACTGAGGATGATTTTTGCTAATACTGGAAACCCACTAAGGACTCCGTATCGCAAACAGGTAAACATGCTAATATTTACCAAAGACCAGCCTTAAAACGTAGTGTTCACAAAACCGACTATTGAAGTCGTCAAAAGGTCTGTTTGACAGGGGCTCAGTGCCTATATCAAACTTAATGCATAGCCGCCGCTCGGACAGAAAGAGAACTCACTTTGGTTTACTTATGTCATCTGAAATTTGCAGTAGCCTATGTTGTGTTCCTGCGTCTGATGTGAGATCCAGATTAGGCCATTTATGCATAATGAGAATACCTGCTGCTCGGCTATGGTCCAGGTCTGATAGTGCTGGAGAGGAACAGGCCGAAGTCTTGAGTTTATGCTTGGCGAATTACATTTCTGTACAGTCCAGACAGCAAAACAATAGGCTGAGCCTTTTGGAAAAACAACCCTTAACTAACATGAAGGATTCTTAAGGTCGAGCTGGCCATTAACACTATACTTCACAGAAACTCAGCAGAAGGCGCAGTTTATACAGCATATTGTGCAGTATTGTTTAATTTGGACCAATGGGCATTGTGGTTGTTGTCTATTTTGTGAAACCCACCTAAGTATACAATACATAACATGTTTGTAATATACCTACTCCTATAGATTTGCCTGCAGTGTATGGTTCCCCTGTATTGTAGAGAATTATACACTATGGGTGACTAACCACCCACTGAAGCATTAACTTTGCCCCAGTTACACATAGATTTTCTTTTTTTTTTCTTTTTTAAACTCCCTTTAACCAAAAGATTTGAATAAGCATATTTACTCTGTCGTGCCCATGCTGTTCATCCTGTGGCTAGAGCTCCATGGGCGAGGCCTGTTACTGGAAGCCCTGTGTATTTCCAGCTCGGATATGACGGGCTCTGCTGATCTGGAACTGGCTGATAAGATGCCGTCCTCTCCCCATCACAGTCTGTGACAGTCCTGTCCTCTAAGTAGTCGGGCAGATGAATGAAAACAAATTTGACTTTCTGTCCCATAAAAAGGGGAAGTTGCAGTCAGCTTAATCCCAGACAAACAAACAAAAATGTTTTGCTGTTGCTGTATGTTGCTACACATGTTATGAACTGTTACTGCAATGTAAGTAATGTATGTTTGTTTTTTCATGTTTGCCATGTTCTTGAATCTATTTCCAGTTGACAGATGCATTTACTTATAATAACTGAAATATAGAGCTTAACGTTTTTATCTTTCATATTGCTTTTCCAGGTTTTATTTGTGTTTGATTTTCAAATGTCTTGCCCCCTAGTTAAACTTCTTACTGTTTTTGTTTAAGTGACAAACATAGCTGAAATTTGTGTCTAAAACTAAAAACACCTAAGACAACTCCTACAGGCTTTGCTCTTTTGAGATGCTGAGAAATAAGACCTGTTATTGGATGAAAACCAAAGAGTTTTCATCTTAAAGACGCTGCAGCACCTCTGAACTAGAATGATGACACAGTATATGCCACTAATACTTTGGCACATCAGTGAGATCATTTTGAAATCAAAGTCTTTCACCTTTGATGCCAACCTGAGTTTTATTAAGCATAATCTAAAGAGTAAGGCTTCGGCCCAGCTGTGATCCTTTCTCCTCTTGATAAGTTTAAAGAAAATATTTTAGTCATGACTCTTTTGTTTGTAAATGAGTGTTAGTCATGAGAGAAATGGTGACGTGTTTCACATTTCTTCTGTCTTTTCATTAAGTTTTCCCAGAAGAGAAAAATATTCCATGACTGCTCTTTTGTCACCTTTACAAGTAGCAACAGTAGTAACATTGTTGCTGTTGTTTTTGGTTGTTGTTTGACAGTAAAACTGTACAGTTAGATTTTTTATTAAATCTCCCAATGGAATACTTTCAACTTTGTGACTGTTCATGCTATTGAGAGCAATTAAGTGGTACTTATCCAGGGGGAAATAAGGTCTTAGGGCAAATATTCTTTGCCTTTTTCCTTCTATTTTCTAATTTCATATTCATGCAGAGCTATTTCCAGCTACATTTGCACAAACAAAACACATCTATATAGGACACCGGAAAGTTTCAGAGCCTCATCGCAGATAGTTACTAGTGTGGCCTCGCCTAGCCTAGCCTAGCGTGAAATTCAAACCTTCTCAGATTGTCAAAAACCAAGGTCTCCAAAAACCAAAATGCATCTTAAAGAGAATTCAAACACTTCAAATATGTGAGCGAGTAATCGATCAATAACACACACAGCTGTCAAATGCTAATGTAGGTGCTGATTTTTATACGTGGGATTACATCCAATGTAGAGCATCGCGTCACGGACTTGGCTTACAAGCTCCTTTGGATGTGTCCTACTGCTACAAGTAGCTGCAGCGGCTCCAAACCAGCCTTCCCTAATGACACTTCTTACTGGCACAGAACCAGCACCAGACTGAAAGCATCAGCTCTGGCCAGGACTTGATCTGATGTTATGTGCTGTAAAGGCACTCCACTCTCAATGAAAGGTGTGATAATACAAACTGCATTGAACTCAGTGCAGCTAATCACCCATTAGCATCAAGGGTAATCAAAACCCAAGAAATAACCCCCAAAGGCCTCTTAGGCCAAGGAGGACCAGTATAAACATTGCTAGCTACCTGATAATAAGACAGTTCTGATTTGGGACTCCAACTGAGCTTGTCAAAAAGGCGGAAAGACTAAAAATCTGCCTGGCTCACACATTTGTCAGTGAGCTGTCAGTTATTCTCTTTACACGTCCAAGTGTTGTGAGGATTATTATCCACACTGTGTTTTATGACAATCTGCAAAAGGAAACTGGCACTGAGAAAAAACGGGGCTACTGGAGAAACTCAGCGACTGTCAATCACAGCAGGTGTTCGTTTCAGGCCCCATTCCAACTTTGGGGGAAGCAATCAAATCTTTTTGCCGATTCTTCAGTGTGAATGCGTGGTTGACGTTTATTAACTGTTTGAGTATCTTTTAGAACTACGAAGACCACTTTAAACCTGTCTGGTGTCTTCAAAATATCAGTGAATCCAGATTACTCTTTGCCAACCTAGGTCCCCCTCTTTGGTTGCCATACCTGAATGAGAATGTGTGGTTAAGGTTCCACTTGGAGGATGTCTTTGTCCCAATCAAGGTCACAGCAACCCTCCTACACCCTCCACCACACTCAACAATCAAGAAGTTAGTTCAAGCTGCCACATGAAGTTCAGTCAAATGGATGAACAGTGATAAAGAACAGAAGTGGTCACTCTACAGGGATGAGATAGACCCCATGCTGCCTCCTTAAACATACTGGTGATTTTAAACAGCCGGTGGTCAAACGCAGTATAGCAATCACAGACCATCTGGTACCTGTCTCAGTTTTCTTATGTTTGTCATTGTTCACCAGTTCTCTTTCTTATCAGAGAATCCCTACAGCTTAAAATGAGCTCTTTTTTATTGCGAGAACATTGGCTATGATATTTTTAGTTAATTAGGCTATCTGACAATTGCTCAAGGTGTCTGTCTGCCTCTCATAAAAATTGTTTCCCTGCCACCGTGGCCAAGTGATTGCTCATGTTAGGAATTTTTGGGTCTTTGTGATCAGTAATAGAGAGAGTGAGTAAGATAGGTCTGGACCTGCTCTATTTGAAATGGGATTGTTGTGATTTGGCATCATACAAAGAAAGTGGCATGACTTCAGAAAGAATTCAGGATGATTGTGAATGTTTTCAGTTGGCAAAAGCAAAAGTGATAGAGGCTCGTCCTACGTCACTCATTTCGTCATCATTTTTATCAATCAGTCAAGACTAAGCAGGAAAAGCAGAGCTCATCTCTTACTCATACAGTACCCTGCGTGTATGAATGTAATGACATTGACCCTGGGAAATTTGCACACATTCATATTTGAATATCTCACTCTTTTGCTTCATGACATTATTGTGATTCATCAATGCTTTCAGGAATTCCCAGAGCTCATCTTCCTTGGCATCATTAGATAAAATAGATTAAATTAGGGACGTGAACATTTATATTGATAAGAGGAATGACTGCGAAGCTATATCATTTGTGAATTTATTGAGCCGCTTGGAACTCACCCAGCATGTAAACGATCAGCAGGTCAGCATTCTAGACTCAGGAATAACCACAGGGTTATATATTAATAAAGTGTGAGTAATTACTTGTCCATTATGTCCATCACAGTGTGTGTTTTTTTATGCCAACCTACAAATTCTATAAGACCATTTTTGGTGTTAAAGCAATTCTATGTGATCAATTGAACCAAACAGTTGTTACGACCCTTTCAATGATATGGTTTAAAATTTCATCAAAACATTGTCATTTTCTTGAAAAACTGCTGCTCCACTTAAGGATAAATCGAGGTTGACTGACAGAATATCCCCATGGTTAAACAATAACAGTTTTAATGAGATTAAGAGGCTCTGTTGGGTGGCTGAGAGAAAATGAAGGAAATTATAGGCTCACAGTTCACAGTAATATATGCTGTGATCCTATGTACCCTGCGACTACTTTTCCAATACGAGTAACCTTGATCAGCCATAGGCTGATGTCCAACCTTTCATTAATTAGAGAGATACATTATGGAAATATATTCAGGGCAGATAAAATTGCTTCATAAAGAAAGCAGTACCCTGGAGGAATTTCACTCAGGCTGTAGAACAGACCCTGAGACTAAAACAGCTCTTGCTAAAATAACCAGCGACCTCAGACTAAATCCTCGTGAAAATAAAGTCTTATCCAGTATCATTTTTACTGTCCAATGCTGCCACTCGGTGATGTCATTTACAAGTAATAATGTATAATGTATGTCTCCAAATTTACGCAGATGACATGACACACAACTGAGCCAAATGATACTGCGGATAACTCAAGTATTACCTGTCAAGGCAAAAAAATAAATGGTTGAGCAATCATTTCTTAAAGTTGCATAAGAACGCACACAAAATCCTATTAGTCTGTCCATAAAAGAAAGCAAGAAATTATTTTTAATAACCTGCGAAAAACTCCCTGGATTAAATCTGAGGATGAAAATTTTAGTGTCACGTTTTTACTGACCCCCAGAATCAAGTGAAGGGAACACATTAATCCAGCTTTAGCTTCCGTGCATGGGCCTCCATAACATTTATTTATATAAGGTCCTCAGTCTTACTTGACTAGGATCAAGCTACATCACTAACTCCACATTATACTGTAGGAAACCGGGCCACCATGCCTTAAAAAGAAAGCTAAAAGCGTAGTATCTCTTCACTTTAGATTTTATTTTCTTGATACAGGACTGAAATCCTGTTTCATACTTTCTTCAGTCAGTCAAACAGCTGCTCACAAGAGATGATCCAATAGGCAGAAGTCTAGACTCGGGTTGCTCAATCCTGTCACCACTTCATGCTTGGGATTCCATCATCTTCCTCCCAGGTTGTGATTCCTCAGAGAGACAGAGAGAGAGAGAGAAAGAGACAGACAGAGAGTGTTGGGGGGTGGGGATCAGTGTCAGATAGTAAAGAACACAAATCCCTGAAGGGGAAAGCTCTCTCATACCAGGATGTTTGTGTCTTCTAAACATAAAGCTCAAAGTTGTGCAATCGCAGAAGCATTTTAGCTTTTTTCCCATTGCCCTTTGCTGCTGCACACAGAAAATGGATCAAATATAGCTCAAGAAATGTGTAATTCAAGTAATTTGTCAGTGTTTTATATAAGGATTAACCATTACAGCAGAGGCAATTATTCATGTTGACCTGAAAAGAGCTTATTCTACACCTTGTAGCAGTGTGACACTGATGTCAGAGGTACAACCCCCTGTGGACCCCTTATTGTGCTGACTGTGTAGGTTTGTCAGAGATTGCCCTGCTGATGAGGATCACTGCTCTGGAAAACAGTATTTCTTACACTGGGCCCAAACCCACCATAATAGACATGCTATCATTAGTGGTGTGACCCAGGGAGTTTCATCTTTTTCTCGCCAATGTATGACTATGTTTGAGGGACTTGATGAGGCCTCTCAGTGGACTTTTCTTGGACTGAACTTACATGAAGAGATGTCAAGCAAAAGGGAAAGTTGCATATTTTGATGCAGCTCAAATATTAATGTCAATAAAACTAATTATATCAATATTTTGGGACATAAAACGTCAATATTGTGTTTCCCTCCACCAAAATGTGGCCGCAAAATCAGTTATTGCAGGTTTACACAACTCCTGACAAACTTTTTTTGGCCAGCCTCCAAAGCTTTAACATGCCTCCTTGAGGCAGTAATGAATGCATGTACTCCAGGGTGTGGCACTACACTTCACTTCAGACTGTATGTGTCTGATCACACCCTGTCACACCCATCAGTGATGGCAGATATAGACAAATGTGAAACAAAGTTGAAGCATCTCAAAATATTCACCATTGCACTAGCAAAAGTTACACTAATGATCAGTGATTTTGTTGAATTAAACTTGTTATTAATCACTTAGGCTTTGCTGTATATGGAGGGTTGTTCAATTATTTATGTACAACCAAGCCTGAATATAAATTTAACCTAGATTTTCTGTGTCTCCCTACCTACTCCAGCCACCAGTTGCCCCATCATCATACCCCATGGCTCCACCCAGCCCGAGCACCAACAGCAGCACCAACAACAGCAGCAGCAGTAGCACTGCAGGCTGGGACCAGCTCAGCAAAACAAACCTCTACATCCGAGGCCTGTCCCCTTCAACCACAGACCATGACCTGGTCAAGCTCTGTCAGCCGTGAGTACCACCCTTCCTCTCACTATTATCTGGTATTGATCAGCCATTGATTTTTCGGCCTACCAAGTTTCCGAGTCTAGTTTTTTCATTTGCAGTGGCAGTCACTTATTGATTTACATTTGGTGATATACAAAAAAAGGTGTGAATAAACAATTTAACTAATGCAATTGCATGCTTAGTAAAGATCAGAATGTGTTGTCTTTGTTGCAATTTAAAGTTAAAGTATATTTTCTGTCTTTCTAAGAATCTAACTGGGTGATGACTTGAGCCCTACAGCTCTGTTTGAACATATCTTAAGAAATGATTTAAGATTCAGCCAGTGTTTTCTAACTGAGTTGCTATATATAGATCATGCTATTGTACTGCGGGCTTCATTTGAATATGTCAAGGAAAACGATCTTGAGGACCACACAAGGACACAGCGTAGATCACGTACTGCTTCAACAGCACGTGTGGCCTAGCCAGCAGCAGAGATTTCATATATCATGTGTGTGGTTAAAGGGGAGATACTGTCAGCAGTGGGTTTGTCCACGGCTCCCACTGAGAGCTGAATGGTTAATGATCGTCAGCAAGAAGGACCACCCTGGCGCCTTGAACTTTCATTTTCCGACGCCCTGTCTTCACAATGGAATACTTGACTGAGACGTCTTTGAATGTTCTGTTTTATCAATTTTTACATAGATCTGTGGGTAAACATGGACTTTATTTTCTTTTGTACGTTCAAACTGTCACAGGCTCATACTAAATATCTGTGAAGTGCATTAGTAACTATGTTTACATGTGCAATATTTTTGATGGCAATTGGACATGTTTTGAGATTAGAGTTCAAAAGGAGGAAAGGTCATCAATTCATGCTCTTTCACTCAGTTTCCCATTTTTTGTAATCCCAGGGTTTATTATCCTCATTCTCTGCATAGTGATTTTTATTGCCATCAGTATTTTTAACATGACATATATAAACAGATTTGAACCAGTAATTTACAGATAGTCTTACTCTGTCTTTTTTCTCGTGAGTAGAATGTTTTTTTTTCTTGCTGTTGAGATGAAATTTGGATGATGCTGTGGGATTACAAGTGAGGAGGGATCGCCTAAAAGAGAGATGCAGGGGAGGAGGGGGATGCTAGGACAGTTTTCTCATGACCTCTGACCACAACTGCTCAACTAGTGTTCAGAGCCAGAATGCATAGGGCAGTGTGTGTGTGCAGTGGGACAGTGTGTGCAGGTGTTGCTGTTTGTGAAGCCCAGATGTTGCATTCTGTGAGCGCTGGACTTGTGGATTCTCGAGGACTTTGATTTTGAGACTTGAAATTTTGTTTCAGACCTCATTTTCATTTGAACTGTCCACATAATTTTTGCTGAAATGTAGAAAAATAGAAAAATAAAATAAATGGCTTCAGTAATGAACAATTAAAAGAAGTAAAGCTGCTGTGTGTTTATAAAAGAGAAAGTGAGAGACAGCATTTGTGGTTTTTACTCATCCACCTGAATACTGTTAGGTTTTTCAACAGTTCCCGCATCAAAGCTTCTTGAATGAAAATGCTGTGGTAACTCGGCATTCTCAGATGTTGATCGGCACGCATACCAACACCTCTCTGCTGAAAGTTTGGCAAAGTCTGGCCACACCAGACCTTTGAATGTGATAATCTCTGTGTTTTGTGAGGCAGTCTTTTACACTCACATGCAGGCATCCTCTGTGAAAACAAATGTGAAAACAATGTGCCATGACATGCCCCAAGCTGTATACAGAACTGTTGTTACTAAATTTATAATGGAAATTAGACGTCAGAACTTTACACAGTATAACTCCTATTATAAAAAGATAGTAGACTGATAAATCAACTGCCCAGAGGCCTTAACAGGATGATACCCAATTCTTTCCTCTTTCCTTTCCTTTCCTTTCCTTTGCGAAAGACTGTGACTTTGTACAAAGTGTGACAGTGGTTTAGTTGGGCCAAAAAAAGGGACTGTTTAGCTTAGCACTCACATGGTGGGGATTTTCAGCACCACATGGAAACCACTTCCTGTTTCTCATATTTTTGTGGTGATGTCATAGATTGTTGCTCAACCCTCTCCCTGTGTGTGTGACTGTGTGTGTGTTTTATAACTGGCCCTGTCTGGTATATAATCCTGCTAACAATGTCTTGCCTCACTGCTCCTCCCATAGGTATGGCAAAATTGTATCAACAAAGGCGATCCTGGACAAGGCAACAAACAAGTGCAAAGGTGTGTGAGTTTCTATTGTTTCAAACAACACCCTCTATTATTTCTCTTTTAATTAAGTATGAATAAAGAAAACTCATGAAGTGGCCAGAGGGAATGCACGCCTTGCTGCAAGAGAGGATGTCACATGGCACGCAATGTGTGAATGCGCCTAAACCTGGAGTAATTTAACAGCTATGGAGTTGTCTCAGACGATGTGTTCATGTCAGGAAACAGGACAGCCAGGCTGCTTAAAGCTGTCTCCCAGCTCATGTTATTTTAAGCCTCAGCCCTTGTCTGTTGGTGTGTCACTGCTGTGGGTGGTTCCTTGGGAGAGGGGCAGACTCCTCCTCCCTCGGCTGAATGACAGTGCTGGTTTTGTACCCGTTCTAATAGACTGCCCACCTGGCTAAAGAGAGACTTACTGATTCTCTCCAGTGCTGATGGGATTAAGAGAATGCTTTGTCACTCTCTGGATTATACAGATGCCAGTTAATCGAAGGCTCTCTGTGAAATGGGACACCGTTAAATACCGTGTAAAGCTCTGACTGAATTTTAAATAGAACTCGGAGATGGCTGTAACAATAACCTTGTGTGACCTTAAGTCTCACAAAACTCTTTATTCGACCAAAGCCTTTGCTTTTTGTCTGATTTCACACTTTATCAAGATCTTTTTGTCACTTAGAGAAGCAATTACATTAAACTTTCAGTAATGTGACCCCTTTCTCTGCTGAAAGAGCCCTGACATACAGTATTCACCATAATTTAGCTTGAATGGGTTAAATACTGCAGGTAAAGTACAGGCCAGAGACTATGCTTTCCCCCGGTCTGTACCTCCCAGGACAAAGAGCTGACCTGAGCCATGAATGTCACACTGGTATCTGCATCCTCAGCACTTTTCTACCTGTACTTCCACACAATCACTCACAAACAAACCCACATGCACACACACAAGCATACATTCATATTAAATTAGTTAGACCTATTATGCAATAGTACATACCGGTACTCCCTGTACAGCAACACAAAATGTATACCTTGATAATAGCAGCACGTTTACGCACAAATGATCACTACCCATTAGAGAGAGGCATGGGTCAACCCACAGCAACACACTGGCTCCTCTATTATCTGTGGCAGCTATAGAATAGTCTCCTAAAATGTGCTGTTTGTCTCCTCAGGATACGGCTTTGTGGACTTTGACAGCCCCACTGCAGCTCAGAAAGCTGTCGCTGCCCTGAAGACTACTGGTGTCCAGGCTCAGATGGCAAAGGTGAGGATTCATTCCAGTCTAATCCTGATATCACATCCATACCAGTCACCCATTAACACTGTTTCCCCTCCATCTGGATGGTTAGGCAGCTTAAACCTAATCCTTGTGGTATTAAATACCAGGACTGGAATCCATGGCTGCTAGGTGTCTGCTCCTCAGCACTTGGCCTGTAGACCGCTCAGTGCCTGTGATCAATGACTTGAATCACGAAGAAAGCTTAATACTGAAGTACCGTGTGTATTCATGGAACTTATTTGAGTTTAAGGCATTTGTGCTGGTCAGCACCAGATTTCCTGAGACACGCTTCCACGTAGCAGGATAAAATGTAGCACATGTGCACTAGGTTGTTTCAGTTTGCAAACAAAGTACAGACAAAGTATCAGTTTCCGTCCAAATAGTGTGAATGTTTGCCAGATGAGGCTCTGTCATTTTGTGCAAAGAATTAAGCTGCAAAGAATGGGTGGAGACTGGAGAGATATAAATGCAGGCGGTTTGCTTCCTGCTGGACTCACTACAGTGATGGAAATTACAATAATTATTAATGAACACTACCAGCAAACAAGCAACAGTAGATGGGCTGTGGTGGTTAGTGTTCTCCAGACTTGCATTTGAACCATGGGGATATTGCTATTCAAGCCATTTGAGATTAGAGTTCAGATGAAGGAAAAGGTCATAAGTTCATGCTCTTTAACCCAGTTTAGCATTTAGTCTAATCCGAGGCTAAAATATCCTCCTAGATACATCAAGACTGCTGTTACTGTAGGCTACAGTATATAGGTCATTTTTAACAAGAAAGGCTCTCCACATTATGGAACATGGAAATTTCAGCATAACTACTGTAAAAATGAAAAAACTCCTTCCAGAGATCACCAGGCAGTTAGAGTATACATACATGTTGGTTGAAACAAAATGAATATATCAATTTATATAGGACTTGGCACCAAATCATGCAGCCAGATATGCACTGGATGCCATATGTGGCCCTTTTAAGTCTGTCAGAGTGGTTTATTTTGGCTTAAAAAGAAGGGTCTGTTTAGTTTAGCACTCACATGCTGGGGACTTTCAGCACTACACAGAAACCACTTCCTGTTTCTCATATTTCTACAGTGATGTCATTGATTGTTGCTCAACCTTCCCTCCCCGTGTGCTTTTGCATTGGTGAGAGAAGGGTGTTTCAACACCATTTCCATCTGCCTGCTCCTGCACTGAGTGCTCTGTCTATAGCTTATTTCTTTTATTCTATGGACTTGTCCTTTTGCATTTACAGTAAAGCCCATTTGCTTTGTTGCAATAACAGTATAGCTGGTGCAGGTTGATGGAGTACACACTAGGTCAGGCCAGCTCTTGCCCTTAATGTTAACATGAATTAGAATTTGGTAATATACTGATGTGTTCATACATGTTTTATAATGTACCTGTGTTTTTTTTTTTTCTTTTTTCGCATGTGTCGCACGCTCATGCATGTGTCAGTCGACAGCTCCCAGCTTGGCTGACAGAGAGAGGTTTCAGACGCGAAGGCGCCAATAGTCAGACTATAGCATGCAGAGATTGGTGTTGCTGACAGCAGGATGACGTGTGAATGTGTTTCTGTGCAGGAGAGACTAAAAACACAGCCCTCTCATACATACAGCACATGCAGCATGTCCCACAGAATGACACTTATACCTCTCAAAAAATGAATGTTCAGCAAATGAGGCCTCATTTTGTAAATATGTTTAAAACATAGAAGAACAGGTCAAAAATACAGAAGCACATCCCTCCTTGTCACTGAGGAAGCTGCAGCTATATGGTAGTGTGTTGAATGAATTGCATCCAGTGTTATCTGGACAGTCATTCAATGTTTCAACACACTGCAGATGCAGCTTTATTTGTTCCTAATATAATAAAGCAGATTATTAGCTAGGGTGCTATAAAGTAAGGCCGTATTACTTTTGACATTATACTTGTCTCTGTGACATAGGAAAAGGAAGTAAATAATTGTGCGTCGTTATGGTAACAGGGACCAGGCAGGGGAAAAATGAGTTCCCATACAACACTATGCAAGAACCCTTAGCCTCATTTCCCCGTCTGCAGATCTGTGCAGCTTCTTGACATGCCTCTGTGCACCCATTTTACTTTTTTAATTAAAAGAGAGCAGCTTTGAGAGGCATGCCTAAGTTTAATCTTTGTATTGTGGAAGGTAAATGCCATTATAAAGTGCGAGCCTTTCAGTCCAGCTTTATTCACACTCTTGCAGAAGCATGTTTGGGCTTAATCGACTCTCTGACAAAAGTCCCCTTTCCTGTTTTTTTTATCTGCTCAGGCATCCTTTAACAGACTTTCTCTCATTATTATTACAAAGGCAGGTGGTGGGAAGTGGCCAGATAACAGTTTCCCTTCTTTTTACCTGATATTATTTCAGTGAATGCTTTGTTATACTTGGATATGTGTGTCCCAAAAAGGTTATTAATATGGGCTAAATTGTGTATTATGAAATTCTTTAAGATGTTTTATCAAGGCGTGTTCAGTAAATTAATGAAAGAATTGCATTATTATATTATTTTTTGAGTAACCCTAAAAAAGCAGGATAGGGAGCGCTCTTGAGAAAGACACACAATATCCTCACTTCTCCGGTGGAGCAGCTCAGTGGTCACCAGATAAGACTGAGGCTGCACTGAGCCTCTACCAGTTGAGAATGTAGAGCAGAGTACCACCAAGAAAATATTGTTAAGGCCCTTTGTAGTAGGTCAAATATTTATTTTACAGACTCTCTTCCTCTCTCTGTAGCAAAACAAAGAGCTCTTCATCCACATGCATGTGTCACAGTACACATACATACAGTTTGTGACTAAGTCATATGTGTCCAGTTTTATCGGAAAAGATTAAATGGTCACTCTTGCCTTGCCTTCAAACCTGTTTCCTAAAGAATAGAAATGACATGAGATGAAGATGAGGTCAAAATAAATCATGCATAAAGTGGTGATGGGTGAGGATGGAATGACAGAATAGAAATCAGCTTCCTGTTATTAACAATTTAACAGTTACCTCACTGGATGGGGTCATTTAGGTTACATTAAGCAGGATAAATGCTCCTCTCTGCCACCAAATAGCTAAAAGGTAAAGAAAGAAAGAGAAAAGCCGCCTTTTTTGGATTTTGGGCTCATTTGTGTGTGTGTGTGCTGCCATATGTGAAAAGCAGGTAGGAGTATTACTGGACTGCTGCTCCCTTTTGAGTTATTAGAGCTGCACAGAGATGAGGTGCTGAAACAAATCCCTGTACTCCATCCTCTCATCTCTCCTTCATCTCTTTTCAGGGCCACTCTGTCTGCCTGAAAAACCTGAAAAAACGTTACTTGGGTTTTTGTTGCAGTGCAAACTAGGGTCCCATTTGTTGTCCTCTAATGCTGAAATGTTGTATTAGTTCTAGCGAGCCAGCCTGGCTCTATAGCTGATCCTGAATGCGGCACACCATTGATGAATAGTAATGGCGAGAGGCTGCTCCCCAGAGACCCGTAGCCATGTCTTTTGTTTCTGCTGATGCTATTAAAATACAGCAAGAAATCAGCTGATGTGAGCCTTAAGCCAGCGTGGGCTGCATGCTGATAGTGACCCTTTATTACCTCAAACCACCCAACAGAGACAGGCAGGAAGAGGCAGAGACATGGTGGCACCGCTACTAACGTCTGCATTAAAAGTCCATTCACGGGATAAATTATATGGAATTGAAAGGAAAATTCTTCTTCCTCTTTACATTGCCACATTATTGAAGTCAGTTTGAAAGAAATATCTGTTTACCTGTGTGTTTCAATAAAAATGTCCAATATTTTATTTAAATTGCATATGGCTTGCTCTTCTCTCTCTTTATGATCATACAGCAACAAGAACAAGACCCCACAAACTTGTACATCTCCAACTTGCCTCTGTCTATGGATGAGCAGGAGCTAGAGAACATGTTGAAGCACTACGGCCAGGTCATATCCACACGCATCCTGAGAGACTCCAATGGAACCAGCAGAGGAGTGGGCTTCGCCAGGTCAGTTTACTTGTATAATTCATTGTCAGAAACTCAAGATGTTTTTTTTGCTTATGCTAGATATATTGCAGCTAAAATATTTCAATGTATGGTATCTACCTGAGATGGCTGACTCTATCCAGCATGGTATGCTGTCAGACCAGGTATGGCAGGAAATATGTTGGATAGCGTCATGATGAAAATAGACCCTTTCACAGCAGTAAACAGGAAGAGACCACTGTTTGACCAGTGAAATTGAAATTATGCCAGAGACAGGGGAAATGAGACAAGTGGGTAGATGGGAAATTACTTTTAGGAGACAATAGTACTAACAGTACCAACGACTTTAGATCAAGGCGGCTATTCGGGTGGCATATAACACATTTCAAGTTGTTTTTATAACGATTAAAAATACACAGAGTTCTGCTGATTTCTCATCATCAATTAGATACAGATTTCTAAAATTAGCAAGGAAAAAGACCCAGATTTGTTGTTGATAGCAAGGTGGAAAGAACAGTTCAAGTATGGACAAATGGAAACTCCTTTAGAAAATAGTTTCACAATGACTAGATGATTTAATTATAGTGATAATGCTCGCCTCCATCAGTCATACTTGCATAACCACAGGTTTGATAGAAGTACCTGACAGGCAAGGCCGTGGTCACAACAGATGAAACAAAAAAACATGACACATTGTAGCATATTTGTTTGCGTGGGTGAACCCTAATGGGACTGTGTGGTAAAAGGGTGAAAACACAATATGATTGCAGATAAGAATCTTTTATTTTGAACCACCTTTTCTAGCGACCCAGAAAGGAAGCAGATTTTGGAAATCACCTGCTCACGTCCTCATCACTGCAGTCGTTGCTGATGTAGTTATGATCTGTTTGTCTTTTACAACTTTAGGATGGAGTCAACTGAAAAATGTGATGCAGTCATTTCTCACTTCAATGGAAAGTTTATCAAGACACCTGCAGGAGTTCCAGGTAAGACATGCTATATAATATTTGATTTTTACAGATATACCCTGTAGAAATGCCATGAAAAGAATACGTAAAAGAAAATAATAGTTTTGTGTTCTAAGGACTGTGAAGGGTAATGAGTGTACAGGCAGAGAGAAGTGGTCAGCCAGCTGATTCATGCCTCTAACAGGAGTCAGAGAGTCTGCTGGTGAAGAGCTTATATACACTCAGCCCTAAGAGGTGGAGCAAGACTAAGACAGCAAGAGAGAGAGAGCTGCTCTGTGTGGCCTCCGCTACCTCACTAAATTTTTTAATTGGATTATTAGACTGAAATAGTCTCTGCTGGCCTTGCCTCCTTTAGGAAGGGGAGGGGATTACAGCTCCACAGCTGCCAAATTAGATGTCTGTCTGTGTTCTCAGGCTGCCTAGTAAATGTGCATTCCCAGGCTTTAGGGGGTGAATGACTCCAGCAAGTAATGACAGATGTCTCTGTCTTTGTGATTGACTTTCTTTCAGAACAAACTCTTATTTCATTCCCTTAACATTTCTCATTCCCCAGTACCCTCCGAGCCCTTGCTGTGCAAGTTTGCAGATGGAGGGCAAAAAAAGAGACAAAGTCAGAATAAATTTGCCCAGAACGGTCGGGGCTGGGGACGGGACGGTGACTCGAGGCTGGTAAGTGATGTCCAGGATGGAGTAAGAGACCTGAATGGCTGATGTTCAATCCATGAACAGTTATAATAAAAGATAAACTTTAGGTGTTATATGATAAACAACACATGAAGGTACAACCTGACAAAAGGAGGCACTTTGACTGAGTAGAAATAGTGTAACATCTGTCTTCTTTGTAGCTTTTTTCATTTTTAATGTGTTAATGTGTTGCAATCCTGGCCATACCCTTTGTTAATGTTTTTTGTAAAGCCTTGTGTAGTCAAGGGCGCCCTCTTTCACTTTGGAGGGTAATACATAAACAGTAGGCTGCGGTACAATGCTATTGTGTTGGAGATGCGTGCATCAGTTGATTTGCCAGACCTGTGCTGTCCTTTTCCCTCAGGCTGGAATGACACTCACATATGACCCCAGTGCAGCTGCTATGCAGAACGGGTAAGCTACAGCATTATGTTGATTACAGTGTCATGGCCAGTATGTGTGTCTACTTTACATCATTATTTTAATGAAAAACATTTTCTTCTGTGTCCACAGATTTTTCCCACCAGCATACAGTATCTCAAACAGGATGATTGCCCAAACGTCCATGTCTCCTTACATGTCTCCAGTTTCTACATACCAGGTTCGAATGCTTCTCTGTAGTGGTGTATATAAAAAAAAAAAACTTAAAACCACACAACATTTCATTCAGCAGTTTTTTCATGTAGTAAATTATACAGTTATTATAGTCATTGATTTGATTTATGTATCGCATTTGTCATCTTAATTCATAAACATGTCCTCTGGGGTTTTGGACACAAGTTAAATGTGACAAAGGGCATTTGGGCCTTTCAAGCCGGATGCTGTGCCAATTACTGGGAGCATGTGATCTCTGGAAATAGCAGCTGTTCAGTGCCTGTGTGTTTACAGAGTGTGTTTGTGTGTGATGTTCCAGGTGCAGAACCCATCCTGGATGCCTCATCAGCAGTATATCATGCAGCACCCAGTAAGAGAAAAAAGTCCTTCCAGCTTCTTATCATCAGTGTATTCATCAAGACTCCCTTTCCCTTTTCTCTTTATCTCTCTTTCATAAATTACATGTGTGGCTGTCACAAAACCGTAACATTTCTTCTGTAAACAAACACAATATGGAAGAGTAGTAGTTATACATAAGGTGACACTGATCTTTGTGGATTTAATGTGCTTAAGTGTTTGTATAGGAATGTAAAAATGACTGCTTTAGAGAAGCTATATAAAGATATGCATTTCATGACAGATGCCGCAGAATATTTAATAGCAGATGGGTTTGAATTGAGAGAGGAGAGTCCTTTCTGGCTTTGAAAATGAGCCAAGAAAACACTGTAAGATGCACCAGGCCAGCCAAGATGCTCATAGACAACTTACTCAACTTGCAACTACTCACCTTCTGCTGTGGGCAGGAGATGAGAAGTCTTGAATTTTTTATTTTTTACTTTTTGCCAGAATTTCAGGCATAGCTCCTCCAGCATTCAGTAACCTTTACTCCTTACATTTGTTTTAAAGTAGTTTAGTTTTAGGAACATATAACCCTTATAGCTGTACACACTCCTACCTCACCTGCATGCTGTTTTCTCCCAGGGTACAGTGATATCGCCCTCTATGGACCCATCCATGTCACTGCAGCCTGCCTCGATGATGGCCCCCCTCACACAGCAGATGAGTCACCTCTCTCTGGGCAGTGCGGGAACGGTGAGGCAATGCCACATGGAGTCAGAAATGACTTCACACATTGTACTTTCTAAAACATTGTGAATGTGACAATTTCTCCCCTTTACTGTGCAGTTCATGGCCGCAAACACAGCTATGCAGGGAGCATATATCCCACAGTATGCACACATGCAGACAGCTACTGTTCCTGTGGAGGTATGTGCTGCCCTCTGTTTATAAACCATTGTCTTCATTTAAAACTACAGCTCACTATATTGAGGAAAACGGCGGCGACTAAGAAATACTTCACTCTCTTTTCCAGGAAAATGGTGCACACTCACAAGTGGACTCATCCAGAAATCATTCCCCATATCCATACCAACAAACCAAGTAGGGCTGAGGTAACATTCGTACAACAGCTAAAACAATCATGTCTACACAACGCAATGGACGCTAAGGATCTTTTCACTGTTTTGCACAGGTTCTGCAAATGTTTAAGTGAGACTATTTTTGGTATCATTTCAGAGCGAATATCTGAGTTCGTCAAATGATTCAAATTATATTTAAAAACAAAAAAAAAAGTTTTGAAAAAGTTTTATTTTCATACTAGAACGTTTATTTTTTACCAAGGATTGCTGCAGGATACAAGAAAGAATCATGTGACTAGTTGTTCCAAGTGCATGATAGTCAATATGTCTTTTGTTAATATTTCCAGATTTTTTTTTCTTGAAGATTTTTTTTTTCAGCCAGATATTTTGAAAATGATGTTTTTGTGCTTGCTGTGTGAGTGTTGCTATGGTGAAGTATTAATTGTTGTTTTCTTGTACAGTGATTTCTCCTAGTACTTTAGATTGATCTTGCTGTCTGATTAAATCTTGCCTTAATAGTTGTGATACAGTAGTTGTACAGACCATAGCAGAGAGTGGCAATAAGCAAAAGCTTTTACTTTGAAATCAGCCACACAAGACTTTTAAAACAAACAAACAAAAAAATATATAAAAACCTGTGTTTTTGCTTTTCCCTCCCACTGCTAGAAAAGTAGATGTAATTTTAGAGAAAAATGTTTTTTGAATGAAAAGAGTCCACATCTGATGATTTTATTGGATGTAATATTTATTTAGTAAGAAGGCCCTACATGTGTCTGGATGTTGGAATGATGAAACTCTGCTGAGAGATCACTTTTTGAATCTTGCCTTTTTAAATACTTGTAGAGTAGTTGAATTGATCTTTGTGGGGTGGGTGGGTGAGATGGGACTAATGTGTTTTGTTTGTTGGTCGTGCTTTTGTCTTTTTTGGGGGTGATGTTAATTGTTATTTTGATGGATGTGTCTTTTCCACTTTTATTTGAAAACCTAACAGGACTCATGATTGTGCAAAAAAAAAGAGAAAAAAGAACTCATCAAAGCCTTGTAATAGAACTAAGTTAGGGGGTAAAATGAGACGAATATGTGTATTTAATTGCACCTCACTCTTTGACAGGAAACTAACAAACTTGGCACTTTCAATCATAGTTTACTTCACCAAAGATTGTGAGCTAGTACACAGAGGAAATAGCATAATTTGTCTCTTTAACTGCAGATTAGATTGCAGTTTGGACAGTGTGCCTTTTTTGTACATTTACATTCAGTTTTCATAGGTATTAGTAGAGTGCAGACACACACGCAAGCATGAAGGAAGGCCTGGATCCAACAAGTGCCACAGATGAATTTCATTCACACAGAAAATGCAACATTATAGGAAAAAATAAGGTTATGGTAAAAAAATAATTGAAAAACAATGAAAGGACAGTGCTAATATAGCAGTCTCATATGGCGTACATAGCACTAAAAAAATAAGTCTGATTACTTTTTTTTTTTTGATCATATAGACTAAAGCAGGCTTTTTGAAGAAGTCCTCTGATAAGCCTGTGATTCGACCTGGTGGTCAGTCTGACCAGTTATCTACCTCAGAGTTTTCTTTCTCCTCTGTATTAGGTCGGGTTAGCAGGTCCAGCCCGCCCTTCCAGACCAAATGCCACGCTCAGGAGCTGGCCACATACAGCTGTTTCCTTTCAGGTTGTTTTGAATACTTTTTTGATTTTCATCAGACCTATTTTTTTATGATGTATTATTCTAATCATTGGGGGAGATGGGGGAGGGGGAGGGCGTGACACGTTTCTACTCATGTGTATGCATTCAGTTTTTTATAGTTTCCAAATAGCTGCTGCTTTTATGACAACAGATTCCAGAGGCTGAGCTGAGATCTTTAAAGACCAACAACAACATCAAAGCTTTGTGGTCTTTACTTGGATCTGTGCTCCTTTAAAACAAGCATGTTTTTTTTTGTTGTTGTTGTTGTTTTTTTGGCTTTGTCTTGGATCTAGACAAACTCGCAGCAGCATTTCCTCTGTAGTTAACTAGAGTGTGCAACAAATGTAGGGGCCGCTATACTTGAGATTTCTGTGTAATGCCTGAGACTGAGAAGTAATACTGTCATGTGAGGTTTATGCTGCTAATGGTGTCTGAACCAAGTGCCATAGTATCTGGATCAAGAGTTGCAAAGGTGCATCAAAGAAAATTGCTCATCTAGGTAACCATCATGTTGAACAGTCACTAAGTTATATGAAAAAGTTCTAATTTATGAAAAATTTTGTACAGACAGCTTAAGGAAAGAAAGAGATTTTCATAGTGCTAGATGAAAGTTTATTGTTTTGTTTTGTTCTTTCTTTCTTTTCTTTTTTTACTTGTGCTACACAAATGCCAGTGGTAATTTGTATGTACAGTTTAAGGAAACTTCTTCTGTATTTTTGTTTTGTAGTGTTTCTCAAAGCCAAAGACCTCTGCTTTTTTTTAGTAGCTTGTTGCCTAAGGTTTATTCTGTTCATTTCTTTGACATTTTTGAATAAAAAAAAATAAAAAATAAAAATTCACCCATTTAATCTGTTGGGAGTCAAGTGTTTATGTAGAAAATGTGCTGCTCTTTATCATCAACACAGGAAACATGTTCTTACCTGTCAAATCATGTAAATACATATTTTACATAGTATTTGAGTAAAATTTTGGTTTCAGACAATGGAACAGTAAATTTTAATTTGTCTGTTGACAACTTGGCTGCAGCTTCAGAGGGTGAAGTCCAAACACTGTCTCACACTTTGTCTCTCACTCTCAGTTTGTGTTTAATAAAGAATCTGGCTTTGTCAGAGTTTGGAAAATTCATGTGTGGATGTAAATCATATGTAATGAGACGGCTTGGAAATTATATTTTTCTTAATTCATGAAGATTGTCAAAGGTATACATCATGTTGCCTACAAACATCACATGAACCTATGTAACAGACAAGGGCAGCACAGTGGTGTGGTGTTTAGCACTCGCCTCTCATTAAGAAGGTTCTGGGTTTGATTGGCGACTCTAAATTGCCTGAACTGCATGAATGTGAGAGTGCATTGTTTGTCTTTATGTCTGAGCCCTTTAATAGAGTGACCTGTTCAGGGTGTACCCCACCCTTGCCCTAAGTCAGTTGGGACTGGCTTCAGTCCAATGTGACCCTGCACTGATTAACAGTAAAGACAATAGTTGGATGGATGGATGGATGGATTCTTATAATACAAGACACTGATAAACTTCATCCTCCCTTTTGCCTCACAACATAGTCAGTTTTCTTTTGCTTACAGAGGTTCTTCGCTTTTGTATACTCATCTTCATGTAGCAAAAATATCTTCATCCCTGATTAATTTTAAGTCCAGGCTGAAAGCCTATCTGATATCAAGACTTCTTTTCCTAAGTGGAGTTATCATTGGATCATCATCTGTACATGTTCACCCACTCATGCGCAGTCATTTTACACTTATACATACCGGTAGTCATAGTTTTATTTCGACTCTTTCTGTTAGGCACTTGTTTTGCTTTCTTTTTTCTTGTTGTTGTTGAATTGTTTTTTTTTTATCTTTGCGTAATTTTTGGGAGGTGTTTTGTATAAGCCCATATAGGGATTTTTAACCTCTTCCGCACCTACTAGTCTTGTTCCATTTCTGTTTTTGTAATTGTCCTGGATTTTTATGGTGCAAATAAATAAATAAATCTAATAAAAATAAAATGGATGTAGCAGATGAGGATTTTTTAGTGTACAGCACAGCCTTCCCAATATTTATTAACTATTCAACAGTTTCAGTCCTCTACAATTCAGCAAATATATTAATGTCATCACTCATAACTGCACTAGCACTCAGCCTAATCTTAGTGCTCATAAAGCCACTGTATTCCTCTGAGTGAGATGTTATAGTTGTACTGTAGCTCCGTTGAGAATGGATGACCAGTGTTTATGAATTGCTGTTCTTTCAACTCCAGGGTGAGGACCCGGTCAGAACTACATCAACATTGTCACATGGTATTGTTGACAACATGCATGGCTTGGACAGGGAGAGTTATGGGTATCAGGAGGTATGGCATAGGGTGGGTGGATGGGGGCGTCTGTGAGCAGGCCTTGCCATGGCAGATGGGTCCCCACGGTATCCTGCAGGGTGTTGTGCCACCCTACGGGAAGCCACCAGCTCCAGACGAGGAGCAAAATTCACACTCCAGCTGTCTGTGTTTGTGCCACCTGCGCCTACAAGCAATGGAGTTGAAACCCCCCTCTTCCACCTGACCAACAACCAGTCTGCCCCCCAAGGTTGACTGCCCCGCCCCGGCCTCCTCCCTCACCTTCTCAGGTATATGCTGCATCCTTGAGGTATTATTTTTAAGTTAGCCTATTTGAAGTTTAAGTGGGAAGTGCCTTTCCCTGTAAAGCAAGGTTTTAAAAAGTAAATATAAAACATACTGACTGTGATTATTTAGGCAGCTACAACAAGAATTAAAATAGGCTAAAGACAATGAATGTAGATCTGCAATAACTGCATGCTCGAATAAACAACTGCATAATTGCATTTATTTCACAATAAACATTATTGCAAAAGCTAGTCAATATAAAATAAGGGGAACGATTTGTAGCCTATTGAATTATCCACAGATTTTGTGGATTCAATTGTAAATTTTCGTAATAACATTTATTTATTTTTTAAAGAAAAGAATATAGCAGCAAAATGTATGTATAACCAACTCCAATACACCAAATTAAGAGCCTTATATCACGGTGGGGGGTCGTCCGAAAATAATAACATAAACCGTCCACTACGGCGGCTGACATGGCTCAACACATTAAACCTCGTTCACTCTGACTACATTGAATATTGTGCGTGCAGCGTCCTCTAGAGGTTCAATTGTGCAACGTCCGGCAAATTAGTTTCAGCAGGACTGAACTTTTCTCACTTTCCAGTTTAACGCAACCATGGAAGCTCCTGCCCGCGCTACTGCGTAACTTTACGTAAATGTTTATTACGCAACAGTAAACGTCCGTGTTTTTAACCGTTGACCCTGCTGTCCACGGAGTAACAACAACAGAAACTTGTTGTAAAGCAGACAGTGTATGTGAATAGTCGGAGTGGGTCGTGTACACGGTGTTGTGTCGTGTGAGTGGGCCGTGTTTGTTTGTTTGTGGGTCGCTGGGTTGTGTGTGTGCGTGCGTGTGTGTGGGTGGGTGGGATTTCGGTCACATTGCCTCCAGCACGTAAGACAAGCAACAGTTGAAGGTTTTATAGAAAACCAGTTTGGTGCTTCAGGGCTTTTTCTATTCTTAAACATTTTGTAGTCGTCCCTGTCATGGAGCCACCGAGGAGAAATCACCGTTTTGGATCATTGTTGAGCTGCGTCGTGTTGTGTGTTTTTCAGCTGAAGTTAGCTCTGACGGGAGGTAGGAGTTTCAAATAGTCCTCGCTTCATAAATAAACTTGGTATATTTCGCTGTGGCCGTGTTGTGTAAGTTAGGCCTGTGCTAACGTAGTGTCTTGTGCTACTCTCAGCTCTTTGCTCTGTGTTTGCGTAGTGTACGTTTTCACCCTGTAAGCCATGTCTGTGCAGTTTCACCACACGTACACACACACACACATGTCAGTGTAATTAACAAAGCAGATTTTCTAAATGTCGACGCTGTTGTTTGCACATAGGAACACAACACATAACTAAGTTGGAAGTAACGTTAATGTGCATTGCCTGCACTTGCCAATCATGGCTAATTTGTAACGAGACAGCAATGTCGTTCAATTTGTTTCTTTATTATCATCAAAATATTATCTGTTAAGATATCCTCCTGTGACAGACAGCATGTGTCAACTGTAAGTCTGACAGATGTGTGAGTTGTTTAAAAACAACACACAGCAGAGCTCCAGAAATCATGTGACCCACCCCCAAATATGAGCTGAAGTAGTTGAAACTTTACTAAAAGGAACAATGTCAAGCACAGTCAATCTGTTACATTAAAGAGGAACAACGATCACAAGGCAAAACTAACAGTAGAGCAGTACAGTGTATCGGTGGGGGTTGGGGACATTATGTAAAGTTGTTGCAGCATCTTAAAATGATGATTTGGCTTAAGTACGTTAGCTGCCAAATCATGTTTTTGTCCCATTGCTCTCCTCAGATTGCCCTGCAGATGCACGCACCTGGGTGCCTTTCCAAAACAGATGTTACCACTTTGTCCATGGACAAGAAGACAAAATCAAAAGCTATACATTCGACAGAGCAAAATCGCTCTGCCAAGGTTTTGGTATGTAAGACATTTTATGTTTTAGTTTCGACTGTGTAACTAAGATTAAATAATGTTGTTGTAATGCTGCATTGCTATGGTTTTTTCTTCTTCCCCCAGAGCTCTTGACCATACAGAGTGCAGAGGAGAATGAGTTTGTCATGAGTTACAGTCCAGAAGTGTGGAAAGGCAACGTCAATGTGTGGCTGGGAATGTATTTTGACACAAACAGTAAGTCCCATGTGAGCTGAGGCCTGTGAAAACACACTGGCTAACCCCCATGAATTGAAATCTGATCCTATAATCAAAAAACAGAAAAACGTTATCAACATAATGTCAGTTGATTGAACGAGCTCAAATTTTGTTTCAGATGTCTGAATGTTCTCAGCGTCAGGATAATAATTAATCCAGATAGTCCTTAAACCTGAGAGTTAATTGTTGACCTTACAAACAGTAGATTTAAGTGTTAAGAATTTGATCTCAAATATAGTTTTTCCCCCCATCTTAGTTATCTACCTTTAAACCATGTTTGACTTACAGGGTGTGAAATGCTGTCTGTGAGCTTGCCCCCTATTTTCTGCTAGTGCCAGCTACTTCTGAAAGCTCGGATGACAACACTGATTTATCCTGCTCTTAAAATCCTGGCACAGCCTCAGGAAATCCTGTAATTTTTTTTTAAGCAGTCACAGGAGACACAGCGGAGGACACACAAAGACACATTTAGCATTTCTTTCAGTGTAAATCCTGAGCAGGGGGAAGATGCATATAGACTTTTGACATTATTTGGGATGTGTGCTGTAGTTTTACATGGCTGACATGAACTGTAATGGTGGATTATATGTATTTGCTGCCATCATGCCATAGTAGTGATTCCCATGTCCTGTCAGGTGAAGATATGATGTGGCTTGGTGAGCAACCTGTGAAGTACAATAACTGGGAGGACAGCTCAACTCCATCAGATCTTGCGGCCATGGACAAATGTGTGGCTCTGCACACCAGCACAGGAAAGTGGGAAATTGTGAGCTGCCTGGATGATGTGGAGAACGGAGTGGTCTGTGAGACATCTCAGAGTGAGTTTTTTTTTAAAGTCTCTTACACTTGTTGATCTATTTTGCTGCCATTTATAAAACTGATGGATTCATGTGTATATGGTGTGACTTTGAGTCATTGAGACTTCAGAAAATAAGGCTGCGATTGTTTTCCACTTTCCTCACATGTGTTTTTTCTGTTTTCCTTCAGAGGCAGAGGAAGCCAAGCAGAGTAAGTTCACCTTTGAGCAGTTTTGTTTTTGTTTCTTGCGTACTCCTCTGGGATTTCGTGTTTATTATCGTGACCTTCCTTGCATTGTAACTTGTCCTCCTCAGGACCCAGTGCACTGCTGTCAGCCCTGGTCATTCTCAGCGTGGTGGCTATCATGGGAATCTCCGCAGTAATTTGGTTCCTGCAACAGAAGCACAATATTGGCTCCACTATCCTCACAGCGTTTGAGTACCACCCTCCGTTCCGAGTCCTGGACACAGACCAGTCCGCCCTGGTGGAGGCCGAGGAGATCGACAGCATGCCTTAAGAGGAACGTAACACTCTCTCACACAATAGGACGCAAACAGGGCCCTTATCACCAGGTCAGTGGACATGCAAAGAGAAGTCCTCTCTACTCACATCTATTGAGGTAGTTATTGGATTAACACACACACAGCAATGTCAGGACTCAGAATATTGTAGTATGATTGTGAGAAAACTCACCATGCTTATTCTGCTACTAACCTTTTAACTGTGGCACATAGATTTCTCACGACTTTTTTTTTGTGTTACCTACACTAAAAGAAGTCTCTAGAATTATATGTAAATATCGCAGATGGGTGCATTTTCATGAACAAGTATTACCTGGTGTATATCACCTGGCACTGGATGTTAGATCAGGCTATTATGCTTTAGAGATGGCTTGGAGAACTTTTGGGATCATTGTGTGTTTTTCTTGCATGAAAGGAACATAACTGAGAACTGAGAGAAATGTTTGTATTAACATAAAGTTGGGAGATTTAAAAGAAAAATTGTAAAAAAAAAAAAAAAAACTCTGTACATTGTCACAAACTAACAAAGTATATGTTTTTGTTCAAGCCTTCCCACCTCAGGTGTTTTGTAACACAGGCTTCCTCCGGAACAAAGTAAGACAGCCATTTTTAAATGCCGAGCAGTCCTCAAGATGAGTCGACTGTTAAACTGTCAGTGTCCCTTCATGTAGTATTCATAGAAACAGGGATTCTCAATAACAAGCTATCAAGGGCACATGTAAATATCTTCAACCGAAAGAGCCCAGTGGAAGTATGAGCAATTGTCTGGATACTACATGAAAATGTATTCAATCAGGTGGAGGTCCATAGGCTATAAAGCAGATTTCTTTCCCCCAGGTATCTTATTGTAATGGAAAACCATCCTGAATGAATCCTGCCACAGAGGCATCCTGACCAATTTTCCCTGCACTTTGTCAAGTGGACTTTGTGGGCCTTATGCTGAATGCTTTTCACCAATATCCTTTTTTTTCCTTGGTAAAAATCATCCGGCTTGTCCTTTAACAAAATCAAAACCAATTTAGAATATGTTCTAGCGTGTGTCATTGTTGTGTTGTTTAAGTGGCCAAAATATCATGCAGTATTTTCTTTCTTTTTCTTCTTTTTTGCTTGTGTGTTTGTTTTGCGGCACTATGAAATCCAGTCTTGGCATTATTGATGTTTTATTAAGCTAGCATTCATGATTTTGGTGTTGGAAATAATTAACAGAGACAATCGACGTTTGGCCATGTGATGGTTATATTCCAGAATAATGGCAAATACACGTCTTATTACATGTTACATATTTTCAACAGCATAAATGCTTTTGTGCAATACCTGTGTTTGATTTGGCACAATCTGAGCCCCTGTGTGTTGTTCACAATAAACTATGTTTGACTACAACAATGCCTTGCTTTCACTTCTATTGATACGTTACGTCACCTTTCAGCCTCGGATTGTCCGGCAGCGTCACAAATCTTAAAGTTGAGAGAGCGGGGCGGCCATGCTCCATTCTGTGCGATCTATATAGAACATTCCTGCTAAATATACATCTGTCAATGCATAATTGAGGAGAAAGAGATGAATTGGGACACCAAAATTGGGGATAGAGTCTAATTAGTTCTGAAAGGATATCTAAATCACTGTCGTCAGAGAAGTGTCACTCCCTCTAAATGTCCAGTGGATCTGGTGACATCTCAGCATGGTCCAAGATGGAACGGGTGAACCAAGTCAGCAGGAAACCTTCTAATTCATACACATCTAATTTTAGACTTTCGATAAGTCTGTCATCCAACACACTTCTTAAATCTTGACGTATGTCTCTTTTTTGTGGAGTTCTTGCTCTACAACATCTAGAAAGTATTTTTCCAAGATATTTATGGCCTGTCATCTAGAGATGTAGCGCCTCACCTGAGAACTGCAACAATAACCTTCATCACCTCACTGTCTTAGTGATAATTTCTAGATTTGGCCACCAGGTGGGACAGTGAATCACATTATGTCAACTCTCTGACTCTATGATGCTGCAGGGAAAGCTTCATTTCCTCAGAGCCCGTTAAGACGTAAAAAGACTATCTGTTATCACACTAAGTCTCACTGTATTAGCCAATAATTGAATATATTATTTACAAACAACAAAATGGGATTGTAAGTAAGGCTTAAGCACATTTGTTCATTATATAGCAGTCACGTAAACACTAGAGTAAAAGTCACGTATTAACATTTAAAAATAAGGTTTTCAGATATGTGTCATTGGCCGACATTTCTTTTTCAGATTCAAATTTACCACTTCTCCCAACACCAGACTGATTCACTCACAAATATGCCAATAAATATAGTTTATTGGATATATAATAAATGAACATTTCGGAAAAAAAAAAAAAACCTCTGATGGAACCCAGATTGATGCATTTAAAAAGCTTGGAGTGTGATTTCACATGTCCATTTTTATACAACAGACTGCTTCCGGTGCTCTACGTTGGTTTAAAAAAAGAGTGAAATAAAGGAATGAAAGATGAGTAATGAAGTGAAAACAAAATGGCAATTGAGTCCAATTAAGATCTGCTGAACCGACACGGTTCTGTACTTTATTGTAATGCTACACACAACACTTTAGGTCTCGTATGTCAGCAGTTTAAACAGAAAAATGTGTATTGACATGCAGCAGGGTTTCCTGCATTTGCTTGCCTTGCTTTCTGAACAAGCAATTATGATAATTACAATAATTAATTGTAACACTAACACTAACACACCCACACAAACCCTATTGCTTTTTGGAGGCAATAGGGATGAATTTAAATCATGATTAACCTTTAGCATATTAATTTACACTTTGCAAACACAACTAACGAACTGAATCATTCTTTCATATCCTTAAAACTGTCTTTTCTGTTTCACGGGGATTTGTATGTTTTTGTCATCACAGAGGGGCTGTTGTCTCATCACAAAGGCTGCAATGGCCTATTTTCACTTAAATAATGGCGAAATGATTTCATTCACACATCTGCCACACCACAGCTTGGAGCAGAAGGAGGTCAATGGTGACCCAGAATGGCAAATTAAAATGGACATTGGTATGCATGAGTATGACATACAGAGGGGTGATAGATGGAATGAAAATGAGAGTCAGGCTGAGGCTGGATCACAAGACATAAGTTCATCAAGCATGTGAATTTCTGAGCTATATGTGCCAAGAAAATATAACACTGATTAAAAAAACAACAACAATCCTCATAAGCATATAGACTTCACAATGCCATGAATGTGACTGAGAAAACGCAAGTAACAGTACAGAGTGTAGCCAGAGTCTGAGAGCTCTACCCTGCCTTTCTGGTTCAACTACAGCCCCATGTCTCTTTATCTCAGGAATCAGCTACATATGTTATTTCTGCTCTTGCTGATCTTGTCTTTCTCATCTCTCATGCTCCCATTTTTCCTGAGAAAGAAGTGTACCGCATCTGTTTCTCGTGTCCTATAAGTATCAGGTTTCTCCCACACTTACCATAGATATTTCTATTAACAGAACAAACAAAGGCCACCATTTACATGATTACTCTCTGATCAAGTATTTAGATGGAGGATACCCTATAATGGCAGTGTATGGCATACTAGTTTTTATTTACCGCCTATGGAGTTTTAACTATGTTATAATTACATTCAAACCACTGTGTATTTTCTTTATCAATTTTAATAGATAGAATAATGAAAAAGATTGAATGAAAATTGCAAACCACTGTAACTCTTCACATCAGACAACACATAGGTTTGGAATTGGTCAGCTCAGTATTGTTAAAAAAAGGATTGTATTTGAGATTAAACTGCATATTTCAGTGAATGTAAGTGATGAATGCAGCCAGTTTTTAGGAGAGATGCTGTCATTTTCTAAATCAAATGCATGTGCCATGCTGGGAGGCTTTGGTGTTAAAGGATCAGAGTAGTGAGTGCTGACATGATTAAAATCTGTATTATTTAAATATGTCACAGGAAAGAAGAGAGGGGGGAAAAATCAATGACAGTGAGTCTAACTCCTGTGCCTTAAGGGTATCCTGAGCTTTCTGAGGACTGATATAAAAATAATAATTAAAAACAAAAGCAGCGTCTTAATTTGTTTTCCATCAGTCTCCTGAGAGATCATCTTTGCTGTGTCTTTGGTATCTCATTATACTTTCTAATCAAGACTCTTTAGAAATCCCTTTAAAGAGGACAGACTGTTTGCCCTTCCCCCAGCATGCTGCTTGCATTGCAGCCACTGAGTGCCACTTGTTCTGTTACAAATGACCAAAGGTAGACTGACATATTCTGTTTATACGATATGAAAAACGAAGTGCGGTCTTGTGTTGGAAAATCCACGGGTGGAAAAAAAAGGCTTTTTCAAAGTGACGTCGCTCTGATCTCTCTTCCATGGATCATTTTCTCTAATGAAGATTGTTCAATATAATTAAAACCGCAGGTACCCTGTGGCTCAGCTGACGAATTTATCAAATTATTTTCCTCACCATGTGTGTGTTCATCCAGACAGGTATGTGTTTCTAACTTCACAGCAGTCCAGTCCGTCCAGTCTTGTGTGACTGCAGCATCTACTGTGACACAAAATTAGAGGGGGAGAAAAATCAATGAGCACAGGGGACGGTGAACAAGCAAATAAACCCATTTTAAATCACAAATGCTGATCGAGTATTTCCCCCCTCCGCATCTTTTATTCAAACTTGCCTTTGTGCCTTAATTACTGCATTCAATTAGCTCATGTACAGTGTGCTAAGGCAAAAGGTGCAGTGCCTTGAAATCCTCTCCAGTCCCCTGAGCACTGAAAGCTCCTGGTTTCTTTTGAAGAATTGCATCATATTTTAAAAAAGCACATTATGCATTGGTGCCACTCACTGTAATTACAATTGGCATTTCTAATTACAGCAGAGACCTCATTATCTCAGTTGTAACCTCCCACCCAAAAAACAGCAAACATTATATACAATTTGTAATGTGGAGCTCTACATCAGGCCACATTTGGATTCACTTCTGATGTGTTTCCATTACACTGTGTTGTAAATGTTTGTTTCCGATGTCTGTAGCCAACTGTATGCTTGTTTACTGATCAGAAAAAAAGGCAGATGGTAGTTCTTGGCCAAATGGAGTCTTGAATAACTGACTTATTTAATATGAATGTCTTGTTGACTGTTTCTGTATCACACTTTAAGCTTCGTTTACTCCCTGTCTGACCGTGGCGGTCCACACATTTAGACAATTAGAAAAAACAAATGAGTTGAGAGGAAAGAGGCAAACATCATTTTTTGACCGATGTACTTTCCCTTAAACAGAATTTAAGCTTCTTTCTTTTTTAGGGTGGAGACATTTACCCCGCATTGCCCTGTGCTACATGTTGAAACATTAATGTTTAAAGTATGTGGAATAAAACCACTCTCCACCACTCCACTTTATTTTCCAGTACTGATCTGTAGTCACATCTCTACCTTCATTTTTTAAACTACTTTACATTTCCTTTCTAATTAACAACCTTTCATTGTTGGTTGTTGGATTAGGTTAATTTTGGTGTTTTTGCCATACGTTAAGCCAAAATTTTCAACCTGACCGGAGAGTGCTGCATTACCTATGAAAGCACTATCACATCTAACAACAACAACAACAACAACAAAAAACAGTTATTATTAATTCATCTTTGTCATGCAGTTTTACTCTCAGATATTACGCTACACTTTGTGCTCACTGCCACCGTGAAGATGATCTGCTGTGCCTGCCTCCTCTGGTTATTAATTACAAAAACAAGATGAGAGTGTTTGCAGTGTAGAGGCTACCACTAAATGCATTTGGCAGCGTGTCCTTAAACCTTATTCTGTAGCTACTTATTTTAATTAAAGAATCGTATTACACCAGACTGACAGAGCTAAGCATCTTCAAAAAAAAAAGAAAAAAAAGTTTAAAGGGTTATAAATAAACCCTGAAAAATAAGAAAAACAGAACAGCTATTTCACTGTTTCACCATAGGGATGAGGTGCACCTGACACTGATGCTCCTGCTCTTAATCAAAGATATGATGCTGCTGCTATAATGAATCATGAATCAATATCTTTTTAACGTTGCCTGCATCCTCACTTCACTTCACTTAACAGTGGCGGATGCATTTCCATATGCAGGACTTGATGCTGCTGGCTGCCAGTCTGTGCACTTGCTGGGCTGGCTGCAGGTTTGAGAACAAAAGTTTGCATTGTGGAGACGGCTTGAGCTGACGTCACTTCTCTTGAGTTGCTTTGGAGTGAGACAGAAGAAGAAGAAAGAAAGAAGAAGCGTCTCTTCAATCTGCGATTAGAGACCAACACGTTCAGTCACACACTCACACACCCGGGCTCAATTAACTCACCAGCTCTCTCATTTAGCTCCTTCGACATCCCTAAAACTGCGCAAAAACCTGGGAAGTAAATAAATATTTATTTTTCTTCTTTTTTACCTTTTTTTTTTTTAATTTAAAGGGGGAAAACATCGGATTTCAGCGATAAGGTGAGTTTAATTGTTTGTGTTTTCCCTCTTTCCCTCTGGTAGTTTGCACCCTCCAGCTCGCTGGGTTGTTAACTAACGTAACGGTCAGTAACGCTTTTCACAGGTTTCTGTTGCTAACCGCTAGGCTAACGTTCCTTAGCTAAACCAGCGGCATCCTTCGCTAACGTTACACTTGCCACCGTGAAGCGTCGTCCGCTCAGCAAGTTAAACACTGTGATTAAAAAAACGGGGGAAAGAAAAGTTAAAGCCAAAGTACACCAAACGTGGTTTGGCTGCTGTTTTGTTAACTTTGTTTAGAGTGTGACTGTGTTGATATTTAAATCCTAACTTGGTCACAAGAAGTATATTCTGACTATGGGTTTGAGCGAACTAACGTTAACACGACACCGGTACTTGGCTCTGGCACAGACAGAGAGACAGGCAGGCAGGCAAGGCAGCACTGCTCAGTCTTGTCATTACCTTGCAGCATGGATCTTGTCTTTGTTGCCAGCTGGTCCACACTCTGCGGAATCCCGACGTTATGTCCAGACACGTTAATGGCCGGACGATGAAAAACGTGAACATCAGTAAGCTTGTATAGTACTTATATTTGGGCTTTAAGCTCACAGCATGGTTCTTGTTGTGTATCATTTAAAAAGAAAAAAGTAGCGTGTGTGTGTGGTCGCTTGTGTACGTCTGTGCTTATTGTGGTTTTAAGCTTCGTGTGACAACATGCCATGAAATTATCCAACAACTGTATATAACACAGGTGGGCTTTCTTAATGTTTTAGCTTGTTCTTCTTCATTCAGTTATTTGTCATGAGTGTTAACGCCGGGCAGCACGCTGCTCTCCTCTCCCCCCCCTGCTCTCTTCTCTGTCTGTGGCTTCCTTTTAAAGGAAAGCGCAGCTAATGCAGCAGCTGCGGTCTGGGCTGAAATTTACCCTTTGAGATTATGACAATACCCTCCATTTTTCTGCTTTCATATTAACAACAAGGCATTCGCCATCTTGGACTATTTAAATTAGCACTGCCTATTTGAACGGTGGTTATCTATGTACTATAAAGTTGTGAAACTTTCAAGAAGAAAAGACCAGATAGATACGACCTTATATCTTTGTCGAGCTGAAATGGAAAGCAGCATTTTAACACACAAAATGTAATAGGTTTTTGAATTACTGTCTGGGAGTTAGATTTTATACCAGAGAGATGTCAAAACTGATTAGAGATGTTATGAAGCTGCAATTCGACCACTTTTCTCTGCTTCTCATGACATGTTATACATTGTCCTAGAAATTCAGTTTTTAAACCTTATAGTGGCTCCCTTATGTGCCACAGGCCATAACTAGACTCAACTCCAAATGCAGAAATTGGGGCATTTAAGCATTGCCCTGATTTCTACCATCAGCACAAAATGCTTTTATATTGACCCTGAATTTGAAAAAACAAACAAACAAAAAAAAAAACTTGTTCAATTCAAAGTTTTCAAAATTGCTTGATTATTATTCAATACACTTTTTTCTCAACTATGAACTGGTACACATAACAACAGAAACACAATGTAGAGAAAGAGTTGCAGGGAAAAGTTTAAGTACTATGAATAGTGTAATTCAAAAGTTTTAGGCTATAGCCTAAGTTATTGCACCAAAAATTACTTGATGTTGTAGATAACACAAACATCAACTGGCCTCCTGTCAGAAATCTGAATGGTGTTGCTATTTATTAAGTGAAGTGCTGTGTAAGCCAACCACTGAAACTAAGTCAGCTACATTATTCAATTCAGATATTGTGATTTTCCTACTGTGCCATGTTGAAAGGAATTTTGTTTGAGTGCCCGTGGATCATCAAGACGGTGTTTAACAAGATTTTTTCTTTGGCAATGAGCATTAGGCCCCTTTTAAACTTTGTTATGCACATAATCAACCACACTTACTTTTGTACAGGAGTTTGTGATGCACAGTGATTTATGAAAAAACAGTCACAGAGCTTATTTTGCTGGTATTCATTTAAGTTCTCATCATTTAGTTCGCTTTGGCAGGCGCCTTTTGTTTGCTGTGCAGTGGAGTTGATTTGTCTTTACAGATATAATTGATAGTAGTGAACCAAAGTGTGGCCTTTTCACACGCAATCTTAGTGAAATGGCAGTAAACATTATTCCTGTTGAAGTTCATCATTTAAATGGCTTCAGTAGCCAAGGCAGCGAGATAAATCAGATCACAACCTTGATGTGTTATGCATGCATCTAGTAACTGCCAATGAATCAAAACACAGGTAGAAGGTCACTAAATTTGCCTCATATTTATTCAGAGCTCATGTCCTTGAAAACCTCTGCAGAGAGAACAATGTTCATGTGGTTTGTACAAGGCTTTTTGAGTGAATATGGGCTTTTAACATTAAACTTAAAAGATTCAGATTTGAATGTTGGAAGAAAAAAAATGCACCGTTTTGCTCATCTAGCTACGGTCGCTAAAATACCTAGAAGTAGGGTTTTTAAATGTTAGCAGCCCTGGAAATACTCACAGCTCGGCCACTTTTTTCAAAAACATATCTTTTAATTCTAAATGAGCCTATTTATTGTGCAACATCATAGAGCTACCAGGCTGTGAAATGTGTTAGGTGTACCAGATCTGTGTTTCTCTTTTGCTCAGTTGGTGACAGTGCTCACCATTTCAAGTGTGGACCACATTAAACATGCCTTGTGTGTCTGACTTTTGATGCACCTCTTGGTATGCATAGAGAATATGAGAAGGTCCCTTTTATGTTTCTTTTGGTTCTTTTAAAAGTGCCCTTCTTTCCTTTGGCCTTTTGAGAGGGCCAAAGGGAAAAAAAAACACAGGTCTGCTAATAATTGTGTTTTCACCTATTTTCACCCTGTCTCTCTATTCTTACCCTTTCCACAAGTTTGCTCTCATTAATCAAAGAAGCTGGACTCCTGCTGAGGGCTGAGCAGGTTCATCAATTTGGCAGCCAGCTTGCTGTATGGAACAGTGCAGAGGCTCTTAACACACAAGCATAAATAAATCTATGGTCTTTATATGCAAGCCCTGAAGGTTAATGCTGTATAATTCAGTGCACCCTCTTTGTCTGCTGTGATTGATGTTTTTAAACATGTAAGGCTTGACAGGATTCCCTTTTTGTAGGTCAGTGTTGACACTTTATGATTGGGTGAGCGTGGGGGGAGCTGCACGAGGGAGGTGGATTATTAGGAATATGTCAGGGTGATTACTCTTTTTCACTCATCTTCCTGGTCTATTTTCTCTTCGCCTGGAGATGCTTATCCTGGCGCTGTATTTTGAACCAATGATGCTTCTGAGATTGAAGTCTCCCTGCTGTGTTAATGGGGCTCATGTTTAAAATGCTAGTGGCCCGGTCTGTTTGTTTAGCTGTTTAGTATGTATTTGTGTCCTTTGCTGCGGAAATTGTGGGCCAGCTGCAGGCCATGGATGAATTAGCTCCATATTTATAATTCCAGGCCAGGTAGCTGCATACAGTAATACAGCCCTTTTGTCCTGTTGCTGTTGTAAACCATTCCACTTTCACACAAAGACTGTGCCTCAGCAGTCCCCCCTTTTTTTTTTATTGATCCTCATGCATTTAAAATCTGGTCACTGCTGCCACAAACACTTCCCACTTTAGGCATGCTGCTGCAGGCACATTTTTAAATATTTAATTTTTATTCAACCTGATAAGAGACTGGAGAAAAGAAATTCATCCCTAAAAGTGTCTGGATCAGCAAAGGCCAGAATTGAAGGCTTAGTGAAACTGACTGAATTCTTTCCTCACAGTGGAAGCAGTGACCATGCATCTTGGCATATCAGACTGCTGCAACTCTGTCTCTTACTTTGAAAAAAATGAATCCTCTCACTCTGAAGGGGCACACCATTAGTCAATATGGATTCTACACCTGTAAATAGACCCTTAGATATTGAACGTATAGTGATAACATTTAAGCAACATCTTTTAAGGCTTCTTGTTGTAGTGAATGTTATAGTCCTGTTGAATGTAAAGAGGCAGCTTGCTCTCTACAAATCATGTTCATATGCGCCGACAATAATCAGCAAAATGTCCCATTTGAACTTCTTTCACATGGTATTATTACATGGTGTCTGTGTTTTTCATTTGGATAATTCCACAAATATCTATGACAGCTAAGGTGTGAGACCTTGTTGTCATGTTGAAAAATAAGATATCAACAGCAGCAGGGACACAAACCTGGTAGGACACCCGTGGCTATTTTCAGAATTGGCCAGAGATGGTGACAGTTTTGTTTGCCGTACTGACAGGGTGGTGTTAAGAAATGAAGAAAAGACAGTTAGATACCACAGGCCTAATTGTAGTAAACAAAATGTTCAAACAGACCTCGCTTAGTTGAAAGACTCAGATCATGTAATGGAGGAACTGCAACCAGACTATGAAGAAGAAACCAGCCATCGGTACAGGGGTCGCCCATTATTACTTATGACTTTATAAACAGCTTTCTGTGCAGGAGCCCTGTTTAATTATCTCTTCTATGATGACATGGCGCCAGATAGATGGATAGCTGAGTAATCTGAGATAGCTCATTCTTGTATAAGTTCACAGACTTGTTGTAAACAGTCCATTATTTTAGACTGGAGGATGACCTTTTTACTCTTGTGTAAAGGTAATAATCCCTTTTACTCTGAATGGCACAAATGAAATTGTATGGTGGCCTGCATGTAGCCTACATGATGCCAAACAAGTGTTGCTGCTACTGACCATATGATGTGAGCTGATGGAGTGTAGAAAGGGAGGGTAAAAGCTTCCCTGTATAGGACAATAAATATAACGGATCCAGATCCAGATCCATCTTGCTTTTTAAAAGCTTTTCCACTTGTGTCTAGACATTTTAAAAAGTTCAGGCTATAGTCATTATAGCATCAAGTGGAGCAATTACACCTGTCTTTATAAATCTTCTGATCATCACAAAATTAGTCAGAAACACGTTAACATATTATGTCAAATTAAATGTCTTCTAAAATCATAACAAATGGGTGTGTTTGATGGGCTTTCTTGACAGTCAGTTTAATTTATTTTGAGTCCAAACAGTTTTCCAGGTTCTGCAGAAACAACATACAGGTTATATAAGTTTAAGACATTACCATCTTCTGCCTTTTGTTTACTTACATAAGACTTGTTCCCATCTCTGTTGTAATATTACAGTACGTGTGAATGAAACCTCTCACTTCAGCCGAGTGTTTTCACCCATCTCTCTTAGTTTGTTCAGTTCTCAAGCTGACCCATTTTACACTAAACCTCTAAGAGGGACGGGACATAACTGAAGGAAGAACCCATTATATTTTGGGGCAGATCTGGCCCATTTCCCATGAACCTTTAAAAAAGAAAAACTGATGTGTGTTGTTTTGACATTGCTCTTGAGAAACATTAATGTAAGAAGTCTAACAAGTATCCTTACTTCCTCTTTCAATAGTATTTCCCAAAGAGGAGAGTCCTTATAGGGGATCGGTGTGTGATACAGAGGGTGAAAGAAAATCAAAAAAACTTTAGTGACTGTTTTTGATAGATCTCAAAAATACTTGATAGGATTTAAATCATGAAGGACTGGACTAAAGATTGAGGCTGGCTCTAGGCGTATTTTCCTTTCATACTCTTACAAAAAGAATCATCGCAATGGCAGAAATGCGTACGATGGTTGGTCAGATGTGTTTGCAGTGCCTGTCCTACGTGTATTTTCTCAACAAATCTATTAACTATGACGGCAGCTTTGTCACAGAATAAACATTAATCAAATATTTCTTCATTAACCAGGAGAATATCAGTAGGCGGTGTTGACTTTAATACTTGGTTTCTGAGTCTATACAGATTTTGTTTCTGAATGTCACTGAATGTTGGCTATATAGTTACATAAAGAATCATAATCCAATTTCTCCAAACTGTTTTTGTCATATCCTATTTTCCTGTGTTTTCTCTGAGAGCAGTAGTTTGATTCAGTTTTTTTTTTTTTTGACTGATGTTTAGAATGGATAATTCATCATTGGGTCTATATTACCATTTTTATTTCATTTTCATGGAGCTTTCAGATAGGAGCTATGCTGAATGAGTAAAATCGATAAAATCAAGCAATAAATCTGCTGTTGTGGTCTTGTGTTTCAGGTGCAGAGCAGTGATGTCACAGAACTGAGGGTAGTCTCACACGGTAAGTATTTGGTTACCTCAGCCACCCATGTCTATGAAAAGCTTCTTTTGGTTTTGTATGGGATAAACGAGTTTGCTTTGTGAAATTGGAAAAAGTAACCCATGAATGGAAATGCACCACTAAGTGGAACACCTCATTTTAAAGTATTATTTAGGTATAGGATTAGAATTTTCCAATTAGGTTGAGATTTAACAAAGTCCTCTTTTATGAAATTAGTTTGTGCTGCATTACACTTTGCTCTCGTTTTGTGTGTATCTAATTAATTCCTGTCTTTCCTAGAATTAAGAGTGTCAAGGCTTCAGAACATATTTAAATCTCTGGGGGGGGGAGAAGAAAACTTTTCTGACTATAGGGTATTTTAAGATAAATTACTGTGAGTTAAACAGGGGTAATTGGTGGGTTTGGAGCTATTGTTTGGCTTTGTTTTTACTCTGTGTAATTTAGTAACTTTATACAGATGCTTCTTGGCTGCTATTAAAAATTAAATTGTTGCCCCAAGACAGAGGTTGTGGGTATATCAAATTCATTTCCCTTCAGCTGGAGCTCTACTCTGTCAGAAAGTGACGTGGTTTTCTTATGACTGCAATACTTGGCTGCCAAATTAGGAGAGTTAATTTGCAGTCTTGCAAGCAGATTCCATTTTTTAACTTGTATGCTGTGGCTCAGGAGGTAGAGCCAGTCGTAGAGCCAGTTCGATACATGGCTCCTCCAGTCCGCATGTTGTGTGGAGTGTCCTTGGGCAAGACACTGAACCCACACTTGCCCCACGATGCGTTTGTAAATGATAATCTTTCAAAAAGCACTGTATGCTATATATTTATTTAACCAATTAGATTAGATGTAAACTGATGAGAGGTTTTTATCATGATCTTTTTGAATAGTTTCAAGGCAAACAAACTCAAAATGAAAAAATAACCATTATTGAGAGTAAAATCTGTAACAAGAAATAATGCAGATGTTTCGTTGTTGTGTTAAATGGTTGGTTAATCAGATGTAGCTCAATCAGTGATTTTACCTCTAGTAGGATGTGTGCTCACATCTACTGTGGTTGAATCCAACAAAAGTTTAACTTGTGTCTTCCTGATGTTTTTGTAGTTCTCAATTCTTTCAGCATTTAGCATGAACGTGTCTTCAAACTGGAAGTGCTCCCTTAACTTTTATGGAGCAAAGAATGCTGAAATTCATGACACATGGCCACCTCTTGACCTACAGTACAGGAAAGTCCTCCTACTCTTTATGTGACTGACCCTGGAAAGAGACAGGTCATCTGCAGTGCTGTAGACAAGCTGAGTTGAAACAGCAATGGTGAAATGAGCACAAATCCCATCATCTCTACAGCTGAGCACTCTCCTGTTCCTGTGGAGGTGTCATAGGATTTATTATAGCAGTTATCAGTAACCTTCAATTCATTGACACAGTAAGTTTTAGAAATAGTTGCCAGGCAGGCAAGTTATAGCCACTCATGGCAAATGGTTGCTGTACATTGATTTCACTGTCCTGATATGGCCCTGACTAATGAAACCATTATTATGTGGACAAATAGAATCAGTGATGTCAAGAAGGGTGAAAGATATTTGACGTAATATAAAACTGTATTCATATTTAATCTCTCTTTTGTACTCTGTCATACACACAAAGCTATGTTTACTCATGCAGTGTGTATTTATGCAGCAGTCTTTGCTGTGCTTCTTACAGTTTGATCAAGTTTGATTGAAGTTTACTTTGTTTTGACAAGTTTGTTTCAGTCCTACCTAGCATGAACGAAGAGACAAAAGGAAACAGTAAATAAAGAATAGGTAAAAATAGTTATGTGCAAATGGATTAAGAGATGAGTGAAAGATGATACCATTCTAAAATTATAGCTTTCTTCCTGATTTGAAAGAGGGTCTATGGTCCAATCTTTCTCAGCAATGTTTGAAAAGAATCCATAAAGAAGTAAGAAAAGGCATGTAAAGAGAGACTTCAATTAAGAAAAAATGAGTTAAACTCAACAATATCCTACAGATGCTTTAGTGTTGCCATTTACTGAACCACTTCACCGTAATGGTACAGTAAACTCATGGGTGTATTATCTGATATTTCAAAATAGTTATTTAAATGAATTCAAACATAAAAAAAAATATATATATATATATATATATATAAAATATATAATTTGTATTTATTATAATTTCAGCTTTGTAGTAGTAGTAGTAGTTGAGTAGTTCTCCACAGCGTGGTGTTATCCACACTTTCCAGTTACATATTACCGGAAAGCTTTATGGACTAGTGACTGGTATGTTTCACATGGTTCATTATTTTGCTGTATATTCTGTATGGGAGAGGTTGAGCTGTGCAAATGACATTTTCCCTTCATTTTTAAATATTTATGACCTTCCGTTAATAGTGTAGCTTCACAGAGTTGGCTGTATTTTGTGACTTTGCCAGGAGAGTGAACAGATTGCTGTGGTATTGTAATATGCCGTGGTAGTAAATATCAAAGCCCACTCTTCTTTCGACTTTTTTTTTTCCTGCCCAGAGGGGGATTTAAATACATGCAGGAAAGAAAAGTGAAGTGATGAAAGAAAGCGGTCAGTGGTAAATCAAAGACTTGTGAATGATGCAACTATGAGATGCATTAGTTATATCGATACTGCATCAACATGGAGTGTTCTCAGATGTTTAATGAATATAGAGCCATATTAGGCTTCCAAGAATAGAAGCAATGTTGTGCATGATGTGTTTCTATAGTAATCCAGAACCACTGGTTACATCATGCTGCCCTATGAGATCAATGATCTTTACAGTAAATGAAAGGGTCAGGTGACAGGTCACATGGCCAGTCCTATCAAAAAGATTGCACTCTTATCATCACAAATTCTTTCAATGAAATTTTAAACAGTAATGTAAATAAATGTATGTAAAGTAATATAGTTTAGGAATAGCATCCTGACAGAGAACAAAGTCGCACTCCCTCTGTGTGCGAGTGTGTTGTAAAGCAAACGTCTCTGTTCTTTGTTTTGGTAGTCAGTTAGCAGTGCATGCATGTTGGTGCAGGTGAGTCCCTCCCTATTGAACCGTTGGCTCTGCCTTTGTAAACTATCTTTATAAAGACAGGCAAGTTGGCAAGGTGTATTGTGCAGTGGTCAGGTGAAAACATCCTTAACCACCTTTATAGGATAAAAAGAAAGCGGTAAAACCAGAGAATAAGCAGACTGGCCATTTGGACAAATGACTCAACCACATAGTTTTTAAAATGTTAACCTGCTCCATTAGTGTCGGCCGTGTCTGTATGTGGCCTGATCCTAGCGGACAAGGCTGAACTTTATTTTAATCAGACAGACAGCCCTATGAGCTGCAGAGAGGCTTTACTTGTTAACTTGATGATAACAGAATGTTACATGTCTGATTAATATAGTCACCTCGCTGAGAATGACGGGTTGGAGCCAGAGGTGTGGTTGACAAAACATTTGTTGTGGTCTTAGATGCTGTTAGACTAGTGCAACATCAAGAAATCCTTAAACCTCAAAGTCTGTAAGACCTTTAAAGACAATTCCCCTGCCCCAAATTAAATAAAGATATGAAGACAGTGAGGACAGGTGTATGGATTTACACAGAGATAAAATCACTGGGAAAGGGATAGTATTGCAGAGAGTGGTATGAGTACTGGGCAGCTGCAGTCACAGAGGCTAGCTTGTTGTCAATAAAGTAGAATTTATTATGTATGCTGCTCCTCTGAGGTGACAGGTCAGGCAGGCCTGGGTTTTGGGACAGCACTTGCATGGTCTACTGGGGAGCCTCTTGGAAGACGGTAGACCTGCAAGGGCATCTCTGAGGTGTGCAGATGGCATTGAGGAAAATTGAATTTTCTTGGGCAGCCATGGCCAGCTGCCTGCTTTTCCTTCTTTATTATTGGCATCAAGTCTTTATTGGACAACAGGGACTTCTAGTGCCTTCCTCAGCATCAGCACACAGCATAATTGTGCATCACAGAATAAAGATCTTGTAGTGTTTTTCAGAAGAATACATCTAAACTAAAAAAAAAAACTGTCATATCGTTGTCATTTTTTAAAATCAGTTTAATTGCTGTTTATCTCAAGGATCTGCTCTTTTTTTTGAGTGAACAAGAAATTCTGAAACCTTTTATTTGCTTCAGGTTTGGTCTCAAAACACTTAAATATCATCAGGGATAATAAAATGACCACTCTTGAGGACCATTAATGCTACTTAGCTGGCTGAGAGTTTTGTTGCCAGCCTGCAGGGGCTGCACAGAGAGGATCTGTGGTGTCAGCGATCAGACGGGTGTAGAGGTGACACCAAGGTGAACGCTGAGTTGTAGAATGGTTGAAAATCATTGATATTCTGACTCGGAGGCTGCAAATGGCTCAGTGGCAGATGGAGTCTTTGTCAGGGAAGAAAATGGCAGCTCAGGAGCATCAATGCCATTTTCCCTATCAGCTCTGCTGGCAGGCGGTGACCTTCTGCCGCTCACACAGATCCCCCAGCACATGATCAATTATCTCACTCCCATTGTTTACCAAGCTCGTAGAAAAGGATTTAAATGCCAGTTTTTTAGAGGGAGACTGCATGTGCAATCATGAGACTGTTGTTAGTTGTTGGTTTATAATGAGGAAAAAATTGTACAAGCACATTCTTTACACCCACGTAAATGTTGAAAAAAAAAATTGAATAAACCAAGATTGATGCATATGAAACCAATTCATGGTATTTGTTAAGTTCTGTTTATTTCATGCAATAGAGTTGTTATATTTGATTTGACTTGAGTTCCATCACGTCTAACAACATTGTTAATGAATGAGGATCCTCTGGAGTGACATACTGTATCACATAGCACCAATTTAGTAAGTGTTTCTCACATTGTTTGACTCAAAGTAGATCATTTGGGGGCGTTGTTTAGCTCAGTTGGTAGAGCAGGCCCCATAGGCTATAGTCCTCGCCGCAGCCGGCCCTGTATCGAATCCCGACTTAGGCGGCCCTTTGCTGCATGTCATTCCCCCTTCTCTCAGGCTCCCATTTCCTGTCTGTCTCAACTGTACTGTCCAAAAAGCCCCAAAAATATACTTAATTTTTTTTTTAATGGATCATTTGCTGTGGTGGAGATGTTTATTGAAATAGTATTAATTAGGAAGTGGCTCTTCTCATCAGCAGATAACATAGGCACACAGAATAAAACTGCAATACTCAACCATTATTCTTGTAAACAAATTTAAGTCAGAATAGAATATAGAATAAACCTGGAGAGAAATGGGGATGGAGGGAACAAACAACAAGGAACAAAAAGCTAATGACATTGAGAGCCCAGTCTAATATGTATTTTGTCTTGATGGTTGATTTCATTAGCAGATCTCATTGTTATGCACTGACTGTCCTCCTGCAGTAAAGTGAATATTGTATTCATGTAGACTGAATATTCAGAAGGAAATGTTTGATTTGAGTGGCATCCAGCAGAAGAGTGTAGTAGAAGTGTTGTCTTCTGATAAATCAGATCATATAGATGGATTATTCTATTATTCCAAGATTCATATTAAGACTATTTTTTTTTCATTAAGAAGTGACTGCTGTCAAACTGTCCTTAATCTCGAGTTAACCTAAAATCTTAACATGTATTTGTCTTTCCAGGATTAGGCTACTATATTTAAAAGGAAGGTCATGATGATCTGCTGCATTTAGTTACTGTTAAAACCTTGGACAGTTGGCTAGCTTCCCATTGGCCACTAACTTATGTCATGTTCTTTTATTTCAAATATTTAATCAAAGGTGGAAAAATGTTCTCTGTTGAGGAATTTCTTGTGTCACTATATGGGGGTGCCTCCTACATGACCTTCTTGTGTTATGGCTATAGAGAGCCTAAGCGGAAGCAGGAAGTAACGGTCACCATGGGACCTCAACTCTGAAAAACTCGCCATTCAAATGAATGAGACTGAAAATTTTATTTCGTGATCCGTTTGAATTGTGCCATGAGAAAAAAATATGTCCTCTACCTGTTTAAAACATCACGTTTCATCCCGAGAAATCAGCAGTTTGTTGTAAAGCTATTGTAGAATAAAATTCAGAAGAATCTGTAAGCAGAAAGACTACAAGTCGCGTAGGTGACGTCACACACCAAATGCCGCCCTTTCCCGTGTCAGTTGGTGACGTATTTTCTGTGGGACACAGATCTGTAGTCCGTAGAGCGGTCTTTACACAAAATACATTCTTCTGTTGCCGTTTTACGATAAACGGCTGATTTCTCTTCATGAAACGTGATGTTTTAAACAGGTAGAGGACATATTTTTTTCTCATGGCACAATTCAAACGGATCACGAAATAAAATTTTCAGTCTCATTCATTTGAATGGCGAGTTTTTCAGAGTTGAGGTCCCATGGCGCCGTTACTTCCTGCTTCCGCTTAGGCTCTCTATGTCGGGACAGGATGAGACTCTCATCCTATCCTCATAACTGACAGTATCAGTTGTCGTTCAAAAACCTCTTTTCGCTTTTTACAGAAGCCTGTTGACACCTGTTGACAACTGTGCACTAAGTTACACTGTCCAAGGATTCAAGTGCACCACTCTGTCAAGAGACACTTTGTTTCCATTTGCTGTATAGCTGCATGTTTGCTCAGGAACAGTAGCAATACTCCTTGACAGCTAGTTCCAGTGTAAAGGAGCAACACTCTCACTGGTGATAAAGAAGTGATATTTCCAAAGCAAAAAAGTAGTTACATTATTTCTATAAAGTTACTTCTTCTCCATGTGAAGAATACCATTTTTTTTGCATTCTGTAGTTAGAGCGCTGCTGAATAATTGGGCAGGATACAGGGTTTTAGAAAAGGTGATCGGTTATAAGGCCTCTGTCCAAGCACCTTTCCTCCTGGACTGTAGGGGATGTACTAGTGTTCAAGCTCTTTTCAGAATGTGGCCTCTCCCTTGTGAAGTGCCATGGGGACAGTTGTCTTCTTTGCAAGCGTGTCTTGGCAATCCATATCTCCCCCATAGTGAGACATGAAACAAATGTTATAAAAGATAATTATTGATTATGGATTTAACCCCAGTCCTTAGATTGAGTGTCTCAGCAGTGTCCTTGCTGTGGAAGCGTTATAGAAGTGAGCTTGTTTTGCATGACAACTGACAGTCGCCTGCCAGTGTAACATACTGCACTGTAAAGGAGGATGGTCCCATCCTCTCCTGACAAAGGTGTCACCCGCCAGTGAGAGCTGTCGTTATGTCATTTATGCCTCTGATAAGGTCGCACAGGAGTCGCGCCATAGTGCCACATTCATACATTAATCCAATAAATGCCATTTGATGTTGAAAATTTCCATAAACATGAGACGGTTGTAAGAAGCTGCCCTTAGAGCAGGTTGTTTTTCAGACTGTAAGAAGGATCATATTAAGCTGCCATGCCACACACCTTTCCTCCCTCCCTTTTTCAGGGCTGGCTGCACACAGTTTTCAGAGGGCAGTGCTTGTTGGGTTGCACTTCCAAACGGTGTGAAAAAGATTTCCATTACTAACGCTCTGTGTGTGTGCAAGGTGTTGTTTCACACCACCCTCATACTGCTTCTTTATAATGACAATATTAGCAATGACACATGCCGCTCCTCACTGTTAACTCATGTTCATGTGTATCAATCTTAGTTTTGCCCGAGACAATTTTGCCCTGAATTTGAACAACGGTTGTAGCGATAAAAATAAAATCATGCCTTCTGGTTAGCTGTGAGTTTATACAAATATATGTTTTTGTTTCACAAAGACAATAAGCTGAAGACAATCTCTGATGCTAAACTGTCCTGTCATATCCCCAGAATGGTGTTAAAGAAACTCGTATCCATCGATCCACTCTGTCTGCTGCTGGTCTTTACTGCAGACTTTGCACAACAGGTTATGGGTGTTGCTGTTATGTGGCTTAACACTTAAACCATTTGGTTTCCAATGCCATTCAGGCTGTGAGATCCTGAAATTACACTGTGCACTAATGCAGCAACAGATCTCTTTGTTTTTGAGTACCTCCTTTAAGGTGGTGCCATTTTCTCTGTCCTAAGTCAACTTTCCGTAGAATCCTTCCTCTTTCAAAACTGTCTTCAAGGTCCCATTTCCTGTCCAGAACAAAAGTAGGCGATTGTGGTAATGCTAAATGCTAACCTGCTCATTGCTGATATGCCTTTGTGCTGCAATTTACAGATTTTAGTGGAATCCTGTTGGTTGTCTTATAAGGTCGGTGGGTACATCTGGGTCTCTACACAGAACTCTGGGTTTCTTTGTCCGTCAGGCAGCTCTTACATCTTTCTCTTTAATTTAACACCAGTGACTACTAAATGTCCCTTCAGCGCATTTATACATGTTTTGTTTTTTTATGAAATGTTTGTGTTTGTTTTGGGAAAACATCATCTAAATTAAGAATGTGTGACTGACAAACAGCAGAAAGGCTGGATGTCTTTCTCTAAAGTGGCCATTCTCGTAAGTTTTTTTATTGGGTACTTTACTGCTTTAGTGCACATTTACAATATTATTATCTAGCAATCCCCCCCAAAAAACGCTTTATCACTCTTAGTATGATAATTTTGGCTACATAACTGTCAAATTCAATGAAATGTCCATCCCTGCTCCTCATATTGGTTCCAGAGATGACCACAACTGCCCATAATTTTGTGTTTGACCAGTTACTGCAGTCAGTAAGGATGGTGTATGTGCAGTGTTTTTCCTATTCAATGTGCTGGTTATACACTCATTTTACAAGTTGGCACTGATATTAGATTACCATCTATTAGCATCAACAATGGTGTTTCCGTGCCATACATTCATTTAAGTGCTACATTATAGAGCACACCGTGTCTGAAGTTGATGGAAATATTTATTAGCAGCAGAGAAGACACTCTTTTTGTGAAGATGACTCAGAGGCTGACAGAAAATTTGTTATTTTCTCTGCACATTCATCAAAATAAAAATAGTCTGAGTTTCCCAAGTGACTCTCCCACACATTGAAGCCACAGCTGCATATAGTATGCATAAACTCAGTATTAAAACTCCAATTAATTGTAGGTGTTTTTGAGCAGCAATAAAAGAAGCCCTCTTCTTTTTCCTTCCTCCTCATCTCCAAGCCATTGTCCTGCGTTTCGTCCCATAAGAATTAGCACATTTAAACTAATGAAATGCCCTACTTAATTTATAACCTTCACCTATTACTTTCCTAAAATTATGGTGTGGAACAGAGTTACGTCCTAGAGCCAAGAACATAGATTTCTGGATGGCAAAACTGTTAGATATTTGCCTTTGACACTTCAGTCTCTGATAACTTTTGATTTAATGACTAACAGAGGCAGAATGTCAAGAGGGAGTGTCTGTGCCAGATTATTCAGTCTGTGGTTCTCGTGTTTCCCCTGTACAGATAACGGTTTTATTTTGATGGTGACATGCATAATTGCCAGAGCATTATGGGAAAAAGGTGTGTGAAATTACATTGAGTCCAAAATATGCAACAGTGCAAAATCTGGATGCCATTAGTCATGTGATTAAAAAAAGCACATAATGTAGTTGTTTTCTTTGATTGCTCTGCTTGTCTGTTTGTGGTCTGTCAAGTATAAGGTTGCTTTAACAGGAAATGAAGCAGTATGCTTTATTGCAGGGGACGAAAGCAACTTTGTGAAATTCCACTGCCTTCATGGTTTTGTTTTATTGTACATAAACAACCAAAGTTGCAGTCACTTTTAAACCTTAAGCATTTCTTAATAGCATTTTTTCAAAGCCACTGATTTTGCTTATGATTCATCAATAAACCATTGGAGAAAATTGTAGAATTTTAATAATAACAGAAATACAATGTTCTAAAATTTACCAAATGCAAAATACATGGAAGCTCAATGAAGCAGATCAGCTGATACTGTAGGTCTGGTCAACAGTGGTACTGGGGCAGAGCCAAGTTCTCCATACGACCAGATTAAGCTTTAGTATTAATTATAATAATAACAATGATGATAATAACAACGAAGTAGTCTCAACATGACACATTCTCCTTCTCATTTTCCCTCTCACATTTATACCACACCAGTCAAACGCTCACATTATTAGCTGTGTGTGTAGCTGTGAAAATACGTGCAGTGTAGCCTGTAGAAAACAAGGTAAGCAAACTGAACAAATCTAAAATGCTGTATGTTATACAGTAGGTTACACCTATGCACAAGCTGTCACTACTTGACAGATTTTCCCCGGCAGCCATTTGAAAGCCATTCACTGTGGAAACTAAACAATTAACTCCTAAAGTTGCACAATGCAACAGTTGTCCACGCAACAGCTGCACTACAGCTCTCCACTTGATAAGTTTGGATGGTACATTACATTTGGTGCAAAAGGTAGCAAAAAAGAAATTGTTTGAGACTCTAGAAATAGTTTAGGAACAACTACACTGAGCGAAGAAGACATCAATGTGTTGATGTTAAGAATCATAATTTAGTGGTGGGTTTTCTTGGGAACTCAACAGCATAACACAAAAATATTTTCCTGATTTTACAGTTCAGTACATTTCTACAGATAAATAAATAAGATGAGAGAATATCTTAGAACGGGGGATGCTATTTGGCAAGAAGAAAATGAGAGAGTGCATCTTTTAAATATATAGTCTTCATGTTTGAGCTGATAAGCCGGTGAAATATTGAATTTAACAGATTTCCTAAATGGGAGAACTTTGCATTTATAATCAGGAGATACAGTGAAACATCTCTATCTCCACTGCCGGTGGCAAAACAACATACAGTGGTAGAGGATTAATAATTCCTGCCCGGATAGAGCTCCCTTGAATAACAAAGGTCTGATAGAACAAGCTGATTACAAATTTGCTAGCTTTTGCAAAAACCACTGAATAATGAAGGTCATTTTCGTCTTTTCTAAAACAACATTTGAGTATAATGAAATTCTAATCGGTGTACAGCTGACCACACTACATTACATGCACACATCGTCTCAAGACATTATCTTAAAATGGTTGGTGGATCGTTGCAAAAATAATAAATGTGAAAACATTAATAATTTACACTAAATAACATTTCTATGTCTATGGGTAAAGCTTATTTGCTTGGCTTAGGTACTCAACACATTTGCAGATATAGGAATCATCAGCGATCAGAGTTGATCGGGGAAGACTCGAGGCAGAATACTATGTGACTAACAGTAGCATCTGTTCACATCACGCCTATATCAGTGTATCATGTTTATCCACGGTATCTTAATCATGCTCGCTCTCACTCGTCATCTGGAGTGTTGACAGCCATTCTTGTTTCTCTGTGTTTCAAGAATTTGCTCTGGGAGCATAATCCCATACTTCCCCACATCAAAGCCACTGATGTAGAGATGTGATGTGTCCGTCTTCATGTGTCTCCATTAGAGGGCTGATGCAAGATTTCAGCTATTGGAAATTGTGTTTCCCATTTGGCAGCCTGACATCTGTTAAGGTGTAGCGCCAATTTCTGAGGTTAAATTTCCTGGTTATCTCACTTTTTCTGTTTAGTGACCTTCATTTAAGACATTCAGAGTGCACACAGCTGCTTGTTTGAATGTAACCAGCATCGTCTGTGTTGGTAAAGCGATGGACATGTAGACACTGTGTGACTAATGCTTTGGAAGGTTGGATCTGTTTTATTGTTTCATTTGGCACACTGCAGCCCTACTTCCCATTACGGTTGCCATGTGATTTATGTTGTGCTCTTTGGAGAGTGAGAGAGAGGGGCTCTGTAAAAAGCTGTGATAGTGATGTTTACCTTGATCCAGGCTGTTTTTCTTTCTTTCATCTTGTTCATTGACATTAAAGAGAAATTAAAAGTCCCCATGTTTTTCTGAACATGAATGATATTTGAACTTCAAAAGCCGAAAGACATTATTGGCATTGCAGTGTCGAGCCTTACAGACAGAACCTTGGAGTTTTTGTCTTTACTGTCTGGACACTTAGCCATAATCACACCATTTCCATATCACACCCCAACCTTCAACCAACAGATAATTAGCAGATACCTGAGTGTTGTTTGGCAGATTTCTTCCCTTAAGGTTTGTAACAGAATCCACTATATCCCCCCCTTACAGTTGTCCAACAAGCAAATAAGTAATGATCATAATATCATGAGCATGTCTTTGTCTTCTTTTACGGCTGAATATATACCGGTAGACGGTTCCTCTGCTGTGTTTTATTTAGCAGTGTGGAATGACAGATAACCTTTGCATCAGCATCGTACATTCATGATTAATTTGTTCCTGTCAGCTGATTCCATGTGATACCCATTTTTTCCCAGTTTATGCACAAATGCACATACTATATTATATGTGCAAATGCACACAAACTGCATTTTACACATTTTTCTGTGGATAATTGAAACTGGACAGGAATGGAAGCTTTATTTTCTTTAAATTGATAGTAGTAATGACGGTAGTATTTCAACAAATAAAAGCATGTCCCTGAATCTGATACACAATACGTAATACACAATAATGTATGTTATTTCATTAGCAGTGGTATGTAAATATTTTTAATGACGGTCATTTATGATGAGTAAATTGACTGTTTCTCAGTCAGTCAGGTCCTTTATAACCTAATCTGTGGCAACCTCTTGGATGTTGTGTTTTTTTAGTATTGCTGATGGATATTATTTTCTCACTTCCCTTAAACACTCATTAGAAAGATGCCTTTAGCAAATAATGGTGAACACACGATACAGGGTTAAACAAGAGCAGTGTGTGGTGGTAATGATGTGACTTAGGCCTACATGTGATTATCTGTAACAAATTGGATTGCATTTCTACCTCCTCGCTTTGGGGGAAAAAACTGTAAATACTCTGAACTACCTGCATATCAGCACATTGACAAGTATATTTACTGTAAACAGGATTGATTATTATGAAGTTCTTTATCGGCTCTGTTGGGAGATATACAGCTCCAGACTCACAATAACAGTGTAAATATCATCCAGGGGTTGCCATTCCTTATTTCTTTACCAGCTGCATTTCATGGCCAGTAACACCAGATTAATAGCAGGTGATTGGGAGATGCATGAAATTCCTTGTCCTTTTCTCTCTCTCGCCACCCCCCTCCTCCTTCTTCCCTGTATGTGTCTAATTAAAAACTGCAGGCTGAGCTACACAATTTATGGCTAATGCTTGCTGTTGATGGGGCAGCAGTAGGCAGGAGCTCTAGGAACATGTTCATGATGAATATCAGGCGGTGCAGAACATGTGGGATTCCTGTTTTCCGCCGCCGTGTCCCTCCCCCGAATCCCTCCTCGTCAAAATGAACCGCATGCAAACTGCAAACTGTGCTAATGCTGCTATGAAAGACAAATGCCTTTCTTGAAACATTTGTCACGCCGATGCCATGCCATTATTCATCAGAGCCCATTTGGCTCTGTAACTACCAACCTTTCCATTTTATTCATGGTAGCATTCAATACTCGTTTGAGGCAGTCAATACAAGCAGAAATTCATTTTTTCCTGTGAAGGTCTCCCTAAAATGTGGATATGACCTGAAGAGTGATGACAACACAACGCTCACACTCGCTGTTTTGCAGGTAATGCTCAGGAACAAAAATGGATGATTATCCTGGAGTTATGAGCACAGGTGGATTTCTTTGCTGGCCTCACAGCGTGTGCGTTCTTGCATAGGAGGTCAAAGATGTGATATCACTGATGCATAAAAGACTATGGATGAGATGAGCAAATCCGTGAATGGGTAGCATTTGAAGGTGTTTAGTAACACTAGGGCTGGCCTTGCCATGGATCACATTTAGTGTGACAGTGGGACTGCTGTATCAGTGTCACAGAACAGAGGCCCTCCAGTGTAACCAACACTGCTCTGCCATCTGCCGCCCCGCACTAATAGCCAGGGCTGTGAATCAGTTTCTCTACAGACCTTTTTATTTACAACCCTAGATCCATTTGCTCCATCTGAACTTTCCTGTCCTTGATGACGGCCGGCTTTTCCCCACACTGAAGAGTCCAACCTCTGGAAAGTGCATGCTTTATTTTGTCTCCCAGCTTGGTCATAAAAAAGGGGTCATCACCGTCAAGAGCAAACCTGAGTTGAATGATAAACCATCCCTTAATGCAGAGTATTGATTCTGTAGCAATGGAATGTTTTCCTGTTTAATCACTCTGCGCAGCTCCTCTCCCATGATTACTTGCTTAGTGTACTTGAACACCATTAATTTATAGGACGGGATGTTCCCATATCTAGAGGAAAATGAGCAATTACCTTGTAGATGAAGTATGCTTGTATGCAATACCCTGCTCAAATGGAACTTTTTGTGTGGTTTTATTAAATGATCTCTACTACTGACCCAACTCTACAACGTATTAGTCACTGCATCATCATGAAACGTATCGGACATAACTTGGCCTTGAAAATCCCCCTTCAGCTTTTACTCTATGAGTAATGGTGTGTGTTGCTGTAGTTTTGCCTCTGATGCGGGTCTCTCTGAAGTTTCCGCCCTTAACTGGTGGGATGGATCAGACAGAACACTTAATCACTTCCCAGGTGGAGTAGGAGTCAGGACCAGGAACCGTAACTTGTCATCAGAAGACATGACAGAATGAAAAACTGATTGAAACTCATAGGAGCATGGCATTTCAGCTGAACTGTGGGTGTACCACTGAACTTGTTATGTGCCTAGCCGCTGTGACTATACACACTCCATTTTCTGTCATCCTTTGACCATAAGAGCAAGCCTCACAGTGAGCCTTCATCCTGCACAACTTGTGGGTGTACACACAAATGGGGAGAAACGAAAACCTTCAAAATAATTGGCTTCATTTCAGCTGGTCTGCTGGGTGACCTCAAAGAGAGAATGATGAGTGGGAGAGAGAATGGCTTTTTAAAATTTGCTTTATTGCTGCCAGGTTTCAGTCTCTGTGGTTTTCTACATCCCTTCACTTGCTCCCATCCAGAAAATCATTGAGGCCAAAAGTGAGTGGTGTTACTATTTTTCCACAGTAGCAGAAGGAATTAATTGTGTTAAGTGGGATGATGGACACCATCAGTGATTTGGAGGCTGCAGCTGGTGTCAGACCAACCATGTATAGAATCAATCAAGGAGATGTTAATGTCTGATGAGGAGGCTTTAACATGGTTATATAATTCTGATTAGATGGCCATCAGGAATGCATGGTAATTATTGCATAGACTGTATATGGAGATGTCCATCCTCCATGATGTCACCATATAGGTTTCTGAAGAGTGACTCTGAAGCTGAGTGTGAGCTGCTCCACCATTGCCAGCTTGGTAGCGCCAGACTCTACCTCACCTTGGGCTAATTTCAAAATGGTCAGAGACATGGGGCGCATGTTGTGCCGAGGTTTGAGACAAGTATGCTCTCCACCTGTCACTCAAATCAGCACATCCTCATTTACTGTATGCATAGTTTTAAGCATTTCATTGAAATGGGCGAGATGTTTAAAGATCCGTCCCATGGCATGTAGAGTTACCACAAAGGGGCAAATTGGATAGATATTTACTAAGCTGTAAACATATTCATATCAGCTGTGAAGTAGGACTTTTTAACATGGAAGACTATGGGGATCGACTCACTTTTGGGGACAGCCTCAAGTAGCTATTCAAGAAACTGCAGTTTTTGGCACTTCGACGTTGGCTTAATTTCTCAGCTTGGAGGTCAGAGTTTGAGACATATTTGTACTTTTCTTCATTCACATGCCTTTTTATTTTTGTAATTTCACTTTAATCATATGTTGATGACAAATACAATAAAGGACCTCAGAGTGATTTATCTCTATATCTATCTTTATCTTGATATCTCTATCTCAGTGTTTCAACAGGTTTATATACTGCCCCTCTTTGTGTTTTAAGGGAGGACAGTGCACGCACATCCAAGACAGTGAGCAGGTGCAGGACAAAAAACAACAAGAAGGAAAAACAGACAGAATGTCCGCACACTGCTATAATCAAGCTCCCAAAAATTTATTAGGACAACGTTTCGACCACTTGGGTCTTCATCAGGTCCTGATGACGACCTAATGAAGACCCAAGTGGTCGAAACGTTGTCCTAATAAATTTTTGGGAGCTTGATTATAGCAGTGTGCGGACATTCTGTCTGTTTTTCCTCTCTGTGTTTTACTCAAACCTTCCATTGTGTTACAAGACATTGTATTTGAATACAGTGAGAATACTAGGGATCCATGCTGAGGACTCTGTTACTGCCTTATCATTAGCATCACGCATCTGCTACTGTGAAAGAAGAGATAACATGGACAGGGTGGAACACACAGTTGGAGACAAAATGCTTACGTGCACCCAGAACAAGACAATATATATATGAAATATGCACAGTTCTGTGATGCACAAGAAGACACAGCTGGAAATAGAGGGAAAAAAATGCAATTTTCTTTTCGTTTCAGTGTTTTTCTCCAGCATTAAAGTTAAAATTATAGTTTGACATAATGGGACAATATCTATAGTGTCTTTCTTGCTGAGAGTTACATGACAAAAATGTAACTAGTTTTATATCTGTAGATGATAATAGAAGCTAGGTAATTGCAGACCTAACAAACTAAGCTAACTGGCTGCAGGCTATAGCTTCATATTACTGCGCAGACATGAGAGTAGTATTGATGGTCTCATCAAACACAATGGAAAAACTTTATGTCACATTCTTCATTTAAGCTAATAAACCACTGAACAAGTTGCTGAAGGCTTTCAGGAATCATATCATATGATATATTGCACATTAAAAAACGGTTTAGCAAGCAACGTCAACAAAACAGTTTTTTAAAGGCCCCAAAATATAGCAGAGAACACCAGAAGAATGAAAGTGGCAGAAAGTGCACACCTATTTAAATCATGGCTTTGGCAAGCTTAGCTTTGAGGCCAGCAATATGATTTCTGCTTTGTGGTTTTTGTATCCAAGGCAACATGTCAGCTTAGTTGGTTTGCTTTGCCTCTTCACAGCAGGGAGCTCCTGTATTGGAGCCTGGGCTTATTCTCTTTGGAGTTTGATTAGTTGCCCTATGTGTCTCCTGTTGGTGTTTCAGTTTTCCTTTTAAAGTTGCGAAGATTCTTACCTGTGATGGGCTGGAAATCTGAAGCCTTTCCCCTGGCTATTCTATCAGTGAACACTGGGGACACTCCAAAAACTTCCAAGTACACAAAGTATATTTTGTAGTACATTAACCAAACGTTTGATTATCCGTTTTTATTTTTATTAAAATGTTATTTATACAATTAAATTTGCATGGCTAAAATGTCAGGAAAATTGCCCTAGCAGCCGTACAAAAGAAAAACAAGATTTTGTTAACAGTTTTCATTCATTCACAGCTGAGGACATTGAGATGTACTGCAGGTCTGCTATATAATGTGATTGTTTGCAATACCGTGTCATCATAGCACTTGCAGTGTGTTTGTATTATAGGATAATGTTGTTTATTTTAATAGTTATAGCTGGCTGCATTTAAATGATTGATAGTGTTTTGTGCTTTGTGTCATTAAAATCCTATTCTGTGGAAGCTGACTGTCTTCCTGTTAAGAGACAGTTTTTGCTCAGAGACGACAAGCCGCCTTGTATTTGTGAAGTCGGGCTTATGCAAACATGACTTTGATCCACTCAGGGTAAATCATCTCTGGTATATTAGCATATACATGTGTTTTCATACGACCTGCATCCAGCTGTTCTGGATGTCTCCACTGCATGACTAGCCCCACACATGCTTACATTAGCTCATGATCGTGTGCATACATCCATCATGACAATTTCAAATGTTTATGTAGCTTATAAAACATCCAGAATATGTGCTGCCTCTATGTTTTTTGTTTATTAGCTGTAAAATCAAACATATTTGCCTGTTAAACCATTCTAATTTCTACTAATGAAGTGAGAATGGGCTTTGTTAATGCTGCAAAACACATTACCCATAGCATTTACTCATATTTTTTTTGTTTTGCAATACTAGATTTGACAAATTAAGTCAACTGATTTATCATTTCAGAAGTCTTACATTAATATAAAATGCCAGTTTAATTATTCAGCAGCAAATAATTACCCAGTAGGAGATAATGTCTGCAGCATATCACTGTGAAATGAAGAGGTAAATTAACACAAAAATGTAGTGTGTGCAGAATTTATTAGTGACACATTACACCTTTTAATCCTTGTCAAAACCGTTGCCGCCCAATTGAATATTTAATTTAATTTCTGCCAAAGATTTATAATTGATAGACAGTTAGAGGGTTTTCTGATCAGCACGTTGCACATCTTAGCTTGACAAATGAGGGCTGGTGAAGCAAGGTCAAAATGATACACATAATGTGTTTTTTTCTTTTCTTTTAATGATGCATTATAAATATGGAAGCACCTTTGTTCTTTGCTCTGCACAAACTCTTCCTCAGACGAGCAGAGGAAACGGTGGCCTTATCAGTGAAGCATGGCTGCAGCTTTCATGTCATTTACGTCTCATCAGTGCCATTCCTGGTGAGGGATGATACTTGATATTCAGAGGTTAGCTTTGTCTCCTCAAATTAATCAGCTGCTCCTGTTTTCTTGCACAGACGAGAATCACCAGGGAGATCTGGAAATTGTTGGTGTGTAATGTACAATACCATAACAAAGGCAGCCTCTGAAACACAGTCTCGATGCATGTGTTAAAGGGGATTTTCAGATGTGGGCTTTTGTGATCAATGGGATGTGAAGCACTAGACAGTGGATGTGAGAAGTGCTAGTGTCTCTGTGGCATGATTTGGATGATGAGCAGAACACCAGTGGTCTTTGTCATCAGAGAAAATGCTGCAGACTATGATTACACCTTCTGTTTACTCATCCGTGTGGACATAATGTAAAGGTTGTGGTTGGAAAAATGTAAATGTATTTGTTTGCAACTGAAGATTAAATTTTCTCTTGAGGCTCATAGCTTCATCAGATGATCATGGCTTGTATGGCAGCAGGTCTACATTAAAGAGCTCAAGTAGCCCTTAATATGAACCAGCAGCATGTGTACTGATGTATTTATTATTGCTGATGTAACTACTGGTTTATATGCTGTTGTAATCTCTCCTGCCGCACTTGTAGTTATCTCTCTATTTTTCTGATAATGGTGTTTATCAAAATCTCACAAAAGGAACAAACTGTGACTGTCATGCTTTACATTAAACAGAATTGTCAAATATAACCTTCAACTACTCACTCTAGTTAATTTTATATTTGAGTGTACTTGAAACTAAATTAATTATTTTGTTTGAATAATTAATCAATCATTTTGACTATACATTTTCAGAAAATAAGAAGCCATGGTGACATTTTTGTTATCTCTGGCTTAGTCTAAACAATAGTCCATAACTAAAGATGTTATAGAAGAAAAAAACATAGCATTACAATGCAATAATGATTCACAGGAGCCTTCTACGAAAAGTTTGAGTTTATATAATATGGGTTCTTTTTCCAGAGTATTCTTGTGAGGGCAAGCTTTGTGGCGAGAGTGGGTTGTTTTTTTTCTCCCCGTCTTTTTTTTCTCTTACATCTTGTTGACTTGATTTGTGTTTGTGTTTGACAGATATGGAGCCTGGAGAGCGGATGGCCTCACCATCTTCAGCCCTATTGTCCCTTCACATGGCCTCCTCTTCAGCCAGCTCGTCCCCGGCTCCAACACAGACACCCTCCACCAAATGCTGCACGGCCCCTAACCCTGCAGGCAGTTCCCCTCTCACCACCTGTGGTATGTACACACATACGCGCACACACACACAAAAAACGTACATATGCCATAAGTCAAGGAACAAGATGACAACATATGATTACAACATAATTGTTTTTCCGAATGTGTGGTTTATTTTTGATTATTCAACTCACATTTTGGACAAGGTTGAGTTTATTTTAGATGGGTTCAGGCTTAAATGTGTAGTGCTGCAACAACGTAAATAGTTGCCAAAACAGCCTTAAATCCACAAGCTGTTAATAAATGTAAATAAATGCACCATTCTGACTGACTTTGGATTCACTCTGCACTTTATAAGTGCACGTCTGCACAAGCTTTTGAGAGGGAAGAAAAATTAAGGAGAAGCAAATCTATTCAAGGGGGCTGTCCAACTAAATTCTGTTGAAAACACGGAATTAAAACTGTGCAACAATAAGGGGCTTAAGACACCTTCCTCCAGTCTTAACATGTTACAGACAATTTTGATAGGAATGGAAAGGCTGTTGAATTAATGAATGCCAACAATTAAAAAGCTGTGTACTCTCTTGTGGATGTCTTTTGACAACCTTTAGCTCCAGTTTATCCTGTGTGATTTGACATGTCTGTCAGCCTCACACTGTGCATGCAGCCGCCAACATCCTCTTGTTTTCTCTGCATACTAATTGTGGTCAAAGCCATTATGCATTGAGCAGCAGTGATGCATAAGCTGTCAGATTACCCCTGACCACAAAATAATGTGCAAATTTACATACTGTGCTTGGTGTTTTCTTCTCTTTTTTTCCCTTTCCCCTCTCTTTCGTGATAAGATGCTCTAAAAAGTAGTATTTTTTTGTCATGCTATGACAATGAGGAACACATTAGACATTCTTATAAATTATTCATTTACAGGACCCCACACTAAACGTGCACAGAAATTTTCCAGATAATTTATTTTGGCCTGAACACTAAATACTGAAAGTACTGTGGCACTGCTGTAGTTGCATCCCTGTTAGGAGTATCAAGTAAATTGAGTTCTTTCAAGAGATTTCTTATCTCCTGTGAGAAGTAGAAGAAAGATATCACACACACTGTGATGCTAACGTCCCTTGGAAAAGAAATATATTCAAGCTTTCACACTTTGAAAAGGTTTGTAATTGCTTTCATTGGGGGAGTTTATCTAAGAAACATTTTATGCGGCATTTCCTCTTGCATTTAACACAGTATCTGATTCCATATTGGTGTATGAGAAGAGTCATGACCTGGTTATTTTAAAGAAGTTGGTGAAAGATTTCACAGTTCCAGCACAGCAGGGATATATTATATGAGGCTAGGTCCTTGGCAGACTCTTAAATAATAAAATCAGTGTGGTTTTAGAGTTTCCAGCTCCACTTTCACATCAATTAAATTGTGGTATCGCTGACTTGTGTAAATACACAAATATTTAGAGAAAATTTCACAAATGCTTTTTCACTGAAGTTTGTCAGAATTACTGTTGGGGTGGGGGTGTGGTTGATACACTTTTACAATTACACAGAGTTAATTTGAAGGTGTTGCTATTCTATACGTCAGACAGTGGTACATGGACAATAGTTTTGTTTGTTTGTCTTTCTTTCTTTTAATGATTGTACCACCCCCTGAATCCAAATCATTCCCAGAAATGTATTTTCAGACTCCCCAGACAGTGTTTGGTGAGACAGGTTTGAATAGATGAAGTAGATAACTGTGTCCTCGTTTTATATCTTATTGTACTTGAATATCTTAATAGAGTGTCTAGATGGACAGATGGCCTATCTAGATAGCAGGAATGATGCATTGATTACTAGATAAAATCCTTTGTTCTCCAGGCCATTTGCTACAGATGACGGGGGATGAATGTTTAAATACATCTGGCAGCGCCAGCGGTTTCCCCTTACTCAACCATCCAGCTTTTGGAATCTACACATCCACTTCAGGCCGGTCTGAGTTCGGAGGCCTTGGTAGTCTTGGTTTGTCTGCCTTGGCTGCTCAGCCCCAATTTGGTACATTTCCAGGTAAGAAGCTCGAGTTGCAATGTTTTTAATTTGACTAATGGAGGTGATGAGAAAGGTCAGCTTCGTGTTGGAGTCAACCATTTTCCAAAGTCAGCAATCCAAAGTGTTGTGGTCTTTCTGAAGTATAATTGAATACAAACACAAATTGCAAAAGGCAGCAGAAAATATACTAATACATTTTGTACACGTAATAGAAAGACAAGAGCACCTCAGTTGGTCCTTAATTTTCAGTCACGATCCAAAATGGTAAAGACATTATATTTTTGTGATGGTTAATAATTGTGTGCATTTTGAATGACAAAATGATGTTACATTCAGAAAGGTATGGCACCAGGGAAACTATATTGCTCTTGCGAAATGTTCAGCAGATGAGGCAAAACTCCTGCTCTTGTACCTCATTGACAGATTGAATTCTCTGTGTATCTGTACATAGATAGAGGAGCTATTTTTTGCCTAACTGTACATTATCTCGCTCCCTCCACTCCAGACTGGTGGCGGCCATCTGAAGCACATACCAGAGCAGCAGCAACATTCTTCCCTCCGCTTCTGGGTCTGCATCCTCTATTTGCATCAACCTTCAAGAGCTGTGATCCCACCCACTTACAGTCCCGTACCTCAGGTTAGCCCCCGCTGAACATCATCCGAGCTGTTGTAGTTTGCAGTAAAGCAAAGAGGTTCCACAAAGATGTATTCAATAAATGTTTATTTCCACCATTGTGAAGCAGTAATTAAAACATGCCAACGTGTTTATGTACACAATAATACCACAGCAAAACCGCTGTTAACATTATGAGACTGACCTTGCCTTGCTAAGTGCTGTTGATATGTTGTGAAGTTGTCATTCTTTTTTGTTGCCGTTGTGATGTGTTTGATTCATTCTGCTCGTTCTCACGGGTGTCCATCTGAAGAAATGTACAATGCCAGTTTCTGTAGGTGTGAATGGAACAGTGAACGGTAGGAGTGCTTCCTCTCCTACTGGGAACTCTGCTGCGAACACCAGTTCCTTTCCAGCAATGGGAAACAAGGAGAAATCTAAAGCCAACAGTAGTCGGAGTCAGAAGAGCAGTCAGGTTAGCCAACTACACCAGAAGACTGCACAGAAAACAAAAGAAAAGGTTAATATCTGGTGTCTCGACCAACATTTACATGAATGCCCATTTCACTGATCTGTTTGTTCTTATTGAGAAATGTGTACTTTATTATTATGATCTAGAAACCCAGCAAAAGACCACTAGAGACCTCAAGCAGCATGAGTGGAAGCCAATCAGGATCCCTCACCGATAGCTCCAGTGGTGGTGAGGAGAGCAGCAGTGACCCTGATGACATGGAGGAGGAGGAGGAGGAGGAGGAAGAGGAGGACAATGATGAAGATGAGGATGATCAGAGCAATGACAGTGAAGACTCTGATTCCGAGAGTCAAGTTAAATGGAAAGTCAAGGTAAGGTGCGGCTATGCTGAAGGCGCTGTATGCTGTTTGTGTCTTATTATTCAGACAAGTTCTAAAAATCTGATAACATTTTTTGTCTAACATTTTAAGTTATCCATGGACTTAAGATTTTATTAATTTTATTAATTTCTTCAAAGAATAACGCATTTAGCCTAATGTTTTGTCAAGTTTAGTGGCTCACAGATTTGTGAAGAGTGCAAGTTTTCCCCCATAAAACTGCTCTCTGTTAAGTAAATGTTACTTACTGTAGATTGTCAAAAGCAGCTTTAGTCGTGGGTGGCAAACTGGACGAATGTACTAGCTGACAGAGCTGCCACTGTGAGGCTCTCTCAGCAGGAGCTGACGTGACATGCTGTCTTCTCCCTGTTTCCCTCAGCCTCCTACTCAGCGGCTGACACAGAACACTTCTGAGAGTAAAAAGAATAGACCTTGCACCGCGGATGGAAATGCAACTCAAGACGGTCACCGTGATAGTGTTCCTTTGACTTCCTTGTACCGCCTCCAGTCCTCTTGTCAGCCTGCTGGCCGGTCTCAGTCCACGCCACAGTTCCTCCAGAGCTCCAGGACTGTACAGGATGAAGGCCAGCAACACATCAGTGTCATCCAGGCCACAGGGCTGGCAGCCAGCACCAGTCCCTTGTCCTCACCCAATCCCATGTCCTTCTCCAGCTCACCCAAACACTTACCTCCCTCCACTTCACCAAAGCACCTGTCTCATTCGTCCTCACCAAAGCATAGCTCCGTCTCCTCTTCTCCTAAACCTCTTGCTCTCTGTTCCCCTTCGAAACTCCTTTCCCTGGGTTCCTCCCCTAAACCCTCATCGCTTTCTTCACCCAAACCTCTCTGCCTCTCTCCTTTATCCAAACCATCGACACTGTTAGCCTCGCAAAAGCCCGCGCATAAACAAAAAATGGCGATGCCCTCTCCCAAACGTACACAGCATGTTGATAGCCTGAAGGAGAGCAGTGGGAACCTGCTAGGAGAAATGTCATTACATCTTAACAGTTTTAAACTGAAACAGGTGAGTTATATTTTCTATTCACTCCTGTATTTTAGCTAATTTTACTTTTTATTTTCTCTAAATTCTACAGAAGGTACAGACAATGAATTCCTGTAAGTCTTTCTCTTCTGCAATAGAAGGAGCTCTGTTTTCACGTATTGTCCATCATTTCTCTGTCATGAAATGAATAAAAATCTGTGGGTTCTTTCAGAAGAGAAGATGAATGCAAACACTATTATCAGGGCTTTTATCATACTACAAAAGAGTCTGACCACCTCATGACTAGAAGTCTCGAAGTGACAAAAAGTGACTAAAGTGACGTTTAGCTCTATTTGGAATACATCTCAAAACTGACAAGCAATTAGCTCTGTGATGCTGTAGGATGTTTGTTATCAGGAGAGGGAAATCTGCCTCTTTTACAAGACTTAGTTATTGTCACCACTCTGAGAAGGAGGGAAAACGTGGCAATCTGCAACAAGAAGGTTTAAATTCATATGATGGTGGTACATTAAATACAGGCTTTTGGATGCCAGAGTATGACAATAGCAACAAATACAAGATGACAGCTAAAGTCGCTCGATGGCACTAAGCCAAACAGTTTGGAAATATTTTTCCACAGCAGCTTTTTTCTCTTCATTGTTGTTGACAGGTTTGAGCCTGCTCTTCATTGTCCCTGCCTCTTATTACACCTTAAATTCCTTCATTCACAGCCCACAGTAATGTAATGTGAGTGACAGTTTGTGTAATTACTTCATTTTTTTTCTTTGTTTCCTTTCATTTTTATTTAGCCCCACCATTCCAAGGATTCTTTCAAGCAGACTTTCTCTCTGCAACCTTCAAGCCAGAACTGGTATAAAAGCTACAAAAATTCAGCATTCTCCTCACCATTGCAGACACCGCCGAAATATTTGTCAGATGTATTGAGTTGTTATTTGCTGTCTCTCCCACACAGCAGTGACACCAATCTGTTCCTGAACCATCGCCCTAATGGAGCTATCCACAGCGAAGACCAGGATGCCCCTTTGGCTCTCATCTCAAAGCCCCACCACCGGAGCAGCACCCCCAACAGCAAGCCGCTTCTGGCCGCTACCAGCCCCTCCTACCCAATGCCCATCAACCTGAGTATTGGCACCAAGGACCCATCAGGCAGCTCTCCTTCCCCATTTAAAACAATTGCCTTATCAGGGCTTGCTCACGGTACAAGGAAGACCAAAACTGTGAAATCTCTGCACGCAGGAAAGAGAGCACCCATAACCATCTCATCCTGCTCACCTGTAGACTTGGTCAGAGGCAGTGAGTCCGATATCCACAGCAGCAAGGACTCGGACTCGGACTCTTTAGAAGACGACTTTGACGACGATGATGACGATGATACTGAGGATGAAGATTCTGGCACTAGCCTGTCAGGTTAGATTAAACAGACCTTTCTTTAACAAAGAAATGGCATTCGTGCATATATCAACTGTTAGATAAGGATTCTTCGAGAAATTAGCAGTGCTCTGTGTGGTTTGGTTGTGAGAAGAATGCTAATTAGGATTTATTTCTGCTCTCTCTTTTTCCCCTTGGTCACGCTGGAATTCCCTGCAGAGTCAGAGAGCAATCTGGAGAGCGACTCTGACGACTCTGACGATGACATGAAAGAGCGCGGTGAGACAGAAGCAGATAGTGACACAGAAAGGACTCCTCTGAAAGCAGCTAAAACAAAGCTGTCTAATCACAAGTCATACTCAAACCTCTCGGCCAACTCCTCCCTGCTTAACCTGCAGATCATCAAGCCTCCTAGTTTACCCAATAGTCTTCTCACCTCCACCCCGCTGACCAGCTCAGGGGCAATGAGTAACCACAGCACCCAATCCCATACATTTGCCACACTACCAGGTAACAAATCCATGTTCTCTAAAGGACCAAATACATCTGTAACGGTCTAAATTTAAAGTTTACTACGATACTTTACTGTGCGGATCAGGCATCAGAAAGGTTTTATTCTCTCAGATAGTAAAGCAGGATCATGCTCAGAGTTAGGATGGTGTTTATTTTCCCCCTTTCTCATCCTCCCTCCCTCTTGGTTACTCAGACTAAAATCATTCTTTGGAAAAGGACATTTATTTTCCAGTGTAAAAACAAGTGTATATACAGTCAGTGTGTGTGTTTTCAACAACTGGCTCTGTGGAAGAAATTTGCTGCGTCATTGTTTTGCTCTCCGGCAGCTTTTGCTTTAATAACCCAGGCTGATGCTTTACACATCTGATACTTGATGAATCATGGAGAATATTACATTACTAATTGAGTTGGATTCTACTTTTCCACAATGGGAAAGTATTAATTTCCTCCATTCAGTCTTGCTATTGAGTATTAGAATCTTTATGCAGTGAATTACTCTTGATGAACTTAATTTTTACACATTTTTGTATAAATTAAGGAATCTGACCCTTTATATTGCTCTAACAATGCAATACATGTTGTGGCAACAGTTTCCATAAAAGCTGTGATCCTGTGTATTGCATCTCCCTAATGTGTAAAAAGCCGAGAGTATTGTTTGTCTAATATTGTATTTTAATATCCATGTATGTATCTCATTGCTGACCCTGATTTGAGCCTGACTGTCATACTATACTGAACACAGATTCCACTGCGCTGGCTCCTGTTATTTATTTAGAGGTTATGTGGAAATACGTTTGCAATCTCATAGATACAACAAGTATCTAGAGCAGATTGATGCATCTAACAGTTTCATATTGTGGAAGGTTCTGTGTTTTTAGAATGCAGCTCCCTCCCTGTAAACATGCCAAGTTTTTGTAATTGTTCAGGTTGAAGACGCTGAGTCATTTCTCCTGTTTTTTTAGGATCAGGAAGGAGGAGAAGAGTGACAGATGAGAGAGTTCTACGATTGCCTCTTGAGTTCGGGTGAGCTAATGTGCACTACATATTAAAGGAAACAGACAATGAGTGGATAGTCTGACCATGCCCTATTTGTCCTTGCTGTCATACTTGCTGTATTGTTTGTGTTTATGCAATTGGTGTTACAGTTAAATGTCAGCTCACTGAGGGCTGACCAGTAACCTTTTCTAAAAGGTCATCTATGGACAACTTTTCTTTTTGGAGCTGCCTCTCTTTCTCTGGATTTCCCACATGCAACAGACAATTAACTGAGTTTTAGTTGTCTTGCTGTTTTGACACATTTACACCAGTAAAATGACACTAGGCAAAAACAAAAAACAAATCATATTCATGCTTGCACAACTCTCCCAGGGTAAATCCTGTAATAGTCTTTACAGAAGCATTACTAGGGTTCCTGATTTCGAGTACAGTGACATCTCCATTGGCTGAGTCTGAGCAGACCACAAAAACATCCTTGCCTTCCTATACAGGGCCTTTTAAAAAGCCAGTCTTGAGTAGTAAGTCAGAGTGGGCAGGAAATGAAATGAGGCCCAGCATTTCAACACAAGGGGTTAATTGCATCCAGCCTCAACACAGACATGCAACATTAGCAGCTCTCTCCCCACAAATTCTGCAGCCTTGGATCAGAGCGGCCTTTCATCTTCTCAGGATGTTTTTCATCAGCAGGTTCACAGGAAGCAGAGGCCACAAGACTGTATTTCAGCCCCTTCTCTGTCTGGGATTACAGCCTCGACATGTCTGTTGTGTATGCTATGGCTGCTCTCCAGTGGAGCTCATGGGGACTGAGGGGTTATCCCACTTGGCCCATGGCCATTTAGAAGTCTGATTACTGCAAGGGTCAGAGACTACACAGGACACAGCTGCACAGACAGTCATTACATCATTTGTCTGCTGAAGGAAACATACTTCAAATAAAGAAGAAAATGAAATCCGAGCTCTTAAGGGATATATTAACCAAACCAGTTGTTACCATGGTGTTTTCATCTTAACATGATCCTTTTTTTTTTTTGCAATTTCTTTATTCAGGTGGCAGAGAGAGACCCGGATCAGGTCTGTGGCAGGCCGACTACAAGGGGAGGTGTCTTACTTTGCCCCATGTGGGAAGAAGCTACGTCAGTATCCAGATGTAATGAAGGTGAATCAACAGTTTGTGACTTTATTTTATGGGTAGCACCTGTAGATTTTAAACCTTACATGGTGGCACTAATTGCATCACTGTAGCTTTGTGTAATTGTTCACAGGTGGAAGTTATATACAACTGACCAGTATTAAAACTCAAGGGTTCCTTTTTGTGGTTTAATTAGTATGTTCTTGTTCTTGTGTTTGCAGTACTTACTGCGGAATGGAATAACTGAGATCTCCCGGGATAACTTCAGCTTTAGTACAAAAATTAAAGTTGGTGACTTCTATGAAGCCAGAGAAGGACCAGAGGTAAATGCCACTGTTCTAGGTTTATATTTTGTGTTTCCAATAGCGTAGCCTCCAAAACACAGCTGCTGTTACATGATATTTCATCATGGTGTAGTCATATCTAGAATTCATATTTAGATTATTCACTGAAGAATGATTATACAGACTTTCTGAAAATGCCATTTAAAAATTATAGGTGGGGGAAAAACACCAAATCTGCCATCGGTGTAATGTGATTTACACCTACCTTAAAGCTACAGTACAGTATGATGTGTAAATCAGACAGATGAAATAGCAGAATACATGTTATGATATGAAAGTGAAATGGACATTACAGTATGTGAGTTTAAATACTTGTAGTTGTATCTGTTTAGGAAACATTTCCATTAAAGTCCTTTAGTTTTCAATGACGATTTTAATGTAAACTGAATTTCAAGCAGGAACAATTGCCTGCTTTTGTCTAAACATATAAAAATGCATTCTGTATTGTGTTGTTTATCCTTACATCTCTCAACACATTAGTGCTAAGAAGTTGTGCCTGATGATCCATTAAAGAAAGCAATTACTAGATAGCAGTCAGTTGAGCCATTTTTTTCCTTTTGCCTGTTTTAATCTTTCTCCCCTCTTATTTCATTTTATCCAGGGTTTACAGTGGTTCTTGCTGGCTGAGGAGCAGATCACACCCTGTATCATAGCAATGGATGGAAGACGCAGCCGGCGCTTGAAGTCTGAGCACCAATCAACAGCTGATGGCACCGGGGCCCGACAATTGAAGAGTCCTCCTCTAAGTGTTGGTGAAAATAACTTCCAAGATGTCAATAATGCCAAGCTGCTACGCAAACTGGAAGCTCAAGGTCAGCTCACATCTTAGAAATGTTTCAGTGACACCTGTTCAAAGGATAAATCCAGCATAAAACACCAGCATCTATTGACTGTGTTGTATCTGACATTTCCACCTGTGAGTAGTTGTTTACTTGCTAAACTAGGATAATTGGCCACCTGTGCATATGTAATATCACCTCAAGGTATTTCCATCTCAGCTACAATAGAGTTTAATTATAAAGCCCTTTTCAACCACCTAACTTATCACCTCAATCCAAGCTGGGCTTCACACTTCACACAAGAACCATCTTAGAAGAAACAATTTTCCAGTAGTCAGTAACATAATGCAACCATTAGACATGTTGCATTTTGAACAAGCCCTTTTGGTCTTACCGTTAAGTACAGTCAAGGCCATTTGGCCATCTTCCCATTGATACAAAGCTCGTAGCATGTTGCCAAAACCCAAGGTGTTTTATCTTGGGTGTCATTTGAAGGATTTAGGTAGTAACCCTGGGTCAAGTTTTCATTAAAATTTTTAATTCAGTCGGGTCTGAGATTTCTTATTTTATATTTTGTGTCATGTTGCAGAAATAGCACGACAGGCAACTCAGATCAAATTGCTAAGAAAACTTGAGAGGCAGGCCATGGCACAAGCAGCCAAGGAGGCGAAGAAGCAACAAGGTAAACAGACTGCTCTCTAACGCTACATCATCTGCTGTGTGTGCAAGTCTAATTTGTTTGTATTTTCCAGCAATAATGGCTGCTGAGGAGAGGCGGAAAAAGAGAGAGCAGATGAAGATTCTTAAACAGCAAGTAAGTTTACTTTACGTGCATTGTTTAATTTTCCGTGCAGAGCGTCATAACTAGCCGCAGCTGCTCCGTTCTGTTGCATATTCAGAGTTTGTGCACTCCAAGGTGAAAAGGTTTAAAGCACAGTTGAATTGCTTTGAAATTCCAGGAGGAAGTTGCTCTCCTTCAGAATGCTGCACCTTCCTCATCTGCATAGACCCACTGTACTTCTTCACCCCACACCCCACAACCCTCCGCCTTGCTATAACATGCATGACTTAACAGTTAATTCATTTGATCTTGCCCTCATCCTTTTACCAGGAGAAGATCAAGCGCATTCAGCAAATTCGTATGGAGAAAGAACTCCGTGCACAGCAAATTCTCGAGGTTCGTCCTGAAAGTTATTGCAGAAACATTCTAAAACACTTCCTTTCTGCTGTTGATAGGATTTTTAAAAAAGCCAACCAAAGGCTATTCCTAAATTATTTCGTCCCACTTTTGGTCACATCCAGTGACTACATGTGACTAATGCTTAATTGGTTTTTTTTGCAAAAGTGCCATTGAATATGAAAATCTCCTCAGACCGTGATGGAGCTTAATACAAAATACAGTATTTCATTAAGTAAAAGGTGGCCAGAGTTTACCATGGCTAGGTGAAATACCTATTTTGCATTCCCTCACTAATAGAAGCTGTGAAGTATTTTAGCTTTTATAAATCAAATTTCAGTTGACACGCTTGGCAAGCAGCTCTTAACAGGATTTCATTGGGGCTATAATTACTGATCGAAATTTTGCTTAATTTATTCTTACTGCCTGCTGGTGTTTTATAATGACTACATCGCCACTGCCATTTTGTCTTTCAGTGTTAATGGGAGGGAATAATCAAGATTTCAATATGTTAGATTTGATGATATCAGTGAGCCACTGGCTGTATTTATCTTTCTGTGAAATATTTTCTATGGAGTCTATTAACTGTAAAAGTGATTAAAAAAACAATACAATCTATGTCAAACCTACATACTATTAAATACAACACTCAATTACCATTTCTTTTGCAAAGGCGATTTATATGTACATTAAAATCATTGTCCTAGTTCATAATTTTCATAAGAAAATTATATCTATTGGTTTTCATTAGCCATAAATCACTGCCCCAATTAAATGGTAATTCAGTCAAAGCTCTGCTGTGGTGTACATGCTGTGTGTGTTTGCAATGAGTACATCAATCACTTATGTTTCCTGATTGCAGTACTACTTCTTTCTTCTTCTTTTTTTTGCATGCACAGGCTAAAAGAAAGAAAAAGCAAGACGCTGCCAATGCCAGATTATTGGAGGCTGAGAAACGAAACAAGGTGAGTAAAATGACATTCATGAGTGTTTTCGTCACAGTTGCCTCTGGTCTCAAACACTTATAGTTGGCCTGTAGAGCTTGCCCCTGCCACAAATGTCCCATACGCCCCTGACTCTCAGTTTTTCCCCCTGCTTTTCTAATGTCTTTGAGTTTCCTGGCCTTGGTTTCACCAGGATTTTAAGAGGCTGAATCACTTCTCTACATTCTGTATATATCTCTCTCAAATGACAGTGTTTTTGGTTAACAGTCAGTGAACAGGCTGATGCAGCCGTCTATTTCTGTATGCATTTGAAATGAATGTGAATTGGGCTTGATGTGTTTTGGGTTCTAATTGAATTAATCTTTTTTCCTGAAGGAGAAGGAGATGCGAAGACTACAAGCTGTAATACTGAAGCACCAGGTGGGTCATTTTCCCGTGACCATACTACTTGAATAACGACCACACAGCTTGAATGTCTCGGAGGGCTCTCTAACTAATCATCATTTGAACAGTAAATACTGTAAAATTATGCTTTTGGGGTTTGGTGTATTTAACCTTTTTATAGGTTGGATTCTTCTTGCTTTAATTCCCTTGTGTGACTTTTCTATTTCTTAATACTTTGCTAACTTTCCCTACCAGGAATTGGAGAGGCATAGACTAGATATGGTATGGGTATGTTTGTTTCTGTACATTTAACAACATATTGTGAATGTGTTGTGATAAATGTTTGCCATCTCAGCAATGCGTTAGGTGTAGCAATGGCTGCAGTCATACTACATCCCTCTGCATGGCTTTTCCAGAACAGTGCACTGCATACGTCTGTGCTTTTTGTCTCTCTGAGAAAACACATCCATTATCTCACGAATATGATCAAAATTGTCTCGACTCCACAGAAATTATACAAGGATGAAAAGATCTGTGTTAGCTTGATAGAGTTCTGACGACCTATTCAATTGTGTCTGTTTCTGAGTAATGTTAGGTGCCTTTTCCTCCACAGTATGAGCCAACTTCCCTCATCCATTTTACCATCTGGAAAAGCGAATATACAGTTTGTATTCTTGACAGTGATTTACACCACTGAGTTAATGGAGAGAGTTAAGAACCAGAGCAAATTTGTTTAGTTTTCTTCATCTGAGATTCTATCATATCATTCCAGTGCAGCTGTGTCATTTATTTACACTGAAACAATGAGTGTAGTAGTTTTCTTCTGTAGTTTAGATTTCATAAAAGATTAAAGAATAGGTAAAATATCATTATTTTAATGTAATCTCCAGGATGTCTTGATGATTTCACATGACATTCATCAGTTGATTGGAAATACACTCTTTTTTTTTTTTGCTTGTGGCTGTAACCCTTAATACCTGCTACTGACAGCTGTGAAGCTTCAAGCCTCCACCAGCTTTCAGTTTGCTGCTTGCCAACATGCTCGGATTAATAACGGCTGTTTTTAACTTTGAGCTTATGCTTTCTGTATGCATCATCCCCTTGTTTGCTTGTTGTTAATCATTATGTTCCATTTGGCGTAAGTGTCGTGTACGTCTTTACACTTTTAACTACAACATGGAACCTTTTGATTGTGACATATGTGATTGTTTTCTACGCTGCCTCTTCTACTGTGTTGTGCATGCTAAGTGGTTAATACTGTGTTGCATCTGAGCCTTTTATTATTATTACTGTGAATACAATAGAAACTCTGTGTCTGTGCTGTGCTAGGAGAGGGAAAGACGCAGGCAGCACATGATGCTCATGAAGGCCGTGGAGACCCGTAAGAAGGCAGAGGTGAGTAACTGCTGATTGCTCACATTTCCTTATCTCTGGTTGTCTTTTACCACTCTGCTATATTGTGTCTTTTCTTCCTTTAATAAGAAGTGGTACAGTCTGTACTGGCGGGACGTCAGTGTTTTCATGTTTTAAATCATGTTAAAAATATTTTGTCAATTTGTCTCTTTTTGATGTTTAAATACAGTGGTTATTGAGGTCCTTGTTTGTGTTTTTATTCTGAGCTTCCTTTATAAAGTTAATGTACAAGCCACAATACAAACACTTTTCTGTGTCTCCTGCCTGTAGGAGAGAGAGCGCCTCAAGAAAGAGAAGAAGGATGAGAAACGGTTAAACAAGGAAAGGAAACTGGAGATCAGAAGACTGGAGATGGAAAAAGCGAAGGAGCTGAAGAAGCCAAATGAAGACATGTGTTTAGCAGATCATAAGGTATTCACACATTGTGGAGCTGTTGGCAGATGAAAATGGAAGCCCATATATATCACAGATAGTCTCCATCTGTGGAGTAGAAATGTGTGGAAAGATTAGATTTTCAACCAGGCCTTGGGATTTAAAAAAAAAATGGAAATCAATCAGTATAATCACTGTAGGAGCTATAGGTAGCGTGATTTGAATTGCTTTTGATTTATAGATTCATTGTTCAGTTATACCAAAATAGATGCTTAATATCACTGAAAGCATCTGTAATTGATTAAAAATGAAACAGATTTAGGTCAAAATACTGCCACCAAGTGGCAATTGAAATAATATCACTAAGCGTTACTGATCAGATGCTTCAGACATAATCAAAAAATTCTGGGCTTGTTTTCATAACATTTCTTCAACTGAGCTAATGAGACAAATTAGTCTAAAACAAGTAACACATTTACATTAAATTAAACACTTCTGCGAGATAATTCTCTGTAAGCTTCACAAAACATTTAAAACTATAATTAACTGTAATTATTTTGTGAAAAGGGCTCATTTAAATCCCAAATAACATCTGTTTCTTTTTGATTCTTGTTGTGTGGGCACTAGTTGCAAATTAGTGAAAGATGATGAATGTACAGTAACTGAAAGTTTCATTTGTCTCCAGCGCCTTCCAGAGTTGTCACGTATCGCTGGTCTGGTCTTATCAGGAAGCACCTTCCCTGACTGCCTGACGGTGCTGCAGTTTCTGCACAGCTTTGGAAAGGTCCTGGGATTAGACATGAATTTAAATGACCTGAACCTAAGTGAACTTCAAGAGGGGTTACTCAACATGGGGGACAGTGCGGGCAAGGTGCAGGACCTGCTGGTGAGCATGCTCTCTGCAGCTGTGTGTGATCCGGGTATACCTGCAGGTCACAAGGTGAGTGTTGTATTTGTATGGTTGCTGAACTGCAAATGGGTTGTGTATTGTGACATGTGTATGCACACGCACACACATAGATACATCCATCCATCCATCCATACACACACATACACCCATCCAACCCACAATGATTGACTTCTGTAACTGATTCACCACAGATTTAATGGAACAGGGTGGCAGAGAATTAATTCAACAAATTAAATAAAGAACTGTCAGCAGAGATAATATAGGGTAATGTATACATGGGGATGTTGGCAATGGCCTGGTAACAGTGTAATAGCAGCTGCCATTACATGTACTTCAGTGCTGTCCAGATTGAGTGAGGAGTCAGTGTTAGAGGGTGTAAATGTTTAAGGCTCTTTGTACAGATCTGAGGTTTAAACCACAGTTTTTATTCATGCATCCCTCCATCCTGTACTGTGGGGTGTAATTATGCCTTTACATGATTTTGCATAATCTTGCACATAAAAAGAGGCTGTCTCAGGCTGTTGTGTCTTATGTCCCCACCAACTCTTATCCATAAAAGGACATTACCAGACAGCTTTAACATAAAGTACACATGATTCATACATGCTAAATGCTTCCCGGATCAATTCCAGGGGCTATTTATGAACACGGCATCAAGAAGATCATTGCTCAAAAGGACAGTGCTAACAGACCCATTGAGACCTTATTTGCTCGAGGTTCATTTAAACAATAACAATTCTTCTTTAAGTCTAGGGGGAAAAACACATTTGTCAAACACTTTGACTAAACTCCTCCAACCATTTAATTTTTTTTTTTTTAAGAGCAAAACCAGCTTGGGGGACCACTTGACTAATGTGGAGATCAACCGAGACAATGTGTCTGAGATCCTGCAGATCTACATGGAGGGCCATTGTGAGCAGACAGAGCTGTCTGCCCTGGCCCTCAGCCTCAGGACAAAGGCGTTTCAGGCCCACATCCCATCTCAAAAGGCCTCCATGCTGGCATTCCTGGTTAATGAGCTCTGCTGCAGTAAAGCTGTGACCAGGTGAGCTGTGTCTTTTATTTCCACCACTTGACAGCACAACGGCGAGTTTTGTACAGCGTGTTAATGGGCTTTTATCAACAAAACCAAACAAGTGGAATGAAACTGTTTTTTTTTAATACATTAGTTAAATGAATGTGGTACATAATTGTTTGGGAGCATTTAAGTGCTTTATACAGTGTGTCATATGTGCCCAAAGCACGCAAGTTCGTCTCTGCCTGAGAATAGAAAAAATGACTTGTTCTATTCTGGGAGCTTAAATTTTGATGAAATAACAGAAGTATCACATGAAATATGACAAACCACGGTCTGATGGACAGTTTCACAAGGTTGCATCAAGTAACGTCATTAATTTTTCATTACACTACCAGAAACACATCTGGTGCACACTGCACAGTGTGAGTAAAATGTATCATGCACTTATTATACATAAAGGTCACAGAAACATCCTTTTCAATTTGATACTTTTCAGTGAGATCGACAAAAACATTGATCACATGACCAACCTGAGGAAGGACAAGTGGGTTGTTGAGGGAAAACTCCGCAAGTGAGTATACGCTTCATCCAAGCTGTTGCTGGGAGCTACTGTGCATTCACTCGAGAATATTTTTGTTTAGTGAATGAGATGGTGATGCTGAAATGACCTAGAAATCTTACCTAGTCAAATCTCACAGGAATGTAGACCTGTAGGAAAAGCTGATTTTCATTCTTCCACTGTCCATTTTTTTTTTACGATGAAGACTGAGGAACATCCATGCCAAGAGGACAGGGAAGAGAGACAGCAGTGTGGGAGGAGAGGACAGTCACACCTGTGTCATCCCCACTGCCAGAGGCAAATGCAAGAGGAAAGAAGGGGACAGCGAGGAAGAAGAGGACGAAGATGATGACAGTGAGGACCAGGGAGACGATGATGAGGAGGATGAAGAAGATTCAGGGGGAAAGAAAGGAAAGAAAGCAGAGACATGTGAAGAGGAGGTCAGTAACAGCACGGTGCTTTTTACTGGTGCCAGCAGCCAAATCAGTGTTTGTTGTAGTAAATGTCATCTGCTCCACTGGCCTCACACTAATGAGATCTCTTCATCTAGGACGACATTGTACACTCAGCCAGCGTGGAAGAGCTAGAGAAACAGATTGAGAGAATATATAAGGTAACTTCAATCCTCTGGGACTGTTTTTTTTCCTTTCTCTTTCTCTGGTGGAAGTAATCAATGAATTTAAAACATCATAGCCCAACCTCTTGTGTTTGTTCTCTTTTTAGCAACAGAGTCAGATCAGACAGAAGCTGTTTGACTCATCTCTCTCACTGCGCTCCACAATGATTGGACAGGACCGCTACAAGAGGTGTTACTGGGTTCTTCCACACTGTGGTGGCATCTTTGTGGAGGGCATGGAGAGTGGTGAAGGTGCGAGCCCCATAGCTTACTTTTTATTCACTTGTGTATATGTGTACAGGAGGATAAACATTTTGTTTTTTGTGTTTTTTACCTCCACTGATCATTTGATGCTTCTCAGGATATGAAGAGGTGGAGAAAGAGAAGGAAAGACAAGAGACTGCTCAGGTGACCGGGATAAAGGAGGAGCCACTGGAAGAGATAAAGAAACCAGTGATATCCAGCCCTGCACAGAGCACAGATGGAGATGCAGCCACACCAGAGAGCCAGCAAGACAAAGACAGCCTCAATCTCTTCCTGCAGAAACCTGGCTCCTTATCTAAGCTCAGCAAACTCCTTGAAGTAGCCAAAATGGTTCGAGATTCTGACAACAATTCTTGCAACAGACAGAACAGTCATTCTGCTAAAACCCCTGCTATTGCATCTTATCCCTCACATCCCACCTCTCAGACGGAAATATCCCACAGCCCGCCATCTGGAACCCCCCAGCAGGGACTGACCGATAAAACAGATACTTCAGTGCCATCTCTGCTCAGCGCCCCCCAGCTCAAAAGCAGTCCCTGGGTAACCTACAGCCCTCAGTCTATGCTTCATGACGACGCGCTCTCCAAGATACTGAATGAGAAGAGCAGCCTGTGGTTTAGCCTCTTGCCGCGCTCTCCCTGCGATGAGTCCTCGGTCACCTCCAGCTCCAGTCCTCCAGCCTCCTCTTCCTCTCCACAGACCATAAGCACCAAATCCCCTTCCTCCCTCTCCCCTAATCCCCTAGCCACAGCCAGCTACAACGCTCCTGCTGGGATCAATAACACACAATCGCCCGTCCTTCAGGTTAGAGGATAACACTAATGCTGTATCCATCGCAGACAATATTATTGCTTTTTCAGAAAACTGACATGTGTTGCAAGCCAGTGAGAAACTGTTAGCATTGTTGCTGCCATTGTCTTTCACAGTATGCATGTGGCAGTGGGATAAAATTGTGTGTGTATTCTTCCTCTCAGCAAGTAAAGTCTGGCATTCATCAAAGCAGACTGACACTGTGTGACGTGTCCAGTACAGCGACAAGTCCCAGCCTGCCCTTCTCTGGCACTTCTCTACCCCCCGTGCTGGATCTGGCCTCCCAGCATGAAGAGGGTAATGGGAACAAGGTCCTTTTCCTGGTGAATAACAACACTGTCAACAAGAGTGACACCCCAGAGGCCCTGAGTGACAAGCCCCCTTGTGCCTCACTCCCTGCTGTGGAGGTGGCCAAGACCCAGGACTACCCTAGACCTCAGCCGATCCCCGAGGGTAAGAACGGCTCACTGCCAGCTCTCACAAGTGAAATATTCTGGACTAAATATATTCACTGCCCAGACAGTATTGAAAACATGCTGTGATGACTGTCACTCAGTTATACAACGATGCTAAAATTAAGCAATAAAATGACAATACTTGTTAACAATAATGTGGCACTAGTTTTTAAATGTATTGTGTGTGTGTGTTGGCAGAGATGCTGCGTGGTTGGTGGCAAGTGTCAAACCTGCAGGAACTGCACAGTCTGGTCAAGGCCCTCCATAACCGAGGCATCAGAGAGAAGGTCTTGCAGAAACAGCTCCAAAAACATATGGAGTACATGACCCAGCTCTGTGCCAACAGCAAAGATGGTGAGGCCACATCTCCTCGGCTCTGAATCAGAAGTTGTTATTTGACTTTTTAACATGTCTAACCTTCTTGCCTTCTGTTAATATGTATAAATATGTTGCTTCTTATAGGCTGTCGTTAACTATAATGTTTGTATGTGTGTTCATGGGGGCAGTGATTGATGTGGCAGAGCTAGAGAAGCAGGAGGTGAGTGAGAAGACAGTGGAGAGTTGGTGTGTGGAGGAGCAGGCCATGGAGGTGGACATCAGCCTGCTGCAGCAGGTCGAGGAGCTGGAGAGGAAAGTCATGTCTGCCGGCCTGCAGGTCAAGGTACAGGCAAAAGACATCCAGCTCTTTTATTTACTTACAGTTCATACAGATAAGAAACATCTGCTTTTCCATTTCAATTTTTGATTTCTCCAGTGTAAGCTGGGATAGCCATTAGTGTCCCTACATCATATACATTACTGTGTCACCAAACACCTTGTGATGACAAAATGTCTCTACTGTATCCCTCAGGGTTGGAGGCGTCCTGAGCCCCAGTCAGAACGGGAGGATCTGTTGTATTATGAACACAAGCTCCTCCCTTCCCCACCTCTGGAGAATAAGGTTCGGAGAGAAACCAGCCCAGAACAACCTCCTGGCTCTGTGGTCCGGCGGCCGAACAATCCTCTTGATATAGCCGTCAGTAGACTGACAGAGCTGGAGAGGAACATTGAACGAAGGTAACTAAAGAGCAATCTTAATATCATGATGTCATTGATACAAATACTCAGAACGGATAGTCCTACAGTACCTGTGTCTGTACAAGATGTTTTTGGTAACTGTAATTCTGCACATGTATGGCTGTTCAAAAAAACAAAAAAAACAAGGCTCTTTTCCTCTTTACTTATTTTCTCACTGGTTGATATTGTCATTGACTGTTATCATTCATGGTGATGTGGTTTGTGTGCATCTGTGTTTGCAGTGAGGAGGAGGCTGCTCCTGGGATGAGGCTGTGGCCTAAAGCCCTCCGTGAAGTCCGCAGCTCAGCTCAGCTATCACTCTGCATTCAGCAGCTGCAGAAATCCATCGCCTGGGAACGGTCCATCTTGAAAGTGGTTAGTGATGCCTCATTTCACCCTCAATCCTTCTCTATCAAAGATTTGCTTTAATCTTCAACAGTTTCAGCTAAATTTAAAGACCAGTTTTTAACCAACTGTACAACTAATCCTCTATGTGTAGATGAAACTTTGTTTTCATTCAGCCTGAATTCTCATTTATCAAATACTATTTGATCCATTAGTTTATAAAATAATTTAAAAAAAAATTAATATGCAGGATTTTAATGTTAAGGATAAAACAAATCAGCAAGAATTAGTTTGCTTAAAGATGTATACAGATGTGCAGTATCTCTTTTTGAACTATATGTATTGTGATGTTTCCAGCACTGCCACCTCTGTCAAAAGGGGGATAATGAAGAGCTGCTTTTACTGTGTGATGGCTGTGAGAAAGGCTGCCACACATACTGCCATAAACCCAAGATTACCACAGTACCTGATGGCGACTGGTTTTGTCCAGCTTGTGTTGCAAAGGTACATCAACATACCCTGAGTGTTAATCCACAGGGCCGTGTATCATAGATGTACATTTTGTGTTACAACAAAATGACAGCTTAATTGTATCACATATGCAGTTCACATCCAATTAATTGATTTGAATGTGATTTATGTTTGTAGGTGGCTCTGCAGCATTAGTTTGTGTGTTCTGTCTTTCAGGAAAGTGGTCATTCCCCTCGGAGCAGGAAGCAACAGAGCCGAACAGGTGGAGGAGGGAAGAGATGCAGCGAGGTAAAACGAAATAGTAAGCCATCTGTGGTAGGAGAGCTCATCAAAGAGGAGGCTGCCAGCAGCAACAGCGTGCCAAAGAAAGGTACCAAGGAGTTTAAGAAAAGGAAAAGAGACGACAGCCCAACCAGTTCCCAGGCCAAGCATGACAGCCCTGTCTCCTGTGTGAAAAAAGGCAAAGTGGCCAAAGACAACACAAATGGACTGGCCATGTGTCGGTAGGTGTGAACACATGCACACTGTATGTATAGGTCCTATTAGCATAGATTGAGTGGAATTTTTAGATGAGCCCCTATGAGAACATGTACACGATAATCATCTGTGTTTGTCATTTTATATCATACTGAATCCTAAAAGTGAGTTTAAATGGCACTATAATGGTAGGACAAAGGGTCAGCTTTGTGTTGTTTCCTCCAGAGTGCTGCTGGCTGAGCTGGAGGCCCATCAGGATGCCTGGCCCTTTCTCACACCAGTCAACCACAAAGCTGTGCCTGGATACAGGAAAGTCATCAAGAAGCCCATGGACTTCTCCACCATCAGAGAAAAACTCACCAACAACCAGTAGGTTTTTGTTACTGTTACACTGTTTCATTTATGCATGGTTTCCCTTTGTATTTTATATATACATAGTTTTTCATTTCTGATTTGTTGCTGCATATAAATTGAAAATTAAACTATTTCTAATCATTGCAGGTACCTAAATTTGGAGACTTTCATCATTGATGTGAACCAGGTTTTTGATAACTGTGAAAAATTCAACGAAGATGATTCTGAAATTGGACGAGCCGGTCACAACATGAGGAGATTCTTCGACAAACGATGGACTGAACTGCTCAAGTAAAAAAAATAATAAAAAGAAATTCCAAGTGAGGACTTTCTACGCTTCTTTCTACATATCAGACTTCCTCTGGTGTTGGAGGCCTTCTCTTCACCTGTGACACTAAATCAGTATACAGTTAAAATAACAATGATGTACATTGTGAAAGGACAAACACACTGTATAAAAAAACACTTAATAAATTAGTATCTTCAAGTGCAATACTGTATTCTTTATCAAAATGCACTGACTTTTAGACTCAATATTGTACTTGAGAGTCAAAGGTTTCCACTGTAGATAGGCCACTGTTTTTTTTTTTTGTTTTTTTTTTTATCAGTACTTGATTATAGCCTTGTGTACATGTGTATTTATTTTTCAAGTATTTATGTTTTGGTCTTTCCTAAGAAAAAGTAGGAAATGGCACACAGCTTTAACAAAATCAAAGATTGTTTTATGGACTATTGAACAGGCCAATTAAAAAAAAAACTGTTTACACTATTGCAACTGTAGGGTGCCAGCAAGTGCTACTGTTCGTCTGCGATTGTGAGGTAACTGTGTAATACAAGGAGGTATCACTGACACATGTATAGTGTTAATTTCTGTCACAGTTTACACATCTTATTTCTAAAATGTAAAGTGTGTACATACATAAAAAAAACAAAAAACAATTGTGTTGAATATATTGTCAATGCATAAGGATGATTGTAGCATTTAATACAGTATATGTCTTACACAGTGCTGATTATCCACTCAAACAATATGGTCTCCTCAGTATTGTAGTGCCTGACCTCTGAACAGTGTATGGATTTTTTTTTTCTTTTTTTTTTATACTTTCAGTGTGTGTACTGTACTGTGTGTCCTGCACAATATACTGCAAGAAACCCTTACACAAAATGTCAAATTCTTAAGAGCTTTTCCTCTGAACTGAGTTGATGTGGTGCATAGTGTGTTTCATCTCCAAGCATTTCCTTCAGCCAGAGCCTTGTCAGACATCCTGTGGTGGAGAGACGTGAAACCTGCACTGGGCTTTAATCCAGCTGGGAGCTGGACAGAGTCACGGTCCACTGGAGGCAACTCAGACAGCTGAAGTCTGAAGACTTGAAGTAACTGTATTTTATTATGAATATTATGAAATGAGTAGCAACTTTTGCAGGAATATTATTTTTAAATAGTTGGATGTGTGGCAAAGATCAAATAAACCTGTTTTTCCCAATTACACTAAGCACTCACTATCTCCCCCTCCTTACTGTAGGTATCTCATCATTTATTAAAATATCGAAACCCAGTCTTCCAGTCACAAAAACATACACATCATATTGGTGCCAGAGGTGTACTGCAAATAAGTTGATTCTCACAATTAAAAAAAGGTATTCGAGTATTTCCTTTTTTCATACTTAGGCTAATATTTGTGCTCCACTTCAACAGCTGTCACAGCTGTTCTAACCTGGTACTTAACACATTTAAAGCCACTAAACAGGATCAACTAATGAAATCTGTTATGTTATGGATGTGACAGCCAAACACTATTCAGTAGTTCAAACGAGCTCTGCGCAGAAAAGAGATTTCTGGAATAATGTTATGCTTATAAGAATACTTTTTTTAAATTGGTTCTCTTCATACCAAGGCTATACTAAAATCGACATGGTGTTTTTTCCGTGATGTAAATAGATTTCGAAAAAAAAAAGAGAGAGACTATGAACATTGTGCAACTGCATAAGTCATCGTCACATGACTGATAACAGACTTTATGGCTGTGCTGAAACGGGAAGTAGCCTGCTTCATAGGAGAGCCACAGACAGACGTCAGTAGTGTGACTGACAGCTGACAGTCTGCTGCTGTCTGTCACTTGGCTCTCCTCCTCTCCTCTTCCTCCTCACAGGCTCCATATCTGAGCGTTGTGCGCCACCTTGCGAGTGAACCGCCTCCATTGTCGGGCCACCGCCGCCACCACCACAACAACATCTTCAAATCTCAAAATGGTGTCACTGATCTGCACTCTCCGTCAGCACACAGACGAGCTGAGCTGCTGCGCCTTCTCTCCATCCCTCCTGGCGACCTGCTCCGCAGATAAAACCCTGCTTGTTTACGACACGGCCGACTTCTCGGAGCTTCCCTACTCTCCTCTGTCGGGCCACGGCTACGGGGTTCACTGCTGCTGCTTCAGCTCCTGCGGCGGCTTCCTGCTCAGCTGCTCCACGGACGGATCCGTCATCGTGTGGAGCTCGGAGACAGGTGAGGCGACAGCGGTGCTGCAGCAGCCGGACCGCAGCCCGCTCCGAGTGTGCGCACTGGCCCCGGACTCCTCCCTCCTGCTGGCTGGGGCCTGTGATGGCACCGTGTCCCTGTGGGACTTCCCCTCCACGACACTACGCAGGTACAGCTCAAAACACTGCTGAAGCTTAACGATCAGGTGAAGAAATAAACTGTCACATTCTGGGTAATAGACATATACTTGAATGATTACCACCAAAATGAGTGAGAAGGACACGGGGGAAACATAGGCTAAATTACGAAATAACAGTCCTTTTTAAACAGGCGTTGTAACAGCTCTCAGTCCAGCCTGGTCATTTATTTACCCAGCTGTAAACCTAGTTTTCCCCCATTAGATTAGATGTTAGTTATTCTTACATAGGTTCCTGTTAGAGACACGTGAGACTAGAAAAGATCAAAGGCCACAGCAAACTTAACAAGTTGTTCACAAGATCAGCAATAACAATCAATTCTTAATATCTAATACAAATATTTAAATATTTAAAGTTATTTAATTACACAAAAACAGTTTTGTTTTTTGTTTTTTTGCTTTTACAAGCACCCTATGTCTCTCTGTCTCTAAATAAACCACTGGCAGGTCTCATTAAACTCAGTCCAGGACTCAAAGTGCTACTTTTGAAACTTGCTCTCTGTGTTTTCACTTGGTTCAGGACCAGAATAAGAATAGCTTTTATTGCCAAGCAGTCACTATACCTACAAGTCATTTGTCTTAGTGTAGGCTATGTTAAATAAAAGAAAGGGGGGTATATACATTCAAGTACAAAAACACAATAACAAAAATACATACCGGTAGATAAAACTATAATGAAAGAAAAAACTAACCCCCAAAAAAGCATGTACACAAATATAGAAAGAGCTCTGCAGTAGCTCCCCGTGACCCGTTTAACCCAAGTCATCCATCCAAATGTTTCCCCTCCCAGATGCAGCACAGTAAGCGAGGCCAGCGTTGTGGCTTGCTGCTTCTCTCCATGTGGCCAGTTTTTCATGACTGGCTGCACTCACGGAGACCTTAAACTGTGGGATGTGGACATCAGCCTCCTGCATGCTGAGAAGGACGCCCATGACCTGGGAGTCACCTGCTGCAGCTCTGCACCCCGGTTTGAAGTTGGTGAGTTCAGAGAGCTTTAATGAAATGGTCTGTGGAAAAAAAACTATGCTGTAAATCATTTTTTTAAGGATTTAACATAGAAAATATAGAACAACATAAAATACATGTTTAGAGTAATGTAGTTTTTGCAGTGAGAAAAATTGGATGATTATTTTGAATACAGTATAATCAATAAAATGTAAATGTGACTCAGCAGCAGTGCGTCTCTCTTCCAGTCTCAGTTTGTCACAGACTTCACGGTGAGCAGGAGAAAAGTGCAGCTGTCATTCATCAGCTTTTAGCTAAATTCATCCTTTAACTTTCCAAACTCCTACAGTTTCAGTTTCAGGACTTGCTGCCTTGCTTAGACAATATTGTGTAAACCCACGCAGCAGGATAATCGTGAGATCTATCACAGCGAGCAGTTGGCTAAAAACAACCTGTTGAATAGAAAAGGACATTGTTTATTTTGTGCCGCTGTTTGGGAATAAAAATCACATGAATTTAATCATGAAAACCTGGCCCTAACCAAACACTGCATTTATACCGCCTCTTATATTGTAAAAAAAAATAATAAAAAAATAAAAAATCCTTGCCATGTGTTCACAGACGGTCCATCAGATAGTATTTGTCATCTCTTGTTATTAAACTCAGTGGAGCATGAACATTCAGAGAAGGGAGAATGTGGCTGTTTGTGTTATTTTTCTGCAGATGGCTGCTGTGTGGAGTTTCGACTGGCCTCCTGTGGACAGGACAGCCAGCTGAAAATATGGATTGTTTCCCAGCGTGAAGGAGCAGGTAGGCCCCTCTGCCCGCTTCCTCAACCGCAAGCTCCATCACTCCATCTGAGGGAGTGAGAGAGTGATAGATAGAAAGAGAGAGAGAGAGAGAGAGCCCTCTGAATGCTTTAACCTTGAAATCTCTGCAGAATAAAAGAATTTTATTAGTGTGTGGAATAAATCAGCTGCAGTCTGACTCATTAATAATGCATCACTTTAAGACATTCTGCTGAAATACAGCAGCTGAGAGGACAGTGACTGTGTGTGTGTGTGAGAGAGAGAGAGAGAGCAAGTGTGGTTGGAGGAAAGAAGGAAATCAGGTGCATATATCCACTCTGACATTTCTATCTTGTACGGCCGATGGCAGAACAAGAACATTGTCATGTATGCTCATGGGTTGTGTAACCGGCCTACAGACTGTATTTTTGTTAGTGTCGTGTGAATGCGCCACATTGTTAGTTCATAAGATGTGTTGCCGTGGTAACTGTCATTTCTGGGAGGAGGGGTGTGTGTGGCGGGGGGACATGTCCCACGTTGTGACCCGCTGTGGTCTGTGGGGATTGATCTGTGAGCAGCTTATAGCAGAAGGACACAGTCTGTCCTCATTTAATTTTTTTTTTTTAATTTTTCAGTTGCAGCGTTTCTCTGTGGAGGAGCTTGCAACAGGCTTTTGCCTTGTGTGAAATGTGCATTTATCTTGCCTTGGCAAGAGGACTGCATGCTTCAACCCCCCCTTCTACTCTTTTTATGAGAAAGAGACTCAAGTGTAGATGATTCAGTGAAGCAAGGGACCAATTGTGAAGCAGGGATTGGTGTGACTGCTGGTGATGTGGAACATTTTTCTAGCCCCTGCTCACTTTGTAAGCTCTGTATATTGACAGTCATATTCCAGGGCTATCGGAAGATCTTTGATGATGACTTCTTTCACCCACGAGCTTCTCGTTCTACTCTCATGGTGTAGAGTTTTTTTTTTTTTTTAAAGATGTGTGTTAAAGGTTGATTTAAATACTACTAAGACCAATTACCTTTGGCTCATACAGTAGATTGCACTTCATGGTGGACTGTTTCTGAGAAGTGTCGTTGTCTAGGCTGTGAATACCACAGCTTTATTGCCGTAAAGAAAATCTTTTGTTTCCAAGCAGCTGTCAGCAGGTGGCACAGCTCTGAGCCAGCGAGAGGGAAGGAGGCATTGATAAAAAAAAGAGAAAAGTTTTGTGTTGTCAGACTGTGGGATAGGGGTGGAGACCCAGTCAGTGATGCACTTTGAAGTGTGCGTGTGTGCGTGCATGCGTGTGTGTGTGTGCACATCTGTGTGAAGGACTCAATTTCAGTATTTTTGGTTAGTTCATGGATAAATTGCAGGAGGCCTGTAGCTGAGCAAATACGGATACAACTTATTTTGACCTCTTGGCTTGCTTGCGTGCGTGTGTGTGTGTGTGTGTGTGTGTGTCTATGTGCATGTGCGTGCATGTGTGTGTGTCATTGACCCTCAGCCTGCACCATGAAGCTCCTTCACACTCTCACCAGTCACTCAGCTCCTGTTCTGTCTTGTGCTTTCTCCTCTGATGGAGATCTTGTCGTCTCAGGGTAAAACACACACACACACACACACACGCACACACACACTCATCATCACTGACACATAAATAACTTCCTCTTGTCTGCACATCTGTGAGCAGCTCTAATAAACATCTCCTGTATCATCAACTGAACTCTGACCTTTGTGTCGGAGTTTACAGGCTTTTATTTGTCATGTAATTTTTTCATAATTTGCCATGAAATAATTTGCTTATTTGGACCAATTTAAATAAAATCCCTCCTCCATGTTTTAAAATGCTGTAAGCAGCAGATGCCACTGCTGAGCACTGGACTTGCTGTATCCTCACTCAGCCACAGGAGGAGTGTATTTTGTTGTGAATAGCTTCTGTTGGGTCCTTCTGCCATTCCTGGCTCCAATTCAAACATAATGAAGGTTAATCTGTGCTCTGTTTGTAGCATTTGAAAAAAAATGTGTGTTTTTTGTTTGACAGGAATCCAGATTTTTCTCTTTACTTATTATTCCATAATGCAAATGCTCACATATGGATCCTGGAAATGAAGTTGACTTTGTTTACTCTCTGATTATTCAACAGTTCAGTGGATAAAAGTGTTGTTATATGTGACGCAGTAAGTAACGCCCCCCAAAAAACACAACGGCTGTGAACACGATGCCAAATATTTGTTTGTGTTTCTATTCATGTTTGTTTGTACTTTGTTTACAGAACCTGGGAACCCTGCTACACACTTTGAAGCAGCACGACAGGTAAATGGCCCGACCCACCACTGTGCAATCTCCACAGCGATCAGAATAGGTGTCCCGGTGTTTTGGAGCAAAATGTGTGATTTTTGCTTGATTAGTTTTTCCCAGAAGCACTGGGTGCAGTGATGCAATAGTGTATCCTCCAACGCTGCTCTCATTGAAGTGGCACCACAGGTAGGAACCAGCAGAGCACTTTGAAGCGCTTGAAAGGATTTAAGATACTGTATGATCTAAGTCTAAGACATGATTTCTTTTCTCTTTTTTTTTCTAAGAGGAAACCTGACTTCTAAAGCCGATCTCTTCCTGTTTCTTCCAGTTCCACTCTGTCATCCACACACATCTGTTTCTCCCCCTCCACCCTGCAGGTACGTGACGGCTGTAGCTGTGTCCCCCACAATGCCGTGGATTGCAACCGGCTCCATGGACAGAACAGTAAACGTGTGGAGAATAGGAGACGGAGGCAGCACAACTGGTAAATACTCAACAGTGAATTTGTTTAGGTTGGCATCTACAAATGCGCAATCACTATTCTGTTTTAAACAGACTGTTAGCATGTGATTCAGAGCCCAGAAGCCATTTGGCGCGCCAGAGCTCGTCCCAAAGAGTGTTTTGGGAGATATCCAGCAAGAGAAGCTCCTATTACACGTGTATTGCTGTCTGGCTGCGGTGATTGATGTTTATTGGTGCAGCAGGGCAAACTACCTCTGAGCTTCAGAGAGATGTTGTTATAGAGGTGAATCCTCTTTTTAAAAAAAGTTCCAAACCACATGAAAGAAAACATTTGGAATAGAAAATGAAAAGGTGCAACCGTCAGACATCTGGAGGCCTTGAAGCTTCATCAGGAATACTCTTCATCTGCTATTAGTCAGGATGATGTTGTTGTTGACAAAGCAAAATCCAACTCAGCATCTTAGTGAAGATCTTACTTTTCCCCCTCCTCATCCACCCCCCCTCCTTTTGCTGCTCTTCTTTCTTACCTTCTTTTCATGTAATAAACTTATTCCCTTTCATGTTTTTCAGCAGCAGCTGAATCAAGACAGCCAGTGTGCCAAGGTAAATAAAAGTGTTGCTGTGTAGAATTCCTCAGAATCCATAATAGTTAGTCACAGTGCTAAAAAAAACAAAAAACACTGCTGTTTTATTTTAATTTGTACTCGCCAGCGCAGTAAAAGTTTAGATAACATCTTTTTTTTTTCAGCTATTGTTGAGCTTTTCTTGTGATTTTGTGTGTTGTGTCATGTGATGTGGTGTGTTCTGTGAATCTAAAAGGGAAAACCAGTCATCATTTTAAGCATCAGTATTAGCAAGAACATGGTAAATATTAATATATCTGCTAATCATTAATGTGTTAGCACTGTCACTGTAAACATTTTAATATATTAGCATGACATGGTAAATACAGCCTAAACACTAGCATGTAGTCACTGTAACTGTTGACATATTGGTACAGTATGTACTGTAGCAGGGAGTAGCTCCTACGGCTCTGCCAAAGTATAGATACACAGATCCTCTTGCTTGCATAACACATTTAAAGAAAGATATTTTAAGTGTTTTATGTAAGACAAGAGATTGGAAGCTTAAAAAAAAGTTGGGTCAGATTTAACACAAAAAAGGGTGAAGAAAAAGTGAAGATGGACTACAGTAAGATGAAATAACAAAAAAAAAAGTAGAAAGTGCAGACCTATGCCAAGGCCATTGTCAAACAACACACCGAACTGCTGAGAAAAAAAATGAAATTCAGAATAAATGATCCAGATCAGCCTCAGGTTCTTCTCTGGCCCCATCCCTCCAATAATTTCAGAGTTCCTCCAAAAAAACAAATGCAATTCAAGGTATAAGATGTCATACCACCTACTACATTATAAGTCTACATGAAAATACTGTAAAATTATAAATATATCATATATATCACCTCCCAAATTCTCCACTTTTTTGCACTTGTTTACCTGTTAAGGCAGTGCAGCTTTGACTGTCGTCATTCTTATTATTGTGCAGAATGTGGTGACATTATGTGACAGCTCTACCCAGCTGCTGCAGCCTGACTAAAGGTCTGATCAGCCAGACTGATTGAAAACGTGTGTTTGTAGACAGAACCCTAAATAAAACGCTGTAGCAAACAGATGAATCTTTAACCCTCAATTTTAAATCCGACCTCCTGATACGTGGTGCATTTTGGCTGAAAGAAATGAGCTACAATAGGTTTTGGATACACAGGCAATCCTTATTAGTAGAATAAATTCACTGTTGGTTTGGGTCTTTTCATGGGATTTTGTTAACAGCAAGAAAAACAGACTATCGGCAGCCTTATCCTCTGAGCTGTGAAGAATGGAGATGAAGAAACCCTCTTATGTGCATCTGTCCAAGTAATTAAACACTGCAGTGTGAGCTGTCCCAGTCTGCAGCGAAGCTCTGAGGTTTTCATGCTTTTGGCACAGTGTTTCCATGACTCAGCCTCCTAGACTGGAAGACTCCACACACTATCAGGCAGAGAGAAGGTGGTGTTACTCTGCTCACTGTTGTGCAGAATGAATAAGTGAGTCAGTCACTCCACCACTTTGGCCCCAGACTAAGATTTCTTAATAACTATTGGATGGGCTGCCCTGAAATTTTGTGACGTTTTCTTTTAAAGACCACATGAAAGATGACGGTTGTGGTGGTTTTGACCAAAACGTGTCCAGTGCCCATGTCCAGTAACACGGAGGTGGTAGTGTAGCAAGGATGTAGACTCCCAAGGATTGTTCACATGTGTCTAAAGCATTAGCAGTGAATGGACATGTTTAATATCAGCTCAAGGTTTAGTTGTTCAGTGTCCAATAGAAAGTCCTTATTTCTAGACTATGCTTTGACATTCAACAATTGTACACAGAGAAATGAATCATGAACCAAACAGAGATTCAAATGTTTCTATAGACTCAAGGATCAGTGCAGCCACAGGACATTTTATCATTTGAGTTAAAGATGTTTCTTTTATTTTTTCATTCCCTCGCTCAGGCAGGGAGGTTATCAAATTGTATTTTAGCATTCAAGGCAGAATCTTTTGTAGAAGAAAATATTCATTGATTGTGAATTATTTAAGCCGGCCGAGGTAACAAGAGGTGAGGCTGGAACGTAATGGTAATGAGCTACACCTCCCACGCTCCAGGGTTATCCTTCACACGGCTAATGATGGGCGATGGGAACCGTGAGGCTGCTGTGAGGTGTCATCAACGGGGGCCGGCACACAACAGGCCAGTTTATCTCAGCCTCCGTGATAAACGATGGCTGTTCGCTCACATGGTGTCATGTGAAGGTTGATGAGCCACATGCTGGTACAGTCTGAAATAACACAACCCTGGATTTAATTTTCTTTTCTTTTTCCCCCTACGTTACATGCTGGTATGCGAGGTCAGGGATCTGTGTGTGTGCGTGTGCGTGTGGATGTTAATCGTCAGGGAATGTGTCCTTTTCTGCGGAGTGTGAGGGAAGCTGTTTGTTTGCAACTGATAAGTTTTGCTGCAGGACACGGGGGTATAATAGCAAAGCACTTCCTGCCTTCCTGTTGTGTGTTTGTGCAGGAAGGAAGTTGCCGGGTCACTGCAGGCTGCTGGTTGCTGATTGGTCGGAGGAGGATGTGCAGACCTGGCTGTGTGAGGAAGGACTGGAGGAGCTTGTCGGCCGCTTTAAAGCCAACAACATTGATGGGCCAGAGCTCATCCAGCTGAACAAGGAGACGGCCACAGAGCTGGGAATTGGTGAGAATGAAACACAAAACACAGACATGTTCACGAGTGAACCTTGCACTCTCTCTCTCACACACACACGCGCACACACACACACACACAATCACATGCACTGAGATTCAGTGTTTTGTGGGGATTTACTGTTTGATCCTAAAACATGACAAGCCCAAATTCGATAGCATGATATAAGCAGCTTTCATCGATGCTCTGATTTATACCCGCACACACACATACACACAGAAACACAACTCCATCCAAATAGTGATCTGATTTAGGGACGTGAAGCCACAGCATCTCTGTCTGTTTACACAATCACAAATCACGTTGCGAGGACAGTACCCCTTAGGATGACCTTTACGTCACAAACAATGATAATCCCTCTCAAAATAAGATTAGTCCATGCTGGGTCGTCCAAGGTCTCAGCGCAGAAAGTCACTGTATAAACTGCAAACTGCAGCCAGCAAACAAATATTCCTCCCAGCAGGCGGATGGACACAGTGTAGTAGCCCCCAGTGCACATATATAAACCTCATTACCACCACCAAGGCAGTTACGCTTTAAAGAAATTGTTTCATATTTTTGGGAGGATTTGTTTATTTGCTTTCCTGCAGAGTTCGACTGATATAAAATGTAAAGTAGTTTGAGTTTTAGTAGTAGTGATAACTGGTTTTTGTTACTTTCAGGTAGAGCCAGGCTAGCTGTTTCCACCTGTTTTCACACATAAACATGAAATAAGCATATACTGTAGTGTATACATGTATATATATATATAATAAAAATAATGCTCAGTATATTTGAGTTCAGTTTGGTAAGAAGTCAGGCTGAGGTGATGAGTTTTTGTTGCTGCGCTTTCATGTGACATTCTGAAAAGCACTTTTGTTTGTGTCAGTAACTCTGGGGAAAGATGTCTAAAACTCTGCAGGTTCACATCTAAAGGCAAAAAAAAAAATGCTTTGAATTACATGAATAAAAAACGTGGACGTCCACGTGCCTTTAATCATCTGTTCTATCAATACATCTGCCATCTGTACCAGTCTGTGCTCCTCTCAAAGAAGCAGCACAGTCTCACAGACATGTCGGTGGCACAGCAGCTGTATTTACTGCGCGACATCTGTTTTATCATTAACTTATCACGTGTACCTGTAAACTATCACTGCCATTATCAATCACTGTGAATAATGAAAATGAATGGAGAAAAACACAAGTTAAGACACTATAGAGTCATGCACAGTCTGCAAAAGTCATACACAAAGACTGAAACTAGCTTAATGACCTCAACGTTTCATATTTTATTTTTAGATATGATCTCAACTTATTTTGCAGCCCAACTTTTTTAGCATATCACGCACAGCTCTCTCTGCGAAACTGTTTGTGCACCTGGTCAAAAAATATTCATGAGTTATGCTCACATCCTCACTGCAGATTGAAACCCAATTATTTTCCATTGCAATAACAAATTTAATGGATTTTATTTTGTGTCCTTGTATTATACGTACGAGACGAGCACTCTGTTGTTAGTATTTCAATTCTGGCAGTTTCAGATAAGGGCACTTGCTGCCTTGAATTCTTATTTACACACACAGTTTTGAAGGGAGTGTATCAAACAGTCCACACGACTGCATGAAGGCGCATAGAAGCTGTCTTTAGTCTGATTACAGCTACTTTTTCATCAGTAATCACGTAATAAGCTGCATCAAACCCCCTCAGTAAAAACACCTTTTAGCTGCTGTTGTGTTTGCTTGAACCGGACAGCGGTGAACACAGTAGAAAAAAAAAAGTAGTCAACTTGCTCAGTGATGCAGAGCATGTCTTACATAGCAAGCATCTCTTCCTGTGTGTTTATCGTGCGCTCTCATTACCACAGAACGAGGACAGAGGAAACAGCAGATTTGCCACATTTCCTGTCCTTTTTTTTTTTTTTTTGGTGCTGGTGTGAAACCAACAACTATCATTTTCCTCGCATGCTGTTTGTGTAAATGTGTGCATGTGCGTAGACTTGCACTTGCAGCACACACACACACACACACACGGCAAATTAGATTCCAGCACACTTCGCTTGATGAAATATTCATGAATCTTTGAGTAAAGCGATGAGAGAAAAAAAAAATTCAGTGTATCTGTGGAGACGGCAGCCGCAGCGACTCATCAAATTATCAAATCTAAATGTAAAGTGGACAGTATAGTGCTAATGGTTTGTGCTGCCGTGGAAAAAAGGGGGGGGGATCCTAAACCCTATAGAAGTGTTAGGAGCAGTTTTTCTCATCCAAGAGTCGTTTCTTGGATGAATTAGAGCTGTTAATGGGTTCAATGCGTTTCATCCAGAGATGATTTTTCTGATTGAGCGTGGGATCTAAACTATTTTGTGAGTTAGACGGCAGCTCTCCACTGCTGCATCTGCCTGCTGTACTGTACTTCGAACAGGATCGCCAGTATTTCCATTGCAACAAGGAGCCAAAGTCTTTGTGATGAGCGATTGAATGCTGTCATACCTCCACCTCTACCTCTTGCTGTATAAAAAGCTTTCATGGACGGCAGAAGCAGGAGGAGGAACAGAGTCCTCAGTGAGCAATAGTTGTCTGTTAAGTAGCTCCTTTTGGTTTGTTTGGCTGATTGTGTCGTACGAATTGATAAAAAATGTCCTCAGAGCATGGTGTCCTTGGGTGTCACGACCTGCGGGACAAAAGGTTTAAGTACATATTCAATTCAAACCACAACACAGATGCAATCACTCTACACAAAATCTACCCAGATGTTGCACCAGATGTTTTATATTCCACACACAGTCATCAGAGGCAACTTTAATTTAAACTTCAGCTTATCACAACTTCATCCTAGTTTGGTCTTGACATCATCAAATCTCCCCCTGGAACCAGATGGTTTTAAGGTAATGAATCAGTGAAAAACTTCACTGCAGCTCTGAAACAAGAGGAAACATTTAAAATTCTGATATAACTGACCTGGCTGAGTTAATACCTCACATCTGAAGATAATAAACAAGACTAAGAGTCTCCAGCCAGGCTAGCAGCTCTGTGAGGCTGCACTCAGCACAACAGCCAAACAACAACAACATTAATGTCAGTACTGAACAAACTGAAACTGTGACACGAAAATGTAAGGGATCAGCAAGGCAGTTATAATTAACGGTTCATCTTCTGAGGGACATGACAGGTTACACAAATCCTGATGGTTATAACTATGAGAGCTCAATGCACTGCAACTTCAAAACAAAAGGACTGCAAAGAGTCAAATGTGTTTCTGGGGAACACAAACAAGTGACGGACCTGGCTACAATTTATGAAGATGGCTAATTGTGTGTGGTGTTTAAACATACAGTAAGGTGACCTTGTTTAGGTTATTATACTGTCAATATAGAATGATTCTGATATTATTGCAAAGATAACTAACTAACTACTGTTAGCCTAGGCTATAGCCTTTACCTGGGTCTGTCATTTTTTTTGTCGCCCAGAAACACTCAGTTTTTGCAGCACGTGTTGTCAAATTATGAAGTTGTTTTATGAATTTGTTGAATTTGGAGCATGTTTGTCTCTTTGCATGTGTTTTCTTAAGCTTCAGTGCGTTGAGCCCTCAGGGCCACCGTACATTTATTTGAGTCAAAACTACATACGTGATCCTCATGGTGGCACTACAGGAAAAAAAAATCACAGAATCACTAAATCAGTCAGATTAAGTCAATGTTTCTATAATATTTCATTGTAATGCACCCCAGTCGTATACGATATACAGAGTGAGGAGGGGCTTTTCTAACCCTTGGCTTAATGTAAACTGAGAACTAATAAATCAGTAATCTTGTGTGTATTTTGTGTAAGATGTTTTATAAAAACATGAGGTGACATATCTCCAAGGGTTGAGGGAAATGTGAGTGTATGATTGTGTGAAGGTCTGCTCCCTCCTGCTCCGTCACGGCTCCATGTGTGGCTGCAGTGATTGTCCTTCCAGTTGAAGCCGCTGGTAAAATCTGCAGCTGATGACAAATTCAGAGGGTGATGTCAGTGGGTGGAGAGACATGCAGCTGTGTGTAGGGAGATTTTTTTGGGAGTCTTTTAGTCTCAAGCTGAGCGGTGAGAGACATTAACTTTGAACCACGAGCCACGTAAACTCTTCGGGGAGACACTCGGCCTGCATCGTGCAGCCATCATCACATAGTGAGTGTGTCTGGCTCTTTGTGTCTCAGAGCAGATTGAACAGAGCACAAGTCCATTTTTATTCCTGCCTGTCTTTTATCTGACAGTCAAGTCTGTCAAGTGTTTCACAGAAAACACTGACGCCACGCATCTCAGTGGAATCACATTAACAGAGCACATTGTGAAATCCCAGTCTGGCCTTTGATGATGACTCACTGGGTTAAATGTTGGTTACAAACAACCTTTGCTTCACTCAGTTTTTAAGTGTTACATGGAGTTGCGCCGCACGTGATGTAATTCAGCGACTACGCTGAGCAGAATACTAAACACCAACCTCGGTTTTCTCAGAGTCCCTGGGCCTCCGCGGTCGTCTCCTGAGGAAAATCGAGGCCTTGAAGGCAGAGCAGAGCGGCTCAGAGGCCCCCGATGAGTTTCTGTGTCCAATCACCAGAGAGCTGATGAGGGATCCAGTCATCGCTGCAGGTTAGACACATCACCCGACCCATCCCCTGTCTCAAACTGGTGCCTGTGATTCTTTCTGTACAGATCTTCCCCTTTTTTCTCCCCTCTACATAAATGGTTGTTTCAGTGTGAGATTTAAGATCCGTCTACCCCACAGACGGATATTCCTATGAGCGAGAGTCCATCGAGAGCTGGATCAGAGGGAAGAACAAGACCAGCCCCATGACCAACCTGCCTCTACAGACCACACTCCTCACCCCCAACAGGTCCCTGAAGACGGCTATAACACGGTGGAAGTCAAGCCAATAAACTGCAGCTTATTTTATCTTGTTTGTCAGAATCCACCAAACAGGTCTTTCATCATTATACAGTGGCGGCTCATATACTCTAATTACCACTGAAAGATGTAATTACTATAATGCAGTTCTATTAAATGAGCCATTTGGAGTCAAGTTTGACAAAATACTGTGGATGTGAGTCGAGGGATATTTGGAAGAAGTAACATTACCATCTTTCCTACAAGTTGAAAGCTGAAATCACGAGTCTTACTGTAAACTGTACTCTACAGAGTTTTCAGTGCTACGGCCTCCCTCATCTACTCAGTAGCTGACTTAGCTCATCTTAGCCAGGAAGACTCTAGCTACTGTTACACCATGTTCATATATCATAGAAAATATGTCATGTTTTTTTTTTTTTGTTTAATTCAAATGAAAAACAAATACTATAAACACACTGTGCCTGTAACTCACCTGAAGTGAATGGAAATACAATGTCACTTTGTGCTATTTCTCCTTCTAACGGCTGTAGTGCTGTGGTGCCACGTGTGCCGTCACCTACTGACTACTGACTGGATTTTATTAATAAATATTTCTAATTTGGTCAGTCTCTGGTTTTCCTCTGTTTCTTTTTTTCCTGGTCATCGGTCCATGTTACTCCCTGCATCCCCCAGGCCAGTGGCTCCAAAACTTTTTTCCCTGAGGCCCTCCCCCTATCTACGACTTCTGTACAGATGCATCAAAAGAATAAAGTGATCCCAGGTTGGGAACCATGGCCCTAGACCACATGCGGACATAAAACCCCCTGTTCAGTAGAACTTGTACTGTTTTAGTCCTGCTTTAAATACTGAACTGCTGCGTTGGCAGTGACCAAACAGCTGCTTAATGTTCACATAATAATTCAACGTCCTCTTAACTGAAGCAGTCAGTGTTGGAGAATAAGTCAGCAGACTTGATTGTTTTTTTCCTCAGAGGGTCTTTATTTCTCTCTCCCATGATGGCTATGGCAGTAATGTTCTATTACAGTATGTGATCACAGCTAATAAAGCTCACAATACTGAAAACATGGCAACAATTGCATTTAATGTACATATTAAAATAGAGGGGATGGCACTGTGCCCCAAAACCATTTCTGTTTTTAAAGATTTTTTTTAACTCTGTAATATAAACTGCAATTGTAGCATGCACTTAAACTCAACATTATTGAGAATCATAAAATGTCTTAGTAGCTGTGCAAAAATAACTATATAAAATATATTGCTTTTACAATTAACCAAGCCATTGGCGCTGTAAATAAATTAAACTAGACAGCAACAACAAGCAGATACAGAAAGGATTTCAACTCAATGTTAATGGTGATTTATATAATGTACAAACATATTTAACAAATGCTTTTTTTTTTAGAACCTTTAACACCATTTGAACAACAATGTGCATAAAACTCAAAATACACAAGTCTGAACCTGTCAATACACTTAACATAGACCTTCACTGAAAAGAAGTAAAAGTACATATTTATATAATATACACAAGGATCTATAACATCCTTCGTAAAACACAGGAATGCCCGTCCTTCAGACTTTCTTTACCCTTCACTGAGGACTTTCTCTTCCTTACTTCTCTCTCAGCACCATGGACGTAATGAACACAGTTCAAAAACCTCTTTTTCCACTCTGTAATAACATTAAGCTGTAACTGAATATGTTGTTTTAAGCGGCCTAACTGTATATAAAGTGCTCACTGTCACTGTTTTCGTTTTGATAAGGACTGTACAGTACACGTCCCGATACTTCCTTCAGTGCAATGTCTCCAGCTTGGCTGAGTGACGGCGGACGTGTTGTCGTGTAACAAGCTGACAGCCACAAGCGACAGGTTGGGAGGAGAGAAATCTGGAGCGTTCAGTAGACTGTCTGTGTTCACACAGGGAGACAAACAGCTTGTACTGTACTTTTTTTACAAGGTTTAAAAGTTAAAACTCTACTCTGTCTGGGGCCTGTTACAAAAATTTTAAACAACAGAGTTTTGCTAGTGTGTGTGCGTTGTGGACTGCAGGAGAGATAAAACATACATCTCTACACATTCGACTCTATAAATGAGCGCTTTGGTTTCATTGAAGCTACGTGAATGGCAGGATTATCTCGGGCTAAGCCAGGCTGCTTGGGCTTACTGTCGATGAAAGTGTGCGGCATCGCCAGCGCTGGCTTGGACTCTTTGTAACAGTTGGCGGCTTGGCAGAATTTCTCTGTGAATTCCTTGGCGTGCATGCCGTTTTGTAAGCTACTCATTGCCATAGCACCCTGAGGTGCTGGAGGTTTGTGCTGCTCCTGGTAAGTGCTCACTGTTTTGGCGTAAGGCAGCTCGCAGTCAACAGGCTGCAGGCCCATCGCTGACATGTTGTGACACACCAGACCGTCGGAGGAGTGGTTGAGCCAGCTGCGGCCGACGGACTGCAGGCTCGGGTGACTCTGCAGGCCGTGGTGCTGCTGCTGCTGCTGCTGCTGCTGCTGCTGCTGTTGGAGCTGCTGCTGGAATCGAGCCGTCTTGTCAGTGATGCCCATGAAGGGTCTGGGTTTGTACTCTGTAACAGACGCGGCCTGCTGGCTGTGCTTTGTCTTGGTGCGGACGTCGGGTCCCAGCTTGCCGCTGTCTGATAGGCTGCTGCTGGACGCCAGGCTGCTGGTGGAGCTGGACACGTGCATGCTGCTGCTGCTTCCTCCGGCCTGTGATCCCACCGCGACACACATCCCTTCTTTCCCCGCGTCGCCGTGGTTCCCCTGGAGTCCGGCGCCAGGGCAGGCCAGCCCGTCCAGAGAGGACGCGGAGTGGGCGGACAGCCGGTCTTGCCCCGCGCCCTTGGAGCTGCCGCTGCAGGACGTATAGGAGGCCTGGGCCGAGTGGAGGCTCTCGCTTTCACAGCTGTGGCCCATGGAGGCGGAGGCCGCCGCCATGGACACACGGTTCCCGTACACGGGCTCGTCGGCCGGGGGAGGCAGAGGGCTGATGTCGATGCCCGGCCCCGGCTTCAGCATGCTGGACATGTGTCGGCTGGGTAACGGGCTGGATGGAGCGTACTGAGATTTGGGCCCTCCCGAGCGCCCCCCCGCGGCCCCTCCCCCGGCCTGCATGGAGCTCATGTGCTGGTTGGTCTTGACTATCTGGGCCTGCTTGGTGGGCTGCAGCACCAGGCCCTGCTGGGCCAGCGCCTCGCGGTGCTCTCGGGGGTAGCGGTGAGGGGGCGGCCTGCTGGGGCCGGGCGGCGAGCTGGGGGTCAGACTCTGACTCTGATGCCCCACGCTGTTGCCGACGGGCTCAGAGGGTAAGACTCTGTTGTAGGAGTAACTGTTCTGTGACCAGCAGGCTTCAGCTGTCCGCAGAGCCGACCCCTCCTCCTCCTCTTCCTCCTCCTCCTCCAGGATGTCTCGCTGGCCTTCCCCGCTCCGGGCAAGGCTGTGCTCCGAAGGTTCCTCCTGCCCTTCGTCCTGCTCCTGGTCCGACTCGTGGCCTCCTGACGCCTGGCTGGAGGCGGCCGTGGCCCCGGCCAGGCCTCCTTTGGTCTGCGTGCGCTGCATCTGTTTACACTCGTCCTCCACTCGGGCCAGCAGACGGCGGATTTCTCGGTTGTTGGGGCACAGCTTGGCGGCTTCGTGCAGGTCGGCCAGCGCTGCTGTAAACTGCCTGTGGATGTGAGAGTGAGAATAAGTAAGGACATCGTTACCGCGTCCACAACATGTTTTTCAGCATCGGCAACCACAGCTACAGCAGCCTGGAGCTGCGCCGGGTAGTTTTACCTGCTGCTTCTTTTAGCTCTGGCGCGGGCATAGTAGGCCTCGTAGGATTTGGGTTTCAGCTCCAGTGCTTTCGTTGCAAACTCCTCAGCCATCCCAAAATCCTACCAAATGAGGAGAATAAATAAATTACAGTTAAGAGCTGGTACTTGGTTTTTCTATTATAACTGTTGATTTATAGGATTTATAGATAATTGTTTATTGATTAAAACATGCACAGTGCACTGAAAAAGTGATCTGTTTTTTTTTTTCACATTTTGTTTGTTGAAGCTTTTGTCCCCTCATCAGTCTACACCGAGTATCCCATAATGACAATATGAAAACAAAATTAAAGATTCTTTTCAACTGTATTAAGAATTGAAACCATTATATATCACATTGACACATGTACTCAGACCCTATGAAACTTGTCCCTCCCATTTCTCTTGGTCATCTTGATTCTACACCTTGACTCAACTAAATTCACCCTGGCATGATTTGGAAACACTCTGATATGCACTGTCAGCTGTAACACATTATACAGAGCAAAAACAAAGCCACGAGGAGCAGCGAGCCAGCTGCAGGGCTCAGGGATTGTGTATAAACTCAGATCTCTAAAAAATCTGCTGCATTACAAACAGAGCACCGAGGCCCAGAACTGGCCACCCAGTCAAACTGAGCATGTTGGGGGAAAAAGGATCTGGGTGAGAGAGATGTTGAAGAACCTGGTGGTCACTCTGGCAGAGCTCCAGAGATCTGATGTGGAGATGAAACCTCCAGAGGGACAACCACTACTCTACTGATCTGACAAGATGCTTAGGATTTAAACCTGATAATATCCAGGGACAGAGGGACCGGACAGGGGACTGGTTGTGGGGAAACTGAACAGAACAAAGTATGAACGTCTCTGGAGACTTGAAAATGGCTCCACTGACAGAGCAGAGACAGCCAGAGCCTGCAGAGGAGAACGCAGGCCAAGGTCTTCAAAGACTCAAAGCTGTGATCGCTGCCTCGATGCCTCCACTAAGAACTGAGTAAAAGGTCTGAATACTCGTGTCAATGTGATATTTTAGTTTCTCCTTGTCAAATGTTGCACATAAACCAGCTGGTCTTCTCAGGAGCTGGGAGCTGCTGAGATGACGGTTTGTCCTCTCGTCTTTAAAACCACCAGATCAAAAGTCAGTCAGACTCTGAGTGAGTGAGCGAGTGAGTGAGGCAGCAGGCTGGCACAGAGGAAGAGGAGTTCACTGCCCAGTGCATCTGCAGTTTCCTGGACATCAGAAAACTAACAAGCTTCCCACACACACTCAAATATCTCTAGCCACTGATTTATTCTTTTCTTTTTAACAATAGGGGATAGTTATCTATTCTTCTCCAAATATCAGTTTAACAATACCTCGTGATGTTCATTTCCTTGATAAATAAAAATCTGATGAGTTATTTAAAGTCTGTAAAAGACTGCGCTGAGAATCCAGAAAGGGAAAGAGGCTTACGTTGGTTTTTCTGCGACAGCGGGAGAGATTGAGGTACAAGGAGACTCTTAGGTCTTTAAAAGCCTTCAGGTCATCTCCAAAGCCTTCTCTAGGAAACTTCCTCAGGGCGTACTGGTACCTCTGGGCTGCCTCTTTCATCTTCCCTTTCTGAAGGACACATGGAGGACAAAGCAAGCAGTGAGGAGGACAACAAAACCAGAAGGAAAATGGTGGTGGTGGGGGGCGGCGTATTCACCAGACACTCCTGACAATAGCCGAGCCCTCCCCTCTCATCAATCACACATACGGCACACACTCACACACACGTTACACATGACTGGTTTGTCCTTTCTGCCACAAACCTCAATCTATTAAATGTCAGCCATCGATAATTGCTCCTTTGCTAAACAGTGCGGAACATACACATCCATTCATTTTCTACATTAAACTGAGGCAGGAAAAATAATAACAACTTCAATGTTGCGGTGAACTCGAGCGCTCAGAGCTTTTTGCAGCCTAAATTTGTCTTTTGGTGCAGCAGAACAGCTGAGGAACATGGAGCGTTTCACGAATACAGTGATATACCATTTCTATAATCACCTTGTAAAGCAGGTTTCCCTCCTCCATCAGCTTCTGAAGAAGAATGATCAGGATATCTGGTTTGGAAGTAGCCATGGCCCAGGCTGCGTTCCCTGTTGGTGATGAGCAGAAGGACGGAAGTCCAGAAAAGACGGGTTCAGTTGTTGTCATCGTTACCGACAGACAGTCACTGTATTCTCTGAATACTGGTACAAGGTAAAGTTACCTAAAGATTGTACCTGATCGATCGTAAGGTGACGTTCGGTAGCCTTAGTTTATTGAAAGCATTTGAAAAGAGAGTTAGAGGGGAGAGAGAGTGAAGAGAAAATAGGCCGTGCAACAAGAGTAGTCATTTCTAGGTAAAGCAGTAAAAGTGTTGTGAGACAATGTACAATTATGTATCATTAAACTCACAATGGACTCGTATTTTCAGCGTGCAGCCCGGAAAGAAAATTTAAGGGTCATGCCTGTTACTAATTTTTTTTTTTCCCTGAGACAGCAGAGTGCGCCATGGATAAGCCACAGACCCAGATACCTCTATGCATGTCATTTAGGTGATAAGTCACATTCTTAAATTAGCCAAGCAGCCCATGAGGGAGAAGAGGAAGGACACACACACACACACACAGACAAACTGAGAGGGAGTGAGCAAAGTGAGTTAAAAAAGCAGGAACGGCTACAGGGGTTGTTCCACAAAACTAGTCGGAGCTTATTCTTAGAACCGTGAGACACTGAGCGAGACAAAAACATGCTAAAAAAAACACTAAGAATCTTTCTGTGTCTTCTGAGACGTGAACAAACTCGCTACAGTCGGTAATAAATGTAAACCAAGTTGTCGTCTTACCCAGCTTGGCCCCTTTCTTCAGCAGAGTCACCACCACCGACGTGTTGCGACAGCCTATGGCCCGGTCCAGAGGCCTCATCCCACTGTAGTCCACATGCTCTATCACCGCTCCTCTCTCCACTAGGTACTGAACCTACACGGGAGCACAGAGAGTTAAAAACACTCCGACACCGTGACCGCAGTTAAGAGCGCGGCTAACGCGCGACCGTATGTGTTCAATAATGGCACTGGGATGTTCTCAGTTAAGACTTAGAAAGAAGTGTGTTTTTGTTTGCCTCTGCGTGCTCTGGCACATTCTCAACAAACTTAAACGAATTTAAACTCACAATCTCTGCGTCTCCGTAAAAGGCGGCGAGGTCTAGCGGCGTCCGTCCATTCTTGTCCGTGTGGTCGATGACCGCACCTTTCTCTACTAAAAACTCCACAACGTTCCTCTGTCCTTTTAAACAAGCCCAGCTCAGGGGCGTCAGTCCCTCCTTGTCCATCGAAGTTAAAGATGCGCCTACGGAGCAAACAATGGTCAGACACTTTTGAAAAAAAAAACAAAAAAAAACACTGAATAGCTGATTTCAAACTGCTAAATGAGATAATGGTGAGTATCCTGTGGTGGATTTGACGTTGATGTGGCTCACCTTTAGAAAGCAGAAACTCCACGGTGCTCAGGTGACCCTCACAGGCTGCCACCATGAGTAGGGTCCTGCCCTGCTTATCACTGATGTTAATGTCAGCACCGTGCTGCAGCAGCGTCTCTGCGATCTAACAGACAGACAAACACAGTGTTACATGTGTGGAGCTCACACAGAGCTCCAGGTTGTTCTTTTAGCAGGGGCCGTGACCCTGTGTCTGGATAAAGTGTTAGACAGATAACACAATAAAAAAAAAAATCCCCACAGAGAAGCAGAAACATGATGCTGTGGTTGTCGAGGGATACTTTCTCTGGGACAAAAGAGTCGCCCGGCGTCTCTCACCTGCCAGTGTCCCTGTCTGACGGCGCAGAATAGAGGAGACACCCCCCGTCTGTTGACCTGCTGCACCACTGCCCCCTGCTCCAACAGGAAGCTGCATACCTCCATCTTCCCGCGGCCCGCCGCCGCTGTCAAGGCTGAAGACAAGACGGGCACACACAGAGGAGAGAGTTAAAGTGAGGATAAGAGTGGAGTTTAAATCATCACTCAGCTGGAGAGGACACTGTAAAGCTGGAGGATAAGTGAACATGATAACGTGCACATTCCACTGAGACTTATACTGTTCATGAGAGAGTATTTAGTAACCTACAAGTATGTGGAAAAGGAAAGGCTCGGATATAAATAGTCTGTGATCCAAGAACCACTCCCATTCTTCACAGAGTAGATGAGCAGACAAATGCAGAATAATGTTTGGTGCTAATGAAGTTTAAAAACAGACAATTATATATTTTATTATGCTTATTAAACTCATTAAATTTCTGCTTAAAGCTCCTCTGGTTTTCTACAGAGATGAGGCGCGAGTCATTTTATGCATCAGCAGGCAAACATTACACAACAAAGTCAAACAACTGTGTTGAACAACCATTCTCATAGTTTGTATCTTCTTCAGACCAAGATTAAATAGAATTAACTGTGTCCAATTCATTTTAAACCCAAAGAGGGGAAAAAAAACACTAATGTGGGCTTGTATTTGGGTTTGTAAAGAAAACAAAGACAGATTCTTGCAATGTTCGATGCTGCTGAGCTGATGCGAGGCAGCAGATGGGTCGGTCTTAAGTGAGTGCTGGTTTTCCAAACAGAGAGAGATCCACAGTGGGAATCAGAACAGACATGCTCTCACAGTCACCTCGGAGAGATTTAAGGTGCCGCTGAGCTTCTGTATCTGACTGACATCATCCATCTGGATGAACAGTCATCAGAGCCAAACAACCCCGCCCTCCATCTGCTCAGAATATGGATATCCTCACACACAGCACGGCGAAGAACAATGACTGTGGTGCAGCTAAACTTAGACTGTGTGTGTGTGTGTGTGTGTGTGTGTGTGTGTGTGTGTGTGTGTGTGTGTGTGTGTGTGTGTGTGTGTGTGTGTGTGTGTGTGTGTGTGTGTGTGTGTGTGTGTGTGTGTGTGTGTGTTTCTTAGAGCAGCACCTGGGGTGGCCCTGGGCTACAACCAACACACCATCAACAGCTGCACTGTTTGTTGATGTTTTTAAGTTTCAACAAAACTCATTTCATTCATCAAAGTTCCTCAAGCTGGGATCCATTCACACATCCTCACGCCAAATTAATGGCATATGAACTCTGTTTCTTCGTACCAGAGCATCTTAAAGTTTCAACAGAAGAGAGAAAAGTCGCTTTTCAACTCTGGTCATTTGTTGTTTCAGTTCAACTTTCTGCCTCGGAATTATAAATAAAGTATTATCTTATCTTCTGTAAACTATTCATCATCCTTATTCCAGTCGTGCTCCTCCAGCTCCTCCAGCCCACCAACAACGCTGCCTTGACAGTGTCTTTAGGGGGAGACTCAAAAACAAGATTTACAAGCAGAACACATATTTATGCCCTGTTTCACCACTAGGCTGGGGAAAGTTAAAGCACACCATCACAACAACCACCAACAACAACGACAACAACATCAGCATCAACACAGAAGTTGAGATCTAGCAAAGCTGGAACATTCTTTTCTTTTTTTTCCCACGAACAAGTTTCAAATTATTCAAAATAAATTCAACCCACAGTTTGGGATTTTCCAGCTTGTCCGTGCTGATTTTAGAGATGCTTAAGCCGCAAATATATATTTTTATATCTCTGGGTTGGAATTCATGAACACCTTAATTGTGTATGATTCAATAATTGACAAAATGTCAATTGCAAAACGTTGCAGGCTGTCTGTAAAAGGCATTGCATTGATGTAAAATGGCTCGCTGCGCCTGGAGATGTAGCAGATGTGAAATTGCATAAGAAGTTCATTTTCTATCTGCTTTGCCTCAGACAACCCCCCACATTGCTAAATTTCTTGACTCAGAGTTTACAGGTATAATAATAGTTCTATTTTTAAAAACACGGATAAATAAAGCCCAATGAGCTTTTCATCCAAAAATGGAAGTGTTGCTTCTATTAAAAATAAAAGTTCAGTTGTTTGTCACTTGCTGTGAGATTAAGAGCATCTTTTCCCCAAAGAGCTGCCTTACTTAGCTCATGATGCTGTGCTCTTATTACAGAATATGAACACTAAAAACGGTTTACATGTATTAAAGGAGCTAATATCAGAGCTTTGAATGGAGGTGGAAAAAGGCCTGAAGTGCATTTTGCAGATCATACACAGTTTAAACATTTAAAAAAGAAAATGGCATAAAAACATCAAAACTCTATCAAGAGCAGTGAGCTGACATTCTCCAGAACCTGGAGACCACTCCCAGAGCCCGAGGTCAAACTCAACAAACAGACAGAAACTCTATGATCACCAGTTAAGAATAACTCATGGCAGAGAAGTAAACTAACTCAATGTCAAAATGATAATAAATCCTGACTCAAATAAAAGATGTGTGCTGCCAATGAAAATGATTACTGTCATGGCAACAAGTGCCAGCAGTAATGTACACTCTGGCTACTACATTTGTCATAAGATATTTCTTTATGTTGCTGATGCTGAACAGACCGGTCAGTGCTCATCTCTGCTTGCCACAGGGTAAAAACTAAAAAATGTCATAAGATTGTTTATGATTTATGAGAGACTTCACTTCTGCAACACAAGAAATTGTCGGTCTTTGCCTTGAGCCAATCCTGCTGCCGACTGTTCATAACAATAAGAGTGATTCTGTGCCGTTAAATAACCTCTCGTTGCATAACGGCGCAGCGCTTTGCATCCTGAGAGCAAAGTTAAAAAGATGAAGCTTCCACAGATGTACAATCCAATCTGCCTCTATTTAAGCAGTGGAGACAGTGGGACTATTTTGCATAGATCATATTACACAAAGATGTAATATTCCATTGAATTTTTAAATCGAATCAAATTTTCACAGAGACAGATTCGTATCTGTGGAAGCGAACGGACCATTTTCACAGGGATATTTCTGGAATTCTGTGGGTGTTGGTTTTTCTCCGCCTTAGAGCTCCGGCTACCATCAGGTTGGATTATTAAATCTGCCCGCTCAATAGCAGAAAAAGGATTTGTGGTGGAACTCAGAATTACTGCTGTTGTTTGCATCCAGTCAACATGAGCTGAGCTGAGGCATTACTACTACCTTGTAGTGATCCACCACTAAATATTCAATTTACTGTATGTCTGCAGGAAAAAAGTGGACCAAATCTAAACTGCGATCGTAAATCTATATACTAACCTGTTCACCTGACCAGTGACCTGCTATTTCATTACTTGGCAAGAGACGCTGGGTGTGATTTAGTGTCCATACTGTAAATAGAGCAGAGAGGTAAATGCTAGACTGCAGCCACAGGTGGCTCCAGTGTTTGAGAAAGTGTGATTACTATTATTCAAAGCAATATACCAGACCAAATTGCCCCGGCCTTGAAGCTCGGCGACATATCAGGTTCTGGAATATGAACCGAGGCTTTTTGACAAATGCATTATGGTTTCAAATCTGCCAGGGCAGGTGTTGTGATATCACCAGACCACAGATTAAAGCAGAGGAGACGGGGGCAGCACTTCTGTAGAGAAATAATTCAGAGGGACGACTCTTTGTCTCAGGACTGTAATAAGGTCTGAAGTCCTGCAGTCATTTAGCAGAGCACAAGCACCAGCAAACCACAGCGTGGACAGGCTCTCCACTAATAGGCTGACCTACATTCCTGTAGCACCGATCATTTACTGCTAAATCCTGCTGGCTTACAACAAGAGACAGACACAAACAGACTATTATTAAAATTCTTCTTTTTGTCTATTCTGGTATGATTGTGCACTAAAGAAAAGAAGCAAAGCATCAAACCCTGTTGATGTCGAACATGCAGAGGTGCAATTTGAACATTTTCAGTGCCAGATCACTGAACTCTCAGAATAAAAGGGCCCATTGTGAAAGAGATAGATCATTATAAATGTGTCCATGATTTTTAAAACACTCTGACAATACTGCAAAGCAACAGTATTTAAATAAGATTACAATGGTAGTCAGTACTAAAGCTGGTAAACAAAAAGCAAAGCAGATGTTTACATTAATGAAGATGACTCTATTTATCAGCACGTCACCAATGTACTGACTAAAGAAATCAAGATGGCTGGGTCCCTTCAGAGTGTGTGATGATACTGTCTTTCTTACTGTGTATTTTCTGTCAAACCAAATACTGCACACTACTACACTTCCTGCTTTTAGACTTCATGGTTTCCTGCTGCCACACATGGCTTTTGCACTATTACCTCAATCAGTCTCTAATGGCTTTTGGCCATTGACAAGAGTCACTGTCTGCAACATCTGGCAGACTGCCTCTCACTTTCTGCCATCACTTTGATCTAATCAGGAGAAACTTCCCAGAAGTCCAATAAACCCCGGTCCACAACCCACGGTTCAATTTATAACAACAGATACTTGTGAAAGTGAAAGTCGGTGGTTTCAGGCTTTTAACAAATATGTAATTCTGCAGCAACAGACATGCTATACCTACATGTGACAAGCAATACAGACAACAGATGGTGGAGTAACTCCAATATGTCTAAACTGTTGGCAGTGTCTTAACATAAAGCACCACAGGGATACTGGAGCTAAAATCCAGCAGCATGCTGGAAAATGATTGTTAAGAGGAAATGCTGTGTTGACCAAACTCTTAAGTGGAAACCCAGACTGTAAGTAATGCTTTTACCAGAAAGTCTAGCCCAGGAGAACCTGGAAGAGCCAGCGTTGCTGATAGCATTACTGTGGAGGAGAGAGATACAAGCCCTTCCACTGCAGCATGCAATTACAGCAGTGTGGTCCAGAATGCTAAAACAGCAGGCGATAATATGAGAGAGCTATGTAATGCAAAAAGATGGATGAAAACATACCTGTCTCTCCCCATAGAGTGTCGTGGCTATCAATTTGCACAGCATGCTCATTATTCAAAGCCAGCAAGCTGCTCACAACCTGCCAAAAAGAAACACAGATTAATGGCATACTGTTCCAGCACAAGATATCAAGTCAGGTTTCAAAAGGTTATGAAACATGCTAAAACAAAAAAAATATGAATAAATAAAAAATTAGATACAAAAATTGGATACTGCTGCCTGAGCAAATTATTACTAATTAATCACAGCAGACTGGAGAACTGCTGATCCCTGTGTGAGGTTACGTGAGTTGAGTACAATCTGATTAATACTTGAACTTTAATGGGGTCTCCTTCTACATGAGGGTTGACAGCTTAGCTTGGCCCACTTCTGTTATTCTAAGCCCGGCCTCGGGATCCCATCCCAGCTAACGAGGAAGCCAAAATAAACCTTGAGCCCACACTGCACCTGGGCACCTGAAGGCACTGCACTGTGATTGATCCTTGAATCCTGCTTTCAGACATGCAAGGCCGAATAACACTTCAAACTTTAATTCATCGTTACTGAGAACAAGATGTGGTCAAGTTTTAACAAGGTTTTTCTCTCTGCTCTTTGAAAAATCTGAAGTTCTTTGTCGAAGGTTGATGCTACTGTGCCACGAATCCAATGTGCGTTTCATTTTCACTGTGTGTACCGTACATGTACATAACTAGCAAGGTTCGTCTTTTATTTCAAACATCCCTTTTTGTTGTGAGACACAGTTTCATTAACGTGAAAATAAAACCTCGCCCAAGTTTCTCATCATGTCCTCACGATCATCTTAGGTGTGAGGGGTGAACAGTGTCGTGAGAAAAACATGCGCACGTGTGTCGTACAGACCTGTGTGTGTCCCATGCTGGAGGCTGCTATCAAAGCCTGCTGTAGAGCTTTGTTCTTCAGAGCACAGTCCTGCTGCTGCCCCTCTGCACTCCACTCCAGCTCAAGCAGGTACTGGATAATCTCTGGGTGTCCTCGAAGAGCAGCATGCACCAGTGCACACTGGCCACTCTTATCCACGTGATCAACCTGGGCAGACACACAAGATTCTTGGCTTTAGTGGCACAGAAACACAGGAAACATTACACCTCACGTGAACTAGCTGCATATGAGCCATGAACTACAAATTGCATCAAAGGGGAGCGACTGTCAGACTATAGACACAATACAGCACCGAACCCCATTAGCAAAAAAAAAAAAAAAAAGACTGCGCCCAAACCAGCTGAGCCGCCTGCGATCTGAGTGAAATATCCAAGTAAGTCAGATGATTAATAACGTTAACTAACATGGCCTTTTGTTTTATCTTAGCGGACCATGCCAATGCTAAAAGTGACAAACTGACATCTGAAGGTCGGTCTCTCTCTCTCTCTCTCTCTCTCTCTCTGTCTGACTCACACAATCTTAGGTGAAGGGTTGTAGAGATGCTGCTGAGATCTGTTTTTGTGGACATTTTGGATATGGATAAAAAAAAATCTGCACTAATGTTATTGATAATATGCAGAAATATGTCAAATGTAGTAAGGTTGATTCTTCCCTTCTGCGTGTCACATACTATAGTGCTTTTAATAACTGTGTTTTGCTGTTGGGAATATCAGAATATATTCCACACAGCTGGGACCTTTTGAACTACTGCTGTGACTTGAGTCACAGGTATAAAAAGGTGTTAGCATGTCAGGACGCTTTATTTTACTATTTTTCAGTGTTGATGCCTGTGTAAATGTATATAAGAATATTTAATAATTAAATGTTGGCTTTGGACTTATATTTTGTTTAGAGAGTGCATTTTTTTTTGTGTTATCCTTTTTAAATCCCATTACTTCTACAATGTACTACTACTAATAACATGAATAGCCTAATAAGGATAGCAGCAGCAAAATTATCTGTACATAAATTAACTTTCACTGGCACAATGGAAAAAAACCTGGACGTTTTGGCCCTGGGCTTGGCACGCCAAAAACTAATGCCATACAGTTTTCATGACCAGTAGATTCATCTCCAACTCATCTTCACTTGTAGAGGTAAGCGGTTACAAAAACAGGCGTCCCACCTTGCTCCCCCACTTGCAGAGCACCATGACTATTCCCAGGTGTCCTGCAGCAGCTGAGAAGCAGAGGGGGCTCATGCCGTTTTCAGACACCACGTCCACACTGGCGCCAAACTCCAGCAGCAGAGAGGCAATTTCCTGGTGACCAAGGTGACACTGGACGCAGAGCACCGGCGCGTTGTTGAGGACCTCTGTGCGGTAGTTCACATTGGCCCCTCCCAGCATCAGCAGACGGCTCACCTGATTTACACAGGAAAATAGACATTTGGTGTTGGAACAACATTATCAAAGTACCAGATTAGCATCTCCTAAGAATTTCTTTTTTTTTTTCCATTTAGAGGCCGTATTATACAGAATGCCTTTATTTATTTATTTTTTCCAGTATTAAAGATTAATGTAATTGCCAAAATGAAGAAGAAGAATACTGCCACGCTGCAGTTTCAACCTGAAAATTAGGCTGTAATTAACCATGTGAGTCTGTGCACACTCAGTATTCCTCTTACAATTTCCCTGAAGTACCCTCAAAGGCAGATAAAACATTTACTCCACACATTTACACAAGAGCATTACTGTGATGGTATCTATAAAGAGGGATCTTAACTAGCATTTAACAGCATGGGTTTGTAATTATGGACCTGCCACAACGTCCTAGTGGGGTAAACTGTTTTTTAAGGCCATTAGGTTTATCAGTTGAAGATTTACAGTTAATGTGTATACAACAACACAAACTACGTCTCAGAGACGAAGATCCATTTGATTTTGCCCTTGTAACTCATTTCATTGCAAAAGCCCAGGCTGTCACTAAATGAAGTGGTCACATTCTACTGAATGCCATTATCAAGTGTGTTATTGTCTTCCATGATGAGGAAATCAATAATAAATGCTTAGTCAAACAGAACCACTGAGCCCACCGAGTATCTGACAACAGGAAATTAAACTCTGTGTTATTTGTTGGATCCTTTGTGGAATAAATTAACTGTTTTTCTCTGTTCTCCTCAAAGGACAGAACAAGGTCATTTTGTAAGTGTCTCTCCACTGATATTATACGCAATAACTCGCAAGCAGACACTGGGGATGACAGTAAGTGATGGAACACCACAGAAACACTAATGAAAAAGAAAAACGCAGGATAATTTAGCTTCTAGCCAGAATATTTCATTCGGACATAATGTCTTTTCCAGGCCAATGATTTTTCTCACCCTCCAAACATAACTAGGAGGTAGTACCTGCAAAGTAGCTCTGGCTCTACATTAACGTTTGTCAAATTAATGCTAAGAAAAGTTGGTCCGTAATTACAGAGCCTCACCTGTATGAGGCTCCAGCAGCAACAAATCATGAATAGACGACTGAAGGAAAAGTGTATCTGAATAACTAAATACACAGTCGGTTAAATGACTCTCTGCCTCCCATTCATCTTGTACTGATCTTTTAACTCCTCACATTTCCTATTTTCTTCATCCTGGCGCACATTTCATCAGATATCTACTTTCCAATTTCCTCTAAACATTTTTAAATTTCCTTGTTGCTTAAATGAGCCTGAGAATGGCTGCCCAGTATCAGACACATCATTGGCCAATCACTGCGTCTAACAAGGAACTGATTATATTAGTCTGGAAATTCAGCCACTAAATGTAAGTGACATTACAACAGACCACAGCTACGTACCAGATCTAACAGCAACTTTCAAATGACTTATTACCTCCATATGAACAGTTGGTATTCAGTGATACAATCCTGTCAACCATATCCTTGATAATTAACTAATGTTAAAATAGTCTCTTAGCGCTGACACACTCTTTTCCATTCACTCTGGTCTAAATACATCACTAACATAAGATACACAGACACACTATATCTATAATTACATTATACATACCAAGTCATGCTCATATTATCATTATATAAGCAACAAAGAAAATAATTGAGAAAATATCACAAGCAATACAGAAAGTGCTTTAATGAATGGGAAATGGCAATGGTGGAATTTGGGATATGTGAACCACAAAAGGGAGAGAAAAAAAAGTTAATTGTTATGAAATGTTATGAGAAAAAGGGGCAATGTGAGGAAATAGCAAATCCTCTGTGTGCTAAATGGAAAATGGATTAGAGAGCTAGGACTAATACAACAGGGCGAGAAGTTTAAGCTTCTATATTCTTCCAGTCCATTTTGATGATGTAACTCAGACTTGTTATTTGTGTACTCATTTACACTTTTGCTCGCCTTTTAACGGCATTCACTGCTCATGTCCTTATAGACAGGAGACCGGAGGCCACAGGTCGAGCTGAGGGTGAAGGCGCAAGATGCATCAGTCCATGTAGATGACAGGTATTTATCCTGCTTCTTAGAGTTGTTGGTCTGTGCTGTACTCACACAAGTATGAGAAATATGACAGTTATTAAAACTAATGACTAAGGGATGGTATTTGATGATGTCACTAACAATACTTGGTACAGTATACAGTACTTATCAACACTGATTTTGATTTAAGAGTTTGAGGGGAATTGTTTGGACTGTGGAGAGAAGTGATTATGTTTGTAATTCTGGGCTGCAAATATAGATTATTTTAATTATAAACCAATCTCTCTATTTTTTTTTATTATTAATCAATTAATGTTTAAGCCTAAAAATCTAAATTGAGGCCAAAAACAAGAAAAGGTGTCTTGTCGTAAGTAACCAGATGTCAGAGTGATGTGTTCATATGAAAAACTCTACTATTAACTGAAACTGAATGACAAGAAAGCTGGAGAACATTTTTACCTTGACATTGGGTGTGTAGAGGTTTCTCAGAGAGGCCAAAGCTGCAGAAAGGCCATCGGCACTGCAGCTGATCCACAAAGCCTGCAGCACACTGGATGACACACCTGTTTTCTTACTCAGGCCCTGTGCACGCACGCACACACACACACACACACACACACACACACACACACACACACACACACACACACACAAACATGCATATGAGTGCATACATAACATCAATGAACCTGAGCTGCACAAGCTGTCGAGTTTTTCTCTTCACACCCCGTGGCTTATCCTCTAGTGAACCACAGTCACAATACATAAATAAACAGAGAGTGAACACCATGGGACTCTGAAGAGATGGATTTCAAACAGTGATGAACGCAGAGAGCTTGTATAGGTCCCATCGCTATACCTTGAAGATGTGCGCTTTGAGAATGTGATGTCCCAGCTCCATGGTCTGCTGCCGATTAAGTTTCCCCTCTTGGCGGGACAACATGAAAGCCATAAGAGCATGGCCAGTCCTGCATTAGAGAGGAGACAGACAGAGGATGCTCAGCTGTGCAGCAGAATAGGTAACAAATACGATAACAAATTGATTCTTTCGTCGTGTATCTTTATATTTATAAATAGCAAAGACGTCTGAGCTGGTTTACAGCTTAATGATGAACTCGGGATGGTAATTTTTGTCATGTAAATCAACTGGTGCATCTGGTGTTGGTCTGCCTCACTTCACATGAAAGTGCTTGTTCATTCTGATCATGAAGAGCACCTTGCCATTGTGGAGGAGAAGGCTGGGGAAGAGTGTAAAACCCCTGGGTTCTCCTTTCCTTCTTCCCTCAGCCACTAATTAATGTAGAACTTCATTAAAAGGACATGCATGATTGCAGATCACTTTGATCTGGTTGAAATTCTCTCTATTCGTGACCAGGCACAAACATAAGAGGGACTACAGCAAGCTTTTGTGTGCATGAGCGTTCCCTCTGCCAGCCTCTTGAGCCTTTGTGTTTTTTTTTTTAATGACGGAGTTGGAAAGCTGTGAATAACCAGAATATGAAGCTGGGCTCGGGTCCATTTACAGACACAACTGTGCGAGCAGAGGTGATACTGACGCGCGACAGGGAGGAAAAAAGCAAGCCAAAGTGACATCATCCAATTTATTAAGTGTGAATGACTGAAGGCTCTAATGCTGGTGAGGGGGGCTCTATAATTTAGGTTAGGTAACACTACTAAAGGAGATAAGCCTGACTAACAGGCGAGAAGGGCAACGGCTGGAAACAATGATTATTTTCTGCAGAGTGAAGTCTCCCCTGCAACTTTTAATGTAAGTGGAAAAGATTCAGCAGGCATGTATAGCCCAACATTTCCCAGGCTAAAAAAAGGTATTCAGGGCATTCCTTCGGACTTAGCATGGATTCACAGGTCAATTATCGCTGTATATTTTTAGTTAACACGGTTGTAGTGGTGGAATTACACACTAATAACACGACTTTAAACACACACACCGATGGGAATGATTTTCATTAGCACAATTTTAGCACACCCACTCACATCTCACATCTCTGTATGTTAGATAAGAAATGTCCTTGCAGTGTCGTATGACTACAATAAGTACTTCTCAAACTCATTTTCTCCCAGACTCAGAACTGAGTCACACTGCATTTATCAATAAGGACATTCAACTCTCTACTCTGTGCAAAGTCCTTCATGATAATTTACTTTGCCTGCCAGACAGCAGCCATGATTCACACAATGAATGCACTGCAGTAAAAACTTCGGGGGACAAACAACAAGATTATTTCTCAAACACAAAGACCCCTAAATTTTGAAGATCAGTTTGACCGCTGCCATGTAATTATCAATATGGTTCAGTTTGGGGTCTATTTGTGATTCATTCCATGATGCAAGACCAAAGGCAAAGATGCTAAGACTTGTCATGCCTGTAATAGTAGCCTGCATTCCTAAAGGGAGAGCTGCTGAGTTACTGCAATCGCTTACAAAGCAGATGACTGACCTGGGGTCACAGAGGAAGTCCGTGCTCTCTCCATCAGCTCTCCACACCAGCCACTCTCTGAAGGAGGGGTGGCAAAACATGCGCGTCTTGTCGCGCCGTTTGATGAGGAAGCATGAGAGCAGCTCCATGCGTTGCTGGAAGTCCTCCCACGGCAGCTCCCCCTGGACGAAGCTGGCGTTGATGGCCTGGAACAGCTGCTCGTCCGTCATGGGGTGCAGCGAGGCGAGCGCCACGTTGAGGATGGGCAGCGAGCGCTCAAAGGCCGAATTGGTCATGAACTTCATATTGCACTGTAACTGGTAGAGCTCGGCCAGCGAGACCGGCACGACCTTGTAGCTGGAGCTTTTGATGACCAGGTGACCTCTCTCAAACAGATCCAGGGTGAGTTTGAGATACAGGTAGGAGCCCTGGCTGCGAGAGATCAGGTGGCTGCTGAGCTTGCCGACTGTGATGGGATCGGCCTTGCCGTTCAAGCTTATATTGTTCATGATATCCTTGCTGCCATTGATACGGTACTGGATGTAGGCGTTGAGGTCGTTGCTTATCTCTTTGTTGTCGGAAAAGTCATCCAGGGAGATCTTGGAGAAGGGCAGAAGGCTGGTGATCTCCTACGGCAGAAACAAGATTAAAAAGATAAAAATAAATGGGGAGCATATGTTTATGTTATGTTTGTGGAACCATGCCGCTTAATTTCTCTCCAATTGCAAATGATCCTATATCAATGAGAGTATATCAATACCTAACACAGCAGTAAATCCTTGTCTGGAACGCCTCTGCAGAATGAATTGTATTTCTTATTACAACTACAGGTAAACAGAAGAATTATGGCCCAGTGAAAATTGAGAAAATAAATACTGTAAATAAAATAGGGAGAAAAAAAAACGTGTGTGTGATTTCTATCAGTGTCTTCGAGCAGCGGGGGAGCAAACACACTGAGCTATCAGGCCAAAGCACACTTGTTACTGTTGGAAATGTGGCTATGAGGAAAATAGGAAGCTCGGAAAAGTGTGTATTAAGAGGCAGGGGATGGATGGGATGGAGGCTCGGAGGTAAGCAGAGGTCTGAGCCGGAGCTCACATTTCAATCTATGTCCTGGGGGCCGGAGAAATCAATGCACCTTAATCCTCCCATCCTCTAGGCTGTCTGAGGCCAGAGAAACATCGCCTCGGTGAGATAACACTTCGCTCTCTCTTCATGACAAGGTACAGTAAACAACCCCCAACACCCCCTCCCACACACACACACACACACACAAAACAGGGACCCAGTGACATGTACTGATCCATGAGATGGGTGAAGTATGAGCAACACCTCACATGTGCAGGGTATTAGTCTAGCAAGCAAAAAGCCAATACTATGACACTTCATGACACTCCTACAGATGAATATGATTCTGTGGCCACAAGCTGAGACACAGTTTTTTTTTTCACGGCTTTCTTTGCAGCAGGCTTCGCTGATGCAATATTAATGGTTCATCCTTTTTGATCTACAGCATGCCTTCAGTTACTCAGAGAGTGTGACGCACAAAACTGACGAATAAGTTCAGAGGTTGTGATGCTAATTCCCTCCGGTTAGAATTTAGCTTCAGTGTGTCGCTAAGAGCCCGCCTGCACTCCTTTTCACACTAACATTTGAAGCTAATTGCTTTGTGCGCAGTCAACTGGGTCGCCCCCGAAAAGAAACTGCTCTTCCACATCATAAACTGATACTGAGGCATTAACTAATGTGAATACAATATATTGGTTTAGCACATCCAGAGGGCCTTGCCATAAAGCAAACTTTAATTTTGGCTCAGAGTGTCAGGGTAGAAAACAAATGGGCTGAACTTGGCTCGCAGCAGACTTCTCACTCCCAGCACCTTCAGCCTCTGGCTCCAGCCTGAGCATTAATAACTTGTGTTGTGGATACCAGTCTGTCACCTATCACATCATTATCCGAGGTTCACATCCCAGAAAAAAATTAAATCGGCCACCGTTTGTCTCCTCGGATACACGAAAGCCTCAGCCTTTGCCGGTGTGAATTTCAACACACATCTCTGTAGCTCATCCACCAAGTGTCACCGGGGTGTGTGTGCTCAAGGAGACCGACCGCTCCCTCTCTGTCAGACAGCCTTGATTCCTGGGTCACTGATACTTCAATTCTTCCTTAAATGGTCCTAGATACACTTGACAAAGATGACTCCGTTGAGAGTAAGAATATGACGGGGGGACCAGTTCAAGAAGATGGCTCTACTGTCACACTTGTCAAAATCTACAGGGTCTGATGTCAGTCAGTGAGAGTATCAAGAGACGACAACAGATCCCACTCATGGGCTGCTGCTTATTTTAATTTGGGTGTTGTTATAGTTGACAGTCGTACTGGGAGAAATATGAAATGAAGATAATTACAAGAGCTGATTATGCCTCACTCTCTCAACACAGGCTGGTTAATTTGAAAATATCTAATAGTGCCTCAACAATGATGATTTATTCTGCTGTAGTCCAAGAAATATATGATATATAATACAACAAGGTTGTTTTTTTTGTTCTTTTTGTTTGTAATCAGTGAGTCCTGCCTTACCAGTAAGTTGACCCGGACTGTGACGACCAGTTTAAGCCAGGAGGGGAATTTGGCGATGATCTTGGTGATAAAAGAAGCGATGGTGTCGCCATAGTCAGGTTTGTGAAACTCTGCTTCGTTCAGCCCGTCTATCAAGATGATGTGGTCCTCCTCTGGAATCTTACGCTCTGGAAACATAAATGGAGCAAATAACAAACATAAGGTGATGTGAAGTGAGGTAAAGTAACAGTTCAACTAGACTTCCTGTGGTGAGAGTGCAGAGAAGTGCTTCATTTCACAGCGGTGACTAAATTCCAGTCTCTCAGTGGTGCAGTGAGACTGAGTGGTAGGAGCCTTTACTTATGGTACGTTCACACTGAAACCGTCGGGAGTGTCTCGGTGGCCGGAAGTCAGTCATTTTCAATGGACTCCGGCGTCGACGGGTGTCGGGAGCGTTGGCAGCGGCAAGCGCCGTGATGCCAGCGTCAAATTGAAGTTGAGAGAAGCTCAATTTTATGTAATGAGGAGCGTCGCCGCTGAAGCAGCAGCCAATTGCAGTCCAGGATTCTCACAGCGGGAGAAATTCAGAGAGCCTGAATGGACACATCTGCAACACTGCTTGAAAGTCCCGCCCCTTTGGCTGCCTCTGTAAAGACTCAATGATTTCAGGGGCAGCTGGTTGGTCTACTCTGTGGGGGAATTTAAAAACATTTTCCCTTGTTCATGTCTTAAATTTTAGTCTTATTTGACCTTCCTGTAATGTTTGCAGGCTGCCTCTTGATGGCACAGCAAATTAAATTAATACTTAAGTAACATAACAGTCTGGCAGCTTTACAATTTGGAAAATGTTCTTGTCTGAAGCACATTTCATTTTTCAGATACACATACTCGACAAACAGAGCACGGCATCAACAAGCATTTAGAAATACTGGCAAGAGAAAGAAAGAAAGAAAGAAAGAAAGAAAGAAAGAAAGAAAGAAAAAAAGGTCCCCATTAGGGGGGGTGGTGGTGGGATTAAAAAAAAAAAAAAATACTGGCAACTGTTTTTACCTTTACGAAGGTTGGTGAGTGGCTCCAGGACCCCCCTCCGGAAAGCAGCCATGGGGTCCTGGACGCAGGAGCGCAGACTGAGCATGCTCTGGAGGTGGGGCTCTTTCAGCAACAGCTCCCTGTACGCACTGAGCTGGTGTGCTCTGCACAACAGGGCTGCAATACTATGTACAAACTCTGGCACCAAGCATGTGTATGTGTTATCCGCCTGGCAGTAGTGATACGCCACCACCTGCAACACAAGAGGAGAAGGAGGAAAACAGATGAAATCCGGGGTGACCTCAGACTCAACAAGAATTAAAAACATGCTGGAGTCGTAAATGAAGAGCGGAAATTAGTTCTGGCTTTGGTAATAAATGGGTAAAGCTGGGAACATTCAAGAGCGGCCTTGTTGACTTGGGTTGTTGACCTGACTTCAGGCAGGTTCAGAACATAATAGCTGGAAATCAAATCTAGCCATGATGGGCCTGAGGTGGCAGAAGTACAAATCACTCTGAGAGAGCAACGACCAAATTCTAACATCCGGCCGGCTGACTGATGTGCAGCTTCATCACACAGGGTTAGGCTCGGTCAGTCGCCCAGCTGAATTTACATAGGAGAGGAGAAGAGGAGACAGAGGATCCCAGGTGGACTTCTAAATGGAGGCTCTTCAGTGTCTGAGCAGGTTTCTGCGCTGCTCTGAAGAGGTCTGATTTAGAAGAAGAAAGCAGGGATGGGGAAGAAGAAAAGAGAGATGCCCTGGGGAGTATGACTGTTCTAATTACAGAGCAACCTGGAGGAGCTGACACACTTTCAGGGGCAGCAGGAGGGGAGGGGCAGGTGACCTCTCCCTCTGCTGGCTCTACCTGCCTATTGCTCCATTAACAGTGATGACCAGCTTCTGGAAAGGCCTGAGGCCAATATCAGAACGTTATCATAGTGTACAGCGCTTTAAAGTGGACCAACATGGACCGCAGCTTAAGCATTGTGACATTTAATGGTGTATTAATATGTCCTGTATTTCTAATGGAGGAAATATAAACCACAGGTTCATAAATCCCATCAGAACTATACATAGAACAGAATGAGACCCTCTCCCATGTTATATGTGTGACTTGGTCCAAAGTCAGTTAGAGTAGAGACTAGAGACAGAGATAACACATCCATTGTTGGACAATAACAACAAAAACAACAACCACAGCCACCAGATATCTCCAGATGTGTGTTCTTTATAAAAGCAGCAAAATAATATGTGTCAGAGAAGTTATTTGGGCAAATCTAAGCACAAAAGAGAAGGAGGTTTCCAGAAATACAGAATTCAGCAGTTAAAGATTTAAATCTATGGAAATAAATTTGCTCAACATTTCATCATAAAGGCCACGCATAAAAGTGAGAACAGGAACTAAAACATCTCAAAAATAACAGAGAAACGGATTCCTACATCCTTATGAAAAGATCATCCAATATTACATTACACCTGGGGATTTGGTACAATTTGTACTGTATTGGTTTGTTGTTTCAGCTATGACGGCACATCATCCAAGTCACCTTGATTAGTAATGTTATGCACAAAGAACAGAGAGGTAATGGGGTGGTACCTTAAAAGAATAAAAACAATATTCATCTCATATGCCGGCGACAAAGCAGAGACAGTTAAAAACTTCTCTCCGGGGCCATTTCATGTGTCACACAAATTGAGGGCAACAGATGGGAGCTGTGAAATTATGTTCGCTGAATACAGTAAATTAAAGTCACCGGGTGTTTGTATAAATGCAATAACTCCAGATAGATGGCTGCATGGGAGACTGCAGTGATAGTTATCGGGATGCACAAGTCATGCAGGCTGCTGCCTCATCAATGAGCAATAAGAATCTGAACAACTGATGATGCAACACTGCAGAACACCTGCCGTACCTTATCTGCCGGCGCAACAATGAATTTACTGCTGAGAAACAACTGCTAAAAATGTGTCTCTGTCATGGTGTAGGGGGGGCATAAACCTCTGATAAACCATAAAATGTAATCTGGCTCCAGTGTCCTGTGAGACCACTTTTAAATAACTGATTAAAAAGAACAGACAAAACTGAACAGAAGCAGCTCGGGGTTGCATCAGTTTTCAGACATCACAGGAACAGGGTGCCTGTGAAAACGCCTGTTGGAAACACTTTACAGAGAAATTGGCTTGAGGGATACTGTAAAGGACATTCAGATGAGCCTCAGTCTGTCATCTACTGCATGAACTTTGGCAATTCCAGTGACACAAGGAAGCTGTACAATAGCTACCTCATGCATCATTTCAAGGTGACATCCATGACATGCAAAGAGTGTTCAACCCTGAAGGTGTTAGAGAGATACCTAACAACCTCGCCATCACAAAGCTACTCAAATATGAAACTGTGAATCCAAAACGATCTCTGAGTCACAGTGGTCCCCCATTTTCCTTAGTAAAAGTCTTGACAGGCAAAGGAGCGCTGAATTATTGAATCCCTGACAGTTTCATCTACAGGTTCTTTTTTTTTTTTACAAAATGTTCTAAATGCACAGGTATGGCATGCTAAGCAGCCAATCAATGCTGAGCACTCAGTGTTGCTGTTTTAAAAACAGCAGAGGAGACATTTCTGCGAGTGAAATGATTTCAGAAAGATGAATACAAAAAGATAAGACTTTATGAAAAGAAAGTGACAACAGTAAACCACCATTTCAAAAAGCAGCATCCCAAAATGTAGAGGTAATAACTGTAAAACAGACAGCCGCAAGCAGCAATTCCACAGACCACGCCGGGGTGCATCTCAATGAACATTTCAGACAGGTACAGTAACGAGCTATGTGCCCACTGAAGAGTTTTGATCATACATAACTGAGCGAAAGCAGTGCATAAATTTGGTCCAACTCATGTTTGTGACTTTGCTGTAAACTGTCACAGACAAGTGCTCGCCAATAATTATGATGTGTGAGTGAATGAAATGCAGAAATGTTAAAACTGTTCAAAGGACTTATCTTTAAATCCAGGTAGTCAGACTGTCATGAAGAGTGAAAGGTGTGGACTAGCAATAATCAGTGGGTGTTCATTTCTTGCTTGGTCTACTAATGAATGTTTACAAGGAAGGCTTCAGTATTACGTTTTAAATGAAAGGATGCATGGTGGCCGGGTGGCCTATAGGGATTAAGGTGTCCGTCTGCCATGAACTGTAATGTTCCTGATGTGCATCCAGTCACCAGCCTTTGATGATTGTTATTGCTATGTTGTTTCCTGTCATCTTGTCACTATGTACCGTCCAATAAAGGCTAAAATGCTCAAAAAGATTGTTTATGCTTTATGGTCCATTTTGCACAGAAAAGCTTTTAGTCTGATCTTGGTGTCTTTCTAATGTTAATAAATAGAACGGCCATCAGTACAGTGCAAACCTCTGCCAAGGCCAAATAATGCCAAATACGTCTGAAAGTCCACATTTGTATCTGGATCTGCACCGAATTGTACAAAGTTATAGAATAGATCTCTTCACTACTGAGGAATAAGAATTTTCACATCAAGATCCATACATTATTTCCGAAGAAAGTGGCAAAAACGTATAAAACTGAGATGTTCAGGACAAAATTTCATCCTGACATTATTCTCCCTATAATGTTGTTCCCATGGCAGCACAGAGAAAGACCCTGTGGCGGTCCTCGCCACTCACACAATGCCAAAGCCTTCCATCTGAGAGCTTAAAGGGCAAGCTGAAGACCCACGGCCAAAGTTTTTTTTTTTGTCAGCCTCCACATCCTCAGTCATACTGCAGTACTGCTGCAGACTGCTGCGGACACTGACACTCAACTCTTGTCATGGCTGTGTCTTACTGCTTCTCAAGTCAAACAAACCTGCGATATTGAAGGTCTCCGACAGACCCATGGTGGCACAGTCTTTCTCACTCACAGCAGATTGCTGAAGATGGCCCATATTTCATAGGCTGAATATAAAACAAATGAATATAAACAACCATAAATCATAAGGACATATAAACATAAATCAACTGAGCCGAGCCTGTATCAGGTTTCCTGCAGGACACCTCATACATACTTAAATGCAATGCTGCACAGCACCAGCATCCTTGCAATGAGGGAGAGTATCACTAGACAAGAGAGGAGGACAGATACTGCTGAAGAAAGTAGATCCACTATAGCAATTAACATAGCACCATGAATAACATGAATTCATGAATATGTCCGGTTTTCATTGTTTTTACACAAATACAAATACTGGATGCTTCGCACACCCCTATAACATAGATAGATGAGCAATATGCAGCTGTTTAAATAATGACTGATTTACCAATGCAACATTAATTGTCTGTAAATGGCAACATTAATTGTCTGTAAATGGACCACACATCGATTTTTATGTTTATTTTTTAGTTCACTTTAGAAGTTCATCATCTTGACATAATGATGCTGAGGTGAGGGCTGATGTCATACCTTTGCAGCCAGACGTTTGACAGCCACCTCCCTGCGCTGCTGCATCTCCGGGGTCCCCGGGCAACTGTTGGTCCTCAGCGTGTTGGTGGCACTGGAGGGTGGGGTGGGCTGTGGAGGCTGACTGAGGGGAAGTTCTGTGCTTGGTCCCCCACCACCTGACAGAAACAGTATGAGTATGTCATATAACCACTTTAAATGTAAATATTTTCATCATTGGATGTTTAAAAGACACAACACCAAGAGGCTTAGGCCCTATTTTGTGAGATTTATTGGTAACCCTTTAATTTACAGGCCGCTAATTACGTGGTAATGTAAAGGCCAGAATTTTTCTCCACCAAGTCCTTGCAATTGACTATTATTTCTGGGTTATTTTTACACAATCAATTGTTATTTCTTGGCTATATTTCTCGACATTACTATGAAATTGACCGTTATGTCAAGGCTAATAATTTCTAGACATTATGACACAATTAATTGTTATTTCTTGGCTATTTCTTGACATTATCACGTACTGTAATTAGCGGCCTGTAAATTAAAGGGTCACCAATTTAGTCAACCATAGTTGAGTCAGTCTAGTGTCAGTGTAGTGAACATATCCTTGTTCCATTTCTGCATGCCAAATTATGCACCCAACTTGAAACTAATGTAGTTCTTTCATACAAAGGTTGTAATTAATTACTTTTAGGGGAGGCACTGGGACTGTTGGAGGCGATCTGACGCATGCGGCCTCCATGGCAGCTCAGCGCCACCAGCCGGGAGATTATGGCTGTCTTCCCGTAGCCCACGCTGCCCACCACCACAGCGCCGTGGTTCTCTGTGGATTCGCTGGCCTTCAGGACTTCCTCCAGCTGCTGAAAGAGCCAGTCTCGGCCCACAAACACAGAGTCTGTGGTGATGCTGGGGACCTCAAACAACAGGGGCTTCAGCATGATGTCCACCGGTTTGTAAGGAGCAAAACGAGCTGAGGAGAGCAAACAAATCTAAATTATTATTATTCTCACAAACACATATAATATATTGCATTAAAGGCTTTTTCGAACAGGGGGAGTTTTGTCATGTTAAAACACTATTATAGTGTCAGTGTTTCTGAACAATGTGCCAACGCTGTAGTTACATTTTCAAGGAGGAAGGCATATGGATCATCCTCTGAATAGTTTTCGCCTTTCAAAAACCTGAACACTTGTGAAAATCATCCCTTTTCAACGTCTACTTTAGTTTGAATGAATCCTACTTTAAAAGCAATCTCAACGTAACTGAGTTGGAGAGAGGGCTCCCTGTTCAGTCCAGTCCACTCAGGAACTAAGCTCTGCCTCTCTCTACTAATACAAGTTCTCATACAGTACAGTAGTACTGCTAGTGTTGCTTTTACAGCTATTCCTGCTATTATCGCTATGATTACGACTTCTTTTACACTGGCCCAACAGGCCCAACAACCAGTCCTTGGTTTATTTTATTTGTTTTAGATCCTGTTTCTATTTTCAGACATCAGAAAACATTTGAGGTTTTTCTATGTTGTCCTAACTTTCTATGAACGTATAAATACTTTCTCAGCCCCTTCTCTCCAAACTTCTTTACCACATGCCAATAACCGCATCACCATGATGGATTACTTACTTAAATACATTTTTATCTCTGCAAGTTATTTTTATACACTGCAACATACTTGGGATACTTGAAATAAATCAAGAAATACTGGCTGCTTGGACAAGGAGATATTGGATTTATTAATCATTTTACTTTGGAAAGGTGTTTGGCGGTGCTCCTAAACATACAGGATGTTGAGCTAATATGACAAGGAAAGCAACACTGCCAGCACATTTTTTAAAAGGAAAACTATTAGAGGTTCCTCGATTTGGCTGCTGGCATATTTCAAATTTAAGATGATGTCTGAGTGTATGCTTCTTGCAAAGCATGACAAGGCTGTATTCAATTGTGATTTTATCTTAATAGGATGGAAACATTTACATCACACACACACACACACACACACACACACACACACACACACACACACACACACACACACACACACACACACACACACACACACACACACACACACACACACACACACACACACACACACACACACACACACACACACACACACACACACACACACACACACGTTTCAATAAACTCAGCTACAGAACATTCTTTTGGTCAGCTGCTGCCAAAGATGCCAAACACTTTGAACCTGACAGACAACATGGGACCACACTCCCTAGTGCAACAGTGAGTGGCATACAGCTGTAATCTATGTATACATACAGAAGGTGAAATCATTCTGTTCTCAGTAATGATTTACCATCCACAGGGATATAAAATTAACATGATGCTGCTCTAACAACTTCATGCTTCGGGAGGTGTGGAAAAAAGGAAGTAGACGTTTTCAAAAGAGGGTTAAATAGTTTGAGTATCTAATGATGTTGTGTTAAATTATTCATGCTCTCATCAAATATTCACTCTGTGGGATTTCTCCCAGTTAGACGGAGGATTCAAAACATATAACCAAGACATGGGCGAGTGAACCAAGGAACCATGATGACACGACTTTACCGGCACTGCGAAGGAACCACCTAATTCTTCCAGCATGTTCTGATAGTTCAGCATGAATAGCACTCTGTGAGGCGGTGTTTACATTGTGCAATGCATTAGCATTTGGATAGTTTTGTTTTTGGCTCTGTGCATGAACACATAAATGGAGCTGAAATTTAGCAGTGATGGCGTGAGATTGAAGTGTTGACACTGAGCATTGCATTGTAGATGTTTACATCAACATTGGGTCAACACTGTGTGAATCGTAGCTCTTTTTATACTGTGAATGGTACAAAGAACAACAATCTCTTGGCTGCTGACCCATTGTGATTATGTAAACCCCCTTAAAACATCATTATAGCTGAAACCTAGACCTTTCACCTCATCATCATCATCATTTATTTGAAATCTAATGTGCTGGTGTGGAACATCAACGTACTACTCTGCACAATTTACAATCAACTGACATGAACTACAAATAGGTCAACTGTGAACACAAAAGACTCACTAACTACGAATATATAAATTGTTACTATCTTAAAAACAAGAGAGCCAGCTGATGAATGTGTTAGCTGGTGTGTATTTCTCAACTGGAGCACATAAGTGTAGTCACCTTTAGAGTCCTGAGGTGGTCTTCCTCCTGTGTTGTGCCAGGGGAGGCGAATGGATGTCCGCAGGGGGGTGTTACGCTGTTCATCAAGAAAGCTCAGGTCTTCCAGCTTTGTGGAACTGGTCGCTGGGAACAGAGACACAGACAAAAAAAAAAAAAAAAAAGCAAAAATGAATAAGACATATTTTGAGAGTTTTTGTGGCACATTTATCATCTCTGAGGATGGGTGAACAGGAGGCACGCCACTGTGCTCTGACACTTGTAGCTTGCTTGAGGCAGCGGGTGCAGGTACCAGTATTCTGCAGCAGTACGTAGCCGTCAGTGATGACAGACCTGTTCCCTTTTTGCTCTGATTTGATGTGACACTTCCACACAATATATAACAGCGAGAGGTCTGCCTCTGCTCTGTAACGCAGAGCAGACCACAGTTAGTCGATTGTCAACCATTCAAGAGCAAATAATGTGATGCTTTAAAAAACATTATCCGAATTACTGTTAATGTTATGTTATACTTGTTTTGGAGAAAAGAAAAAAAATGTTCTATTACAGATCAATCCTTCAATGTTTGAACATAAAATGGACTTGGAGCTTCAAATTACATTGGATCCACATTTTGTTTTATTACAGTCATCAATTTGCAGCAGATGGAGAAGACTTCTAAGAGCACAGACGAGGATGATGAAGGAGAGGGAAATGTTTTCAACCCCAATGATGTGTCCTGAAACTCAATTCTGCGCAACTACTTGATGAGCCACTGATGACAAACCAATACCTGTCAAAGTATGGCCTTAAAACATGATAAAAGATGTGCATTAGTGCAACTAGGTCTCTCCTCCAACTGCTGTTCACTGCTCAACAATGCAAATCTCCATGGTGATCCAGCATGCTCTCTTGGCCCAGCTGAAGAGCAGAATCAAAACGGCTTCTTTCTACTTTATCAGCCTCAGCTGTGAGAGACTGTCACCAACACTCAACTCTTCTCTTCCCTCCCTCACTTGGTCGCTAACTTTCTCTCTGGAATGTTCCACTAATTAAAACCCGTCTGCTGACAACAGAGTAACAGAGAAACGCTGCCGTCAATACAGCGTTGCCGGGAATAAAGGAAGGCCTTCACACAGTAGTTACTTCAACTGCAGCAGAGGATGCCTTCAAAAGAAAATATAGAGGACAAAGTCGAACTCGCGACAAAGAAAAAAAATAACAAAGGTAAACACACATATTGTGTGTGTCATGAAGTTAGTCACTGCAGAGCGACACAGCACCAACACTTGAATGACTCCGATACTAAAGCTACACTAAACAGCTACTTACATCCAACAGCAGAGCCTGGAAGGACAATGGGAACTCTCAAAGCCCTCCCCTTGTCCCCAGCGTGGAACAGATTTGGGCAGGCATACAGGCAAGTAGGCAGGGTGCAATCCCACGACTAAATCTGTGAAGAGTGCTCCCAGTGGATGATCTCACCTAGGGCACAAAAAAACCCTGATTCCTCTGCCCCAGTGCTCCCATGCAGGCACACTGGCAGCATTCAGCTGCTGAGATGAGGGCTTGGCTGCCCCCTCTCCAGCGCTCAGCCACTCACAGCATCCAGGCACTCACTAAATGAATACAGAGGAGTGTCACCCTCCCTGCACTTGCTTTACACATGCATAGACCTCTATCTGTGCTGCACGCATTTGAACTCACACACACACACACACAAAATTTGGTAATCGAGCAGCAGAGGGTGAAAAGGGAGTGAATTAGAAGAAATATAAATGGAAAACCAAGAAATGCAGTCTCCAGTGGCTGATTACAGTTCGTAATGGGCAGCTACTGTCGTATTAATCATTGACCCTGGCTGGAGTGCTGGAGGGGAGGGGGTTGACAGAGAGGTATACGTAAAAAATGGATGAAACAATATAACATGGATACTGTGGTGGAGGTTAGAGGCAGGGGCAAGAGATGATGTGTTAACAGAAGAGGAGGAGGAGGAGGAGGAGGAGGAGGAGAGAGAGAGAGAGGATGGCCAGAAAATCTCTATGCAGCAAATAGGCACTAAAGCCCACTACCCACTGATCAGTGGAGCACAACAAAATGTCTTTCTCTTTTTTTCTCCTCTTTGGATCTTTCAAAGATTTTCGAAGAGGAGAAAGCTAAAGCCACACTGAGCATTATTCAACACATGGCTCATCTTTTCCCCCGGTGGACCAATAAGCAAAAACTGAGAGTTATACTCAGTTTGACTTGCTTAAGTAATTTAAATGCACAAACTCCTGAATTGAATTCCTATCTGTGGTATTGCATGGTCCTTCACCGTAACCGTTTTTCCTTTTTGTCAAGTCATACCGTAATTCTTGTTATCCACAATCCTTTCAAAGCCAAGAATTCCCACAGGATGCCTTCACATCACTCCAACCCTCCCGCTTTCAATTCTCTTTTACCTCCAGTCTCTGGATTTCCTCCTTTTCTTGTACATCTCTGCTCATTGATAAAAAGCACATATGATACCTTGAAGTCTGTGCTTGAAGTGACTTTGAAGCTGCCCAAATGTGTATTCTGATGAAAATGGGAACCCTTTTTTTTTCCTCAGGCAGGTCTGCCCTTTGAAACCCTCTCCTCTGTGTTTCCCATGACAGAACAGAGAAAAGGGCTGAACTCCTCCGCTCCAACCACTGCCCCCGCCTCCTTCTCCTTTCTATCCCTGACCTGACTCCCCTTCTCTGCTTTACCAATGAATGCAATCAGGACACTCATCTTCTTGACCAGTGTCTTGCCTTTTTGAGACAGTGGGGAGTTCATTGTAACCACTGTGTGACATTGTACAAGTAAGGTAAGGCTGGAAGTTCAGCTGTGCTTTAACACAGATGGAAGTTTTCTTAACACTGTGATGAGCTTGGGGCGATAAAGACAAATCATAACTGTGTTAATTATCATAAACTAATCCTCATCAAGAAGTTACAACATTTAGCTATGTATTTAAATATCACCTAGTTGAGTTATTAAACTCATAAGGCTTTAGACGACTGTTACAAAAATAATCTAATGGAGAGATAAACTGTTAATATATGCACTTAATCATCAGCCATCCATCCCTATCTGTGCTGGTGAATCCTCTGCTGAAAACACCTCAACGTCACCTCTACCTCCAGCCTTCCTCTGACCTGTTAAGACAAAATCCCTTTTGCTTTAAGACAGATAAGTGTTAAGTGGAAATTAGGGGGCCTGCATGCAAATTTGGCTTGTTACCATGGAAACTTACAAATTTTCTGGCTGCAATAGACCACTTTCTTGATCAAAGGTGAAAAATGAATATGTTGAAGAAAGTTTCAATTCCCGCACACAGCCAGAAGTGACTTCTGTGACTATTTTTTGTAATAAAGCTTGGTACCCTTTTTTTTAAAGATGTAAAAGATTTCAAATTTACTACACTGCAGGATGCACAGACTCTCTCTCTCAGCCTGAGATAAGCTTGCCTCCATCAAAAGGTTTGGCAGACGCTGCCCTCAGTGGGGCCACAGCCAACTGTAACTTTAACCATCTATAGTGTGAACCTGAAAAACCTTTTGAATGGTGAAACTTGTTAAAGCCTGGGACTACAAACTGCCTGAGATATTCAACTGATTGCATTGAAAGCACACAGAGCAGCAGTTGTTGTCGGTTAGATCTAATTAAAAAAATCAGACAGAATACGATTAGATCATATGAGCAGCTTCTTACTTTGATGTAATACAGGAATGTCAAAGAAAGAAGAAGAAGAAAGCCAAAAGTTTTTAGTAGGAAATAAAACCAACAAGTTCATGTTTAGCACCTACATGTATGGTTCCCATGTCATTTAGCCTTCCAGGCTGATGGGAGTGCTGCTGCTTTAGTCAGTGTTTGGTTATGAGCCAAACAGCCAGACAAACCATGTTTGATCTGGTGGTGGTCCTACATAAGGGTTAGGGTTAAGTAATAAGTTGTCACCAAAATAATTATGAATCTTCCTACGGAGAACATTCAAGTCTTCACAAATTTTTAACTTTACAGTAATTACAAAAAAAAACATCAAAAAACTTGATCGCACTGTAAAAGCAGAGAAGCACAATTAAGATTATCAATTATATTTTCTATGAAGAAAGTGCATGCACAACTTGAAGCAGAGGCCAGGTCACACCTAACTAAAGCTGCGTTTCCACCACAGGAACTAGTTCCTGGAACTATGTGTGTTTCCACCGGGAACCAAAATGTAGTTCCGGAGTAGAAAAGTTACCCCAAAAACGGCCCTGCTTGGGGGGGAAGGTACTTTCGAAAGGTTCAGGAAGTATGTGGGTGTGGCCTGCACACTGAACATCTCCGATTGGATGAGCACTCATTTCTGCTTTTTACCGGGCGGGATATTGGAGGCAGGCCGGGCGTCTTGGTCTCCCTGCCTGACGGTCCTGGTGTGCCACAAGTCAGCGAGATCGAGACGCTCCGTCTGCTGCCGCCGACCACCACACACTCTGTGGCGGGCAGTGATTTACATAATCTCTCCAGGACTTTGGGCCTCGTGGAAACGCAGACAACAGCGGGCCACAGGAACCATTAGTTCCAGGTACTAAGAGGTCCAGGAACTAAAGGTTCCTGGAACTTTTGGTGGAAACTTGGCTTAACTCGCCAAGAGCTATAGCCAGGACGGGGGGTGACCTGGGACATTAGGATATTCATGGAGGAGTCATAACAGTTGCATAGTTCCCGAACAGCTATTACATCGTTCTCACTAGCGGGGTGCTAACGTGCTGTTAATCAAATGCAGACAAATGGCTCTGTTGGGGCAGAAAGTAGAGATGACCCTTTGAGACTGGGCATTTGGTAAGTCCTGAGACTTCACTGGAGTGCCACAGAGCAGAATTTTACACGGCTCCTCAAAACTCAATCAAATTGATCTGTGTAACGGTTTTTGTTTGGCTCCTGCTGTGACAGAGCGGCACAAACATCTCTCTGAAAATGGGTCTTTTAAAAGATGTGGCTGTGACCTTTTCAGAGAGCTCAAGGATATGAATGAGTTATCTGTTTTCTCTTTGCTTCCTTTCAATCTCTGGTCTAAACAGATCAATGTCTACATAAAGCCACGGGCACAATTGAATTTCACAGCTACCTGAGGACGTCTCGAAACACTAAAAACATGCAGACATGTATTCAGTTTGCAAAAAAATTACAATGGACAATACCGTCTTAAAAAATACCAGGGAAGAAATGATCTTACATCACATCAGATGAAAAAGTTACATGCAGTAATGCCTTCCTGCTCCAGTGCTACAAAGAAACTACAGTATTATTGAATTTAAAAAGCCATAACTCATGTATGTGCAGCAGTGCTGCACACGTATGAAAGACATGATTTTGTAATTTGAGAAAATTACTGTCTGACCTTTGCAAACATTTTTGAGTCGGATTGTGTCTCCTAATAAAAGACAGATGTGAGCTCACGAGGACTCAACCTTACCTTATCCAACATTTAGGGGGAGAAACAACAAATCCTAGAGTTTGCTTGTCAACACTCCAGAGAATTAGCCGAGTACCCAATCTGACAAAACATCTTGGATCTATTATCACTGGTGAATCAGAGAGCGTGAGTTTGGCCAGAGGAACAGAGGACTTCAGGGTACACACAAACAATGAGTGTGTACTGTACCACCATAGCTCAGACCACAAAGCTTTGCTGAATAGCTCAACGCCACAGACACAGTGTAGCACCATTCCTCAGCCACAGTGACCCTACCTCAGTCTCCTCGTCTCAGTAACCCAACCACAAGGAGCTCAAGCTAAGATTTCAAAATCATGGAATTCCAGTGGCCAGAATTAATACAACCCTTTGACTCTGAAAGCTTTTTATAAAAAGCTTAACTTGAAAGACTCAAAAATAGAACTCTGAATACCGAAGTATGTAATAGCTACCAAAGTAGTGAAGCATAGCGGTGGCAGAAGGTGTGATGTACAGTACTAGGAGATTCATAGATTTATAGAGCCTATATCTGACATTTAAATGGGTCAATTTGAACAAAAGGTCAGTGTTGTTAAAGTGCTGACTGGACATGTAAAGAAAAGACCATACATCCAACAGACCATCAATTGTGAGATTTGTTTTCATATTGTGAAATGCTGGATGGCAAGAAATAATCCCTAATAATGAAATCAAAGCTATTGTTGCTGCTTTTTACTAATGCTGACAAATGTGAGGCTAATACAAATGTGTCAGATGCTGGCAATTGTTTATGTCTAAAGTTGTTCTTTTGCCAAATTTCCACCTAATCTCATTTCATTTTTTCATTGAACTGAAGTCATTTATAATATCGCACTATACTGAAAAGAAACAAGATTGGGTCTGGAATTGAAACATAATGAACCATACTAAATCCTTGTTGAGGCAGAAATTTATTGAATTAGCAAAAAATGCTAGCTGAGAGCCGTCTCAGTAGGCTTTTAAATACTGAAAAGGGACTGGGACTGTGTTGCACTATCATGCATACAGAGTGAGCAAGTGAAAGATTTTCCCAGAGAGGTTTTCTGAAAACACAAAGATTCAGGAAAAAAGCCATTCACATTTCTTTCAGGCTCCCACACAGTCCTTACACGGGGTCAGCTGTGACCTTTAAAGCCGGCTATATTTTGATATAAAATGGATGATAAATATCTCGGGTGCCTGTCGGGGTTGCAGTTGTGACATCTTTTTGAATATGCTTTAAAAGATGGGCCTTACAGCAGAAAATGTTCTCGATGAGGAATAGTAGCCAGGGTGCTGTACTTCTATAGATTAACACTGAAAGATACAATTACAAACTGCTCCCAAGGAGTCGTCTGAATCCAGCTCTGTCTGCTGTGACAGGTGGTGTGTGCCAACATTTGTGTAAATTTGCCACAGAGCATGCAGTCCCCGCTGCGGCCCAGGGAGAAACAAGCCACAGAGTGTGAGAAAGTGTGTGTGTTCTCCAAGGCTGTGCAAATGACACTGGTCGGTAATATGTCGACATTCCTTTGACGTACATAGCTAACATTCTCGAGGCCGACCTATACAGCATTTGATTGGCATTAGACAGATGGATGAAATCCACTTCTCTTCTGGGAAAATGAGGTCTTTGTACTGCAACATTATGGCATTTTGTAAACAGTCTAAGTTACCTTGATATTCCAATTACAAGTCAACTGATATAAGCGCAGTACAATGTTTCACTTTAATGGATGAAGTCATGATCGGTGTGGGCTGTCAGGAGATGTGACAGTGAAAGAGTGAGGTTTCTCTATTACCCATTTTCAAAATAGTTCTCTATGAAAATGGTTGACCACAACCTCTGGGAAATACATGAATATCAATCCATCAACCCAATTTTCCAGCGCATGATGTGACACTCCAGCAACCTTAACTTTCAACTTCAAAAAGTTGCAGTTGCACTCCGAACTCCTCTCACATACGTCACAGTATGCCTTCAGGTGATTCCAGAGACTCCATGGGAAAGAAATTGAATTTAATTGTTTGTTAAACGTACGTCAAAGCTCCCTGTTTTCATCACTTATGACCATCTAACTGTTGGGATGTGGCACAACTGGTTAATGTATCTGCTTTTATCTCACTGCATCGCCACATTAAAGCAAATTATGTGCAGCCATTACTTTATTCTTTTCCACGTTTGATCTCCATGTCCTTGGACAAATTGGCAAATTCACCGCAGACATATCGTAATCTCATGTGCTCGTGTACAAAGGCGGATAGCGGAGACAAGTCATGGAGGGTTATGGCAAACAGACTTAATGCTGCAATGATGAATACATTTTTCTTACATCCCATCCATTTAACTAATACCTCCTTTAGCAATTGCTTCTTTAGAATCATTATCGTTGTATTGAATACAATTTCCTTGAGAATAAACAGAGAAGATGCCTTGTCCCCTGACACCGATACAGATCGGTTTGAGCCACAAATGAAGTTGTCTTTTTCATGTCATCACTGTCCTCTCCCAAGGCTTTTTCACACGGCATAAAACCTAAGGTGCGATTTTCAAAGGTCCCTAGAGGGCAACACTGCATAACTATGACATCAGCCCATAAACTCTTGGAGCACATACGCACAGAGACAGACAAGCACAAGCAACACACATCAACAGTCAAATATTTCCTGGTCTGTTGGCTTTATGAGCGACCGTGTGTGGCTGTGCTGTTCAAGTTTATGTCAGGGAAAAATAATGATGAGATGTACAAGGGTATGGACTAATGGAACAAAGGAATGGGCGACAAACAGGCATGTTCAACTCCAGTAACACTGACAAAGTTGTGTAAAAGGGCAGAGCAGAGACACATACATGAGCTATGGCATGTGTTCCATGTCTGAGAGCAGGGTATACACACCAACCGTGCACTATTTGTTACGTTTCTATTTCTGGCACCCGGTCTTGTTTTCCCCTCTTAATGACACACTGGAAGGATAATCATCATCAAGTAGAAAACTTGCAAATTGTAATTAATTGTAATTATGGCTCTGAGACAAGTACTGTATGCACTTTTGTCTTTGTCTTACTTACTGGTGTGACCGGAATCCACTTAAGTTTTAATGTTGTTGTTGACATTTCCCCGTCTTTCCACCTCGCCCAGTGGAATCGCCTGTAGTTCATCACCTCTATAAACTTTTCTTTTGTCTTTTTTTTTTTTGCTTCATCAGCATTACCCATCCTTCAGAGAAGATTATTTTTTCCATTCATTCATTTTTCAAGTCCTATCTTCAACACCTATAACAATCAAATATGTTCCTATCTGTCAAACAAACTTTATAGCAAGCAGATCCAGTACAGTCCCCCGAGTATGGACTAACCCACCTACAGTAGCATGTTATTGCAAGTGGAGCTGCTGGTGAGCCCAATTCACTGAACCACTGAACTCCATCCTGAGTGAATCTATACGTATAACATAGCTGAAAACACTCATTTGCATTAAAACGAAGACTTGACTTTTGTTGGTCCTCAACTTGTCTTGTGACATCTCTGCAGTGATAAAAGTTTCAAAGGAAGATGTAAAAACTTGGAAACTGCAGAAACAGAGGGAGACCTGAGAATGGAAAGGGGGTGGAGGAGGTAGAGGGGGGGTATCAACAACTGTGACAGCTGTGTGGATATGGCGAGCTGAGCCATAACAGGGAGGTTCCAGGCCAGGGGCAGGAATGCAGAACAGATCAGCCAGACAGTGGCCTGCGCTTTGGTCCAGCATGGCAGGCCGGGCCGAGGCACCACACACACACACACACACACACACACACAACAGCTGCCTAATCCCCAACTTCTGCCTTGATACCCTGCTTCTTTGAAAAGTACAACCTGTCTTCTGGAAAACACCAGGAACCCATACATTTCCCTCTATTTCTGCACACGTTTCTTTTCTTGTTGTTGTCTGTCACTTGTTTGGACTTGAGATGACACACCACTTGTCGGCCTCAGGCACAGGTCATAACATAGCGTGACTATGGCTGAACTGACTGCCAACGCAATGCAGGCAGACACCCGAGTCCCAGTTTTCTTGTCAACATCACAAAGGTTACTAGGCTACACGAAGAAAGTTGAAGTGAAAATGTTTGGCGTAATGCTAAATCAAAGGTATACAGATCCATCCCATCCTCTCCTCTGCACAGAAGACACCCAGATGTCAAAAGCTGAAAAACTGAAAGCCCATACCTGCTACGGAGTTTGGCCTCGGCATCATGAGGGATGAAGATGTCTGTAGTGGGTATGCGACGGGTCCCTCGGGTGAGTGGCTTGGCTGTGGCGGCCCTGATGCCCCTGCTGATGCGTTGGACTGTTGCTGCTGCTGCTGGTCTGTCCTGGATGGGGTGTCAGCTGGTGATGCTGTGGCACTGTTGGAGTCTTCTTCAGCCACAGGAGAGCAGGTGTCGGCCCGCACGCTCTGTGCCAGGCCATGGCGCCCGCTGCCTCTCAGGCTACCATCCTTACTCCACTCCAGGCTGGAGCCACTGCGGTCATCGTTCTCAGAGGAACTAGTGATGGTGGCTGAGGGGACGTACACAAACACAGGAGGGGCGTCAGAGCGGGTGAGGAGGTAAAATGGAGGATAGAGGTGGGAAACATGATGAGAGTGATCTTCAGTATTTAATTTAAACATTTTCTACATCAGGAAAAATAACGAGGTGTAGGTGAATTTTTAATCTTGAATGACTCCCTGTTTCCTCCATTGTTCTTATCGCTGTTCCACTCTCTGTGTTTATTTATACAACAGACTTTTTTCACTAATGAAAACTGCAAAGCACAGAGTCCTCTAATTTGGTTTGTTTATTTGTGCCCTTTGTTCAGTTGAAACATCAAACATTGATTGTACAGAGCAACTGCAACTGGATTTTGTTAAATTCACATTTTTAACATTTACCGTAATCATGTTAGTTAAGAGTGAAGAACTAGTTTTTACTGTTTTTTTAAATGGTACACAGGTGTTTTAGTAACAGGAGAAAAACAATCCTTTAATCCCCCCCCAGGCCAACCCATCCTTTTAACAGATCCCAAAAGCTGAGTGAAGGGCCAAAGCGACAGAGACGGGCAGCTGGATACAGAAACATCAATACAGGCCGAGGACTGGAAGTCACTGGCCAGCTGGTTGTGTTTGCATCACACATTACTAATCTGGATTTCATAATGCTGCAGCACGTTGCATCATCACTAATATTAATATAACAAAGACATTGTGGACGTTGTGACTACCGTGCTCTTTAACCGGGCAAATATGAAGTCATTCATGACAGCAGCTGCGTCTAACACTGATCTCAGAATAGCACTGGCAGTCATAGTGGAGGAAAAATTAGCTTGGCAAATAATACATTATAATGTGTTTTAACCTGTGGAGAATTTGTCTTGTTACCATATGAAGAGTTGGTTATAGTCACTCACTGCTATAGGCCTGATGTGGTTCCCCCCTCAGGAACCTCATGCAGAAACTCTTCTGTTTTGTAAATGTTAAGACATTGCAAAGTCAAACTTCAAAGACCAGGGACCATTAACCACTGGCTGGAATCTGAGTTGTGGACCCAACATAGCTTTGTTCTTTTCCATTTCCTGCACAGTTTTATTGAGGTTGGTAGGTGAGGTGGTTTTGGAGCAGTTTTGATTTGAAACAACTAAGCAAGGTAGCTTTAAAATGCAACGGACAACAACATAATGCTATGCAACAGTGTGTCTCGGTGTTGATGCTCCATGCTGGAAGATACTGTATCACAGCTTGCATTCATAATTTAGCAGCGAGCGATGATATTGCTCTGGGGGGGATAGAGTGACTGGCTCTTAGTAAGCACTTGTGTCAACTCTGCTAAATTGGGAATCCAAACTGTTGTGTTATATCTGGCTTTGGCATGCATCGCTTTCTACTGTCAGTTACCTAAATAACCACAGGTATTTCAGAGATGGGTTTAAGTTCATCTGAGGAAAACTGCAGGATCATAACAGTTACAATTTGCTATTGAATGATCACTACAAACATTAAAACCCCATTTTCAGAATGAAATCCTAACATTTTATAGCCCGTGGAGGCTTTGTGAGTAGGAACGGCAGACAGATTAATACATGAATAGACGTCATCTTCCTGTCAGCTTGTGTAAATCCCCAGATGTCTTACAGGGCTATTACTAGAGATACAGTACAATGTCAAACTCTGGCAACTGTCACCCCAATGATCTCTTGTCCCGGAACAGCTCCATACAAACCCAATAACTGACATGGTGGAGGATGAATGCGGCCTTACACAAATGCTATTCAGTCCTAATGGGTTTAACAGAATGATGAATGACAGACAGTATGCAGGTGAGACTCACAAAGTGTATACGAGGTAACGGTTCTCAGAATACCAATAAAATATAGAAGAGCTTCAAGAGAAACACTGTGATGAGAGATTAAAAAGTGTGAGGAATCTGTGCAAGCAGGTATACTGAGCAGCACAAAGGTCAAAATGAAAAAAACAAAAAACAGTTAGCGAGAGGTCAGCAGAGTCTTGGTCATTAGCTCATTCATCAAACACAATAACTGATGCAGCCTCTGTCTGCAGTAAATCAGATGCTGGTTGAGGCTTTTTGCCATTGCTCTGAGGTGAGGCACTGCCAATCCTCACTCAACTATTGTATTGATTCACTGCGCATGGTTTCCCACCAAATCGGCAGCTGACTTGGCTCGTCACTCGCATTCCTAGCATGGTTGTTACCAACTATTTTGGCAATGACTCCACAGGTGGATCTAAACTACAGCGAAGCTCAGTACAATTCTTATTATTAGACAGATTTTCTATATTTCCTACAGTATATGGGCTCAGAAGTGAAAATCAACCAATATTGAATAGTTTGTCTTGGCATCATCTTGCAACTATTTCAGACGACTGCTTCATTTACAAAAGCAGCGCAATGGTAAACTGTATGTGTTCTTGAATACAAACAAAGTTGTGTTTACATTCAGTGTCACCCACACAAACGCGCTGTGTGTATGCTTGAGGCCTGATGAGCATGTTGGATGCATTTGCTTCCTAACAAATGCTTGGCTGAATCCAACTTAATAGGAAATAAGTAAACAAATAAGTCTTGAAACAGGAAACAGGCTCTTCTATTGGTCAAAAGCTCCACATGGCGCTACCTTTGAGGACATGTGCGGGCAGTTTCTCACCTATGATCCCACTGTCCTTGCTCTCAAGTGTGGAGCTGGGGCTGGTGATGGTCCCACAGGGGCTGGAGCGGCTTAGAGGGGGGCGGCTGGTTGTGCTGTTGAGGGTGGAGCATGGGCTGTCGGTGCTGGGAGAGGCCGTGCTGCTGGTCAGCGTAGAGCAGGGGCTGATACCCTGGCTAGTCACAGAGCACTGAGGAGAAGAAAGAGAGAAATGGTTGAGCTACAGCAATAAAGTGCTCTGCCAATCAAAGATGTCAACCAAGTATGAAGTCAACTCAATATAAACTATCAGCTGGCAACGTGTGCACATTTCTTAAGGATGAGCAGCAGTAATAAATAAAACTGAAAGCATTTTCCAACTGTACTTGGAAGCAGACTTGAGGGTCTTACAAAGACAGATTTAATCAAAATTCATTGCCCATTTGACCTGGATCATGTGAAAGCAATGTGAAGAATTCCCTCACAAATAAACAAACCTTTCACATGTGAGCGTGACACAAAAACCGAAGGCCATAGGCACTGTAAATGGGGCAGGGCTTGGAAATTACACACTTATATATCTGGTGGGACTAAAATAAGCTTGAAGAGAATTTCACAAGCGCAGAGCTCTCAACTTTGTCGCGACACAATAGATACCTTTCCAATGTCATCAAGCCTGTCTGACAACCATACAGCAGCTGAAGCTTTGTTTGGGCTAACTGACAACCATTAAAAATCCATATTAAAGCTGGTTTGTCCTGTTACCCCATCATCCTTCAACTGTATTCTGATTCTGAACAATGTACTGTAGCTAAAGACGGGCTTCCTTGTCCCAGTGTAAGAAGAACCAAAGCCTTTAACACAGAGACTGAGCACGCTTATCACTCACCAAGTCTTCCCTCGATCTGCTCCATTCACATTAAGTCAATTAGCAATTAATCAACAATTAGCTTCAACACAAGCTATTATTGTCTGTTTCAACATAAAATACTCCAATTAAAAGCAAATATTTTGCTGTTTGGGACTTTTACCCACAGCTGGCTTCTCAGGCCGCTCTTACAAGTCTGTCTACTGCCTCAAAACAAACCAATTAAAACTCTCTCAAAACAACATCATACCTGTTCTACAACATTAACTACCCTGCTAACTAAAACATTCTCACATACTAGACTGTTACTGCACTACAATCTTTGAACAGTACATACATTACTGTACATATCTGTTTAATAAAAGTGAGCTTGCTAATAATAGAAATCTTTCTCCTTCTTAAAATTTTCATTATTCTGAAATTGCCACACAATACCCACACATCTGTTTCTATATATAGTACATCCCTCTCCCATCTAATGGAATAATTAGGAAGGTAATTTGTATTCACTAATAGGAACTGCAGGCCATACTGTTTGAGAAAAGCCACTCGAATAACATTGGTTGAACTAGACTGGAAAGACAGTTCTTCTCTCTGGAATAAACCTGTTCTTGTTCAACCAAATTCAACAAAATAGCAAATTATTCATCCGTTGGTTTGAGAGAGAAGTGAAGTGCTACTAACCTCTCATTCAACATGTACTGACTGCTGCAACATGAAGGTCTACATGTTGTACAATGGCATGCTGAAAGAATACAAGCAGCAGAGTGGGAGGGGTACTGCATGTCTGTGTCTGGCAGCATCATTAACAACTTGTGGAATGCTCGTATTAACTACATAACATTTCCCATTTCTACGCCGCTCTGCAACTTCCAGCCCAGAGCTGCAGCCCAGAGCTTTTGCTTGTCATTCTTACCACGTAGGAGCCAAACAGATTTTTGGACATTTAATAATTTACTGTGGGGCAGATCTAAAAACAACATGCTGAGCAAAAGATATGTTGTAAAACAGCAGTATGAGGGGGGGGGGGGGGATTGCTGGCAGATGGCAATAACGTGTTCCTTCCCAAGCGCTGAGAACACACACCTACATGCACACAAACAAGTAAAAACCATTACACTTCCATACTGCCTGTCTCTCCTTTTGACATCTGAACCAATTAACATAATTCATAACGGCTCTTTTGGATGCCTAGGATCGCCAGTTCAGTGTCAAAACGTGTCAAAGACACGAGATGAATGAGGCAAGAGTAGCGTGCTGGGCGCTGCTCTTCACACAGCCCCGGCTTAATTAGTAGAGCCAAACAAACTGAGGCTCAGACCTAGTATAACTCTATTTCTGGACCCGCACTCAGACACTCTTGTTACATACTCAAGAGCCCCTGGAATAGCACTCAAGTTACCGGGAGACTAACACACCACACTGAAGCTCCTGCACTGACATGAAATCTTTTACTTTCAACCGATTTCAAATAGGCAGTTACTTTCTTTAAAACATCTTTAAAATCTCCAACAGAGCAGTTTGACAGTTACCGTTGTTTGTTGTGCCAGAAAACAATTCCCAGGTTCCTCCTAAATCCTCATACAAAAAAAAAATCATGCACAGGGGAAAAAATAATAATTAAGCTGCAACAACAAAAAAATCCATTCTTCTGTTACACTGTAACAACTCCCTCCTCCTCTCATCCTTTCCCTCTCTCCTCTATCTCTATCTGTGTGCTGCAGCGGGAGCAGCAGCTGCTATTGGAGGAGGGAGGGAGTTGGAGGGGAGGGAGAAAATGAAATACCTTCTTTTCATTCTTGTTGTCCATAGGTATGCGTGCTGTACCCGGGATCCCTTCTCCCAGTAGAAAGCCCAGCCTTGTCATCAGTTCCTGGGTGGCAGGGGAGGAGGAGCTTGGCTGTTTCTCTGCTTGCAGCACTGGAGAAGTGAGAGAGCGAGAGTGCGAGAGAGTGGGGGAGAGGGAGAGTAAGAGAGAGAGAGAGAGAGAGAGAGAGAGAGAGAGAAGGAAAAAAATGTTAGCAGGCAGATCCCCTCTCTCCGCTGGATGACCCACACAGGGGCCACTCTGCCCGCCCTGCCCTCCTCGGCTCTGCTCTGAAATGCTATGCTGCACTCTCCAGCTGCTGCTGATGTAGTGCAGACCTGGAGAGGGGGAGCAGAGAAGAGCAAGGGAGAGAGTGAGAGAGAGGGAGGGTGGTGGGGGCGAAGGTTTGTGTGTGTGTGTGTGTGTGTGTGTGTGAGTGAGTGAGTGTGTGTGTGTGAGAGAGAGAGAGAGAGAGAGAGAGAGAGTTCTTAAAGTCTGAATGCATGTGAATGTGTAGCATTGTTAAGAAAGCAGTGTGTGTGTGTGTGTGTGTGTGTGTGTGTGTGTGTGTGTGTGTGTGTGTGTGTGTGTGTGTGTGTGTCCTGCAACACGCCTTGAGTGCCAATTCCAGGGCTTTCTGGTTGTTTACAGCTCTCACTCATAGAGCCTCTGAATATCAATGAGTGGACATGGTCTTTTTCCAACACAGCTTAGAGTGACTGCAGTCTTTAACTGGAGCCCTAAAAATGTTTAGGCTGCAATTTCAACGTTGGGGTGCCACCCACAAGGCAAAAACCACTTGCAATCCTTTTTTTTGTTGTTGTTGTTGTATAAATGCAGTGTCTTTATACATAATTATAAAACTCCCTGAAACACTGGGGATAAATATGTGCAACTACCTGTGTGTTTCATCATCTTTCCATGCAGCATGTCACGCAAATGGAGATGTGGAAAATTAATCAAGATACAGGCAAAACATTTCCTCAGAAAAAAAAAAAAAAACATGTGACCACCAGACAAACAGATGAAGAGAGAGAGCGAGAGAGAGAGAGGGAGAGCCAGAGAAGAGGGAGTCTACATCCAGGGTACAAAAGCTCATTATACAGCTTTCTGTCAGCACCTTTTCCTCCTCTCCTTCATTTTCTCCTTTAGCCTCCTTCTTCCACAGTTATTAATAATGCTGGCAGTAAATCTGATTAAATACAAACAAAATACAACGGCATAGTCTACTGCCAAGCCCTGTTGGGAGTCAAAATCAAGCCACCAAACACACATACTGTACACACACACACACAAACATCTTTGACATGCAAATGCACAAATAGTACATTCACTGTATTCCCCCTCTACTGTGAATCTACATTCATTATGGAGTTCTTGTTACACTTTTATTCTGTGGGTTGGATGTTTCTTCTAACCTGGTGAAGTAGCTGGGTGCCATGTTTCAAAGAAACAAATATGAAAAGTTATAGTATGCACCACGCACTGACTGACTGGTGACTAAACCAATCACCTTAACATTACTGTGCACTGTGTAGTGTGGTCCCACCTCCCACCTTGTTCAGTGTGCGAGCTCACGACAGGCCAGCGAAACAAAACATGTCAGACTGATATTACATTACGCCATCTGCAATGCGTGCCAAAAATGATCGGTATTGGCTTTGCACCGAAAAGTGAAAAGTAAGACGACTCCCTTTGGCCAAATCATCAAAAACACTTCTTTCCCCCCCCTCTCTCTACTTCTCAATAACAAAATAAGCTTTACTTTTTCCCTCTGACATATTTCTCTTCACACATTACACTGCCTTTATGGTGCTAGGTGTCAGGCTTACTCCCCCTGCTGTGCATATAGCAGCTGTGTGTGAATGATGATACAATAACTAAATTCTATGGTTGAGGTGAAGGTGCAAAGTGCGGTGGTGAAATGTAGGACAGAAACTACAGTACACTCCTGAATGATTAAATCAATTTCTTAGTAACAGTTAATAACCTGGTTGTGAATGTAATCAAGTAATTAATTCTAGACGACGACAAGTTGTCATTTTCATCTTTGTTCTTCTTCTATAATCATTGTGATTTTGAAATAAATAGGAAAAAGAATACTGAAGATAGACACGTGGGTGAGTGTCACTACATTGCAGTAACAGTATATAGGTCATAGTTCATGACAGAGTTCCAACAGTGATGCCACTACCACCCTTATCAATAGCTGAACGTTATCCTGACATACAAAGCATGTCGAATCGAGTTGCTTATACAAATGGTGAGAACTAATTCACCATTAATTTAACAACCATCGTGCTCCTTGGATTTTCTTCTAAACTTGTGCTGATTAAAATGCGGATGACGCTACTGTAATTTCAAGAGAAATGTCGTAAAGGACGGAGTAGCCATGCCAGTAATTTATCAAAGGCTTCTGCAAAAAACAGAAGTAGCCATTATGGCCTGGCACATGGTAGGCATGTGTCTTCTTCCTTAAGCCAAGAACAAAATGTGTTAGAGAAGATACTCGTCTTGTAAGTAATGGCAGACGACCACATATCTGCAAGTTGAGGCTGTGCAGAATATTTACGTTAGCTCTCTGACGTCTGCCCCCTGGGTCGCCTGCTTTCTGATGTAATTATGCTTTTATGTTGGCGCTGACTTTCAGCCAGTTGCACCACCTCTGAGAGAGGCACTTTTCATTTTTTTTTTTAGAAATTGAAATATTCTATAGGCCTGAATAAAGGGAACAGCAATACTCAAACAGGCCCCAAGGTTTTCCTGCTCAATAAACGGAAGGAGCTTTTGTCTGTGTAGAGAAGCACACGCTGAACGCTAACCTCGTACACGCTGGCTGCTGTGCTTTCACGACCGTTTCTCCATTGCAAATCCTGCGCAGTAAAAAGAAGACAGCACCATTGAAACTCTACCTTTTATAGGGAATGTCACCCTGCTAACATAAACGCTGGGGATGAGTCTCTTGAGACCAATGGTGCAAAGACCACGCTGAGGCCTGAACAACGACGACAGCGATTTTATAGATTCAGGGTCACTCCAGCAAACATCTTGTTAAGTCTTCACACAGTAATATAATCATGTATATAAGGAAAGTCACATTCAATTATCATTTACTCACCACATCATACGCAAATATTAATAACTAGGAACAGGAGCCTATACTTGTTGGCCTTGACAGTGTATTGAACGCACATCTTCAATGCTGGGCTCTGTGGAATTACATTACTTTGAAATCTCTCATTGATTTTGTCATTGATTCTGTTGAAAAAAAGATATAATTATGAATTATTATAATCTAAAACCCTTTTGTGTAACATCATAGTAGTGCAACTGAGATTCATGTTCATAATGAACGAAGGTGTAAAATTTAACCACAGGCAGACATCATCTATACTGAACGCTGGCTGTGGTTCAATAATAATTTGAAGTACACAAAAACACATTGCAAGCTTCATCAACTTTTAGTAGATGGAGAAAGATAATGGGAATTGGTGCCCGGTCTTTAAAAAGGGGGCACCTTACACATCACGCATTTATGGCCATGGTCACTATGCATTAGCAGGCAGTGACAGGTTGTTTTTATTATGATTGTCTGTCAGAGGCACGGCTTTCAGCTCCAGAGCTGCTGGAGAACAGAAACACACACAATCTGACACTCTATCGGAATATTAAGATATTTTTCTGGATGTTTTTTCTGCCATTAAATAAACAATGTGCAGCTGCACTTTCACTGTATTACACTGTAGCACGTACTTTGGGTTGAATGTATTGTATATAATCTAAAGGATAATCCAATAATTTGCTGATGATGTGACTCTTCACACACAGTTGCAGAGGTTCCTGCTAACCCTCTCACTTTGTGTCCTCAAACCGGAGTAAATCTGATTAAATCCATCAACCAGTTCTTTATTACTGGGCCCTGACAGGACCCCTTCATCACTGGTTCCTCAAAACCACTTAAACCCACCTGCCTCTGAGGGCCAATGAGCGGTGCTGGACTTGTGCTCAGGGCTGTGAAAGGACCTCTAGGCATCTGACATAGATCCACCACTAGAAACGCTGACATGTTTGTGACACACAAGCCGCTTGGGCCACATCAATAACAATATCTTCAGCCTGTGGGTCTCTCTGCAAATCAATACCTTGTAACAACGAAACAAATTAGAAGCGCTGCCAACTGCAGCTCCTGTTAGACACAAAAACCTCCACTTATCCAGCAAATTTACAACAGTGTTCTGTGTCCCTGAGTTTATGAATAAGAAATACAGCACATGTACATGGAGAAAATTGTGTTTGGCTTACACTTGTTATTGCAGGTTTATTAATTACACTACTTTGGCTTTAGCTTGCCATCCACTTCTGAATAGATTTAGACTGTGTATACTATGTGAGTCACTAATCATTGTGTTTATACACATCACGCAACAGAGTAATTGTCTGGTACAGTTAAATGGAAACCTGTGACCAACTTCTTTTATGGATTCTCTCATTGCCTATTCATCGCTCCTCACCATTTTACCATCGGCTGACAGCCATGACGGCCAAGTGACTTAAAGCTGTACAAAGACGACAGGTAGAGAATCTAATCCATTTAGATTTAGTTCATGTAAAGCATATAATGGTATCTATGATCATTGTTAGGTTGCTCACCCCAGGGCAGGGGACTGGGCAGGACATGGCTGCTTTTTAGCTATTAGTGTAATTTACATCTCAAACATTTGAGCCTCCGCTGCATTGATCTCATTGTATTAATTGTGTATCATTGTCTTCAATGTGACATTGTCAATATTAACATAATCATTGCTGCTACAGTAATTAACTGTTCTTGTTTGTCTAGGCTCTCCATTGTTGCTGATTAAAACATCCTGTAGGTGTGGAACAGTGTACGTGTGTGGGAATAACAGACTGTTTAGCTTTACTTTACTTGTCCTTTATTTCCCCAGTGACTTACTGTGAAACATGCTCAGTCTTGGACTTTCTATGTCAGCACTTCCTACAGTATACACGTTATTGCAGATTGTCACTATATGTCGCACATTCACTACTGGAGTCAAGGCCATAAAAAAGTTCAAGTCTCTTCTATTAAATAGAGAGAGACAATATCAACTAGACTAGAGCAAAATTATTAAATATTGGTATGTCACTCTTTGACAAGTTCACATAGTGGTGTGGAAATAATAAATCAGACAACCACCCTATGCTAATATGGCAATAAATAAAGAATAAATAACTTAGCACACAGAGCACTCCTGAAAAGTAGTAGTACTTTATCAATGTGTGTGTGTGCAACCATCCTCTCTCTCAGTATTGATGAATAGAAAGTAATAATAATATTAATACAATTGTGATTATAACATAGGTTGTCCACCAGGGAGCGCAAAAAAGTTTATTGTTCTTTGTCAAATTTCTTTGACTGCTAATTTCAGTGGATTTTTTTTTAAATAATGTTTATTTTAAGCCAATTCGCACATATGATGGAGGCTGGCAAACCCTGGCTGGAGATGGATTAAAAGCAGCTGCCTCACTCATTCCAGATGACAACGTGCTATTTTATTACAGAGTGTTATGACAGTTCAATAATGTGTCACTGGAAAAGCAAGGCACTTGTGCAGATCTCTCCTCTTAAAACTATCCTGACTAGATGATTAGATATATTGGCTAAAAGGGCTTTGATGTGTCGCTATTAATAATGAGCAGAAATATATCTTATGTGGGGTCACTGGATCATAGCACAATATAATGTGTTGTCATCGCACAGCAATATAGAGATGTATGTGGAATTAAAAGGGGAAAAAATGTAATCACCACTTCTCAGGCGCAAGGAAATGTTATTTGTGGCGGTTTAAAAGCTACCCATTTCAATTATTTATCCCTGCAGACACTGTGTAGACTGTTAAAGTGGAATAAAAGGTTTTCAGCTAACCTGATGGATAAGAGCTGTTCATACTGACATACATTGTGTACAGAGAGACTAAAAAGCTCATTGAAAACTCAGTGAATGGACAATGTAGCTCTAGCTGAGGCTTTCTACCAAGGTCGCAGACTGACCCCACGTAAATGATTTGATGAGAAGGAAAACAGGCTTGAAAAATGTTGTTCATTATGGCCTAAGTCCTGCAATTTCACACTGGATAAATACCATCTGAAATCAATAAATGCAGTCAATCAGTATTGTTACTATCATTACCTACTCTTTTGATTAACCTAATTTGCTCATTTATTAATTGGTCCTGCCAGAATGTCAGAGTTAAACCCTGGATCTCCAATTGTATGCCACGTGGCAAAACTTCATGATTCTGTTCAAGACTTCAAAATTGACAATATTCATTCATAATTCAGCAACAGGTGTGATAAAACTGTGGAAGCAGGGCAAGGGCAGCCTTGTCCCTACACAAGGTCAAGCGATTGTACTGTATGTATCCGGATGGAGGGCGGATAAGGTTTTATACCTCCCTCATGAATATCAGCTCTATCTGATTAGTCTACCAACACTATCCTGGAGATATGGAAAGACTGAAGTTGTAACTGGAACCACTTTGTTATTCCAGTAACTGTACAGCAAATGGAGGCTAAAACAAAACAACATCGTTATCTGCCGCCTGAGGAAGTTTATGAGCAGGTGTGAAACAGCAACCGTGCGGCGCGGCGATAGAGGAATGAAGACGGAAGGAGGAGGAGCAGGAGCAGGACGAGGACGGGGTAGGAGGACGGGGGCGCGCCATTAACAGACTGGCTCCACGGACTTGTCTTGGCTCTCCCCCTGCCGAGAAAACAATCCAGCCGGTGCTCATTAGCAGCTGGAGTTTCATTACCACAACAGTGGAGCCTGTTTAATGAACCCTCAATGAGAACATGCATCCTGCTTCCCCATTTAAGTTCAGAGGTACTAGGTGACGTGCTCCCCTGAAGCACGTTGAAAGCCTATTGCACATTCCAGCGTTAGAAACCGCAAAACTCCTTTGCTGTGAGCACAGATGGAGCGTCCAATGAGACATTACAGCATATTGAGGTTAAGACAGAATCTCCAAGTAAAATGAGGTTTGGGGGGTTGGGAATGGCAAAAAAAATCATAATAAACATAGTTTGACTGACACCCCAGCTCGACAACATACTCTGGTGGTTATTATTGTTGATCTAATGGTACAGACAGATGGCATTTCATTAACCGTTTGACCATCAGGACTGAAGCTTCCTGACACGGTGATTCAGCCCTGCAGGGATCAGTGACTGTTCCCAACGCTCCTCTGGAGACGAGCAGCAGAGATTAATGAAGCTTCATTATGGAGTGAAGAAAACTACTAAAAACAAACAAAGTTTCATCGTCCAGCTGTTAATTTAGAGCAGGAGATCAATAATAAACCCGATACGACGCGGATAGGAATAGAATTACCACTTCACCAGAAAGAAATCACAGCTCATTCATCTCTGCCGCTACAAACTCGCTGCTTTCCTTTTGGGGAGGTGGTGAATGAATATCAGCATTATGTTCTATGAACTGTTAAGAATCAATGTGCCCTGATTATACAATTGTGGTTGTCTATAAATGGTACAAAATACGAACAGTTTATAAAGATGCTTTATGCAAAATCAAACCTCTGGGTTCACTCTTTAAAGAAATGAAATATTGCTCACATCCCTCTGTCTCCATTGCTCAATGTATCATACAAAGACAATATGAATAATTTGACACTATCTTTTATCATTATCATCTTATGAATGGCCAATTCAAAGTGTGTGAAAAGAGGACACCATAGTTTCCCACATTTGCATTCCTTGCATGCAGAATGTCAGGATCCCAGCTGTGGCTGTGAGATCGTGAGTCAGATTACTTCTCTTTCATTAGATGGTTTCCATCAGGAATTAAATAAAAAAGATCAGACCACGTTCGCCCAAATTCACACTCCAACGAGCTGTTAATATATGAGTAACAGGCACTGCACAAGAACTGACAATGGATGGTCAGAAATATGCAAAAGCAAAACTACAGCCAGATGTTTCAAGTGGTGTAAAAACTCACTGAATAATTAACAATCTAAGTTTGTTTCAGCACTGCTAGTGCTAATATGAAGAAACACATGCTCAGTGTTTGGTCCTGGCTCCCATGAGACTAGTGACAGGTGGGGGTGGAGAAGAGAGACATAATTGTGGGAGAGGACAGGACCTGAGGTTGCGCCGTGATTGACAGAAACAGAGCCCCCGCGACCACAGCTGAACCAATTTTGAAAGGAGGACTGTTGACTGCTTGTTGCAAACACACACGTGCACGCCAAGACATACATGCATAAACAAACACCGATGTGCGTGTGGACACATGGACGAAAAACAGAAATACACATCGCATTCACACACAAGAAACTCTATCCATCCTCAAAGACGGAGCCATGTGAAACGACTCCGCAGGAGGTCAAATGCACATTTCCTTTCTTAGCCTACAGCCATTCCTGGTTGTCCACAACACAGAGCACTGCAGAGCTGACAGTCCAACCCCAGAGAGGAACAAATGAATACATTCAAAGTCCACATGCAGGCTTTAATCATATCTGAGGACAGCCAAATGAAACACGACAAAAATCTTAAAAATGACATTCCTACAGTTGCGCTGGAGGTTGGTTTCTGACTGCAGATGAACGGGCCGCCGTCGCTCAGCACTCCCACAACAAAAAGCCCCTTTACAACTCCTAAAAACTGACTCCATTTGTGACCTAAATGTCACTCAGTTCTCATGCTGCAAAACTTCCAATGGATTTTTTTCCGACTCAGATTCTTCCAGCTCTCCATCAACATTCCGCGCTGACGCTGACCTTGTTTCAAAAGCTGCAATGTCAAATAACCGTCTTGTCCTGTCTGCACAGTTAGCAAATAAAAACAAAAAGCATGCACTGTTTACTATCTCTGAAATAGGCGACAATACACACTGACAAATGCTTTCTTTTCTTTTGACACCAGAACACTGGATGTGTCTTTGTCATGTGTAATGCACCTTGATACAGGTTAATCCATCTGACGTCAACTAACTCTAAACATTCGATCTGAACTCTGTTAAATCCAATATGTGTGAGTATGTGTGAAGTTGCCGATGCGAGAGTGAAAAGGAGGAGGCACGGAAGCCTGTCAGCTGTCCTACTACAGCTGGGCTATTACAATTAGTCATCATTAGGCTGCGATTTATACAGTGTTTAATTGTACATAATGAGTTGAGTGAGTTGGCTCATTCACAGTTCTCAGCAGTAAACTTCTCCAACGTGCTCACTACGCCTGTGAGAAGAAGGAGGCAGAACGTTTCTGCTGGCTTATCTGCTTACATTAACTGAGCCAATAACAAAGGACACATGCAAGCAGCTGTCTGACCTTAAACACTGGTTATTTCACATGAGAGCGTGTACAAGTCACTGCCAGATACTAGAATGAGACTAACATGTTTTAAATGCCTGGTGCTGCACAAGGAGACAGACTCTTTTGCCCTTTTTCCAACACACATTAGCCATTAAATTGGTCTGAATGCTGCCTGCTGCCCTAGAGACTACATTGTCATTTCTTTTTTCATCCTCAACTGAGCAGATCTGCTCTGTTTTCTCTATGATCAGAAGAGGACCTGAAGATTAGAGCACAATTCAATAAAGGTTTTTAGTTCAGTTTTTTGTAGCCTCTCTGTTGGAGACTGATGTGGTTGGTCGCTCTTAACATTTTTGTATCAGCAAAAAGATTTTCTTGAGGCTTCATCAGTGAATTTGACACAATCTCTACTTGTGAGATAACTAGATCTGTTATATTGCCTGAAGAGCAATTTTATCCTGGAACAAAATTAGAGAAGAGGCCACACTGAGAACGCACGGTTAAAACAACCACAACAAGAGATATTGTGTGAGCCTGAGTTTGTTGTGTTTATATTACATATATACTCACTTTAAGGATTATACTTCTTAACTGTGTGTGTGTGGAGAAAAGCAAAGGAGAGGCAAAGCTTGGGAAAGATCATTTTCTGACTGAGACGGTGCAGGCATGCTGAAGACGTGTGTTTATGTGCATTCACTTCAAGGCAGATGAGGGCAACACATGGGGAAATGTTGATGTAATTCCTCTTCTGTGAATTTGATTTTCTGCTCAAAGACACTTTGACACCTATTAGGTACCTAACTTCACAGACGCTCTATACATCTGTGTCTCAAAAGTTGTTTTGTTTTTTTTGCAATTTTTCTTTCTGAGAGCACAGCTCATAAAATGAGTGCAGTGCCAGTGCCAGTACACCAGCTGTCATGAGATAACACTTATCTGGTGTCCGCTATCTGCCGGTAGCCCGCTCTGAGCCCAAACACTGCTCTGTGCCAGCTGAGTGTCAGACACACCCTCGCCTCTTGGCATGTACCATCAGCAGTGACTGGGCTCTGCTGGGTTACTACTGTGTCTGCATATGTGAGCCATGTACAATCAGACCAACTCTCTCTTTCTCTCTCTGTTGCCTTTTGCTAAAGATAACGCATCCAACAACTCCACCTAAGCCTGTGGCAGAAAATTTAAGCCACCCTGCTTTGCTGGAAATCAAAATACAGCACCAAGTGGAACATTACATCAGTACACACACAAACTACAACATAGGCAATAATCAGGCTAAAGGTAAGGTACAGCTCAGGGAAACGTGGAAACACAAGAACCACGTATACACGCAAAGTTACCGAGCAATTAAAGGTCTTGTCCTCTTCATTTCATTCCCATGAAACCAATCTGGTGCTTCGGTCCAACTGTGTGTCTCCACACACTGAAAACTGACTCTGGTGTAATCTAAACACGCACTTTAAAATAAACACAGCGCTATTGTTTGCATAAGGGGCAAGGAACTCTGCACTGTCTGGTACTTACACAGACCACTATACAGCAATTGATGCTACATGAATTAGAGAGACCTATTCATGATATGGTATTCTCCTTACACACACACACACACACACACACACACACACACACACACACACACACACACACACACACACACACACACACACACACACACACACACACACACACACACACACACACACACACACACACACACAATTTTTCATTCTAACTTTTCCCACCGTCTACTATAAAAGACAAAAACAGTCAAACAAAAATGGACTGAAAGTGAAACTCACCATTGTGCGAGGACTCCTTGTTATCAGCCACCTTCCTCAGCGCTGACACGATGGCATCGGAAGGAACGCGAGGACTCTCCACATATTTGGGTTTCCTGCTTGGACCTGCCAGCACGAACCGAAGATGCAGGGAGAATGAGAGAGAGAGTGGGAGAAAAAGAGAGAGAGAGGGAGAGAGAGAGAGAGTCAGTGTCAGACAGAGAGGCAGAGAGGGAAAGAAATGCAAAAGACGAAGAGAATCAGAGGACCAGAGAGCGAGAGTCAGAGTTCTCGCTGAATTAACGTGTTCCAGATGGGACTAGAGATGAGAGGCGGTGGTGTCTTAGTTGGACAGGCTTGGCTGCACTCCGTAGCTCACATAAAACTCACACATATACACATGCACACAAAACACACACTTTCTCAGACAGTTCCCTGCGCTGAAAGCAGCTCTGGTCTGTCTGACAACCCGGAATATTGTCTGTATGCCTAGAGACTCCCAGCAAAACACTGCTAGTCAGCTCTGGGAATGTAAACTACAGCAGGAAACCACAACAATTAGCCTCTTACTGAACTTTAAAAAGCAGGCGCTCTAACACACACACACACACACACACACACACATCCACTATTGGGGATCAGCAAAACAGACAAATACACTGAGTTTTTCTCCATGTTGATCTGTGAGCAGTCATTTGAAAATACCCCCTCCCCTCCTTATTGCTGCGAGGGTATGTACGCTATGGGCAGATTAAGATCTTGGTGTCCTGGTGCAAGTCAGATGATGTATCTGGGACGGCGGTGCAGTCCTCTAAAGACCGTCTTTGTCTTTAGTGAGGAGATGAGGTTAGCCGGCTGCTCTGTTCCCTCTGCTCGCACCACGACAAAATTAGAAAATCCCACAGCTCCACACAAAATGCTTGCTCACTGCACTGAATTTTGCGATAAATCACGGACAGTTGCCCCACTAGACGCACTGCTTAGCATAATTTCCATGTTTGTGTGTGTTCAACTTATCCTGTAATAACTGGTTTTTAATCTGCTCCAAAGAGACAAAAAATATGGTTGTTTATTTGAGTGATGGCGAAGGCCTACTAATTTTTCCTGACAGTGGCAATATAATTGTTTGTACTTGCAGGAGATCCAGCAAAGACACCAGACTAAATACTTAGTCATGAAACAAACATCTCCCAAGCAACTGCACGCTTCTAGCCCAAATATTCCTGTGCGAAAAGGAAATGCAGTTCAGAGTCCGCATTCAAGAGCAGTGCTAAAGGCTACAGAATATAATGTGAAAGTAGGCGACTGTATTAAGATCCATAAATCCATGGAGAATGGCAGCAGCATGACTCCCCTGGCAACCCTCCTCCATGCTACTCCAGCCTTGACCCACTGTAACCCAATCCCAACCTCCACCTCCTCCAGACTCCGGTTTATCAGATGACTGTATGTGTAACCCCAGTCATAACATGAAGATTGGATGGGAAGAGCAGAGATAGCCGTTTCCTATTACCACATCCAAAACCGGTCACTCCCACCTCAAACAATCTGAATCAGATTGTACAATTTCTTAAACCGCAGCTGCGATCTCAGCCGCAGATACTGACACTGGAAGAGAGGGGGGGGGGGGGAGTTAGAGCGGCATTCAAGTGAGAGGAACTGATCTGGAGGTGACACTGCAATAAACCAAGGATGAGAGTCAAAGTCAGCTTGATGCACAGTGCCATCTATGGATATGCAACTTGAAATGCATAGTGAGGAACTGTGATTTTCATACCAATACTATCTGAGCTTTTCTGCATCTTCAAACATAACAACATGGATGTTATCAGATGTCTTGTCACATTCAAACTCAGAAAACTCAAAGTAATAGCCTAAAGCTAAATTTAACTGTTCTTCAGAGGAGCCCACAAGCAGCAGTCATGTATATGTTGTTGTGGCCACAAAGCTCCTGTAGTAACAACACCACCACCTCCACATTTGAGATGTTACAGAGCAGAACGGCTGAATTATGTGGGTAACATGTGTCTAAGAATAAAGAGGACTGATCCGGTGAAGTATCTACAAAAGCGATCAAAGCGGGCCTGTTGTTCGGCAGACAAAGCCAGAGAGTCGGTCCTGAAAACCTCCATTCATCTGAGAATGGTCAGGCACAACCTATTACCCAGGAGTCACACGGCTCCAATTAAAGGGGGACTTACGGAGACAGAGGGGGCTGTGTGTGAGACACACTTAGTTCAGGTAAATATCTTGGACCAAAAGCGAACGGCCTAATATGTTCCGTTGACTGTATTTCATCTAAAAACAACAGCGGGCATAGTTTGGGTAATCCAAACCATATGCTTAAGTTCAGATTCAGTTTACGCAAAGTGCCAGGAGGAACACAGGATCCACACATGAAATAACAAACATGTGGCCGGCTATCAGGGGTAATTTCAGGACACATCTAAGGGCCGATAACACAGGGAAGAGGCGAAGGGTCTTTTCGGCAGGGCTCTGATGTCTGAGCATCAGACAAAGCACGTTGTGGTTTCTTTTCCATCCAAAATCTCATCTCGAGATTTAACAGGGTGCCATTACTGCTGAGCCTTTCGAGATGGAGGCACTGACGAATAAGCAATCGCGGGTCTATAACGAGCGTGAAAAGGTCGCGGACATGCAAGTGTCAGACATATGACCCTTGAAGGACGACGAGGGAGAGAGGCAGATAAGATATGCTCTCATTCTCATCTTCACCTTCGAAGCAAACTCCAGAACGTAAATCTATTTCTATGCACATTAATAAGTACACAATTAAGAATAATTTATGTAAGGCAATCTTCATATTTCTAAAATTCTACAAAGACCTGACAACGAAGAATGTGAGGATTTATGTCCTATCTCAAAGCTAGATTCAACAAATTAAAATGCATTAAATCTCCATGTTCTGAACCTACCCCACGCAGGGAGGACAAATGAGAAATATCTCATTCTGATGTCCTCCAAAAAAAAAAAAAAAAACGCAGCCAAGAGCTCATTGGAGCAGGAAAAAAAAACAGCAGACTGATTCAAAAGTACAATGAGCTTGACAAGGAAAGAGTGAAAGAGACTGGCATGATGGACAGTAGCTTTTGATGCAACACAGAAAAATTGCATTAGAAAAACTAGGTTGATCAAATCTGTATTGATATGACATTTGATCATTTCAATTCAGTTATGAATATGCATGTACTGTATTTTGTTGCATCATTTCTGTTATTGTTCAACTGTTAGTAATTGTATACAATCTTGCCTCATCGTACATGTTTTAAAAACTAAATCCCCAAATATGATGCTTATGTCAATGAAATATACCAGCTGACTGAGTGTTAATGGGTTGTTTCACTCTAAAATATGTTTCATCACCCTCAGTCAATTTGCAATCTCAATTTTCTCAACAGTTTTCTTTTAGGTGATGTGTTGAGGCTCTCTCCAACTCCTTATACTGCTCAGAATCATCACATCACTTTAATAACAAGGGTTACGGTAGTTCTTATGTGTAACTGCAACACAACGCACCACCTGCTGACTCACTATATTCCTGGAGTCGAAAACATCAGCTGCTCACCTTGCAATGTAAATATGTAATGAATGTGTAAATATGTATCTATGAAAATACACTTGTTAAATAGATGGTAAGAGAAGCAAGCAAACAGAGAGCAGACGGGGTGTGAGTTAAGGAAGAAGAAGACAGAGGGAAAAAGAGTGTCTCTGGGGTAAAGCAGCCAGTCGAGCTGTGACTGCAGAGGACTCTTAACTCACTGCTATTCACCATGAGACTGGGGAAGCCATGCCCAGCGAGCTATCACTCAGCAGGCGCAGACAGACACATACCGAACAGTCAAATACCTATGCTGGACAACTTGTTGTGTCCAGTAAATTCCAATGAAAGAGCCAGTTGTTCGCGGTTACGAAGTGATCAAGGAGTTTTCCCAGCATTCTTCAAGATGGACTCTGACACTCTTCACATTTCAGCTTATCAATGAGACAGTGTGTCCTCTTTGTGCAGCAAAGGGGAATGAGAGCAGTCTCACAACAGGGCTCTTTATGTTTTCAAATGTCATTCTTCAACTCAAACGTGAAAAATAATATATTCGGAGGAAAAAAACGGAACGATGAAATTGATATGCTGCTGCATGAAGAACCAGTGTTATTTAGTGAATATTGAATGGTCTTCTTAATAGCCGTACCAAGCTGTTAATCCTTTCACTGTTACAGTTACAATACTTGAGAAAGATTACAGCCATGATTCAATTTTACACATGTGCGCCAATTTAGGATTCATTCCATATTCACAGCTTGATGTATTACTATTATCCTCTTTGCATTGTAGCACAGTGAGAAACCCAATGTGTTTAACAGTCATGACTAATCTCACACATAACTCATGACTCTGTCTGGTATAAGCCATGATGTTTTAATGCCTTTTTACAATTTAGTAAGATGCACCAATGTATTCGAGGAGAATCCCGACTCTACTGCTGACTGAGGAAGCATTTACAGGTTCTTCAGTAGCGGTCTCTCTCTCTGAGGCAGGAGGTGAAGTGGGATCCCGCTGCAGATGAAAATGGGGGGACTGCACGTGATAATGAGCCAAAGCCGGGGTGTAGTGAAGCGCAGTGAAGTGGAGAACTGGATAGTACTTTTCACTGGGTGCCCATCAGAGGAACCCCTTCAAAGAGTCCGTGCGGCATCACAAGGTCTTTTACAGCTCAGCTCACAGAAAGGCATCAATATTCCCCCGGGGCTGTCTGGTTGCTGTCAGTACCCCAGAGGTGACTTCAGGAGAGCTCACCTCAAAGGGGCTACAACTGCCTTTGAAGAGAGTTCCTATCCTCCTGACAGAATTACAAAATAAACTGCGCCCGTCTGGCAGCATCAAGGAAGATGAAGAGCGCCAGTGGATGAACACAGTGCTCGTGTTTCCTCTGACGTTATTTGTCAGAAGAACCAGCGTTTAAAACGATTGTGAAAAATGAGCTACAGTTATAATCCCCTGACATACATTTCTACTAGCAGAGGTGGTTTTAGTGAAAGCAAACAATGTCCTTGAACTTGCATATGCTCTTAGTGCCTGCTTTGTATTGGGGAGGCTTGATGTAAAAAAAAAAAAAAAAAAAAAAAAAATTCATGGTGAAATACGCAAATGTATCACCAAAGACTTTCTGTGCTGCTTTATGCGGTTACTAGAACACATACATTATTATTAAATGGCTATAATAACCAATAACCAAACAGCTTCAACAGCTGACCACCACTCATGAACTGCATCCAATGTGTGGAGTGAATAGGGGAGCTGATAACACAAAAAAGAAATAAAAAGCAAATTTCTCAGTGAAAATTGTCACCTGATTGGCTTAAACAGGTACAATCAGAGCTAGGTCTGGTGAAGTTAAAAAAAAAAAAAAAAAAGCAGTGTCCTTGGCAGCTGCACAGATTTTTTTTTTCTGACTGCCAAGTGTCCAAACACAAAAGAATTTCACCCAATTAAAGAGCACCAGCAGGATCAGGACCCAGGCTGGATGACAGAAAAGAAAAGTTCTTGAAGTCCATTGTGCTTCTCTGATAGAGAGATAATGACAGAATAGTGAGCTGTGCTCTCTGGTGGTGATCTACAGACCTGCCTGGCTGATCGATCCGTGAACCGGCCTCTGAACCTCTGAGAGCTGAAGCTCCCATCAAAGCAAAAAGTCAAACAACTCGTTTCAGCAGCCGAGCACAGACCGCTCTGCCTGCGGCCTCGCTGCATACCAATTAAAACGTTGCACTGCTGATGACCGCTATAAATTTATATGAATTGCTATTTTATGGTCCCTTGCAGACTGATGCAGGGACAAGGCACATGAAAGGTCACACATCTGTACTGTGCCTTCAGTGGCAACATTGGTATCACCTCTGTATCTTCCATCCTCCAACGTCTTTGTGAATATTCACTTCGAATGACTTTAATATGTGATATTATGCTAATGTTTATCCGCAGACTGGTGTGGGGGCTTATATTTCAGGGGTGTATTTGTGGTAAAGTGTATAATGAAGGAAAGGTGGGCTAGTTTGAATTTAATAGACGATAATAGTGTTAAACAGGTCATATTTACATACTTGCCCTCACTTAGCAGCGCAGCCTTGAGCACAACAGATGTTTTTAACCCTGCAACAGTACAGTAACCTACTGCAACCAGTGGAGGTCACTGTGTAGATACCCAGGAGACTGTGGGACCATTAACTCCCATCAGCTCTAATGGCTTAGAGAGAGATGAAAACCACATTTACTGTGTCATCAGCTTCACTCTACCAACCTCAGGTTGAGGGTCCTCAAGTTTTTCTATTCTTGACCTTTGACCTGCGCTGGTTTAGAGCGAGATGGGTCCATTCAGGCAACATTCTTGCAGTAAACGTTCTTCCCTGGGCTTTTTCAAAGGCCTGTAAACTATTAGGACTGTAAAGACTAGGTGCTGTTCAACACATGTCAGGGTGCTGTGTTTCATGGTTAAGCTCTGGGTTTAGCTGATCAAAGCCTGTGGCAGTCAACACCACCAGGACTTTGTGGCTCAGGCATCCGTCACACTCCTAATTAACTCAATGTTTCTCTGTTGTCCCCTGTGAAGTTTTTCATGAAAAGAACAACCACTAAGTTGGGGCCCTCCAAACTGCGATAGATTATCCAATGTGTCAGGAAATGAAGCCAGGCCACAAAATGCTTTCTGAATTTGTGAAACCACTTCCCCTTCCAAGTCGTCTGTGATGGCCTGAATGGGAAGGAGGGTGAATGGATGTGTGAAATGAATGAACTGATGGATGTACTGTATGTATACACACACGAGGGTAGTTTTAACCTCAGTAAAAAAAAAAGCTAAACAAACCGATAAAGAAACTCTAGTGAAATGCTCCTAAGAACCTGTTAAACTTCTTCATCTTCTTCTATCTTCTAAATGTTCTTTGCCAGATAAACTTTAGCAAAGTGTATCCATGATTCTTAACCTTTGTGTATTATGATATCAGTGCTATAAAATAAGAGGTATAGTTATGTTTACTCTACTCCTTAGAGCACTGCATCAACTTACTGTACCTATAAGCACTGCCCTCATGACACTGGTTGTTTTTCTTTTGTGTATTTTCTTGCTGATCTACAGTATGTGCTTTTGAATCTCCCTCTGGGGACAAATAAAATGTTTCTTGGTTCATTATGAATTGAATTATCTGAAAAATGTGTTTGTACAACCCCGGCAACGTCTTTTTTTCTGGCTGCTGAAAAAATAAATATAGAAGGCAGCGATATGCAAGAGCATATATGATGAGGGTGGTCTGACAGAGGAGTCTGTTGGTAGGATAAACTCATCAACAATAACAAGGAAACCGCGCTGTTGTCACGCATGCTGTAGACTGACAGCAAAATGTCAAATGTGCTATTTATTCATGAAAATGAAAGCGATATATGGACTTTTTAGGGTTTATTTAGACGTGGTTATTGCCTACATTCACAAGAAACTGCTTCAAATGCTTCCAAAACATTTTTCCTGTTTTGGAAAGCCCATGGCCTCCACATCTGTGTACATGATGCAACCATCTGCTGCCAGAGAAAACACCTTTTAAAATGTTTTTATTTAAGAGCAGGGATCAAAGAATAGCTTGTTACTTATCTCAGAACACAAAGGAACCTGCATTTTCATAATAGTAGAATGTTCAAAATATCTGTATGCTCATACGTATGAGGTTTAATAAGTCCAGCCTACAGCCAACTTCACAATCCAAGGTCGGCATTATGATTATATGTTGGAGGGTCAACCCATTTCATTTTTGATAGAGGTTAACTTTGCTCATTTCAACAAGAGATGAGTCTTAAATTGAGTCTCACACTGTTGTCTCTATGGCTCAGCCAGATCGAGGGAGAGAAAAATGCGGCACGACCCATGTTGTTTTCGTCGCAGAGCTGAGACATTTCCTGCAGTATGGGTTTATTAACTGGAGGTGTGAACTCTCCCCCTGTGGGTTTTCACAGTTACCTGTGAGGACAGTGGAACAGAGCTTCCAGACCCCTCCCCCCCTCCCCAACCCTTGCTCCCTGGATGTCCTCCACAGCATCCTATCTTGTCAGTCCATTTTTCCCCCTTCGTTTTTCCATGCCTCAGAACACGCCAGCTGGGAATATGCCTTTAATGAGTGTTCCCCTTCCCCTGTCCCCAGAGCCCTTTTCACCCCAGTCTCTTCCCTCTCTCTCCCTCGGCCGCTTCCTTCATCGCTGTAAATGTACATTTCATCAGCACCCACTCTGACAGATTTAAAACAATCTTCCCAAAATCCTGTATCACCTGCGGTGGTTGAATTGGTTTGTTGCAAATGAGTAGGGGCTACACAAGTGAGCTTCCACTTTGCTATTATAAATTGCATTTGTGTCTTTTTCATAAACTAGAGAGTAAGCATACTTGCAGTTATATATCTGCTTTCCTGTGAACATTTACAAAAAGCACTGCATCACAATTTCAGGCCTGCAAGTCAAATGTTAGGTTTTGAATTGCATGATGAGAATTGTGGAAAAGCAGTTTGAGAAGAAAAACACTTCTGCGAACACAACACCTCCATCCTGATCTGAAGCAAGAAATAAAGCGAAGCCATTCAGATAAGAAAAGTCATATAAAACAAGCGAAGATAGAGATGAAACACAACTAAAAGAGAGTTGAAGAGTTAAATGCAGATCTATAATAAGAGATGAACTTGAACAGGTCTCCATAGGGATCATACCATACCATCCCCCTGCCATCAACTCATCTTTACACTAAACAGATCAAAGCTGTAACCACTCTAAACAAAGGCTAGATAGCCCACAGATGAGTGCCACATGTGAGTGGGGCCACATTGACCACTTAAAGGATTTCTCTCCTCTTTGCCAAGTCTCCAGAATACAAAGACTCAGGTTGAAACAAGTTTGGCTACAAAGATACCCCCCCTCACCCCCTGCTTTGGAGCTGCTCTGCAGCTGCTGACAGGCTTGTTCTCTACACAGTGGACAGAGCGAACCTGGGGGGGGGGCTTACAATTAGATCCAGTGTAAACACTCACCCATTACGAGCCAGTTAAGTGTAAACACGCGGTGCATTTGTAGAGACCTATACTTCAACACAAGGTGATCAAATACGGAGATGAAGTGACAAAAACAAATCTCTGTAAAGCACACTGAGCTCACAGACTAACTGCTGGGATCCAGAATGAACCAGCCGCCATTATTACTTCATTACTTTTACTTTGTCCAGATGAACAATTACTCAGAATAATTTTGTTAAAGCTAAAGTTTTACAGCTCATTCATGAATGAAGACGAATGAAGATCAGACTGTGGTAGTGTAATAGTGTGCAAATGATTTGGAATAACCCAAATTCCTGCAGCACATTTGTCCGGCTTCGTACCTGGTGATCTCTTGCTGGGGCGTAACGGCATCATGTAGGACTGTCGTGGCAGCAGAGGCGATGAGGGGAGGGACATGGACACCCCCTTGGCAAGACTTAGCCTGAAAACATCGTCCTGTACGTTCAGGTGGCCGCTGCCAGGGCCCTGGGGCTGGGGGTTTCCCTCATGCGGGAATCTTCTTTGAGCGCTGTGACTGTGAACATCACCTGTAGATAAGGAGAATCACAAGGTTGTTACAGATGGTACAAATACCACTTGTGTTACCTCATGTGCCGACGTCAGGAGTCTAGACTGAGTGGTTGAACTGTGCTGCGTATTTAGTTATGCTCTGTCGTTCAGCAGCACAAAAACACACACGTTCACTGGCATATCTCTTTTTTGTATCAGCAGAGGTTTGAGGGAAAAAGAAGTGAAACTTTATGGACTTTTCTACTTGTCTATTCCATGATAAAGTAAAACTTTGAGAATCGTTCCTGTTATGTTAATTTACTGCACATCAGCACGGTGAACAGTGCTGAATGTGTAGGTCTCTGTAAACAAACATGAAAAAGTAGTTGCATGATAAGCTGTTCTTATATTTCGCTGTTGATTTCTTCATTAGTATCATGTCTTCTTGAACACATTTCTCTTCCCTTTGTTCATTTAAAAATAATCAACCAAAGGCAATCAACTTAAAGGTCCAGTGTGTAAAATGGAGGGAAAAACTGTCACATCTAGCGTTCAGATGTACCGCTCACTCGCTCGCACGCACCCTCCCGTCAGCAAAGTGACGGTGGCCTCTGAGGACAAAAAAATGTTGTTTACCACGACTGGGACAACTGGGAGTAGCCTATTTCAGGAGGATGGAGCGATGAGGTGAAGATCTAAACCATTTTACGATATGTCTGTTTCCTATTCCTTCTTCTTTCCTTCCGCTCTTTTCTTTGTTGGTCTATTTATGAACGTGAAACTCATGAAACGTACTCTCATGGCAGTGCAAGATGGCAACAGTCTCTAAAGCAAGACCCTTGCTATGTGTATATATAAATGAAGAATTCTAAGGCTATTAAGACCAAACAAATTTTATTTAGCGATTATACACTTATACAAATATATTTATGGGTAGTATATTAAGATTTTGCCTATAAAACATAAATAAAAAAATAAAAAAATGATTACACTGAACCTTTAAGGCAGAATTAGACATTGATTAGAGATGATTTCTAACTCCTTATGTGGCTGAGTGAAAAAATCAGACTCTTTATGCTATAATACATTTGTCCCATGTGAACAGCCGACTGCAATGTGTTGCAGAAATTAAAATTCCTCCTAGGCATCCTATCCGAAATGTTTCTGACCACCCATATGTTGCAGACTGTTATGCTGGGGATATCAAGAACAACTTTGTTGGCGTTAACGAAATCAGCCAAACATTACATAATGTCATGTGCCAGAGAAGAATACCAGAGATAACTCTCTTAATATGTTGCTAGGGACACAAACAAGGACAACTGGTAGGAGTGGGAAAAAGGAGAGAAAGGCCTGCATCCCAGAAAACACAGAGGTACGTAATATGTATTTAAACCCGAGGTCATGGACCAGTGAGCATTTCTCATGCCACTGGGGCACATGAGAAGGACATGAAGTGAATGGAGTAAATAAGGCAGTGTCATTGACCAATGAGTTCAAGATAACATGTTACTCAATAAGCTCATTGGCTGGTTGTTCCAGTGTTTTGTGTGGAAAAGAAACCAGTTCCATCTAATTCATAAGATCCAGTCTCTAGCCATAACATTCCTTCTCTCTCTCTCTCTCTCTCTCTCTCTCTCTCTCTCTCTCTCTCTCTCTCTCTCTCTCTCTCTCTCTCTCTCTCTCTCTCTCTCTCTCTCTCTCTCTCTCTCTCTCTCTCTCTCTCTCTCTCTCTCTCTCTCTCTCTCTCTCTCTCTCTCTCTCTCTCTCTCTCTCTCTCTCTCTCTCTCTCTCGGCCCTATACGACCTGAGGCACTAGAAATTATGTCAAACTGGAAGCAGAATCTGGTGATGCCAAAGAAAAGGAGACAAAGAAAAAATGAATGAATGAAAATGCTCTGAAGTGAATTTCCATTAACACTGGTTTTAGAGCATGGATGGTAAAAAAAGAAAAAAGAAAAAAAAGGTAAAAATATATCTTGAATTCAGAATGAAGTACCAACATATTGTAATCAATACTAATCAGCTTAGAAACCTCAAACCTCAGGTAAAAGCTGGTAAACCACCAACAGGTGTAAAGAGAGTAATCTCTGCACAGAAAAACCTGTTGAGCTGGTCACAGTGGTGTACGGTATAATCCAGGTGTTCAGAAATGGGGAATAATCCGCTGTCTTACATTGCAAACCAACAGATTCCTCCGACAGTGCCACTGTTCTTCTACACTGCTATCATCACACTCACATCTACTGACTGGACAACCCCTGCCTATTTTCTGTCTCACCATGGAGATACACTGATTTGCTCTTCTCACAGAAACGGTTCCCCACAGTCTCTACACATGACTTAGCACAAGACTTACAAATGACTGTACCTGGCTGCTAGTTTGCTCAGCGCGGTATCCAGGCTCTAGATGGAAAAAACAGGTTTTGCTTTACTGAGAACCAATCCTGCATGGAAAGACCATTCTCGCCATGGAGCCATCTGACAGCAAAGTACAGTAATCTATTCTGCGGCATCAAAGTTGCCCACTCATCATAGCCACAAATTAAAATGTATGAATTATCAACCTCAAGATAACATGCAGTACCTAACTAATAATACAGACCATACGTCAGCAGACCCAGCTAAATCATAACTGCAGATGTGGCGAACCACAGCAATGACAATTAGCGTTGGTTCTGTTTTCAGGACTGTTCAGCAGATTAGCACTGACGCCTGTCTGCGGAAGGTTTGTAGAAATCACTGAGGACTGAACTACAAGAGGCAGGCTACTATTAGCATCCTGCTCCTCTCCTCGGGGGAACTCGCTGTTGTCGGGCTGCCGGGCTAATCAGGAACAGAGACCCATTTTCTCCACGCCTCTGCCTCGCCACGGGGGAACACAAAGCTGCCCTGTGTGTTTTAAAGCGTCCCTAAACAAAGACAAATGCCAGAGACAGGAAGCGGAAAAGGTTGCAATGACACTTCTGAATGCACTCAGACGTGGAGGGGAAAAAAAAAACCTGTGAATGACCCAAAGGTCACTCAGCCAACGCCAGGACCTGCAGTCACCCTGACACCCGACTGGAAAAACCCTGCACCCACATCGATACTGACACTTTAAAGGGCCCTTTGGGAGGTGTGTGTGTGTCCGATATGCAGATGTGGAAGATTCAATGCAGAGACACAGCCAAGTTCTCTTAACACAAACCTCATGACAAGAGCTTGCCCTCGCATTTCAAATGCTGATCCTGTATCAATCCAAAGTGTTTCTCCAAGGTGTGTGATGACTGATTTTATTAATATGAAGGTCACACTGATGTATTTTGCAGTATTTCAGTAGACTAGAGGTGAAAGCACTGACCATGAGCCTCAGTGTCCCCATTTATATCAGCCCAGGAGCCTCTTTCATTTCACTTCATCTGCATCTGCCCCTCCTTTTATTTCCTCTCGTCCCTCTAACGCTTGATTATAGGCATAAAAATAATTTTAACAAGGCTTGGACGGTATCTGTAAAATTTTGTGATATAATTTAATTTGACTTCTTTCCCTTCTGCCGTCAAACTATTCTTTACCAGTGTATTTGAGGGCAGCACTAGCTCTTCAAACTTGACCAAAACATTTATAAATTCACAACAGCATAGCTAGAGATTGCGATTTTCTGGTGGGCATGATAGCTGCTGGGGTGAGTCACTGATGCCCCTATGGCCATACATCATGTACCATGATATATGTTGTAAAAGCTGCCTGCTGTCTGTTCACTTGCTGCAGTCACAGCAGGTCGTCGGCCGACATAGGTTGCACTCATATTGCATGCTAAAGAGATTATGGCAAAGATGTAATTTTGGTAGTTGGTTCTGAAAACAAGAAGTGCCACATAAAAGCCGGTCATCCAAGTGCTGGTGAATAGGCTGCAGCATGTCACAGGGAGTGCGCTGCCATCTGACCGATGCTATATAACGCAGAGGGACACAAGGACAGAAACTCGCCAGTGCTATTTCAGTTACTTTCCTAAACCCTGTTTGGGGCAAGGCCTGCAATTTCAGCCCCTGCTGTGGTCAAGGAAATCAACCCTTTCTAATTATACAGTGCTACCCTAAGATGATGTAAAAATGATTACAGTCCCTTGCATGCTCTTTCCTCCTCATCAAAGTGAAGGGCCAGAGCCCATATGGACATGCCCAACCCATAAAACGGTTCAATATTATTTCAAGACATTAATTTAGAAAAATAAACATTAAAGTACAAATCAATTATTTGAGCAGGTCAATGCGAGTCAATCTTGAACCAATGTACCGGCTCACTGTCTCCTACATTTGCAGTAATGTAATAAGGAATGGAAACTCCTAACTTTGCAATAAAACTACATAAGAAGGGAGAGTAAAACCTTAACTGAATGAATTCTGCAGAGGATATTTCCTTGTTTAACCTGCACAAAAATCGTATTTGCATTCTGATTAGAATATATAGTGAATAGCGGCCCTGTGCAGCCTTTACTCAAATCGCTTTGCAAAGTAACCACCAACCAACAACCAATTAAAAGTTTTTTAATTTTTCACGAATGGCCCCAAGTATCTTACTGTGTAACTGCTTGCACTGTTGGCACTGTGTAGACACAGCTGAGTGCTTTCAAAAGTCTTTCACGGGTATAAATCTGGACGCTACCTTTCACCTTTCAAGTAAATCTGTGCAAAGGAATGTGATCTGTCATTCCTTGCGAGGGCCTGCTGAAAAGATGCAGAGCCTCCCCATTGTCCGGCAGAGGCCTCAACCATCCAATAAAATGATACAACCTTAAGGTGCACTGAGTGCAGCAGTATACAAGCAGTCTACAGCGTCAAGTAGTCACTGATTAACGTTGCACTATACACTTTACTGCTTAACCATTCAAGTACACAGGATGACATCACACCAAGTAAATAACAACTGAAGTTAAGTTTCAGTTTCTTGTCTGTCTTACAGCATGCAATAAGCACGCTCATAATCGCCCACACACTCGCTCACTCTTTCAGTTTCGTGTTCTGTCTCTCTCTCTCTATCTATCTGTTGGTTGGCTAAATGACATGTAAACACTAATAACATGACATTAATTTTCACAAGAATCTTGTGACCAAAGATGGACAGTGACCTGTGTTTAACCCAAGACGAGAGGAGTGGAGGGAAGGAGCACACTGACCTATTGACCCACATCAATGCATCTGTCTGGATGGGGGGAGGGGGCTGGGTTTTTAAAACTCACTTAAATTGGTAATGGGATTAAAATCCATGTATTATATTGACACTTATTTCACATTAATTGTCCGTGATACAAAGCCCTAGCAACAAATGTTAATGTTAGGTATGTATTTTTTGTGTGAGCCATTAATGGGAAAGTAGCCAGTGTTGGTGAGGGTCTTCATGTGACCACTGTGATGGTCCGTAATGCAGCTGTCCTAGGTACGTATGGCCATGAATTTAGAGGGTTAAACCATCGTTGTCAAAATTACAAAAGCAGCTACTGTATGCTAGTTAGCAGATTGTGGCAACAGTGGGACTTGGACACAGACCAGAGAGTCTCTGTCTGAACGCTGCTGCCAAACTGCAAATCTATGTAATGTAGTGAAGTCTTGGAGATGATGAAATGTGCCACAGACAGATTAACTGAATTAGCAGAGAGGTGTTTCTCTAAATCTGCCTCACCTGCCACAAAAACACTATTCACAGTGAAAAATATGTTGATAAAAGCTGGTTGTACTAAATTCAAACAATATGAGTCATTATATCATTTTATTGTATCACCATACACAACACAAAAATACATCATAAGCTTCCCATTAGTTAATTTTATGGGCGACAGATAGAAAGAAGAAATGCTATAATTAATGCAGACTCTTTCAGTCGACTCGGCACACAAAACACGATGGACAATCCACCAAGGGGGGAATTCTCCCGCTACACTGAGTGCCAATGTGGATTCCCTGTGTACTTCCGAGAGCAGGGTGACAGTCTCACAAAAGCTGTCATGGTTAACGCACAGCAACCCACAGAGAGCAGAGAGAGCCGGACAACAAGGAATACAGAGTGGGGGAGGGTCTGTTGGTACAAGTGGTCTATGACGATGAAGGACAAATTAGATCTAAGATGTTAATCAGATGCAAATCTGTCTGGTTAAAAAAAAAAAAAAAAAAAAGACTTAAAAAAACCCAATACAGAAATTGTTAAAGCAAAGCCATGCAATCAGTTGGTGAAACACTGTGGAGGCTTCAGTGTTTTTCCCATGAGGCCGGTCTAATGTCAGACTGTTTTACTCAGTCAGTGGTAACCATAGGAACGGTCCAAATAATGTATAAAGTGGCCCGACAAAAGACTTTAAATGATGTAAGTGATGAATAATAAAGCAAACAGACTTTGTTAGCTTTCTTGCAACACATTTAGTTTTCACTCGTGTAAATTCTGACCCGGCTTCATTTCAAGTACACAGGCAATAAAAGACAACCGATGTGGCATCTCTTCCCTTCCTTTTTATTTACTTTCCACTGTTATTTATTGTATGTTTAAGTGTATTAGCAGACTGAGCTCATGCCTCCCCCGGGGCACTTTTTTTTTCCTACCACAAAATGTCAATTTACTCTGCAACAATCAAATTCCATTAACTCTTCAACAGCCCAGACCAAGTCTCTTATTAGTTTCAAAGGATTACTCATCTATGCTGGTGGCCTCTGAGGGGAGAAAACAACTGAGACAGCATCTTAAGTTTTAGTTTATCAGATGCGAAGACGCTTCTCCTGCAGCTCTGAAACCCTCAACTCAGATTTATATGGATTTGATAATGAAACAAATGAGCTGTTTTATGCAAAGTTAAGTTGCTGTGGGCAAAGCAAGATGTCAGAGTGTTATTAATCCAAAACACTAAGACTGTTTCTCTCTCTCTCTCTCTCTCTCTCTCTCTGAAGCACTCTCTGTGGCCTGAGCCCTGGAGGCATTCCCCACTGGCCCCAAGGGAGGAGAGACTGACAGGGAGGGGTATGTGTGTGTCCTAGGGAAGAAAGAATAGAAGAAGAGAAGGAGGAGGAGGAAGAGAGGGGGGGGGGCTTTGCAGACACCATGATATTTCCCATTCCTCTTCATAAATCTCCAATTTCAGTGGGTATGGGCCACTGAAATTCTATCATTTATTCCAAGAAACCTTACAGGGATGGAAATAAAAACAATCTGATAGAGGAAACCATTTTCTGTGTGTAAGACGACCAACTACTGTAATACTTTTCTAAAATAGCACTCATGAGCTCAGTTGACTTTGAATCGTTTATTCTCAGTACGGTGAGGTCTTACTGAGCTACTACGTCTGTGTTCACAACATCAATCAGTCTCGCAGTCAATGCAGTTTCCCCATCAGAAAACTAGACCACAGAACATGCCCACTGATTTATTACCTGTGTGCCGAGGGTACTTATATCGCCTAACAAGAAGTTAAAATACACTTGACATAATGCAAATGTAAATGAACCGAACTGTCAGACTGAATTACCAAGGGCCTGACCCAGTTTTGTCAGAACCCTATTAAAAATAGGCCAGATCAACTGTTGACAATCTTGGCTAGAGAGCTGTTGATATTCATTCTCGCAGTATTGTGTGTGAAGTCCCAGTATGAATGTCTCCCGGGCTCCGCAGGCCCCCGCAGTATCAGGCTATAGCAGCAGAGAGGGGCCCACTGTTGAAGGGCAAATATTCCCCTCACCTCCTATCCACTCTTGTCTAGCAACAGTGTTGATAGTCAGAGCTCCTTGACTGCTCAAAGGGAGTCGACTGCTGTACCTGGTAAGTGACTGAAGCCATTATGAACAGCTTTATTAATGTTCTTGTGTTCTCTCAAAGTAAAGAGCCCAGGGACCACAGGATGATTTATCAACTCAATGACAAAGTTAATTTGGATTTACAAGCACCACTAAATGGCCACTTTGTACAGTTGTTGTTGAGTACATCGAGGTTTCTACAGTAAAACCATAAAACAAATGTCTCATAGTTTGTACTTAAGGTTAATTGCAATGTCCTGTCAAAGTCATGAAACCAGCTGGTACAGTCGAAAGCAAAGGACAGATGGATGATGGATGGCAGAGCACACATGTCCTAACTATGATCAATCATCTTAGCTGTGTGAACACAGCTCTGGGCCCACCGCGCTTCAAGGGAGAGGATTCACAATGCAGCCAGATGAAAGATGGACAAGAGCTTTCAGCTGCCGCTTGTTTTCTGATCTCTCTGTCAACCTTTCTCTCAAGTTCAACCTCCATTTCTTTTCTTTTATTTTTGACTGTTCTGCTTCTGATTTTGGACTTCTGTCCGTTACTGAAATTGATAAAAGCGACATTTGTCTCCTGCCACAAGTGCAATATGGTCTGGAGTCCTGGGTTGCTATGGGGATCTGGTATAACAACAGATTTAGACTGCCATTAGCACAGATCATTAGGCAGCGCTTCTTCTGGGGCCAGGTGAGGTCATGAGAACAGCACTAACCCCCTGGACAACAGCCTGTTCAATAACGTTAAATGGACGAGGTATGGCACAAAGGCCGTCCGTCCAGTCCCTCCAAAGAGCCTAATCCTAAAAGTAAACATGGACCATGGCAGATCTTGCAGCTTTGTACCATCTTGGGAAATATAATTCAATCGCTTGATGCACACACAGTATTTTTGACAGCAATCTCTTCAAAGCACTAGCACGTGATATGTTAATTTGTTTTTTTCAATCAAGTTAAAGTGAATTACTCCTTTGACACTCAAGAGAGATTCACCACAACTCCTGCAGTATGCTCTTCACCCAACTTTATCAACTCCACAACGACTTTTTGTGAAGACTTTGCTAAACTTTCCCAACAAAGTCTCAAAGAAGGGATGGATGAAATGACACCATTAAAATAACAGAGATATAAATATGAAGAGGAAGCACTCTCCACAAACTGCTCATAAGCACCATTCCCTATTCCTTTGAGGCTGGGCACAAAGGAGCCGAGGTCATTAGTTCAGCCTGTCTAAAACCCTCCTGAGCTAAGGATGGCAAGACATTCATCTACAGGCACAATTGTTAAAAAAAAAAAAAAAGACTCTGTGTTCAGAAATGCAGAACAGAGAAGCATAGAGCAAAGTAGGATAGAGGAAGAGAAAGGGGCCCCGAAGCCCAAGACTGAACAGAGGTCTCCGCAGACACCCACACAGACTTTACTCGGAGTCAGACACTGTGACAGCATGGGCTGGTGTCTGCATAGACAGATGGCCACAGATGAGAAAAACACCACCCTTAGAACTGTTGGAAAAATATCAAAGTACACTAATGAAGAGTTAGCACTCTGTCCTGTGGGAGACAGAAGAGTCTTCTGCATGAAGGTGTGTGGGGGGGGGGGGGGGCAATTTCGGAGGTCATTCAAATCACAGACAAAGGATGTTCGAGGTATGAAAGCAAAATGAAAAAATCAGACGGAAGGAATGTATCTGCCCGGCCGGGTCACGCTGTAATTAGAAAAACCTGTGGCCTGCCGACCTCTCCAACCAATTAACTGCCATGACAGCCACTATCACCTCCTTCAAAGACCATCTAAAAACAACCCGGCATGTTAACTGATAAACTGTTTTCCTCCTCTTTGAAGTAGCAAAAGAAACTATTTGTATTGGGGGTGGGGTTAAAGCAGGACGATGACTTAGACTTGTGCTGCTGTAGTCCATGACGTCACCCCCTCGCTTCTCTGTGTTTGTTTGGCCTCTCGTCCGTTGCTGTGCACAACACTTCCAAGGTCACAAGCACCATCGCTCCCCGGCGTGTGAGAGCCAAATTAGGGTAATGGACGGTGGTCACTGGCTCCTACAGCGGACGTTGGGCCTCTGGGAGCCATGGAAGCATTTCTCCAGATTCCTACCAGCCAGAGGCCGCTGGACAGGAGGAGCAGAGCCAGGCTTGACCATCAGCTACTGCATTTAGCCAGCCTCCGTGTGTTGTTGGGTGGATATCACCAAAACAAAAAAGAAAGTATATGCAAGTTATAATTCAAAAGAAAACAATCTCAGAAAAAGAAAAACTAATCAGCAAACACACTGAGAAACCTGCAGCAGATTTAATTAAAACATCCTTTGGCATATTCCTTCATTTGAAAAGAAATGAGATATTATTTGCTTATTGTGTGATGTGATCCCACCTTCAGCTGAAACTCAGAAGGTAAACCTCAAAGTACACAATATTCTCTGCATACAAGGTGTGAATGCTACAACAAATATTGATACTGTCTTCATCCCTTTTTCATTTGGTATTTTTCAGTATAATGCCAAATAACTAAGAAGTTGATGGATTTTTTTTTTTAAAAAGAAGGTATATTTCACCTGAGGTTATTAAAACATAATTATGCATTATTAAAAATGTGTGTTTTTGTTAACGTGTCAATCACGTGGTGCCGTATGACCAGAATAAATCATTATAATTTTGTCGAGCAGCACTGACGACTTTTATAGCTGTATGGTCACAGCATTGTAATCAGAAGTGTGTGAGCTTATCTTCAGGGGTGTTAAGTCATGTGATGTGAAAGTTAAATGCACCTGAGGCCGGTGTTTGTTGTAAAAGAGAGTGCACACAGAAAACAGTGAGTCTGGCTGACCAGGTTAACAACCCCCCCCCCCCCAATCGCCCTTATTTTAGACTCCAACAGGAGAGACAGGGAGTGTCTCGTGTTGATACACCTGAGGTTTGTGGGCGTGTGTGTGTGTGTTTGTGTGCGCGCGCGTGTGTATTTGTACATGACTGCGTTTGTGAGTATGTGTGTGTGTGCACGTGCATGTGTGTGTGTGTGTGTAAGATGTGGTTTGAGCTACGCCCTGCTAATCGTTGCCTGCTGGCTGCACAGTGCTTTGATAGCCGTGCAGGTCTCTGCACTCAATGGTCCCCATTGTAAATCAGGTGCATTCTTTTCTCCACCGTTTTAAACCCTGCCACAACTGTCTGGACATGAAAATCTACACTAACACGACTGGGAACAAAAAAATAGCAAACATAGACCCAAAAAGCCATTTCATGATTGTCAACCACCTTTTTTTATTTTCCAAGTTAAAGAAACAGAATTGGACAGTGACCTGGATGTAACCTCATATATAGGTATTTAAGCGAAATTCTTTTTTTTTTTTTACGTTTTAAAAGGCTCAAGTGGCAAACTTAAACAAACCCCTGCTACATAGTTGTATGAGGTTGCTCAGTGCGAAGTGTGTTCCAAAAGGAAAACCATGAGCTGATGATAAAGGAGTCAGTGGTTCTGGTCTGAACACTACTTATTATGGTTAATCAAAGGATGTTAATAATGTATCCTGAGGTTGCCTGCCTCTTTTTCCGTCTCTCTCTATCTGTGTGTGGCATAACGTGGAGTCTGTCTCGCTCACATGTATAGGTCACACACTGCATGTAATCTGTGGTCTAGACATCCTGTGGTCGACCGTGTGCATCTTGTTTGTCTGTCTGACTTGCGTGAGCGTTCACAACTTTTCATTTTGTGACCAAATTTATGAAAAGAGCAGTTCAATGATCTCATTTCTGTCTTCTTGCATATCAAAGCTAATAGAATTACTCGCATGTGGTAGTTCATTAACTGACTCCCTCCTGTACTGAACAAAAGTTGAATCCAGCCAATAGATCTGAAGCCCGGGTCCTTTAATCACCTGGAGCGCTTGGCGTATGAGTTTTCATAATAAAAAGGAAATGTTAAAACTTCCACCCACGACCCAAAAAAACTACGCGAGGGAGTTTTCCTTAAGTTCCCCAACAAGCCGCAGGACAAGGAGGAAGCACGTCTCAAAATGGCTGCGGTAGATATGGCTGGAGAGGACGCTGCCACCCAGCTGTTCGCGGAGAAGAACCAGGAGAACCCGGGCAGAGTTATCCAACACTGGAACCTGTGGGCAGACTCTGTCCTGAGCGAATGTTTGTTAATGTCTGAGATGAGGAGGGTCGGACGGCCACCGTGTATTTGTCAGTGAAAGAGTTCACTGTGAGCCTGAACTCAGTGACATGCTTTCCCTTTAGTGGTGTTGGAAGACTGCACCTACCCACCTCAGACTAGAAACAAAGTTGTTATGTCATACATATCAGTACTATAGCAGGTTAAAGACCATTTCTGTTTCCTGAAGCCACTGTTGTACAGCTTTCCATTTCTAAAAACCAAGATGCAATAGATAGATTATTACCAAGCAAAACGCCCGGTAACCAATAATAAAAAATAAAAAAAAGCTGTTTTTGTTTGGACAAACAATGGCTCAACCACCTGTGGTTATTGTTTATTGAGGGAAGTCCTCCCATAACAGTAAAAATTCCTGATGTGAAACCCCTGAGGGCAGCGGAGAGAGAAAGAATACAGAAAACAGGAAAGGAATCTCTGCGATGTCTGCTCTTGTATTTAACTGTATCACCACAAAGAGAGAATACAGCGTACGGCAGAGATAAAAGAAGAGGGATTACAGACCTGAGAGACCGCTTTATTCAGCCTACCTTAACTACAATAAACAATAGCATGCACGGCGGCAGGCACAGGCGCTTCAAATACATTATACATAGTATTATAATCTGCACAAAGGAGGGATTTATTGCAGCACTGATCCCCCCTACCCCGTAGAAAAACCAGCATGAAGGACAGGGCGACGGACTCTATCATCACTGTGGCATTGCCGATTTCAGGAACCATGTGACATCCAGCAAAAACACAACAAAAATCTTGCCTTGTAACCAATTTGAATGTTGCCCCTGACCCTCAGCAACAAATCACTGTTTCATGTCAAAACAGCCAAGAAACTCACAGAAACTGCAGAGCCAGCATGTACCAGTCACCACCACAGCTGAGGCAACAGAGTGCAGCACTTAATGGTCTCCTTCTCGCTCACTTACTCTCTCTCTCTCTCTCACACACACACACACAGCTTATACATGGGCCTTCTACATTATGAATATTCCCTTTATCTTTCACTCTATATCCCCCTGAAATCTAAATGAGGTTGCTCCTAATCAGAAATTGCCTCTTTAAAAAATGGCTTTAGAGACTTAAGAAATTCTGCGAGCGAGCAAACCAATAACTCATTACATTCTTGCCTACATCTGCTAATCCTCTGTTGTTTCACCACCTGCTGTGGGAGACCTTGATGATGATAAAAGCAATGTGGCCACAGCTTCAAAGTGCAGGCCTGAAAACAACACAGAGATGCCACCTTGTCATGCATTGAAATAAAGAGAGCTGCGCCTATCCTTTCTATCCTTTCGTCTTTTTGTCACATTCCAGCAGTAAACCCTATTCTGTCACTCGTGACAAATCTGAAAACTGTATCTCATGTAATAGCTGCTGTCAGCACGATGCGCAGGGCAATAATTGTCTCTGTTGATGGGAAATTACAAGTTAAAGCAGGGCAGCCCCCCTCCCTTCTCTCTTTGTGCGATTGCAGGTCAACAACAGGACTGCTGTCTCTCGTCCAGTCAGGTGCATGAGTGTGTCTGGCTCCATACTGCCAGATAAACTGAGAAAAGCCCTGCCAACTGCTGGTGGTGGTTGTGTATCTGTGTGTGTGTGTGTGGCTTGTGTGTGTCGTTGGGGGTTGGAGGACAAAAACAGCTGAAACTGTTATCTGCCACCGAGAGCGCACGGCCATGCGTGCTGGTGTGATTAACACTGCGTCACCCACAACAGAGAGACAACTGTCTGGCAGCTGTCCCGAGCAGCCAAGCTCATTGAGTGGGAAGCCGGAGTTGGAGGGCCTTCAGAGGTATTACCTATCCCAAACAGTCACACGCGGCAATTAAAGCTGAGTCAAAAGTGCTGCTACTCTGGGTCACATCATGAACTCATTGAAGATACTCACAGGACCACAGCAGCAGGAATAAAGGGGGAAAAAAAGAGGCCGGTTTGGTAGAAAGAGCATTAAATCTTAGTGGAAAAATGCAGACTTGTCCTAACATGACCATCAAATTGGTTTGCCATGGCTTTAAAAAGACTTCAAAACATTATAACATTGCCAAAAACATAAGATACACCAATTACTCAGCCTGTAATCAAATTTAGACCCTATTAACTCTCATTATCAGATAAAAGAATATCAATATTTATTTCTACAGGCTGAGAAAGAGAACCAATTGATTACATTTATCTAATAATCACCCGTGTGTGCTGTCAGAACCCAGTCTCCAATGCTCGGTCTGTTGCACTTCTCATAAAACATTTTACTGGGTGATACTGAAACAAATCAGCAAGTTGGCTAAAACAGAATACCTTGGTTAAATGGTCTAAATTATGAGGGGGGGTACTAAGAATAGAAACACAGCCACACACAGGGCTCACTGCTGCTAACTCAAGACACTGCTGTTGAAGAATGTTTCCATCCAGGGGAAAAACAGCGTGGAGCAGAAATCCACCTCGTCCTAAGATACCGTACAAAAAACTGTCCATTTGTTTTGCAGTGACCTACAAACCAGATGCTGCTGCGAAAGTCACAGGTGAAAGTCACAGTAAAACCTGAGGGGCCTGTATCCTGAAAGTGGACACCAATTAAAACACAGTTTGATTTTTTTTTTTGTGTGTGTGTGTGTCTTGGGGGTCCAGGGAGTCCCATTTACAATGTAACCTTAGTCAGAAAATACTCACATCAAAGGCAACAGGCCACAGCAAACTAACAGCCCACTTCCATAATGGCATGGCATTATTTAAAAAAAAAAGTACTTAAAAGGGATTAAAATGGCCAATTCCAAACAGATTCCTTACAGATTGAGTCTAGGAGAGGGAAGCAAGGGGGGGGAGCAGGAGGAGGAGGAGGAGGAGGAAGGAGGAGCACAAGATGGAGAGACTAAATTAGCAAACTGTGAGTTTTTGTGGTCTTGGCAATGGGGAGATCCCAGAGGAGAGCTAATGACTGTAGTGGTATCTGGCATGGGGGCCAAGTTTCCTTGACTTGCTTTAAAGTTTCTTCCAGTCCATAGCCACCATGTCATGAGCAACATATGCTGAGCGATCTTGCAATTATACTATTATCAAGGTCCTCCCTCTGATTTCCATTATATGTTGCTGAGCAGACTTTAGAGGGACTTTGTCCTTCTGGTCCCTCTGAAGCCAGGAAGGCCTGTGCAGTCTGGCTCTGTAAGGATGCACACAGGGCTGCTGAAAACAACAGGTTTGACTAATAAACACAATTTTCATTGAAAAAAAAAAAAAACTTAAAGCTGCCAAGGCCAACATGATCAAGCTTCCCAAACAACAATCAAGTCAGTCCAGCCAAGTAAACAATAAGACAAGATCTCAACTATAAATCTAATCAAATCTGAATATTGAAAAGCAATACAAACACATATAATAAAGTGGAAGACAAAACTCCACTGCACCAGACAATTAATTTTAACGTAGGTTTCTTTTCCCAGCCACTTGGGATCAAAACGATATCTTTATTCAAGCAGTGTAGAAGATGTAGTGAATATTTTATGTGCAATATGGTACTATCTTGTCTCAGAGACCATTAACTACACTCCAGTGTGCCCAATTTGATTAACACAGCCTTCCCCGTCAGGGCTTCTGTGTTACTATCATCATTTGAGGTCCCTGGAAGATCCTGAATTTCCAAACAAATCCTCCTCCTCAAGGACGACGACAGAGTAAACACGAGTGGAAAAGTATGTAATTAAACCTTTTTTAATTCAACTTACAAAACTAGAAAACTTTACCAAGTTATTTCAAAAACCATATTTAAGATAATTTAAGAGACAAGTGTATTTATTAAAAACTATTCCAGGAAATCTGTCAATAATAATTTCACAGGGAATTACCTTGATGTCTGAAAACATGCAGAACATAATATACTATAGATATCTGTCCCATGCTAACGGTGGGTCAAAGTGACCACTGCGAGATGCTGTATCTCTGTGACCTCTCATCTGTCTTAAGAGCTCTAAACAACAGAGAGGAGTGACCAGATTTTATTGTCCCAGCATGAGAAAGGGAGACAGAGCTGCTTAGGCTTGATGGATGGGGTCCAACTGGGAGAGTGAGGCTGGGATAAAGGGGCTGTATCCCGCCATAAAACTCTCCCAGGCTGCTTCCAGCATTCACGTGCTCAGAACCTCCGGCATTTAAGATTATATGTGAGGGTGTTGGTGCGTGTCTGGATACAGGGAAACAGTGTTATCAGAGTGATTCATACATGAGAGACAGGTTGCAACAATAGGAAACAAGCCCACAAAACTACATAAATTCACACTTTGTACTGTACTGGAGAGTGTTGATGGTGACTGATGTGTAAAGCAAAGCCAGACTCTTTCCCACTTTAATCTCTGCATTGACTGTTGACTGAAACAATCAGGCCTGACAGAAGCAGAGAGAGCAGAGCTGTGAGACGTGGATCTACTGCTGCTGCTGCTGCTGCTGTGTGACTGTTTGAACTACGCTGCCTGCTGAAACCAGTCCTGGGGTGGTAAAAAAAAAAAGCAAGTCCAGGCTGGCAAATGCAGTCTAAGCATAAAATGGTCAATCTGCTCTTTTACGCCAAGAGCATTTGGAGGGGTGGCCGTGCGCCGTGTGAAAAAAAAGAGTCTGCTCCACAATGTAGCGCTGACGGTGACTCATGTTTAGTCATGTTGGAAAATACAGGAAAAGAGACATCTGTTATGACACAATGGACGGGCTGTCTCAGCAGTCAAAGTCAAATAAAAAAAAGTGATGGAAGGTGTCCCACTCTCGAGTGAGAGTTACAGACGTAACAATGGCTCTGTGAACTTCGACTGACTGAGAGACTCGGTGGGTCGGCGCTGGAGGTGGATCCCTGGAGGCGTGCAGGGTGTGAACGGACACAGTTGCAATTTTCTCCACACTCTCCCTTCGTAGACTGTGCAAACACTTACCGTTACAGCAAGAGAGTTGCATTATGGGAACTGCCTTTATACTGAACTGCAATGAAAACGAGAGTTACAGATGTAACTAAGGTTCTATGAATTCTGGATGACCGCCAGAGACGGTATGAAATACCTGGATAAGCATCACGCGCATGCGCAGATCGAGACATAATACCAACAAAGTCATGTGACCTGGGTGACGTAAGCGACCTGATAAAGGGGGCAGGCACCCAGAAATCGTCTCCTACAGAATCTTCTCGTCAAGATTCCGAGTGACAACGAACTCTGGCGGTCATCCAGAATTCATAGAACCTTAGTTACATCTGTAACTCTCGTTCTATTTCATTCTTCCTGACCGCCAGAGACGGTATGAAATACCTGGATGACCCATACCAAAAAAGTCATGAGGAATCCGCACTCACCGAGATTCAGTTGCAGACCGAAGGGACAGACAGGACAGCTGCCGCCACCGGATGGGGAGCGGCAACATTGACTCTGTAGTAGCGGGCAAAGGTACAGGAAGAAGCCCACGCAGCTGCAGCACAGATGTCATTCAGTGGAACACCCTTCAAAGCAGCCCACGACGTGGAGACGCTCCTGGTTGAATGACACTTCACTGGGGGGATCTGAAGGCCCCCGAGCCTGTATGCATGAGCTATGGTATCAACAACCCAATGCGAGAGCCTCTGTTTGGACAAGGCACAACCCTTCCTGTGCCCTCCATGACAGACAAACAGAGCATCAGACTTACGAAAACCAGCAGAAACCTCAATGTACTGTTTCAGGGCGCGAACAGGACAAAGAAAGGTGACACCAGGAGGTAGTTCCTCCACACCTGGCTCTGGGGCAAAAGCCACCAAACTGATAGGTTGGTTAACATGAAAAGCAGAAAGCCTCTTTGGGAGGAAAGAGGGGTTAGGCCACATAGTAACCCCCAATCCATCAGGATTCCACCGCAAACACTCACTGGCGATAGACAGGGCATGAAGCTCACCAACCCGCTTCGCAGATGTAACAGCGAGAAGAAAGGCAGTCTTGCAAGACAGCCACCTGAGGTCAGCGTGTTCCAGGGGCTCAAATGGAGGAGAACACAGGGCTTCCAGGACGACAGGCAAATCCCATGAAGGCACCCTAACAGCATGTGGAGGCCGCAATCGGAGAGCACCTTTGAGAAACCTGCCCACCAGAGCATGTGATCCCACAGATTGACCATCCACAAAGGCATGTCGAGCAGAGATGGCAGCAACATACACCTTTATAGTAGAGGCAGAGAGCCCTTTATCCAGCAACGTCTGCAGGTATCTGAGCAGTACAGGTACAGAGCAATGCTCCGGGTCCACATTCTGACCGCCACACCAACCAGCGAAGAGTTTCCAGCGGTTGGCATACAGCAGCCTAGTCGAGGGTGCACGAGCACTGACTACGGTCTGGACAACAGCCTGATCACAAAGATTCAGCAACGAGTCCGGCCCTTCAGGGGCCAGACATGCAACTGGAGGCGTTCCGGGTGAGGATGCCAAATGCTCCCCCCCAACTGTGACAGGAGATCCTGCCTCCGTGGGAGGGGCCAAGGTACCCCGTTGAGAAGCCGATGGAGAAGAGGAAACCATATTCTCCCGGGCCAGAAGGGAGCCACCAGCAACACTGAGTGATTGCTCCTGTCTATCCTGTGAAGTGTCAACATGAGCAGTGGGACTGGAGGAAAGGCATACAGGAGGCGGTCTGGCCAGGAGTGTGCCAGAGCATCCTGCCCCAACGGGCTGGTCGGTTCCGAGAGGGAGAACCACAGCAGACAGTGCGTTGACGCTGCTGAGGCGAATAGGTCGACCTCCGCTCTGCCGAACCTCTCCCATACCATCTGAACCACCGTAGGGTTCAGCCTCCACTCCCCCGGAGGAGGCTTTTGGCGGGAAAGCATGTCTGCGGCTGTGTTCAGCACACCCGGTAAGTGCATCGCCCTGAGACTCGCAAGGCGAGGTGAGGCCCAGTGAAGGAGCCACTGAGCCTCCCGTAGGGAATGTCTGGACCTGGTTCCCCCTTGGTGGTTTACATGATAAACCGTCGAGGTGTTGTCCGAGCGAACGAGTACATGCCTCCCTTCCAAAAAAGGAAGGAAGTGCCTGAGGGCTAAGTGTACCGCACGCAACTCCAACACATTGATGTGCTGGAGTCTCTGCTGAGGACTCCAGGTACCCCTGACCGTCCTGTGGTTCCAAACAGCGCCCCAGCCCAAGAGGGAGGCATCTGTTACCACCACCTCCCGACGGGAAGGAAGAGAACCCAAGGGAACACCGCTGGAGAGATAGGCCCTGCTTCTCCAGGGTTTGAGAGACTGGAGGCACTTGCCTGAGACCACCACCATCCTGCCTTGGTGCCTCTTGGGGTCGAGGCCCAAACCATTGACCCACACCTGCAAGGGGCGCAGTGAGAGGAGTCCCAGGGGGACGACCGCTGATGCAGCTGTCAATTTTCCCAGCAGCTGGAGAAACAGACCATATGTCAACCTTATACCTTTCCGAGCACGTGAGACAAGGTTGAGGATGTCGTCCACCCTCTGTGGGGAAGGAAAGGCCTTCATCAGTACCGAGTCGAGGACAACCCCGATGAACACGACCCGTTGACTGGGAACTAAACAGCTCTTTGCGAAATTCACAGTGAGACCCAACTGGTTCACATGGGTCAAAAGACACGTTGTGTCGCGAATGGCCTGCTCGCGAGTCGCGGAGCATATGAGCCAGTCGTCCAAGTATGGTAGAATACGAACGCCCTTGCTCTGCAGCGGCGAAAGTGCTGCCGCAATGCATCTGGTGAAGATGCGAGGGGCGAGTGAGAGTCCGAAGGGGAGAACACGGAACTGGTACGCCCGTCCCTTGAAGGCAAAACGAAGGAACTGTCTGTGGTGCGGTGCAACTGGCACATGAAAATAGGCATCCTTCAGATCGATGCTGGTGAACCAATCTCCCTCTGAGACCACCTGAAGAACGTCTGCTGTGCGAAGCATATGAAAACGAAGAACCTTTATGAACTGGTTCAGTCGTCTGAGATCGAGGATGGGGCGAAAACCCCCGTCCTTCTTCGGAACAAGGAAATAAGTCGAATAGAACCCTCTCATTCGATCTGAACTTTTTACACACTCGATGGCGCCTTTCTCCAGAAGCACCGAAATCTCCCGTTCGAGAGCCAGAGACCTTAGGGGGTCCTTGACCACAGTCATTCTGACCCCGCTGAACTTGGGGGGTCGACGCCTGAACTGAACACTGTAACCCTTGGAAAGAGTCAACAACACCCAAGGGTCTGAGGTCAGGGCCTCCCACTGGCCCAGATGTTGTGGGGAGAAACGGCTGGTGCCCGGATCTAGGCAGTCAGGTCCGACCCCCGCGGCCTCTGGGCGGCTTGGGGTTTCGGTCCGCAGGTGGTCCGTACCTGGGCGCCCTGTCTTTAGGCGCCCGAAAGGCAGGCTGCTGAGGGGCCCTATGGAAGCGGCCCTGCTGGAACGCGGGGCGGCCGGCTCTTGATTCACCCTGAACATTGGCCGTAGAGCGGGGAGCACTAGTGTGCCTTGGTCTAGGCAGTGGTGCCTGGCGTAAGTCAGCAAACTGTTGCTTAACTTTATTCACCTGCACACTGCGCTCCAAAGCCTGCTGGGCCGCAGGTCCAAACATCTGGCCTGGAATGACAGGTAGCGTGCGGAGTGTCTTCCTACATGCTTCCGACAAGGGGGACTGGGCAAGCCACACTTGGCGCCGCGCCAAGGTCAAGGTGGACATCAGTCTCCCAAGTTCTCTGGTCATGAAGGCAAACGCCTGGAGTGAAGCATCACTGAGGCCTTGTGCCTGAGCATCTGCTCCAGCAGTCTGGAGAGTCTGTGACAGAGCCAGAACCAGGTGGGAAAGGGAGTTACCAATACGCCCCATCCGAGCCGCTATATCATAGCTCTTAGTAAGGAGGTCATCAGTTATCCTACACTGTGGGCGTGGACAACGGGCATCAGGTCTGAGGGCTTCATCAGGGGACACTATCAGAGAAGCGATTGAGGCATCAACGGTAGGCATCTGATCCAGACCATATTGGTCGGCGTCCCTCATGGCAGCCAGAGCTCTGCAGTCACTCGGCAGGTGAAGGAAAGTCTTGGGGTCTGGCCAACATCTCTGAAGTTCAGTGATGTATGGCTCAGAGGGTGGAACCCTGAAGGAAGATGGTTGAGGGGCATGTTTGAAGAAAGCATTAGAGGGAGCAGCCTCCACAGGGGCAGCATCTAACCCAAGCCGAGAGATGGCCAGTTGGATGGCCTGTTTAACTGTAGAAAGACTGGCCTCAGCATCCCTCAACGAGTCTGCACCCGACTCATGAGAGTCTGTCACCGAGGGAGGGGGGGATCCTCCCTCCAGTTCCTCCTGTCCCCCTGCTTCATCGTCAGTAAAAAGATTCCCAGAGGCAGCAATAGAGAGCGTGTCCTCGTCTTGCTGGCTAGCCACCCGGGGCAAAGAAGCTAGGCTATCACCCTCAGCGTAGCTCCGTGATGGCCTTTCAAGTGGTGGTTCTGAGGCAGCGGTGCAAGCATCCGAGGGACCACCAGGCTGCAGACTAAGAAGGAGGGCCTTAATCTGGGCAAACTCAGAGGCCAAAGTGTCCACAAGTGTTGTTTGTCCACAGCGGAGCGAGTAACACTCGGCTACGAGTCCGTCAACCCAGCACCTGTAGTGCGTGAAGCCGAAGTTGTAGCAACAGAGCGAGAAAACACTCCGCTACAAACAAGCTAACGATGTAGCAACAGAGCGAAAACACTCCGCTAGCCCGACCGGAGCCAACAACCCTCTTTTCTTAAAATTATTTTTAGCACCGTAGTGTTTGCTAACCACCGAAACAGCCGTTAGGGAGGCGAAAAACACCTCACGAGGGCAGCAGTAGCAGGAAGCTAGATGGCTAACAAACGAGGTAATCAACCCAGCTGAGCGGAGGCACTTAGCGGGGATGAAGCTCGCCCGCCGGCGATGAAAAACAAGCTACTTACCTGTCGCAGTCCGAGCAGTGGTCGGATATGCACAGCGGGGATGAGCGCCGGATACGCAGCCTCTGGAGGACGAAACCGTAGCTCCAACCGGTCGTGGTTACGAGGCTACTGGCGTATGCGGCAAGCTAACAACAACAACAACCTGTGTGTGCGCTAAGGCGAGAAGATGAAAAGGAGACGATTTCTGGGTGCCTGCCCCCTTTATCAGGTCGCTTACGTCACCCAGGTCACATGACTTTGTTGGTATTATGTCTCGATCTGCGCATGCGCGTGATGCTTATCCAGGTATTTCATACCGTCTCTGGCGGTCAGGAAGAATGAAATAGAAATGCTTTTTTAAGGCCCATTGGTGTTATTGAGGGGTTTTTTTTTTGTCTTAACCACCCATTAGCTAAACAGTCCACACATTATATACTCCACTGGCCTTTGTCGTACAGAAATGTTTTGTTATGTTCTGTTCAGAGTAAGACACTAACTTGGCCTGTGGTGTTTTACTTCACTCCTTGGGCAAACATCTTTTCCAGCTCCTACTGTGGGTATTTAAATATGTGTCAGTCACTTGCAACCGCATAGCCAGTCGCAGACAGAGGTGGTAAGGGCTAAGTTGTTGGCCATACATATCCAGGCAATTGCTGCAAATGATGGTTTAGATGACAGCATGTTTGCCAGCTGTCCACCAAGGAGTCAGAATCGCTTTTGTGCTTTTCCGTCTCAGCTTTCGCTTCCAACTGCGACTCATTTTAACGCTCACGTTCTGAATGTTAACAAGAGGAATGTCTATGAAATATACCATGAGTCTGCAAAGCCAAGGAATGAATTTACAAACCTGGCTGCTACCAAAGGAAATACGACGATCATGAAGTGAAGTGTTTGTACATCTGCCGCTGAAATATAGTTTGTGTCTAAGCCTCGGGTGTGAGAAAACTTGTTTTCTTGATCCAAGTTTGCTGTTTCTCCTCTTTGATATTCCACATACCTGAATCCTTCTTGCTCCCCTTGCCTCCATCTCTGTTCTTCTTCAGCACCGCCTTGAACATGGCAAGATTCCTGGAATCCTCTCTTTACAGCCCCTGGAGGGGAAAAAATAAAAAAATAAAGTCAGCTCCTTGCAGCCATGGCAAGACAACAGAACTGCATCTACTGTCACAGAAGAGAAACCATGGGAATTTTCCGGCAACACAAATGGGTCTATTTCTATTCATGGGACAGAAAGGAAGCAATTTCCTCCTCTCACCTGCAGACATAGGCGGCCTTACCTATGTTTCAACCGTTTCAATTGAAACGGGCCCCAGCCACCAGGGGGGCCCCCAGCTGCCAGCCACCAAGTCAAAGACAGCACAATAATTCATAGGTTTCACCTTAACATACACACACACACAGGCCTACATCCACCACACACACAAACAGCTCTGTCCACCGCGCGGTCACACACTCGACCCCTGATCCGCTCTACAACCACTGATGCGCGTATCATGCTACACCGCGACGGGACTAATCGCTCCTGATTAATAATACGGCAGGAAATATCAATAACAACTTGTCTTACCTTTGAAAACGGCCCGCAAACTATCAATAGACCCTCGTTTTCCTTCTCCCAGTATTATTCCTTTTCTCTTAGCGTTTCTAGTGTCCTTTTGTTTTTCCTGCTTTCCTCCTGACGTGCGCCCAGTTGCGTAACCTGATGATTGACGTCTGTCAATCACTTTCCTCCTCTTTTCTTTTTTTCCTCGGGTTAAAATGCCTCCAAACAGGCGATCTATGAGTACGTCCTAACTTAACAGAGAAATAAAACACAGCGAGAGCACAACTAAAATGTGATATTATTGGCAGCTTATTTACAGATTTTACTAATGGAGGAGACAGCTGTCTGTCTGCTGCTCCAGCACCGCAGCACCGACAGGATCAGCACCTGTAGACGTCTGTCTGTCCGCATGTCTCGTCCTTTCCTTGTCCGTGGTCGTGGTGCTGAAATAACGCGGAGCACTTTGCTCTCATTACTTTTGTTGCCAATTTGAATTCAGAATATTATTATAAAGCCTGTAGTTTTTGATTGTGTTAAGATTCCTGTTCATGTTTTTTTTTTTTTTTTTATGAAAACCAACTTCAGTCCTCGTTTTTTCTGTTAAGTCCTGGTTTCTTGCCCTGGTAGTGATTTTAACACTTTGTGTTGTGCGTACCTGGGATGCATAGCGCGTTTACTGCGTCCTTTCAGGGTTTAAAGCATCAGCGACACATGGGCACATGGGCAAATAATTTCATGTTTAACAGCATAGGGCCTCATATGAAATATTGAAACGGGCCCCCAGATGTCTAAGGCCGCCACTGCCTGCAGATATCAAACTGCTGCATACTTAAAACTTTTTACACAAAACTAACCAAAACATGTCCTCAAGAACCAAACACAGCAGTAGGAAAACAGTGTATATCCGCATTTCATACTGCTTAGCTGGCACCCGCCTGGAAGTTTTCCCACAGCACTCCCAATCCTGCAGGTCATCAGTGGAGGGGCACATGGAAAGAATGCTCTAATATTTAAACAGAAAAGGACAAGTTCTGCTATCTCGCTACGCAGGAAAACACTCTGTCAAATGCCCTGAATTCCACACATAATTGATGCTATGTGGCTGAACTTGGGTGTTTGCAATTGTTTTCGACGGTTGTTCCCAATCTAGTGTGCATTTTCAATCCTTAGAGTGAAACGGTATAACATGAACTCAAGGTCTAGCCTGGATGTGCTTGTTTGCTTTGGGATTATTTATAGTCTCATGTACTTGGACCACGGCATAAACACACTTTCCTGAACACAGCGGCAGCTACAACAGAAAATGTGAGGTTTTTGGTTTCTATCCCTTTCGACACAATAGTAAACTGCTTTACTGTACCCCACTATATTAATAGCAGCAGAGTATTCTTTCCAATAAGGAGAAAAGAATGGTTTCAACCAAATAAGGGTATGCCTTCTGCAAGTAAAACACACAGTCCTTAACCCCAGAGACCAGGCTTTAAATATCTAGGTCTCTCACTGCTGCTGAGAGAGGCTATCGATCCGCCCTTTTTCATCCTTGATGGTTTCAAATGAAACACTGAGGCAGAGCTTCCACTGAATCTGTTATGGGGGTGGGGGGGGTGGAGGTGTGTGGGGCAAATCCCTGATGAGCCTCCGCAGCTCAGCTCAGCCTCGACTGGTCAAAAAGAAGTTAACTTTTCATGAGGTTGTACTCCGGCAGGACAAAAAATATATAAATCAAAATCACCAGTGTAGTTTCAAGGTAACACCTGGACCACACACACAAACACATATTCTCTTGAATTCTGTACATATCGTATTGACCCGAATATAAGACGACCCCCCTTTTTCAAGACCTGTATTTGGAAAAATACTTTTTAAAGTCAAAATCAAAGAAAAATTGAACCTTCTTTTCAGTGAAATAACAACTGGTAGATTGCATTAAAACAGTAGTGGGTGGAATATGTATTCATTATCTAACTGTATCTGTAATATATTAGCGATAGGAGAAACTACAGTCTACAGGAGAGGCCTACAAGCAGGTAGCTCCCTCGGTGCGGGGGTAATTCCAACACTGATCACCATTATCTTAAAATTGGCATCATAACTCCCGTGTTGTTTGCCAACTTGTCCACCCTTTGAGCCCCTTTTTCTCAGCGGGTCTCTGTGTTACGGCTGCATCTCTCCATGTCACTGGTGTATGTGAGCTTGAGAGAAAGACAAGCTCTGACTTGCTTGGGGAGACGTTGTTTGGCGTCACCCGCTGATTTGCATATATAAATATCTAGACTCCGAATATAAGACAACTCTTTTTCAGACTTTTTTCCGACAGAAAAATGGTCTTATATTCGGGTCAATATGGTACTTCTGCATGATTGATGACGAGCTTTCATAAATACAAGAAAGAACAAATCATCACAGATGAAAGTAACCCTGACAGCTGACCGACACTATGTACAGTTAAACTCTCTGCTCATCATTTGTTTATGTCTGCTGCTGTACAAACCTTTTCCTATTGCACATTTTCACAGACTCTGGCTATGGGATAACAATTCTTAGTTACCAATGTGATTTTTTGACGCTCAAAAAGCATCATGCATCATCATTTCCTTCAGCACAGAGCCTTCACTCTAGTGCACAGCATTAAATTATGTGCAAGATATATAACACCTCTGTCATCATTACAATTTTAATACGGTTAGTTACTTACATTATACACTGTTGCCCATGAAGTTGGAATAAAATATTTCTTTTACCTCTTCTCATGAAATGATTGTGATTTATTCTTGATAGATGAAGTTTAGGCCTATATCTTCTCAAAACTGGTAGTAACTGGGACTCAGTAATGTTATCATTGTGCCTGGACAAAGGTGATTATGGATGTGTATGAATAGGGGAAAAACAAGAGGAAATGTCTGAAAACAAAATCATTCCAACTTTATGGGCGACAGTGTACAATGTCTCAACACAGTGATGTGATATATGGCTTCAACTACCTCTAATTAAAACACAAACATCATGTACAAACAGCAGTATTACATCCAGACAATGCTAATAGATAACTAATGCTGAACTAACATAAACATGTATAGTGCTGTCAATGTAAACTTCACATCTGTGGACAACAAACAATCAAATGACAGTAATGAAAGAGCTGTGACACTGAAATAGGTACAGCGCCGTTGACTGTAGCTAATTGTTAATGTCACCACGCGTTCAGAATAATAGCAATGCTAAACTGCTGATGCCGAGCAGGTATAATGTTTACCATGTTTAGCTTGTTAGCAAAGTCGAATGCAAACAGCAGTAAAGGCAAAGTCCAGCTGAAGCTAATAGGCGTGTCATTAATTCTACAGGTATTTCATTGTGTATTGAGCAACAACATTTGGATTTTGTATCATGTTTAACAACTTGCCTCTGCTGACAGAGAGCATGACCCCGGGGCAAACACCAGGCGTGATGTGGTTAGAAGCAGATCTGTCTGTGTCAGTGTAGTATACAGCGCAGTGCATTAGCCTCGTCACTTGGACTGATTGCTGCTATGTGGGAGCCGGCTGCTCATCTCCACAGTAACAATAAACATCACCAGGTTAACCCACAGGAAATGAAAAAACGCCCTCTTGAAACTCCAAAAGCCAACACGACAAATTCCTTCCATCCACCCTCCCCCGTCGCAGCCACCAGACAAACACAGTCAGCTCCCACTCCGAGAGTGGCACATCATCTCTAGTCCCTATCTCGAGCTGTGTTTCTACTAAGAGCCATTTTTACCCCCCAGGGGTGGAATTAAGATTTGTAATAAACTTGAATGAAAGCCAGGCAATTCTAATCACTGTGTTACGACAGATTTAACAACGACACGGTAATCATAACATGTATTGAACACAAACTTTGTATTTTTTTTTTGGTCCCTTGGCACCACTTGAGAACCAGTGCTACATACTATAATAGAGTGATACTTCTCAACACGGCACACTCTTGCCAATTGAGCAGACAGCTCTGACACCTGACTGCAATAGCCACAGATGGTAACAAATCAAACTGATGTTATTCTTGTACTTAATGATTTCTGGTTCAGTGGATAAGTGACTCAATTACTTGGGAGGGGAAACAACTACAGTAGCAATATACTACTTGAGGGGACACCAGCTCCGTGTATATACCAGCCATACTGGAAATGGCAACTTACATGCTGAATATCAGTTAGATCTACTCACATCAACTTACTCTTGGAAATGCTCAGTATCACATTGTAAGATAGAGAATCCATGCCCTGCAGAGACAAGTCACTTTGGCCTTACTATTCATCAAGTCTTGCGTATTCATTTGCAACAGGCGTGAAAACACAATGTGTTGATGCTGCCTAAGCCTGAGGCTGTTTTTATTGGAGGTAGATGTGAGGAGTGCTGAGAAGAAGTTAATGAAATCAAAGTGCGCCTCCCAACAAAAGCAGACGCACCACAGTCACCATCGAAAAACAGCTAAGCCTAAGCTGTAGGTGAGACATAACTGAGAGAGTCTCCTCAGTGAGGAGTCGTGGACTGAATGGTATGCGGCAAGATGAGCATCGAGACTCCTCAGGCCTTCACAGTCACGTCCAGAGCATTTCGGCTTCATTTGGATATCAGCCTCAAACGACGTCCCCTTAGAAGAGGTCTTTCATTATCGTCATTATTATAATAGATCAGTGAAAGTCCCGCCGTGGCTCACAGGTCTTTGTGGAGACAAAACAGATACATTCACATTTACCCCGAGAAACAGCAGTAGTAGTCATTAAAAGTCTCTACAAAGCTTCTAAACACTGAAACAATTGAAGCGGATACACACACCGACGACGATCACTGTGCAATAACATGTGGCACTAAGAATGCGTCTCCACTACCGGCATGTTCAGTCAGGCATGTGTCAGCTCAGTGACTTTCACATGTGAGCTGTCTGTTACCTCTAGGTAGCAATCAAAAAACTGACTCCGCTCTTTGGTACAGACGGTCTCCTTTCAGTGAAGAGAAATGGAAACCCATGGGTTGGTTAAAAGCTGCCTCGGGGGTACCAACATGTATGTTTTCCAGGTCACCGTTGAATTGATAAGAGTTCAAATCCATACTGGTTGTGAAGGAGAAAAGGATCTTCACCTGGACAATGCTGACGTGACATGTGGTTAATGGGGCCACCATGCTATACCACAGTCAACTGAGAAGACGGCTATATATAGAACGGAAATAGGATTGTTTGTCCTTATTGCCTCTGGCGGGGAAGCGTTTCACATAGACTGGCAGTTGGTGAGTTAGGACTTGCTTTGTCCTCTGATGGTTGGCAGACAATAGAGAGAGAAGCCTTAAGCTCAGATCAACTTCCCCGCTCTTCAAGGACCGGCTGCAGACAGCTATTTTTTCCACCTGGTGCCTCCGTCTTCCTTCTCACTGAAAACACCCTGCCAGCTCTCGTCATCGACTGATTCTACATGAACGATCACGCTCAGATTTCCGCGGCGTTGGCATGGCAACATGGAAATTCTCACCATGGGCTGACCTTCAAGTTTGTTTATCTCACATACATACACAGCCCCCAAAAAAAATGATCAGATATTTTTAACAGGCCTGCAAACTCCAATAGTTATGGGGGTCCTTTGTTGCCCGTTCACCGAGAGCAGGAAGAAGGGTTAGGCCCCGGCCTGGACGGTGAGTTCAAGTGGTCGGCAAACAACGGAAAGTTAGCGCACAAACCCTTGAAGGAGGAAGTGTAGGGGAGTAGGTATGGAGGACAACACGGTCTCAGTGTCAGCCATTGTAAGCAGAGGTTGTTATTCACACTAACGTGAGTGGAAGGGAAATAACAAAAGAACAGACATTTTTATGTAACGAGTCTACCGGTTTGACTCAAGTGCTTCCTGCACAGCCCCCCAACCTTCGAGCATGGCTTCAGCTTGCAATCAGCAAAAAGAAAGAAAACTGATGGCTGACCTCACGGAGCAAAGACAATGTTTAACTTGTTAATATAATACTACAGCCAACTTGCATCATGTGACGGGCAAGCAGGTAATAACCAACAACAGATCAGACAGTTTTTCAGGCCAATAATCCACCACCTGTGAGTTGAAAAAAAAAAAGCTCACTTTTTGTGTTTTTGATTTATACAGGAGGAAGATGAAATGATCTACATTGTGCAAAAAAAAAAAAAAAAACATTTCATAGTGAAGAACAGAGGTTGCAACATCAAACTTCAGAGAATTACAACGGCGTCTTTTCAGCACCTCTGGGTATGATGAGGATATTGGAGAAAAATCAATCACCACACCAGCATGCTGTGTGTGTTGGCAGAATTCTTCACAAGAATACACATCTAACACTGTATAAAAAGCCAGATGAAGGCTGTCAGTAGAGTATGCAGCACCATTGTTGGATCTTTCCTTTAGGAAATCTTTTGAAAAGCCAGTTAGCAGCGTTTGTCAGCGATGATAGAGGTTTCTAAATGGAAGAGGGCCATTACACATCAAGGGAGGTGGTGAACTTTTAAATGGAGCACACAACACAAGTTTTATGTAAGATCATTTAAGACGAGGATACAGTCATCACAGCTGTAGAGGGCCGGGCAGAGAAATAACGTCATAACCCGCTGACATGGTGTTAGTCACAAACATGACCATGTAGCTGGCTCATTCGACGATACCGTCTAAAAATAATCAGGGGAGTGTTCTTTTAAACTGAATAATGAGAAAACAGGCTGATACTCACTTAAACCTCTGTGATTATTTGATTATTTACCTCTACCTGTGGGAAATTACACTACCCCATTACAGACAAAGGCAGATTCAAATTTGTAGCTTGGGGCAAAGCCAGATTTCTTTCTTTTTTTTCTGAGGAGGAGGAGGACTAGTCGCATGGCTCAGCATGAAATTAAAAAGGATAATAAGTCTGATCTACTCATTAGACTTCCATGGGAAAGGTACTGTCGTTTTGGAAAGACTGATTCACCCTCTGCAGCCACTTGTGGGCCCACCATCTCCAATATGACTGATTAAATCCTGACACCGGTGCACATGTATCGCATTAAACCGATACTGTCTTTTTTTCCCAGCTGTGTTGCCCTAGAATTGTCAAGGCATGTTTTAGAGAGCTATCATTGCTGTGAATTTACAGTTACACCCCAGGCTATGGAAACTGGCTGAACCTGAAAGTAAAATGTTGAATAGGAAAAGGCATTGCACATCCTCTGTAAATAAATATTGCCCTCCCATATCAAACCTAGGCTATAGCCATTGGCCTATATATGGCCTACGTTGATTTAGCTTGACACATCCATGTTGAATGCGGATTTATGGATGAGTTAATGCGTGAGGCAGGATTTCACAAACTAGTTTCTCCACTTTGAGATTTTCCTTTTTCCGTCAAATTGGTTGGTAGTTTTTCCACTGTAATTACACACAGCTCACACCACAGCAGCTACCACCTCTCTGCTGGAATCATCAACCAGCCGCAGACGTAACTGCACGCTGAGTTGCAACAATCACCTCATCAGAGTTACAGTCATTAACTCCTTTTATCATTGCTGATTAAACTTTATCACACTATTACTGATTCACGATAGCAATCAAGTTTGAATGAAAATCTAGAGCGAAACATAAATAAAGCTGCATCATTGCTGCACCCACTTAATGCAGCATTAGCTTCCCGGGAAGCCTGGTATTTGATTACGGGTAAAACATTAACGAGTAGTGTTGAAAGTCTACAGGAAGTTGCTGAAAACACTGACACATATTCTCTCTTATTAAGATTTGTTGGTAGGAGGGTCACATAAATGAATCATCTTACAAGAGAACAGTACAGGAGGCCACTGACAAATCCACAGACAAAAGCAGCATTCCCAGTAAGCCAGGGTTTAAGACACTACACATTTAACAAGGGTTCAGGCCAAAAAAACAAAACAAAACAAAACACGTTGCAGATAACGAGATAACATGTCACACCACTTGTCAATTTTAGCAGGTTTATTTTTAGCCAGTCTCTCTTTAGCAATGCTGAGTTGGCTTATAACAATGCCGTTTAGTGCATGACAGGGGTATTAAAATAAAATTCAATGAGCGGTCAAGCCAAGGTCCATAGGCATATCAGTTTGGTAGGAAATTAATCACAAACAGCTTCTCTATTAATAGTTATGTGATTCACACTTATTCTAATGGAAGTTAAGATGTTGCTTCACTAAAGTCTACTTTGAATGAAATAGGTTTCAAAAGATTTCCCCCCTTTTTCTTCTATTTGTTAACTTCAATTCACATCCTAACGATCTCACATCTTCACAAGTAAACAACCTTAACAACTCCTTTCTTCGTTTCTTTCTCACTCTCTGTCTACCCCACTTTCCACTCATCTTTGTGTGTGTCTCGCTCACTGAGTCTAGTTGCAGTGATTGGAGTAACAGCATGCAACCAGAGCCATGAAGGCTAGGAAAGCTGGGCCAGTTGGAGAAGAAATGCTCCGTCGAAAAATGTAATAATTCTCAATGGTTTATAGGTTAACTGTGCAAATCCAGATAGGATGATGGCTGGGTGTAAAAACAAAGCAGCAACAGGGACTTTCATTCATTTGTATGCCGTTACTACACTGCCAAAACACACATCGTCCACACAGGTATGAGACAATCTATCATTCGGTCTTTTTTATTTTTATGTGCACTGCTTTTACAGGCCTAGGTGTAGCAGAGATATTAAAGTTGACATGTCTGAGTCAGAGACAAGCTAACCTCAAAAGACAATTTATGTCAATGATTCATTGTTGTGACAAGAATAGATCAAGCTTTGCACAATAGTCCTACAACCACTTCCAGTGTCTGCCTGTAAAGACCTAACCGTCTTCAACAGGCATTCCCCCAAAACTCTCCGAGGGCTCGGGGGGTCGTCCCACTGTGAAGTCGTTAACTGCTTGAGGCTTCAACTGAAGATCCCACGGTGCAAGTGTTTTGACATTCAACAATGGCGGTGTACTTTTTGAGAGAAAAATTCAAAATGGAAAAACTTGACACTGATAGCACCAAGTATTCTAGTATATATTACTTTTTACAGTTTACTGGCCTCAAAAATGTCTCTGTGCCGGTAAATGTGAGTTCACAAAGTCCTGTCTCATTCCTCACACAGCGTCTGGACTCCTTACACCCTCCTTCACTCAACATCAATTAAAACCTGTGAGGGTCCAGGGTTTAGGGGTGGCACTATGGTATTCAAATGGCATCTCATTAAAAGAAAAAGTCTCATTAGTAAAAATAGGTAGGCTACTTTCACTTTTTTTTGTGCAACCAATGTTAAATTAACATTTTGGCGTACACTTTTTGCACCTAACTTGCCACAAATACTGAACTGCACACCGTGGTATGTCTAAGACGCCGTGCACCTCTGAACCTTTCCCTGTCTGTCTCTGGGGTTTTCAAAAAGGCTTGACAAAAATGTAAATCAGTAACAGCTGTTACTAAGAAGCACTTCCAAACACACACGTGATTCAGATGCACACATGCAAGCATGAGCGCACATATGCACATGCACAGACCTCCAACACATATACATGCTTGTTCACCTGGACTTTCAACTCAACAGAAAACACTGTACGGGTTGTAACTTAGAGGACTAGGACTCTTGCTAACACATCACTGCAATACAAAGGTAATGAAGACTTTTTAGATCATACTTAGGGCTCATAAATGATGTTGATGAGATGCATCCTCTCTTAGAGGAATAATAATATCCCTTTACTTTGATTTAACCCTGTTAAGATTTTGTGACCACTTCAGGTGCTTTATTGAGGGAGAGTGTGTCTCTCCTGGCATGGCATGAAACACAAAACAACCTTTCCTTTGTTCACGTTCCAGGAACTCAGGGGGGTAACTGCTTCTGCTAGTGTTATTGCACCATTATTTCACAACACACAGACTCACATAAAACCATCTCTGGGATTGTAACGCATCTTTGATATGATTAAAAAAAAAAAATAGAAAAAGAAAAAAAATCACACTCCTACACAATGTCACTTTAGGTTAGTTCACTTGATTCACCAGGGTTCACAAATGAGTTTGAATGAAAACTTTCACACCTGAGCCTAAACAAAACAATCCCGATGGTGAGGGTAACTGCACAGTTCACTTGAAACATACTAAAAATGGCAGATTGAGTGATATAGGCCATCGTGTTCCTGCTTATATTTGTGGTAAGGTTTGGTTTGTGGTATCTAGTGTCCCAGAATCCCAAATCGACTGAGTCACCAAACCATTACATTCAGGGTTCATTCAAAAACAACCGTGGTTAAGCGGTATGCTGACACCGAGGGTCCTGAACCCGACTAATCTCTAAATATCTGGCTTTCCTATTGGAACCATGTGCTTCTACAGTGAGTAGCCCCTTTCAAAAGAACCAAATAACAACCATCATCATCAACAACAACTCAGTATGTGCTGTCTGTCAGGTCACTGGCTCCAATAACTTTCCCTCCTCAGCTATAACAATGCAACTCCGATGCCAGCATCTGTTGCTGGCCAACTGGCTGGGGACCATGGGAACCAGGCTCTGCAGAGACTGGGAGGTATAGCCTCTTGTGGCACTTTCAATAAGACGAGCGCTCTGTAGTACAAACATCTTATAACACTGCAGTCGGTGGACAATTGGGGTAGCTCTAGCCCTGGCATGGAAGCATGCAAATCCACAGTAATGGTTCCATAATCTGCGTAAAATTGCCTGAAATTATGTTGGAAAGTTAATACTGAATACCTCCAGGTTAACAGGGAGTCAGCATGCTGCTGCAGCAGCTAAGCCAGTTCCACCTGTTGAGTGCAAGATGGAAAATCAACATTGTACAGCTATAGACTGGAAATGCCATTGAAGCTAGACTGAAACGCACAAGTCGACAAAGAAAATGGTAAATGTTGCAAGATAGAAAGTCAAGAGGTTGTGAGGTTAGGAAGACTTAGTAACACTTGCTCAGAGAGCATCACTCAATCGATGACATCACATGGTACCAATGATTAAAGTGCAGTTTGGCATTTATAAGCAGTTTCTCTGTAGGGGGAAACACAGCTTGGATTTTCAAAGCACCTGGCTGAGTTACAGGGGGATTCAGCTGCTGAAAATATGCTGAAAACAGCAAAAGTCACACACAGCCAGTGGTCAGACTTCAATGACTCAATCTTATGTGGGCGGACAAGATTACAGTCCTTCTGCTTTAAGCTACTAGTATATCTGGGCTGGGTTTTGCTTTCAAAACCACCACATCCAATCACAAAATACAGACTAACATTAGCATCAAACAAGACCACACAGCTGTAAGAAAAGTAATGAGCTGCATCTGCATCCCAGTGACCTGGATAGTAGGCTAGGCTACTTCACAATAAGTATTACTGTATACACCTTTAAAGGTTCTTTGAAAAAAAAAGTTTGATAATCTGCAGGCAGGTTGGGAAACACAGAAACAAGCAATTCAGTGCAGTGTCATGGACAGTCAATTCGATAAGCCACCAATATAGATTTTTTTTTCCTAATTAGGCTAACGTTATATGATCAATCATTTAGACAAATGAAAATGTAGAAAACACAGATATAATGAAACATTTGCGAAACCCATATGTAAATCCAACTGGACAGGATGTTACTCAATTGTCTAGATGTAGGCTATAATGATGATTATTGTGACCAAATTGGAACAGATTTGGGCTTTACAGAGTTAACTTGGACTCTAAAATTGTGACTTTTATTTTCTGCTGCTCAGTTTCTTTTTGGATTTTTCATAGATCAAACAACATAAAATCATAATGATTAGATGCTGCCCTCTTCAGAGCTAATTTGTGTCATGTGGTAGCCTACATTTGGTGAATCCTCTAGCCTACCTGTTTTAGCTGCTTTTCATTCAGACTAAACTATCAGGTTTGTTTACGGTCAATCGACTTAACTGATCCGATCGACTGACGAATCGTCTCCACAACAGTGAATGTGCAACACACACATAAGAAATAAAAAAGTGAATCACAGCAGGAGATGAATTTAGCTGATCTGCCTGTGTGTGTCCTGTTAGTTAGCTCCGGTTCCCTCCACCTGAGAGACAGTTGATTGAACCTTGCTAACCTCGTAGCAAAGTTTCAGCCTGAAGCTACGGAGCCTTAGCAGCGGTAAGTTAACATTAAAACTAAAAAAAAGTGTCCCTCACAGACAGTTTAGTCGAGTACATCAGAGGACAGACAACAGGGAGCAACTTTAAAACAGGACAGTAACAGTGTGCTGCTGTGCTGACAGACAGCCCCGGTGGTTTGACGGCTGCTCCATGGGCATGTCCCGACATTCCTCCAGCAGACTGACTGCCACTAAAAACTCCCGACTGTCCCCACTTCTCCTCACTTTTCCCCGCCGCTCACAGACTCCCTCTCCGGGCTCACCCCGTCGAAACACCCCGAGAAATGTTTTTAAAAGTCTTACCTGATAAATGTCATGGATATGAAAGTACCAAAAACAAAACTTTTTCTTTTTTTTTCCCTCCAACCCCCCACACTCCTCTTTGCGTTATCTCCACACGGACTCAAACACCCACTTGCTCCAACCAAGGTAACCTACGGGACACTGCTGGGCTCCTCCCTCCTCCTCCCTCCTCCTCCCCCCTCCTCTCCTCCTCCTCCTCCTCCCCGCATGAGGTCACTGCACAGGGCAGGGAACCAAGACAAACTAACTACCCCTCCATCCTCCATCCACCTCCTTCCTCTTCCTCCACATTTCTCTGTGCATGCCTCATGGACATGATAAGATGCTGGAGATGCAGGATACATGTATTAGGACAACTATGTGTGCAAATGAAGGAAGGTGGTGGGTGGTGGAGGGGTGGGTGGGTGCAGGCGCTTTTGTGAAATAGTGAGGTCTGAAGTTAAAATACACCTCAGATGACGTCTTTAAAAGCTGTAATCACATTAATTTTTCATCTTTTTGCTGTTCTAATTAGCTGTCAAATGCCAACCCCCCACCCCAACCAACACCCCCCCCCCCCCCCCCTTTTTTTTTGACAGTTATTTAAATGAAGCTGCTCAAGCTAGGAAAATTCCTCTGGAAATCAGACGACTGTTTCTAAAGTCAACATAATAACTAAGAAAATTCTGAATGTCTGTAATGAATATCTGATTACATAGTTTCTTCCAGGGAACTTCGTCCAGAAGTTACAAACCTGTAAAATAAAAGTATTATGCTGATAAAAGATTTAATAGTCCATTACATTCAAAGAAAGCTGCTATTTGGATCCCGTGATGGTTATTTTATCAAGAATTCCTGTTTTATTCCCCACGTACAGGTCTAAATGCAAGAATACATTCCCACTCCGATTCCCAATACTGCTTGAATTACTGCTTTATTTTATTTATGTATTTATTATTCTGGCTCAGAAGTGTCTCATCCAATTTTGATATATTCAGTCTAAAAATACTGGAATCAGCCCCAAAACACAGATTTTCATTGACAGGCCACCAATAAAGTTCAATTACTCAGTTAGTTGACTGGTCTCACTTTTATGTTTTCCCACTACATTTCAGATTTAGAGCTGAATCACACAATCAATCACACTGAATTAATGAGAAAAATAACTATTAAAGCCACATAGCCTATATAGTATAAAAACAAAACAATATACAGTATTCTTTTCAGTCATTTTATCTGAAAGAGATTAATTTAAATTGATTGATAGAAAAAAAATAGTTTGCATGTAAACATCTTTGATGCAAAACATAAAGCAGCAATTAAATATGATGCACTGCTACAAAGGGTATAAAAGCAACATGGCACCACCAGGACTGGCTACAACAATAAAATGCTGCTTTGCATGAATGTTTTATCTCTCTGAAAGGGGTCATTCTGTTTGAGGAGCGCATTTAATCTTGATAGATTTTTTTACTGCCTGATACAATCTTATGAGACTTGTAATGGAAAATTATATTGGAGCAAATAATATGAAAACTTTTTCCACCATCTCCCGAGTCACACACTCCTCATTTTAAAGAGCTAATTGACGTCTACATTTAAAATGAGCGATTGTTCCCCCCATGTTAACATTAATGGAAATTATACTGTGTAACTTCCTCCTTGCTGATGGACGTTAGATGAGCATGGGTCGAAGCATGAGTCAAAGCTTTTCTGTAAATTCTGTCTAATTGATTTAGGCCTGAATTAGCAGCTGTTAAAAGCAGGATGTCAATCAGTAGTTTTCTGTACACTGGGTGTATACACTTCCTGGCAATAGCAGTTATATGATATCAACACATGGCTTGATTCAATGTTATTTCTATGGAGAGACTAAAAAGCTGTCACCATGCAGCCATGGGAAAAATTATTATCCTATAGATTTATAGTCAAGTTTCAAATAACAGTAATGTAACTGTACAATTGTAATGACCTATATTGCAGACTGCTGGACTCAACCTGGTGGGGATCACAGTACTCTTTAGTTTATAGCGACCTCCTGAGGTTATAATGTTTTATGCAGCTTTAATGCTCCACAGTAGTGTAACACTCCTTTTATATTTAGTGGATTTCTCTATTGTTTATCATGTAAGCTACAACATGAGGAGATCATGTTTGTTATTGTACAGTAAAGCTGCATATTTTACCAGAGTGATGAGAGATACATTTTGGGCCATGCACACACCACTTCCTCTCAGATCTCCCACTCCTCAGTGTGAGGCGTCGGTCCACATAGCCAGTGTGTGCACTTGTTTTCTCAGCAGTGTGGTGGGCGTTGCAGGGTCAGCGAGGCTCCTCAGATGGCTGGGAATGGGCAGACACTGGCAGCAACACACACGCATACACACACACACCATGTCTGCAAGTCACCAAGACCACCAACTGCTCCACTCCTCAAACAGAGCCAAAGAGGTCTCGGAACTTCACACACAGATGGCGTCAAAGGCATGTGTGAACAGCATGAGCATCAGAGAGAATTTAAGGTCGACACATTGTGTTTACAAGGCTATCATCATGTACTTTGTTGGTGAACAAAACGAGCAGCAGATACTGTTTGGGATTTAGGATGTAGCATTTATCTGGTAGCTCAAACATACAGTAAGTCAGCAAATCAATAACATATAGTTCTTCAGAAAAGTAGTCTATATATTAGTCAAGGAGTAAGGTGTGAGGAAGCACCGAAGCAGACACTCAGACACAAAATGTCAACATCTGATTTATGATTTTTCCTTTTTTATCCGTCAAAGTTTGCTTAGGTTCGGCAGTGACAATTAAATGTAAATTTGAAAATACAAACTTGAATTTAGCCTAAAAGAAAAAGACCTGCTTCGTAATAAGATTATTGTCTTATCACTTCATCTGTAAACTGGTCTTTGTTGGGACTGGTGAAAAATACCTTCTTAGATATAAAATAAAATACAATTTGGTTTAGCACTCTAAATTGTATTGTGGTGTGAGACATTGGTTATCAGAGAGAAATAGATCCCTTTTTCACTCAAGAAAAGTTGTAGTAAAAACATTATGGGTGTAAACAACAAAATGAATGGTGGTGGAAAAAAACTTAAAACGTTAAAATGAATCGGTTCATGCAGAGAGACTGTGCTTGTGTGGACCCCGGTTTACAATGTGATAGCACAAGCATAACGAGTGAGTACAACCTGTAATGTAAGCAGGCTGAGGAATGTAAAGAGCAAACCAGGACAATGTTTATAATCCAGCTTGCCATTCATCTCCGATACCTATCTACTTCCACCTTGTTTACAATGCACCCGCTGCCTGTGTTTATGCAGCTTATGTTCATAAATTACCCCAGAAAACCAAGTAACCACATGTGCGTCAGTTTTCCTCTTCCACAGTTGACCTGAACTGCAGCCTTACAGATACAACACGTGCTACAGTCTCTTTTATGTGTTGGTATGAGTTTGACAGACATAAGAAGAGGCCCCTAGGTGTGTTTTGCTCAAGGCCAACTTAAAAAAAAAAAACACTGACTACATTCTTTCCTACATGAACTACTGGGTGGCTATAATGTTTTGCACACATGGAGATTCTTGGCTTAAATATATGATTCAGGTTAATAGAATAACAGACTTAACTTTGTTTCTTTCCCTACAAGCTCACATGTACTGTATGTGCTTTTCTTGAAATAGTTTGTTCCCTTGCTGTGCAGATTCTGTGGTTCTTATTAGCCAGACTTTAAGGGAAAGTATTTAAAGAGACCCTCTATTCCCACTACTTAACTGGCACTGTTTGCTTACACTGATGAGTCCTAAACAGATTTTCATCTAAAAAGTGATACTAAAAATGGCTAATTTGGCAACAGGGGCAGTAGACAGTAAGAACTCACTTATGGTGTCCTTTTATGCCAGTTATCGCAATGCACATTGAAACCTATTGAAGTATTTAATTTGTAAAATAAAATAAAAATAATTCAATAAAAGTTGGTAATGTGTAGTTTACCAAGATCCTCCAGCTCCATCACCTCATAAATTACTATTTGCTTCCACCTAGTGGCCAATGCTGGTTACTGCAGACAGTTGAAATAAATAAATACAGATCTACAAAAGTAATGCCATGCAATTTCTCTTTTTTTTATTAAATCTATTAAGTGCCAAGCAAATACATAGAAGATTTCTCTGACAAGAAGAGAAAGTCTCAAAAGCCTCACTTACATCTCCCAAACCCTCTTAGAACATCCCGATACCAAAATGCAACCCCTGCCAAAAATACAACTACAGAATTAGTTTGATATTTATCATCACAAACAAGCACAGCCTGAAAAAGCTCTTTTTTTTTGTTGCTACAGAGTACATAATACAGAGCTTGTCGAACACTTTCTTTCCATCAGCACTTCATAGACAACCTGTCAGAAGCCCTCACGTGTCTAACACTTCATGTTTGTGTTTCACAGATGACTTAACATGGTTCCCCCAAGGGCTTTCTTAAAAAAAAAAAAAAAAAAAGGAAGTAAACACAGGCTCTTCAACACTTCCTCGGCTGCTGGATGAAGAAAGTCCGAGGTGAGTGGGGCTTCTCCACTGCAGGGCGCAGCTTGCTGTGCCTCACGCTCACAGGCGTCTCTGGGAAGTCGTGGCTCAGCTGTAAAAGACGCCAGCACAAGTTTAATATTCACAAGGGCCTACGGCCTCAGAGGTGCTGGAACTAATCCAGTTTGGCTGGTTTTCTCTTCATGTAAAGAAGAGAGCATTAATGCTTTTGTTTACCTTGTCGAGAGTTCCTGCCAGAAGTATGCCAACTTGTTGCATCCTGCTGGCTGTGCCAAGAGATCTGCTGCTACAACACAGAAATTATACAAATTTTACTTCACTTTAAAGCAGATTTCAGTAATCTAATGTCTAACATCTTTAGGTTTGAAGTAACATTCATTTCTATGTCTTTGGAGTTGATATTTAAACCCATTTAATAGCTGCTGTGCACGTAGCCTCTAGGTCTTACCTCATTTTATCAGACCTCTTGGTCTCCTTCTCTGGGGTCCCATGGGTGGCACTCTCCTCCAAGCTTTTCTTGGCCACCCGTTTACCTCCAGCCCTCACTGTTGACCCAGAAAACAAAACATTTAAATATGTTACCTGCAAAAAAAAACAACCCAAAAAACCACCAAAAAACAAAAGAACAGCCAAATAAAGCAGTATGCTTGCTGTGGGCATTTGGGCTTTGCTGATGTTAAAGATAAGTATGGATGCAAAATGAGCAGGGACCTGACATTTTTGTGAGAAAAAAGTCCTCTGAAAAGAATCTTCAACAATAAAACGGTAAATTATGATTCAAGGCATTACTGCATTTGCAATATTGTGGTTAAAAACTGTTCACAGATGGTCAAAGATGGAGAGGCAGGGTCTTTGCTTTACAGATACTAAATAGTATCAACTGAAATACTGATGAGGGTCAGGGACAGATCCAAAGGTCAAAGAGATTAAAAAGGGAAAAGAAAGAAAAAAGGATAAATTATTATTTGTTTATTTCTTTAGTTTTTACAATTTCCATACTTTTTCCCTTACTAAAACAGGGCACGTTTTACTTCTTCAAAGCTGAAAAAAAAATCCGTAAAATGCAACACAGTTTAAAGCTGCTGCAAACTTCACATGCAAAACAACATTGACTGCTGCTACTCAAAATCAGCAACACTGGCATCAATGCAAAAAGCATAATAATGATTAATGTAATGCGAAAACACCACACTGCCCTGTGATGGACATAATATCAATTTTGCATGCATTGATCTGACTCCTTTATTAGTGTTGAGGCAGAGAGAACACGGTGTTACTTTGACGGTACTCTCAACAGGCCTCAGAAACAACAAGAAAAACAAAACCACGAGGGTGCAAACGACCAGCAGGTCGATTGGTGCCGATAAAACACGATCACATCAATCAACAAAATGACTTATTGGTTAAAAAGCAGACATTCTATCAAACGAGAAGCGACTTAAATACTTGGAGAGAGGCTGGGGAGGAGGGGGAGGCTCCGCGCAGCTCCGAATCTGGGTCGAGCGGTGGGAAAAACAACGCTTTGGTTTAACGTGGTGGGGGAAAAAAACAATTAAACTCGTGTAACTCGAGGTGTGTGAATGTGAGGAGCGGTTTACCTGCAGGAGGGTGGCCAGCCTTCAGCAGAGGAGCCTCCTTCGCTCCACTTTTGGACAACTGCTGCACCATTTTCTAAACTTTTCGGAGTAAAGCGGAGAGGATATGAAACTACTCTGCTGCTCGACGCCCACTCTGTTGTTTTTATGCTCGCACGCGGATGACGTGCCGTCGCGAGGCTACAGGAAGTGAGCGGCCACACGAACACCAACAACACCACTGAGCGTTTTTCACCGACGTTTTTACTAATTTTACATAGTGAAACTGGAAGCAGCACATCACTCTTATTTTGTCAGATATACATATTCATGTTTTCACATTTCTCCTGCTTTGATCATTTTTGAAGAACTGTCGTGTGGAATGACATTTTATTTTGAAAATCTTGCTGAAACCTGTTCTGTAGCACTCCAGCTGAATTCACACATTCACACTTCACTTTGCCGAGGTTAATAAATCAAATAAACACCTTATATACATTTATTTGTTGTTGTTGTTTTCTGGAATTATTCAGATCTCTATCTATCTTATCTATCTATCTATCTATCTATCTATCTATCTATCTATCTATCTATCTATCTATCTATCTATCTATCTATCTATCTATCTATCGAAATGGAATTCATTTTATGTTGTTAATCTGCATGATAAATCTACATTTTTATACAATTAACAAAACAATACATGACAAAATCAAAAACAAACAAACATCTATCAACTGCAGAGAGCAGTTGCACATGAACAGATGTTTCTGTAGAGCTCCAGGGTCTCTGAAAGCTGCACGCTGGATCTGTTGTCAGCTGCTTTGTGCTAATGCGACTGAAAATCTGTTTGGTAATATGCACCACAATATCTGACATAACAAGGCCCTCCAGGCCATCTAGATTTATTACCTAAGATTTTTTGGAATGGTTAAAAAAAAAAAAGGTCCTGAGGCAAAAGTCTGGTTTGAAAACTCACTGGCTCATAAATTTTAAATATTACTGAATCTTTTAATCAAAGAGCAACCTGGGTTTAGGTTATCAAGTAATCTATCATAGAAAACATACATAGAAAATGTGCATATTGCTCAGACAGAGGGAGAAATCTGGTGTTCATACAATGGGGGCACAGCAGCTCATGTTCTCCAGGAACCGCCACACACTCTCTCAGCAGGTTAAACCTGAACATGGACGTTCAAACTGTTTGTCACTGACAGATTGTCACACCTTTTACACCTGCAGGCTGTATAAATATTTACATGTACTAACCTGTGTTGTGTTGCTCCTTTAGGCTCTTTGGCCTACATCTTTACACTTCTAATCCATCATACAGGGTCAGGGTGTCCAGCCAATCACAGGACAACATGGCTGCATGGTCAGGACTTCTTTGTCTGGTTTGAGTTCTCCCAGGCAGGATGGTGGGCATGGAGAATGTAATTCAGGGTGATAAAGTACATTCCTGTAGAAGTGCCAGTTCTTATTACTGTTCACTCTCCTTTCAGAAACAGAAAACCATTCACCTGATGCAGAGCTGATGAATACATTAGTCCATGTGATCAGCTTTTATGAGCCCAAAGTGGTTTTTATCATCTGCTTACATTGATGTGTAACGGATGTGCACTCACTCCACCCATAAAAGACGTGCTAACCAATCTGCCAAGCGGTTGTCAACCTCTTGGCGAAGAGGTTAGCATCGTCGCCTCCGGTGCGGGAGGTCGTGGGATCGAACCCCACCTAGGGCAGGCCGTGAGAAACACAACGCAGAGGGCCAGATCGACATCGGCTACAGATGCACAGATGTGTTTATTTATATTTTCTGTTTTTTCAGGCTCTTCTGTCAGTAAAGTAAATATAATGCAAAAGTATGTCTGAAAAGCTTTCACACAAACTGTTCAAACTTAGACATTTACAAGTTATTTATGTCCTCCTGAGCGCACAATTGAATCTGTGTAAATACAGAAGTTATTTTGTTTGAAACCTCCATTATTCATGTGATTCTCTTTAGACCCCGAGGAGAGAGATTTGTTTGTCCAGGTGAAAGCTCGGCGTCAGGTTCTGATCAGTGATGGTCGGGATTCAATATTCTGCTGGAGCCAAGTTTATGAAACACATGTCGGCTGGATCATAGCTGGCCTCCTGACATGCATTTCTGTGGAAAAACAATCTAAAGAAACATTTTTTCCCCACAAGAGGAGAATAACTTCAGATTAAAATAATCTTTAAGAGAGAGGAGTTTCATTTTCCACTTATTTGCTTCCACAGAATCTGGTGGTAAACAGGGGCTGTACCAGTGTTTGAGAAAAGATGCAAGTACACGGTGTTTAAAAAACAAAACTGACCTTTTATTATTTTAACATGTTTGTGTTATGTTGCCATCTTTGTCCACATATTTCTTCATATATTTATATATCTATAGAGATTTAACATGGCACGAGTTTATTTTTTAACCAGTGCTGATGAATGTAAACCAGGTAACATGTTTTTTTTCTGTATTTACAATAAAATGAAAGAAATGTACAAGACTCCATGGCATTACACAGCTTCAACATTAAGTACAGATACAATTTGATCCCTCTGTACAATCTAACATCATTAGTTTACTATTTCTTTTTTTTTTTCTTCTTCTTCTAATTTTACAGATATGAGTTCATGATCCATTCTGGCTTCAGCACATACATATTCCCCATCTTGACTCTTACCACAGACCCTTGCTCACATGACTCACACCTTTCATCATGCTATCACAGCTAAGAGTTTCATAAAGAAAATAAAACTAACATCTAGACAGAGCAGAACGCACGTCCTCTCGCGATAGTGTCCAGTTTCGTCCCTCAACAGATCCCCAGCATGATTCCATCTTCCTCTACTAAATAAAAAAAAATCTAAAAAAAAAAAAACAACCTTTCCTTGATTTCCTTCTTTGGCACACATTCCATCTTTCCATCTGCTATCACTCAGTTGAACTCCCCCCACCCCATACACAAACATTCACTTTAAAACAAACACACTTATAAAGCCAAGTTCATGAAAAAGTTCAGCGGTTCTCGTGTGCTACGGGCTCTTCGCCCCTTTGCTGCAGGGTGAAGACGCCCCTCCTCACGCCCTGACATGACAATCAGGGATGGGCGAGATTCCTGTTCACAACACGGGAGCATCCTGTGTGGACCTATACCCAGGAGTCAGGAGAGCCGGGATACTGCTCTGCCCTGTAGGAAGGCCTCCGCGTGCTGGCGTAAAAGTCTACGTAGTTGGTGGTGGATTTCAGTCCGTGAGGCTGGGAGCTGTAGTCGACTGTGGGCGGGTAGGTGATGACCTCTTCCAAGTACGGGTCGTCATAGCCGTGTGGGTGCTGCAGGTACATTCTGTATGTATCGTAGTTCCTCCTGCTGGGATCTTCTGTATAATACATAGGCTGCGAGGAGACAGAGGCAGGTGAACATTGTTAGACAAGTTTTCACAAGAGTAGGTTCAAGAAGCAGCAGTGGCAAATAACTTTGGGTGTTCAGTATATAAAACATGAGCTGGAGCCTGAGTAGACGGTTGGACAGATTGAAACGGAAGCTTATTTGTTTCAAAAGACAAATAAAGCTGAAACCCAATCTGTGTAAACACAATTTTACATATTTACTTTCTGTAATCAACTCTTTGTATATAAACTGCTTGTATAGGCACGGGTGATTTACAGGAAATGAGTCATATCTGTGCTCTGGTCTCCTGAGTGTCATCTTCCGTAAAGATTTTGCTACTGTAAACAAAACATTTGTTGCTGCTGCTGCTGCTGTTACTGCTGCTTCAGAGTAAAAGCCTTCAACTGGTAAAACACCTAGTAGCTTTTATTGTGAAGCAGTCAACAGGAAGGAAATGCTGATCATGGCTGTTCATTTTAATGATAACACATTTCAAATTATTACAAATCATTTGCTACTTTGCAAATTCCAATTCTCATGCAAAACATAAAATAAGCTTTTATGGTGCACTGTGACCTGGGGCACATCAGGCAGAAAATGAGCTCCAACTCTGAATGTGTCTGAAAACAAAATTATTCCAACTTTATGGGCAACAGTGTATATAATATATGGAACAATCATATAGTCCTTCAATGTACTTTTACTTTTGTATTGCATTTAGAAATGAGTGCTATTTATACACTGTGGTGCTGCTTTTACCTTTAAAGGATAATTTTACATTTAATAAAAAATAGTTTGCTGAGAGTTCGATTAGATGATTGATGCTTCTCTTATATCTGTATTGTAAATATGAAGCTACAGACAGCAGCAGTGGTAACATGGGGGGTAAACGGCTCGGCCCTGTCCACAGGTAACAAAATCTGCCGTGCAGCATCTCTGAAACTCTTTTTTGTTTAATCTCTAAAAATGCCTGTGGTTTTATTGAAGGTTAGGTACCAGACTACTTCCTAGTTCGCTGTCAGTAAGCTAATCAACCACTGTCTTACTCATTTGACTTTGACCACTAATGCAACGGCAAAACTGCTTAAAGAACAGTAGAAAACAATTAACTGTTTGTCTGAAACAGAACATAGTGATGACTGCCTTCACATATTAGTAAATCTAAATGTGATGATATGAAGCACACCAGAGAACCCCCCCTCTCTCTGTCTTTGTCTCCCTTATCTCCTCCCTCCTGCCTCCATCTCCCTGTGCCCGTTATCTGAATGGGCACACATGGACGTGTCCCACAGTGACAGGTGCCTGAGACGCACTCAGACTATCCCAATCCCAGCAGTCACATTCACTCTGGCTCAGACAATAGCTGATGTGCTGGGTCATTCCCAGCATCGCCATTTATCCGCAGCGGAATACGTGTCAGTCTCTTTGTATTAGTGAAGTGGGGTGGAAGAGCTGCTTGTCCTTGCCAGGTTTATACAGTGTGGTGGAGGGATCTCAGAAAGGGCCCTGCACCAATGTTATCAAACATTTCCTAGACGAAAACGTTGATTTTCAAGGAGGGTATCAAACCTAGAGTTTCTTCAACAGTGATGCCAAAGAGGCATCAAATGATCAGGTTATTGATGGATTGACTGATTGATTAGTTATTTAGTTCACGTATTAGGTCATTTACCAAGCAGAAATTCCAAGATGACCTAATCTCAGCTTCATAAATGTGACAGTCTTCTGCTTTGATCGATTTTATGTCACTAAAAATTCAATATCTTTGAGTTATGGGATGTTTGTCAGACAAAACAATAACAATTGGCTGAGCATCTTTGAGTTTCATGTCCTCTTACTTAATAGTTAGCAGATCAGTTGATAATAAACATCATCATTATAGCTGCAGCTTGTGGTGAAGATTTAAAATAGTTAAGTACAACATAGCTGATTATTTTCTTCCCTGGCTTTTGATTCATGCAGCATTCACCAATATTTAAATATTCAAACTCAGAATAGCTTCTGGCTACATGGTAATAATTAAAAGCCATTAACATCACTCATGCAACTTTGTATTACCTACTATTAAATGTCCTGAATGTGTTACTGAATGTTGCATGTGATGCTATTAGGTCACACCATTATGTGTCACCTCTAACTACTGTATAATTAAACACACTTTATAATTAAATAATACTGTATACATACGATTAATTGCATAATCAGCATGTAGAAGAGCTCATTCCCCACCTGAGTGGCCACCTCAGCAGGATTGAGTGAAAGCAGCAGATAAGAATTCACAGCATTTATTTGGAATAATTGATATTCACCTGTGTTCTTCTGGGCTCCTCTCTTGTGGGTGATGAATAGTAATATGAAGGCGGCTTTCCAGACCCTGCAAAAAAAAAAGAAAGCAACAATAGAGAATGCATTGGTATACATTTAACAAAGGGACTTGATGCAAACACTTTGATTTCATATCAGTGAAACAGTCTGCACATTCCCTGAGGGCAAATGTCTGTATTTAGATAGAGCAGGATCAAAAAGTGCTATGCTGAGCTGGAGAGAGAAATAACACCAAATAATAGAGTTGGCCACTGCTGTTCTGTTGTTTACATAGCCCATGGGATGGGTATTTTGTTTGGCACTATATCCAACCGGTGGAATCCTGAAACTCAATTTCCACTTTGCTATGCAATACATGGACTGTTGAGGCTGCAGATCATTTTGTTTACTTTGCCCTCCCCACGTTCCCGCCAACCAGGCTGGCAAGAGCCCTCGTCTGGCTGTGGCACGTCTGGGTGCCCACTCAAGTTGCAAGCAGCAAACTTAGGGCCGGCTAATAATGGCGCCATTGTAGTGTGTGTGTGTGTGTGTGTGTGTGTGTGTGTGTGTGTATGTGTGTGTGTGTGTGTGTGTCTGTCTGTCCACTACTGGCATGGTTGGTCCATGTTACTGCTGTTCCAGACCCATCTCTAGTACAAAAAGTGCTGTGAATAAACTGACTGTCTCTGGGATGGCAGGGTTTTGGTGGAGATGATAAGAGAGGGTTGTCTTGGCAGGGAGAGGAGGCTGGCCATGGAGTCTGCTTTGAGTGTTATAAGGGATAAAATAGATAACACCCTGCACAGAGAGGACCAGGCCTGTGATTACAGTCTGCTGCACAGAGTGGATACAGCTTGAATAAGATTAGTCGGAGTACTGTTTGTGTACCTGTATACTGATTTTTATGAATACTGTTGTCTCCTTGGTAATTATAAAATTGCATAGTTGACTGTGCTCTCTGATAATCTTTGATAGTGTCTCTATGCTCTTTGATGCCCAGCATTGCAGGAGACGACGTGGCACTGGCAGCTGTGAAGAAAAAAACACATTTCCACAATAAATTCCAGAGGTTTTCCTGTTTCACTGGTGGTGTCTTTATTTTTCATCTGGCTGGGCCTGTGGCGGAAATAACCTACCAGGGTGGTTGACTGGGGACATCTGAATGGCGCTGGTGGGGAGGGTGGGCTGGGACTTGAACCTGTCCCTTTCAAGTGTTGACACCGGAGTGAGGAAATGGTTTTGGTTCCATCCGTCCTGAGAAACACAAAGAAGAAAAAACAGTGGTTTCAATATGGAGAATGGCGCTGGTTTTTGTAAAACACATCTGTGTTTTGTTTTTTTAAATATGCCCTTTCTTTGCTCACTTGAAAAATTCCTGAGCTTCGCGGTTCACACTGACTCTATTGTTAAAGGGCACTGTAACAATTTTAAAACCTTTGGCATTCATAGGAGATGTCTTTCTTTTCAATTAAAACATGTTGCACAAACAACAATATCACTAATATAGAACACATTCTCTTACAGTGGCTTTTATTCATCAGTCGTGCACAGGTAATATTCGCCTGGTGAGTGTCATTGTTCCCAATGCCCTTACTTTTTTATAGATGGTACGCAGATCCCTGTACAGCCACAGTGTGTTCAGCACCTGAGCAGCTGCCTTAACCACTTTCATTGAGTACCTGAAAAAAACAGACAAATCATAAACACATCGTTTTAAGTACAATTAAATCACTAGAACCTGATAAGAAAGTGCACTGTAAATATTATAGGACAGCATGATTGATGGAAGAAAGTGTCCTCAGTGGGTTTTAACCTGGAACATTACTGAATATATAGCAGGCTAGAAATAGCTGCTCCATCATTCCACAGGGACATTCAACCTCAATGCATACAAAAACCACCTTCCCTGTGGTTACGGCTGCTCCTTCTCCAAGTATTTGAATGTTTGTGAGTGTGCGCAGGAATGTGTGTGTTTGTGTGAAAGGCCCACTGTCCAATGTCCAGGACAGCCTGTACAGCTCAGCCACCAATCACATATAGCTGCTATCTGTTTACGGGAGTTACTGAACCACGTGCGCCCACGCCAGCCGGTCAGGTTTGTACCGGTGTGTACTCTACATCCTCACAAAAAAAAAAACCAACTGTTTGGGTAAATATGTGTTGCTGTAGCACACCTGTCTCCTCTGCCCTTGGTGATGTTGACCAGCTTCTCGATGCCGCCCGTGTCGGCCAGGGCCTTGGCGTTCTCCATGTTTTTGCTGGTGACCTCGTGCAGGGTGCAACAGATGGCTGACACGGTCTCGTCTGACAGCAGGGTGGTGTTTCCCCCGGGGAGACGGTTGACCAGGTCCCTCATCGCGTACTTCCCTGAGAGGGAGGAGGGAAGGCGAAACATGTATCTAATATGCTTTGACATACTGTACAGCAGGTGAGGGCGGATGCTGATGATGTTTATGCATAGAAAGAAGAGGAAGAGGGGGAATTACAGACGGGCATTCATGGCATTTCACATAATGTATATAGTAAGTGAATGTCTAACACACTGATCTAAACGACATTACCTCCTGTACCGTAAATGATATATTCATTTTGCGGTGTGAGGTAGGCAGTTTTCCTAAGCCACATTGCATTATCGTCGCAAGGTCGTTGGTGTGCGTGCATCCTGGTGTTAAAAAATGATTGTTTCTCCTATCTGTCCTTCAGCAGAGCTGCACAGCTGAAGGACCGGAATACATGCAGCACTACCCCGCCCCACCCTACCCCACAGATGCAGAACCAAAAAGCACCCTAAACTAACACTGCAGCTCCGGCCCCCCTCCCCTGCCTACAGACATCATCCCCTACATTGTTGGAACTGTAACTCCTCATTAATCCCACACAGAGAGAGCACATAAAAATGTGTTGTTCATTAAATGAGACCGTTTTAAAAGGAAGAGAAAAGGCTGGAGTGAAAATAAAATGAAAAATAATAACCAGCAAATAATTACAAGCTACAAAATGTCCCGATCCCGTGTCTGCATTTGATTTTAAAAAGGTTATTCAAATGACCTTGTTTTTAACTATGTTCATGTTGTCATATAGGCATATTATATAAAACATGAAAGTGTGATGTGTTGAATATGTGTCTGAATATACAGTCATATACACTGTATAGCTGTCTGTGGGGTATTACAATAATTGTGATGGTTTTAATTGCAACAGAAGCAGGAGCGACACCGTTTTAACAAAACACAGGTAAGGCAGCATATACAATCTTGTGTGCTTATATAAATATCAGTTTATTTTATTCAGCCAGGCTAAACCCGTTGCAGTCTGAAGGACATGCCGTGTGACAGAGTGGCTCCTCACCTATAAGTTCCTTGTTCCTGACATCCAGTGCCATGTTTCTCAGAGCAGTGGCAACCGAACACACCACTCTGTCATTATCCATCCGCAGCAGCTCCACTAGGATGGGCAGTCCTTTCTCTTTACGCACTGCTGCACGAATGTATGCTGCAAACTGTGCACACAAACAAAGAAACACATACATGCGCGAAAAGGCATTAAAACTTTAAAAGGGTCGAGAAGCCACACAGGAAAATGAATGTTCCTGAGATGCACATTTTGAACATGTGTGATTTCAAGTGTAAAAAAATACACATCCCCGTTGACTGACACAGGAGGTGAGCTGTTAAATCCTTTTAAAACAGCTCGATAGATGCTTTGTCTCTCAGGTTCTCACATTTAACACTACATGTATACACTCAAATGTGTGTGTGTGTGTTCACAGATACACAAATACTGGTACTGTACCTTCCAGTTGCCAGCTGACAGGTTCTGAAGGGACCCAGCAGCGCCCTCCAGAGTAGCAGGATTTGAGCTTTCAGCCAGCAGTGTCAAGTAAGGCTTAACTACGGCAGGGTGCCACAGCATCTCTGCCCCCTTGGGAGACTTGGAGAAGCCAGGGATGGGTCCCACACCGTCCCACTGAGAAAACAACCAAAGCATTTGTGACTTTTTGGAAATTGAAATTAATCCTTTTTTAAGCCTGGACTAGATAGAATAATGTATACACAAGCTGTGTATTTTTATGTGTTTGTTCACCCTGTGGACAAAACACGTGCACTATGTCCCACTGACCTTGACGTGCATGTTAAATAAATACAGCCAATGCAAACGTTTTCCCCCCCCAATTTCATTTCAAAACTGCTCTGAACCTCAATTTAAAAAGTTCCAAACTCACTGTGTCTTCCTGCAGGCTCTTTTTCTTCTTCTTTTTCTTCCTGCCCCAGCAGCTGGAATCCACATCTTTACTGGGAGACTCGTTGCCCAGTAAACCGTCCAGCTCCTGTCCCTCGATCAGTCGAGATGGTGGCATCTCCAGCTCCAGACGATATGACAGGTTCCTCAGAGTGCAAATACAGTTCTCCACAATCTAAAGGCAAGCATAAGGAAGAGAGAGAGAGAGGGTGTGTAGTTACAGCAGCGGGTCTCTAAATCACCATGACAAAAGTTACAATGCTCTAAACTCAGTGCGGCATGCTACAGTATCTACAGCGTATGTGTGGTACAAAGCCTTGCTATTTGCCGCGCTACAAATCAATTAGATATGGAACCCATGGGTCTCCATTTAGAGAGAATATCTGCACCAGTGCAAATGGATTTAATTCCATGCTGTTTGAGCCCCGTACAGGCTTTGCCTCGCAGAATGTCAATGAGCATATAGGTATGACAAAATTAACGGGGGCCAGTTCCCACGGGAGATGAGCTCCACGGTACAGATGAGCCACTCGACTTATGTCTTTTACCCACAGATGCGTGTCTGAAAGATTCGATTTTGAAACTACTGCTCCCATGGGAAAAAATGTAAGTACGCTGTGTCATTGGGTCAATGAGCTACCTTGTCCACTGTTGTGTGTGTACAGGTTGTGTGCTTTAGGTCACAAAGCACATGAAACTTTCAGACATTACCAACAATATGATTCAATCAAGAGCCCCTTATCATGTGTGTATGTGTGGGCGCCTTACTGCGTACCTTGCTGTCGAAGTCAGAGGTGTTTACACAGGCTTTGATGACGTACAGCAGTGAGTCAACCAGGCCCTCACAAATGCGCATCTGTTTCCTGGCCTCCTCACCAGCTGAACTCAGGTTCCTATTAGAAAGAAAACACACACACACACACACACACACACACACACACACACACACACACACACACACACACACACACACACACACACACACACACACACACACACACACACACACACACACACATTAGGCCTTTGATTTGTGTCTTTGCTTAACAACCAAATGAGCATATGTAAACACGCGAATTGACAGCTGTGTGTGGGTGTGTTTGTGTGTATTCCATCTGAATGTGCAACGTCGGTTCTGCCATCCCCACACGTGTGAAGTGTGTGTGTGTGTGGTCTGACTGAAGTCATTATAGCACTACTCAGTAACACACACACACACACACTGAGCCATACCGATGCATGAATCTGTGCAAAGAGACACACAGTGACACACAGTTCAACTAGCTGTCACCAATTAAAGGCTAAGCTCCACATGAAGCACAATGTCTTCAAAGAAAGAAGTCCCAAGAGAGAGAAGCTGGTGTCATCATTAATCTGACGTTAAAGATGATCTCATATCATCTTTGACGATGAGAATATGTGAAGTTACAGCTTTGAAACACAAACATGATGGGTCAAAATTCTAGTTATTTGTCTAAATAGCTAGAATTGGTGGACGGCTCCTCTCTCTCCACTGCAGGATGGAGAGATATAGAAGATCCTTTGTACCTACAACCATCAGGCTTTTTAATTAATCTGCAAATGGTAGATGAGCTGCCAGACAAATGAATTTCCCTTTGAGGATTAGTAAAGTCATTCACGTTATATCGTATTCGTAAAACAAGCCTGGTCAATTACGGTAACAAAAATGTAATTTAGATACAATATTGTATACATAGGATGTGTAGTTTTCTGTGTGTGTTCATGCTGTGTGCAAAACACAAGCAGTAAGTTCCACTGACCTGTACATGTATGTTAAATAAATATGGCCGGTGCAAACTCCCCCCCACCCTTCTGTCTTCCTGCAGCCTCTTTTTCTTTTTCCTTCACTGCAGGATATTAAAGTCACTATGTCTGACAAATTGAAGACTTATCTGGTGTGAATGTGACTCTCTAACAGTCTCTTGTGTGTACATTTCAGGTGGTTCAGTCCAGTATTATATTTTTCTCAAATACAGAATTAGTGTGAACGCATAAGCCACTAGATGTAACGGCGTCAGATGACCACAGCGGGGCGCTAGTGCCAAGTGTGTTCATCAGGTGGTTCATCACCTCAGACATCCTGTGGTGTTCCTCAGCACCAGGGAGGAGTGAAACTTCAGTTTGTGGTCGTCATCGAACGTGGAGCTGCTCCATCCAGAATGAGGGATGATCACAGTGTTGGTCAGAGTTGTTAAGGCGTCCCGAATGATTGTCATCTTGACGGCATCACATGACGACAGGTTCCACAACACCCCTGCGGAGACGCACACATGCAAGCACACGCGTTGAGAAGCAGGCACGCGAACCTCCGGTTTTGTCAGCTGTCATATGCCGTTAGGGCAACCCAACAGAGGAACCAACACGTGCTTTTAATAGCTCAGTTTGTGAGGATGTGTCCACAAACAAATGTACATAAATAAGCAGAGACAGACGTGTACACTGAACCAGAGTGAAAATACCCCCCTCTTAAGAAATGAGCCACGACTCCTGCATTGAGGCATCAGACATTCATATCAAATTTCATCTGGGCAGAATATCCTCGGGGAGAAGATTATTTGGTTGAAATGAAAAAATGAGAAAAAAAAGAAAAAGAAAAAGGAAAGACTAGGCGGGCATCCATATGGCATAGGCTCAGTCATTTGAAATGAAATATAAATAATGTAAAGTCTTTAGAAATTATGCCATCATTTCACTCAATTCAAATATACTTTTGGTAACCACTGATAATCAGGGCCAGTCCTGGCAGCTTTTGATGCTGCATCTGTCAAGGATTAGCCAGCATGTAGCATGTTCTTCTAATTAAATGGCTCTTGCTGCTAGGCTTATATACTAAGGCAAAGGCTAACTTTTGCTGAGCACCAGTAACCCTGGAGGAGGCTAATGCCACATGAGCTGGGATCTGCTGTAAAGACATACGGCTGTATACATGTCTAATAATCAAATCCAATGCTGCTAGAGCAAAATGTTAAAGTGCATGTGTGCCAGTGGTCCAAGTGTTATCATTTCATGACTTACGACTTATGATGGTTGCCATTTGGTTTTTGTTTTTGCTCTATAACTTGCTGACCTTGGCTTGTAAATGCAGACTACAGCACACGACCTAGAGACCGGAGCAAGCTGTTACACTGAGTTGTGTCTGGTTGTAGATGTACTGTGTATACAAGGACATCTCATTGGAAAAGGTCAAAAATTCTAATTAGCTTTACTGGGTTCTCCTTTCTTAACCTCAGTGTTTATTAATTTAACAGGCTGTTCCCCGTTCTCGCTAAGAAGAAGTTAAGCTGGCAAGAAGCTATGCAGACAGATATACACGCCTGCCAGAGAGTTTTTTCTGCCAGTCATTTAATCAACAGTCATTCCACTTACCATTATCCTTATTAGAACTACATCAAAGTGCTTTGAACCCCATTAAAATCCTTAAGTGAACTTTCGTTATTTCATTTTTATAATGACAACATATCGAGGCAAAGCTGAGAATGAAGTGGTAGTTGGCTCCAACATTAAAATGCAGCGTGTGCTTTTTATCTGAGCTTTCTGGAGGTGTGTGTGTGTGTGTGTTGCTGCATGCCGAAACCCTAACATCAGGTGGGCTGGCGTCTGTGCTCCACTCAAGCTGTGGGTTACATTTCAATCAAATCCCTCTGTGGTGATGGAGCTCTGTTCCTTGTGCAGCACATTCAGGTCTGTGTTTGCCTTTCTCACGACATACTTGAATTGGCCTGAAATAGGACGACTAATGCAGAGATATCGCACAAATTCTCACGCTTGCTGACGCGCTTCCACGGTTCTTAAAACTCCACATCCATTGTGCCTTTGTTAAGTTCCTCCACGCCCACTCTGATGTTAATTTGGAGAAATAAAAAATTCTCTGGAGTGGTTCTAGGAGGAGGTGGCAGCACGCCACAGAATATCAACAGGCGAATCACTGAAGTGTGACTGACAATGATGTCAGTGGTGTAGCATGAGTGGCAGTGCCCCAAAGTCATATCTGATGGTCAAATTGAGCAGATCAGTGTGGGTAAACAGGGTCCCAAACCGTGCCCTCTGCTTAGTGGGGCGTTCTTTGCTGTTTTGGGCTTTCAAACACTGACCTAAAGGTAAGCACTGCTGCTCACCCCCCCGGCCAACAGCACGAGGGGTTCAACAGAGAGATGGTCAAAAATATAAAACTAGTCAGAATGTCTTAATAGCTTCTGAATCGCTGATCCAGGAACTAAGTGAACTGAGAGCTAAATGGACATTTCTTATGACTTGAGGCAGCTCAGCTGTAACAGGGTCTTAGGTTTCGCGGACGGTGATACAGACAGGATGAATGTCAAACTGTTCCTGATCAGGAACTAATTGGGCAGAAGGGATTGTACTTGTATGACTTTAGTCTGAGGGCCTGCTGCATTAAACCAGAGACAATAGGCCACCACCATTGAGTTTAGTTTACATGCAGAGCTTAATCGAGCTATGCTCAAAATTCGATTTTGGCGCCCCCCTGTCCTGTTGACTTTTCTGTCACCTTGTAAAAAACTGAATATAAACAACTTAGTAAGCTTAATAATAAATGCTCAACTGCAGTTCCCGACCACACGCGCCAGTCTGGGCCGGATTCGCGCTGAGAATAGGGTACGGGCTTCCTCTCTCTCTTTCTTTTCTTTTTTTAAAATAAAACACTCTTGCTGGTCGCGCTGTGTGAAATGCATTGAATTGGCGCTGACGTTGGGTTTTTTTCTTTACTTTGCCGGGTTCGGGCGGCTTCTCTGCTCCACTTTGTGCCATCTCTACTGTTATGGAGCATGCGCACACGCATTGTCCAGCTTCAGTCCGACTAAGGCGTATACATGACGGAGAAAATCGAATTCCAATCGCATTATCTGGGTGTCTTAATCAGAGTTGGAGAACTCCAACTTTAGTCGGACTAAGGCATTTACATGCACTTCAGTTGTCCAGTTAGTCGGATTAAGGCAATAATTCGTTTTTTTCAAGTGTCATGTAAACGTACTGAGTGTGTCTCTGACCACTGTCTTTATCAGAGGCCATTTGCCAGATTTTTTAATGTAATAAATCTGTTATGTTGCCCATATAAAGTGACTGCTTCAATAGATTCATAGTGGCACGACAATGGCTGAATTACAGGTAGAGAACATTGATTAGATATGTTTTCCTAAAAGGGGGAAATTTTAGGTGTGTGTCAGCAGTCAGATAATTTCTATGTCATGTTCTTCTTTACCTGACTAGTTAATAGATGTTGGCTTTGTGTGTCAAAAATCAATTCCAAATTTTTTTTTCCTCCCAGTATTTTCCTTGTAACTTGGCCCTGCGGTTATAATTGTGATTATACTGGTACTTTGGCATGGAGACATGTCAAGCCCCTAGCTGCTGAGCACCAATAAGTTTGGCACATTTAATGTGCTAGAAATATTTGGATGACTTTTATGGAAAATACAGTCGGATAGATTCGTAATTATTGAATGACTCCAATACACACAAAGTTTTGTTTTACACTCTAATCAGTCCAATAACCGATGAACAGATTAGTAATTTTCTGTCATATGAGATGATAATGAAACAATTGAGGATATTTGACATGTTGCTGTATCTGTATCTTGTAAGTTAACACACTCATTACCAATAGGGCAGGATTTGGTTCACTGCATGACTTCAGCATGTGATCGACTTTGTCAGATGAAGCAATAACCGAGTGGGTTTTTACTTCACACTGTGAGAAGCTGCTGATCATCCAAAATGCCTGCCATATTTGTTAACCGTTCAGTTTTTGGGAGTTGAACTGGAAACTTGTCAATGCTGCATTGACTTGTGGTGCACAGTTGAGGTTAGTGGGTGTTTCTCATTTTCTCTTCAGTGTATTGCTACTTATGTATTGCTGATTTTTCCAAAGTAATGTTAGTTTAAACTGATACAGAAAAATACACACAGTTAAAAAGTTATTGTGGTCTCATGAAGGTCATAAGTGGAGTAAAAACAAAAGACAAAAACTAAGTGAACCAAGTGCAATCAACTCCAAGCACTCCAAACATAATGAAATCATGATTAAGTGTGTAGCTGAGTTTTCCTGAATGTAGCCAAGGTAAGAGCTTACACAGGGTATCAAAACATTAGTTTTGTGCACGTGTGTGTGCGTGCGTGTGTGTGTGTGTGTGTGTGAGAGAGAAGAAAACCCACACAAGCACCATTTTCAGGTTTCCCTGTAGTACAGCTAACGGCAATGCTCTGGGCTTGGCCTTTTGATCTCAAGGGTTGTTTGAGGACAGGAATAACCACAACAGCTGCTGGAGGACATGGCAGGTAAGATGGCTATGATCGCATTGTGTGTCCCCACAACATGACCCCTGACCTGAAGCAAGCCGTGGTCTGTTCTTGTAGATAGCCGTAATGATGCATAGCTGCCACCTGGACCACACAGAGGAGTCAAGAGGGAACCGTTAACCCCAGTAGCCCCAGGGTCCTGACAACTGGTCGGCTTCTTGACTACATTTAGAATCCAATATTGTTGATATTGGCCAAACTATCCATCATAAGTGGAAAGGAGCTGTGGGTGAGTGGGTGAGCTCTAGTCTGCTCCACTCAGAGCTGTGGTGTGGGTTGCCCTTGTCATCCACCTGAAAGCTCTTTATGTGAATTGTTCTCATCAGCTGTAATTAACCAAAGGTGATTCGGCAGTACTGACCTTTTTCTAATTGCTCCCCATCCTGGGGCATGCACTACCAATTAGCCACCGCAGGCTCTTTAACTAGTGGATGAAAGGGGAAAAACAGAGCCCACATTAAAAGTGCTGACTCTGATTGCGCAATGCACGTCTGTGCAACCTTTTGAAATGTGAATGAAGGGAGCGAAGAAATTTGAGTGGTTCTCAGCCGTAAAACCCCCGTGCACTTACACCCTGTGTGCTTACAACACAAGCACAAGCGTGAGCAGAGACAAATTATGTTATTTTGCCCTTTTAGAAATGTGATTATTTAACATTCAGTATGCATTCAGCAAAGCAAACAGACTTAATTGAAACAAAAAACTCAGGGCAATCTCTTTCTAGACAATATACAAATGCTGCGGAGTGTTATGTTTGTACACCGGTTGTATTGTTTTCCCTCAGGACCACTGGACTGTAACCTGAGACCATGTTAGAGTGGGGTTTGAAGTGGAGCACCAACAGCTGACTCAGCAACCTGGGAGCCAAATGTCTTGGCTTGCTTATTTCTGTAGCGCTCCACCCTGATCCAAAACAACATGGATTTATACCCTGTTTGCAGAGCTCAGACAATACACAAATACAACCGACCTGCACACAGCCCGATGCAAAGAGGAGGCAAACTGACAAGCAGAGTGTCAGGGACAATTTTCAGACGGAGAATGAGCTAAATCTCTCTGCAGCCTAAGTCATAAAAGAATATGAATCCGGTGAAAGTGTGGTTTTATTTCTTTCCATGTATCATAAGCAGTAGTGACAGGTGTAGAGCCAAAAGCCTCCATGATTCATTCACTATGACGCGTGTGATCTTAGGACAGAGCATGGAAAGCAGCTTGTTTAATTCTTTTGTATCTGTTCTTGGGCATCTTAATTCAGACTTAATCTTGCAGAATTTATTAGATAATCAACTTAACATTGAACAACCAATTTGGTTATTGATCACTTGTTTATTTATGTAAAGATTTAAAATATTCTTTGGTGCCACAGGTTAGTAAATATGTGTGATTTACTGCTTTTCCCCAAGTGTAAACTGAATATTTTGGGGGTTTTAAATTCTGTTGAGAATGTAATTCTGCAGCTGCTCTCCGTGCAACACATGGCAGAAGATGATGAAGGTAGGAAGACGAGGAAGTTCATAAAGCTTTATCACTTTGTGGGAAATTCTCAAGCACACATTTTCAAAGACATATGTGAGAGGGAGTGTAACTTCATCCATCTTAGAATTCACAACAGTCTATAACCTGCATAAATATTCTCTCCCCATGCCGACCTACCTGTGACAAGCTCTCGCACTTCTGCATCTACAGTCTTTCTCAGCAGGCGGAGCAGAGCTGGAACGCCTCCTGCATTCCTCACGGCGATCTTATTGTCATCCACTGCTTTGCCATAAACAAGGTTCCTCAGAGCTCCACATGAGTTCTTTTGGACCTCAAGGACCTTGTGGTCTAGTAGGTCCACCAGGTGTTTAATACCTCCCAGTCGACAAACCTATAAACAGAGTGAATGAGATCACACACACACACCATTAGCACTCAGGAAATGACTCTGACAAAGCTCATAACTTTTCACCTTATATATTGTGAAAAGGCAAAATGATGCATTTATTCATGTCGCTGCAGAATCTATACACAGGGAATTTATTCATATTATCTGCTATGAATACATAAATAATAAATACTATTATCTGCCATCAGACCAGAAAACATCTCAGCCAAAACAAAGTGGCTCAGGAATGGACTCACTGAATTATTATTGTTTATTATTCACATTATTGTTATTACTAATGAGTTGAAGGACAAATGATTTTCCCCTGTGTCTGGCTTGTTTAGCTATTTATTTGGAAAAGTAATCTATGTTAATCTATGACTGCAGAAAAAGTATTAACCACAGGACACAGGGGTTTGAAAGATTAAATTTACATTTTGTTCTGGAGCAAAGAATTGAAAAATGAATAATTTTGGAATATGTTATTTGGCACCATATCTAAGTCCTATTCCTCCATGTGTTCCCCATGTTACGACCTATGTAAATCATAATGTAAGTATCTTTGCTAGTTCCAATCTAGCGCCCAGGTTGTTTAAATAGCAAATACACTCACATCTATCTATGTGCCCATGGCTGTGTTGGATTAAAATGAGGTGTGATCTGGCACACTGTTAGTGCATTGCTATCTTACCCAACTGACCAGCAAAACCTGGTTGTAAGTCACTGGTGCAATATTTCACTGTTATTTTTAAAAGGGAACATATTTCAGTACTATAAGGCAACCTACAGAGGTGTACCTCCCTGTGCACTGTGATGGCCCCTGTTGAAAGTTGAAAATGACCGTAAATGGTGAAACGTTACAATAAAGCTTCAGAGAGTCAGTTATCTTCTTTGAGGTGTGTGTTGTATCGTGTTGTCATGTACCATGGATGTCTCCTACACGAGGCTTTACACAGAAGCTTCTTTCTTACTAAATTACCTGATAAAACCTCCTTCATCACCGAAATTTGCCGATGCACCTTATCATGAACCAAACATCATCATACAACACAAAATATCCCTAATGTGATTTCTGCTGCAGTGCATGCAGTGTGTTGATTCACTCAGCCCGTCTTCGCCCCTCAGAGAACACAGAGCTGCAGTGTGTGTGCGTGTGTGTGTGTGTGTGCCAGGACTGGCTGTGCCACAAGCTTCAGACCATGTGGTTTGGTTCGTTAAAACAGAGCCTATTATGTTTAAAAAAAAAAAAAAGACTGACTATAAATGTTGCATTGATTACTGTATGTCTGTTTTGTTACTGTTGCTGTATGCTGTGGGCATTTTTTGTTGGCTTATGGTATGACTGAGATGTGTGAATGTGTCTATGTATCAAGATAGGAAGGTTCTGCCTTTATTCTGCCTCACTGTTTGGTATAGAAAGGGAGAAACACAGAGTCAGGGGACAGATTGTTGTCCTGAACCAAAGTGTTGGACCAACTGACTGACTGACATTTCCATCCTCAGAGCATAACTGAGAATCTGATTTCAAAGGGAAATTATTTTCAATAACTTGGGTTTTATCTTTACGGGTCTGGCAGTCAGTTTTCTTTTTCTTTTTTTTGGTTCTGATGACACTGACTCACCACAGCGACTGCTGAGGTCTTGGAATGGGGCAAAAGTGCTAAAAATAGGCCATGTTATGCAACAAGCAAGACTGAGATTAGCCTGAAGATTTGGCAGATCAGCAGCAACATTATTGGGAGATAAAAAGCAAAAGTGAGCTGTAATGTTTCTAATGAACTCTTACTGCACAGGCAAAGCAATTGTTTTCTCTTCCCAATGAATATAACTTCATTTGGGGTTTTGTTCACAACTTGTTTTATCATCTAGAAAATAGTTTGCTGCGGATGTTGCTGCATTTTTTGTGCATTACAACAAATGGCTGTAGCTTCCACAATAAAACCACAGTTACAATAAGCTGTCGATTCCCTTTAAACACGACACAGTTAAAACAGATAAATGCACAAAGCATGAGCACAGCGTGTAATAATTATCGGAAATTAAAAGTGTGATTGAAGTCATTCTACTAAAACACAGCATGGGATCCATACAATGCTTACCTCAGACTTGATTCGATTATCACCAAAGCACAGGTGCTGCAGGTAGGCGGCTGCGTTGGCCTGCACTGAGGGGAAGTGGTGCTGCAGCATGTGAATCACCTCTGTAAGCTCTGGGTCACGCCACGCAAACTCCCTAGAAACACAGGCGGTGCACAAAGGTATCAGCGTGACAACAGAGACAGGAATAAAGTTGTCTCCACCGCAGGCACTGTTTCCTTCAAAATAAATACCTCGGGAGCTCGGGGCAAACTGATAAGTCCAGGAAATTACATTCACATCCGCTTAAATGTAACAATCCACTTTGGTCACACTTTGATTACTGCTTTTTTTGTGTTTCTGTGTGCTTTTTACAGTTGAAAGCCAGGACAAACTCTGTTGTAACTAACATGTTCTAAATGTTCTTTTATCTCTTGTTTGATAAAGAACATATCAGGTAAGACAAACCAGCACTGGCTTACATGCATCCAAAACTAGAAGAAACTAGGTTGAGTATTCTCTGAATTATGTGCCATAAGACCCCAGGCTGGTCAAACTGCTTACCAAGCAGGAAAATATACTGATGGATATTCCTGGAATAAAATCAGATTTACAAATATTCTAGGGGATTTCTTCACTCCAAGTACTTGACCTGGGTCAAGGCAGTCGTCCTGGTGGACTTATTCCAAGTAGTTCAAGTAGTGACACCATGGGGGTATAAACAAAGCTCCCAATGTACAAGTTCAGGGGTTTACTGGAGAGGTCAACCCACTTTCTATGCATAAACGTGTAGGACAAGAGCAGACAGAGCACAGTGCATGTGAGACTCTGTTCTCTATAGGCACAGTAGAGCCAGTTTAATGGCTGGAGCTGTGTGTGACTATTCAGGGGTCTCTGTGTTTGAATAGTAAGTGGACACCGGTGTTGACCCAGCAGAACAGGGATGCCTTGTAAGCATAAGTAGTCCCTCTGGATGACTGGTTTGCTCTACACTACACAGGTTTGACCTCAGGCTACACCTAGATTAGAAACACAACATTACGGCAAAAAAAAAAAGTGAGCAGTGCCTACCTGGGATCCTTTTGAATGCTGTCTATGGAGGGTGAGCGGGTGGGATCGTCCATGACAACAGCCTGGCGAGTATAATTTGGGTCAGAGGGTCGGTACTGTGCAGAGCGATACGGATCAGCATAGGTGGCTGCAGTGTTAAGAGCATAGTTGTTTCTTTGGTAGGTCATGGCACTGCGCTGGCTGGATGTCCGCTGGAGACTCCCCACACCTGACGGCCAAAAACCCCCCAAAACAAAACAAAAAACATTCTATTAAGAGAGAAGGTTTCACCATTAATAATTCAAGTCCACGGCCCTCAAAGTGCAGCTTAACTCTGAGCTTGCATACTAACTTTAAACCGAGCTGGAAATACAAACATGCAGCTGTTCTGACAGACTCAGCAAATTCTCGAATCTGGAACCAATAAATGATGAGGATAAAACACAGCTCCCACGGCTCCACAAAGCAGAAGTCTTCTCCTTCAAAGGCATGTTTGCATGTTGTTTTGCTTTTACAAGATTGTGTTTAGCCAGAGGGCTCCTGCTGGTTTTCAAAGAGGACAGGAGGACTCCACCTGCTCGATGATCCATAAATCCTTTCCTCAGCGTCTCCTTAGTCCTTTGCGCCACCGTATTTTTAGGCTTACATTGCCAAACACAGGAGTGAGGCGATGGTAAACCATGACCGGCTCCAGAAGCAGTCAGTGATACACTAGTGCAGTTGAAGCATCACAAAGATAAAACATGCAGAGAAGTCATTCTTCCAAACAAGGTCCAATAATCAGCCTGACGGCATCTCGTCCCTTCAGTCATACTTCCTTTGTTCATCCGCTCCAAGTGATATTATGACCTAGTTTGTTTTTTTTAACACAATGGGTCACAAACACAGCACTGCATAAACAAGCTGGTTGGATTTAGCCCTCCTTCTCACTACACCACGTGATGTGTGGCAGCGTGACTGCTGCGCTAGTCAGATTTCTATCAGCCATCCAACAGGACTGGGCTTGTGCGTGCTCAAACTCCCTCCTACCAGGAACCAAGACGTCAACTTGTGGGGCCGCTCCAAAAACACAATTTCTCACATCAGTGCACTTCTATGTTGGGCAGCAGTGCTACCCTGCAATATGGTTATCTCCCAAAATGTGACCTATCAGTGCCAAAGACACTGGGAGACAAACACAACGTAGCTTTGCAATTTTACCAGAACCGTTTGGATCCTATCGCTGATCTTTTCAGCCCAGGATCGATATTTCTCCTAAACATAAAAATTGCGCTCCCACCTGCACAAAAAGATTAAAGTGCAAGTCAAAGACGACTTGTGAAGCTGGTGGGAGAAAATGGCTCATTGAAATTTAATTTCACAACATAACAAAGAATACTCTAGGATCAAATTGGATTTTTCTAATGAGCTCAGTCTTATAAAGACTCCATATTGAACACCCCCGCTAGCTCCACCCCACTTGCCTTTTCTCAGTATAGCAGGCATAAACACATTATAGCAGCTTGTCCGTGGGGCTTCTTCACAGCATCAATAGCGTTTATTAGGGAACTTATCGGTCTAAGCAGATCTCCATTGTGCCAGGGAGACGGCTGAAAGGAGAGAGTGTGTGTGTGTGTGTGTGCGCAAACTAAGCATGTGTATCTTGAGGCTGGAGGGATGATGAGTGAAGAATGCCAACATCAGGAGAGCTAGAAGAGAGCAGGCTGTGGATGTGGGTAACCAAGCTGTCCCCTGGCCCCTTCATCCTTCTTTTCATTCTCAGTGTGACACACGGGTAATGGACTCCTTTGTGGCAGGATGACATATCAGTATCTGCCTATTAACTCATGTCTCACCCGTTCTGTCTAACAGTGGAGAGGGGAAGGGAAGCAGGGAAGGAGAGGGTGACAGAGGGAAAGAAAAATAAGGAGGAGAGAGACGCGAGGAAGACATAACATACGTGGTGTAAAGGGCACTAAATGGCCTTCCCCAAGGGAGACATTACACCAGTGTCAAGAGCCCCAAATTAAATGGGAGACTTTGAAATATTTGAAGACAAAGGGGGCGTCTACACAAAGTAACAGGAATGTACACTTACTCCGAAGAAGTATAATAATGTGATGAGTGAAAAAACAGCTTTGAAAAAAGTGCTCGCTTGACCTGCATGACTCTGCTGCATAAGGATAGTCAACACAAAAAAGGACATAAAAAAACGACGAGGTCAATAAGAAAACAAAATTGAGTGTTTTGAAATAATTTAGAGTCTGATCAGTCAGATATTGTGTGTTGTTTGTTTGCAGTAGCATCAAATCTCCACTTTTTTTTTTTTTTTACTGTGCAGCATTTTTATATTGACAGTATTGATGCAGACCGGCCTACAGGGGAAACATATACTTTATAATAACTAAAATAAATAGCTATGTAGTTCCGCATAATGATGTCTCCCGGAACTCCTCTCATGGTAAAAACAACTCTCAATCTCTTTTAAATTCTACTGTACTTATTATAGCTGCTAGCTAGTTGCAACAGTAACAGGAGGAAAGCACATGCAGATGCAGAAGGCAGAATTATTATCCTGCTCACTGATGATGAACTGTGAATTTGTTCAAAGTTCAAAGTAATGACCTCACAAACAGCCTATGAAATCATAAAGCAATTATTCTTTTCCCCACTCAAATCATTTCTCATGGCTCTGTAGAAACTAGTACATGACCTGGCGCCAGACCTCCGGCCTGAGGGTTGGAAACACAGACCAATAACACTTCTTTCTGTAACTTCAAGAGGTGTTTTGTTGTTATGAAACACGGGTTGTGATGATAATCCAACTGGCAAAATCACATGGATGAAGTAAAACAAAAAAAGGATTATGAGGACCCTGCACAAGATCAAACCCTGGTAATATAAACTATATGAATAATCACTTCTTGTGGTCATTTTCAACTGGGTTCATTTTAGATCAACACCTAACTAGTGCTTCTTCCCATTTTCAGTTCAGTTTCCTTTTCCACACCTGACCCGGGTGACATAAATATCATTGTCTTCTGAATCTTTCTTAAATTTTCCTCTAAATCTTCTCTTTTGAAAATCAGAGTCACAGAACAATAAAAAAACTGAATCCGCTTTTGATAGTTATAAGGCACTTTATATTATATCCAGGCAGTGTCCTGGATATCATGTTGACATGCCCATGATGTGTGGTTAGTCATTGTCTCTACATGATACCTTTACTTAAAGGGATAGTTCACCCTAGAATGATATTTCGCTCATTATCTACTCACCCTCATGTTGACTAAGGGCTGGAAGAATTTTCAGAGCCCACCGTCCCTTCTCTGAGTTACTCGAAGCTCCTCTTCCTGGTCCGTCCAAATCTCGCGTGATTCGCAGTAACCGCACTGACGCCGGCGCAAATCACGCGAGATTTGGACAGACCAGGAAGAGGAGCTTCGAGAAGCTTCCGCTACAAACAAGCTTAAAATATAGACTTATTTAATTTTTTTCGGGACAATTACGCAATTTGGGGCTTCAGCACAAGACGGACATTACATACGAGCATCATGGAGGTATTTGGATGTTTTTTTGTGTGTGTTTTTTTACGAAGAGCTCTGGTGTCCCTTTGCAACCGTTGCATTGAAATGCACTGCTACGCCAAGACCCCCTGTAACTCAGAGAAGGGACGGTGGACTCTGAAAATTCTTCCAGCCCTTAGTCAACATGAGGGTGAGTAGATAATGAGCGAAATATCATTCTAGGGTGAACTATCCCTTTAAAGACTGAGATTGTTATAAAAAAATACCATGGGACTGACCTGATGCGCTCCTGTAGAGGGTGCCCTGTTGGGTGTTGCTGGGACTACGGTACAAAGGGCCCTGGAAAGTCCGATCCTCGTATATTGGTGCAATGTGGCGGTCTGGGGACATGGCTGACCTTAAATCCTGGCCCAGCTGGCTGTGTTGACTGGCGTATGAGCTCCGTATCCCTGCAGATGTAGGAGAGTAGGTGGCGGCAACAGTTAGTTGGAGAATGATTCAGTGATTCCACGCACAGACTCATAAGTCAAGTGTAAATGGTTTGAGCCCCGTATGAGCAAATATCTGTCAATCAACTGTCTTGTCAATGAGAAAGACACTGACAACTTTCAGCATATTTATTGTAATTCTTTCTAGATAGCAGTATCAGTTATGACATGGAGAGTGAGGGACTGAGTGGCTCCATATTACATCAATTTTCACAATATTCGGTGATTTTCAATCATTTTAATCCACTTTCGAAGTTGCCACTGATTTCCATTGACTCTGTTGGGTCGTGAAAATATAATTCAAGAGATTTGATACTTGCTTGAGTAAGGTAATCAATCATATTAAACAACATGTCTCCTTTAATTGATGTCACTGATGCATGGTGATGGAGTTCATGGATTTGCAAAGTCTGCACTACATCACCAAAAATCCATCAGGGTAATTTTGTCATATTTGATGGAAATGAATGGAAACTAATATGCAGTATGGATGGTAGTAAAAATTAAATAAACAGGAAATAAAATAAAATAAATAAAACATGATGATATGCTTGGAGAAATTGTGTGATTTATCATAAATACTGAGATTTCGCACAGCTATTGAAATGAAGTGAAATGGTTGTCAGTAGTGTGTAAACATATAAGAAATAGTATGATTCCTTAAGCAATAAAACCAAGCCTGAGGAAGCTATTATATTTAGCTATTACTACAGTAATACCACGCATCACTGCAAATGCACATCACACAGTGTTGACATACACCAAACACTTAACACTACAGCTCTTCGAGAGATATTCAACAAATCTGACTCTGCTGGGAACAATTTAAAGCATAGTAGGGTAGAAAAACAAACCATTTCAGATTTAATTTAGTCACCCAAAGTAAAATCTCATTCAAGGATATGTTTATTTCCAACTCTCTATCTGGTTACACAGCCTTGACACACAGACTGAGCACTGACACATTTGGACAGCTGCATTGCCTTTTGTTCTCTTTTGTTGCACTTAAACACAACACAAACACTCCAGCCAACATGCTGACAACATCCACATACGATCTGCTCCTGCTTTGGAGAAATAACCAGTAATTAGCCTTAATGCACCATTAAGAGCATCATGAAGAAATGAACAAAACAAACTAATTAAACATTGCCACTCTGAATGTGATTTAACAGTCTTAGTCTTTTTGTATACTTGATAAATAAAATGACAGTCTGTATGATTAAAACTGCCAACTGTATTGTAAAGTTTTGTTTTATTAGGTGTTGGTGTTGCCAGCCAGTGGTCTTTTCCTTGTGAAGGAAGAATAGGCAGGAGCAAATAGTAAATACTCCACTAAACGGACCACTGATGAAGACCAACCAGAGCAAACTGGGATCATCCACAAAGACTGAGAACCAATCAGAGCATAGCCAGAGCAGATGTTGGGAAATGTGTGGTGCAGGAAGCAGCCCGAACCTCTATAATCAGCCACGGGCTAACCTGCCAACAGTGGGGAAAAGACAAAACACTGAGGTGTGTGCTGCAATTAAAACCCCCTTCCCTGCAGCTTACTATAACAACAGGCGATGGGGGCAGCATGAAGCAGCAGGTTTTCCCTGACTCAGATTCAGTTCTGGCTGTTTAACAATAAAAGCAGAATGAGGTAATAGCAATATCTGCTGCTCTGAATACATCCACATAAAGAGGACCCAAGACTGTGAGACTCATCAGCCATCACTCTCATCACATTACCCGACCAAAATCAAAAATGTTTAAAAAACATCCAATGAAAACACAGCACATATCTGTACTCTTTCTTCAAGGGAGGATCTCTTCAGATCTGGTCATTCAAACCTCAAAGTCCTGAAATAACCATTTAATTTTAGTCCAGTCACTGCCCAGTAGTGAAACAGTATCAGAAAACACAACATCCTGTACAGATGTTGTTCAGATTCAGATGTTAGTTGTTCAGATTTAGTTCTGGTGTCTAGATAGAAATAAACAGACGGTTTCAACCACACAGAGAAAAGTACAGCATCAAAATTATTTTACATAGTTCCAGGGAGTATTCTACTCAAGGTGCTGTAGGTTTTTTTTTTTTAACTGTACAAGTGAGGAAAATTACTTAGAATTATAGTAATTAGTGTAAATGGGATTTATTTTCTCCCATTGCTGCACAGACTGTATAGCACTGTTGCACATGGTGCAAAATTCTCCTCCACTGCTGCAGACACCTGCCGTTTGATAACTGACATTCATCTCAGGCTTGTGTTCCCGGGAGCACATTAAGCCAAGATGGTGTGAGCGACTGGTATGATACAACCTTCTATTGAAGCCCATTGCTGACAAGGTAAAGAGGCAATCGCTGTACACTTCCCCAGATCAAGAGTACAGCTATCAGAGACAAGGACAGTAGTAGTGCAGAGGGTGTTTCAGATATGTAGAAAATACGAGAAAATCTGCAACAAAACAGCGACAAGAAAATAAATGAATGAGTAATTGGATGAATTACGTATAGTTAAGGTGGTGGTAACAAAGTTTCTATCACACTAAGGGCTAATGACTACAGTTATCCGCTGATGGGGGTTGGGGTAAACATGTTAAGTTGACATGCCAAATATATTTTGTATTGACAGGTAACAGTCACGCTTATACTGTTAAATTCTTAAGATGGCATGAGAGGCATAAGGACTACGCCCATTTTAATCCGAAGAAAGATTCACAACATATGTGTGCAATAAAAATTAAAGGACAAGGTAGATCTAAACAAACCCACACACTTAAACTGATCTGAATGCCCATGTTTGTGTTAATCCTCACATCAGTGAAGCCCACTAAACTGTGAATCCCAGCGGACCAGTGTACAGTTGGCAACTAACTGCTCACTGCACATTTCACAAGCCTCCAAACGTCACTTGGGTCTTTTCCAACTGCACGAGCTCAGGCGCAAACTGCTGCTGCCATGCAGAACCACCTAAATGAGGGATTCTTGTCACAGCCCGAGACGGAGGAAATTAATAAATAAGCATGTTTGCCTCCTTTGGGAGAAGAGGGCCTTCGGGGGCACAACAAGTTAAGATTTTATGTATGGATAGTCGGCCAGACTGATGCTGACATTTGAAGCACCAGGGCAGGCAGGCAGCTGGTCAAAGCCTCTGCTAACCTTTGGCTACATAATGAATGCATGAGAATCAATTAAAAACATGAATGGTTAATGATTAAAAGTAGGTTATAGTCCAGAATACACACTGGTTGGCTGAGACCAGTTGATTGACATGGCTAGCCCACATTTTTATAAGGGAACTGCTTAGTCTGTGTTGGAATTGAAAGTTGTGCTTTGCCACCAGGATGTGTGTCTGTGTGCTAATCAGGAGGTTTGGGAGAAATCCCAGTGGGCCTCCACCACTCTGGCAGGATCACCTGGGGTTAGAGGATAACATTTGGGTTTTTGGAACTGACCTGCATTTCTCATCCTCTTGGGTACAAAACAGCAGCTGCAGTGTTATTACCCATGCTGTGTCTGTGTCAAAGTGCTTTTTTTCCCACCACTTACAGGTTAATCTTATAACAAGTCGCTGCTGGTCTTACGTACCACAGCCTTGATCAGTGAGTTCTATTCATTTTATCAATTACTGTCTGTTTAGTCTTTGCACTGTAATAAATAAAGAAGAGCAGACACTGCCAACATATTCATGTGCTAATTGAAAGTGTGTGTATGTTTTTTGTTTTAAGTGGTGTCTAATAACTGAAAACTAGAGCTAACAAAAGATATTATCTCCTATTACTCAACAGGATTGCACAGTGTTCAATTCCCCTGTTGAAAATCAGTTCCCCTCCACACCTGGTACTTGGTTATTTTCCCATTATTTTGGAATTGCATGGTCAAAAATATTTATTATTTTTAATTATCCATACAAAATAAATTCTTTTAACACCACAATACGACCATAATAAGACACTTAATGCACTGCTTTTAGAGCAGCTTAGAGGGTGTTAGGCACTCCAGGGTGAGTGTCTCCTAGCTTTTAGTGGGCTCTCTGGTGTCTTATTGCTAAATAAACCATTGTAGCAGCAATATATACTGTAGATTCACAATATCAGACTTATTAACGGTTTTCTATTAGAAATACCCAAATAGCTTCAAGGAAAAAAGGCTTGACTATGGGATACAAATAAACAAGTACTGGAAGGCATGTTGTTGTGCAGGGTAGGAGGTAAAACAAAGTAAAAAAAAAAGAAAAAGAATGTCGCCGCTGTGTGCTGTAGCTTAGGAATCCTTTCACTCTGTGGCAGTTTTCACAATAGCCACAAGCAGGAGCTTGGCAGGAAATCAGTTCAGCTCCTCTTGTTCAAAGGTTTGAAGGGGCGAGGGTATGCAGAAAGAAGAGGTAGCGGGAAGACGCAAGGAGAGGTGGGGGCAACCGAGAAGAAAGCAGGAGAGAATATAAAAGAGGGAGGGAAAGAAAGGGATGAAAAATAAAAAAGAGGGTTAATGAGGCCGTCTAGGACCACCAGAGACTTCTCATCCCATGTAAACCCTGGCTACGTGAACGGGGGGCTTTTGGCACAGCTGTGACCCAGCGAGAGGGACAGAATCTCCCCTGCACAGGAGCCTTCATGCATATCTCTTCTTCTCAGCAGCCTGACTCCTGAAAGTAGCAACATTCAAACAACCTTAGAGGAGACTAATCTGTCTGCCTCCTTTATTCTGCTCCCTTGATAGAGGAGCTGCAGTCACTTCTAAAAGCATCTGCAAATTGTCAGGGAGAAATAACATACTGCTGTCTATTGAGGACGAATGGCCCACATTCGTGGTGCGTTATAGTCATTTAATTCTCCCCCTCAGCCCTCTCACCCTGGCTATAACAGATTATACTTGGCAGAAGCTAGATGAAGGGCGGTGGCGACTTGGTGCGTGCTTGCTCTGGAGAAGCAAACACTTAAATGGATGCAGCTGACTGCATTCCTCAACGAAAATTATTTTCAAAACCCTTCTCCAAACAAACAAGAGAACTGTGATAACCAGAAAATCGCTACACTTAAAAGTGAGACCAGCTATGGAACAGAACTATAGGTTGTAGAAATGCCATTTTCCCCTCGCTCTTCCTTTCCCACTCTATTCTGAGATGGACACTGACCATAATGAGCATATTATTAGGGACAATTTGTCTTCATTTTCCATTTTTCAGCAGCAGAGAGAAGGCATGACATCCTGCCAATGTGAGTGCAAGGAAGGGAGCCAGGTGGGTGGTAGGAGAAAAAAAAGGAGGGAAGAGAAAGAGAGAAGGGCACTGACAGGAGTAGAGAGGAAACACAAGAAGAGGGATAGAAGAAAACAGAGGAGAACAACGAACTGTGTGACAAAGCAAGAAAGAGGTGAGGAAAAGAGGCAAAAACATCTTCTGATAGATAGTGACAGAAAACCACCAACAGCTACGGTATCAAGGCAAGGCTGTCGGATGGCATTTGCCAAATGCCTGCAATGGAGCCTGATCATGTGATCATCCCATTTCCTTCCACTATGGCTCATCAAACACTTGTGACAAATTATTGTGGTAGAGGTAAAGCTCCAGTGAAGTGTATGCGAAGGAGAGCGAGACACTAAGATGGGAATGAGGGGAAAGGAGAGAGAGAGAGAGAGAGAGAGAGAGAGAGAGAGAGAGAGAGAGAGAGAGAGAGAGAGAGAGAGAGAGAGAGAGAGAGAGAGAGAGAGAGAGAGACGAGGGGGAGGAGGACATGAGTGGGAGAGGAGAGCTAGGCTGGTGTCTGCTCAGTGGACAGTGACTGAAAACCCATTTAGGTCTACTGGAGACATCATCAGTCATAGCAGCAGCGTGTTTGGATGAGCAGTGGGACTAGATGACAAAATAATCTGTAAAATTCTTCAAAATCACAAAATAAAATCCCACGGTAACCTTGAGAAACTCATTTCTGATAAATGTAAATATTCAGCATTTTTAGTCAAAGCGCTAAATAATTATTATATCAGGCTGCAGTGACAGGGTATGTTGGGTAGGCCATATCCAGGCAGAAAAATAATAACCAAACAATCAAATGACCCTTAAAAAAGAAGAAATTCTGCGATTTAAACATGGTTTGAATTTCTGAGGTCCGATTATGAGCAGCCTGATCTTTGCTGCAGATAATCTGTGCCTATGAGGAAAGGAAACAAAAACAAACCTCTTCCAATATCTTAAAAATGTGCCGTCCCACTGAGCAGATAAAAAGTCAATTCAGTCACAGTCAGTCAGTCAGTTTGCAGCCCTTCAGTGCTAGTAATAACACTCGCATGATACCAAACATGCTATAAGTGTAAATATAGATGTGTGGATTAGCCAATTCACAGTGGTTTCAGAAAGTATTCAAGTTCATCTTCTGCACACTACTGTGTTAATTTCAAATAGATAGAATTGCCATCTTTGCCCATGGATCTTCACTCAATACCCTATAATGACAGACTAAAAAGACTGAATTGAATAAGATTTTTTTTTGCAAAAGGAATTCAGACCCCATTCTTTACAAAAGCCTCTCTGACAGCAATTACAGCTTTGAGTCTTCTTGGGTAAGTCTCTACAAGCATTTCACACCTGGATTTGAGCAGTTTATTCTATTCTTTTCTGGCAGATCCACTGAAGCTCCGTCAAATTGGATGGGAAGCTTCTGTGCATTGCCATCTTCTTTACAGATGTTCTGAGGGGTTTCAATCTGGGCTTTGGTTGGAAGAATCGTGGACAATCATGAGACTTGTCCAGAAGCCACTCCAATGTTTTGGCCGTGCTGATTCGTGCCATTGTTGCCACTGCAGCAGCCTTGGGTCTTGTGCTGTCTGTGTTTGGGTGCTTTTATCCTTCTCTAAGTTCTGACCAGTCCCTATGTCCTTGCTGCTGACTGGTTCCAGATATGAAGTGTGAACTGTAGGACCTTGTACACAGCTGTGTGCCTTTCTGTATAATGTTCAATCAATTCAATTTGCCACAAATGGAGTCATCTCCACTAGACACATCTCAAGGATAATTAAAGCAAAAACGATGCAAAATGTCAGCTCCATCCATTTCAAACAAAATCTGTAGCAAAATGTGCAACAGGTGAACAGGGCTGAATACTCAAGACTAGATTGTTCAACCACATTGGTATTAAAATAATGTTTTATAATACCTCTTACTTATGTGGGATTAACCCTGAAGGTCTCAACTACCTTCAGGGTACCTTCTAACTACAAATGGTGCTAAATGTAAACTGAGTTAACTGCCAACGGATTAATGAGGAAAGAAACATATTTAGATAATATTTCTGCCTGAATCACCTTAATCACCCTTGACCTATTGTTCAGCACAAAGTAAATGACAGCAGAGGGTGTTACCTTACAATAAATGTTGATCAAACTAAAGAAGCACAGAATCACATGTACATTCAATGGTTAAAAGGCAGTGGGTCGAGATGATGAAATCAGACCAAAAAAAAAAAAAAAGCACACTTGCACATGCGGCGTCTACATGCAAAAGCAATAGACAGAGGATGATGGAAAACTGATTGAACACAACAAAATGTTCACCTTCAACGTCATCATCAACCAGGGCATCTGAGGACATCCCCGGGCAGCGTGAATTCAAGCAGAAAAGGTCCATTAACCTTGTAATAATACATTATACTTTGTAGAATAAGTGCTGATTTTACCCTTCAAAGGAAAAAATAAATGTTGTTAAAATTTGCGATGAAACTTTTACCAGTTCTAAATTTCTTCTTCCATTTTTTTCCATTCAACCTGAAAAAATGTTGTATTGTACTGAAACCATTGTAATATCAGTGCTTTCTATCATCTGTTGAAGCTACATTCTTATCAACAGGAGATATTTTTAAAAAGTGAAAGCTGAGAATGAACACAATAACTGAGGTGAAAAACTGGTTGCCTCTTTGCATTTGAAAAAGAGATGTGCATGGCTGGAAAACATTAACCAGTGCTTGTTTTGGGTCTTTCTCCTAAAAGCATGAAACACAAGCTAGCTTGGCCAGACAGGTTTTCAAATAATTATCTTCCTGATCTCGCTCACACCCACGCACACAGTTACAAAGCAGCCCAGTTTTTTTTCTTCCCTTTCGTGAATGCTCAAGATATAGCCTCGATAATGCTCTCATTAAACTAATGGGTTTGGAAAGAACTTCATAATGTGCTGTGGAAATGTTTTCTCCGACCATCTTTTTGTGTTTCACTGCACAGGTACACATTCTCATGTATACTGCTAAATTGCTTATTACTTATCCTACCGTCAAAATAAATCGGTATCTGAATAAACAACGCATTTACTAAAAATCAAATGCACTTATCATTAAATTAAAGAGCAACACCACCGCAGCTGAAAACCGACTGCTACTGACTTTAACAATGTATCACTTTTCTGCAGTGATGTGCGGCTGTTCGAAAGTGTGTGAGCAGGCTACACTGTTGGGGGCCGTGCAAAACAAATCTTAAACTTCAGTTTCCCATTCTTAACAGCAAAACTGTGATTAACAGTCTATTATATTCTTTGAGTTAATATTTGTCTTCTTACAGGAACTGTACTGGCTCCCCTCCAGCACAACCACTGACCTCCCAGTTGCTGTTTCCTGTCAGATTCTGTATGCTGCTGAGCATAGAGCCAACAAAAAATGTAACACTCTCCAAATATTTACAGGCTGCAGCACAAATCCGCTACTCATGAAGAAATGATGAAAAGCAGTTATCTGACGGCCTACAGAACCGACCTGCTCAAGTTCTGCAAAATACACAAAACACCCATTAAGGGCGTTACTTCATTCCATCAATGTTCCAGTGGTTATGAGACTTTTTTTAAAGGAAATACACACTTAGGGTAAAACCAAGGAAAACACAAGGTAGCAGTTTCTCTTTTCTGCTGTATTTATACGATTGCTATTGTCCTTTTTTATTTATATAACAATATTTTAGAGCCAAAGTGAGTTTGAGCAGTCTATGGAGCTGACTCTGACTAGCATGTGCGTGAGTGTTTGCTGTTGAATACCTGCGAGGCTGTCAGGTCGCGTCATCCTCTCGTAAATGTCGTAAGTCTGGGGTCCGTAGGGGTCAGTGGTGTGGAGCACCGAGCGGGGCAGAGTGGAGCTGTAGTGCTGGGGCACGGCGGTCATGCTAGCCCTGACTGGAGACGATGAGTGAGTAGGCTGCTTCGTTAGTGGAGGGTTCATGTTGTCGACCATCGTCAGGGGGGAGCCCATGCGGCCCGACGACGACCCCGCAGGCGCCTGATAGGGCGAGGTGGTGCGGCTGGCGCTGCCCGACCGCGAGTTTGTGGAGCCCACGCGTCGCAGCGCGGCGGGGGAGTTTTTCTGGGTCGAGTAGGGTGAGCTGTTGCCTCCGCCAGTGGTGCTGGTGCGCTGGGTGGAGGGCAAGGTTGTAGAGAAGATGCTGGAGAGGGGTTTGGGTTCAGTTACAATGGGTGAGCCATAGGCACTGCCAGGTGAGGTACGCAGGGAGCCGCGGGAGGGGGACATACTGCTGGCATACGCTGGCGAGTGAGAGCGAGAAGGCACTGAGCTTACCCTCCGCATAGCACGACCAGGCACTGCTGTTGTTACTGCTGCAGCCTGCAAGTGAGGAAAAAATAAATAAAACAAAACAATATGGCTTCATGCATTTGTTTCTGCAGTCCTTAAGGAGCTATAAAATCATTAACAATTATGTACTCTGCCTTGTACTGACCCAAGTAATGACATGCTAAATAGCACAGCATTAAATAAACCAATTCATTACAGGGCATGACTTTACTCTGGGTCTTGTTTACTGACTTCCCCTCCCCCTCTATAGGGTAGGACAGTGCCATTTGGTTTCTCAGTGGTCTCTGTGTACAACGCGGTGTGAAGCATGATTGTGTTGTTTGCCCAGTGCACTGTGTACCTTCTGTGCCTTTAATCTTTACATTGAAAAATTCACAGACAACATGCCAGTTGATTTATGGTACTTCTATGTTGCTAAAAATAATAATACATAGACTGCTGATCAAAACTAACACCAATTTCTTTCTTTTTTTTTGCAGTTCGGTTCAAAAGTAAGCAAAAAATTGCCCAAGGTAAAAAAAAAACAACAACCAAAAAACAAGGATTGTTTTGGTCAAAATGTTTTTTTGCTGGACAGTGTGCAGCCAATGTGCAAAACTGAGGATGTAATTTAATTGAAAACTGTTGGCAAACCATTGTAAACAGCTGACGTCATTATGTTATATTTGCATTCTGCCAGTTGTCAACAACTTTCAGTGCTTCATCAGTTTGCCTCAGTTCTCAGTCATCACACACATTTGACATATATTTGTACCTATTTTGTAATATAATCAAATTCTCAGCAAAGCTGTTCTCATTTAGGTGTTTTTTTCTGTCTCCGTTGTCACACAGTTGTGGGATTGAAGCGTGACCCATTAAGACCAGACATTAACTAGAAGTCATTTCCGCAATGTTTGTCTGACAAAATCACCAAACACATGTGGAGGGAGACAAATGAGAGGAAAAAGCTAGAACAACGTGTATGAGTAGGATGAGTAGAGAAAAAGGATAACACTGCCCTCATAGGGGTAACTGAACGCTTTGATAAGTATGAAATTGAAGTGAATCATACGCTGTGAGCTTTGCAGTCAAAAGATCTCAACCCGATTGAACACACGTGTGTGTGTGTGTGTGGGGGTATATAATTCTTTGCTTGCAAACAACAATATGTTCTATGTGCAGTGTCAGTACCTGGGCTGAAGCTTGGCCCTCAGCCCTGGCATTCCTCAGCAGGGTGCCAGTGCCAGCACCGGGGAACGAGTGCTGCATCCTCAGCTCAGACTTGCCCAGGTTCTGGCTGCTGAGATAGCCGCTGCTGGCATCCTGGTAGCCACTGTCAGAGTACGAGTTCATCTGGGTTGAGCTGCGCGAATTCCCTGCGGACCCTGAAATAGTGACAGAGAAAGATAAAAAAAAAAAAATGAAACGGAGAGAGGAGAGTGAAAGGTTATAGGTACAGTAGAGCGACACATCATAAGAGGTTATATAATAGACATGACCTTTACCTAGGCGGCATTACTGGCACAGCAGGGGGATAACTGTTCTATCACCCTGTGATTCAGTGTACCATGGCACATTATCACCCCTTTCACTGGCTGTGGTGATGGATCGGTTGTTACCAGTGACACTCAAAGTAACAAGACAAACACAGACTTTATGTATTATGAAAAGATAGGCCAAGAGACAGAGTACAGTAAATGAATTGCTGTGCAAGTGAAGTCTAGTCCAGTAAAGTTAGAGGAAAAAGCACTGCAGAAGATGGAAAGAAGGCAATAACGGACCCTCACTTTCATGGAGGGAGGACTGCTCCGGGGAGTACAGAGACACCTGCTCTGACTCAGTCCTGATGCGGTAGCTGGGCGACTGGGAGCTGTCAGTCACCCGAGACTTTGTGTCCCCTGCGGCGGAGGCATCTGGGAAGACACAGCAGAGCAGGGGAGTCAGACCTAGGAGGAACTTTTTTGAGTCGGAAACAATTATGGAGTTTTGGCTTTGCGATGGAAAATGATTATCATAGTCATTAAATCAGTAAACAATTTTCGTTGAGTTGAGAGGAAACAATAACAGCCAATAATTTCTGCAACATTAGTCTCACCCCTGTGTACAGTTGGAGTCATTCAATTTTAATACCATACTAATTTTCTATAGCAAAAAACGGGTAGCATGTCGCTTAAAGCGCGTTTATAGCCGTGCTCCAAACAATTTCACTGCTCTACCATTTTCCCCTACATCCCTCCTCTCGTCATGCATGACAACAACCAGTGTGGCAAACAGGAACTGGAATTAGCCCCTCTAATGTCCCTGTGCAAAATGTTTCCCCCCATAATCACAATCTAGTTAAAGCGTGACTACTGTCAATGGGTTACTCTGCAATCACTAGAACAATAGGCAGCAAGCAGAGGGGAACAGGGAGGCAAACATTGGCAGCCAGGGTCTGTCAAATCCTGCTCAGTCAGCTGGTGTGTGAATGAGAACTGAATTCCATGAAGGAGCCGCCTTGTTGCCCGAGCTGACCTGTTGAATAAATCTGTTGACACATATCGGCCTAGTGTGGCTGCGAACCTGTCGTCATGGACTCTCACCTCTGGACGTGCAAAAGTGTTTATCCATTTGCAAAAAGAAAGTATCGACACAGAGTGGGTTCAAGTAGGTCTTAAGACGAACTGTTGCTGTATATATATGTAGTGTGAGAAGGTCAAATGCCCTTTTTTCTCTCTCTCTGCGCCAGTGCAGTCTGCATCAAGCATCCACAGTATTTGCTGGACACTTTTGATGATTGCATTTTAACACTGCCGCTGTAATAAATTGGAAAATTTAATACAAAACCTTGTTTCAAATAACAGCCATATATATTTAAGATTCTGTGTCCAATTACTTTTACTTTCTCTCACTCGCCCACTGACTGCCTACTGTGTGCTGTCTTTAGTTTTCTCCCTTTCTATTGAAAAAAAAAACCACACACTCCTTGTTGCAATTATGGAGCAAAATGGCAAAAGATTAATGTGCAAAGTGAATGTCAGGCATATAGAGCTACAGTTCATGAGAAAGATGATGTTTAGATCAATTAAAATATCATGTGGGTGGTAGAAGGACTTATTACAGTATTTACAATAAAATAAAAAGATTGTTCTGTGAGAGAAATATTTTTATATTTGCATGTTTGTGTTCTTTGAGGGTAATGTAAGTTATAAGACAAATGTACTATTCTTGTATCCACTTCCGTTCTTGCAGTCACTCTGCCAAGCACATAGTGTGTCTGTGCTTTAGACCACAGGGTTTTTATACTGAGTCTTGACCCTGTTTGATAAATGAGATGCCACAAAGCCAGAACAGAGGAGGAAAAGGAAGAGAGGGAGCGACAGAAAGCAGAGAGAGGGAGAGAGATAGAGAGACCTTTTTCCACAACTAAAGATCAAGCATTACTGACTTCAAATGTCTATGTACGGTAGAGGCTTACGGCATTCACATTTAATTTCCCATTCGTAACAACTCCATGTCGGCTGTTCACACGACATTAGCACTCTGGGTAGAGGAGTTGTTTTTTTCTCTGACACTTAAGAGGAGAGAGCTGTCTGTTCTCACACAGGATGCCTTGATGATGAATTTCAAATTTTGTGTTGCCGTTGAACGTTTATCACTACTACTTGGTCTGTTTTTCAATTGCATTGAAATAAAAAAAATAGCTATATACACAAACCGCTTTTGTAAAGTTGTATAGAAAAAATGCACTTTGTTTATCCATAAAGTATTAGATATACTACTACTTCCTTTACCTTATTTCTTGAGGATTTTACCAGATTACAAGGCTTTCTAGGTTTGTGTCCCCAATTCACTCTTAAGGGTTAAAGAGAATATGCATAAACTGCAATTTAAAACCATCCACTACGAATAAACTACAGATACATTTTGATATCACATAAAGCAGGGCAGCAGAGCTCAGTAATAGTTAATAAATACGGATCCCACGGCTCATTTTGACACTGATCGGGTTGAAAATACATATTTGTAAGCACATACAACAGCTTTATAATTATGACCCTGCAATCTAGCAGCTATTAACTTTTCAAAGTATAAAATCGAAAGAACATAATATATAGTTTAATTATTAAAATCAACTAATTGCTCTTTCTGAAAAATCACTAGACTCGTGTCTTGAATAAATGGGTTATTAGAAAAATGTTATTAGGTCCTGAGTACGCAGATGGCCACAGTGGCTCTTATTAAAATGACATGGGGTCCCTTCTGAGCAGGACTGAAATGTTAAGCGGTCAGGATATCGATGGAAAAACTGTGTGAAAAAGAAAGAAGCAGCAGCTAAACAAAGACAGACAGGAGAAGGGACAGAGACAGAGAGAAAGCTTTCATTTTGGGAGGTTTGTCCTCTATTCTCAGTGGTCATGAGGTGTGATTGCATTGACATTTCCTGGGGCTAAAAGGCTTGTTTCCACAGTAACACTTATATCCCAAACTCTCAGACAGTGGAGACATACAGCGGCTCATGAGGCCAATAAGCCTCACAGACAAAAATGTGGCCCATTATGCTCTGTGCCACACATTTAGACTTTAATTCATTTAGATTGGAAAAAACTACATTACCACATCTGACTATCATTTATCATCTACAGTACAATGAGAAATCAATACAAAGCAAAACAGTGATTGTGATTAGTCCCCGACTCTGCTCCAACACTAATGAAATGCATTCAGCAAGGAAATGGGGAAGGGTGGCAAATGAGAAAAACCGTGTAGTATTAATATTCCCAGTGCATATGTACAACTATAACCCCCCATAGGCTCTTCTGATGAGATCGACAATAAAAGATTAATGGCCACAGTAGAAATTTGCTAAGTTCCACTATGTAATTAATAAGCCATGAAATACATTAGTATATTCAATTTATTATCAGCCCCCTCCTGAAGATCTTTCAAGAATGTGGACTAAACAAACAGTATCCAGAGGGCTCGGCGAGAAATCCCTCCACTCGGTGTTACTGATGGTGTTCTGTGAGTGGGCAGAAATAGCTGGGGGAAATATTCAAACAAGCCTTAGGCTTAGGCTGTCCATTTCTGTAAGCGTGGTTTAAATAGCTCATGTTAGCAATGATTAGAGGGAAAATGTAAAACATGCCTGTTCTGCTCTACAGAAACACACACTCAAGTCCTCCGTGTGAATATTAAATGAAAATTGAAAAGCACTCAGCAAAACAGTTTTCCCTTACTAATGTTATGTGGGGGGATTTTTATCACTGTGATACTGAGAAGGATCGCCTAGTCCACTGAAAATCAATGCATGCCTTACAAAGTAAACCAGGGATATGCAAGCAGATGGGTACTTATACTGACCACTGAGTAGAGGTCTTAATAGGTCCAAAAGGGATTAATCAGGGTCAAACAGAAACAGAAAGTAGCAGGTCAATGAATATGTTGTGAATGCGAGTGAGACACAGGAAGAAGAGCTTCTGGTTGACTCAGTCCTGCAGCTACTGTATGTATTTTAGTATAAAAATGAACTGCAGCAACAAGTGTCACAGAGAGTGGAGGTGGCCTTGTGTCTAATTACATTACAGTAAAACACAATGGAATAAAGAGTAACTTAACGCATACTGCAGCATGTGGAACTCTGGTTATTTCAGCTCTGTGTACAGAATGAGGTGAGCTGTTTGTAGTGAACGACTATAGAGGACACTACATATGTGGATGGGAAAAGTAAAACAAACAAAAAACAGTTGTTGATATGAAGAGGGATTGACATACCTGTAGTTCTCCACGGCAGGGACTTCTCAGATGAGCTGTGTAGGGGGGGAGGGGGAGAAGAGGAGATGAAAAATTGAATACTTGCACTACAAACCAGAAACACCACAGTGAATGACATGAGTGAAATCATCTGGAAGAAAAGCCATCTCTGGGGCCTCGTGCGCTCTCTCTCCTTAGGCCTCTCACAACAGGGTCAGGGAGAGTTTTTGTTGATCAAGACTTAAAAAGGTGCCTTTGGCGACAGATAGTGTTTTGCACCGCTTTGCACCTGCAGCTTTAATTAACAAGTTGAAATGTGCAAAAAAGCTAGGGAGTGAAATACAGTAGAGTAGAGCTGCTAGACACACAAGAGGTGGGGGAAGCTCTGAGAGTAAATTAGAAGTGATCATAGAGAGCATCCGCACACACTCAGTCCTCTGACTTCCCGACATAACCATGACGTGCGTGTCTGTGTGCATACCAGCACAGATAGAATTAGAGAGATTCAGTCTCAAGAGAATAAAGTGGAGGAATAATGGCCCAGTCAGAGAGCACTCACAGTTTGGCGACTACTACTCAAGTCACCACACTTGAGCATACTTGGTAGGAAAATGTGAAAGGATCTATTGACACCGTGTAGTCTATTGAGGATGAATGGCCCTGGATCAGTGGATCAAGGATCATATTTAATGACAAGCACAGAAAGGCCTCAGACTGTGGACAAAGGAGACAATGGTGCAAATCTCCAAAGGATCCCGAATGAATTTTCAGAATCTGCATATTGGCAGCACTCTTGATCTCGTTTAGAAAAAGAAGTCTGGGACTTAAAACTCGCTATGAAACATGCTCTTTAACTGCAGTAGATACATTGTAACCCCGTAATGGAGAGACAGGGACAGAAAAATATTGCAATTTAATTGTTGCCTATACAAGAGACAAGCAGAAAGCAGGGAAAATGATTGTCTATGCTGTAATACTTGTTGTTTTTAATGCTCCATTCATCAGTCTGTTATTTGATTGAGAGCTACTACTTTGAATGGACGCCAGATGCATAATTAATGATACAGAGCTTTTAATTCGTTTTCGACAAGCAACATTTTCAAGAAGCTATGGAGGCAAAAACAAACAAACAAAACCAAAGCAAAACCAAGAATACAGAATTTGACTGTTCAGTCCATGATCAATAATAATCACCATGAAGAGAACACTAGAAAAACAAAAACTTAAGCTGTGACTTCAGCTGAAATTGAAAACAAATTATTGAATCATTTAAAAAACACACATTTAAAGTTGACGAATCCAACATGCACTGTAACTAAGAGAAGATCTTAGTATTTCTTTCAGCAAAAATGTATTGCACTCAAATGATTACAGCTAAGTGTGGCGCAGCCGTCGCACATAAACATCTTTATAGCCACCTAACAACTAGAACCTATGTAAGTACCTCTGGAAATAGAAAGCAATTCACTTTCAGAGCCACTTTTCCACATCTGGCCTAGCAGGAGACTTCAGAGCTCTTTTCTTTATTTGCTGGTCATTATTATCGAGCACCAAATTTTGCTACTGCTGCTATTTTTTCCATCTAAAGGTGACACTCTATGAGCTTAAGAAGCACAGCTCTCAGAATTTTAATGAGCGCGCAGGCAATTAAAAAGAGGAAGTTGGGCAAGTTGTGCTCCACTGAACCATGGCAGATGAAGTAGAAGAATAGATACCATAATGATGATGCGTCATGCATGCTGCATGCCGACTGGGTGGCTTGGTAGGGGCTTTGTAAAGTGATTGTAAAACTGTAATGCTGATAAACAACATGTCTGACCCTGGCAGGATACTTTATTTCCCATCAGCCCCTCTGGCTGGTGAAAGGCGGCCTGGGTGGGAAGCTGCATCTTTTAATGGTTTTTGCCAGGGGTCAAGTTTGATGACCAGGCTCTTATTTGGTTGCAGAAATGAAGGGGGGTGGTCAACTCTGGAGGTGTCATGAAAAGTAATGACCCCCCTAAGTGTGCTGTCACCTCTGCTGTTGTCCTGCTGAGCTTTTGAGCCAAACAGTGTGGCCTCAATGGTTAAGGCTAATCTCCATTCACACACAAATGTCCAGTGAAAGCAATTTCATTTGTCCTCGTCTGGCTTTAGAAAAAAAGGGTGTGAAAATGGTGTTACATGTTTTCTTTATAGGATCTGTGGGAGGTGGTGGACAGGCACCGGTCCCTCAGTGGGACAGAGCAGCAGCATTTACATTTATTTGACAAATGTGCTGACATCTTTCAGCAGTAACCTAGTTCCTAAAACATCATCTACATAGGAAACATGGCTTAGAGTTGGGGAACAACTAGCACAGATCTGGATAACAAAAGACATATTCCCATTGGTGAGACTATTTGGCCATCATTCAACCCTTACCACGTACTTGTGTGTGTCGAATTTGCATGTCAAAGAACCATGACACAGAACGTGCCTGAATCTCTGAGCAAACAGTAAAGCAAGGTGAGAGCAAAATACGTGCTGTTTGTCATTGTGTCCAAACTGTAATGTTAACAGAAAAAGACAAACGTATAACTAAAAATATAAGTGACAAGATGCAACTACTGTCTACATACTTTGTGTAAATGAATGGTGCACAGTTGTTACAGCCCCAAGGCTTTTGATTCACTAATCAGCTTTGAACATCAAGCTGTACTGTAAAGCCACAAACTGTGACTGAATTCAGACTCTTCAAGGCTTACGTGCCTGAGCTTCAAACAGAGTTCCTAGATTTTTTAAATGACAGGTTTGCATATTTCAACTCTTACATCAGTGGTAATTTAATATTAATTCTTACAAGACATATTTTGAAATAATTATCTCATCATTAAAACCAGCAATAGACAATGCAACCCAAAGAGTTGAGGAAGCAAGCAGGGAAGCTCAGACAAATGACTTGTGGCCAAGAGAAAACACCATCCTTTAATGATATTCCTCCTTCTATCAGCTGTGTGCAGGGGCTAAAGGAGAACCTCACATTTCCCAGCTTTAATGGGTCTACAGATCTAGCCATGAAGGGTGTAATGACAGAATGTTTTATTCTAAAGCTGAGCCGGTTGCAACAAGACCACCGGTATCATGTCAGTTAGTCACCATTAAAAAACTGTGACTGTTTCAACAACAGCCACATCCACTGGTAACTCTATTCAACAAAATAATGATCTTTCTCACGACTTGAGCAAAAAAAAAGAACTTAAATAAGATTTATTCTAAAATGAATTAATAAAGCAGAGGAAATGAGGAATAAAGGCCCGTCTGTTTCAATCTAGATTTATACCATACAAAGGTCCCTGCCACTATTTGGGAAATTATAGACTTCCTCCGGGCTTTATGTGCAAAACAGGCTTGACTGCTAATTTTCATTGTGACTTGCTGACAAAAAAGACCCTTTTCATACAAGGGCAATATTAAGAGTCGTAAAATTGGACAAATGGAGACTGCTTTTCTCTGGCTTTATTTCTAAAAGTCATCTTGAGTCAGCACACTTGTTAGATGTTTGCCATGGCTGAGTGAGTGAAAACAGGACAACAACGGGAAATCAAGTGTGGCTATTATCTCCAAATATGATCACGACATGGCTAAATACACTAAAACTGAAATCTAAAAAAAACCCCCAAACAAACAAAACCCAGGAAATTAAAGTTAATAGAGTGACTGTATATTTTCAGAGAGTTGATGTCCACACCTTTTTCACGGCACTTGAATCTGCTCTATATCAGCACCTCTCTATAAAGGGAGAAAGGGGAATGGACACTCTTATTCCTGAGTACTGCAATCTGCCGGTTCTGAGTGGGTGTATTTTGCAGGTATGCAGGCTGGAGTGCAAGAATTCATCATGGAAGGGCATAGGTGCCATTATGACAAAAAGCTAGCTAAAAATCACAGTGCCACTGCAGCCCCTACTGAGACCAAGGGTCATGTGTGCTGATACGTCCCCAATTGCATCAAGGTCCATTTGAGAGCGAATGCAGCTCAAGGCTGGAATCTGAACGCAGATCTCATGAGCATTTGTGAAGAATATGCAAATTACACTGCTTTAGACACGAGGCCATGCTCTTAAACAAAGTGTACGTGTGTGTATGTGGAGTCGTGGAGATTATAAGGTATCATGCTGCCACTGGGCTACAAGTTCCTCTCGTGTCAGTTAATGACATTAGATACTGTAAACTCCATGGCGTGTAAAAATGGCTCTATAAAGACTGAGGGCACTATTTTTTTAAATCAGCGGATACATTTCAAAATTTCTCTGAGGAGGTGTAAAATTTGAATCAGCCAAACTGAGCTGATTAGATTAACAATATGCAACAGGCCATTACTGTGGTTTATGTAACCGTAAAGCCTGTAGTGTGCCAGCAAACTAATATAATACCTTTTGCAGTGCTGTTTCTCTTGTTTGGAGAGTACTCTCAACATCTAGTGTATGAGGATCATAAAAAAAGACTACATATGATTTAAATATCAGTTAACAACCTTAGTCCAAGGATAACTCTTACATTCAGACCTGGCCGTGGATGCATTTGTGTTCAGATTGCTAAAAGTAGCAGGTGGCCACATACGGCCCAGATAACTTCCAAGTGAGGATCACCAATCAAAAATAAGGACTCCCTGAGTGGTAAGGGATGCGCTAACACATGGTCACGTGTCAATAACAGTATTTAAATAAGGCTTGAGTTGTTTCACCTTAACACTGTCCAATTGTGATATTATGACCCAAAGCACATTTTTCAAACCACAAATCAACTGTTTATATCAGTGTGTGATTCATAATATCCATATCCGCAACTTGACTTGTAAACACAAACTTTCCATGTCTTAAACAGCTGCACATCAGTGAATAGTTTTGTTAAAAATCAATAAAATATCTATCTAATAAAGCAGGGTGCTGTGCCATCAAGACCGTTGACCATCTCAAAGCCTATAAATAAGCCAATGATAGTGCCTGCAAAATCTAACCATGAACACAGTGTCTAGGATGTCATATGCTACAGTATGAATCTCTATTGTAATTTCCCTTAACACTTCAGATTATTACATTTTTAACCAGAAGGAAATGATGATCCACTGCTTTAAAGGTGTAACTACAACATGATGAATGCCTGAATGTTTGAAAGAATGATACAAAACCTCTGCAGACTCTTTTAGACCAAATAATTACCACTGGTATTGATTTTTTTTTAAAACTGTTGTTCGTCAATGTCAACAGGACACTTGAGCCTTCACAGTGGGCGTCTGAAGTCCATTGGGACGTTTTACTGGGTACTGAGGCTTACCAATGAAGCTGACATGTGCGAGCCACCGCGAACAGACCAGAATATGTGGTCAGTGAGGTGTGATGATCAGGCAACCAGGTGCTGTAGCTGATGAAGTGAGAATGAGTTTGCAGAAAAACTCAGTGGCTCCCTTTCAAACTGACGGCAAATAACACTCCACTATCATGCACACTCACATGCTGTCACTGTTAAACATAGGCTTAATATATTGCCTACAAAGGAAGTTGTCAGCTTAACTTAAAAGTGACTTGAGTGAATTTGCCAAGACAAAGTCTGCACATTTGAATTGCTAACTCAGGAGACCGTTCCTCTCATCAGCTTACGTAGCACTGAGACAATTCTGCCTATTTCCAAAATAATAGAGCAGGTTTGGCTGGGAGAGATTTAAACACACTGGGCTGCTCCATCTATGCCATAAGGTTACACTATGGAATATGGCCACTGCTGTGAAGGATGAAAAAGCCATGTGTCGGATTGTGGCTATGTTTGTGCATGTGTGTGTGTGAGAGAGCATCTTCTCATTACCTGCTGCTACCAGCGCCTGGCGACTCGGCCCCAAGTCTGCATCTTTCCAGCTGATTGGCCACAATCTGCCTCTCCACTTCCAGCTCCCTGGTTAGCCGCTCAAACTGGAGCTCCTGTTTATAAAAAAAAAAAAAAAGACACACAGTCTCATCAGACAAAAGCTTTATGGACTTCCACTGACAGATGCAACAAATGTGGAGTCAGTGTGAGGGAGGCAGGTTGACAGCTTGACGGCTCGCTCCAACAGCGTTGTGCTTCATGGTGGCATGTAGGTTAATGATAACACAAAATAGAAGCTTATGGCTCTGCAAACAGGCCAATTCCAAAAGGGAAATGTTTGCTCACAAGTAGCTTAAAAATAGAGAGCATGTATATCCCCATACACAAACTTAGGTGAAGACACACAAAGCCGATATGGTACAGCCATTTTTCCAGCCCACACAGAGAGATAAGCACCACTTCAGTGGGTGATATTTAGCCTTGGTGGCACTGTTCCTATGGGAGACGAGTAGAAATCAGCATTTGACTAATTATCTAGCCTGAGCGAGGCTATTACTTGCACAGCTCTGCTGTTCCAAGCACTGCATCATGACACTCATAAGACACACAAAGGGGGTCTTCTGTACCCAGAGAAATGATGGCAAGCTCAGATGCATTTTGCATATCTTAAAAAAATACCTCAACACTCACACAACACTACCTTCGCAGTGCAAAGAGTGTATGTGTGTACACTCTCGCCAATAACTGTAGGCTTGCAAAAAGGTCTCACTCACCATAAGCCTATGTACAGATGGTAGGATCATTGTCTTGCTGTCCTCATGTAATGTACATTACCATGGTCGATTACATCCACAACCAGCTGCACAGCCACACACACACACTCACACACCCAGGCCAGCTTCTTTTGTGACCTGTCTGAGGAAGTTTGGTCACCCCCCAGGCACTCAGACCAGCCCACTTTTCACACTTCTCGTCTCCCAGTGTTCCCTGAGGGTACACTGAAATTTCCTTCCAGGCGTGCTCTACTCACCCCTCCCCCAGACCACGGCTTTGTGCCCTCCGCTGCTCTCCTCTCCTCTCCTCCACCTCAGTTGGAGATACGCATGTGAAGCTTGACTGCAGTGAGAGGGCGCTGGAAGGAAAATACTGCTAAATCCTGCTCCCTTAATGTAATTGACTTTTTTTTTTCTCCATGTGGCTAGGATCCCCGTGCACTGCCATGAGCGACAACGATAACATCTTGTGGCGTGTGCGCATGTACAAATAAGATAACTAGACCTTTATTCATCCAAAGGAAATGTTTTGGTATCGAATATAAGACAAGACAAGACAAGACAGGATGGTACAGTTTACCTTCATGACATGGTGAAGGTTTGATGGTGTGATCGCTTCCACAAGTGCCGTAGTGAAAGCCTGTGGCTCACTGTGGCCCTTTCTCCTTTTGCAATATTTAAAACCAAACTGCTGACAAATTAGCACAGGCTATGTATGTAAATAGTGCAACCAACACAGCAACACTAATCTTTATGACAAACACAGTGTGTTTTCCTTTAGCATAAATAAATAATAAAAGCCTCCAAGGGTTAAGTAGTGGAAGGCTTTTAATGTGAAGCAGCTGCAGGAAACGTTTAGTTTGCACTAACAGCAACTTACCACAGCAAATATCCATGATTGGCTTTTCTAAGGTGCCACTTTCCCAAACACAAAGGAAATCAGGGTGATTTTTTCCTGTGTGCCAAAAAATTATTGAGCAGATTATATTTTGTCTTCCAGATCATTATCCTAATCATCTTATCGCCCGGCACAGGCCAGTGTTAAGAGGCAGACTCCCCGGGAGAGATAACAGGGATCATCCCAGTGCCGTCTTATTCCTGATACAAACACACCCACGAGCTAACAGAGGGTGCGCCATGATAGAAGGCAGGACAGAGACACAGTGGGCACAGCACTGATTTACTTACAGAAAGAAATGAGCCATCAATCCTCTGTGAGACAAACAGCCTTGCTGACACATTTTGTCACAGGAAAATTGCCAATTTCAACCCTTCATTTCAACCAATCATCTCTGTTTCCATTCTCACTTTTCTTGAGACTGATATGAGTCAGAGTGAAAGGTCAAAATAGGAAATAACGTTACTGGAATGTATTTCTACGCAACGTATGTGCAAATTGTCAAGGGAAGAAGGACGTATTCAACTCAGGGGCTGCTTTGATACAGCAATAACACTGTAAGAAAACATTTGTTTGGTAGCTACACTTTTTAAGATCTGAACCTTTAAAGCAAAAGTAAGCGATCCGGTCGTTTTGGCTAACTTCCTGTCAGCCGATGGAGTTAGCAGTCCCGCCCTCGTCCCTACGTCACCACATTCACGCGCATCCCTTGGCTGCACACACAGAGAGGACCGCCCCTTTATGCCGTTCGCTCTCCTCATTGGATAAAGGTTGTAGGATACAAGGAAAGTTTTCTCCTCGGCTTACAGCAGAGCAGAGTGACTGACAGACCCGTGTTTCAGACTAAACACTCTATATAAGTGATTGCTGTCGGAAGATATAACTATTTAAGACTTATATTAACACAAACATTCCGCTTACTTCTGCTTTAATTGTGTAATCACTTAACCAAATTATAGCAGAACACTTTTCCCACTGGCCAAAAAACCTGTTTAAACCGGCTAACAATCGGCTTCTGACAGCAGTGGGAAAGGCTCACCGAGTCCGACCCGCGTCGACCTGCGTCAAACGACCCTGCAACCGATGCAGGTTTGCTGCGATCGGCTTGCAGTGGGGACGTCAAACCCGGGTCAACCCGCTAATTTAGGTGACGTCGGTCGCGACTTGCACAAGACGCTTTGCTGGCACTGAACATGGCACAGTACTGAAAAAAGACGAAAAGAAGCTTCTCATGATCAGTGGGGAAAAGGAGGTTCAGCGCCAAGGAACAGAAAAAACACTGACCACCGCTGTAGTGTTTAATGTAGCGTTTGCCGATTGTAAGTGGGTCCTCGTTTAAAAAACCTGCGCCGACCCGCCAATTTTAGTGGGAAAGCGACTATAGACCCTCAAGGTCACCCTCAATATAAACTGCTCTCTCAAAAGCCCTACTTAGTCATACAAAATCCAACACCATGTGTGGAGGAGACATTGAAGAAGAGCACAGTTATGAATCATTTGTGCACACAAAAGCAGCTATGTCTTGTATACTGTACTGTATAAAGCTGTGGTAATAGGATGACTCTAAAAAATAAAGTAGGGCTTCAATGTATTGAATCACAGTGATGTGATGGTGAACCACAAATGTATGGAGAAGAAGATGGATTAACAGCAGACGTGATTCAAGCACAATCACTGCTTCCTGATACAAATCTGAAAAGACTCCTACTGTATGTGTGATTCTGCCACCAGTGAGCAGGAGAGAGAACATAAGGTGAAAGTGACAAGAAGGGGGGGGGGGGGGGGTAATCTATCTGTAAAATGGTAACCGAACAGGGTGAAAACACGTGACATATGAATTAATTTCTCCTCACAACACCACACAAACATACAGCACACATTTCAGATAAAAATCACCAGGCATGTGTTAGCCAGTCACAGTAAGCCCATAATGCACGTGGCAGATGCTCACGGGGGGAAAAAATTACGGCGAAACATATGGTGAGAAACTGACATTAACTTTTTGAATGAAGATGGAGATTTTCCTGCTCCTGATAATGTCACTATTCTTGGCCCACCATTTATATGCCTTCTTTCTTTTAAGCTCATAATCCAATTGTTTTGTTTGGCAGTGTGGCATCTTCTCCAATCCAGGGCCTTCATCTTGGGCTGCGCACTTCACATTATACAAGTGCGCGCGCACACACACACACACACACACACAGCAAGGGGGGAAAAATGAATGGTTTTGCCTTTCTTAATACTTCACACAAAGTGGCTGGCCTTCAGTTCCACTGATTAGATGGTCTATCTTGATCAAGCACAGTAAAGAGAGACATCTGCTGCAGCCATAAGGCACAGAGGTCTCTGTCACTACTGATATTCAGAGCTGCTCCAAGCCTATCACAGGCGGGCATCCTGCCTGCATGCCCTCTCCAACCCTGCTGTTTCCTTACTCGGAGGAGCGTGGAGGCAGTCCAGAGCTTCCTGCATGGAGCTCTGTCCTTCAGGTATTTTCTATGCTTGGTTGCAGCACTTGTTAGTTGCTCAGTCATTTTGTCACATTGGTTTTTGGTGAACTTGAATATATTTATAAAATCCATTTTTGTTAAATTAGCGCCATTTCCATCAGTGAGGATGACAGACACTTTTTTTTTTTACGACAAGAGTTGGGTGGCCTATACTCTCTCGGGTTCTATAGCCAGCCGTTAAACAACACTGCAGCCTTTCTGTCATGCTGCGTTTACAGGCCTCTCAGGTGGCATTGAGGATTACTGCCACACTCCTTTACTATCACTACCTCTGGCCCTCTCCAGCAAGAAAAAAATGAACCTTTTTAAAGTATTCATTCTCTCCTTTCAAACACAGTTCAATAGTCTTTCTTTACTCTGCAGGATTCATTTCAACTATTATGACTATGGAGTCAATATTTCCATAATTACCCTTTAATAGCACAGGGCTATGTGCCAAAATGTGCCCTGGCCTGGTGAAAAAGGGGACAGGGATCACACTTGTTAAGTGGGACTCAAATTAGCCATGGAGAAAGAGTACTCACTGCTCTGTGTAATTCAGTGCATTTTCCATGGTTGGCCCCTACATAGAATGAGACATATCTATTCAGCATAATGATCCACCAAGTCAGGCCGGGCACGACGGTAATGACCATTAAACAAGGACTATGCTTATTTAACGGGTGTGGGCTCAGCCTTGGTGGCTACAAGGCTTAGTGTGGAAGGAGAGGACGGGGACAATGGGCGAGCGGCTTTCCTGTACTAACAAGGCCTCAGGAGCCTTTATTTGCTATTACAATGAGCCTGTTGGGTCTGATCTGCCTGTAGTCCCAGAGCTGAATCAGATCCTGCCCGCTTGTGTCCTCGGCCGAGCACTAAAGAAACAGATGACACACGGCGGCAGACCACGCTACCGACGTACGCCCTCCCATGTCATCTCTATGGGTGCTGCTGACAGCACAAGACCTATCTAAAATGCCTGAAGTGGCTTCTGCCTGCTGCTGGTTCAGCACATAAACGGCGGTTCAGCACAGATAAGAGTGGCTTAAGCGCACATAAACCCCCGAATGTCACACAGCTATATTACCATACACTGACTTCCAAGTACACTCCAAACAGCCCGACTGGTGAGTAAACAAACTAATATGGAGTATTCTTGAATTTAGCATAACATAGCAGCATTATGGAGTTATTACATCATTACCAACACAAACTCAACAAAAGAAATCCTCACTATCAGAATATATGTAACATGGTAACAAAATAAAATCAACAATTTATTTAACTATTCTACATTAACAATGTTGCTCATTTACCATTTAAAAAAAATATGTTTCAATGAAAACAATACAATTTCCTTCTGCAACCAAACTTAAAAAAGAAGAAGAAAAAAGTAGCAACCCTCCAAAAGAGAGGCTGCTGACTCTGGGGTAAACACAAAGTTATAAATCAAACCAAGCTTCTTGACCCACACAGGGGAGATAGTCTGGTCTAATGAAAGGTCTATCCATCCCACAAGTTTCAAATACCAATTCTAACACTTTCAAACACTAACTATCCAAGCAGCACACTCAGGACTTGTTTTTCCCTCCCTCAAAAGTTAAATCGATAGGAAAATTACAGAGGAAGTTAACATGTGTCACCACTGCATTAAACCGTGGCGTATTTCTGCTTACAACGTTCAAATCTTGCAATCTTGAAAATATTATCCCATAAATTTTAATGCATTCTAATGCTTTGTTAGGCAAGTAAAGATTGATTATAGGAGACTTTGCTGTATCAAATCTAAATGAAATCTTATGATTGAATGCACAGTCTGCTTCAGTTTTGTCTTTCAGTGATTTCCCCCCCAAAAATTGCATCAAATATTCAGACTTGGTACAACTTGACAGCACCTTCATCAGAGCAGTGGGAATGGGCAGATCATCAAGTATCATCTACCCCTCTGTTCTTAATTAGTCTGTTTACCTAGTGCTGTCTGTTGGTTAAAACACACATAATACACAGTGGCTAGTGTGGTTGCAAAGTTACAAATCATTCACAATACATACCAAGATGAGTTGTGCCATTTATCTCACTGGCGTGTCTCTATAGGGAATGCATGCAATCAGTCATGGATATGACCTAGTTACTAGGCAAATTCATCATCACCCTGTGTGTACACGACAAGGAACCTACGACATCATACATGCTACATGTAGAGGAAGATGAATTTGAATAATGTGATGCAGAGGCAGCGCTGTGTAAATTTATGCTTGAATATTCTTGGTTACTCAGCACCTTCCTTTATATGACAGAATAATAATTGTGCGCTATACATCAGAGCAATCTTTGCCTAATCCTTAGTAGTGAGTGTCCAAATCCCTCTATTAATTAAGACTTGAGATCTTATCCTTAATAGTTCCCGTTACCTCAAGCGCACAACCCGCGTGAGTCTGTGGAACATGGTATTTCAGTGGTGCTGTGATTTGGGCCCGGGCTAGATGAAGGATGGGCTTCTGTTCATTTCTGATGTTCAGATCCATTCTGCATAACTAGTGCAGATGGCTTTTCCTCTTAACCAAAGATGAGAATCTACCAGAAATATGTTTGTTCATTAAGTGGCAATGAGGCTTGACAGGTCTGCACCTTCACTGCAGCGTGGCAGACGCACTCCAACGAGAGCCCGACTCTGCTGCACAGTGGGAGAATGACAGCAGAGGTTAAAGGATTTCTGCAGCAGGCCCCAGGTTTGAGCAAAGAGAATGGGCCTCTGAGCCGGCTGTGTGACCAGACCTGGAGGAACCACGCAGTGCAATTACTTACACAAACTGCCACAAAGTCACCTTGTTGCAATACTGAGGTTTTAGGGAAAAACTGGCTGCAGTGTCATGCCACCAAAGCAGAATTACAAAAACCACATCGGAGAGAAGCCGTTTAAAAATACAGTAAAGCGGTGTATAGCTGCGGGCATAGCTATAGGTGGAATCAGAGCGAGAAAATTGCTTTAGCACCCACAGCTGCACCACAGCTCTCACTGTATGAGCTGATAATGTGACAAGAAGCCACAAACAGAAATGTGAAACATCATTCACTCTCAGATAATGGAAAAGCAAGTTTACAATAGGACATCATTTTTGCCAGGATTTCTAACATGGTCTTACAAGGATTTAAAGCAGAAAACTTGCAGAGCGGCTTAAATGACTTTTTAAATTCAAATTCCTCTGTTAAGAGCACATTGACACACTGTAGTTTTGTATACAGACATGGAATTTAAGGTGAAAGCAGCAGGCTTGCTGCTGCAGATCTGAGTCACTGTCAGCTCCCAGTTTCTAATCATATCTAACACCATGGTGACCTGTGCTACCAGAACACTCTAGTTGGAGATGGTGCTTGCAAAAAAAACCATTAAAAAACTGCCATCTCTTTCATTTTAAAGGGACAACGAGGAGTTTGTATTTGGTCATAAAAAAGTCTCACATTAATGTGGATGAATCTACGCTACCCACACTTGTTACTGGCTCCATTTTTGATAAATATATCGTTTTGTCTCTATCGTTATTTTGTTATTTTAATAAATGGTGGAAATGCTGGGCGAGCCGACCAGCGTTTCCTTACTTTCGGTTTCGTGGACACTGCCCGGCGGGTCATGGGAATAACGCCGCTGAATCGCCGTTAATGGTCGGAACTACGACGCTATCTGATCATCTTCAAACCTCTGACTTTCATTGTTGATGAATGAAAACATTCTTGGCAAGACGTCCGTCTTGCGCCGGTACAAGAATTTCACCGTGCGCGCGGAGGCTCATGGTAAATGTAGTATGAGAACACTTCGCTTTCCAAAACTCCTCGTTGTCCCTTTAAGGCTTATTTGTCACATCACCTCCAACAAAAAGCTCATAATAATGGCTTGAAATATAAACTGTCTTAAAGGGATAGTTCACCCTAGAATGATATTTCGCTCATTATCTACTCACCCTCATGTTGACTAAGGGCTGGAAGAATTTCCAGAGTCCACCGTCCCTTCTCTGAAGCTTCTCGAAGCTTCTCTTCCTGGTCCGTCCAAATCTCGCGTGATTTGCGCCGGCGTCAGTGCGGTTACTGCGAATCACGCGAGATTTGGACGGACCAGGAAGAGGAGCTTCGAGAAGCTTCCGCTACAAACAAGCTTAAAATATAGACTTATTTAATTTTTTTCGGGACAATTACGCAATTTGGGGCTTCAGCACAAGACGGACATTACATACGAGCATCATGGAGGTATTTGGATGTTTTTTTGTGTGTGTTTTTTTACGAAGAGCTCTGGTGTCCCTTTGCAACCGTTGCATTGAAATGCACTGCGACGCCAAGACCCCCTGTAACTCAGAGAAGGGACGGTGGACTCTGGAAATTCTTCCAGCCCTTAGTCAACATGAGGGTGAGTAGATAATGAGCGAAATATCATTCTAGGGTGAACTATCCCTTTAATAATCTGTTTTTTTGACTTCTAACTTTTAAGGTTAAATCCATTTCTCAGTTTAGGTAGAAAAAACTGTGGTCACATGAAATCTCCAGTTTACTTACTGTGGAACACATACTTTAACTTGAAATGTGAGTTGCTTATTTAGAAAAAAAAATCAAACTGTAATCCTCTGATCTGGACCTCATACTTACGTACAAAACTTATTTTACGTTGGTAGAATTTCAGATAAAAGATGAGTCAGATCCCTGAGAACGTCATTCTCCTTGTACTTGAACATGAAAAGGATGTTTAAAAATTCCCCACGATAATGAAAAATGCCATTAAAGAAACTGTCATTTGTGTGGTGAATGCTATTAAAGGAGCTGTCATCTGTACTGGCATTTGCTGCAGCCAGTGCTTTCCGCACAAGAGATTGACAACAAAAGAAAGACTGTCAATAACAAAGACATAAGGGAGAGACTGTACGGGGGTGGGGGGTCCTCATTATTAGATCCAACAGATTCCCCCACATTTCCTTTCGCTGTGACGAGTTTACCACATTTGTCCATCTAATTCAGCAGTCTTGGCTAATTTACAGTTACTATGTTGCCTCTTTTTTGTTGTGGTTGTTGAGGTGTGACGCATGTGCTCTTTCCTCCCTGCATTCAAAAAAGTTCAGTAAATACCTTTGCGTTTCTGCCTCATTGCCATTCACAGCATGGAGTTTGCTCATAATTCCACTTTAAAAAAAGGTACAATTTATACACTGTTAGTTTTTCAAGTGGAAGCAGCAATGTGTGGCATCATTTAAAATAATTTCAATTTAAGTTCTGTCTAGCAGTGGACACAATGTCTCCTTTAAAAAAGAAACTTGATTTCTATGTTAAACCTCTACTATGTGCCACATCTCTGTTGTGTGTCTGTTAGAGCATCATCTTATCATCAGTGTCATTAGCCCACAAAGCACACCTCTTCATTGTAATGCAAATTATTAAACTTTTGCCATATATTTAAATCACTATCTTTTTTTCTTCATCTACCAGGCTCGTTGATTGAAGTTCTGCGCTAGACCTGCTGTTGTTTTGTGCGGCTCCAATCTGTTAAACCTCAACAAAAGTTCTTGCGTGATGCCGTTGATGATAATGCCCAGGCGTAGTGCCAACAAATGAGTGTAACTCACAAAGGCACTCTGTATCTCCTCTATTGGAACGAAAAAGCCCAAATGCTGCAGCGGTGCAATCACACAGCCAGCGCAGTTCATGTAGACCTGTGAACATACAATCCCACTGAGAGATCAATAGCGTTGTGTCAGACATAAAGAACATTGCTCGCGGCCAACATTAGGAGAGTAAGCAATCTAGGGACTGTCAGTCTGGGGGTTGCTGTGGTGAACAAAGACTGCAGTGACATACGCAATTACCCCAGGATCAGTCACTGAGAAAAAAACCCATGCGTGTTTGGGGCGCAGGATGATACCGAGACACCTGTAAACTTCCTGGTGGGCGTTTGCCATTCCAAGGACAACTTAACGATATTTACTCTGCTTCCGTTTCCTTCCCACCGTACAGCTACTGCTCCCCTGTGACCCGCTGGTTCCTGTGTGTGCTGCTGTTGACGATGGCAATGATTACAGTGATAATGATGATGATGACAGTGACGGTGATGAGTATTAACAGGCCAGTTGGAGGGAGATCTCCCAGGGCTGGGTTCAAAATGACAGCGGCAGACACACACACACACACACATATACACACACGCGCCTTTGACATCATGTCACATTGGAAGCAGATTATCTCCTCTTCCTCTTCTGCCCTCTCTTCTGTTTTCCTCTGCGTTGACAGCCTCCTGCCACAGTGCTTCAGAGAACCATTCACAGGTGACAGCCTCTCTGACTGCCTCTCTCCATCATGCTTACACTCTCACTTTTGTCCTTTTCCCTTCACTCGCCACCCTCCGCGCCCGCCCTCTGTACCTGAGCGTTTTGTCTTTCCTCTGTATATCTGAGCACTCTCCTTCACCTGTACCCCCCCCTCCCCTCCCTTCCTCCCCCCTGAAATTGTCTCACTCCTTCCCTATCACACTTGTTCTACTCCCCCATGGGGTAATTGCTCAGAGCTAGGCTTCCATTTTTATGACTATAATCGAGGCCAGAATGCTTATGCCTCTAGATTTCTCCTTGCCTGTGTCACAGCGGCAGCACCAGGAGAGGAAAGCAGATAAGACCCGGAGGAGTGGAGAAAATCACTAGTCGATTGTAATTAGAGTCCTTATATGCCGCCTATGGATGTAGAACTAACAATATCACCTGCAGAAAGAACTCTCTCGCCTCTCTGCTGCGTTTATGGCATTGGAAATGCACGATGGCAAAAAAAAAACACTGCCTTTTAGTTTTGCCCTGACTTGAACTAGTATTAACTCCTTAAGCTGGTCACTTATACAAAGATGACTTTGGCTTCATTAAAACAAGACAAAGGCTAGCATCGGTATCTCGAGTGGGTAATATTTCAGCCAGCTCATCAAGCCTTTAAGAGAGTGCTGGAGTTGTAGCTCTCACAGCAAGGTCAGCTCATGGGCTTTGGGAAGTACGCCGGAGCCTGCCTGTGTGTCTGTGCCTGATTCAGATGAAAACAGGGTCACAGAGTGTAACTCCGGTTTGCCAGGGAGAAGCAGGAGGCAGACAGATTTTTCATGTGTAATGGACTCCAACAAAGTGGGAAAATTCCACTGTGGTGTTTTCTGGGAGGCGGTGTGTTGAAACACCATGGTGTAGCCTGAGAGGCCCGTTTTTTTTTTTTTTTGCCAGTCATGTGGTACATATAGGCATGTTCAGGCACAGCTAATGACAGCATTACTCTGAGGGCAAAGCCTTATGATAGAGGAGGAAGAGGAGCGCACCAAAACACAGCGTTTCCAAGGGAGAATACCACAGTCTTGATTCAAGAAATTATTTGATCAGCAGCACGTCAGACTGGAGGGACTAATTGGACCACAGACTTATTTTTGTATCTGAGGGGCAAGTCTCACCACAAAACAGAGAGGAAGAAGAACTAAACCAACTCCCATCTCTGTCCATGCCTGAAGTTCTTACTGCCAAAATAAAATTACTTCCTAATCATGGCCCTTTTATATTGAGAAACAGAGATATGCCCACATACTACAAAACATGGTAGGTCAATAAAACTGAGGCCAACAAAACTGAATGACCCTGAATGACCCCTGACATGTTGACACTGGATATCGGCCTGCTGTTGGACAATTTTGTTTTTTATTCATCATTACTAAGTAAATGTTGATTGCATAATGTAACAGCAATGGATTAATAGTGAAGGGTTTGCTTTCTATGCAAATCTTTCTGCCAGCGGGTACAAAATTTCGTGGAAAAAATCAAGGCTCTGTTTACAGCACAAACAAAGTGTGCATGCCAGTTCATAACCTGATAGCCTTTTTCATATTCTGCTGTAGCCATCGATAGTTTTCCCAGGTAGTAGAAATGTCAGAAAAATCAGACAGCAAACAGAAACTTTACCAGGCAAAAGAAAAAGACCTCCCCTTGTTGGAGGAGCAGGAGTGACAGAAATCAAGGTAAAATAAAAAATAGTGAACCTTGGAAGTGCATTCAACTTAATGTGGAGAGCCGTGCTTTGACAGGGACAGACATTCAGCCCTGAATTTAACTGTTGGAACCATCCACTGGCACAGTGATATGGTGGCTCACTGGGCTTCGTCCCAGAAGTATCCAAGGTGAGGCTGACCATGGATAGCTCTGGGGCCTGAGAAGTGTAAAAGTTGGCTTCATCTCCACTATACCTGCTTTTCTTTTTTAATGCAACCAAATGTTTGGCTCTTATGAATGGCACAGAGATCAGGGTTTCTTATGGCTGCTTTTGACATTACCCGATAGTGGTATTAATGTTGATAATACTAGCACTCGCAACCAGAAACAATTAATTCCCTGTCCATTTGATAATCTACGTAAACAAATAACACTTATCCTGTACCAACGATAGTTGCTGATTGCGACCAATCCACTTTTTGTATTGAGTCCTTTATAAGAGTTGTACTCCCCTCTGTCACTGAGTGCTTGCTCACTCTGGGAGCTGTTGGGTTTTACTCTATAATATTTTAAGTCTTGACCTGACCTTGTAAAATGGTTAGAGAAAATGTATGTTATGATTTGGAGCCATTCAAATAAATTTGAATTGAATTGAAAATGAGCAAATGTATGCCCCAACAAGCCATGACTATACATAGCTGTTTTACCCTACAACAATGTGTGAGCTGTCAAGAAGGCACAAGCCTCATCACCAATCATTCCTCCTACTTTCTCCCATTCCCCCAGCCCTCTGATGCTGTAACATAAACAAAACTAAAATAGGAATGCTGAGAAGCCATTGAACACGTATGTTTACATTAAGAAGGGCTTGGTGAGGATAAAAATCAAAGCTGACAACGTAAACCGGCCCCCAACCCCTGCAGCTATTTTCCTCTCAGGGGATGTGTGGTAGGAGGCAAAGACGAGGGCAGAGTGATCAATGAAATGCTCTCTAATGACCTGACCTCACTCACTGTTGGCTGCTCAGTGGTTGCCAAAGGCTCCTTTATTAGACAACCTAAGGGCTCCTGTATACTCGTTTCAAAATCGAATTTGGCTTGTCCCCAAAAGGCTCCTGAATATGGTGCTGCATATGGATATGGTAGCCAGCATCACTTAAATCTGTTTACTACCTTGCATTATAAAGCACATCACAGCACTTATCTGCGCATTATAGTCATCAAGCAGCCAAACGGCTTGGGACAGACAGCACTGCGTCCGTGTCGCGTCACCTGTTGTGCTTGTGTGCATGCATGTGATCGTTCACAATGCGAACAAAACATACCTCAGAAAGGCTGTAATTTTGGCCTACTCATCTGATGAACCTGTAACTACAACGAATCTCATGTAACTGTAATCACTGTTAGTGTGCAACTGTGGCCTTTGTGGGTTCACTCTGAACAGAGGAGCCCAGCAGTTTAATGTAATTAACTATAATTTCTTAGACCAACTCAGACAGAGAAAATGTACAAAACATGACCCAACAAATGCCCTGAAAAAGTTACCGTTTCGTTCACTGACATAATTGAATATAATATGCACTTAAGACTGGAACACCAGCCCTACAATCAGAAAATCATTCTAATATTGAAAAAGTAAGACTCACTTGAGTTTCCAACATGGTTACAGGATTGAGCTTGTTTTGTAAGAGTCGCTTCATAATTAACTTTCACTACATAATTATCTATAATGTAATGCTTTCCTTCCGCTAATAACCAGTAATTCAATCAGTCAATGTAATCACAATTTGATTTACATGCTGTTTTATCTGTAAGTCACTTATTTTTTGGGTTGAAAATATCCATCAGAAATCCCCTTATCTTAAAGCTAAGGAGGTTTATAATTTTATAATGAGTAAAAAAGGTTAAAACCAATTATCTTGCAGATGATTAGTTTTAACATGTGCATATGATTAATACCTGTCATTAACCAGCTCTGACCTTTGTTGATTTTAGATCTAAAATGCTATTTGTTCTGCTATTGCAGATTCAGTCAACAGAAAATTAAATGTCTCAAGTACAATAAACATTGGTTCTGTTGTACAGTGATTAGACTCAAACACAGTGGAGAGGACTCTTCATTACTGATGATATGGCATTTCTTTAAGTTAATATAGATGCACATTCTTATATGAGGATCACAGATATTTTAAAAAGGGATGTACAATACTCAGTGCTTTTGCTGGCATCTCATTACTGTAATATGAAAGGTTTCAGCCAACACCAATACTGATACTGATTAAGATTCTGACATCTACCCCATCAATTCAATACCACAACTACTCTACTTTCCATCGATGGAGGTTGTAGAAGAAAAAAAAAAAAGCTTCAGTCTGTATCACTGAAAAGGAGGAGTGTAAATGAATTCAAACTCTAATGTACAAAATGCTGAAAATGTGATGCCAAAGTAATCTCCCTGTGATAGTGTGACAGCTATTCTATTTGAGGCTTAATATTCTAATTAAGGACAGTGAGCTTGACAAACTTTAGATTTTACCAATCAACTTCAGTGCTTCTAAAATTCATGCACATTAAATATGCATCTCACATAATTTTCATAGGCTATAGGCCTATAATTAATGTTTTGGACTAAGTTTGTAAAGCAGTAACAAATAATGTTTTTGTGATACTTGTCCATTGGGAATAGTGGCTTAATAATGAACACTTATCACCCAGCCTTATCATCAACCTGCCATGTTTTGAGTGAAGGAAGCAGAAGATAACTGGGATTTACAGCAACGAGATACAGATACATTTTCTGTGAGTGATGAATTTATAGAAGAAAAAAGCTACATGCTCCCACAGCTGTCATGTTGATATTGAGGCAGCATCTGAGATCTGAGCCATCCATGTCAGATTACATTAAATCAATCATCTCATACAAGTATAATTTTGGTAGCTTAATCAAAGACAAGGGGATTTTAAAAAAAAATTAACATTTTCATTATATTTTGGGCAAATGTGATGCAGCAAAAAATGTATTGTTTAATAGAAGAGTTAATAAATGAGGATCCTGCCCTTTCTAGGTAACAGAAAGTAAAAAGTGAGTCTGATGCCAGAGGTCCTTGATTTGTCAGAAATAATACTAACAGCAAAACCATAAAACCACCTACGTGTTATATTTACTTCAAAAGCAATGCACATTTTACTTGTACAATTTAAAAAATTCTAAATAAATTAAATACCAAGGCTATGTTTGATATTTTTTAAATGACTTAAAACAAAAAACACACCAACAAGGCACACAAGAGTATTGTGACTGAATTCACACAAAAGACAATCTGGATGGGTGCCACAGCCTCCCACTGCCTCAATTACTCTTAAAATGAAACAGATAAAAATCTAGGTCTTAGATAATCCTTGAATCGCCCCCTTCGGTTAAATTAAATTTTGATGAGATAATAAATACTGAAGAGGGAAAATTTGTAAAGTTTATTCTGAATTACACTACAGTTTTAGACTCTGCGGTTGAGCTGTCCTTGAAAAATATTGTGTGGAGTAGAAATTTGCAGTGAGAAAAACACTGACATTTACACACTTAAATGGGGTCTGTAATAAACCATTATGGAAGTGTCTTTCTGAGGGTGGATGAGTGCTATTAAAGAAGCACAGAGCAAAGACAGTCTATTAACCAGGAACTGCAGCACAACAGGACCAAATCCTCAAATTAATGGCAAGAAGACTAGAGCTTGTTAGTAGTCAGGAAGGAAAAAAGCGGGGACATACGTTCACACAAATGAACACACAGGGAGCAGGCAATCATAATATGCTGGTGAATCTGTCCTTGTTTGGGCATCTGGGCAATGTCTGTGCAGCTGTAACTACAGCAGTGACAGTAACAGAAGTTTGAAAAGAATGGGAGAGAAAAATGCAGGAAAACAATAAGTAGACAAGAGAACTAAAGGAGAGGAATTCAGCTGAACTGGAAAAAAAGTGCAAAAATAGATAGAGAAAAGAATAACCACTTACCAAACACCCAGCCCCAGCCCTGAGTGTGGCCGCAGCTACAGCACTTGCATGTTTACAGCAACAGCGGGATCCCTCGAAGGTCTGCCTCTCAACAATCACAGGAAAACCCTCACGAAAAAGGCTCAGCCACACACTCACACAAACCGAGTCTCTCACCTCCTCTGATTTCCACTCACTCGCACCCTTATTTGCGTTTACAAACTCTGATAAATACCGCGGAGAACGATCATTTCACAGTCTCTACTGTTAGGCAGGAATCTCCCTCTGAGGCATGTCTCCAGTGAGTCACTCTAAAAGCAACAGCTCAGGCAGAGTGCTCGCTCTTCCTGTTCGCCTGCATGGATATCTGCTCTAACCGGACAAGCCACCGAGGAATACTCCAGGGAAGGAAGTGACATCGACAGGTGCTCCTTCCTTTCCTTCCTTCCTCACTCATGTAAACAAAAGACACTTTCCAGCAGCAAGCCTTAATGGGACTTCTCTAGGTTATTTGATACATTGTCCTAAAGAACACAGTTAATTCATTTGAGTCTGTAGTTCATCTAAAGTGTCTTTCAGGGTGAAAAAAATGGGAGGTGACACAGACAGAAATTAACATCATCAATAATGAGCAAAATCTCTTTAGCCCAGTTTGCCCTGTGCTGGATTCCCAAAAATATGGAGGGCTGGCGCGAAGCCAGAGAGGAAAAGGAGAGAGTGTATGTGTATGTGTACCAGAAGGGAGCGTAGATGAATCACAGAGACATGGCAGAGATGGAGTGAGTCAGAGGACATGTCCCTCCACAGGCTCACAAACCCTGCAGGAGATGATCTTCCTGGTTAACCATTGATGCAAGCTAGGCCATGACCACAGGCAATAAACAACCAGTAGCTCTTAGTCAGGCTTATTCCACTTCAATTATTCCAAAAGACAGAAAGTAAACACTAGTCCACTTTGGCCAGTTCCGTTATCAACAAAAACATTTTTGCCATCCCACACACAAATTTGAGGCAACTTTTTACATTGGGGTTTATGTCAGAAGCATTCTGAGACACAACAATCAATACATATTGCATTATAACAGGCCATATTTGTTGTAGAATTTCACTTTGTTTCAGTTTAGTTTGCTTAAAGGGATAGTTCAACATTTTGGCAAATTGGCTCATTGCCATAATCCCTATAGTTTTAGGAGTAGGTTCGTCACCTTTAATTGTTGGTGCAAGCTATTTAAATGACACAATCCAACAACTCCAAAATGCTCTCATGGACAAGTTGTGACCTGCACATTCACCACGCTATAGTTTTAGGAGTAGGTTCGTTACCTTTAATTGCCGGTGCGAGCTATTTTTAGAAAGGCGGAGCAGAGCCGCAAGCTGCTCAGAGCTACGTTAGGAGGCTCATTCTTGGTTTCTCTCATAAAACTCATCAAATACACAATCCAAAAACTCCAAAATGCTCTCGTGGACAAGTTGTGACCTGCACATTCACCACGCTATGAGATAATAACGGAACATTACGAGACGGAGTTGTTTTTGAGGCAAATGCAGGGCTGCTTGCTGAATAACTGCCCCCGACGGGAACGCGCATCAGCGGTTTAGCATGAATTCACTCTCATAGCGTGGTGAACGTGCAGGTCACAACTTGTCCACGAGAGCATTTTGAAGTTGTTGGATTGTGTCATTTAAATAGCTTGCACCAACAATTAAAGGTAACGAACCTACTCCTAAAACTATAGGACTTATGGCAATGGGCCAATTTGCCAAAATGTTGAACTATCCCTTTAACACTTGCCCTGTAGAACAATTAATTCAACATAAATATATCTGTACCAATACAGTCAAAGCCTCCAGGGCATACATAATTATAATATCTAACAAATGGCTCCTCCCAGTTTTGAGCTGGGAGGAAAAATAGCTGTGGTGTTTACTTGACTTGCTTGATGTTGGTGGCCTGGGTTGCTCGAGTGACAAGGGGGGCGAGCAAAAGAATTGCCCTGCGAGAACAGTGTCCAGTTGCACAAAGAGTACAGCCATTTCTGCGTTGATCGTGTGATAGAGTTAAGATACGGGTCACTGCTGAAAAACATTTCAATGTTAAACCTGATAAACTTGGCCCTCATGCCGCCTACACTCTGTGCTATAGGAGTTGTATTATATGATTGCTGTGAGATCAGGGTGCGCGACAGCACAGGGAAAATTTGTCAGTGTACATATTATACGTGTGTATATATATATATAAAAAACACCTTACCTGTTCTTTCACAGAGGCCAGGATGTTGTTGGCGGTGTTATCAGCCTCCATATTGCGGCCAGTTGAACTGTTGCGGATGGTCAGCAGAAGCCCCTCCTCCGTCACTGGGCTCTGCTCAGGAGCTGGCATTCCTCCTACACAGAGGAACAGACACACAAACACACACACACACACACACACACAACATAATCTGGTCACCACAGGCACTCTTTTGAAGCAGAAAAACACAACAACAACAACACACGCACACAATCTTGTGCACACATACCAGACTGTGTGCACGGATTTGCAAACACACTTCGAGGGATTGATTGAAAAATACACACCCAGTCAATCCCTCCCCGGCACACGCACAGGCGGATGACGCTAAGAAGTGACTATCAATGGTCACACGCCACTGCCAGCAATACACAAACACACACCCACACATGCCATATGGCCCGAAGAGAAAAAGACCGTCAATGCCTCATGTCTGTAACAGTGCAAATCAATGCCATATGGCTTTTGAGACAACATATGAGTTAAATAATGATTTCTGTATGTAATACAGTAACATTAAAAGAACAGACCACTGACATGACAATAGAAACTGGCTCTAGTCAAACCACAAAAGCATTTAAATCCATGCAGTGCAAAAGCTGCACTAGAATACCAAGAATATGTGTGCACAAGGGTGAAAATGATATGTTTGTGTATTCGATACAGTGCAGAGGATGCATGAGATGAGTGAGAGCGGGCCACAAAAAAGGGGAAACAAAGACACAAGTCAGCAGCCTGACAGAGGAGGTAAGGTGTTCCTGTATCCTTTGCTCTCTCTGGTCTCTTGTCCGGGGATTGAAATGAGAAAATAGAACGAATAGTTATGGTCTCATTATATCTGTTGACAGGGCGGCTGCCAGGGGAACGCTGCTCAAGGTGGATCCATATTTACTAGAAGGAGCCTGTTGAGCCAGACAGTGTAGCTATTGCTAAAGTCTGCAATTGCTGCCTCGCAGCTCAGGGCTGCAGCAGTAGACAAGAGGAAAGGCATCCAATAACACAGGAGCTATGTGACTTTAGGGAAACAGGGATTTTACTATGACATTTACAGCCTCAGAGATCCACTGCTGCTGTCATCTTCAAGATAGGAATTATAAAGACATATTCCACCCTTGGTTTCTACACATATACATTCTGACCTACATGATTTACCCCACTAAACCAGACAGACTTCAACCCAGACAACAACGTCTATGTGGTGGAACAGCGCTGCTAAAACCACCATGAAATAATCATATGATGATTTACAAACTAGCCCCACTGCTATGCATTGTAACTTTTCTTTTACTTCCTTCCCTAAATGTCTGACATTTCACAGTATCTGTCATCCATTATAGCAGCCTGAGGGTGACACAAAGACCTGACATACAGTAGCTTCACCAAGTTAGCCAATTTAGTGCAGACACACGTCAATTTAAAGGGTTAAAGGGTCATGTTACCATAATGTAAATGCACTCACTAACTCATAAGCGTACTGAATTCTTTCGCCCAGGCTGACAGCCAGTTTGTTTATAGCGAGAGCATAAAGGTTTTTGGCTGGGGATGAAGCAGTAAGTGGTGGTGGTGGTGGTGGGGTATGAAGTATGTGGGAGGTCCCCCAAACATTTAGATGAAATGTGACCCTGAGGTATTCTGGGAGTCTGTCATCAAGACACAGTGAGCATTTCAAGGTGTCCGAGCTGAACACAGTCATGTGCCAGCACTGTGGTATTAAATAGCAGATAATGCTTTTTACTGCTACCAAGAATGTTAGTCCACACAGGATATTCCACGTATTCCCCCGTCAGTCTCCCTAAATTCCTTTCCTGCAGCTCATTCATGGTGTTGCAACAAGCCGCCCTGACTCACTCCCCACCACCGTGGTTGTTTCTGAATCAAGGACATGGACTTTATTCCCAGAAAAGGCAGAGACAGGAAACGGGGGAAAGCTGTTTGAATTTGACAGAACTCCTCCTCCTTCTCCTGACCTGAACACAGAAAAAGAAGAACAGACAGGACTGACAGAGCACGAAAACCTAAAACTGCAAGAAGTTGTCAACCCGGTTGGGGTGGACAAAATCCCTTCTGTTTTCTCCCTCAGGATGTTCACATAAGGAGGACAATAAGAGGGGTGCAGCTATGTTAGCAAGGAGCTGTTGTGGTAATTGTCATCTAAATCACCCGAGATTAGGTATAAATGGGACTCTACATATTTGACCTTTATGTCACCCTTCGCCGTTTCATTCGATACAATACAGTCTCTTATCAAAAAAGAAAATTGCTTGCCATAACCAGAATCTGTGTATATAATCAGCCCAAATGAATCCCCCTTAGCAGTTTAATCTTGCCTGTAGGAAACTGCACACTAAGCAAACTGTAGGAAGTAGAGCCACAGAAAAAACAACATACAAAAAGGAAAGCCAACTCTATCGAAGGCACCATTACGCAAAGAAAAATTGCGATGTGTATCTGAGCCTACCTCTGAAATTCCCCATTACATCTGGTCCAGAATGATTTCACTCGGCTTTGCTCTCAGCAGCTCTGAGATTGGAGTGAAGACAACGATGCTGCTGCCAACCTACCACAGTCTATAAGCGCACGGCTGACTGGTTCCTCAACATTTCTCTTTGTGTTTCCCTCCCAAATGCAGAGAGGGGAAAATAGCCTCACTGAAGTCTCTGGCAGTTAAAAACTTTGGTATGTCAAGACCCTGGACAGTTTGAGGAGGAAGCACAAGGCTGAGGAGTATGTGAGAAAGTAAGTAGGTGGGCCCAAACTGTGCAGCCTTCAAGGCTGTCATAACATGAAAGCATCAGGACTATACCGCGAACTTCCCACTGAGGAAAGATGACCTCATTCTGGTCTTGACTAAACAGAGGCAAACCAGTGTCTTATTACTGTTATGATTATTTCCCTTGACTAAGCAGAAGACACGGACACTGTAAGGTTTTAGAGCTGCACATCAAAAAAACTAAATCAAAGTGTTTCAACTATTTCTTTCATTGAGAGGTTTTACGAGAGACTAAATTCTTGCCAAGGCTAAATCTCACTTTTAAAGTATTACAACCCAGGTTGCCAAGAAAAGTCTTAGTCTGACCCCACCCTGACTCGCTGGATCAAGTGGTCTGATCTACTGACCTCAGAGTTGCAGCCACTCCTTGGAGCCTCTTACGCAACCCCTCTTTCCGTGACTCTCCGTTTCCCAATCTAAATGTAGCGTATGATGCAAGGAAGGACATGGAAGTGGAGGCGACTGTGCGGCAGTGTTTATAAATCTGAAAGGCTCTGTCCAGGTGTAAAATAGGAATGATAGGATGTTATAGAGGGAATGATGCTGTAGAGAGCTGAGACAGATTGAAAGCCCCACATTCAAACACTGCCGTCTTGCATCAATATCACCTGCAGACAAGGATTCATAAGTTCTCTAATCCATCTGAAAGCCACCTGTGCCTTGTGTCACCTTCCCCAAGGAGCGCTGCGGCGGCTTATCTAATATGATCCATCACGTGGGCTACGTTTTAGATTCACACAGGAAACCAGGTTATTGAGAGAAATCAGGTTAAAAAGGGGGAAACGGGAATATACCATTACATGTTAACACAGTTATTGTAACCCCCTGTGTTTACATGCAGCTGGTCAGTGAATAGGAGACTTACAGTACAGGGCTTAAAAACAGTAAACAACATAATCATTCTGAATCCTGAACAGCACTGTTTTCCTGACTGTGTTCTTAAAAACAGCCTGCAGCCAAACACTCAAAACGTGACTTAATTTAGAGATATGGATTTCAGTTTCTGTTTATGTCTGACTTTCGATTTGATCGTTTTATTCTCTCCTTTCATACCACTGCACCGCTATTAGGTTGATACTACTTGTCTGACATGCTTGTCATGCAATCATTTCATGTACTCTTAGAAAAACTCTGTTGGAAATCTGGTTAAGCACATGGATGACTGAGAGATCAAGTTTCCCCAACAAAAACCTATCCTTGTTACAGTTTTATCTCAACCCATTATGGCTTATTTGAAATCAAATGCGACTGCAGAAAAACTAACAAAAAATAGTTGACTTAGGTTCATGTAAATGCGCTGACTGGTGTATTCTTTAATTCCTCATTTTTTACTTGAAGAGGAGATAAACTGTCGTCACCTGAATTCCTTTTCCCTGTAAGTCAAAAGACCCATTGTCTGTCTGTCAGCGGAAAAAGGGTTTGTCTTCAGGAGGCTGAGTGACACCAGGTCACAGTAATTCAACACAGACAAATTGAGATGAGCTGAGAAATAATTATATATAAGCCTGGATTTCTGTGCCAAAGAGTCTGGGAGAGGCAGCAGTATAAAAAGCTGATTGCTCCAACTTGGCGAACTGAAAGGGGTCAGGAAATCTACAGCACAAACAGAGCTGAGAACTACTTAACGCAAACCTACAATGGGCTGCATCTCTCTTATCTACATTACCTCTTATTGGAGAGGAAAGTGGCCATAGATAGTAGTTCATTACCATCTTCTTAAAACTTAATTTGAATACATATGGAACCAAACTTGGCAATCCGTGGAGTGGAATTTCAATATATATACTCGTAAGAGCTACATTGTGTGCAATGATCTAATAAATATTTTACAGTGTATCAAGCTTAACATCCCATTAAACCTGTGTGTCTCTGGCTCATCCACCCTCAGGATGTTTGAAACAAACATGAAGTCGTCAAAGTATGCACTTGACATATAGAATAGTTTTAAATGTTTAAAGCCTTTTAGATGTGCAGGTTCACATCCATCACGCACTACTATACCAGAAGCATTTCATCGGTCCCAAATTGATTCTGCAGCATCACAACTTCTCCCAAAGACCAGACATTAAGCCATTAAGAACTATCTTCACACACAAAAAGAATACAGAGCCTTTCTATGGTAAGGCCTCTACAGAGCCTAAGTGCCTTGGTAGAAGTTGATGCAGTTTATAAGATGTAGGATGGCTGAACTAAGAGGCCGTCCACACTTTATTTTTTTTATTTATTAAACCTTTATTTTAACTCGTTGGTCACTGAGGTTTCCCTCATTTACAGGGACGACGAGTCAAACACGGATTTAATGAATCTGCATACGTTTTTTATCGTTTCGCCGTTTCATCCAGACGGAAACAGCGTTTTCGGGGGGTGAAAGCGATATTTTTTGGAAACAGGTCAGAGAGTAGTAAAATCTGAAAATGCCGCCCCAGCGTTTTCATGTAGACAGTACACCCAAAATGGATCTGAAACTATGATGTCAGAAGTATATATGCACATAACGTAACAACAACAATGGCCGACTACTGTCGGTCCCGCAGAATTACGTCCATTAAATCATCACTGATCATCATATTTACACTGGCACGACTCCCAGTCCACATTTAGTCGACTTATAATGTTTGGAGTTTGAATGCAGCGGGGCAATTTCCGTCTTCTTCTCTGTTTTTGGTGTTTATGTTTGGCAGCGTTACAGTGTCACACACGCTCCACAAGACAAGATATTTCTTGAAATGATGCCATGTTTACAGAGATTTTTTTTCCAAAACAAACAAGAAAAAGATCGTTTTGGGTGAAGCTCTGTTTTCGTGTGGACAAGGCCTAAATGTTTTCATTGTCTTTCCTTTTTTGATATTGCTGATAAATAAAAACTAAACATGGCATTATTTTTTAAAGCATTAACAGCATGTTTCACCAGTGCCTACAACTTACGCACAGCAGTGTTTATACAAACTGGATTCACAGTGGCTTCCTAAAAGCGGGCGACCAACTTCAATCTGAGCACGAGGGGCCACATGCACTCAGGCCCCTGTAGCACATGATTGCTTATAATGTATCTAGACTGAACTAGCTGCATTATGCAGCATGTGAAAGCTCTGTGGGGAGACATACAGTCCCCACTGCTAATCTCTCAGCAGCTAAAATGTCCCCAAAGACTCAAAATGCTTAATTGCTTCTTTCTAGCACTGTATTGACTTCCCTGAATAAAACTAACACGGTCCAATATGATTTATAATAATTCGCCAGGAAGAACAATAATATATTTCAGCCTCAATAAATAGAGAAACACAAAAAAACATTTTTTGCAGCAGCTCAGAAAACCACAACAGCCACATTATGTTCCATAGCAAGTCACTGAATGCTTAAACCATTTCTGAAATCCCCCTTCTGCACACACTGTTTGGATACACATGTGGTTAGGAATTGCTGACTGAGGCCCTGACCAAAGTAATGGCTCGGAGCTGGTTTCTGAATTTGGGTAATACTAATACACAAATGGTCCTATGGATACTGCATGTCCCCAATTAACTAAAACCTCAGACAGTATACTTCTCTCAGCTTCAACACACAGCCACTTCTTAGTAGATGCCACATGTGGAAAATTCTTTTAGAGGAGGATGACAAATTCTCTACAAGTGTCCCACATGGTGGACTTGCCAGCAGAAAAACACAAAATGTTATTATTAGATCCCTTGATGTTTGACTTTCTCAACAGCTGAAAATGCTTTGCTCATATTAAACACACCCAAAAGCAAAGGAATGTCTCCTTTGCAAAGAAAAACAGTCTTGCATGCACACACAATAACTCTATCAATCATTACCCTGAATAAGCACAAAGTGATGTAATCTCTTTTAAAAAGCAGACACATACCTGTCCTTCGGTTGATTAAGGATTAAACAAGGTGAAACTGAGATTAAATAGAGTAAAGACAATAAGTCCAGCTTCCTCTTCATCCACCTTCTCAACAAAGTGGGCATGAAAAGTAATCTTTCAGAAGCTGCGCCCACGTCTGGCTCACACACCTTCAACCTCACCCCGGCCCGCACACACATGTTGCAATAACCCGAGGCCTATCTGAGCATGTGTATCCACGGGGCAGGGCTTGTCTCTGAGTAAAGGCAGGAAATGTATTCATTTAATAAGACAAACACCACATAGACCTGCACAGACTAATGCCACACACCGCATCCAAACTCTCTGAGCTGCACATTATCAGGCCAGATGTGTTTACTCAAAGAGGGCACGGGGAAGAAGACGACTGTAGTCCAAATACTCCGTGTTTGCACTGCGCAGCAATAATAACACAAGGCTAACCTTCCGAGAACAACTTCCCACAGTGATCATTCACCCACAAAATCATTTCCTCACAACAATACCTCAACTAATGGGGAGCAGAAAGGCTCAACTGCAGGTTCATCGGCTGGTTTCAACACCAGTGTAATATGTTGTGACAGAACGGGACATAAATTATTCTGATTGGATGTAAATCCTTTAAGTAGAATCTGGGTTTGCGCTAGACAGACGTGCTTCATCCTGTCACACATTGTTAGACGGATACATTTAACACCCTAATGCCTTTCTGCATAGTGCATACAATTACAATGCAGACACAACAACTACGGCAACAATTTGCTTCCAAGAAGGAATTATAACATAACACCGTGTATATCTCCTGTAAAGTCAACACAAAAACCCATTCCTTCTACGACAGATAAGACGGGACAAATGTAACAAGATTTCACGTACTAAGCTAATTGTCAGTGTTGAATAAAAATATATTGATCACTGCATTGGATGCTCATTATCTAACCTTATTTAACAGTTCAGTTAAAAATGTGTTTCATCAATTTGGCAAGTTTTATCAACACTCCCTCCCCGCACCATTTGCTGTGTCAATCACTTCCCCACTACCGAGCGTGTCATATGGTTATGATCGTGTTAAAATTTTATGTCATGCAGGATTCTGGGAGAGAGGTCTGACAGAAATTCCAAGATCATACAAATGACAAAAATTGAAAAGGAAAATCTGCATAACAAGTGCCCTGCTATTGGCAGTGGCCCGGCTTCCCACAATGTGAGGTGTCTCTGAGGTGAATAACTCAGCTCACACAGCACTTTTTATTGAGACTGATTACAGCCAGAGATGGACTGCCCCCAGAAAACTAATCAATCACATAGCTATGAATTGTAAAAGTCTAATTTAGTTGACTGCTTCTTAATAAAAACGATAATTCTGAAGGTTTGTTGTGATGAATTGGGGGGTAAAGGAAAGATGGCTTCTACGTTTACTGTCATACACACACTTGGCTCTGTCATATTAAGATTATGAATATGATCACAGTTTTGTCCACACCGAGTTATGTTTTCTTGTTTCCATAACACCAAAGTTAGGTGAAATCACAAACATCGTAACGTGACGACATGATATAACAGAACCGTGTGTGCATGCTGCTGTTATCACAACACCAACTGCTCTGCTCCCTCTGACATTCCTGTCAGCGAGCTGCTTGTCCCAACATTTCATGTAAACCAAAACCAAACACCTGCAGTCTGACTGAAAAGGGATAAGTGGCGATCTTTGTAGCAGTTGTGTTTACAAGTGTGCAACCATGCATAAACACACACTGATAACAGACCTACTATCATTTCCATGGTGGTTTACAATTGATGGTGAACTGAGATGAACTCTAGTCTTTGTCCTGCCAGATTTAGATGTGATTTAGATGGTATGGAAAATTTAAATGGACTGGTAAATGCTTTTTTAACCAGCGCTATCGTCTGGGAATCATAGCTTTTCTTCTTAGGGATGAAAAAAAAAAATCATTTTATTGACACGAAGCTACTCTTCTTTTCATCATGATTTACGGGGTCTAGCTCTGGAGCTAGACTCTGTAAATGTAGAGCTGGAGCTCTGGTATAAATACATCTTGGTCTTCTGGTTCAAAGCTTTGATAAATCTTATAAAGAAAATAGGAATAAAATATTGGGACTGACAGATTGAACACACCTGTGTAGTAACTTTTGAACATTAACACATTAACACAGGAACTTTTGTTGTAGTGAACCAGCTTAAAGAAAGAGATGGATCTGAGACATGTGCATCCCGATGGCTGATTTGCATTGGCACTGCCTACTCAGTGCTCTGTGCCTCCGAGTGGCGAGACAGGGGTCATGGAGCAACGTGCTGCTAACCATCCAAATTGGAGTGCCACTACTGATAACTGCGCCAAAAACTGTGATCGACAGGAAGAATGAAACAAGTCACATCATTAAGAAATGATGGTATTGTTAATAAGAACTGTTAGGGGTGCTCGTCCTCATTTATTGATAACATTACAATCACTAAGGCGTCTTTAATTACTCAATAACTTGGAAACATTCCTGTTTGTAATAACTTTAAAGGTTTGTTCTTTGCAGTTTGTAACAACAACGTTCAAATTGGGCCCCTCCTCTCAGGCTTAACCGTGCACGCCCCCCTGCCCCTGACAGCACGTGTCAGGACTGACCCATGTTCGACTGCTGTTCACATGATGGAGCCCTTCTCCACTTCGCCCTTCAAAGCTCTCATTTGAATATTTGCTACCACCACAAAGATAGCGACTGGACGCTATCAAGCCAGGGGAAATGGCAGACTTAAAGCAGATATCAGCTTCACGGCCGTTTCGGCTAATGCTGCGTTCAAGGCAGGCTTTTGAAACCGTAAGTTACAGCTTCAAGTCACAACTACGACTTGGTAGCGTTCCAGGTAACCCATAGCTCGTGTTTTTACCATCCTGTTGTCTGTGAAAGTTCCCTATAACGGCCACTCGTAACTTCCGACCCGTGAACTCGTACCAGATCGAACTGGTATGACTTCACAGGAAGGAAAAACACAAAGTACGAGTTTCTTTGAACGCACCATGAGTTAGCAGCCCCCGCCCTTGTCAGGCATCAATTGGTCCTCGTGCTACGTCACCACATTCACGCGCATCCCTTGGCTGCACACACAGCCCTTCATGCCGTTCTCTCTCCTCATTGGATAACACTTGTATCCCACAAGGAAAATTTTCTCCTCGGGTTACAGCAGAGCAGAGTGACGGAGAGACTCGTGTTTAGGCTGAAATACTTCATGTAAGTGATTGCTGACGGAAAATAGGACTATTTAGGACTTATATTAACAAAAACATTCCACTGATATCTGCTTTAAAGGAAAGGAAATATAGTCCAAGTGAAACTCTGGAGTGTCGGGGGCGGGAGCTCTGCAGACATAGTCACCACCATACATGAGTAGAAGCCCATAGGTGATGATTTCTTTTGTACAAGTCAATATTTTGTTTTGAGGAAAATCCTACAGACTCTACCTTTAAGTAGGTGAATCCTTGAAACTCATATAACCTGATCATAATTTCTGTCTTGACGTTGACGAGACAGTCAATTTAGCTCTTTTACCAGCTCACAATAGAAATGTCCAGAGGCTATAACATGTTTTAAGCAGCTAAGCTCACCGACATGACATGTACTCCAAATGGTATTTCTTCTTCCCTTTAGTTTCAGCCTGCAGGTTGGAAAGTGATCTGTGAAGTCCTAAGAGAAAACCTAATCTATATCTGTACACCTCAGATGGCCCCTGAAGTAGGTGGCCAAGAATTAGCTTAGCTGAGCCCTGCTTTAACAACAACTTCTCCTCAACATTTGTTTTTTCCTTGTAAGGTTAAATGAGGCCAAAAATAAAGATACATCGTCACTGTGAACCATTCCTTACGGTAAACAATCAAAAACTAACATGTTATTCAACTCAAACCCCTAGGGACGGAGTCAAGCTCTGAGACAATTCGGGGGTTTTCAGGGTCTTTGTGCGACACACACACTAACAACAACAGAGCCACTTTGAAATAGAGAAAATATTTTTGTGGCCCATTTATTCCAATAACATTTGGAAAGTTCTGAACAGCCGCATATTTAAGTGATTTTATGCCATTCATGTGTTTAGGAGCCACCAAGATGTCAGTTGGGTCAAGTCTCTGACAAACATGCTGTCAGTCAGTAGCCTAAAGTGTTTCCCACAGGTTGCAAGGAGACTGTGGTCGGTCCGTATAAGTTTCACTTTTACCGCGCACTGCTGTCATGCATGCGCGCTTCTCTGTTTCTGTGTGTTAGAACGCCAATAACGGAGAAAGAGCTATGCAGAGATCAATGAACGGAACGATATAACGTTGGTCGAGCCAAAAGCCGAAAAATCTATTTGTGACGGTCGTAATTGTGGCAGGCCGCCACGTATTAATGAATGTATGGGAAACACTGCTAACGTAGGGCTGGGCGATAAAACGATCTCGATTCGGGATCACGATAAATTTTTGATCAATTTCGATAATCGGTTATCGCCCAACCCTAGCCTAACGTAGACTGTAGTGCGCATGTTCAAAAAGGAAACAAAGAAGTGTGAGGAACCCAATAATGTCTTTTCGGTGTTCAACATTTACAGGTAGAAATGGATCAGCATCAACATTTCCCATACATACTCCTTATGGTTGACTTGAATCTTACAGCTGATGTGCCTTTTATTAAAAGTTGGGAAGAGTCGACGGCAAACATATTTGATGACAGAACTAAAATACATATCCCAATGAAGAAAAAAGGGTGTGTATCTGTCCACTCTTTTTAACAAAGAGTGCTTTAATGTGTATAGTTTGCCAAAACTTCGAATGTAAACTCCATGGACTGTTGTTTAGAATTAAAGACGAAGACCATTAACTATTTTAAAGAGCAAATTTAATTCACAATCTTCTGTATCCAAATTGAAATGACAGAGAAAGAGAAGAATATCTCCAAGATCCAATATATAATGACCCAACTCTGAATAGCTTTTAGAGAGTAAAACTGGGATAAGTGAAAAGGGTAAAATCAGTTCCTTAACCAGGACACTGTCATGCATCGAACCATGATGCGGAAAGACAGGCGGAATTCAGTTACTTAAGAAAATGTCAGATCAGCCAACCAGTACTAGCTGGCCTTTTAAAACACGGATTTAGTTGAGGTGAGTATGCTGCTGCCCACTGTATTTGATATGCAAGCTCTTTTTTTTTATTTGACACAGTTCAACAGAAGGACGCAGGCTGACAAAAGGCGAATATCTCTGACTGCATTGTCGCTGCATACTGAGAAGGGAGGTAGAGCTTCTGTTAGATGGCACCATATGGATAATCTATCAAAGGGGATTTAATTGAAAAAATAAATCACACCGCACAAGTTAGTAAAATAAATTCCCCCTTAGTTGTACTCTATAATGATTCATGGAGGTGTGTGACTTCACAGCTCTGCAGAGGTATACGTATAGTTTTATTTGAGGCATTTTCTGCAATTTATATCCTTAGGGTCCTACTGCGAGTGCTATCATGTTCATCATATCACTGAGACACTTCAGCAAATCTCTTTTTATATATATATATATATATATATATATATATATATATATATATATATATATATATATATATATATATATATATATATATATATATATATATATATAATGTAACACATATCAATATGCAATTTCTTATCCCAGTAGCTACATACCAGTTTGTGACTAATGTTTCTTTCAGTTATTCTGGATTTCTTTTAGCTGCAGTGGGAAACTTTAAATGACGTGTGAGCACCTGGGAATGAATGTCCATCCAAAAATAAGGGGGCTTGGCATTGTTCAGGGTTACTGATGCATGCAGGGGAGAGTGCACTTCAGATGCCAGAAAAACAGCTCTCCTCGAGACGGGAACAAGCACTTTAACAGGTTAGATGAGTTTGTAAACTGGTAGCGTAACAGATATAGTTATGCTTTAGACCCTTGTAGAATAAATTGCCGCAGCAATTGTGGGATATTTTCTGCTTCTTGGGGATAAGCCTCCCGCCTATGCGTTGTGATACGAAAAGAGGAAAAACTTCCAAGGGTAGTGTCTCAGTCCTATACGTCGTATCAATCTCTGCACCATTACCTCACGGCCACAGGTTTGTCAGCTTTGATTTTGTCACAATATCAAGTTGCTTTGACAGAGAAAGATAAAAAAGAAAAAGAAAAGTATAAGCTGTTCTATCACAGCACACATCTGCCTCACAACTCCACAAGAAAATGCATTTATTAGGATCTATAAAATGTCATTTCAAATGCCATGTGCTTGAACTGTATTTGTTCATTTCCAATGTCAACAACTCCCCTTTTCAGAGGTAATTTCACTTTGTTGGAGTCTTTTAAATGCCTTGACATTTAAAAAGTGAATCGTCTGCTTCTTGGCAGACTTTTACAGAAACAGGCGAGCCAGACAAATCCCGCAGATCATTTCAGTTTCCAGTTGTAGTCTGGGAAGTGGTGTAACTGCCATGGTCACTAGAATGTAACCTGACATTGGGGAGATGCCTTCACCTTCTGACTAAATCCAGCCCCCAAGTGCACTCACATTCCACTTTGGGGTGACACCTGATCCCACAAACAAGCTTTTTGAGCAACCAAGAAGCACACAGCCTTAGTTTTGTGTTCAGCTGAAACATGTTTTGAAAAAAATAAGTAAATTAAGGAATACGTCAATTGACTGGAAATTTAATCAGTTAATCTGTTTGAAACGGAGCTAATTCTCAGAGCCGTTTGGTGGTTGCACTTTGACTCCAGGGATTGTGGCTGATTCTCCACATTGTAAATAAAACATCTTTAGGCGTGAAAGTGGTTGGTGAGACCACGTTCTATTTCAATTAAGCCGTTCTGACATTTTATAGACCAAGGAATCAATGAAACAAATAAATGCATGAAGATTGTTGAGTTATCCGCCAGTATGGCATTTGGTTCAAACATTTCCCATTCTGTTTGGGTGCTCATTGATTATGTCATGTATTCCACTGGGGACGGACTCCTGCACCACCACTCCTCTTACCATCTGTAAAGAGAGAGCTTTTGCCTGGGGTGATAATGTGAGTAGCACTTTGAAATATTCAACAAGGTATTATGTGCCCTGTTGAGGTAATTCTGGAGTCCAATAGGTTTAGATTGATGGGGTTGTTTTAGCAATGTAGGCTAGTTGCGGGAAGATTTCAGTGGTGAGGCCGCATGTGGAGCAAAAGACTGTGGAAAAGCTCTGTCGCTGCACTGCTGCTGTCCACATAGCAGACACAGATGAGGGACTGTCTTTCAGACTCAGCATGTCAGGTCCATGGAGGGCTATTTTACTGGACAAAATCTATTGTACACCTAATCTCTGAAAGCGCTGACATGCTTTGTGTTCTGTATTATCTTTAGCTGTCTGGGATCCAACCAAAGCATGAAATCTGGGACTCTTTCAGGAATCTATCTACATATCCAGTTAGATCAACAACCAGCCAGCAGCCGCACATGTCAAGGCTTATTCACACAAGCCACTGCAAGGCTGAGTGCACCCAATACATGAAGTATGGTTTTTTAATTAGTTTCTTTGAATACTTTTTTTCTTACATATGACAGGACAGCATGCCTAATATATTAGGAATGGGTTATGCTGCAAATGTATTATTTGAAAATCCACTACATTACGTTATTTGACTTTTTACAATATAGCTTATACTTTAAATAAATGTATTTTAATAATTGGTCTACTCATTGTATCTAGAAAATCTCTGGAATGAAAGATCAAAGATAGATATAAAGTTCACAATGGAAATTCCCAACCCTTTTACATGGTTTGTCCTCAAGGCAGGGAGAAAAAGACCAACTCTCTTCAGACCACAGTATGCAAATGTAGGATGGAAAAGAAGCTATGTGGGGTGGTGTGATGAGAAAAAAAAGGATCTCCATGCCAAAGGATGCATAAAAAGCTTTTTTCAGTTGGTTGCTGCTATGAACTATTATTACTGACAAACACACTACCACAAAACAGTCGCAAAGGACTTTCAGACAGAGAAAAACTCTGGTGCTTTTCTGCACCTGAATTTGCATCACCATTATTTCAAATTATGGCTAGTGCATCATACTTTTAAGCATGAACAGTAATTATATGGTTGTTTATTTAATATTTGTGTTATAAATACTGCAATACCATACCAGATGAGCATAAGGGATGCTAAAAAAGTTTTTGACTGGTTGATGGAAAAGACTGATATTTCAGGATGTAGGTATTTAATATAAGACACATGCTTGCGCAGACATCAGTCAAATAACTAAACAACCGAACTGTGGGGAGGAGATTGGAGATTCTTGAAAGATGAAGAGGGACTACTTTTTGATTACAGCAGAACAAAGTAAATCTGACGTGTAACATAAGGGGTAAGGGCTTAAGCCTTGATGTCGGGCCAGAATTAAAGAGTGAAAAAAATTCAAGAGGCCCGCCAAAGGGCGCTAAACTATTCAACTGTTGTCATTTCCCATTAGAAAGAACTCACTGTGACGACTGACCATGTCAAACAGTCACACAATAGGTATTTTTGCAAGCATGGATGTGTTTGTGTCGACTGTGACAGAAATTGTTCTTCAGGCAAGCAATGCCTTTTTTTAAAAAACATCTACAACTACGCCTGAATAATCAATAGAGAAAGTTTCACAAACTTTGCATGACTATCTCGTGCAGCCAGAGCGATACACAACGAGGAGTAGGACAAATCAAACTGACAACTGGTTGACAGCATGTCTGACCATGAGCTTAAAGCATAAACAGAAACTTGCGGAATAAAACATAAAACTCACACACACAAAAACAGAGGGCAAGTTTCGGTCTTCAACCCAACACCGTGCTGTTGTTTCAATTCCACAGTAAACCACCCTCAATGGTTGTCAGCTGTGTGACTGTGTGTGTCTTGTGCACTAATGTGAATCACGAGGGGAGTAACCTAGAGATTCCTCTTGGGTGTGTGCCTCTGTGTGTGTGTGTGTGTGTGTGTGTGTGTGTGTGTGTGTGTGTGTGTGTGTGTGTGTGTGTGTGTGTGTGTGTGTGTGTGTGTGTGTGTGTGTGTGTGTGTGTTGAGATTGAGTGAGTATGAGACAGAGTTCACATATGATCTCATCTGCCATATGCACTCCTACTGTTAAGTGGCTGAAATAAAATTAACCTGCAATATGGTCACATCAGTGATGAAGGCAGATAACCTTTCCATGTCTGCATGGCAACAAGAAAGACTTGGAGCACTGCTCTCAGCATCTTTCATCCGATAACAGGAGCATGAGTCTTGACCTTTGGTGAATAGCCATTATAACAAAATTAATAAGTGCTTCTCTAAGCCTTTAGGTTGCCTTGGCTTTAGCAAGACTCAAAACATGACACTGGGGGATTCAAGTATAGTGTATTCTCTTTGCAATTGCATCTCTCACACTATAACAGTTCGAGTTCATACAGGCAAATAATGGGTTAAAAAACAAAACACCAAGCAAATGATTTTATGCTGTATGATGCACACATTTACAATAGTGCATGAAATCACACCCACTTTTATAACCAAAGTGGTTCAGGATGTGATGGCATAAATACTACACTAGCTCCCTAATCAATCAGGCATAAGGAGTGCTGCACTTAAATGCATTAGGTCAGATAATTAGACTATTTCTCTGACAGCCTCTCTGGCATTAAAGGTGAGTCCATCTTGTCCTCAGGAGGTAGGTTTGTACTTGCACAACACAGAAAAGCAATGAGAGTCACGGTCCACGTTTTTTTTTTTTTTTTTTTTTAAAGCAGCGTATCTTCTTAAAATGCAAATAGGGTGATTAAATATGGCAGTTTGAGTGTGACCGCGAGGTAAAGGTAAGTTTATCTTGCGGGTGAAGAGTGTCTGGATCTCCGCCCCTCCGCGTCCTCGCATTCCAGAGATTCCCACACTCTAAGCTCACCTGCTTTTTCCTTCACCACTTAGCTACACGTTTTCAAGGACAATGTGAGAGAAAGGTGAGTTTTAGGGGGGTATTTGTTTATTTATTTATTTTTCCCCTACTGGAAAACTAACACTGAAACAATTTCAGTCTACGTTACCAGGCTAAGTTTCATCCCAACGGTTAGGACGTTACGTAGAAGACAGTGCGTGAAGGTCCCTCAAAGGTGTGCGTTGTTGGCGATGAATCGGTCACAAGAACAAGATTAGCGTAGTATTAGATTCTTCCCCCCACCGGGAAGAAGCCTAAAGAAGCTTGTCTTGTGTGACACACACGGTCTACGAAAGCCACCACTTTCTTTTTGCAGTGAATTGAAGACTTTCTGAGTTCAAGCAGCGGTGCATGCATACTCTGCCTTGCGCACAGACGTGTTCATTTTTCCCTCAGGTTTTCCCCCAATTACTCTGCAGTTAGTGAAGGAGCGGCGGTGGGGGGGAGAGAAAAAAGCAGTTAAATACCTTAGGAGGACTGTTGTAGAGCTGGCTGAGCTGCGGCTCTGATGTACATTGGAACGCGTAACTTCATCGGTAAAGTCCTGTCTTTTAGTCCCATGCGTGTGGAAGAGCGAAACTCGCCTCCATAGTCGAGAAGAAGACGAAGACGACCCCTCCGCTGCCTCCTGCCTCCACCAGTACAGTCCTAGGCTATGCAAGCGTGCATGACGTCAGTGGGAATGTGGGAAAGCAGTACGCACTCCTGATTGGTTGCAATGGGAGCGGGGGGCGTTCCAGAGGAGGTTCGCATTGTTGAATGAACCAATGAGAGAAGGGAGGATAGTTCCCTTGGTTACAATTTTGTCAACCTATACACTGTGCAGAGAGGGATAGCACAAGGTAAGCCTGGCTTTAGAGTAAAATAGTGCATTTTACTCGCATAGCAGAGACTAAAAACTTGACACGTATGTTGCATTTAGTTTTATTACGAAGTACTATTAAACTGTTTCTGTTCACAATGTTTGATATGTAACTAATTTATGAGACTACAGTGTAGCCCTAGCCAACTGACTGTAGCCTACTGCCTGTGTCCTCTTCCAGCTCACCTGCCCTTTGAGCTGCATTTTGCAATTTTTAACATATACACTCTTATCTCTCTCTATCTGTCTGTCAGTCTATCTATCTATCTGTCTGTCTGTCTGTCTGTCTGTCTGTCTGTCCGTCTGTCAAAAAAAAAAAATCCACACAGTGAACTGAATAAGCAATGACTTTGGGGCTTTTCTGCCCAGTAGAGGCTGAAACAATTAAATTAGATTAATTATTGACCATGTAAGCCGTTAATTGATTCACAGGTTCAGCTCCAAACTCTGTTTGTGAAAGTAGCAAGGCTAGTCAATGCTTCATTCATCTTTCAAGAATGAAAAATCTTCCTATGAAACAGCTAATGTTGGGCTGCTATAATGTCCTGAATACTAACTTTAGTTTGGCCTGATAATAATATAATCTTGCTCTGTGATTCATCTTTATCTCTTTTGGACAACATTTATTTTATTATCTTCAGTAGGTATAGAACGAAGTGCGAGCTTCCATTTCATTTCATTTCTGCACACTTAATACCAATCCATCATGCACTTATTTCTTAACTGACACAGAGCATGTGTGGCCAGAATTTTTCAAAGCCTAATCCAAAGACAGAGAGATGTCCCATCTGTCCCCACCCAAACTCAAAAATGTGTGGACTGATATTCACACAATGTCACACAGACCTTCATGGCAAAGTTTGTTTTTTGATGCCGTTGACTGCTTTTGTGTAGTCTCCTGTGAATCCTCTGAATGACCTCACTAAAGCCTGTACTTGAGCAGTTGAATGTTGTATCTTTTGGCCATTGCAGAGCTGTTGTAAATTTCACATGCAGTGATTTAAGTTTTTCTTTTGCAGGCACTACACTGCATTAAAACAGAGCGCTACAAGGATGAGTGGAAGAGATCTGCATACATTCGTCACACACTTCAAAACCGAAGATCTGGGTAAGTCAGTAGAAAATGGGTCAGAAATATTGCTGACTTGTGACATAGTGACCCTCTTATCTGTCGAACAGGTTTGACTTGAAGCCTACTGTCAAATCTTTGTTGCTTTAGTTAGAGGCAGCATTGCTTATGTTTGTTCACCTGCCTCTTAAGTCACAGCTGAACTTCTCCAAAAAACTGCCTGCCACATTTAGCTTTTGCTGCTCGTCCCCCTTCAGACAACCCCCCTTTGTGCAGTCATTTCTGAATTACCCATACAATTCATTAGGCTGCTGCTGTTCCTTTGTCTTTACCTTTATTTCTTTTTTTGCTGAAGTCAGCAATATGACTTTGCCTCAGACATCAAAAGTGATGAGACTTTCTACAATTCCAATTATCCTAATTCAGCCATATCATTTGCTTTCATCCATGCAGAAAAACTGACACTGCAGATGAAAAATGGTCTCTGCAGCTCAAAGTACAAACCGGGTGACTATAAAAGACTACAAGCGTTTGTTGATGCGAAACGTCTGGAATCTGATCTAATCGGACAAAAGGTAGGCCTAAATTTTGGTCTTTGTTAATATCATGCTGTACTTAGAAAAAGCTAAGCTGGTTCATAAAATCAATTCCTGGTAATTTTCATAACATGTTGATTCGAGGCAAATGAAGAGGAACGTGCAGCATACACATTAATAAAAATGAGCATACAGTCCTCATTAGCAACCACACGAAGAGCACAGCTGACAGAAACCTGGTTTTAATGTGAGGTGATAAAACTGCATATCAACAGTCATTGTAAATTAGCACCATTGCTTTCTATTCGATTACCCCTCTTTGCCCTTTCTTGCACACTACGTAATGTAAGGGGATTTTATATAATACAAAACAGGCATTTCTTAACCTTTATAGTTTCTTCAACATCAGGAAACAGAGCAGTAATAATTGTGTCATACATGATAGCATTGTCATTTTCATGAATATTCATTAGCCTGATCTGGATTTTCTGCTGTTAGAAACAGTCATCTGACACTGAACGGAGCAAAAAGTTAATACTTGGGGCAAGGGAGATGAGGCTGTCAGACCTGCAGTGTTTTAATTGGTAAACTGTGTCAGAAGCCTTTCAATATCATTGTGGTTGCTCATGGCTCCTTCCAGCCCAGCTCTCTGCATAACCTAGATAAGACAGGCTATGTTTACATTCGGTCACCCTGCTGAAAGGCAAGCTCCCATTGGTGATGTGATAGAGGGGAAATAAATGACCATGAGTCGCCTCAAGCAGGGGATCATTTTTGCTCTTCAGGAAGAGATTGGCAGCATCAATAGATGCCAAAACTGCGAAAGAAATTACCTCTTGATAAGATTTGTTTGTGCAAGAATGCAAAAACCCATAATCAAAATAAACCCACAGATCAGAGAGATGCTGAAATTAGTTGCTACCTTGCACAAGAGTACAAATCATTCAATAATGAGCATTTAACAATAAGAGAGAAAAAATATTGTTTTGAATTCAATTAGACAGGATGCAAATGAGCATAGCATTGCAACATTGTTTCCTACAGATGCTATATACACCTACAATGATGTTTCTGCGTTTTTGCTGAAGCACCTTGGCCTAATTAGAAAATATGAAAGAACATAATTGAAACACCCCAATCCCATGGGAGAGTCTTCACTGTATAATTGCTAAGTAGTTCATCCCTTTTTTTTTCTTGTGCACTTGGAGATTATCTCTATTTCAGGATCCGAGTACAAGAAAACATATAAAACAAAACAAAAGACAAACAAAGCACTAAATTCATTCAATCATTCACAACTCACAAAAACCCAAATTGAAGAATTATGTACAAAAAGTATTGGATAGTATAGCTTGTGTGGTCATCCCCGGGAATAAACTACCAAATCCTACAAATACTACAAATCTTCAAAAATCTTAAATGAACAGTTTCCCTATCATTATGACTACATTTGTAAAGAATATTGTATTTAAAGGCCTTGCCATGGTCAACCCACACAAGTGTTTATTTTTGCTCAATTCTAACTTGAGCAAATATCTCATCAGCCACATGTTCTTTAAAACAAGAAGCACAGATTGAACATTTGGAACATCTAAAGATAAAAAAAAAAAAAGTTAGGTGACATTTACAGCTTTCAGAGCCTTATACTGAAGATATAATGTGCAATGTGATGTACTTTTCCCAATACCCTCAAAGGAAAAGAAACCCTTTCATTGAGATACAATAGCCTGCAGGACAGCACTATCATTAAAGTTACACTTTTCTTTTTCTGCTATGAGGAGTAAAATGTTTGTTGTGAAAAAGTCATGTGGGGAGTGAGAGAGATATATAAAACAAAATGCACTGTGATACTATGGAAGGAGTGTTTCCATTTGGTTTGGTTACTGAATTATGGGCTGACAAGGAGGATTGTCATGTGTTTCTATTAGAATTCATTTTTTTGATCTCCGTGTTTTCCTCCATGAGTCCTGAAGTGCTCTGTCAAGGATTTTAAAAATGTCACACATTAAGATAATCAGTGTCAAGTCTGACTGATAAGAGAAATCTGAGAAGGCATCAAAATCAGACATCAGATAAAAATGTGCATGACAATGTGGAGTGGCACCAGTATGAATAAAAGAGATAGGGGTGTAAATGTTCTTTAAATGAGTCTGGTGGAAATATAATATAAAGCCTGTCCTCCCTCAATTGTTTAAAATGTCCTTTCTTGACAAAATATCATTAGAGTCTGACTGAACACTGAACAATGTCTAATGGTTAATATAAGTTCGATACAGGTGGACTTTAAGGATTAGTTTTATTTGGCTTGGAAAGATTAGAAATCGCTTGATGTGAATTTAACTCCAGGCCACAGTTTTTGTAATCCAACTGAGTTATGAGACAGCCAATACAATACATTGCTCAGAAAAGGCATGGAATGACATCAATTTGGCCTCTTTCTTTCACAGCGACATAGTTTCAGATTAAGTACTGTAGATTCCAGCAAGTGTAAAATGGATGTCACCCTGAGGGTAAATGTCCAGTAGAGTACGTTCTAACTTCTTCTGCAACAACAGCAGCAGCAGCAGCAGCAGCAGCAGCAGCAGCAGCAGCAGCGACTTGATATGCACATAGACAGGAATGGTGTAAATCAACACCCACCCTTTTAGATTCCCTATAAATGTGAAATACACTGTACCCATGTATAAGCAATGTGAAATTGTCTACAATTATCTGAGCCAGTGGCCTGTGTATAAAAACACTGATAGAATACGATGAATTGCTGCACTGACAGCGTACTGAAGAGAGCCTTGTTCCTAAATGATGAAAAAGGAAAACAATGATAGTAGATAAAGACTTCCACCCCCCACCCCACCCCTCCTAATAACATGCCTCATGCCTGTCATGCTTGTTTCTACTCGATTATTTTAATTTGCCGCTGTTTATTTTGCTTTCATGCTTTATCAGTGATACTGTTTCAGTTGAATTGCCTGAGTTTATGAGCCTCTCACAGAGACTATAATGCTAATAGACTGAAGCACATGCCAATAATATATGTGCAGAGAGGAGGAGAACAGCTTTATCTACCTGTTTTCGTGTTTCATCATCCTTGTAACATTATAATTTACTTAGTCTATGGTTATTAGGCTTTTTGAATGTTATAAAATGTTCCAGATAACTGATGCATTAAAGCATTTAAGATACAGTTTGGTCCAGGTAAAGTTAATTGCAGGAGGAAATAAATGTCATGCCTGAGATGCGTTTAAAAGAATACACTCCAGCACTTTGTATGTTTTCTCAATGCTTATTCATTTTCACGGAAACTGTTTATTCCTGCTGTGCATTAAACCCGGTCTCATAGGTACAAAAGACTCAGCGTGTAGCCAAGGCAACCAAGGAGAGCTCCATTTTACGGCAGCACAGACAGGTGTGGAGCAGAGAGTGCCCCAGGCTGCAAAAGGCTGAGTAAGAGCCCCCTATTACTCCCTGTCATTTTCTGCTGCAGTTTTCTGAATCTGCTATTATACCACACAAACGCTCCATTTAAGCCCCATTGAGCCCAGACAGGAACCTGCTCGAGAAAAAAAAAAATGTAAAAGTGGGAAACAAAAGTGATCTCAAAGAAAATAAAATCTATCATGACGAGAACTAAAGGAGAAGCAAAGGAAGATTTACATGTAAGCTCATTATCTCGCAGTGATAAGGTGAAGTTCGGATAGCAAAGGTTGAGAAACTGAGATGAGTGGGGAGTTGTAGTTGTGTGTGGACATGGGGGTATACTGAATGGAGGAACTCTCTTCCTCTGCATGCTGAGACAGAAGTGTGGGACTGGGCCCCTGGTGGTGTCATGCCTTGTGAAGTGAGAAGGGCAGCGCCAGCTCTGGGGTGCAGCTTGTTTGGCTGCGTAATGACTGTGTCTGAGCCACCCAAGGTTAATGATGTACACAAGCGTGGGTCGCGGTAATGAGCCTACACATAAAGATGTGCCACTGCTTGCAGCTCTCTATATATATACACATTATGTACATATATATGTGTATATATATATATATATATATATATATATATATATATATATATATATATATATATAATATGTGTATATATATATATATGTATATATATATGTATACACACACACACACACACACACACACACACACACACACACACACACACACACACACACACACACACACACACACACACACACACACACACATTATATAGTTAAATTACCTCAGGATTCAAAAGCCACCTTCTCAAAACAGCCAAATGTATCACTATGGTTACTCTCCCTTTATCCCCAATGATGACAACCCTCTCTGCTATACAGTACTTGAGTGCAAATTGAAGTACTTATACTTTTTCCACCTACACTTCACTACATTTATTGGATGACTTGAGTCACTCGTTACTTTTCTGATTGAAATAAAACATAACAAGGTAATGATTGATTATTTTGGGCCAGTAAACCTAGCAGTATTAAAGGGGAATTGCCGTTTTTTACAATCTGGACCTTATTTCTATCATAAAATACGATCATTTACTCACCCAGATAACTTTGGTGTCATTACAAGTCGTTGCGACGAAATTGGATCCAGCCGAGAGCCACATATCCATATAATGCAAGTACACTGGGCCACGCAATACATAACACATTATCTGCAGCGAAACTCGTTCATTTCACCAATATTTTGTTATGATAAGCTAGTGCTAGCAGAGAATTTCTAGATTGGCTCTGGTGCTAGTCCCCTCTGAGTCCCGGGGTTATCTGTTTTCAACATCCGGGGTCTGTAGGTTGACCTACTAACCTCTGACCTGGATGATAGCGCCGTGCGGCTCATTTCTCCTTTAAAAGCAATTGAAATGATCTTCTAAAGGAGGGACCTCTGCAAGATACGTGATGTGCATAACTGATGGATGTATACATGGAGACTGCTAAGTCAACTCATACCTGCATTCGTGTCTGGAGGACACCAAACTGCAGACAGACACACTTAGCAAACGGTTGGTGAACGAGCTAAGGAGACCAGCATTCTCCTCAAGCTAAAGGAGGGATGGTGTTGCCAGACATATGACTCCAAAATGATAATGCTGCTCCTTAACAGCTGGATGTGTAAATGAGCAACTATCTATCAAGTTTGCCATACTGTAGGTTATTGTAGTTGGTAAATGCTGTTTTCACAATTTTTCTTAACTTCTCCCAAATTGTGAAAAATTCAGTTACTGTAGGTTTTAATTGGCAACATCGTCCTAGCTAATATTATTTTTTGTGCCATTCTCTTGCTTTTTCCTCTGATTATTCAATATCATGAATTATCAAACACATTCGCTTACTTGATATTGTATCTAATAGAGGTTTCTCTTTTCCCTTGAAACAGGGAGAAGGCTGAGAATGACGCCTGTGATTTTCTACAGCAGATCAGGCCAAACAGCAAAACGGACACTGCAATCTTCTCACTTGGAGAGTATGGTTAGAGCTTCAGCCCTTTTGTAAAGTGCCTGTGTATCAGCAGCAGTCTCTACTATTTATGAGTACTGTACTAATATGAGTCCTTGTGTGTTTGGGCTGCTGGTTTAGAGCTGCTCCTCCAGAGTGAGCGGGAGGCATTCAGGTTAGCCACTGTGGAGCCTGTTCATCAACTCAGGGATGACCTGTGCTTCAGACTGGGTGAAGTACAACATCAGCAGCTCTCTGAACATCCATCAAACTGGGAACAAGTAATACAACAGGTATCTCAGTAACATGGAATAAATACACACCTGAGTGGTCACTGTTGACATCAGTAACTTTACACAGAAAAGCCTGTACAAAGCTTAATTTGTAGAAAGCAAGATAAATGTCTGATTTTTATATGTATTCTTATATTTTTTACCACCTTGTTCAGAAACAAACTGGGTTGGCTTTTGAGAATGCTAAATTGCATTTGGCAATTCACATCCTCTCTCATTAATGAACCATTTGGCACAGTTTTTTTTTCCTGTTTGAATGCTGACAGCCTCCAACAATGAATCTTAGCTGTGCTTACTCTCTGTTGGTACCAAACCAAAACAGTCCATCCTGCACATCTAACAGAAGTTCAAATAGAACCACTCTCCTCTCCTGCGTCTTCGCTCGGCTTGCTCACAGAGTTGTATTCACTGTCCATGAATCTCCTGTTTGTTAGATATCCACAGTCCCTAAGTCACCAATTCTGCCTTTGACTCTCAGAGGCTTTTTTGCAAGCTCAAGAGATGAATGGTGAGATTAAGGAGTAAGCAGGGGTCTTTAAAGACAGACCATACTTGGAATGAAACGTCTGCCAGCCATTTTGTCTCTTCTGTGTAGCCCGCTCATGCTTGTTTCTTTCCCATGACCCCCCTCGACTGTACCCTGACAGCCCCTACCCACCTGATTGCATGGGCACAATAGAAAAAACCCCAACACACACAGCCGGCTACAATGCCTGCCCTGCTTGTCTTTTTCCCTTTTTTCATGTCTTTTGTCTATTTCTTTTCAGTTTCTTATTTCACCATTTTGCTTCACTCTTTGACTCACAAGAAATTAGAGATAGAAACCTTTCTAAAGTGCTGCATAATTACACATCCATCCCTGGGAGTTTTAAATGAAAACTGAAAAACCTGAAGGAGAATGGCCCTTTGCTAGACTCAACTTTAAAAAGTACAGCAATTGTGAAATTGACCTCATGCTATGTTAAATATTGTGAACTGTTTGGACACCACACATTATCATGTGGTTTCCAACAGTTTTCCAGATCTTGAGTTCGAATATAAGCTAAAACTGCGCAAGCTTGACGGTTCATTTCTATCAGTTATAATGGTCAGGTGGTCAAATTGTGTTTCTCTTCATTTTGTGCTGTCCCAGGTGAGTTTTCTCTCAGCTGTGTTTCCAGAAAGTAATGTTACCTCTGTAAGAGATATGCAGATTATCAGCATGATAGACAAAGATAACAGCACTTTGAAATACACAGAATGAGCACCAACAAGGAAAGCATGCAGTGAGTATGATAACAGGTCTGGTTTCTCTTTAATCAGGTTTTAAGAAAGGAAGGGTCTGAGTTGCTTTTTTGGATATTTAATGTAAATATGTACTCAAACTGGGAAGCTTGATGTTGTCCTCCTTGTAACAGCAATGTTTGCTCTTACTCTTGAACTGGTTAATCTCTCCCCACCATGTTCTTAGATATGAATGTGGTAAATGTGAGGAATGCGAGTCCTCTCCCAATTGTGTGTGTTTAAAAGCACTGTGAAGATTTCCCCAGAAAACCAATACATGTTTATATGCACTCAGCACAGGCTTCTTTATTGTGTCAGTGGTAAGAAACCAAGTCATTGACTAAGCCTTGTGATTTCTTGTGTTGGGATAGTAGAGAGAGACAGGAAGATACAGTAAGGTGACAAAGTTCCACCCATATCTGCTGCTGTTAGGATGTAGTCTGTATGATATTCTTTGGGTCGTGTGGAATAAGATTGAAAAACACTTGGAGAGATGGCCCAAAAAATGCCAGAGAGTCTAGGACATTCCCTACAAAGACTTGAAAAACTGAATTCCTCTACTTCTTTCACAACTCGCCCTACACTCTTTACTAATCCAGTAATAAATAAACTGCTACTTCCATGTTTAATTACGTTTTTTTTTAGATACATCTTGGAAACTCAGAAATAGACCTAATTATTTGATAAAACATTGTCTCCATTTCTAAGTAGCTGTTATTCTAATCCTGATTCACTCGATAAATGTTGTAGTACAAAACAGGAAGGACTGTGTTCAACAGGTAATTTTGATATGAGCAGACATAACATAAAGAGAGTGGGGGAAAGTGTTACAGTTGATGTGATATCCTGAGTCTACTCTGCGTACTCCTACAGCCCCACATTTGTTTAAGCTGTAGGAATGTTATCAGTCTTTCTCAGGGTTATGGATATCATAGGGATTCCTGGATTCTCAGGGTAGGAACTGTTGCTCTGTTTGTCCAAAACAATTTAGTCCATTTGACACTGAGGTGACAGTTTGTACTTAACAGTTTGATTTCCCTGAACAGCGAGCAGTAAGACTGTATGGCTTTCTGGTTTGTTTTCTAAGTCTGTATTTAAGACAAGTCCATGTTTTATCCTTGAAAACCAGATTAACTTTGTGAAAGACCAACAAGATGGGATTACTGCAAAACTTCATGCAGAGTACGTAGCACTGGAGGAGGAGATTTTGGATCTTGGCTTGGAGGTAAGGTTCTCTATGCTAAAGTTGCTGGTCCTCTTTCAACAATTTTAACACCTCAGCTCAAAAAGCTAGTACTATTATACTTTGTCACCAAAGCAAATACATTACATTACATATCTCTGAGTTGAATATATTGTCCCTTGCAGAAATATCTTTCTAGCACTGATAATGTGGAAAACACAGAAAACATTCCAGAGGAGGTTTTGGATTCAGACTGCCCTTATCCCGAGCTGAAGGAGTCCCTGGTCCAGGCCTTCCACTCCTTGTCAGAAAGATACCAGAGCAGGCTGCAGTGTCTTCAAGAGCAACTGCAAAGAACTGACAGGTAAGCATCTAAACTAGTAAAGTTCAGCTTTGCTTCTTTTCATATCTTTTAAGTACTTATGCATTAATTGAATAAGAAAAGAAATGTAATGGTTTTTGTAGCCAATATGAGGCTATGATGACATTGCATCCAATATCTTACTTAGTCATGATGGAAATAGCTTTTTAATCATTTCAGTCATCCATTGTGATGAATGCATGCATTGGCAGAACTCTGATGGGACTGGGTAAATCACAATGGATAACTCAGTGGGACATTGACAGTATGTGGAGGCGCAGACGCGTCATTCCCCAGAGGCAGATCGGCGTTGAACTAGACATATCTTCCTCACTAGGAGGTTGATTACATCAGTGTCTTAAAACCACTTCAAAACTTGATTATTACTTTTGATATGGTTGATATATAGGCCCCTTAGCCTCAATGACTAATCTGTAATAAACATGGAAATGATGTCAAGGGGAAGATGGTGTCATGGTATCATTTGTTATTCATTTTTACTTAATGATCATTCATGGATTGGGTTGGGATCTGTTTCAGGTCCTGTGGCTGGGATCCAGACGACCACCTACGCTTCGAGTTTACATTGTGTCAGTACACTCATGACGTACCCAACCACAGAGCACTCTTTATGGACCTGTTGGAAAGACTCTTCCCTCTGAAATCTAGACAAGAGCTGGTCAGTACAGTAGAAAAAGATTACTAATTTATTTGTATCTTAAACAGAAGAACTATATCTGTTAAAGAATAAATGAGCTTCAACAAATACACAGACACACTGATAGATACTAAGAGACCAAAAGTTTTATTTTTGAGCTCAAAGAATTCAAGCTCTAGAAAAGTCGATTAGTTGATTAGACAATCAAGAAAAAAATTATCAGCTACAATTTTTAAAGTCAGTTAATTGTTGGTGTGGTTTTTAAAGCAAAATAATCAAAACTTCACTTGATTGAGCCTTTCAAATGTATGATACGCAGTGTGGTAAACTGTATATTTTTCTGTTGTGAACTGATGATTGAAGCCAAAACAGAAGATTTGCAGATCACCCTCAACATTTATCAGAATTTTGTGATATTCATTAGACTAAATAACAAAATGGTTAATTAGAATATATTCAAATCGGCAGATTTAAAAGCATAGTAATTGATCTTTGCAAGCATACTCAAAGCTCTCTTTTTCACAGTTTCGCAGTTATATTCTTATATTGATGCTACCTAGAAGAACTGCTGACGACTGAGGCCAGAGAGGGTTAAGTGCCTTGATCAAGAGCACGATTTATCCAAGGGGACACTGTATATTGATACACACTCTCCCACACACACACCCTCTCTTAAAGTGTAACTCTGTTCCTCGGGTCTGAAGCAGCTCTTCAGTGTTAGTCCCAGACTCCCAGATCAATGTAGCTCAGTACCCTGAACTGAGCAGACAGACACACAGATAAGCTTGGACAATGATCCACTCGGCACGCTGCAGGATGTGCCGTGTCACCCACTGTGGACAGCTCGCTCACCCCACAGCCTAGTATCGCCATGACAACCGCCAGCCCCTCTCTCCTTCCCCTCCTTTCCTGCACTCAGAGACACTGTCCTCATATCAGTTCCAGCTGGGTGCTGCATTTAGAGCTGTGATCAGTCAGTGTTGGTGGGGTGGTTGTGAGGAGGAGCAATGTGTTTCTTAACGGCCTGTCTCTATACCCTCCACACTTGCTCACAAACAAACCCGGAGATGATGTAGCGCTGACTACTCTTAATTTACCCATTAGTCATAATTACGATGGTTTGCGTGCAGTGAATAATCAGTGAGAACTTTAAATTGGTTTGCTGAAACCCCACCGATAAAGTGCATGGATGCTATTCTGCTTTCAATATTTAGGGAAAAAACTTCTTGAAATAAGCTCAGTATGTTTTTCACAGATATTTCCCTAATATTTACTATCAGAAATAATGATTCCTGTTACTCTTGCAGACATATAGGTTTGGATGCTATAGTTAGAGCTTAGATTACAGAATCGTTTCTGTGGAGTAATCTCCTTTGCTATAACCTGTTTTATGAAGGTTTTTCACCCTAGAGCATTGGCGCTTGTTCCTGTTTGAACCATAATATTTTGCTCACCTGCCATTTAGTTCCATCTGTGTGCAATCATTGCAGGGGGATCCCACAATCTTCTATTGGTTTTGTCAGTTTTCTTTTAATTTCACTGCAAGCTAAAACTGCTTTGTGTCATGGCAAGATAGCAGGTGACACATTACCACGGTAAAAGGATTTGTGCAGTGTAATGATTTAGGAGCCCTGGTTATAAAATGGTTCCTGTGTTCCCCTCAATCCCTTGCAGTTTAAGAGGAACAGTTTGAGACCTTTGTCAAAATATTGCTTTTGTGAATTTTCTTTCAGTTTCACTTTCAGTTTCTTTCTTTGATCTTGCAGAGAAATATCCAAGGCAAAGTAGAACAAAAGGGTTTGACTAGAGACTGAGTTACATTAGAGACACAGACTTACTTTGTTCTCTTAAATCGGAAAAATATTTGAAAATAAAATAAAATAAAATAACTTCAAAAATCAGTTTGATTGACAAAGGCCTGCAAAGACAGCCCAAATATGTATCACTGCCTCAGCAAAGTGCCACAGCAAGTGTCTGCATGTTTTCTGTGTTCCTTTTGATGTTTGTAAGTGGAACCAGTTTCTCATCTTCAATGAGTCAGATGGCTGTACTCCATCTAGCATAGTGTGGAGGTCTCCCTCTGCTGGATGGGGCTCTTTAGTGTCCTATCATGACTTACCCTTTCATGCACTTTGATGAACAAGTAGGAATCTAAGAGAGTACCAGCATGATTCAGACTTATACCCTCATAATATCCCAGGGCAGTAGTAGAAATTGTTGATAAATCTTACCCTTTCAGACCAGATGCAGGAAGCCAATTTTATTATTATTTTTCTCAGTCCTCATGGAGAAAGCACTCCTCAGAGGGAATGTGGATGCAGCAGCTGCACTAAGCATCGTACCACTTCAAGTGTGCACTGCAGGCACGGTGCGGTAGATGCTGCTTCCACATACCTTCTGTGTGTAATATGGGGGCTAAGGTGCATGCCTGCCTTTGTACATACCAAGAGTGAATATAAAAACATGTATGCATGTATACAGACACTTGCTGTGTTAGGGCGTACACACTTCTAACAACACAACTAAGGCAAGGGTAGTGAAGGAGAAAGTGAAGAACAAAGGGTGGATCTTCCTCAAGTTCCAAAGTTGTGCATTAATAAACAGGATTTGCTTGACTGCCGCTGGCACTTCGGTTCCGTTGGCACGTCTGTCAGCTCACTCATTTTCAATAAAACCAGTCAGCCGTCTAATGCCTTCCCACCGTCAGTTAGCCGCTATTAGCCCATAGATGAATATCATTCCCTCTGTTCCAATGAAGCAGCCAAGTGATGCAGCCTCTGTGAGTGCTGACACAATGATGAATAGCTACAGGGAGCCCTCACACAGAAAAGGACCGTTTTCCTTCAGGATATTTCACAGCCAGAAGAGAAAGACCATTTCATACACCCGCCTAGCTAGACCTGACACCAAGTTTTCCCCATGGCCCCACTGCCATTTTTACAGACAGTGTAATGCATCATGTAGGTGTCTTTGTGAATTTCTGTTTGCATGTCATCAATTTGACATAACACTATTTACAATGCAGCAGCGTTTCCATTCGGGCTGCTGTTGTTTTAAAAAGAATCCACTATACCCTTTAATACATTTGTTTCACCCTATGTGCAAATAATCCCCTCCTTGTGCATTTTGTTCTTCAAGATGGAGCATGAACGTGTGTGGGACTGGCGGCGTTTCACCCTGGCACAGTTGAACATAGCGACCCAGCAGTGGCAACGGGACTATGAAGAGCTTCTGGCCAGAGCCCTGGTCACATTGCAAGAGGCAAAACAAACCCACCAGGCGGAGCTGGAGCTCCACAGAGACCGCCAGAACCAGCTGGACATCTGCTCGCAGCTCAGAGAGAAGGTAAAAGCTACTGTACCCAGAAGTAGGTCTGTAACTTTCACACTTTCTCTGCAGCCTACCCAGTACGAGTGACACTCACTCACATTTGTGATGATGAGAACAGAACTGAGTGTGCTTCCAAAGTATTTAACATGAAATCCTGTTCCTCTAAAGAGCATGTGGAGATAATCTAGTTACTGTGAGATTTGCGCGAGGCAGCATTGTCTGACTGATTGATGCTTGTGTACAGTATATTTCCTGATGAGGTCGCATGTTACACCAGGCTGCCTGACAGCATCTCTCGGTTTAGCTGCCACTTGGGATGGGCTGTGAATGCAAACAAGCTACTAAAGATGGTCTCGCAAACATGATGTTGCTGTCTCCGAGGGATGCTAGTTCACATTCACACAACAAACAAGTTACTCATGTGAACAAATCCATGTACTGCTGATGCGATGCTGTACAAATTGAATTTTCTGTGCCTGCCAGTTTTTTTTTCTTTTGAAAGTGCTTATACTCTGTGACTGATCAGATAACAAGACACTCTGATGTACTGAAGTAGAATCGGTGCGGGCCATCACCAATGAACCCAGTTTTATCAAATTGCACAAGGATAACAGGCCATGTTAGGTCAAGCTTCATACAGTAGTTTGGGTAGAGTTGTTTCAGTGTATGGGAATTTGTAAATGTGTTTCATTGAGTTGTGAACTAACAAACCAACAAACCTGCTGCTGGTATTGTTTCTCAGGTACCCATGCTGATACAATGGGAAAACAAAATATGACAATGACAATCTTGCTCTTAGTCACAACAATCAGCCTACAAATATCATCAAATGCATTTCCCTCCCGTACTTTATTTTACTGCCATCATTTCATTTTGTAGCACAGCTACAAAATTGTGGCTCATGATTTCTCAAGCTGTGCCTAACAGTGCAGCTTGTACACATAAACACTTAAGATAGGAACAAAAGCACTCTGATTTACTGTAGCAGACCTGATGTCTGACACTGAGATCTCTTCTTCTAAATCTGAAACAATTGGTGGACTGGAAAGCTCTTTCAAGAGAGCGTGGCAGTTGATTATTATACTATGGAGTTTACTGTGAGGGCTTTCTACCTCATCTTCAAGGATAAAGGTGCCGTACTCCAAAAGTGTAATCTCAAGTAGAACCGCTCTATTTAACATGCAGTACAGTACATACAAGGGGCCAGAGGGGGAAAAGCACATTGCTCAGTTGTAGAATATATATGTAGAGTTAAAAAAAACTCTAGGAGTTATCTTTTCTTTCTTCCTCAGGCTCAGGTGGTCACTCATTAAGAGAGAACATCTTGGTAAGATTATTGTTTTATTTCCCATTTGCCATAATTATCCTTGAAAAACTTTCAGTTTTTACCAAAATGAAAATATCAGTTTGGGTACATATTTGCTGTAACATCTGAAAGTAACATGCTCCTAGATTTTGCAGCAATCATCAGTTCGCTTTCACTTTAGTTTACATAATACATCATGTTGTTGGAGTTACTGACTCGCGTTTGCAATGCAGTGTATTGGGCTGTTCTCTTTATATTCCTTGCAGTGCATCACCATTTACTACTAAAGTAGATGAGGAAGCAAATTTAAGGGCAATGATCACTTCACGTTCAATTCTGGCAGAACAGCTTCCTCAGATACAGCTGCAATGATTGTGGTATACTAAAACTGTCTTTGTGGAAAGGTTCTTAAAATGATGGAATGTGTTATTCAAGACGGCAGTATGTCTGCAAGCTTCATTTTTAAAGTATTTTTAAATTGCAAGGGGTCTTTGACTTCCAGTAATTTAGAATAAACCTGCAAGAAATAAACAACACGCCTCTGACTATGGCAAACAAATTTCAGAGTTTTATTTTCTTGGCTCTTTGAGGCAATAAGTAAAATTAAAATCACAGACATTTTTAATTCCTGTAACATTTCTACAGCCCTATATGTATATATTTTTTGTTTGTGCTTTTCATGTGCACATATTTGAGTTTGTGTGGAAGCTCAGATGGACGCCTGTTTGCATCCAATTTTTCTTTCCACTACCTTTATCACCACAGCACAGTGACACAGTGGTGAGACAAGATGGATTTCCTCCCGTTGCATCTGCTTCTTTAACGCTTTGTTTTCTGCAGCTGCTCCCTCTGACCCAAGCAACTCTCCTGACTCCACTCTCTGGAGATCGACTTCCTTTCTACACTCACTCTACATTTCATTGTTACTGTATTATATGTCCTTTGTAGTCAAATATGAATTCGCAGAAGGCTAACACAATGTACCTGACAGGTCACCTCTAAATATATGAAAATATATATTTTATTTTATGGCTTCAATGGAGGTCTGAATCATCATCTGTTGTCTAGGAGCAGCTCACATGTATTCAATTTGATTCCTCATAGTATATACATTTTGAAAGGCAGGATACTTTAACAGTCAAAGGTGATGTGGAAAGCTCAACCAATTAAATCAACTAAAGCCACAACTACATAATAGAAACTGGAATTTGATTTGAAAATAAATAGGTGAAATAAAAGTTTTTTATAGATCAATATTTGGAATGGCTAAAAGTAATGCAAATATTACATTAATTGAAATATATGTATCTTAAACAACAATATGCCCCTTAATATAACTGGTAAACCTTGTTATAATCCCTTCATAGGAACATACAGTACAGTATTTAAATGTGCCAATGGAGCGGGACTTGATAGAGCTGTGGGGGCATGTTAGACAGTACAGGCTGTGAACCACTGGTCTAGCTGATGCTTTATTACACCGACATGAATGAACTCATTTAATTAAGATCCTCTTGCAATATCTTATACCAATGTTAACTGGTTCAAGACACAATATTTATGGCATAGATTAAGAAGTTAAAGGGCGGCTGTGATGGTACATGTCGGTCAAATCAGTAAATATTTGTTATATATTTTCAAGCTGTGATTATGCAAATAACCACCCCTCTCATCTATCTATCTGTATTCTCAGAGCCCCCATGGGTTCAGATGAGAGCTCATATTGGACATTTTGTGGTCAGTGCAGGTCTGGTTCTGACCTCATTAGGGAGGGAGACTATGTGAGACTTCTGAGGGACGGCTAGTGGGAAGAAATCCAGGATAATTGATTTCAGAGTTAGCTTGTATCCCTCTGGGGAAAGGGCAAGAATGTTACACAGACCACAGCCTCTCAGATTGGCCATGCAAAGAGGACTGGCTGGGCACAGATGGCAGCACTGGTCATATAGCAGTGGTTAAGTTTCAGAAAGCTTCAAGTGTAAAGGGCAATACACGCGATGTAGAGGGTGTTTATTGTCAAAGGTAAAAAGTAAGTGGATGATTAAGATAACTAGTTAACATGTCACGCATGAGAACCGGCTACGTTCGTTTTCATTTATCACTGAGAGACAGATGCTTCTTTTCAAGTCATCAGCTGTTTGTTCCACACTGTTCTGGCTGCTGTAATTAGTTGGCATTGTTCTTGGTGTTACTGTTCATTCCAGCCTTTTATTCTGTCCTTGCTTTCATTCTGCCTCCCACTTATATCTCCCTCGCAGGCATCTTTGATGAGCAATTGTGTTTTCCACATGAGTAAATAAAGCCTGGAGGGATGGCAGATTGTTCCAGCGTTTTCAGGTGGGAAAGAGATGAGGAGACCAACAGGACAAACGACATCGCCATTGAAAGAAGAGAGATTTTCATACGAGATGGGAGATTTTCTTTTATTGCAGGAGCTCATTTTTCATTTCCTGCTCTCCAGAGTACTAGTACCACAGAGCAATATAAACAGCACTATTACAGACCTGCTTATACTTGGATGATCCCTTCTGGCAGCATACTCCAGGGGACTGTGTGTTAGCAGATCCCTCGTCACTGAGTGTTGGTGACAAATATGGGCAGCTCTTCATCCCTCTGGTGGCCAAATGGACATGGCAGCTTTGAGTTGGGTTGAGGCACAGCGTGGGCCACACAGTGTTTCAGCTGACAACCCTCTGAGGAGTTAATTGCTCATATATATATAATTTTTCCTCTGCAAGCTGATGTACCTGAAATGGGCCTGAGGAAAAATCTTATTGTGCAAGCTGTGAAAATACAAAGATAATTACAGGGTTTCATTTTCTACTCAGGGACTAAACGGACATTATTTCTTGTCCCCTCAAAGATTGAGTACATCTCATGTGTCATTAATGCCACTCGGAGCGGTTCTTCCTATGGAGGTTATGGGGTGGTACTGCTGCTCTTATAGATACATCCCTCCGTCTCCTCAGTTTGCTCTTCTAATTCACAGCAATGGATCTGGTTAGAGAATTGTAGCTTTGCATTTGCACACATCTGATCTGTTTCACTCTTCTGTTATACATCACAAGTTTGTTATTAAATGACCTGCAACTGAAAGTTCTGATGGCGGCTGCAGCGCCTCCTGACAAAAGACATCACTTTAACTGTACAGTTATTTTAACAAAGGATTTTAGCAGACTGCAGTGTGCAGATAAAAAGGCTATTATTCTTTTGTTATTCTGACATCTCTGCAGTCTTTTCTGTGCTGCCATGAAAAAGGATGGTGTCCCATTTCCCTTTGAATTCACAGAAAATGAGATTCCAGTGACAAATTACTGTGGACTGTATATAATGACAATTTTATTCCCTTTGTGCTCCCTAAAATGCCTTTTCATCTCTGCCTAAACAAGAAAGACATACAAAATATATTCGGTCATTATCGATCTCTATGTGTTCACAGCATTATAAGCTTTAAACAGATTATTTTGCCACCTTATGTGACCTTATACTGTAACTGTGGTTTATAAGCTATGAGAGAAAAAAGAGATGGTGTTATCTGTCACATATTTGTTCATGTTTGAACATACAGTATGCGTGACAGACCCACGCTGCAGGTTGTTGACACATTCAACTCCTTGTGATTCACAACATGTGTGCAGGCGTTATATCTACGCCTGACAGGAACTTGATGGATAGTTTAATTGTGTACCTCCTTTTCTGTATGTAAAAAAAAGCATCTCATTTATAAAGGTTACTTACACAGATAGAGAACTTTTAAGCAACAGAATTGCTACTCAGCAGTGGAGATGTGAAAATGTCATTTGGTGAGTTTCTCATTGAATACAGATATTTGTAAAATATTTATGTCTAGTAGGTGCATGACAGAAGGTAATAGCAGGGAGGATGAGTTATACGCAGGAAATCACCCCCAGCTAGAGTTAAGAGTGACATTGCAATGACATGGTCAGTATCTGAAACCACTCCACCACCAGGAAACTCCAAAATATAGAAGGTTTAATTGCATTGAAACCCTATGTATGCCTTGTATTGAAAAGGTATTTCACATTTGATAACTTTCTGGTATGCACCATTAGAATATAATGGTTATCATTATTTTCCACCAACACTAGGAACTGAAACATAAAACCTAAGTGGTTACAGAACATAACGTTAGCATTGCTAATTTCTCAAAATGTTGTGGTTTGTTTATACACTGAGCTCTGTTTCCTTGTGGCAAAAATAAAGTAATATTGCAAGAAAAACTGCCCAGTAAGGCATTTTTAGAATACTTTTTTTCAATCGATATTGAAGTGTAAATATGTCAATGAGCTTTTGTTCAGGTCTGATGTTATTTCCCGCGGTTATGCTGGTAGTCAATTTAATCATTACTGTGACCTTTAACAATCCCAAGATTTTATTACATAAGGCAGCACTGGAATCAACGCCAACATCAACAAGTGCTCATTACATATTAACAGTTAAAGGCAAAGAACAGGACAAGTACAAAACAGGACACCAGGATAAATATTGTCACAGTGCTTTCACCATCGTTCCTCTAGTCTCTGTCACTATTTGGATTTGTTCATCTGGTCAAGATAGTTGATTATTGCACCATGTTTCAGGAGAATAGAGCCACTAAAGACACATGTTGAACTTGATAAGTGGCTGGATTGTTTAAAATCCCCTGGCAAACACACAGCTATTGCTTCTCCTCAAGCAGACGTCGAAGTATGATGATGATGTATGAATGACTTGATGATACCGCAAGTGCTAATGTGTGTAAGACCATGTTAATTTGCAGTTTATTCCCACAGGGGTCCCTAAGCTCTCCTTTGATAGATCTGTGAGTCTGTCTGTCCCGTTGGAATGCAGCACTCTAATGCCCAGCTCGACACAGAGAGGCTGCTGCATAACGAACCTGTCACTCACTCACACCCTGGCAGATGCTGGGCTGTGTGTGTGTGTGTGTGTATGTGTGTGTCTGTTAGATTGTCTATTTCCATCTATCTAGCGGGATGGATGAAAGACAAGAGCGTAATTATAGAAATAGAACATTTGTCAGTTTCCTATCAAGACATTATGTCTCGATATGATTACCATGTTGCCATACAAGTTTACACATTCTCTTTTTTTATAAATTGTTTTTATAGATGCCCTTCAAAACCAACTGGACATATGATTTAAAAAATCCATAGTCAGCAACTTCCTTTTTTCCCCTTAAAAACAAATATTTTGGATGTACATTTTTGCTAAATGACTAAACATGTATCAGGATTTTTACACTTTAAGGGCTAGATGGGTACCTTGGAGAAAACAAAGCTGTTTTTTCTTATGTGTGAGCTAAAGCTACTCCTCTCTCCAGTAGAATAAGTTCTGTTTGTGATATGGCTTGAACACACATGCCTCCTTTATGATTCAGAGCTGTGACGGGTCCCGAGGTGATCTAACGCAAAGTGTGAAAGACAGCTGTGACACCTCTTGGAGAGTTCATGCCACACTTTGGCACCATGGCAGTGGGGCTCAGCTGGTTTTCTCTCAGTGAGTGCTTCTTTCAAGACAGTCGTTGATAAGGCAATAACCTGTTTTTCTGTTCCTCCCCGTGTGTTGCATTTGCATGTGTGTTTGTAGCTGCAGCGGTGGCGGGCCCAGCAGGAGGAGGTGGCGAAGCTGGAGGCGGCTATAGCTGCTAGACAAAGCGCGGAGGAGGAGGCGAGGTTAAAGAGGGAGCAGGAGAAGGAGACCGCCGTCAGGTCACAGCAGAAAGACAAGGTAATCTCACCTTCCTCGCAACCAATCACAATGCACTTGCTTGATTGTAACACCTGTGCTTACGTAATATAAGAAAGTAGTTAAGATTTCACTCATTTGAGTGGGTGCATTCATTTCATTTAAAGGTTTCAGTGTGTAAAAAGGGAGAAATACACAACTTGAGAAAAAAAAAACATAACTGAGTTTGGTAAATACAGTGTTGTATAAGAGATATTACAGTAAACATTATTTCTAGATGATAGATGGCATTTTTACCCTGTTCTCACAAGATCCATACATTGGGTGCATAACTTATTGCCCTGTGTATTCAAGGATGTTGTTGTTTTGAGGGGAAAAAACAAGATAATTTATTTTAGATTCAAATTCTCCTTAATCACATAGCTAGCCCACTAGAGATGCTCACAGCCAACCATAAAATGGAGAGAACCTTGTTAACCAAAAAACAGGACTGCACTCAGTAGAAACGATCTGTTACATTTTAAAATTGAGGGAGAAAAGGTGTGGATGGGTTCGGTTCAGATGAATGTTTATGCTGTGCCGAGAAAATTGCCTCTAAAGTTAAAAAAGAAATATGAGTCATATTGGCTCAGCTTGATCCCGAGCACTCTTGCACACATATCAACGATTTCACAGAAAAGAGAGAATTCCTCAAAAGCAAATAAAATGTGGCATGTCCGCTTTTGGTGCCTGTGTGTATGACTGTGTAAGTGACCTCCCATGGGGAAGAACCTGTTATTGAAAAGTTATTACTACAGGCATAGACGTGCCAGTAATGTTGTGTATGTCATGTAGCTGTCCTGAACATGTGGAGACATTTAAATAACTTTCTTGTACTAGATAAATGAAAATTGTTGGTGGCACTAGAATAATAATCCATATCACCAATTTGGTAAAATTAGACTAGCCTATCTTGAGAATCTAATTGGGGGCACACGTGAAAGTTAAACAGAAAAGCATACATTCGTTCAATTACATTGGTATTTTGATCATTCAATTTAGCTATGGTCCTCACAGGTACAACTATACCAGAATGTATGTGTCTGACTGTTTAATTAACTCTCTCCTCAGGGGTCTGCTAGGCGAGCATGGGCGATCTGAGGCACTCTCTGATTAATGAGAGCATTTAGGCTGCATTGTATTCCATGTAATTTAGTACAATAGTCTGCCAGACATTGAAATATCATCTCATTCTCTCTATTTACACTTATCTGATTACCGCTCTGTCACAATCGATAGAACATGACGATCGTAAGAGTTCTGTTGAAGTCAAGTTATTGGGAGTTTTTTTGGTTGTAACTATTTGTAAATTGTTGTTTTTCCCTCAGGTCAGACAGTTTCATTTAAAGCAGCAGAAGAGAACAGAGCTGCTGGAGCAGAGAGATCAAGAGAGGCTTGCTAATCTGAGGAGCGTCATGGAAGAACAGGCAAGGAGAGATAAAAAGAGGTGAGTGGTGCACTCTGGGACCTAGAGTTTTCAAATGCTAATACACTATCGCCTGTTATCAAGCATGACATGACATGTATTTAGCATGTATAGTCACAGGTGCATTACAATGACATACTTCTGTTTTTTATTATTATTAACATCAATCTTACTTCGCTATTATGATGTAACGGCTATGTCACATTTATAAACACAATTGTCCACATCAAAATCATTTAACTATTCCCAGGGAATACTACTCAGCTTGTGAAAGCAGCTGTGTAATATCCTAATGGAGAAAACAACCATGATGATGTTCACTATTATTATCTCAGCTCTGGTTTGAAGACTTAAGTTTCTAGCAGAAAGTCTTTATCGCAAAATAGAGATATGGAGTTTGAAAGACGTGGCGGTTTTTAATCTGCTCATTTAGTTGCTCGTCTTTATGAAAGTGCAATATTAACTGAAAGAGCAACTAAGACCAAGGGAGCCTGATAAACAGAACCTTGCATACATTACTGCACTTCACCTTTTAGATAGCAGTGTACAGTGATTGATCTCTTCATCCATTTAATTAAATGGGGCAGTTATCCATCTCAATTTTCTCAGATAAACTTGATTATGTTTATAGGCTACTTGGCTTCACTGGAACAGCAGTGAACCAGGGGAACAGGTATCCTGTAAGTCAATAGTATTTGTACTACTTTACTACCATATTAATTGTTATTATCTGACCTCTGAGGTCTCACTTTACTCTTTGTGTGTAAGGTACCTGGCAGTGGGTACAATTTTATTGATATCTCTAAATTTTAATAGGGACAATATAATTTCTTTTATTATGGGAGACATTATCAGACACATTTTCATATCATGCAGAAGTTGTGTCATTCCAACCATTTCAGTGAATAACTGTGTGCTTTCATGAAAAGATAGCTTCATTTTCCAGTATAGTAGGATATATATCCTATTATTCATAATATAAATTTAAAATGTATATGAATCCAACAGTAGAAGCCTTAAAATGATTTATATTATCAATTAAGTTAAATACAATAAATTATTGTAAGTGTCTTGCATGTTCTTTACTAAGTCTTGTCTTATTAACCTCTTGAAACAGAAATACTCAGTCTGATGTCAAGTTATCATTATTATCTTTACTAGTTTCTGCCATATTATGCCTTTATTGGATAGGATCAGTAGAGACAGACAGGGCATTCAGGGAGAGAGTAGGGGAATGACATGCAGCAAATGGTGCAGCTAGTTGGAAGTCGAACCAGAGACTTGCTGCTCAGGGCATGTTAGCTCATGAGAATCAGGGATCATGAGAGCCTGAAAAAGCGATAAAAGCAGATGATGAGAGAGGAGCTTCACTCTGGCAGCTCCATAAAACCCGCCACAGCCTGGAGCCTGGCTGTGTCAAGAACGATAGGTAATGTTGGTCATAGTGGTGGCAAAGGAAGGGCAGGGGCTGTTTAGGTCTAATGTCCACAACGTCTGTGCTCCCTCTAGGGTGCAGCTCAGGGCAGACATGTTGCAGCGGCGCAGGGAGGAGAGAGAGGCGCGGGAGCTTGAGCTTCAGAGAGAAGAAGAAGAGAGACAGAATCGTCTGGAAGCCCTCAGAAAGCAGGTGGATCATTATCTGCTCTTAACCCTCTCAAAGACTCTAATTTAGTGTGTCATTCGAAATGACCCACAAGGGAAGACTGGGCTCATTCTTATCTAAGTCGAGGCATCACTGCCACCTTATGGCAGACAACTGTATGTTAGCAAGACATTCAATGTGTTTCTTTTTCTTTTTTATCATAGGTTGAGGTGGTGGTGGAGGCAGACCCAGAGAGAATGATGGCAGATACAGAGGCTTGGAGGAGTCGGCAATTAAATGTAAAGGATTTTGAGCTGCAAAGGCCTCTCTACAGCATTAACACATACACAGACACACAGGTGAGGTATACAACATTTAACCTCCTGTAACCTTTAGCTTCTGTTTGATTGCAAAAGCTCCACCGCTGAATGATTGCTTGCCTCAAACTCCTTATCGGTGCCCTTCATAGCATGAGCCCACGGGGCCGCTCCTGGGTTTCCTTGATTATATTCAGCTGTTATGTTTTGGTTCATCTTGGGCGAGACAGTGCAATGACCTCTATAGTTGGGGTAATTATGCAAGCTGGTTGGCCAATAACTTGCATACGCAGCTTTGATCTCAAGGCCACCAAGTCACTGCACTGAAGAGTCTGTGGTTTTGTCATAGTTGTGGATAGCAGGTGGTTATTGTGTAACAAAGTCGATGGCTAATGATTGACTGTGATAATCTTCTACTCCAGCACCAAACTGTCAGAGATGAATGACCTAATCTCATTTTGACTTATTGATAGTGTAACAAACCATAAAAACAAGCCATGGTAACCCAGTGGGATCTAGTGTGAAACAGCTGGAAATAGATTATTCACTGTGTTTTTTTCGCATTCATTTGTTTTCCAGATTGTCTCTGATCCAAGAGTGCGGGTTGAGCAGGCACTGCGGGAGGCTGGTCTACACAGCAGTCAGTATGCCAAAGAGGTTCTGTCTGATATCAAGCCACCCAAACCACCTCGACGAGACACAAAATCCATACTCAAATTCTGACCAAGGACTTGATGGGGTCATATCATCAAGTCCAACTCACTATTATATGATTGTTGTTGCATTTTACCTAGCAGAATTTGTAAGAGTTATATAGTTATGTGAGTAATGGCCAGAGTTGGACAGTTCACACTGTTCAGTAGTGGAAGGTAAACCATTGGTATTGATCACCACATTACACAGTGCAGTTCCTATAATATACCTTTATTTTCTCAACAGGAATACAGTAGCATACAGTTTCTCACATGTTCATCCAACAGGTGAAAATGACTCTCTGTACATTCATCAATACTAGTGCAGTGCCTGTTCAAAATGGTAACTTTGTTTATACAAATGATACAAAACATTGGAATATAAGAAGTGTTTCGCATAAAACAAGTATACAAGAGGGGAAACCTTTAAAAGCCTTATTTGTACTTCAAACATTCAAATGTGAAGTGAGTTTCTTGATCCTACATAACTTCGATAGGATTTAGAATTGTCTCTATATCTGGTTTGTAGTTATGGTTAAAATGATGAGGCTATAAGTTACTTAAGCTACCACCAAATGTCATCAGTCGTTCTTCACTCCACTGACAAACTGAAGCAGGCAAATGAAGTACAAGAGATTGAAAAAAGCTTGGACTTCTCTTGGCAGGGTTACAAGGTTACAAGTCAAATCAACATACAGAGCACATGATTTACAAACACAAATTACAGTTATAAATATTTCATCAAAGAAATTATAAAAATCTTTTTAAATAAGTATGTAATACATATTACGGTAACATGGTCACTACAGTACATATTCACATCCTCATATCAGTCAAAGCTATATACAGTCTTTTTGGGGATGCTGTGGTCTCACACAGTATATCCCAGGCGTTTCTTGATAAAGTGGGCCACCAAGGCTTGAGGTCTCTGCTGGTACTCAACCAGCACATCGTGAGGGGAAGTGATCTGGTCTCCCTCAAAGCGATTCAGCAATGCAACACAGATCACCGCCGCTGGAAGGAAAAGAAATATGAACTTTGTTGTTTGTTGTTTGTCCTTTGTTCTTATGTTAGTCAATAATAAAAGTCAATGGAAGTGACACATTCAGCTATTTGTCATTCAGTATTGACAAACCATTCCATTTATTATGTCATTATTGACCAATATCAAAGAAGGCTAATTAAAGAAAGATCAATGTTGCGCATTTATGTTAAAGATAAAGTATACCTTTGAGGCCACAGACACGGCACATAGCAGCAAGTACGGTGGACTCCATTTCAATATTCCTGACTCCAGCTTCGTAAGCTTTCCTCAGATACTCCAGTTTTTCTTCAGGAGAGAAGGAGCACAGAGCCCCGTCCAGTCGGCCTTGACCTAAAGTGGCACAGCACAGAACCTGTCACTGTCTGGCCTATGTACAGTAGGCTATGTGACCTGCTGAGTTTCTTTCCTGTACTTTAAGTTAATACAAAAGATGATCACAAACAACCCGTGTCTAACAATACTGTTTGTACCTTCATAGAAATCATGGGCGCACATGGTGTGTCCAATCACTGCTGGAAAGTTCTCAAGCTCAGAGGAGCACTGTAGAAGCTCATTGGCCACTTCCTCATCCAGCTCAGTGTTCCTGGTGATGACTTTACCCAGGACTGCCTGCTCAAACTGGGGGCGGAAGGAGTAATCCACTGCTTTATCTGTGATCACCACTGTCCCTGGAGCCAGACCTGGAGACAACAGTGTGAAGGCATTTTTATATGGGCTTTCTATGTTATAGTCCAGTCTGAGACCTAGAATACTGACATGCACAACCTGAAGAAACCAGTTCACTCTGAAAGGTTAAGGTAACATTTTCTATCACCAAACACAATGAACCTGTTCTTACCGACTCCCCCAGATGTTCCAAGGCGAAAAAGGATCACATCATGACACTGGGCATGGTGCAACAGCTTGATGAGCTCGTGCAGCATGATGGAGATGGAAGGGACACCCATGCCGTGCTGTAAAATGTGCACAATGGTTGGAAATAACTTTGTTAAAATCATTGAATCAAGGTGAAACAGTATGAAACAAAGACATTGTATGTCATCCTAGTGAATCAGGCCGGATACTTACACTTATAGACAGCACTGGTCCAACTTTATACATGCAATAGCGATCGGTTCCCTCACAGATATTTCTGATGTCCTCTGGGCTTCCAGGTTGGTCCAGCTCCTGGTGGATAAACTGGGCAAAAGCCTTCATGCGAGTCGCGCTGCCACCAACACACACAAACTACAGAAAACACAGGAGGAGAGAGAGAGAGCAAGGACTGGTTTAATTTCTTTCGATTTTGGGATTAGAAACCAAACACTGTCAAACCTTATGTTACAAACCTTAATGTCCCCAAACATTTCTGGAAGGTTGTGAGTCTTGGTGCTCAGACTGAAGTGGTAGAGAATATCCTCTTCCATGGTGTCCAAGTAGGGATTTTTCAGCTGGACACTTGGCCTAAGAACAAATATAGTGCGGCATATTAATGTCTTGATAGAACGCTCAAGTGAATCAAACCATGGATAAAATGTACCCTCTGAAATTAGACTTTTGTGAAGAGCAGAACAGAAATTTTAGAGTTTATTTTAGCCTTCCATGTACTTACTTGATGTACTTATTATGGTTATTCCTCATACGGTCGAGTAAAATCTGTGCCATGATTGCAGGAGACAGACCAAAATCAAAGTTTAAAATATCTTCAAAGTTTCTCAAGTTTAAAACCTCCAAATACTTGTTGCTGCCGGCCGTTGTTTTTCAAATAAGACATGAGTCTGGCTGCAGAGCTTATATGGTGATGACCTCTGACCTTGCCTCTGATTGGTCCCAGGAAGAGGAGTAGCATCTATTCCCATGCAAAAAAGGGAAGAATCCACCAGCCCAAACAAACACTAAGATCAAACACGTGTAAAATGATTAGCTCAAGTCCTTCGAAAACAAAACCACATCCTGCTGTGATAAAAAACACCAAAGTGACGTGGTTAAGTGTTATGACTGACCTTACAAAATCATTAGCTTGTGTTGAAATGTTTACCATTATATAGCTAATGAATAACTTAAGACAACGTTGGTAGGAAGAAAACAAATACTCTGCTGCAGAGAAAGTCAGTGAAAGCAAGGTTGAGTTTCAAAAGACAAAATATTTAATGATGGTTCAAAAGTTCAGACCGAGGTGATCAGTCCAAGTAAGGCACAGACAGGTAAATGATTGGCAATTGGTCTGTCTGTGTGAAACAGAGGAGGACAGAAAAACAACACAAAAAAAGAGAGATATAATACAGGACAACGTGTCCAGAATGTTGAAGAGACAGGCCTGTGGTGGACTTCCTGTTAACAGGAAGAGAATTGAGTGCATATTCAATCTCTACCAAATGTTGACTCTGCAGGGATGGATTCTGGGAGACTAAACATCAGAGACTGGGGATGACACGACATTGGCTGTGGCACCAATCAGTCTACAGAACTCCTTCCAGAACTGAAAAAATCAAACAGAGCACCCTATCAAAGACAACACCCTGTGACAGATCATGCAGACTAAAAGCATGACACAATATGACCTCTGCTGTTTCTTTGGCAGACCAGAGTTTTGGGCAAAGGAACAGTGTGCCATCCAGGATCAATGATCCAATGTGTTACTGTTATGTAACAGTTTTACCTTCAGAGGAGGGAGGGGGGGGGGGGGGGGGGGGGGGGGGGGGGGGGGGGGGCAGTGTAACAGTTCAAAGATATGTGGGCCCAGGGTTGTCATAGCACTGGCAGAGGATATAGCAGTCGTCATTATTGTGAAGTCTTATTCTGAGTACAAAATGGACAAGCTGGGACAAACTCCCCATGTCCTTCACCAAAGAAGACCATGACAGCTCCTGCTTTTGGAGACTGATGATCCAACTCACCCCAGTTGTCAGCCTTGATACGGCCATACGAAACCTCAGCCCACTCCAAGTCCAAAGTTGTGGACGATCCGATCCGAGGAGGGAGGATTGAATTGTTGGGAGAGACAGTGGCAGACGATTGGCATGAGTTCAACCTCCTGGCTGTTCTGATGTTTATCAGATTCTTATAGTCGGTTAGTCACAAAAATGACAGTTCAAGACAGCGTCTCTATTCCTCCAACACCAGCTCGACTGCCAACAGTTGCTGGTTACCCACAACATAATTCCTCTCTGCTGGAGACAACTTTCTGGAAAAGAAATCACAGAGAAGCCTTGTGAAAAACACTCCTTTCCCAACCTCAAAAACAGGCCTGAAATGTTGATATATAATATTAAAATAAATATGTAAGTACAAAGAGTTGTTTCTGCTAAACCAATTATACAGCAACTGAGCTGTCTGAAAATGGTGAGACAGACTGTTATATAACATGTATGATACATATTTCCCAAAGAACAGTGATAACCTTTGACTCGGACATGTAACAGTGTCAACAACACGTCAAAACAATGACACACTGTGTAAAACCAACATGAATGTTGTTTGTTCAGTGCGAAAAACAACTAAATCCAGTAATGCATTGTATCATTTGCTTCAAGAACAATTTTCCACTTTTAATGTGTCCCAGAAATGACAACAATAATCTTTAATGACCATAATAATGTTTAGCGTCCATGGAGGTGGTAATTTGTCATTGGCTTCAATTGTGACTCATCATTGTGACTCACAAACAATGACACAATGAAAGTGTGTCATCACTTGCTGCAATGTTGGTGTTACTCAAATGTCAGTGAGTGCGAGGAAGTAAAAAAAATTGTGAAACACTTCATTTAGATTTCATTTTTATTCCTCACAACTGCCTTTCCACAGTTACAGAACACAGCAGAAAAACAAAAAACAAAACTGAACACGGGGTTAACGGGTGTCTTCCTTCGTTAAAGAATGCAGTTAATGAGGCACCACTAACAGACACGATAAATGCAAGGTCCTGGCTTTAATTCAGTGAAGCACTTTCACACTTGAGTAATCCATCTGATATAACAATGCAATTGAAAGTAAGTGAAATATTTGATGTGGCTCAGCGTAACGGGGGAGAAGAAATTATTGTTGTCAGGAGAGGATGGCAAATCTTCTTGTTGGAAGCATCTTTTCTAGGCAGTGGCAGTCTTCTAATCTGTTGACATGGAAGTAAATACAAGCAGATGAGTCACTCACCTAATCATTCATCCGTGTATCACGTAATTCACTCCCTACATTATACTACAAAGAGCCGTTGTAAATTCTTAATGGTTGAAACCTTCAAGTTTAACACCTCAACTTTTGTGAACATTTCATTATGTGCAATATCCACAAACTGAGTCATAAAATAAATTAAGACACAGCTAAATAGCTCAGCTTCATCTCATTTTATTATACTACAGGTGAATTTTGATAGCATAATGAAAAAGCAATAAAGAAAATGATTTATAGCGACCAGGGAGATTTTAACTCAAATTGTGCTGCTTACTTGACACATCAGTGTTGCCTGTTTGTTTGTCGTCTTCTGCGTAACCAAAGCTCAACAGCTTAGACATGTCGACAGGAGCAGGTTTCTTGTCATGTACTCTGTGAGAACACCAAAGTTTAAGTTAAAAGTTAAAACACTGCACTTTAAAGAAAACAGACATACAAATGTAATGTTTGACATTAACCAAAGAGATGACCACAGACACAGTTTAAACATTACTAAGATGCTATTCTTCCAACACTATACGTATACCAAAACAAACTCTGGTTACTCATTACAAATGTATTCCTCCAACAAAGTACACAGAGTCAACAGTTGGTATTTACATTTGTCTGATATCTCTTCAGCTTACAACATACCACCAATTGTAAAAGCTATCCATCAGAACATCATGTTATCTTAGAATCAGTTTTGTTTCAGGAAATTCACTGACTGATAAGATTGTAGGACTTGTGGACTTGCTCACATCAAAACAATGCATATCCTATGACTGGTCTTTTCTGTCTGGTCTCTTCATAACTATACATGAGGTTATTTGGGGATTGTGATTGACAATAATGTTTTCCCAATGTATGAGAAACACTCAGCAGGCAGACCACTGTAAACTGAAGTAAACACACAGGTGAATATTCAGATTTGCCATGGAGCCATTGATCTATGTTCTGTTTAGTCTGACCACAGTGTGCAGCCTGCCCATGTGCATTTATGCTTAGTCACTTACCACAACATAGAGATTATGGTCTAAATCTACTGATAATGCCTCCTTTAATACCCCATTTAAAATATGGGTCGCCATAATGTGCTGTCATGCTGATAATTACTAATTTAGACCAATACAAAATTCCTTCCTTCTGATTATGAAATTGCTCATGTCATAGCAAATAAAATGTGATTACACTGCATAAGTACAAATTTAGAAGAGTATATCTTCAGTAAACTACAAAAACTACATGCGATTATGTGCAGGTCAAGTCTGTATATTAATGCAGCAGCTCTGTGGGAAACACCAGTAACCATGTACTCTCTCTATTCAGATATGTCCACTCAAAGTGACGGATACTGTCTGACAAGGGTAAACACAGGTCAATAAGTCGATTCTATTTTGTGCAACGCTGTCTCTGACAGTTGTAAAAAGTGGCATTCAGAGCCACCGGCCAAAGCACAACAGCACCACCTTGTGACCACAGGAACTTACATTCTCTTGAATTTGCTGGTCTCGTGATATTGGTTGGGCGACTGCAATTTCTCCATCTGGCTGCAGTTAACATTGTTGATCTGCAGAACCACAAATAAAACCACAATGTTTATTAGTAAATGTAGATTTTGTGACACTTTATATATTTTCACAACCTCTTCAGACAAGCACCTGAAACATTCGATTAACCTCACAAAACATCATAACAAAACATCTTGAGACAGAATAAATTGTTATTTCTTATGCTGACCTGTAGCAAAATTGCTTTCTAAATGTCTTTGGCATTTCTCTGTTTACCTGCTTCTTGCTGGTGCTGCTGCTGTCATCCCTCTCCCAGGATGACATATTGTCAGTCCCAAAGGGGGGCTCCAGTGGTTGAAAAGCTCCAGGGTTTTTCTTCTCATCATTGGTAATGAAGCTGTACAAACAATACAGGTATATGAAATACATCCTTTACTGAATAATAGCATATAATTAAATGTAACTATACAATATAGTGTCTGAGTATTACTGTTTATATTTGTGTATATACAGTAATGCCTTCTATACTGTGGCCAGTTTAAAACCACAATAACAGGAGGGAAAGGTAGAAAAGGTGGCACATATGTGTATAATTATAGTACAAACAAGAGCAGCAGTAGTAGTACTACAGTATAGTAACAGTGTTCAGGTGCAGATTTTTTCATCATGAATTTACTACATGTCAGAGTCCATGATGAAAATAATAATACAAGTGTAGTACCTTTGTTCGGTGTCCCCTGATGCAGTGCAGAACCAGTCTGGAGGTTTGTATGAATTGGGTTTAGAAGAAATTATGCCCTCAGGACACAGAAGCCCTGTCAAACAAAGATGAAAAGGGAGAAAATAAATAAAGTGGGGAACATGTAATAACCTGGCAGAAGGACATGTGCAGGTTCAAGGCAACAAGATGGCTCTACCCTTATGCCCTCCTTGTTTTGCAAGCTTGACATAATCTGAGTCACTCTCCAGGATTCCGACTCTTCGCCCCCGGGCTTTCTCCTCGGGCAGGGAGCTCATGGTTTGGGACAGCCCCGGAATCTGAGAGATGTGGCCATTGATTGCGTTGTACCCTGTTCTGACACCTGTCAAAACACACACACAAAATAATTTGTCTTTACTACCAAGCACTGTCGAGAACTTGCACACGACATCTCTTGGAGTGATGACACAGGGATGGCAGCATCTCCTCATTGGGATCATCCAGCACAGCCTCGCTACCGACGATCACTACACACAGGCTGCACCGTGAGGTAAACTAAACTAGGTCAGTATGAAGAGTTGTACTTGCCAGATTTTGTCGGTTCAGCGTCGTCGAGTACTGAGGATGTTCTAGTGGAAACGAAAACAAAACCCGGTACACTGTCAACGACAGCGTGTAACTACTACTCGCGGTAGCATTACTTAGCTAACTTCACTTTACGTTAGCATTAATTAGCTATCATCACTTGGTTGCTGTCGGTTTATTCGAGACTTCAGTTAAAAAACACACATTGCAAGTAACGACATCGTTAAGTTTAGATGAAGATTTACTTAATTCCGTTCTGGGTAATCTATAAAACATGTTTTACTTACTGTGAAAACATTTTGGCAGGAGCAGGTAAAGTAAAAGACCCGTCACGGACAAGGACTGTTTGGAACTTCTGTCAGCGTTGCTATAGAAACAGTCCGTTGGTTACAGCCACGGAGAACACCTGCTGCTCCAACGATGCGTGGACGTGGTGGTGACCAGTCCACGGTGGTGAGTCAAAACACACTACTGAGTGAGTGAGTGAGTGAGTGAGTGAGTAGTTAGTTAGTTAGACGGACATTTATTTCTTGTATCCAGCATAAAAACCAAGATATCACCTATGCGACGCAAACAAACTATCACAACAAGTACAACAGACAGACAGACAGACAGACAGACAGACAGACAATATTTTGATTTTGTGGGTATAATCTACACCTGTCTCAACCTTATTATTTATTTTCTGTTTGCTAAACTGTCCACTATCCTCCCTAAAATGCAGTGACATCAGAATAAACAGCATATTCTACTTCAGTAGTAATATTTATAGTTGCCCTCTAGCACTGGTGATATGTTGTATTGTATTGACATGTTCAGTAATGGTTAATAAACCTGTAATGCCTTGCATACTCAGAAAAGATGAATCTCTGAGTAGGCTAGGCTAGCAGCACCCTGAAATGAGACTGCTCTTTTCATGCAAATGTGCCTTTAGAGAAATTTGAATAAGATATTCAGTGGTTTTATTACAGATAAATCACAAAATGTTCTCTGTGCGAGGCTTCTACAGTCTAATTTCTTTTTTAGTAGCCTATCCCATACACATTGTACTGCTTAATATAAACTTTTAAAAATAAGTCTATCCATTAACCTGTAACTTTTTTTTAATATTCTATATGAATAAAATATCCTTGCACTTAGGCCTACTGTCTATTATTTAATAATAGGCCTACATGCAGATTCCTACCACAAAAGCTAATAGGCTACAATAAAATTATAAAATGATCACTTAGGATCATGTCCGTAAATAAAAGGAAAAATAGAATGTTTGAAAACATATTTTCTAGTGATTGAACTCTTTTTTTTTGTTATCTGACCGTCTCTGTTATTAAAAATTCCGATCATTTTTATTGTCTGAAATATGCCCAAAAGACTGAACTCTTCACCCCCTCAATCCCGAGTCAAGAACATGCGCAGAACAAACCAAATAGCCATGGTCCTTTAATTTCCTAACACGTCAAACTAGCCAGAGAGAATGAGTCTGTAACAGGAAGTGGGCGCTTTTGCCTTAGCATAAAAGCACAGCAAACATATTTGGGGAATTAGACGAAGAAGACAACACTTAGGATAAGCAGAGTTGAGAACACAATAGGCTATTTCATTAGTATTTTTTGTCTTTACTTCAAGGGCAAGAAGTTGAATAAAATAGGCTATAAGTCAATTTGACAGGCTGTGATTTTATAGACTACAGCATATTTAGGCCTACTTCATATTCCACCAGAGAAATGTTGTTGGCTATATATTTGAGTATTAAGTGAGTTCATATTTTTCAAGATGAAACAAGTTTATTCATTAACTCATAACATTACAATAATATACTTACAATGTCCTTATGACTTATACCTGCACTGGAAATTAATACTCAAAGTAAAGTGGCAATGTATCACATTAAACCTTTAACCTAACATTTTCATTTTGAATACTCATACTCAGTGAAGTGTATGCCCAACAACCTGCAGGCCTATTTTCAAGTTGTGCTCCAAACCCCCTGTGAATAAATTACTGTACAAAAGCGAATAGAAGTCTGTGAGAGACATCTTATCTGTAGGCTGCTTTAGTAAAATAATAAGAATAAAAACAGCTGTGTAAAAGCTATATTAATTCAGTGATTAGCCTACTTAAGTGATATGATATCCATGTAAAATATGATGTCTTTCTTGTATTTTCTCTTATAGCTTACATAAACTGAATCATTGGTGGAACTAAACAAATATTTTTTTGATGATCTTATACAATGTAAAATTTCTACATTTGTAAAAAAAAAAAAAAAAAAAAAAAAGTCGACGCCCTAGAAAAACACAACCCATGCTCGTTTTATTTTGAAACGTCTGACCGGAAACGCTGGTGTTTATCTCCTCGCTTAACAGCGGGTAATCGATGCGAGGTAACTTCCTCCTCCAATCCTGGCTTTTTCCCTCCGTAGCTCTACGAGTTGTGAAGCTCAGACGGCGCTAATGTGTGAAGGCGGACAACGTAACAAAATGTATCTTCATTTTTTATCTCTCCTAAAGTCAAACCTCGAGTGAATTTATCACTTTTTTTTTTTATTATTAGCGAGCGAGCGGCCGACGATAATGTTGGCGTCATGTAGCCTCTGCTTTTCAGACTTTGGAAAACAAATCGGGTATTGTCGGTGAATTCTCGGGAGATGGCAGAATAGTTCGACCTGTGCCAGTAACCGAGCCCTTACAAAAAAGCACTTTGACAAATAACCCTCAAGGTAAGTTAAATCTCTATCCTCTACTAATGATGTACGTTTTAACCAGACTGTAATTAGCCGCTTTTATCTCAATGTGGGTGAGGATATTTCGTAGACGTGGAGAAGTTTGCTGATTTGTAGGGAAAAGCTTCGTGACGTGCTCTGCTAAGAAATCCAGCCCCCCCTCCCCTCCCCTCCCGAGCCTTTTCTTCCTTAAAATCTTGGTTTGTTTTTTGGTAGCCTACTGCAGTCTAACATATTTTATTTAGTCTACATGTTTTTCAGCTCAGGCTGTGTAAACAAAACCCTAATACGCTCATCTGTTAGAAATATGATTTCATAGGGGGGTTGTTGGATATTCTATCATGTTTAAACGATCGCGTCAGAGAGGTGTTTTTGGTTATTTTGTTGATTTATGATGATGATGATGATGAGCACCAGGCCAGAAGACTGCAAAAAAAAAAAGTCACTTGTTTAACACTGCGACTTTTCAATGGTTGTAATTTCAATTTAACAATCAAACCAGGCTCACAACCTTGCAAGAACTTGTGACTTGGAGCATATTGTCATGCAAACAGTCGTTGGGAGGGTCGTTCCTGCGTGATCGTGTGTGTCTCATCATCTCATGCTGAGCACTTTTAACATCACAATTGCAGTCCTGCAGGGGGGTGGGGGGCATTTGTGAACGCATACTATGGCTTGCAATTATCTGTGGTTTAATTTTGAACTAGGCTACTTGTCTCGGCTGTGGGGTGGGGAGGGGAGGGGAGGGGGCATACCAATGTAGTTCTTTCTAACAGAAGAGTTAAACAAAATTGTTGACGTGCTTTTCCATGCTGTGGAACAACAATCATACCAGACAGGAAACGGTGTGTGATAAGATTGCAGGGGCCAGTCAGATGTAAAGCCAGTAAACCTGCTGATGAGAAGGTGCAAACTTCATTACTAAGGTGTTAATGCCATCTGAAAACAGAGATAATTGTGCAGATTAAAAGACGTGTGAACGGGAATGTCTCACACAAGAGGAGTGTTCTTCCCCAGAATCAACTCATTGGCTTCCACAAAATTACATTCCCACATACTAATCAGTTTTTTCCCCCCCTCTCAAGTAGTTCAACTGTCTTGGGAGTTCTCGATTGTGTATTAGTTTTTTCTTATGTTGCATGCTGTGTTAGTGAATGTAGCATAGCCAAGGTCCTTTTAATTTTGAGATGCAATCGAGGTGACACGCCTAAACCATTCAGTTGACCACTATTATGTCTATATCCATGACAATATGGTTGTCAAGCTTGTACAGTAGTAGAGTCTGGCATGGGAGATTTAATCTACTCGGATTAGCCACTCAAAATTAATCTGGACCCCACCAGTTGAGGCTGTAATACAATTGTTGAATTATAAATGGGGTTAGAGATAGACATTAGTTGGTATCGATTTTGTGTTGCTTTAAGTATTGTATAGAGTAGAAGAGGCTGTGATAAGGTTAAAGGGTTCACAGTTGAGGTTACTTGTTACATTTGGTGACTGTGGGTTTGTTGACGATCTGGACAATGTAACCCAACAAGATGACCAGTCTCAGGTCCCGTCTCTGTCTTTGTGGGCGCCTACGCCTTGCCTTCCCAGCGGTCCGCATCGCCAAGTCTAGCTGATAGTGGTCAGATAAAAGGACGTCAGTCGGTCTGGGGAGCCCAGATAGGGTTCAGCTCTAAGGGGATCTTGAGGATCCTATTCCTTTTAGCTGAGGTAACATGCACCCACCCAATTGTGGTATTGTCTCCTCCTTCTCCTCGCCTCTTGGTCTACAACAATGTTATTGTTTGGATTTGACTTTGTGCCATTGTCTTTAGAGACGATCTGTGGTAACTTATTCCTCAACCAGTGAGGAGGTTATCAGTGTCTCTTGAGGCTAACAATGCATTCCCAACAATGGAACTGGTTTGGGGTGTCTTGGCCAGTGTCAGGATTTTTCCATCTGAAGTCTGTGTCCAAGAGGCATACGGTGAATTCATCAAGCAGCTTCTCCAGTCTTGAAACTTTTTTCTTTTTGTAACATTTTCTTTTTTTTTTGATTTTCCTATATTTTTCCACATTCTTTGGCCGAACATATCTTGGCCTCTACATTGGTGCATGCCTGTAGTTGTTCTTTGTGATGACCATAAAGTGTACAATTTTCCCCACAGAGGTCTGAGTATTTCATAAAGCGTCGGGCAAGGGGCTTGTGGTGCTGTGTTAGGGTAGGGAGGGGCTCCGATAGCAATCATTTCTCGGTGCACAGTAATTTGGCTGTCAGAAGCAGCTGGCAGTTTGGGTTGGAACAATATGCAAGTGGAGGGAGAGGGAAGCGCTCACTCCAAAAAACCCTCCGAGAGTGTTTGGGGGTTGGGTGGTGAGTGTGTGTGTGTGTATATGCATATGTGTGTGTGGAATCAGGTTACACAGTCTGTCATTAACAAGAGAACTGCAGTTATGAGACCAAGATAGAGTGCTTCAAGTCTGAGCAAGAGTCTCAGGCTCATTGCTTTTCCACGTAGGTGGCTCCTCAAGTTAGAGAAGAAAAGGAGGGAGGGGGGCAGGAAGAAGGAGGGGAGAGGATAGAAAAGGAGCAGGATTTGGCTTGAAGTCTAGCATCTGAGTACCAGACCGACCCTCAGCTATAGTGCTTCAGCTTTTTGCCATATGTGTATGTGTGTGAATGCTGACTTACTAGAAAGTTTGACTAGCAACAGACCTGGCATCAGATGAGGCAGCAGGCTGCAGAGGAACACAGCATGTGGGTTGAATTTGCTTCTACTCTATGCTCGTGTCCAGCTTTTTAGAAAGGGGCCCTCTGTCTGCAGTGTTATTTTTAGTCAAAAAATCCTTGAGCCTTTTAATAATCATCAGCCTTATGTAGCCCAAACATATCACGATGAGAAGCGCTGTCTGGGACTCGCGGGCACTGCAGTCTCAGCAGGACACGGGAAGTTAGAGGGAGAAAGAGAATGAGATAAAAGACCGCCTGTGTATCTGCCAGATTTTTAGCCTTGTTTCAGTGTTTGCTGTTCGAGGAGCTTGCTCTTTCCTTTTGGTGGCGTCGCACAGACGTATTGATCCCCCCTATTTTCTGTTCAAATGTGGATGAAGACCAGCAGAGACAGAGACAAGGGAGACGAGACACTGCTGTCTGCACAGATGCACACACACACAGACACACACACACACACAGATCTGCAGTGCTCGTGGCTCCTCTCCTCTCTCCATGCTAACCCCAGACTGCACTGGAGACTGTCTGCAATACACATTTTATGAGCCCTTCACTCGCTTCAGTGCTCTTGTCTTCTCGCTCAGCTGTTAGGGGGGGAAAGTTATGGCTTTGTTTCAGTTGCTGCCTCCTTCTGATCTCATTCCTACTCCCAGGCTCTTATGTTGTGTGGGCACTTTGTCTGTGAATTGAAAATAATCTGTTTCATCTCTGGGGTCGTGGGGTCGTAAACTGAAGTAGTTCTGATATGATGGCACAGCTAGTCCAGTCTGTTTCCCTGTGCTTTAGCCAAATGGAGCATTTACAACATTTAAGTCATTCATTGGTTTTGACAGCAAAGTAGGGCCTGGCCAGTGTGGCTGCCCAGATTTCGATTTAGGCTCCAAACTAAGTTATATAAACGTTTATAATGAGGGAATTTTTTTTTTCTCATTTTCCTAAACTTGGATTTTATTCTGAAAGACACGCACATCCGCGATTCTACCTCCGAAGCCTGCACTGCATTCATGTGATCTGTTTTTGGTCCATATGGGGGTGAGCGCTGGTATTTAAAAATCAGATGGCAGAGGGAGAATAGCACCATTCGGTCAACCTGTCTTGCAGCTTCTTACTGGGTGCTTCGGGTGGAGGGCTCCAACTGGACCGCTCGGACCAAGATGTCCGCTCATGGCGATGTCAACCGGGGCAGGAGATCCGGAAGCACAGTGGACGGGGTGTGTGAGAGGAGCGAGGGGGAGAGGAGAGGAGAAATGCATTGTAATGAATGTAATGAAACGATAGCAACGCATTAGATGTGTATTATAGGTCCTTTCGACTAAAATAAACATGAGGCTAAATAATGGATTTTGGAACTACAACTTGAATCTCTTGTTGGGGGTCCTGTTGGGAGGGCGGGATGCGGGGAAAAATAGCAAATATTTACACGTAAGAAGCTGAAACAAAATTTTTATTCAGGGGCAGCTTTGCTTAAAAAAGAAACTGGAAAGGTTGTGTTTGTATTCAGGTCAGCTTGTGAGAAAGTGTTCATTACTGCTCTTTTTCTTTAGAAGTCTCTCTCCTCTCTTGAAGACCAGGAAACTCACGGCCATAAAAGACTCCCATTGGCAGCAGGATGTAATGGCCCGGGTCAGTCGTGCTACAGCAGCACATAGGGCTGTATACACATTCATTGTTTTGATGCAATCTGTTTGCTGAGTGATTATCATCACAGTAGCGAGTGCTTGGGTTGATGTGTGTGGGGGTCAGACGGCGAGGGTTGTCCTGTCCACCCCCCCCCCCCACCCCCCACCCTGACTCTTGGAGCTCTGTCTCTAGCAAACCTGGAGCAGAATCACTTCAGGCTAACTACCGGTATTCTCCCTTAGCGTTGAGTATCATCAGCACACACCGTTCTTTTGGTCTGTTTGCTTAATTTACTTGTTTTACAAGGAGGGAAATGTGTTTAAAGGGTGTACTGTGATACAAATCAGAGTGTCCTTTTGAGAAACGTTTCACCCCGAGGCAGTGAACTTTGTGAGATGGTCGTTTCGGAGGGAGAATGTTTGTGCATTCCTCTGTTGGCAAATACACCTCAGGGCCATTAAGACGCTGTTTGAATTGGCTGTTTTCGAATGTTTTGATGGCTGTGTGAAAATGAACATATAATTGCTATGGCGACCATTGCGTAACGCCACTCGGTGATAGTATCTTCGCGATGCTATCTCACGAGACTTCACGTAGCCACGGTAAAAGCCACCATGTGAGAACCACAAAAAAAATTCTCCAAGTGTGTTTGCTGAAGCTTTTTTTGCAGGTGATGTTTTACATGATCATTACACAGAACAACTATTGTGCGCTCGACTCTCCCACACCTTCAGTCTTTGTTTCTGTGTTCAGCCGTCTCTCACAACTATTACCCTGGGGCGATCTAGTCCTGTCTACAAACAAATCAAACTTTTGTCACAGACTTTCAGGAGAAACAAAAGCCATCAATCATACTCAAAAACACTTGTCTCAGCCTCGCCGAGTGTCTGAGTTTGTCCGAGTGCTGTCGCTGGTGCAGAGGTAGATGACAGGGTGGGACTACAGCAGGAAGAAAAAGCAACTATTGTCTCTGATTACATTTGATCTTGGCTGAATACACTGTGGGTGTGTGAGAGTGTGGGTGGGTGTGTGCGTTTGTGTGTGTGTGCGCACCCTGGGTTGCACTGTATCCAAGGAACAAAAACCTGCTATGCTATTGCCTACCACAATGAATGTGTGAGTGAGAATTGAAAATAAGCAGGGGGCATTTGCATTTGAGTACATTCCTCACATTGTGAAAGAAAGCAGCTGCTCAGATACTGTAGGGCCCCGAGAGATGAAGCCTGGCTCGACCTGATGGGGCTCTGCAGATTCCACAAACTATTCCAGGGGGCCAAAGAAGTCCTCCTTTCATCACCCATTTGATGAGGGCCGTTGGCCACTCAGGTCTGTTTCTAAAGGTTAATGAGCTTTGCTTTCCCATCAGTGGAGCCATACATCTTTTTACACACAATCGCAGTAGTGTATGACTTAAAATATTAAGATAGGGTCAACCTGCGTTACACTTGACTTGTTAACACCGTCCAGACGAGATCACAGCGCTACACTGAACTCACATCGTTACAGTGTTGCTTTCAATATAATACCTGACATTCAGGGCTAAAACGTTTTTGTCCATAACCACAAAACATGGGGCCAGTTAATCGAGAAATATTGTGAAATGACCTTGGAATTGTTATGAATAGGGTTATTCATGTTTGCTCTGTGGTGTGTGTATTAAATCGCTATTAGCTTTTGACACTATAGTGGCTCTGGAGGTCCAGATGGCTGTAGTAATATATCCTGAAGAATGAAATGCTCAAATATGAATAGATTAACTGTTCCAGTCTACAGCACACAGTTCCACCAGTTTAGTCTAAGCATGTACCTCTTTGAGCTTGGCACCCCCATATGATCAGTATATTAATCACACCACTGTGCTTTGTTTTTGTACGCTTGCACAGGCAAGAGAGATAAAACAACAACAACCCTCTATATTACATTACATATTTGGCATAGACCTCAGCACCCCAATTAACACCCAGATGACTTCAAAGTAGTGACTCATTCATTTGCACATCTTTTGTGCAACGAAAAACAAACATTTTTGCTTCATTAATTCTCTAGTTATGAGCTTTGCACATCAGATAAATAAACTGTAATAACTTGAGAAATAATGAAGCACAGATGTTTGCCTTGGTTGCAAAAACAATGTACAAACGAATGAGGCCATTGTGGAGTCGTTTTCATATTATATTATATAATTTCTCAAAGTAATTTGAGCATGTTTTTGTTTTATTTTGTGTGAACTGAAGTACTGCAGTTGTGGCACATGGGGAGCCATTCTTACAGAGATGCGATGATGCACAAGGTTAGGTTGTCGTTCCTAGTCCAGCCTGAGCAATTGATGCAAACTTTGCAGGTGGAAATTAGGTCTCACAGCGGGTCTATTAAGCTACTTTGTCCACTAAACACTAAACCGCAATTCAGAACGTTGCACATAATGATGCACAATAGACCGGCCTATGCAACATAGGAAGTGTCATTCTTTTAATAAAAGAAACATGCCATTGTTCAGGCCAGAGTGATTTTTTTTGTGTAGACGATGTGAGTTGTTGTCGTGTCTCTTTTCTTTTTTTTTTACATCATAGACCTACATTTCACCAGACATTCATCACACAACCTGACATCCTTCAAAAATGATATTGTACAGCCTGACACAGATTTGCTACCAAGACTTTATTAGAGCCATCTTGCACAGTGTGACATGCAGTGAACCTGCAAGATTGCTGATATCTCACAGCCTAGGAGCCCTAAGCCAAATGCCAGCGACACAACAAGGCTGCCACGAGATGACAGGCATCCTAGACAGCAGGACTCATCAAACGTGACCTAAAATGATTTGCTATTGTAGAAGTATAATAAAAAAAAACCCAAAACTGATCACTGATGTCTGAATCATTAGTCTGCAGCCTTCTTTCCGAAGGTACATTCATTATAGTTTTACATTCTACTCAGTCGTAAGAGCAGCTGTATTAAGTGTAGATTAGGTTATGGTTGTGTATTCTTTCTTTCAGTGCAGTTTTAGTGAACAGAAACGTTGTTTGGATTGACTGTAGGCAGAGAGGGCTTTTTAGACTGAGGTAAATGTGTTGATTTGCTGTGCTGTAGTGTGAATATGAATGTGGGCTGCTGCAAAGAGGACGACTTTCGCCCTCAGGTCTGTATTACACCCACATCCACCTAGGAGAGAACCATCTGTGTGTCCCTGATGGCATGCTGGCACTTTGGCTGTCTGGGTCTGGGTCGGGGACGGGGACAGGGAACAGCAGGCTCCGCATTGCCCTAGTCTCTGCCTGTTTCTTCCCTCGCCGCCCTGCAGTTTGCTGCAGTTTCCTCGGTGCCTGGGCTATTTGTGCCATGGTAACTGTGCCAGCCTGCCAGCTCAGACACAGATTCCACCTCTCGTCTCCCTCTTTGCCAGCATGATGACTCAGCAGCTCCTGCAGGGCTTCCAGCCTCCTCCCTCCTCAACCTAGTGATACACCATGCTCATCAGACAGAGTAGTGTTTTGTCATTCTCTCCTTCGTCCTGACCTGAATACAAAACAGACCAAAATAATAGAGCATCCAGCGAGACTAATATGTTTTGTTTGTTGTTGAATCATTTTTAAAATACCACCTAAAAAAACAACAAATGGTAATGAAATATCAAGTTATAATCTAAATTTAATGATGCAGTTGTACATTGAAATGTGTACTCGTTTTACCGATGTATTTGAACCAACAAAATTGTCTATATGCCTCCTCTTTTTTTTGGTTTCAGTTGTATCAATCACAGCATTTGAGTGGCATGTTTAATCATCAACCTCTAATCACTTAAAGCTCTGCTCAACTCCTTAGAGAAGTGCTTGTGTGTGGATAGCCCTCTGGAGCCGGATCACTGGAAAGAGTCTGGGGAGGAAATGTGACGTCACAAAAATGGGAGCCTTGATATGTAGGATCACTTTCAAGTCCCGCTAGCAGCGCTCAGCAGGAGTCAAGTCTAACATACTTTTCACTGGGTCAAGTCTGTTTCAACTATTTCTCTTGCGGTTATACACACTTTGGCCTCTTTGTGTTGAACTCAATGTAGTCTTTATGTTGCCGTGCATTAGGTCGGTGCTTACGCATCTCAGAGGATTGATATCGTACAAAATACCTGTGGTGGGAAAAGTTTTTAGATTTTTTTTTTTTTTACTGAAGTAAAAGCATAAACACACACAAAATGGTCAATTTGAAATAAGTCCTGCACTCAGAATTTCACTTGAAGGCACCATATGCCAGTTTTTCTATTGCTACACAGACCACATTAGCGTTAATAACTGTTTACTTACCAGTCTTGAAGAAATACTATGTTCAGCATTACTTCATTCCGCTGCTCCATGATACATACACACACATACTCTAAACTATAATCTGCAACACTAATGTTGAGTTTTGTTGTAAATCTAATTCTAAGCCCTTTAAATGAAGAGATATCAACAATACATTTTGACAAAATACACTTAGAAACCCAAAGTACGAGAGCTGATTATGCAGAATGACCCCTTTCATGCATACATTCAGGGATATGTTGTATTGTTTTGTTGCTATTACTGGGAGCTGGCTGGGTTATTCAAGCACAACTACTTAAAATTGTACATTATTGCTGTACTTGAATTTGTGTCTACCACTGCAAAATAGTAGCTCAGCACACTCGGGCGTGGAAGCCAAAATGAAGTGACTCTCCTTCACAGACTGAAGGAGAGTCAAAAGGAAGGGATCACGATCATAACAGATGGTTAAACAAACAACTCATTGTTTTTCATACGTGTTAAAATCAGGCCATCCTTTTCAAGTGTTTTGGTGGAGTTTTGTTCCGTATAATAGTTTCATACAATCTGTTTCGTTATTAGTTCCAACAGCAATAAAGACGGTGGAAATATATCAAGTTATAATTACCATGTGGTATTCATACTGGCTTCCTATTACAACACCACATCAGAGGATATAGGAAGAGAGAATAAAAGGAAAGATGGGGATTGAGACAGATAGAGGGGGGGAAATGAGAGCACACCCTTGGCAGGATGTCAGCACTGTGAACACACACTGCAGAGCACTGCCAGAGAATTCAATACGCAGGGATAGAGGGCTGCAACATACACACACACACATTCATAGCGCCATAAAGTTGACTGCTCAGATCGCAATCGGTTCTGCAGATGCTAGCCTGGCTTCTCTCCTTCCCAAGAATCCCCTCTGTGGTTTCCAGTATCAGGACTAGCACTGGCTGCGTATTCATCAAGCAAAAGCCGATGGCTACCTTGATGTCATATGAGACCGGCTATAGCCACGCCTCTTGTGTTTGCTAGATGTGGGAGTAGTTTCTGTTTACCATGCAGGCACAGTAAATAGAAATACGTACTTCAAAGTTTACGTGCATTCAGCTGCATCGGTATGTGAACACACATGTTGGTAAACCAGGAGTCTGAAAAGGGGCCCTCAGGTTTTGCAGTGAGATATTCTCTGTGTGTGCTTGAGTTCTTGGCCGTCGGCGCGGCGCGGTGCGGCTCGCTGCTTATGAAAGCCTGTTTAAGACAAAGCGTCTGCGTGGGAGAGATGAATCGAGACAGATAATTTCAGTGGCCCGTCGAGGGCCTTTTTCTCGAGTAAATGTAAACAAAACCACAGCGAGTTATTTACCTACACTAATTGGAGGCAGTAAGTGGAGCCATGTGACATGCTCTACTTAGTTAATTGAGGAGAGTTATTGATCTGTCAGCAGGGTACGAGCCAGGACGTGGCGCGCTTTGTTTTCCTTCTACATGAATGATATATGAGTCAATAGTGGGATAACTAGTCAGGCAAAACTTGTCCCGTCTGGTTCAAGAAAAGGGCTCCAGACTATTGTCTCTTATTCCTCCGCTTATCTCTTTGTCCCGTTTCCTCTGGGCCGCCACCCCCCACCCCCCACTAACCCCCCAGGCTTCACCGTGGCCCAGCCGACAGTCTCCCGCCAGCATGGTGCCCTTCTTCCCGCTGTCCCCCGGGTGCTGACACCAGACACCTCCTTGTCCCACTTCTCTTCTTTTAGCCCTACCTCGCCGTCGCAGCCCACCCCACTCCACTCCACTCCACTCCACTCTGGCCCCCGCATGTCTCCTCCACACCGGCCCTGTTCTCTGCCCCTCTCTGACCCACTGTCCCCCAGTTGCCCCCTGGGCTATATACCTCCCTCTGCCTTCCTCGTGCCCTCCTGCCCGTTCCCTGCCCCCATCGCCGCTCCCCTCTCAGGGAAGCAGACAGAGCTCCCGATTATCTCTGTGTGGCAGCCTCTGTTTTGTGCTCTGATTAAAGGAGCAGCATGTGGTCTGTGTGTGAGTGGCCTGCACAGACGCCGCTGTTGGGCTAATGCTAACATTACATGCTTAATCATTTATGTCTGGGAGACGGGCACAAAGGCTTGGAGGTGGGCGGGAGAGGGGGGGGGTATTTATCGGTGGCACAGATGCACTCAGGCGCGCACACACGCTGCCAAGATAACGGCCCCTGGTGCTTAGCATGGCACAAACCGGGGACGCTCCAAGCTATGACGTTCCCGCAAAACTCACATATTATCTTTAGGAAATGGGTAGTTTGGAGGGATTTTTTTCTTCCCCCCCCCCTGGAGTTTACAGTGTGACAGTGTGAGTTAAACTGGTGGTCTGTTCAAATCTGTCTCTGGATAAAACAAACAAACATAGCTGCACACCGTATGTTGACGTTTCTGCAGACACATTAAATATTGAAGGATTAGACTGTCTCCAAGTCTCTAAACGATAGTATTCGGGCACCCACACTCCTTCTCCCTGCTCCCCTTTCTCATCCTCCTCCTCCTCCTCCTTCCTCCTCCTCCTCCTTCTCACGTCTGTCTGCTCCTCTCCCCTCACTGCCAAGCAGCCTGTCCCTCCAACACACACACACGCACACAAGCAGACATCAGTGCACACACACTTGCACGCACAGAGGCACAGCCAATAGGAGAGCACCAGTCTCCCCATTGCTTGCCAGTCAATGCCTTGTTGCCAGGACAACAGGAAGGCATGAGACCCACTTTACTTGAGCATTTTAAACTTGGTGTTGACTCTTTTTCTGAAAAACAAGAAAAGGTCTCCCTCTGTAAAATTGCTTTCTCTAATATGCTTAGGTCGACAGCTAATCTTGTTGTTATCCGTCTGTGTCTCTCTGTCTTGGACTGTTTGCAGAAACACAAAAGGCATCCAAATGTGTCAATACAAAAGTCGCCAACCTTTATTGTTCTTTGTATTCACAGATATTTATCAATAGCCAGAACTAATTATCATGAACTTTTTTTTTTATCACAATGAAGGCTTGGTGTTTATTGTGTTTTTCTTTTTCCCCCCTCCTCTAGGTCTACAATGACAGCTGGGGACATGTTTCTTTTGGTCATGATCATCCTGGTCCTTCCCTGTTCCAGCTTGGAAGGTAAGCCTCACCCTCTCCTAACGTCTCACATCACTTCTCCAAAAAAATACAGCTTCTCTCACGCTCATCGGTCTTCAAAGAAAAGCTAAAGCTAAAGGGAGTTATCTGTTGTGGAGCCATCAGTTTTGTTACTGCAAAAGGACAAGATTACAGTAGGTCACAGGCTGTCGCAGGGGGTTTGAAGTACATGCAGTAGCTGGAAAGGTGTGTTAAGGATGTGTTATGATCCCACGTTCTCCTTTTACTCAAGTTAACGTACACACAGCCTCTTTGTCTTCCTCTGCCCCCCCCCCCCAAGTCTCATACATGCACAGACCAAACATTCACACATTTTTTTTCTTCCCTGTCACCACCCCTCCTCGGTCTGTCTCCCTCTCATCTGCTGTCTCTCAGTGTTATTTTAAACAACTGCAGTGGTGGTGGAATGCAGTGGAAAGTGTAGTTTTTTTAAGACTGGCGAGCCACACTTGTCCCCATGCCTACTCATTCTATCCATCCATCCATCCATCCATTCTTCCATCCTTCCATCCATCCATCCACTAGGATAAACTGAAATATATCACATTGACATAATAATTCTGACATTTTGCTGCGACAATTGAAACTAAGCTTAGGTTACCTCCATTTCTCCTGATCATCTTTGAGATGTTTCTACACCCTGATGGGAGTCCTGGAAAGGCACATGGATGGATGGATGGATGGATGGATGGATGGATGGCACATCTTTTCTGGGATGAATTCTGATTTTCTCCATTATTGCTTTTTTTTTCCTTTCACAGGGGACAACAGTGTGAGAAACTCTGTGTGTTTGTGTATCGGATCGTCCTGCAGCAGTGGGGATCAGTGTTCAGGCCAGCAGTGCTTCACCTCTCTCTCAATACTGCAAGGGGCATCAGTCCTTCAAAAGGGTTGCATTGTGGGTAACGATGAAGGGTCCCCGCCTTGTGGAAGCCCACCATCCCCTGAGCTGGTGGTAGAGTGCTGCTATGGGGATTTGTGTAACATGAACGTCACGTTGCAGGCTCCGGTGAAAGGTGAGGTATAGGCGTCACAACACTGTGTTAAAAATACCTTGCCTAAACTTGTGAAGGACTTTCATTGTCAGTCCCAAGAAAATACGTCCTTAAACTCATCACTCAGTCTTTGTAAAATACAGACGAATGGAGAATAATATTACTATCTAAACAATCTTTTACATTTTCCCATATTTTGTGACTCAGCTTTTTTTTGCCTCAGGTTGGGGAACTATTTTCTGCAGGTGACCACTTTGAAGAACTTCATTAACAAGTCCAATATCAATCTGTGAAATAATTTCACATACCCCGCAACTGCCCAAGAACCATCCCTGTAGACTATACCAAGTTGTATTTCCATTAGGACTGGGGCAATCAATAACAGCATAATAATGCAAATATTCTTTCTATGTAAATAAACAACAGGAAAATATACAGTGGCATATAAGATAAGATCACATTATGTATTTAATTAATACATAGTAAAGACCTGAATTGATTAAATATGTCTAAAACAACTCATTTCAAATTAAAAAGTGTTGCATATTAAAGCAGAAAAATGTTCAGATGCATTTAGAGTTGAGGGGCCTCTTCAGTAACTGGCCGACAAAGACATTTGAAACCTGGCTGTTTTCTGACCTGAGTGAATGCCATTTAATTTAATGGGATACTAATGCTATTGCTCTAATGGGTTTCCCCCCCATATCTCCGTTTCTTCTTATCAGATGTAGAACCGTCTGCTGGCAGACCAGTCCTCAGAGACCAGGAGTGTGTGTGCGAGGGCGGCGCGTGTGAGCGTGACCATCGCTGCACAGGGCAGCAATGTTTCTCCTCCCTGAAGATGATTGATGGGGTGGCCGTCCAACAGAAGGGCTGCCTGAGGGACGACGAGGAGGGCAGAGCCACCTGTGCCATGCCACCCTCATCGGCCCATGTTGTCAAGTGCTGCCAGGGCCATCTGTGTAACATGAACGTCACTGTGCAAGCTCCCGGGAAAGGTGACTTTGTACACACTGTACACATTTCTCTTGGCCACTGTTCACGATAGACCTTCTGTTACCTAAGACTGTGCAAAAGTTGAGGCGAGCTTTTATGACAAAACTATATTTGAACATGAACACTATAAAAGCAACAGTCATGTTTATAGTAGTTCAGCTCACTGGACACAGACTGTGGTTATAAGCCTGCTGCTCACCTCCCTTTCCACTCTCTTTGTATTACCGTTTTCAGAATCCCCTTCACTTCTGGAAACAACAACAGTAATCTCTGAGCTAGCACCCCTACACACTGAAAATGGCAGGTTCTTATGACCAGTTGGATTGTGCAATAAGACACATCTGCTTGGCTCCTCCAGTGAATTGTTGTAAATATCTACACAGTACTGTGTATGTTTACAACATTTGCTGTCGAGCAGGGACTTTCTTGAGTGTTTGCCCAGCCGTTAAGGAAAAAAAAAAATCATCTGCAGTGAGCTTAGCGAGGGCACACGCAGAGAGATGGTCTAGGTACTGCTCCCTTTAGTTATGATAATGGAGGATCAGGTGAAAACCCTGCAGTCAAAGATCCAGATATGGGTGAGAAAATATCTGTCTTCACCTCTAGGGGCACCGATTCTGAAAGTATGTTTATCTTATTTATAAGTAGGAATGGAATCACCCAGTTGACATATGTCCTGTTTCAGTATTTTAATAATAATTTTTATAATAATAATTTTTTATAATATTTATTTATTTTTCATTTTATTCTGCAGGGAATTATCCGATTTATTTAATATTTAATGACAGTGCTTGCATATTCACATGCAGATATTTCACCAAAACAAGTCTCCACTGACACTGTTTTGTGGAGGCACTGTTGTTCAGCATCACCCAAGGTTATTGTGATTTGGTTTAAAGAAAAACAAGCTGGTGTGTTTTTCCCCCTGTGGCAGAATAATAATGAATGCAGTCAGATCATTCTCCAGTGCTATGGAGATGGAGAGGTCTGGCTACGCGAGACTAACCCGACTCAACCATTCATGTCTTTTTCTTTTTCTGAATCTTTTGCAGAAGAGGAAGTGAAGCCCCCGCACAAACAGGAGCACGAGTGTGTGTGTGAAGGCAACTCATGTGCAACAGGCCACCGCTGCATGGGCCACCAGTGTTTCTCCTCTGTGACTGTCAACTCCGGCTCCCTGGTGTACCAGAAAGGCTGCTTTAACATTTATGAGCAGAGCACGTTGACCTGCAAAACCCCACCTTCCAGAGACCAAATAGTGGAGTGCTGCCACGGGCCCCTGTGCAACATGAACAGCACCGTGGAGCTGCCTGTCAGAGGTACAGCACTACATTACCCAGAACGCAACACAAATGCAGTTTGTATGTGTAACTCTTTCTGTGCTGTTCTAACAAAGATGCCCAAGAGCTCCATCTGTTGATTTCAATGTTGAACTCTTTTTACCAAATTGAGCTGCTTAGATTTCGTCTATTCAGAATATGAATGACTACATCGGTTCGCCTTTAGACAAAGTAATAGATTCACCTGCTTCCATCATTCTCTACTGAGAGAGCAACGCCATCGGCTGTAAAATTGTCTGCCACGGCTGTTCTGGATGGTTTCTGTTGACCCGAGTTACACCTCTGTGTGGTCACACTCCTGGCACCTCATGAAACACAAATGGAGGGAGACAGTGGGCAACTAGAGGGAGGTTTTGAATATTATTTAGTCATGGTCCACTTCCCACCTGTCCTCTGTGAGGCTGTCAGAGCTGGCTGACAAGAGCCCAGAGGGTGAAGCCACCTGGGGATGAAGGAGAGAGGCAGGCATCTATACACAGAGCCATTGTTGCCCTTTTTTAAATGCCTCTTCCCTTTTACTTTTCTCCCTACAGCAGTAGGAAGTTAATAATGTATTCTAATAAATTAATATTTAAACCTAAAATAACTGTGTCTCTTTGGTTCTATGTTTGAGAATTAGATCTGCAGCGAATAAAATGTACAAAATACATTAACTTACTTGAGGCACCAGCTGGATACACTTTGCAATTCCGTATTAAATTACAAAATATTATTTTGCAAACACTGCCGCCCTGTGCTGTGGACTTCCATAGTTTTGTCACTTTGCTGCAAATATAATAATTGTGTAAAAAATGGAAATGCATCCCTTCTTATGTGTTTGAGTCAAATAGAGTGTGTTATTAGTTATGTGTATTTGGGAGAAAGAGTTCATTATGCAAGTTGAGAAAAGGGGATCGTTGTCTGTGCTCCAGGCGGAGCTGAGCATTCTGTCCCCAGGAATGTTTGGAAAGTGTGAATGGTGGTCAGTTCCTCAGGCAGACTGTGTGTGTGTGCTCATGAATGTATGTGTTATATGCGTGCAGCCCTGCACCTCCACCCGCGAACTGCTTTCTTCACAACGTCTGCTGCAGACCTGTGAATTGTCTGTGGACAAGCCTCAGCATGTGATGTCTAGTCAGAGATTAAAAGTTACAGTCGAGAAGAGGTTTTTTTTTCCTCGTCGGCGTGTGTAATCATGATCTCCTCCTCTTGTATCACTGCTTTGTTCTTATTGTCACTGCTGTCTCTTTGTACTCGAAGCAACAAGCTTTACTTTACTTATTTACTTTACTTGTTGTAAAACCCATCCACAACTATGACCTGATTGATATTTTGATAGACACTCACTTTGTAATTTTTTTCTCTACCCTCACAGCCGACGAGCTGCCAAATTACAGTGTGACCACACTGGCTATTGTCATCGTGGCGCCCATCATCGTCCTCGTCGTCCTCTCTGCTATCGCTATCCTGGTGTTTAGACGCATCCACCACAACCAAATGGAGAGATTAACATCGCGAGATGCCGAGTACGGAACTATCGACGGCCTTATAGCATCAAACGTGGGGGAGAGCACTCTGGCGGTGAGTAGTGGATGTTTTTGGGAAGAAGAGGATGCTGTCAGTCGTTTAAAAAAGTGACGGCAGAATCCCTCTTGTTGTTTTGATTCTGGGTGGTCGAGGGACACCTAAGTGTCTTTTAAGTCACTCTGAATTGAATTGCAAATGTTGTGCATCAATACCAGAGATAAGATGGAAACCCCCTCCCCTCTAAATCTGTGCTGTGTGAATTTACAGAACTCAGATGCTGGATTAGTGGGGACTTGTGCCAGTTGTGTGTACACATTTAATCACTATCTACAACAAGATGATACATAATGGCACCGTTTTCCTCTTTTCATCCAGATGTGTCATCAAGGGTGACACTGCAATCAAGAGTGTATTGTTATACGCTGCCACCAAACGTTGTTATGTTACAAACCTGAACTGAAGACAAACCTTAGATGATTCAAAGTGTTGTCAAGTTAGCCTTTCTCTAAAACCATTTAGAATACCAACCCTTAGGTTTTCCACCATAGTTATTGTTCTTTAAAGCAAATAATGAGAGAATACCTCAAAGCAAATTCAAATGAAACCAAACACCTGGGCTGTTGTTATGTTAATCGCCTTTTCATGTGCTGATGGCTCTATTCTGACATGATTATACTACCTGGCTGCATAATGCACCAACTTTAAATCACATCAAGCACTCTAATTAGAGGGCAGAAAAGTTAATTAACTCCTGTCTGTTTTATGTCAGTAAATATTTTTGAAATGATAGCTAAGATACACTGTGGGAACTTAATGCCTAAAGTTTAAGCCCCAATGTGTTGTAGTGGTTAGATTGATTGACAATGATTTAATTCACTTAGTGCAGAGTACTGTTTGACACTATGTACTTCACAGATCATAATCTCAAAGATAGTGTTTGGTAATTGTTATGTAAAAAACATTTACAGCAATGCACAGAGGCTGTAATTGCATGAACGTGTGTGTGTGTGTGTGTGGGAGGGAGGGGGTGCTCTGGAATTAGAAAAAATAGCAAAAAACTTAGCTTAGAAAACTTGTTTTGCATTTTCAGTCATTTTCCCAGTCTGTTAGAGGAATGTCTTCTTGCTATTTATTTTCCCTCCACTTAACCATGGACATTGAGTTTTGTGCGGAGTGGTTTATGTTTTGAGGCCCGACTAAACGGATCCAGAGTTTAGGTGGAGTCCTGTGGTTAGCGTTTAGTCTGAGAGACGACCCAGCACATTCACTGGCTCACACACACGATGTAATGAAGTTGTGTGCTCACTGTCTAGCTTGTGCCCTGACAAAATACAAGACTGTTAACGTCCATATCTTGATTCTGCATCCTCTAAAGCGTACAACCTTCAACTTTTGAAAGTGTTTTGCGCACATTTTTGAACTTAACGTCTTCAGGTGTCAGGTGAAATAAAATATTCTTTAGTAACCATGTCTACACCCTTCAAACCCAATTCATCTTTAATTAGGAAACGTGTAAATATAATGTCCAACTGTGAAAGTATGATCTTTTAGGGGTGTGTGTGTGTGTGTGTGTGTGTCAGAGAGAGAAATTGCTGAGTTTGGCTCCCTCTCAAGCTGTTTCCAAAGTCCATCAACACACTTGGCAATGAAAGGCCCAAATATGGAGCCACAGAATGTTTGTTTCAGCATAATTAAAAAGTGCTTGGCAACATGATGAGAATGGTTATTAGCAACAGTGATGTGGCTGTGAAAAGCAGATCAGACTGAAACACATGTGCTTGTCCCTCAGCAGCCTGCTGCCCAGAAGTTGTCTCTGATTATAATGATATTGCAGCGTTGTGATTGCATTCTGCTGCTTAACGGCCTGGCCCAAATATACTCTCCCTAAAAACAATCCTCCTGTACCAGAGAGAGGGATTAAACCTCTCCGCAGTCTAACTCTTCATTCATTTTACGGCCTCTGTCTCGCATTCCTCTGTTGTGATTCCAAATTGTCTCCCAGGCAGCCTTTTGCATTATGCATCTGTTTATCTGAGGCATCACTCTTCTCTTGTTGTTCTCAATCTTCAACCTTCCCCCTCCTAGTTTAGACGTTTGTTTTTGCTGAGCAGATGCGAACTCTGTTGCTGTGTGCTGCCCTCCTGTGTCGGCGCCGGCACGCTGCATGTCTTCTAGCCGAGATAAAAATAAAAGGCTTAGCAGCATTGCGCCTGTTTTGGAGTCTGGCCCTCGGATTAGATAAAATCTCCAGCGCCCACACCAGTCACCAGGGAGGGGGGTGGCACTTCTGTTGTTTACTCAGCAGGGGGCACTCTGCACCTCCACCACTGACACACACAAACACACACCCACATGCACACACAATATCCTGATCTACACACAGCTTTACCCTCCTCCGTCCCATGTGGGTGCCACATCAAAGGAGGCCTGCTTGTATTAGTATTATTTGAGTCCCACATGTTCCTTATTTCATCATTTTTAGGCTGTGCGGTTCCTTTGGGAAGGTTTTTTCATTCAGATGGCTCACTCGCAAATATGCACACAAATGCAAATACACAAGCCCTTTACTCTTTGTTTCTGTTTTTTCCCGTTCCCAGGATTTGTTGGATCATTCCTGCACCTCGGGCAGCGGCTCAGGACTCCCATTCCTTGTTCAGAGAACTGTTGCGAGACAAATTACACTCAATGAGTGTGTGGGTAAGTGTCCTCCTGGTAAAAGCTGTTTTCATATTTACAACACCATTGCGTCCTCATTCATTTCAATGAGGCACTCCCACTGTGCTAAGCGGCAGGGGGGGGCGAGTGGGGTTCTTACTAAAAAAACGCAGTTTAGTCCAACAAGAAAAGTGGCCCTGGCTCAGAGGAGCAGCATTTGGCAACACACAGCCTCACATTCAAATACAGTTTGTTTAAGGTCATATATATTGACAGAACAGCAGAACTATTAAAACCACAGTAACTTACCAGACTTTAATTTTTTTTCCTTGAAGGAGTATGACCTCATATGTTGTGTCTCATTGTGTGATAATCCTTCAAACTGGATTTTCTGCTTCACACTGACACTGATACCGCTACACTCTCTCTGCTGTGAGAATGTTTCATTTTCATAGATCATCCAATACAAGCAAAACAAGCACTTTATCTGCAAGAAAACATTCAATTTAAAACTTGCAAAACAGCGAGGATATTCTGACATTGAGCCAGAATAAATGAGCAACAGTTTCAGCAGTGAAGTCCCCTGAGCTGAGATTGCACAGATTTGTACTTAAGAGATTGGTTGTAGTTTGTTATGTGTCACAGAAAATGTTACAAACGGCGAACATATTTTTACATGAATAAACATGTTGCCATAGTTATCAGTGTTCAAGGTTAGGTCGCTCGTTTTGAAATTAGAGGTTAACTCATTGTTTACAACACTTGCACTGCTTCAGTTCTTGGCATGTTCTCAGAGAGTCTGGAAGCAACTCAGTTATATCCGCTGCCATTAATTTATGGCCACTAGAGGGGCAACAAAATAGAGGACTTTTTTTCTCAGACACCAGATCATCACCTGCAAGTTGTAAAGATTGAACATGTTCACAAGCTATGTACTCATCAAGCGGACACATCTGTGGCAACATTCATTTAGGATCATGTTTCTTGCCAACATATAATTATAAAATGACATAAATTCCGAAAACCCACTCTCCTTTTACTCCTCCTTGTTTCCTTTGACGTCTGACACAGATATCTGTTGTCTGGGTTTGTAGCTGCTCAGTGTTTGGCCTCCTTCACCAGGCACTCAGTAACTTTGTCTGCCATTTAAACAGGGCAATTGGCCTACACTGAACCCTATCACAGCTATTTTTTTTTATTTTTATCACAACTGGTCCCTAGAGAGAGATGATGAGCGAAAAGAGGCTAAAAAGCTCCTGTAGTGCTGTAGAGTTTAATTTAAATTATGGTAATTCTGGCACTATTGGCAACTTTTACACATAACAGAGGCTTTTTTCAGCCGTTTTCTGTTTTCTGTTACAGTATGAACCCTGTATTTGTGGTAGCACATGTTTAATCTGATCATTTTTTTATGCTCTCCTGTACATCATGTATGTACTGTGTTTTTAAATGTGTTGTTGTGGGGATTTTTTGTGGATTTAAACCTTAACCTTAAAATTATATCCAATCCTTCATCTTGAAGACAACAGCACCCACATAAAATTTGGGTGCTGTTTCTTTTCTGAGCATCATCCTGTCTGTGCTAATTTTCTTCTTCCATGTCTTTGCCTGCCAGGTAAGGGCCGTTACGGTGAAGTGTGGAGGGGTCAGTGGCAGGGAGAGTGTGTCGCTGTCAAAATCTTCTCCTCCAGAGACGAGAAGTCCTGGTTCAGAGAGACCGAGATCTACAACACAGTCCTGCTGAGACATGAGAACATCCTCGGTATGTGGCTTATCACCTGCCATCAGGTTTAACAAGCTGTGATAGTGGCTGTAGCAGAGCTCAACAAACATGGTGGTTGTTTTCATGTCACTTCATCTGTGAGATGAGAGCAGTAGCTAAAAACTTAAAACCAGTTTATTCCTAAATATAATACAACTTCTACATGTGTAAAGATAATTTATGTTGTCTTAGTGTACATGTATTACGATTTGCTAATCAGACACAAATACATTTATCACTTGTTTAAAAGTGTAAAATACTTTTTTAGACATATATGAATTATTCTGTATGGTCCTATTACTGATTAAAATCTTTGATTAATTGGTGTTTTTCTCTCAACATAGGCTTCATAGCTTCAGACATGACCTCGAGGAACTCCAGCACTCAGCTGTGGCTGATCACTCACTTCCATGAGATGGGCTCCTTGTACGACTACCTTCAGCTCAGCACCCTCGATGCGTCCAGCTGCCTCCGCATGGCGCTGTCCATCGCAAGTGGCTTGGTGCATCTCCATGTTGAGATCTTCGGCACACAGGGCAAACCGGCCATCGCCCACCGAGACCTCAAGAGCAAAAATATATTGGTTAAAAAGAATGGACAGTGCTGCATTGCTGACCTTGGTGAGAATACTAACATATCCATTTGATAGGTTTAACTACTTTTTTTTTTCTTTCGATGTCTTGATCAAATGTGATCCCACGTAACTCTAGAGGAGATCCACACATTTCCAAAGCAAATGCAAATTATGTCATACCAGATTTTGGGGAAATTAAAAAATGAATTAACAAGATAATAATTCACAATAAAAAGTGCTCATACAAAGTTTTTCACCCTAAGTGTGAGATAATTTAGCTACATTAGAGCTGCAGAGGAGGTTCACTCAATGTTGTTGTCCATGGACGTTGTGTAAGAGCTGCATCTGCAGTATTATGGCTGTTACCATGCTTTTGCCATATTTGTTGTTAATTTAGGAAGAACAACCACTGCTTAATGGACCAACCAGCCCTTAACCAAAAACACATTTGGCAGAACTCTCAGACCACTTCATCTAATACACCAATGTTCCATTTGCAGATACTTGAATAAAAACTAATTCAGGTATGAGCCACAACTCGACAACAGCTTGATATGTTTACAAGCTCGATGCTATAAATTCTGGCCTGGATGACGCATTTTGGTGTCCGACAGACATGGAAGCAGTTGTTTGTCTCCCAGGTCTGTTCTCATAGCAGGGTGCATCCTGTATGGGCAGAGGAGTGGACAGGACTGTTTACAACGAACAAGTAGCGCTTGAGTGGAGTCTTTTGTCCTCACTATACTTGTCAGAGATAGGAAGCTGTGTTCCACTCCAAATTATGGTTTGATTATTGTTATCTGCACAGGATCATGTATTTGCAAGTTTGATATCACTATGGTGTTTTTTCACATTCATCTGCTGAAAAGGGAAAGTTTGTCTTTGCTTAACTTGAAAGCTCAGTTGAAGACATGTGTCACAGGGACTGAGTTTACAAAACAATTATGAGCGAGTATGTAGCTTGCACAATTGTGATGTGGAAACTTGAAGCCTCCAATGCACAAACACTGATACTGTACGTCTCAGTGAAAACAGAATTTTCCTGTGATTTACATATACTGTATGTATCTTGAAGCCTATCGGGGATTTTCAAAGTCTATTTGTGTTTTCTTCTTAGGTCTGGCGGTCATGCATTTTCAAGACACCAATGAGTTAGACGTGGGGAACAACCCGAAAGTGGGCACAAAGCGCTACATGGCTCCGGAGGTGCTTGATGACTCTATCCAGATGGACTGTTTTGAGTCCTTCAAGAGGGTGGACATCTGGGCCCTGGGCCTCGTCTTGTGGGAGATCGCCAGGAGGACAGTCAGCAATGGTCAGTGTGTTTTACACAACATGTTGGATGGAATAGCCCTGTCCTTAAATCATATAATTTCCTTAATTCCATCAACTGTGCCAAGTATTTTCTTCAGAATTAACACAGACTCACTGCTTTAACTTTGACTACCAAAAGCTTTTCTGCTATCAAGATAGAGATACGGCCTCAATACAAATGCCCCCAACCACAGTCTGCGGTCTGTGGAGAAGCCAGATGCATTTAATGTGAAATAAAACCTACTTCCTCCCTTCACTATCAAACAGGGTAATTGCTATATAGTAGGAGCCGGGCTTTCAACAACACTTAAGATATTGATTTCAACCACAACACAGTAACCTCACATTTGTCCCACAGCTGCACTTGAGAGCAAATTTAATAACAAAACGGCTTTCCAAACACCACGGTGCATTTCATGTTAGTCGTTTACTATGCACATTGCTTTGAGCGATGTGATCTCACACATGTATTGTTTCATTCTAGGCATCGTAGAGGACTACAAGCCGCCGTTCCATGACGTGGTCCCAAGTGATCCCAGCTTTGAAGACATGAAGAAGGTTGTGTGCGTGGATCAGCAGAGACCCAACATCCCAAACAGATGGTTTTCAGACCCAGTAAGTAATACTCAGTCCTTTTTTGATATTCAGAAATAAAATAAAAGCATATCAATAAAACCCTAATGTTGACAATTGGGCACACTGATTGATTGATTTATTTCTCCTAATCAATTTTCAGACTTTAACCTCCATGGCCAAACTCATGAAGGAGTGCTGGTACCAGAATCCATCAGCCAGATTAACAGCGTTACGCATCAAAAAGACTCTCACAAAGATCGACAACTCTCTGGACAAAATCAAAACAGACATTTGAGCCTGCCTCAAGAAAGAAGTGGCAGACATATACTAAAGGCCTTTGAAGACATCCAGAGGGTGGACCATCATAGATGAATCTCAGATGACAAAAGACTTTGATGGGTTCAGTGCCCTTATAGTGGCACAGACCTATATTTATTTTAAAACACTTGGCGGGACACATTTTGGCATCCAAAGATGGCTTACCGGGCATTCCTGAGACTGCCAATGGTCTTGGAAATAGGAAACTATCTACTCAACTTATAACACTGTTAGAAACGTTCTTCAAGGAAGAAAATGTTACCTGGGCATTTGAGTAGGCTTGCTTCTGTTAGAACCGCAGATTTTGTTTGACACTTTTTTTTTTTAGTTTAAAAAATGTCAGAACATATTAGCAGTTTCACTTTATCTCTATAATTGTACTACATTGTTTGTTTGATTTACAGTGGATTCATTTGGAAAAGAGGTCAACTTGCCAACTGAACTTGCCAATTTGTTCAGCATACTTTCTGAAACAGTGCAAAAGTGGTATGTTGTACTTTTTGTGTCATGCGCCTCTGTTTACAACGCTGTCGGAACAAGTTTCCTGGGATCTCATCAATCCTGTAACATTTTGTGTTGTACAGCTGTGTCAATGGCACTGTTCTTTTCCTGATATATTGTCCAACTGAAGGTACTCCCGCAGACTTTTTGTATTATCACCATGGATTTTACATATGGATTCTGTTCTATGTTTTGTTTCTTCAGCTTTACAGACACAAATGCTAAAAGAACAAATAAAATATCTGCTAGATGATGCTGAACTCTGTTTCTCCAGAGGCCTGTAAGTAAGCCTGTAAAGCTTGTATACTGTCTTAACGTAACGCGTGCATTGTCAAGTAAATGAAGTCAAACTTCAGCCTTTTTTTTTTTTATTTCTTTAACATTTTATATCAATTAGTGATTTATATTAATTAAATAGAAAAAAATGTATTTTATCTGTCTCATTTGTCTTGATGCTGTGTTAAGTGGGTACATTTATTAGCCATGGTAGTGACATGGTACTGCACCTCTGTCACTCACTCACTCAGTCTGTCAGTTCACTACTGGTCCGTACTCATACTGTGCATTTCAACAGCTGTGGAATGAGATTTTGTATAGATATATACATGATTCCTACCTGTGGTCATCCAATACCTGTGCCCTTGTGCCAAAGAAGATGAATTCTGTTGGAGTTTGGTGAGTCCCTGACTTTTCATTGAGCACCACCATCCCATCAACATGTAAACCCATAGTTGTTTTACTGCACTGGATTACTCACATTTGAGTTTTGTTTTTCCACACCATTGGTGCTGAGACAGTTCATTATTCAGGATCTTTGACATCCAAACACTCATTCTGTATGTATGTAAGTTGTATTTCACTTGCATTTGAGCCAACTGTGGTTTCAAATTATACCCTATGACTCCTCTTGTCCAGTCCAGTCCAGTCCAGTCCAGACTGTTGCAGCTTTAAAGCCTTGTGGCTTAAAGCCCAATTCCATAATTCAGTGCCACCCTCTATTTAGAAGAAATGTTAGTTTGCCCTAATTTCCTTAATTCACGTGCGGTAATTTCTGCACATTAATCTATTACTGTCCTGTGACAAGTTTGGCATCTGTGCTGCTAATAATATAACAAATGAATTAATATTAATTTGGGAAAGGTCAGAAGCCCAGGCCTTTTCTCTACCAGCTGTAAACTGAAACTGCGTGCACAGCGGATATCTTGGCAGATGTCAAATAGACACTAGGCTCTTGATGGTTTGCAGACTGATTAATATGCCACAAGAGTTTTGGGCCAGATGATAGAAACACAACAGTGAGTGCCTGATGGTGCTGAAATGTCCTGCTTGTATGTATCAACAGCTGTCAGTCTTCTATTTAGACTGTCCTCGTATAGAGTCATTTGATCCGGCGCAGAGGTTTGATGACACCACCACTTTTAGATTAACATCCTGTTTCCCTGAGGTTCTATACTGGGTTTGAACACATGCTGTGCAATTCTATGACATGTGAGAAAAAATGAAGCTCATTACCAACAGTTTCCATAGAGATTATATTTAGTCATATGAATTTAACAAAGACATTAATGTACAAAACCCAAGAGTCACACACCAATATAAGGAATCTTTTTTTGAGTCAGGTGTAATTGGTTCTGAATATGTTAAACTGGACATTGCTAAACTTTACAGTTCACTGTGTCTGTTCTCACCTGTGTTGATGCTGCTGGTAATGTACCTCTACATACATGCCAGGTCAGATTCTGTTGTTTGTACAGAACATGTAGTCTGCCTCCACTTTTCTGCAAATGCATGGAAAATTACATTTTGTGCTCATGTAGTCTTTGGGATTAAGCTCAGTTCACTCCTTCACTCTCCCTGGTGACACTGGCACCTGTTGTTGCCATGGAGCCTGAGCAGCAGAAACATGACTTGGTCCCACATGCCCCGCTGTAAATCACGCAATGCATACAGGTGAGTGGAGCTTTGCACACAGGTAAATGTACAGCAGTGTTTACTCTTTGCCTGAGGGATGTTTAGCAGCGGTATATGTCTAACCCGGTTTCTCCTGCTTTGCTGACCTGAGTGCTGCCCACATCCAGAGAGGGGAATTGAAACAGCCTCATGGGTGCAAGATAGGCTGCTTATGGCTGGATTACCAAGAGAACTGCCAGTCGTTCAGGGGACACAGAGTTTTTAATTGGTCTGTGGTCGTGTAATTAAATGTACATTTGTCCAAGTTCAGCATCACAAATATGATTTTTACAGTATTACATAATCTTGTGGTCCTTGTGGCCAGGTCTGGAGTACTAGATAGACAAAAATAAAACTGCATCATAATCTGGATGGCCTAAACAGGTTAATCTGGCCATTTCTACCATTCTCTGGAAACCAGGGGTCACCATAGACTGTGTACTATTATAATATTCATATTTCCGTTGGGCTTGTGTGTGTTAATAGTTTTGTAGTCTACTTCAACTTATTCAGTGTACTCTGAACAATTTGTCCTGTTTCCTTTTCACAGTGAGCACTTAGTAAATAAGTGAGAAGCTACACCTGATTGATCAGGTCATTTCCATATTCAATCAGCAGACAGGAGGTGGTGTTTGACTGGACCTGCAGCACTTAAATGGATGTGCAACACACTCTCTCTCTCTGGCTCTCATTCACATGTCTTTATCTGAGGTCTGCAGCGCTAATCCTCTTAAACTCCTAGTCAACAGAGGCGGAGCAAAAGCTCTCGTTGCGTTGCACAGTTTCCTCACCCGCTCATTTTTTTTTTTTTTTTTACTGAGAGAGGCTTTAGTAGAGGGCTGTGTGGCCGTCGGACTTCACCGCAATGTGCGATGTTGTGTTTACTGTAGCTGCGTAAAAGAAAAACAAAACCCTAGTGCGTCGGAGAAAGGGGGGAGCAGATGCGGCACTTGCCATGACTTGTCCCGGGAAGCAGAGTCTTCAAGCGGCGTTGATCTTCCTGTCGGTCGCCCAGCTGACTGCAGGTACAGTGGCTCAGTTTGCATCATGTAGGCTACCTATCACATGCATTCGCACAACTATCAACCCATTAGTTATTGAACAGTAGCTACACTGTCGTAGCTGCTCAACTGACTTTTAATTAGCTTGTTATCAGCAAAGCTGCTTTCAAGAAACATGGGAGAATGTATAGCCTACTACCTTGAAGTTTTAGTGATTGTTTAATCAATCAAAAAGCACCAAAAAGGTCCTACAAAAAGTAGAGAGTGAATTTCTCATAGGTTTATTTAAATCTCAGAATTCAAAGACATTATTAAAATAAATTGTTGAAACAGACAATTTTAGAGATGAAAAAAGAGAGAGCTCTAAAGGAAGCCTTGAGTTACAGTCAACTGTCTGGAGTCAGTTTGACTCTTTATTCTCATTGTAAAGTCACTGCTCATGCTGCAAGAGTATGGTGAGATTATGATGTCATTGTTTTCAGCAAATATTTAAATTTAGTCTCATACAACAGGATTGTTTTCCTGTCTATGTGGACTGTTACCTGACTGAATGGAAGTAATTTCATACAAGAGTTTTACACAATTTACTATTTATTGATTGGATACCCAGTGGAGTAGCAACATAATTTCGTTGTATACTGATGTATAATGACAATAAAGGCTTTCGATTTCGATTCGATTTCGATTTCAAATTAGTTGATAGATCAGTCCAACAAAAAATAATATGATGCTTTTTTCTTTTCTTTTATAAATAATTGATAACTCAGTCATTTCTTAGGAACAAACACCGGAATAGTTGAAGCAAGTTGAAATAAGGATTCACAGCTTTGCTTTTTCCCCCCCTCTATCAATTGATTTTAGACTGTTGATTTTGACAAAACAAGTTATTTGAAGATATCATGTTGGACTTGATGTTGGTGTCTTCTGTGGGATTTCCTGACTTTTTATAGACCAGGACAGTGAACTGTGAAAAATAATAATCTGATTCATCAATAATGGAAATAATCAGCCTTTTGGTGATACAAATGCCTCTTATACATATTAAGTCAAAAAACAGAGGACTGGATTAAGGATACCAGGAAATATGTCAACAGCCTGCACCTGCTGCTGGTGACCCCCCGGTTGGTTGTGGTGTGTGCACTGTTAAAAACCGCAGTGGGTGCAGTGCACTGACCTTTTCTCTCCCTGTTTTTTAGCTGCTAATAGTTCGGGCTCTGAATGAGGCATTAACACTCAGTCGAAAACGTGTGTGGCAGCTCTTTCAGCAAATTCACAGAGGGGCAAACAGCTGGTTGGAGTCCTCATCAGACATTTCTTGTTTTGTACACAGCCACAACTGAAGTGCACTTATTGCAAGTTTGATTTTGCAAAAATACAATTGAACACACAAATTCAAGTGTGCAGCTCTTCTCAGAGATACACTGATTCCAGATTGAATGTGGCTGCATTTGATCTCTCATATTGATCCCTTTGTAATATAATGTATACATTTTACTTTTCAGAATAGGCATGTGCTGAAGACCTCTGTTAATGCATCTGATGAGTAGTATTCTGGAGAGTTGTGCAAACTCTGTCAGCTGCCACCGTCAAAAAAAAAAAAAAAAGATTGGCGCCATTGTGAGTCTTTGTTCAAGGAATCTGCCCACCTCAGGGTCTGACTACCCTGCCTTTGATACTCTTTTTGAGTGAAATTGGTCCAATTTAATTATCAGACACTCAGTTCTAACTGACTCAATATTGCCAGTGACACGTACGTGGTGGTTGTATTTTTATGTTCAGGAGGACATATATTTTGTTCCCTTAGGAAATGACTCATATTGTTGGGAGGGTGAGGATTAAGAGGGGCTGCTGTTAGGGGTTCTTAGGAAATGATAGGAAACATGTTAACCCATTTCCAGCCTGTGTAAAGGTACGGATTTTTAGATGCACCTTTCACATTTTATCCAGGATAACCACAAAAATCAAGTCCAATGTGCACAAAACAATTTATTAGTAGCTTCAAGGCCAAACAACTGCAATCACAGTGATTTTAAAACATCTTCCATTTATTGCACAATAAGACACAAAATAAGGCACAAAAGCTCCAATTCTACAACACTTTTTGTGTTTTCTGTGTTGTAAGAGCTCCAGTGCGTTCATGTCACTTTCCTTGATTTCTGGTTCTTGTCACATAGTGTTGATTTGGTTGTTTTGACTCACACTATACAGAGATAGAGACCCATCCAGCTGTAGCAGAGAGACTGGGAGATGAAGCTGTGAGATTTAGGAGTCTGTCTGTGATACTCAGGTGGGAAATTCTACTAAGGGGCAACAACTGCCCAGTTTTGTTAACAGTGTCATATTAGACTGCGTGAGGTTCAGTCAGTCTACAGTGAAACCTGGAGGTTAAGGCTCCAGCCCCACTTCCCTATATACTCATGATTTGTGAAAGGAAGAATGGATTTTGTGGCCCTGGAAGGTCTGCAAGTGTAAATTCATGACATAACCATAGAGGCCACAGACTTTACCGTTTCATGCTGACAGTGCAGATGGATGCCAGGGCTGGATTTGACAGAAATATTTTTCTATTTAAGGTGTCTGATCAGTTAAAATGTTACAGTACATCCAATGTGACAGAACACACATGGTTTGGTTACATTCAGGCAGTAAAGACTCCAACATATTGTGTTGATGCTGTTTAATTTGAGCGTGCAATTCTAGTTTTGCAAACTGTAGACATATTTGGTGTATATAGCTCCCATTCCCTCAGTGTTTTTTCCCCCTCCAACATTGCTAAAAAACAGAGAGAGAGAACAAATCTATCACTTCCTTGCCACCGTACACAATGGAAGGACATGTCAATTCTTGGTCATTCTGCTTATTATTATTGTCCTTGAGAAAATTGTTGCCAGGCAACCCAAAGATTTGTTATAATAGAAAATATTTTTTTGTAATTTTCCAGTCAGGTTTCCCCTGAACCCAGGTCCTAATATGTTGTTACCTCTTGTCAAATGGTCTGCCTCACGGTGGGAGCTTTACAAAACCATTTAAAACATAAGGTTGGTCATATTCTATTTTGTTCTACATTATTTGTAAATAACTCAAATTAATAGACCAACTAATTATTATATAATTAATTGTTCTGCTAAAATGTCCCATACACCACACAGCTACATTTTTACATGTTTCTCTCAATTATGAGACATTAAATATGTTATGATCTTCAACTCAAAACCGTAGTCCCCCAAAATATGCTACTTATTCATTCATAAGTAACATTTATTATAAACTACAGTGCCCCTCACTTTTAGGAAGTTATGGTTATGGTTAACCCTTTTTACTAAAGCCCATTTTTAAATGTTAGATCTTCAATATAGATACAAATGTACTTAGGCCTAAGTGCTGCGAGGTTGGGGTAGAATTTTTTGTCATTCTCTCCATAAATTATAATAATAAATTAGGAAATTTGAACATAATTGCAGTAGCTACTTCAATACTGGCGATAACCACACAGTTTGGTCAGACAGTACTGAATCTTATTTCAATGCCAGTGTCTTGTCCTTTGAAGTATCTATCATTTCATGTGGCTGGTTTTTCAAGGATCATTTATTCGCTTTATTAGAATTTTGTGCATTCAGAAGAAGAAGATGAAAGTGAAAACAGTATTGAAAAAGATGGTCTGAGTTGAGGACTTTCCTCTAGACACTGGATCTTGTTTGTCCTGATAGCTTATGTTAATGACTGCACAGCTAGTGGAGAGTCAATGGCCTCTGTCCAATTGGTTTAAACCACGTTTCAGTCCATGACATTCGTCTTCTAGTTAATTAGCTAGGAGATGTTGCCTCTTTGGAGGTATTCTGTTTTCTGTTGTACAGTATCGTAATCTTCAATCTACCAGTGTTCATGGGCTTTATGTGTTGTAATTATGACTTTTCTGACAGAAAATGTTCTGGTATCGTTTCTTTTCATATTCATCCTATAGAAATGTTTTGTTGTGGTGTGCCCCAGGGATCAACACTTGGTCCCACCATGTTTCATTTTATATAGTTAACTGTTATTTGTTTCATGGCAGCTGTAGCTTTAATCTAAAGCGCAAGACCATAGCAGCCTGTCCTCCATTCTGATTTATGTGACTTTTATGTCTAGATCTTTACATCTCATTTAAAACTCTTAACAAGAAACTCTTTTACTGATTCAGCTCTTGTTTCGGACCTTGAAAATACATTTCAAAGCTCAGCAAAGGGTGACCTTTCACCACCATCTCCAGAACGTTTCCCAATCTTTCTAGTTACGTAATGTATAGTTTAATGTCTGGTGTTATCAGCCAAAATTTGAGAAGAAGATTCATTATTTCTTTTGCAGTACATCCGATTACTCCACTTCTACTTCAAAAATGCCACTGCTAGACCTAAAAAGTTAAAATCATACAGTGTTTGGGGCTTTTTCATCTCCCTTAAATTTCCCCTTGAAAACACACTTAATACAAACACTTAATTTTGTTAAGAAAGTGTCATCAGTATTCTTATTTTTTATCCTTATTCAATCAAATGTAAAAAATAGTAACATGTATAACACTAATAACCTTTACATTCAAGACAGTCACAAATCAAAGATTGTTGGATTCATGTTCGGTGACACCCAATATAAAGTCAGTGAGCTGTTGTCAAGGATGAACTGTATCCAAACATCTCATAGATTCGTATTCAGATTTGAGATTTACTTATTTAGAACTTTACCTTGAGTAGTTCTCACCATTCAGTTTATAAATAGCCTATACAATATATACAACATGTACGAAAGAGATGACGTGAATTTGACAAGAATGAAGCCGTGTATAGACTTTGGTAAAGGCAAAAAACCAAAAAAAACCAAAACACTTTGTTGTATCTTAGAGATTGAATCTTCAAATATAATAATTCACCAATTTTTCTGAATATATTTTTTTCTATTTTAACCAACTTATGTTATTAGTTATATTAAATAATGAACATTCTTCACACATTTCTTTCTATAGGTTTTTTCCAAGGAGCAGGCCCTGCAGCCTTCCTTATCAATCACTCCCAGGGTTATCAAACAAAGCATGACAGCAGCTACAAGTAGAACACAAGATTATCTGGGTGTTAAAGTAAGAGGCATTATACTGGTTCCTCCGCCTCCATCCATTTAAGAGCGTAGACCTCCTTACCTAACAGGAGCATCCCGCTTCTAAACATTAAACAATCTGTGAAGGAAAATGTTTCTACAGCTTCCCTTTTCATGCAATTCACTAATCGATGTATTTATACCCAGAGATTATCTGTGAAGAAAACTGTTATGTTGAGTGATACAATGTGTTTCAGGGCTGAAGTGTGTGTGCCAGCTGTGCACCAACCACACCTGTGAGACGACAGCAGACGGCGCCTGCTGGAACTCTGTGATGTTGATTGACGGGAAGGAGGAGACGGTAAAGTCCTGTCTGTCGCCCTCTGAGATGAAGGGCCAGGTCTTCTGCTATAGCTCCCGCAATGTCTCCAAGAGGAACTGCTGTTTCACTGACTTCTGCAACAACGAGACTCTCCACCTACACCCAGGTATGGTCAATATTATCAATATTACATCATTCCAATCAATGAATCAAAATTAAAATAAACTTTATTGTCCCTGGAGGAAAATTTATCTTGGTCAATCAGTGCTGTACTTTGGCTGCAGCCAGCAATCATTCAACCATGCACACACATACAAAAACAACAGGGAACACTTACAATCTTTCCCCTAAAAATTGCCTCAGTCTCTAGATCTTATTGCACAATGTATGTATGTGTAAACTCCTCCCATCAGTCAAGTTCATTAAAAAGTTGAGTGAGGCGTCGTTGAGCTCGGTTAGTAGAGCAGGTGCCCCATGTGCAGAGGCTACAGTCCTCGCCGCAGCCGGCCCCGTATCAAATCCCGACTCTGCCCTTTGCTGTCATTCCCCCTCTCTCTGCCTCCCCATTTATACTTAAAAAAACTAGTGCCCAAAAGGGATAATGACAAGAAGTATAAAATAACACAAGAATCGGCAGATTTTATTTAAAACACCAGATCAGAATCATACAATACAGCATAAGACAGAGATAAAAACCAAAAGTACAGGACGGATTGAAAAAAATGCTTCTGCGTTGCTTATCTTGTTTCTATCTGGTTCCTTTAACATGGATTCATCCACTCAGACTGTCAGCTAATGTCACGCTGCTCAGTATTTACCGCATTCAGTCAACAGCAGCACCAGCTCAATCCCAAGTGTGGGATTTCCCACTCATTCTGGCCCCGGCTAGACGAGGCGGATGCTGATCCTACTAGATCCTGTGACATAACAAATCTGGCAGAGGCTATGGGACGGCGGTTAGTGATCCTCCCCCTCCCTCCCCTGATTTATAAATAAATACTTTGTCAGGCATGTAGCTCGACTGCAAGTTAAAAGCCTCTCATGGGTCTGCAGGGTGGAAGTTGGCCTTAAAGTGGAGGGAGATTACTTTACACCTGTGGATATACGCCTCAGTGGAAAGTGCTTGGAGGTCAGGGAGATACTTTGGGTTCATAGACATTTGCTTTGTTAATGTTTTATATATATACACACACACATAAACATTTTTTTTAATATTTCAAACCTTTATATATACAGTTTATTTGCATGTCTGTAGGCTATATCTAATTTTACTTTATTCTTATTACATACTTTATAGTCTCCTGTGATTACTGTAATAAAGAATGTAAATCTGACTTGTTATAGTTATATTTATTATTTTTTAGGCAGCTCTAATGCACCGAAAATACACACATTGTTGTTGTTCTGCCCTGTAAAAATTACATGTTTAACATTTGAATTCCCACAGAGACATGTTTCTGTCCATGTGATAAAAAGTCCAACATTCATTTGTAGCTATGTTTTTATCCTTATTTGGACCACCAAGCTCCACCATGTCCAGCAGCTGGCTGCTAACTTTGTCTAAGGTAGAGTCCAGTAATTCTGTCTGGGCTTTTCCCTGGAAATAGCTCCATATTGCAGCTGGAAGTGGTTGATGAGAGTGACCCGAATCAGTCAAGTTGTAGAGGCAAAAAAAATAAATAAAATAAAAATAAGTCGAGAGATGCTTAAAGACTTCTTGTAGCTATGGATAACTGCAGAGCCATATGATAAATATCTGAGTCTGTCAATATCAGCAAACCTGATACACAGTCATTTGACTAGTGTTCATGTGAATGTTTGCATCAGTGCAGCCTTAAACATTTAAACGTTTAAAAAAAGAAAAGAAAAAAGAAAGCATTACATTGCCCAATATTGAGAGGCTTCAGTTCTGACGCCACATTAAACACTGTGTTTGAACTCAAACCCTAACCCAAACATTATATTACATTCATATTTCAGTACTTCAAAACACATAAAAGCCTTTTTTTCCTTAATCACTTTAATTGCTCAATTTCCGACTGACTTACTGCATTAATTAAACTGATCTACAGTTTTAATTAATTACCAGTTGATTGACTCATCAATTACCAGTTAACATGATCAATTAACAGACTTAAGAAAAGTCTAAATAGTAAATGAAAAAATACAAAACACTCAATTCAATGTGTTTTCAACTTTGAACTATTTAACTATCTTATTGATTGCACTGAAGAGAGCCACTGAGATACAGTCTGGTGGCTGTATTCACATTTCAGATGTTCATGGTCAAGTTCTTGCTACTTCTGTAGTGCACACTCTACAGTGAAACATACAACAGATGAGAGAACAAAAAGCCACTAGATATCACTAAGATGTAATATTCTGGCTTCCTAGAGCTGCACCTCTAAACAACAGCTGAGGTTTCTTCTTCCTGCATTTTAAATATTTTACAATATTTACCCATGATCATGGTGTGACATAATAATGATTAATTACATTTAGGGCTTCACAATTAATCACAATGTAAACAAATTCTCAATATCACCAACAAGTGTGATATTCAAATTGCAGGAGCTGCCATTCTTTGTGATAATAGTAAAATGTGTCACAACACTGCTGTGCATTGTCAGCACCATATGCTGAGTTGCTACAGAAATGGACAATAAATCCTATTCTCCGGATGTAAAAGGATAAGTTGATTTGGGACCAAATAAAAATCACATAATCAATTTTATATTTTTTAAGTGAATATGAAAAGCAAAAATGAGCATCCCAACTGAAATCTTAATCAAATATCTGTCCATATACTGACAATATAATGTTTTTGCATATCACACAATTAAATTCTTAATTTTTAACATCAAATAAACAAAACACTCCTCCACTGATTTATTTGTCTGAGGTAAGAGGGATTGAATGCCAGAGAACGGTCACTTTCATAAAATGCAGAGGTTGTGCAGGAGGTTCTAAAGTGAGAGGTGCTGCAGACTGTTGATGAGACTGGTCGGGGCAACAGCCTGAGGCTGTGATGGTGTCGACTCTGAATCAGGACACTACAATCAATCTGTTCCACTGCTCTGCTAAATATCAGTATGTGAGTTTGTGTGGTATGTTGTGTATATTTAACGCATTAAAACTTCATGTCCTATAGTGCCATTTCTGCAGGCCTAAAGAGGAGAGAGCATTTGCAGTCTTAAGCTATACACTAGGTAGTGGGTCTGTGTAGCTGTATTTACAGTTCTGTTAAATTTATTGTCCTTTATTACCTTGGCAAAAAAAAAGTTGCAGTCTAGAAGGTTGTTTGCCACTGGGCCAGAGGAGAGTAAAGTCTTGTTTTCCATCATATAATCTGAGCTCCAGTTGGATGTGAATTTGGGTAAAAGGCTAAAGATGTCTTAAGAAACTGTGGTTTAGTTCAATATGCTTTGTACATTGGGTCATCTGCAGATGTTGCATGTGTGAGGCTCCTGGTGAGGACATTTCATTCTTTGGGGATTTGAGAAGATGGAAAGGCTAAAGAAACATGGAACCACAGGGTTATTACTACGCTCATATAAATGTTGAAAGAGTTCATAGTGAATATGAGAAATCTATGATGATTAGTCTTGTTCATGGAAAATTATTTATTATTAAGCCAAGACCTCTCACTTAATTGTAGTGCTGTGCAGCAGTGTTATCGCATTATTCACTGTGAACACTTTGGTCAGCATATCTGCAAATTTGATATCATCACAGTGCCCACCAGCTCTGCTATTTTTGTTTTGTGTTGAGTCTTCTTTGTCCACCCACAGAGAGAATGAAGGTCATGGATAGAAATGCCAGGTTACATTGTTTGGCAAAACCCATAGTTTATTACCAGGCCTTATAGTGCACCTGCTTTAGATCAGTGTGTGCCACTTGTTTAAAGAAAGAGGCTTGTTGATGAATGAATTTTGTTTTGGGGTTTTAGAGAAGCATTTCTTGGCACAGTGTTTCTGAATCTTTTTAATCACTTTTGATAAATGACATTTAGACACTGATTAAATTTCGGGCAAAAAAAAAAAGTTATGTCTGCCACACTTAGGTTTTTTTTGTTTTTTGTTTTTTGGCTAACATAACATTGCATCTGCCAAATGTACAATTTCCATCTTCGTAAATCTTGATATTGCCAACTGGCTGTGTCTTAACTTTTTCAGAGTCTGTGTTAAGGTCAGAAAAGTGTGATACAGTACATCAGACAAGGCTGTCTGCATATTAGAGCTGTCGTGAAACACCAGTAATTTATTCTTCACTTGATTGGCCAACTTCCATCCACTCTGTTGTACACAACACACTTGATGCCATGGTCAACAATGGCCAGCAGAGGGTGCAACAATCACAGGAGCTCCATGACAAAAACACAAAATTGCAATTTCCCTCCCAACCCTACTGATGTATTCCAGAGAACGTGTTTGTGAATAGTCCTGGATTTGATGGATGTACATGACCATGTTACCTATGTTTGTACGTTATCAGAGAGGCCTTTGGAAGAAACGGGCTGGAGCAGACCACAGCTCACTGTGGTGATCCTGGTGCCGTCCTGCCTCCTGTGTGTGGGGATCCTTCTGGGTGTGTTTGCTGTGCAGGGCCACCATTGTGCCTACAGCCGGGCCCACAAGCAGGACCCAGAGGAGCCTCTGGACGACCAGATGCTGATGTCGCCTGACAGATGTCTCCAAGACCTGATCTACGACATGAGCACCTCTGGCTCTGGATCAGGTGAGAGAAACGTCACCGGCAACTGAAATCTCATTACAGACTCTCCAGCATTTCCCAATGACTTTTAATTAATTAATAATGGACCTGAGTCCATAATAAAGAATATCTATCTATCTATCTATCTATCTATCTATCTATCTATCTATCTATCTATCTATCTATCTATCTATCTATCTATCTATCTATCTATCTATCTATCTATCTATCTATCTATCTATCTATCTATCTATCTATCTATCTATAGCTTTCAGCTGTGATCTCTGCTGCTCACAGTCCTGCTGGTGGAATTAGTATATTCTATGCTTATTGCAGGTCTGCCGCTGCTGGTCCAGAGGACAATAGCACGCACCATTGTCCTGCAGGAGACCATTGGGAAGGGTCGATTTGGTGAAGTGTGGCGGGGCAAATGGCGAGGAGAGGACGTGGCGGTGAAGATTTTCTCCTCCAGGGACGAGAGGTCCTGGTTTCGTGAAGCAGAGATTTATCAGACTATCATGCTCAGGCATGAGAACATCCTGGGCTTCATCGCTGCTGACAACAAAGGTGTTTGAAGCTTGGGATGTACCATGAGCTCTATACCTGAATTATACAATTACTAACTAACTCAACATGTGACTGTATTATTTTCTGTGTACTGCAGATAATGGCTCGTGGACTCAGCTCTGGTTGGTTTCAGAGTACCATGAGCACGGCTCTCTGTATGACTACCTGAACAGGTATACAGTCTCTATGGAAGGCATGGTTGTCCTGGCCTTGTCAATAGCCAGTGGGCTGGCACATCTCCACATGGAAATCATTGGCACACAGGGTAAGACTTTAATTAGTGAAAAATGAAACACATTGACCTCATATCGGACAGGTCAAAGGATTATTTAGTCTTTCCTTTATTACTATTATTATATTATGTCACTATATTCTAACATCTTCTTGGACATTAGAGAAGAATAATCATAACCCAGATTCATACTCTAAATGTTTGTCTCTGTTTCCTCAAAACAGAGGTATTTCGGTTGATAAATTGAAATGCAATGGCTGCAGCTAACAATTATTTTAATTAACAGTGAATTACCTATATGATTTATCAAATTACCCTCAAATCAAAATGAAGACAACAGTAGTAATAATGAAGAAGGTGCAACCAGCATATATTTGGCATTTTGTCCTTGAAACATGATACACTTTCTGTCAGTTACCTAGAAACTGAGTAAACAACTTGCCTATCACTGGTATATCTATAAAGTAAATTCAATCAATCTGTATTCATTTGTTTTAATTTTGACTTTGGTTGAGAGGTTTATCAAACAATTTACTATTTTGTGCTGGGATTTTACTGCTCCATTAATTCTCTGAAGATTTTCCTTCATATCATTCATCTGTGAAAGGTCCAACATTTTGTCTTAAAGCTTGTTTTAAGTTTAAAACTTTATTTATTTATTTCTAGGGAAGCCTGCTATTGCTCACAGAGACCTAAAGTCTAAAAATGTCCTGGTGAAGAAGAATGGTACAGCAGTCATTGCAGATTTGGGTTTGGCCGTGAAACACAACTCCAACAACAACACCATAGACATACCAGCCAACCACAGAGTGGGAACCAAGAGGTTGGATATAGTACTCTATACATCACAGCACACAATGAACACAAACAATGGAAACATGAAAGTTTGAAGTGACTTTAAACCTGCTCTGCTTTATTTGATAGCATTATATTCTCTGATGTGAACATGTTCTGAATTAAGACAAATGTAGTCCAACATAACATCTGCTAAATTTAGCTTGTTTTTATCTGCAGCCACTCCACACAACAAACTCACATGCTCAAATTGATTAAGGAAAGAGGTACTTGACCTTTTTTTTCTTTTATTTTTATCAGACCTTAATTATTTTGTCCTCTACAGGTACATGGCCCCAGAAATCCTGGATGAGACAATCAATATGAACAGCTTCGAGTCATTCAAGCGGGCGGATATCTACGCGCTAGGCCTGGTGTTCTGGGAACTGGCCCGGAGATGCTCTGTCAGGGGTATGTTAAAACACACCCACACATACACACTCCCACTCATTTGTAGAGATTTATACGAATATCTAATGGAAACTGCACTAGTCTGTGGCACTGATGCTAATGTCTGATGTGCTATGTCAGTTTGTACACACTAACTGAAGACTAATTTGTGATCACAGTGAAAACCACCATTGTTGTTTGAACAGGACTCCATGAAGATTTCCAGCTGCCTTATTACGACCTGGTGCCTTCAGATCCTTCCATTGAAGACATGAGGAAGGTGGTGTGTGATCAGAAACTCAGACCCAGCATTCCCAACCAGTGGCAGAGCTGTGAGGTGAAGATATAGTCCATCACTATAGTGTGGGCATGAAACTCTAAATTGTAGGATCATTTTGTGTTTTTATAGCACATGAAGGTGTGCAGTAAATGTATGAAAGCATGTTTAATCTACAAACTGAATGAGTGCACTGAGTCATCGATTCCACTGATAGATTCAGTAGCTTTTAACATCTGAGCTATCTTGCATGCTGACTGAAATCAGTTTCGTCAGATCTGCTGCACAGCATGATACACCCCAGTCAGACGTTTACTTGTAAGTAGGACGACCACAAAAGCCAAAGAAGCTATCACGATGGTGTGACTGTGTTAGAGAAAGGTGCTTTCAGAGATTTTCAGAATGATGAGCAGAGCTTCTGCCCGGCTGGTTTTTGCTGAACCTAACAAAACTGTGAATTCACAGCTGAGCTAAAGACAAGTTGAAAATAGATCACAGTGACTAAGAAAAAAAGAAAGAATGACAATGTCGGTCAATGAGAATCATCGAAATGAACTGGTGATTCACAAATTCCTTACTTCTATTTTGAAGTTGTAACCATTATATTCGTCAGCTCTGCTTATGCACCGACTGAACTGCTGGGCTCTGATACCACAGTGACATCAAATACAGCAGAGCAAGAAACCCCAGTGGCAATAGTTCATAAAGATGATCGAAACCTAAAATTGAGCTCCCTTGACATCTGGATCGTAATCCCTTATTGCACAGGGAAATTCTGTGCAGCTGCTGACAGTATAACTCATTATGCTACAAAACAAGTGCTTGTCAGCTGGTTGAACAATGATGGCTGGGAAAGTCTGTGCATGACAGTAGTTTCTGAAACCGAGATTTGGCGAATCAGTTCACACAGATAATGGCGTGAGAGTGCAACAGCTTAATGTGTCCAAAAAAGTGTGACTCACCTGGAATCTTCACAGAGATGAATTTGATTAACTCAATTTTGCAAAAAACAAACAAACAAAACAACAACAGAAATAAGTTATGATACCAGAAATGTCCTTAAATTGGGAGAAAATACATCAAATGTATGCAAAAAGTTGAAGAGTTTCGGTCATATTTGTTATTTAAGTCAAAAGTTGTGTGAATGAAGTTGTATTTTAACAACACTGTCTCCTTACTGATTTTCCAGGCCATGCGTGTGATGGGCAAACTGATGAGAGAGTGCTGGTATGCTAACTCTGCTGCTCGACTCACCGCTCTACGGGTCAAGAAAACTGTCTCTCAGCTCTCTGCCATCAAGGACGTGAAGGAGTAGTTGGGTTCGTTAACCCCCCCACCCCTCTCCTCAGATCAGCACTGGTGCCGGCACTGGTGCAACACGAGGATACTGGGAGCAAACAGGGAGAAGCTGTCCTCTCTAACGGCCTGAGGCTGCCCTCTTCAGGACGCAGCCACGCTGTTCACCTGCAGGGAGCTTCGTCAGGCTGTTGCTGGTTGTGCCAAAGTATTGTAGGAGGCGTCTGACGCCTGACTGACCAATTTGAACCAAACAGCTAAAGTTTAGGTAGGAAGAGCCATATGAAGTATAAAAACATGTTTAATGTATATACAGATTGTTTTGCTACCTCACACATTTTGAAGTGTCCAAAAGCTTGAAATTGCACATTGTGATGTTTTTGTGCCATATCCTGTAGCAAACACAGTACTGCTGGGTAGGTAGCATGCTAACTGACAATCAAAGGGTACCGATGCTATGATGTCAAATGACAAATGCTAACTGGTTCTGAATGGTTTTAAATGATACACATTATACAGTTAAACTAAAACTATTGTACATGAATGGTTTGTCTAAAGCTCCAAGGGGGAAAAGACTGAACAGAAGAGATACTTAAACCCAATATATCTAGCCCTTTTCGGTTTTGGTAATCTAATTCTGCCATGCCTTCACTGACCGTTGCTGCAGACATGAATGTTTTTCCAGAAAGTGAACTATGACACCTGTGCTTTTCATTGTGTTTTTATCTTGTGCCACCAGATGGGCACCAGGTAGAGAAGAGCTGAGGGGTCATAGTGTGAAGCTTCAACTAAATGAAAACTGAGTCTGACAGCCACGAGTTCAGTCTTTAAATTGTCAATGTAAAACATTTTGATTTCCTAAACAACTTGAGCATGTTCTGGCATCACCAAGTTTTAACTAAGTAAAAAAGGATCTCAAAGATGTCATTTCACTCTAACAGCCTCATGGAGAAACCAGCACTATAAGCATGTATGTATTGTTATCAATGTAAAGAGAAGTAAAACTAGGAACTCCTACCACAGATTTTGCACATTTAAATCTTTCAGCTGCTGGAAAGAGCCACCTGCCACCTGACAACTGAATGTGAGTTTTTGGCTGAACTGGAGCTCATGAATGTGTAAATGTATGTTTTGTTTGCTGAAATATTCAAAAGAAATTACACGGGAGAAATTCAAATTATCAAAAAAATATATGAACTAACTTCACTTCAGTGTTATACGTACTTCAGTAGTTTTGAACAGGGAAAGGTATCAACTCATTTAGTTATCCTGTGGATCTGACTCAGTTTTCCCAGCAGGTTTCTTAAAAAAAATCCATAAAGATAAAATCATAGAACAAGAAAACAATACTTAATTAGCTAATCTAATTCAATATCATGCTGTGTTAATAGTGGACATTAGCACCGGTTGTAGATCACTGGGAGAGTACGATTTGGGTAATGGCTGAGTTTAAGGGTCACTCATGCCACTGTCAGCCGCCACGGCTGACAGTGGCGGCTGACCAGTAAAGCCTTTGTCATAACAGGCTTAGGGGAAGTGCACGCAAGTAAATCTGAACACCGCGTGCGCTCGTCAGATGCACTCACGTGTGCAGGTGTATTTGTGTGTCCTTGTGTGCACATGTCTCTGTGTGTGTTTCATATCATGTGAAGTGAAGTGACCCTTTGTTGAAAGATGTTTGAATCAGACTGATTGACTGACAGAGTTTGTGAAACGATGAAACTGGTGCTGTGGATAAGAAGGAAAAAAAAAAGAAATCCATACTTTACATACACCGTGGCTTTAAATTCATGTCTAACTCCACAGCCTCAGTTAAGTTTCAATTTTTTCTTGCTATGGCAGATTGCACAGTTCCATATAGCTGCTTAGTATCAGTGTTGACACAATATTCTACGTATTCTCCTGTCATGAAGGTATCAGAATTACTGGGTGATACTGTGTGCGGCATCAGCAGTATAGCCTCTTGAGAATAAGCTGTGTACAGTAGCCTGTTGCTGTGTTGGCGAATATCAGTTCATGTGAAAGTTTGTACTACGTTTTTTTTTCTTTCAGTGCAATGCTTAGTCATGGAATTATTTGACTGTGTTGCAAAGAGTAGGACATATTTTTTTTAAAATGAAAATGCAGTATTTCAGCGCGTAGCTTGCCTCTGCCCACTGATAACACCTGCAATGTAAATGAGTCTCTATCTCACTTTGAATTCATGCTGAGCCAAGCTTACAGTATGTGTCGTCCATTGTGTTGTCAAATCTGCTTCTTCAAGAATCAGGCGACACAGAGAAGAATTGACCGCTCAAAGACTTATCTGTCATTCCAAAGAGGAGTGACCACCATGTGCAATTTCTGACTGGTGTCTTTTTTATATACACACATATATATATATTGTATATGACATAGCAAAAATAATAATAAATGTGACATTGCTTTCATAAAATAAGGCCTGCTGTTGATTTTTTTTTTTAGATTGATACGAAACTTGAATGTATTGTTGCTGAGATTGCACTGCATCTTCTCACTTGTACAATTTATTCCATATAGAAATAAATGAGATCAGCAAGCCAGGATATTGCATGTAGGACAGAAGTTCCCCATCAGCTTATCTACAAGTCCCGCTTTTATCTTCCCCATCATATTTTTACTTTAACTGACATGACTCATCTTCGCTTTCTCGATGCTCTGCTGCTCTATTTACGTGTGCTGTTCACCATGTGTAGTTGTCCGTTAGAGAGAGGAAATAAAGCAGTGATGCCGGGTCCATCAGCACTACACAGATGAGTCACTCTCTCAGCGCTGTGCTGTAAGGTGTTTCAACAGATTTTTTTCATAGCTGCCAGTCACCTAAGGTCATATTCAGGTTCATTTACAGGAAGGTAACTGCACTCACTAAGCAAATACTCTAGTTCCCTAAAAGTGACACTATTATTGTAGTTTCTTTAAAAAAAAACATTTTGATACCTTAGATGCACATTTTGTTAGAGCCAAACATATGTTTAAAGTAATGATGTGAGGGAATCCAGATGTTTTTCCTGTTCTCCTTCCTCAGACTACATGGGCTGACTTTTCTGTACACTACCAAATGTGCGGATGGGGATTTGTAAATGGATGTGAAATGCATTGGTTGGTTGGACAGTGGCTGTGCTGAGGGTCAGTGGGTTGGAGTGGACGGCTGTGTGGCAATAACATGTACAGTCAGTGCTGAAGCTCAGTAGATTTTCTACAGTTTTCTGGTCAACAAAGACACTGCTTTTGTGCACGGTGAAAGATGATATTCTTTTCCTGTGGATTCCACATTGTGCATTCTGAAGGCATGGGTGTGTTAGTGGAGGAGGGTGGGTGCACTGTGGTTCAGTTTTCTTTGACCCATCAGCCATTGTCTCCCTGACTGCTGGCCTGTGTGTGTGTGATTTTTTCTTTTGATCCGACCTTGTCTGATGCCTTCAGCCCAATGACCCATGCTGTCTGTGTGGGGAGCATGACACTGGCCCTGGGCTAAATCAACCTTTTGTCTGTCTTCATAAGACAAGTCTCCCTGCTTGGCAGAACACAGGACTCAGGATCAGACTGAAGCTTATAGCCCATTGAGAAACTGAGAGTGACACAGACTGGAAGCAGGTGCTTGTAGAGGTGTGAGGTGGCAGTTTTCTCATGCATTGCTGATTTCTGACAGACCATAAATCGAATTGCTAAGACTGCAAAAAGGGGGAAAGGGACTGTTTGAAGGGGAATTGTACAGCTTAAACACTCTCCTTCCTTTTCTCTTTAAAAGAGGCCAACACTTCTCAAGAATGAGAACAAAGAGTTAAGGGAGGTGGTTGTGTGAGCCCCTGAACTGAGATGCAGGTTCCACCACAATCACATGATGTGGATTTCCGCTTTGACACATTTTAGTTTTGACTGCACAGCAGGGCAGGGCCACACAGTCACTGAAGAACTGCTGCAGCAGGACACAATGCTGTTTTGAGGACTACTCTACCATGCAATCCACCATGAATTTCAATGGACTTCAAGGCCAGGGCAACCAAGAGAATTACATTCTGGATAATGTTCCCAAGAAGAAAACCTCTCTGTGGTCCAGGCCTTCACTGAGGAGGATCAGTGATCGACGGCGGCAGAACACAAGCTCTCAGCCCAGAGTGTGCAAGGTAAGACTATAAACAAATAAATAAGTGGAAGATATGGTTAAAATTTACAGTATACTATTTATGAATACATGCACCTCTGTTATTTGAGTTAAATGTAACAAACCAGAAACATGGAGCTACATATTTCTCATATGATGCTGTTTGACAATGAAAGCAGGTTACTAATTTTCCACAAACTGTGCAGGACAACAGCAGCTCAATGCAACTGGCAAAAAGCCTGTTAACAATTTTAATCTTCCGAGTTATGTAACACTATAGGGTCAACATTTAATCTCCTCTATAGCTTCCAGAGAGATTAAAACTTTATTCCATTATATTGTTTTAAAGAGGAACTTTGCATTTCTCCTTTTGCAGCCAAAATTAAGCCACTCCAACTCCCTGATTGATTACTCGGACCCACAAAGGTAAATATATCAAACTTCATATAAAGTTCCTCCTTCAGCTTTACAACATGTAAGAGTGTTTATTGCATTTTTGCATGTTGCATATTTGTTATACTTCAAAGCATTTTGATATAAAGTTCCTCAAAATATTTAATATATGATTTTTTTCCTTTTACGCAGGACCCAGATAATACTGGAAAAGCAAGACAATGAAACATTTGGTTTTGAAATTCAGGTGAGGCTTCTAACATTTTTCCAAATATCAAGATTAAGTGTGCATGCTTTTTAAGCTGTAATTTTAGACAAATTTTAATATGTTAAAAAACAAAACTTAATGTTTAAGCTAGAAAAGTGTTTTGGCAGCTTTTGTGAGTAGCTTATCTTTTGTTGCAGACCTACGGCCTGCAGCAGAGGAACAGCTCTGCAGTGGAAATGTGCACGTTTGTGAGCAAGGTGCAGGAGGACAGCACTGCTGAGACTGCTGGCTTGACCGCAGGTGAACCACCCACATCCTCCCGACCCTATGTGCTCTATACAGGCTCACATATATATTATATACAACCCTGCATGACCTTTTTGTACCTCTTTGGTGTACATACGCTTCACACACATGTAAACCATCTTTCCAGCTCCCCACCCACCCACACACACACACAAACTCAGATACTCAGTTACAATGCAAAGCAGCCACGTCTTCCTGTAACTGATTGTTTCACTTTTTCTTATTATAGGGGATGTTATTATCACAATCAATGGGGTGAGCATTGAAGGATCATCTCATCAGCACATACTCGATCTGATAGGAGAATCAACCAACAATCTAAAGTGAGTAACAGCAGTAGTAACATCCTAAAATACAAGCACAGCAGAAATAAACACAGCATCTTGACAGCGGCTGCTGCTGTGTAACTTTGAGTGACATTCACTGTGATTCCAGGATGGAGACTGTGTGTGGAAACATAGTGAAGCAAATAGAGCTGGAGAAGAAGATGAACGTGCTCAAGGTATGTCTCTCTCGACCCTGCGTCATTTTACTGTGCATATGCTACTTGTGGTTGTATTGCACAGCCTGACACATTATAGTGAAACACACACTGACCTCATGCCACACCACTGTATAAATGTGAAAAAGACCTAATAATGTAGACTGCATTGTATTTATAGGTAATTGTCCTAAATGCATTAGCTAAAAAATTCTTCTGAAAGTGTAACAGTGGTGTTTTCTCTGTTGTGTGTTTACAGCAATCACTACGTGAGAAGCAGATGGAGCTGCAAGCGCTCACATTACAGGAAAAGCGTCTCATGCGAGGTGAGTGTCTGCTCAGCTGTCAGACCACTTCCTTTCTCATAGCCATTGTCATGACTTTAAAGCTAAATGATGTGAATTCAAGCGTAAACTCGAGATAATTCAGATGAAGGAGTTCCCCTGAGACATGAACACACAGTAAAAGCTACTGACGAACTTCCTGTCTGAAATGTCCTGGCTTCCTGGAGCTTTGACTAACAGGGTCTTTACAATGTTTTCAGGTAACTTGAACGACAGCAGCTTCAACCTCTCCATGGACTCTTGTTTGAGCTCGCCCACAAGCCGACGCCTTGGCCGGCGTTTTTCCAGCGACAGCAGCTACAGGAGTGTGATGACGGATGACAGTGACCAGGCCAGTGTGTTTGGGGACCTGTACTCGCCCAGCCCCTGCAGTGCAGCCAGCACCACAGATGACAGCTGCTTCTTCTCCAAAGATTTCCCCTCGCAAGACAGCTCCGGCAGGTTTTCCTCCAGCTCGAGCAACCACCACCAGCCCCTCAGCCGCTCCAGCAGCTCCAGTTTAGCCGGCAGCAGCAGCTCCCTTTCTCCTTCCTGGGATGAAACAAGGATCACCTCCTTGTTTGGTACCCTGCCCAGGAAAGGCAGGCGAGCCAGTGTTCGCAAACACATCTTCAAATTAATTCCTGGACTCCAACGATCGGTTGAAGAGGAGGAGATGGGAACAAACGCTCAGTGACTTGTTCAGATGCTCCTTTCATGCTCTGAGACTCTGAAGTGTTTCCACACATGTGTTTGCTTGGAGACACACAGAAAGACAGACATTGTTGCACTTGACATTTGTCAGTGTGAAAGTCTTTAAGATGAACCCGATTCACTGTTTGGCACAAAAGCATTATATGAATGTAAAGATGTTCTTTGTAAAGTGTTTGAATGAATGTATGCATTGGATTTCTATGTACATATGAAGAAATTACATCCTACTAACTTGAATAAAAAACAGATTTTTTTCACATGCCGTAGTGTGATAAGCATTAATCAGAACAGAACAGAACAGAACAGAAATGCACTGGCTATATTCATGTAGCATGTTGAGTTTTTAAAAATTACTTTATTGTGACTTCAATTACATGGGAGCCACATACTGAAACCGCACTCACGTCACGTTCAGGGTCTCAAAAAGAGTTCTTCCTCTGTTGATGTCTGCTCAGCTCAAAACAGGATGTGGCAGCACCGTTACTACTTACCTGTTTTCATTTCCAAAACTAATTTGAGACGGTGCACGACTTACTTTCGGTGTTCAGAGACACACCGAAACTGCTTTTTGTATTTTCTAAATGTGCTGAAATTTGTATGTTTCACTTCTGAGTGGAAAGAAAATGCAGCTTATAAGAGATTGTGTGTTTTTGACTCATGCTTTTCAAAAATAATACATGAGTGCATTTTCATAAACCTGTTTTCTGTCACATATCAGATAATAATGCACACTCATTTTAAAGTAACAATTCCATCAGGAAAGCAGTAATTTATTAAAGGGTGAGGTCTATTGAAGGTGATTCAGGTTTTAATTAAACAGGCACTCATGTTATTGTGGAGAAAGTACAGCAGTTCTCAAAGAGAAGCTATAAAACTTGTGAAACAAAACCACACATTTCCTGTAATAATTCTTACTTCTCTGGTTTCCTGCTGCTGCTGCTGAGAAAGAGAGAGGGTGTGTGTGAGAGAAAGCAAGGGGCATCATCACATTACGATAAACTCGACGTCTATCTTGCATTATCTATTCACAAAAATTACGCACTTTACTTTGAAACCACAAAACCAAGAAAGGGAGACTGTCCTGCAGACAGTTCACATCCTTTAAGTGAAAGCAATATTTTCAATAAAATACATTTGAAATATCAAAACTTACAAGTGCTCCTTCTGCAGTAACATGTCCCCTGTAACCTATATAGGCCTACACACGGATGGATCAGTGTGCAGTCGGTTGAGGCCCAGGAGAAACCAGGGAGGATTGTAACATTTTTCACATTTCTGTGTGTGTCTTGGAGCCGTTTTAAGGCAGTGATTTCAAAACCGAATGAAAACTAACAACAAACAAACAAACATGTCTGTGATTAAACGATAAACCTCAACATTACAAATAGAAAGCACAAGATTTAATCCAAGGAATTAAATGTTACCATTCACCTCGCAGTAGTTCAGGTTATCACCAACATGATGATGATGACAAAAACTTGATCTTGAAAGCTTTTTATTTTACACAAAGGGTAAATAATGTGATTGGTGTGTGTATGTGCCATCATAATTATCATTTTGACATTTAAATGTAATAATAAACCTGAACAGCTTCAACAATTGAACGTGTATATCTCCGTGTGCTGTCGTGCGCCTGTGCCTGTCCGTTATTGTTGGGTTACAACTGACCCAGATTCTGTGAACTCACTTACTTCACAGCTAACAGGCTAAAACATTAGCACTGACATTTAGCATGAAAAGGTTTCTACCTGGACTCAAAATAAACATAAGATTGATAGAAGTTTGAACAGTTTAACTAAAGAGCAGACCGTTCTTGTATCATAAAATAAAAGGAAAGGAAATTTACCTGAAATACGTTTTTTCTGCCACCGGGTGGCTAGCCTACATCTTCACTTGTGTGATACAGACTAAAATAAATTCAGCATGTGAACTTGGTCCTGATAGGGTAGATTGGAAATGTTACAACTGACCAATGTTAGTGTCTCCCAGCAAGTTTTAACTAGTTTATGCTATAGAGCCTCAGATAGGTAAATGATTCCATGGGACATATTTTAGAGGCATCATCTCTTTAGTAGTGTAACTATAAGTGGCTCATTGAGATTAGAAGCATGGAAAGGCCTGAACAAGGTAAACATTCAAACTCTCTAAAAATGTATTTCAATAGTTTAAAACTTTAACTTGAAAAGACAACACGGCCATAGCCTTCAGAGACTTTGGCTCAGGAGGTAGAGCAGGTGTAATCAGCGAGTCCAGTACATGTGAGTGGATGCACAAGGATCACATACTCTATTAAAGACTGTATGTATTTAAGTTGCTCTCCACCACTGTGTGTTATGTGATGCATTTCAGGTGCCTTATTTAAGATCTTTATGCACTTAAAGCTCAAGACATAGCAGGGCTTAGCCTCAGAAATGCTGCTGGTTCAGATGGTACTGTAAAGGAAACCTATAGGAGAATGTTAATCCAGACTAAACATGTTACAGAAGGAAGGTGGTCACCCAGTAGAGATTAAAGAATGAGTACAATCACTCTGTATGCAGAGGCCAGACTCACAAAGAACCTTTGTTGGGTCCACAACAAAACCCCTGTTCTTCAGTGATTCAGCAGGCACACACACTGACATGGTTGTAGCATTAGAGAGCTGGGCGACTATTTTGATAACACACTTGAAAGGCTGGAGCAGAGCAGACGATGTGAACATGCAACATCTGAAGTTTAACTTCTTTTAACTGAGCATCTTACGTTTGGCTATTTTCAACAAAGACAAGCGGAGATGGAGACCAGCACAATGTCTCCAAAGACCCCAATACTCACAGTAGAGGAAGAAAATGTCCTGGTATCCCAGGTACTGGAGATCATTGGTGGTATCACTCTGGAGGCCCTGCAGAGTCTGGATCAGTCTGAGGAGAGAGACGTGTGGTCGATGGAGGAGGGAGATGACTCTGTGTTCTACAGCGACGATGACCAAACTCACCAGGACATCACAGGAGACGCATGTTGCGATGGTAGTGACAACGTGAGCGAGCGTCTCGTCAAAAGCGGAGCAGTTGAAGCTGAAGAGGATGTACCACAGAGGAAGGGTGACCCAGGAGCAGATGATTTGGAGAAGGAGAGGGGAACAACTCTGTCTGTAAAAGAAGAAGGAAGCCAAGAGCTCCAAACATCTAAAACTGAACTTGTGTATCAGTCGGAGGGGACAGATCCAGAAGCAAAAGCTAAATTAACTCCAGAAAACTCAGAGAGCAGCAGTGGAGAAACTCTACAACCAAACTGCACAAATACTTGTATGCAGACACAACAGGAAAAGAACACCTCATCAGAAACAGGTAAGGGGAGTTTAGTATTATAAAGCAGTGAAATAGATTTGAGGTTTTGTATATAGAGTGCAAGAGATTCTTTTTTCTTTTTCTTTTCAGCAGATCAACAAATTAAGGAAGAAGTGGTGCCAGGGGTTCAGACACCAATCCTCAAACCTTTTGATTTCACTAACGAGGAAAGTGATACAAAGCTGAAAGTGGAGGAAGAAGGCTCAAAAGACAAGTGGAGTGCTGAACTCCAGATATCAGTCGACAGACAGCCTGAGGTAGACCAGGAGCCAGAGCAGGACCGCAACTTCCATGTTCCTGTGGGCTTTCATCAGGGCTCCAGTCCAGGCTACTCCACCCTGCCTCTGCTGAAGAAACCCAGCCAACAGAAATCCTTCGACCACCTCAGCTCCTCCAAATACAGCACCGTGTCCTACCGCAAGATCCGCAGAGGGAACACCCGACAGAAGATAGTGGAGTTTGAGCACATGATAATGAATTTATAAGATGGTTTCAGTGCCCTTCTCCAGAAATAAATAAAAACTGCCGGACATGATCCATAACAAAAAGTGCACATCAAAGGAAACTGATTGTAATTGTTTGCTGTGTAACATGATTTTTTCATATTTATTAGTTCTAAAATCTGCTTGTATATTATAATTCTTTGAAATTCTTTTGATATAGCTGTCCAGGTCACACAAACCTAACCCAAACATCTCTATTTGAGCTTTGTGCTGTTTATATCTGCTGTGTCGATCTGATCTGATTGGAAGAAATAACAGTCATCTAATATCCAAGAGGCACTTTAGGTTTTTCATCTGCTTTCAGCATGAAAACATCTTGTTACGTAAGGCAGGTATTTGAGCAGCAGATTAAATAAATAAGAAGCCCTGGGATTTATAATCCTACTTGCTGTAATAACCAAGATGTTGTTTGGTATTAGAGCTTCAGTACCTGAACCTCTGGAAAAGAGACTCAGTAGTTAAACTATTAGGGTATCCATACATCCATGTATTAATTAGTAGTGAATTAAGATTCACAATTTAAAAAAATTAAAAAGACTCGTGCCATTAAATCTTTATCGTCATTTTATTTTTTGTACTTTTGTAAGGAAATGCATCAGTTTGTGGTTGAAGAGTTTGATAACAGATGCCAAAAATAATGAAATCACAGCACAGGTTTGATGGGTGTTTTAAACCAACACTTCCCCCTAGTGACAAAAAACAACAACAACAACAACAACAAAAAACATTCAGAGACACAAAACACTTGCACCTAAATCACACAGCACTAAAAACCAGGGAAGCAGCCTCATCAAAAATAAAATGCACAACATCTAGAAAAGTAGATGTTTCACCAAAATTATGTGGTATGTTCTTGTACAATCAAATAGATTCAACTTTACATGCAAGTTAACTCATTATTTAACCCAATCGTAACAGCACAAACACCGTTTACATTTCAGATCCATAAGGCACTGTTAAATCTTTGGCAGTCAAATGATACGTCGTACCGGAGAAGATGGAGTGTTCTTACTTAGGCAGTGACATGAAGCCCATCTTTAAAAAAAAAAATCTTGCATTTTTCCTCAAATACCTGTGTGGAAGAGCTTTTCTAAAATTAGAAACTTCCCCAACCAGGCACATGTTTGAGCTCAACATCAGTCTGTGCTCATCAATAAAAAGGACATTAGAAACATTGCACATCCCCACACCATCTTGCATCTTTACATCTCACACACACACACATTACTGCGACCAAAGTGTTTCTGGCTCTCTTGGGGCAGTCGTGTGTTTTGAGCTGGACCACAGAGCGCACTGTGGTGTGAGGCCACTGAAGGTCACCATGGTGCACAAATAACACCAAAAAATTAATCACTATCCTTCCCATCATTTAGCACGGTAGTGAGTGAACTGCCATTTCTGGAAGTCACTGTTAGGTATACATGGTTTGAGGTGAAGGGTGTCACCCTGAGGCCCCGCCTCCAGGCACATGTGGTGGGAAACAAACTCTGATATGAGGTGCTCCGCCTTCAAAGACACAAAACAGGAAACTTAATTAGTGAACGACCCTTTCTACTTTGCTTTTACTGGATTTGATGAAGGCAAAATCCTGTTGTCTGATTACAGGGAGTATGAATTCCAAAAATGACGGAGTTGTAAAAGGGGAAAGAAAAACAAAGACAGCAGACAAAGCAAACGGCACACCCAAAGTCAACCTACCAGGGCTGAGTTGGAGGACTTGTGGAACCAGCGGAGCTCAGGCTTGCTGTTGTCGCAGGGTTGCAAACCAAAGCTTTGGCCTTTGGGAGCGACACACAGGTCCTGTTGGCGAACGTGCCTCATCCAGGTGTAATTAAAGTGCTGACTCTGTAAACAGAGAGAGAAAGAGGGGAGTGACAACGACATAATTACGCTCCATGAAAACTGAAAGATGTTGAAAGATGGCTTAGTAGGGCTGTTTTGAATCCAAGAAGACCGCACTGAGAGAGACTTAGTCTCATCTTGAGCTCCACCCTTGTTTATCGTGGCTTGGGTCCTTTGGTCTTGGGCTCCAACTTCACTTGTCCTGGTTTAAATCTGTTCTTGGATGTTTTTTCTTTCCGTCATGCCCTCCCATAATTACCAAAACTGCATAATGTGTGCATCCTATATAAAAGGAACTTGTGAAACATTTGCAAATATTTTGGTATATTTTGGTTAATAGTAAATATTGGGTATTTGCTGTCAAATGTTGAATCAAATAAAGATGCCTACCTGCTTACTGAGGTCACATATCTCAAAGGACAGAGAGCCTTTCTGCAGGGAGAGGCATTTTCTTACACCACGATTGAAGACCTACAAAGAAACGTAAGATGGTGAAAACAACAGCGCTGAAAACATTTGGTTACTTGTTGCTGCCTGAATACTGTCAAGGCTTTAACAGAAAGCTATTCTTTGTTCCAAATGAGCATAATCACTGTCTCTGTTCACTTGACTTTCGTTAAGGGCTTCCCAGCAGGGATAACGATGATTTCATGGAGGGCAAGTATGACAGGCTTTCTTTTTTTCACTGATCATTTAGGGAAATGTAAAGAATGTCTGAAGTGATCACAGAGCATCGTGATTACAAAAGACAACGACACAAAGGAATTCAAGCTGCTGTAGGGAATCTACATACCAGGCCTTCAGCTTTGACTAAAGGAGCTTCTAATTCTGGATACACGTTCTCCAGGTACCACTTGAAGCTCTTGCACTTGAGCTTCTTCCTCAGCTCGATCTGCTCGGTGAGGCTGCCCATGTTAACGGCGTTTTTGTTCAGCAGGTGGTGGTAGCCGTGACCGTAGAAGAGGTCCTTGTACTCGTCCAGCCACACCTCAGCCACCCTCACCAGGTTCCTCTCCACCGTCTTCTGCCTGTCTTTGGGGAACTTGTACGGGTTCTGTCCTCGGAAAATGTGTCCCACTCTGGAGCACGGGATGATCTCGATTTCCCCTCCACACATCCAGATCTGTTCAAATGTAAAACAAGGAGTCATGTGAGAGATGTTCTGTGGAGGTCTCAGGCAACTATACTGTATGGCCAGTACTCATAGTACTATACCGGTACCTTGAATGAAATTTCCATGTTCTCCCCGCCCCACACATCCAGGCCAGGGTCATAGGAACCAAGCTCATAGAAGTAGTTTTTGTCTATGGAGAAGAGGCCTCCAGCCATAACTGGACACCTGTCAGATGGAAAACATGAATAAAATAAAAAAACGAATCATTAGTTTGAGTCAAGAAACAAAAATGTTGAAAAAAAAGTAGAAAAAACACAGGCAATAAAACAGCATAGAAGAACCTGAGGTACCTGATTGGATCTGAGATGGTCATGTTGTTCTTCTTTATGTACTCGTCTGATAATGCACTCCAGCCAAACACAAGAGGCCACTTGAAAATGCCTCTTTGGAAATTGTCAACCAGCATGTAACTGAAGAGAAAAACCCAGAACAGAAGCTCCAATGTCAGAACAACATTTCCTGATTTGACACAACACAACTCCATATTTGGCTAGTGTTTTACTCTGACATGGTTTCAGTCACCTCATGTCCTTATCACTGATGACTTCAATAACTGGACAGGGCACCTTCTTTCGATCCAGGTACACTCTCTCTAAGAGCGGCTCCAGCCAGCCCACGTTACACTCAACATGGGAGTCAAGGAAGGTGAGGACCTCACCTACATGAGAGTGAAGCAAACATCCGGCTGCAGTTAAACAAACAACCATATCTGCATTTAAACAACGAAACCCTACAACACTTGTCAAAGAGTTCTTTGAAAGCCAGGTAAATAATACAGTATGCAAAACAGTTTACACAAGAGAGCAGGTGTTGCTGCTCAGTGGTATGTTTCAGTACTTTATTATTACATCATCTGCGTTACTTTGTGCACAAATTTAGTTTAGAGTGTAATGGAGAAAATGTAGTTTCACAAAACTACTTTAAACTCTAAAGTCTGTAAATAGGTTGTGAGGTGCATTTACATACGTCTTTATCTCATAAACTAATTTACAAAACAAGGCCTGAGATCTGTACGTCTTGTTGTACCACATTTTGATTCAAATCATAATGACTACTGGTGAGATACATTTGTCCCTACAGGTAACTACATTCAGTGCTGATATCTTGCACAGATCACACACCATGATTAAACTTCACTGGATAATACGAGTAAATCACTCACTGGAAAATGTCATTACACATTAGACACATGAGAGAAGAAAACACTTACTTTATGCCTTTATTTGATATACAGAGGTAAAAAATCATAAAGTGGCATTTTTTGATAGGGTAGCTTGAATCGATAGATATAGTTTATGTAGTGGTAGCAATTTCCGACAAAGCAGCAAAAATCGACAGAACACCGGTAAGTGTAAGTTTTCTCATGTTACGCTTTAAATGCTGTTAAATATGGCTGAAGGCACGAGTGGAAGTGTGCATGTGTTGATTGACATAGCAAAAAAAAAGAGGAAGAATCGGCCAAAGTTCAGTCCAAACAAATATTATTTAGCTCCTAAAAATAATTTGGCATTGTTGAGCATCTGTGTCTGCAATAGTGACTGTCTGGCAGAGTTGGCAGTCACAGAGTTGCAGAAGCCTGCACAATGACGTTGCCTTAGCAATGTCCATTACTGAGTCAGAATAAACTAACTACACTGTAAGAGACAAAATGTGTATTATATTTGCTTTATTAGGCTGCAATGTGTCATTTTGTATCATTTTTGGTTAGTGGTGTGCCGTGGGATTTTTTTAATGAACAAAATGTGCCGTGGCTCAAAAAAGGTTGAAAAACACTGGTGTATATGAACAAGGTATTTTTTCAAAATTTCAAAAATGAGTAATCCTAGCAGTGTTTACCTTTGGCGGCAGCTGCTCCGGCCAGCCTGGCCCTGATCAGACCCTGACGCTCCTTTAGACGAATGATTCGCACTTTGGGAAACTTGGCCATGTATTTATCCAGCGGTGCCTTCAAATGTTCTGTTGGAGCAAAAGTGATACAAGTTGTAACATGTAACATAACATAACACTGACAAAGTAACAAAGGAAACATACACAGCACTTACAAATACTGACATTAACCTAACCCACAACATATTTCAAATAATGGGTACCTGATAATAGGTGAGGACTGTTTTGTGTGTTATGTACAACTAACAACTCGATTTGTGAAAAAACAGGGTCCAAGGCAACTCTTCTCTGATGTAACAATAAAAAGCCTTTATTCGGCGGCTAGTTCATTATAGAACATTAAAAACAACCAACATGTTTCGACCCACAGAGCCTTCGTCAGGGTGTAGTGGCAGAAGAGTTGCCTTGGACCCTGTTTTTTTTAACAGTTTGACTGCAACCCTACCAAAGAGCACCTTCCTGATTACCACTACAGCAACCCACATGAGCGCTCAGACTGATCAAGTGCTAATAAACTGATGATAAAATACCAACTTTGCAAAAATACTGTAGTTTCGGCTTTCTCAAATATGTTAATGATGCCAATTTCCTCAGTTCCATAGAACATGAAAACAAAATTTTGTGCTAAAGCTGTGAATGAGTCTTGTGGTGTGTATGTGTGTTGACCAGTCACAGTAATAATCACTACCTTTGGTGCTGAAATCATCCACCAGAATGATCTCCTTGAGGAGGTGTGGTGGAGATCTGTTGAGCACGCTGTGCACAGAGCGGAGGAGCGTGGACCACACCTCGTCTACGAAACAGAAAATCACACTGGTGGAAGGTAAGTCATCGTGGACCAGATTCTGTGCGCACCTGAAAAACACAACAAAAACAACAATTGAAGCTTTGCAATCACCTGTTGGAACAACTGAGAGGTCCAAAATGTGCAGGAAAAAAACAACTCACGTCTCAGGCCTGGTGTCTGGGACGGCGCGGTCCACTGGGATCTGGTCACTCAGGTAGACGTTGAAATGGCCTTCGTCCCATCTCCTCCTCACCTCGATGTCTTCGTTACTGCCAACAAGTGCTGCCTGTCCAAACTGACCCACAGCGTTGGGATCTCTGGGAGCGAGAGTCGCATCCAGAGAAAGCACTTTGTGGACACCTGGTTTTCTGACAGCGGTGGAGTTATCCTTTACGTCCCCTCCTGCTTGGAGCTTGATTACAGGTTTCAGGGTTTCCTTCGTTGCATTTAGATCACTCTTGTAAATGATCCCGACCTGTTGCTTCTCCTTCTTAGTGTGTATCTCCTTTCCCTTCACATCCTTGTGCAGAGGTTTGGATGTTGTTTTATCAGGGTGCGCCTCCTTGACCTGACGCTTGCTTTCTTTTGTTTCAGTCTTGTCAGGTTTGCCCTTGACTTTTTCTTTTGTCTTTGAGTCCGTCTTGTCCAGAGAGCTTTGTAGAGCTGCTCCGGCTTTAACAGGCTCTTTCTTTGAGGTCGGTGCAGGAGCGTGTTTGTTTTTCTGAGCATCATGTGACTCCTGCGTTACTGTAGGCACTGTCATTTGATTAGAGACATCTATTGTTTCACTTTTCTCTAACTTTGTCCCACTCAAATCCAAAACCACAGCTTTTTTCTTTGCAGAATCGCTGTGTTTCGATGTGACATTTTTCAGGGCAGCTCCCTCTTGATGTTCAGACTTCTCTTTGGGAAGATTGCCTCCCTGATGCTGAAATGAGTCCCTCTCCTTGCCCCCCAACATTTGGTCACGCTTCCTGCCTCCCTGTCTGTACACTTGGGATAGTTTGATGTCTGAACTGAGTGGTCCTTGACCCGCACGTGTAACAACAGCCGAGTCCACCCTCTGCACCGGGTGTTTAAACCCCCTGTTGGTCAGCTGTGTGGCCCTGGCCTGCTTCTTGAGGACCTCCCTCTCCTTTATCACCCGCTCCTTCAGCAGCTGACTGTTCACATCGTTTATGGATATGCGGAGCGCAGCCATGTCAAACAGGAGCCAGATGACAGAGGCGACGAACACGAAGGCGAGGACCCTCCCACTCCCCCTCAAGTATCTCCTAACCTTCATCATCATTTTCCAGACTGGTCCAAAAAAAAAGGAAAAGAAAAAAGAGGAAGAGGGTGAAATAAAGAAAATGTCACGGTGCTACTACAACAACACAGCGTGGGCCACGTCTGGGTTGAAGGCAAACTTTCCCTGGCTTTGGAGAAGTTAGCTGCCTGCGTGGCATGCTACAGACAGGGCACGGAGCAGCAGCAGCAGCAGCAGCAGCAGCAGTCAGTGGTGTCAGTCTGTCAGAGATACAGCAGCCCCTCACCACAACCCATGGTCCTGCGACAATAGTAGCCGACAATGTACGGTTGGTTGTGTGTCCGTACCGTGGTCGCTGCGGTCACGTCCAGCCGCCAGGAGACATTGTGTTTGCTTCGGTAGGAAAAAGGGAAAAAGGAAAAAAGAAAGAAAGAAAAAAAACACACAAAACCTTTCTCTCTCTTGCGATAAGGCACTTGGTTAAAGTTGTTAATGTCGTCGCTCAGGTGTCCACGCCACAACTTTCACTTGACAAGACTTTTGTATGAGGACGTAGCGACCCACTTCCACCCTGTCAGACAACTCTGATTGGACACTTTGACAGGAAAGTGTCGGTTCGCCACTGGCTGATGTCAAGCTGCCCGAGAGAGGGACGAGGGCACAGGAAGTGCGTTGACTTACCTTCAAAATAAAACATTTAAAGTGCAGCTTGTATGTAGGCTATATCAATTTATCTCTACAGGTAAATAAAACAGATTATAAGAGCTGAAAAAACAAACAAACAAAAAACACTAAAGTAAACGCTCTTGAAGTAAATGTAAACAGCTGATAAGCGCATTATTTATCACATTTTGGTTGTTTTGCATGCTTTTATTTCACATTGGGTTTTTTTTTTCCACTTTTGACTACTACTCCTTCTGGATTATTTTGCATCATTCTGGTCATTTTTGACTTTCATTTTATATATCATTACCTCTATGACCAAGACTGAATATAGCTGGACTCTGTCCAGTAGGCCCAATCATGTGATGTTTTTTTTTTGTCACCAGTTGATAATGTTTTCTCACTTTTTCTCAAAGTCACTAATAGGCCACTAGGAGGAAAAAATAAATTTGAAGCTAATTTCTGTGCAGCAAGTTGTCAGCAAAGAATGTAAGTGATTTATACCTAAAGCAACTTACTACATTTTAGATTCAGGGTTATGTTGTCAGTACGGTCATGGTGTGTGTTTGTGAATGTTTTGGTTTCCTTATAAACTTCCATATGGGCAGAACATAGCTGTCTTCAATAGTCCCCAACCAATGGGCAAATTCTTTTCTGAACTGCTTTTTCAAAAGTAAAAAATGAATTTTGATGCTACATTAGGCTACACACAAATGGTGACTAAACAATCTTGCAAACTCAGTGAATCTTTCCTTAATTGTATGGATAGCTATGTAATGGACCTTGTTTTCATCTCCCATGATTAAGAATGAACCCCGAACCTCAGCTGGTAAGTCAGCACAAATCACTGAATAGGCCTACCCCAAAACATATTTTACTGCAAATATTATGATGATCTTAGTTTGATCCATGAAATGTCTCAAAATATCATTGTATAGGCCTAGATTAAAAGGTGGGGATGACTGATGTACTAGTCACCGAACCTTGAAAAAGAAGATGAGTTATTTATTGTATTATAGGCTATCTACATATATTTATAAGTGATGTATTAACTTTTTTGCAATCACGATGTGAAAATCACTCAGTACGACTCTTTTCTCTGGAGTCCTTGTGGTAATGTTTAAAAATGTAGGCCTGGCCTATAGACAACCTGGACTGGTTTATGTCCTATAGGTTTGTTTAGGCCAGTCAACCGGTTCCAGAGAGCAGTGGTGAAAACTCAGTTGATTTCGACTAAATATCTGTAGTTTTAGGAACAACTGGGCAAACTCTAGAAAAAGCAACCAAGGAGACCATGGTTTCATATTGTTTACTGCTGTGTCCACGTGTCAAAGTATAAGTAATGTTTCCCTTTAATGAGAACTTTATTTTGAAGTTGCTAACCGGAAGCGGGAAACAGTCCGTAGCCTAGTATTACGATTCACATCGACTGCTGTTAAAAAAGCTTGAAGTGTTGTCAAAGACAGAGCTGCTGGGCGAGACACCTGTGTCCACACATCTAAAAATGTTACTTCACCTGAATTCCCCACTGTGGTTGTACTGGTGTAACCTCTACTGCCGTCAAACCTGTTTAACTCAGTGCAGGTGAGTTTCTGTGAACCACATGTCAACACAAACCCTGTTAGCACAATGAAAGTGGCTAAACTGAGGCTGAAGTTGAGCTAAATCTAAAGGCATCTTGTTACTTTTTTCAAATTATTTTTGGTCAATTGATCATTTATGTGGTTTATTTCAAGTATAACATTAATAATTGGAATAATAATAGGCTAAAAAAAAGTTTATTGGTTTCACAGCTGGTTAAATGCTATTCACTGCTGTTTTGTTAAAGGTATTATAAGCAAGGTTTCATCTGACAATTATTTTCATTATTGCTTGCCTAATCAATTGATTGAGAAAAATCTGTTTCCTAGGCCGTAGTGACATGATCAGAGGTGTTGTTTCATCAAATTCTGAAACATCTTCACTGTAGGCCCTCATGTAGAATAAACTAGAATCATTTTGCTTGGAATAAATATATAACCAAAATTAATGTAGGCTAATGATCGGCTAGTAGTATCCACTCCATTCTTCAGTTCTTTGCTGCAGTATTCAGAGACAATTTAAGCAGTTAAAGAGTTATTGCAGGTTTCATTTGGATCTACATTCAGATTATGGAAAATCTATTAATGACATGAAATGGCAAAAACAAAAACAAAACAAAAGGCCTGGAAAAGGATGATGACCCCAGAGCAATCCCATACTGCTGACAATTTATGCAATTGTTATGTAAATTGTAGTTTTTTCCCCAACACCTTTGGTAGCAAAATATGCACACTACTATGAATGGAAACACAATAGATTCCCCAGCGAACATTTTAGTGAGATTACCAATACTCTAAAATACACACACGTGTACAGCCACACATGCGCAATCACATTTGTAAAACCCGTGTTACTGTGACCATTAGGCAGTGATTAGTGAAGGCGGCGACAGGTTTTCCTCTTCATCAGCAGGCCTCTCCTGGGAGTCCCATTGGCTCCATCCAGCCTATTAACAGTCCCCAACATGAGGAGGGAGGGCAGTGGTACCTCCCATGGTGGCTGCCCTTAGCCCCACTACACACGCTTTCATTAGTGTGTTAGCTAAATGATTGGCCTCGGGATAGCCCCCGAGCTCTGCAATGCATGTGTTAGCTTATATGTTGCATCCATGGGGCAATTTATTAATTTATTCATCCATCTCTGCATTTACATTCAGTGATGCCATCATTTAGTAAATTTGATTTGTGTTTTCCCTAAACTGATGGGCCACAGGGTTAGAGCGAAACATAACAGAGGTGAAGGAGCAGAGACAGTCAGTCACCAGTGTATACAGTGTCTTCCACAGCGGCAGTATTTACTATAAGAGAACTGCTCTTAGTTGAACGGAAATGACTTGCTTCAAAAATTAGTCAGCAACGGTTTTCATAATGTAAGCCACTGTTTAAATTTACAAACATTTTATTTTCATTTTTTAGCCTTTAAAACATGAGGATGTGCAGCTGCTTTCTGATCTATATTATTGTATATTCAACATGTTTTAGTCTTGAATTGTTGGTCGGAAAAAACAAGCATTTTCAAGCAAGCAAAATATTTTAGACATTTGATTGACCAAATTACTGATTAAGAAAATAATCAGTAGATTATTGATATGAAAATAGCTGCAAGTTGTCGTTGAGCGGTGTATTGAGTTGATATATTGTAGTACCATCCAAATGCCGTCCCTGCCGCCTATTATGGTTCTCTGAGGGGAAACACAAACTGAAAAACAGTTTAGTTCACGACTAAAGATCATTACTGTAAATGTGTCATATTGAACTATAGGGCATTCCTTCATTCTTTAATTGTACCTATTGACCTCAATACAAAAGAGTAAGATGAGTATAAGAACATCTAAAATGCCTCCTTTATCAGAAATATTATTTTGTTATGTTGTGAATGAGATCAATCCAGTATTCAATTCAATTCAATTCAAATCATTTTACAACATAAGATACATTATTTTAAGGCACTTTACGAGGTAAGGTCAAGACCTCACAATACTATAGAGAAAAACCTAGCATTTCCCATAACGAGTAAGCACTTGACAGTGAGAGGCAGAAGTCCCTTTTGCCAGGAAGAAACCGTCAACAGAACCAGAACCAGAACCAGCAGCCATCAGTTTTGAGAGTGGTGGGACTCACACTGGCAAGAAAGTTAAACACTTTATCCAACAAGCATGACAAAAAATAATAGCCTTTTTGTCACCAATGACATCTGTAACATAAACGAGGCGTCCCTCACCAAAGTGATTACACAGAAGGAAGGCAAATGGAAATCTTGTATTGACACTGGCATGTGTACAATGAGCTAAATGTACTTGTATGATATCTTTAGAACATGTTAATTAGACCCTGAAATTAAAATTACAACAGTTGGTCTGTGTAATTTACATAGAGGTCATGTTGTGCTAATATGGGACTCGTTGAAATAGACAGCCAGCAACAATATGGTTAAGTCTGACCCACTGACATTTCCAGCTCCAAATTATGCACATTGTGTGAATTAAATTAATTAGAGAATTCATTAAGAAATATGGCTTGCGGAAACGAGTATTATATTTAGTTATGTGATGTAATTTTCTTTCATTGTTAAAGCTAATTTGTTTCATAACAGTTCCTGCGGTAGTTTCCCCCCTGTACTAACTATGATATATGTAATTTGTTAGCCATTTAATTAATTATGATTAGAATTAGTGAATGTACAGCTTGTTTTGACAGATGGTTCCCATCAGGGAGACCTTTGCACAATTAACTTATAATCAATTACATCCCATTTTTTTCTGTTTGTTCCATCTTGAAGTTTGTGGGGAAAATATCCACAGCATATGCATCAAATGACTGCTTTACTGTGAATACATCAAATGAGCAATTATCTGTAATTTGCTCAATGGTACAAAGGAGACAAACAACTTTGATTCATTTCATGCTTTGTGAGATACCTGCGAGCTATAACGCGTGGACTGCTCACTCAGTGACCGTTTCATCTGTGTTTAATTGTTCTGTCTAGCGACTTATCTCCTTCTGTTTGATGCATTCATGGGTTTCTCAAGTCGTGAATGTTTTTCCCACTGAACGAGAGCACTGTAAAATATTTATTGATTGCTTTATTGCATATTTGGCCTCACTGCAGATTTGACTCTTTTTTTCAAACACATCCCGTGCAACGACACTCAAAGTGATTAAATGAATGCTTTGTTTTTCTCTGTGGATTTATTATCTGTTCTCACATATCTTATCATTTATCCTAGTGTATCAACACAGGATTTTAGGTTGCCAAACCTGTAAAAGTAAAACCTGGGTCTTGCTGAGCTGTACTCACTTTAGTCCACAAGATGGAGCTTTAGTTCTGCCCATGTCGTCCTCCTGTGTGTCTGATGAGATGACGGTCCTCCTGGGTCCCCGGAAGAATCTGCTACAAAGACTCCTGTTGTTTTATTCCCCTTTGCAATTTCTATATATGTATATAAGTTGAAAACATAATAAATCAAGTTTACAAGGTATTGACCTGTACCAATTAAATATTATTTGTTTTTAATGGCCACAGAAAATTTGTGTAAATCTACCATAATCACAAGACATATCATCAATGTAATGACGCAGGTGTAGGCGCTTTCTTTTATATTACGGCACACGGCTCTCATGATTTATCTGATTATTTGGTAGAAGCCCTGGTGTTTATAGCAAATTCAAGGCTATTTTCTTCACTAATTTTGTTCATTTCTTGGTTTTCTTCAGGCTTGGAGCAAAGGAAACCATTGACCTTCTGCAGAGTACAGGTAGAAAATCAGTTTTTTGACTATCTGCATTTCGCCAGGAAAGAGCGAGGGGATAGAAACAGCTAAATAAGAGTTTGATTTAGCGCTGATTGCTGTATGTTTTAGTGTTAAATGAATAATTGGAGAATTTTTAAGAAGAATTAAGCATCCAGAAAATAGTTCTGCTCATTTGCAGTTTACAAACTCATAAAACTTCATTGTTATTACTGTAGAAGTCTCTGCATTGTAGATCAGGCTCTGATTGAATCCAGCTTTGTTTTGTAAAGCCAAAATTACGCTCTTACTTAAATAGTCCACAGCCTTTATCATTTTTTTCCCCAGGTGACATGAAGGTGATACTGATTTGGCTCCCACTGGACATGACTTAATGTCTGACATAAAAAATAACTACATAATTTGTCTCAATCCAGAGGGCTGACTTGGCATGGGCAGCAGCAGTCCTAAATGTCACCCTATAATGAGTTCTGGCCAAAGGTACACAGTTAGGACAGTGCCCGCTGGCACCTGGGATGCCCACTGGCTAGCTTTTTACCCCACAGCCATTTGGACAACCCCAGTTTTCTTTGTGAACACTGCCGTACACGATTTGCATCCGAAAAAAAAGTTTTAGTATTGTGAAGTTTCATTTTACCCTGGCAGTGGAAGACAATAGAATATGTTATCTTATAGTGCTAAAAGAGTAAGAGCAAAAATAATATGATATCTTGATAAAATACAGTAGAAGTAAATAAATAAAAACCTTAGACCACACAGATGTCATCATACCTGCTGGAAAGGTTGAAAATTTAGAAATCTATAGTGTCACATGCTGTAACTTTCGATGGCTCGCTGGTGCTAAATGGTAAGTTTTATGTAGAGAATGCATGGAGGACTTGGGCTGAAATTATTGCAGTGATCATATAACGCTGTGAACGATCCAACAACTTGCCACATTCTCAAAATGAATGCAGTAAGACTTTCAGTTTTGAGGAACTTGACTTCTTTTGTTTGACTGGTATGAGACCTATTGGCAACACGCTGGGTTTATTATCTTACAAAGGCACAGGAGATGAGGGAACATTGTATCTAAATTAACTTTTTCTATTTCCCGGTGAATGAAATCAATTCCATCCTTTTATGTTACTTTTCATCTGCCTTTTGTCTTGTTGCGGAATCTTTTCTCTTTCTCTCTCATTCATCTGTTTTGCCCTTTCCTTGATCTGATAGCATTAAACATATAATTAAGTCATAAAGGAGGGGACTGATGAGTGTAGCAGATGGTAATTGCGTCCTACATTTGAATGAAATGATATGCATTGCTACAATTTACAGCCTTCGCCTCATATTTTATTCAGCAACCTTTTATCTCTTTTCCTGCAGAATTATTCTGCAATAAATTTAGACATCTTATCAATAGCTGGAGTGATAGTGGCAGAAACATGGAAAAAATGAGCCTCTGCCGTTTTATGCTGTTTAAAATAATTTTCCATAATAAAGGAGCTATCAGAGCTGCTCTATCACTGTAGAGGGGTGGATGTTCCTATTTCTAGTAAGGCTGCCCCTGGTTTGTGGACAAGCTGTCACTCTCCTGTATAGTCTGAAGACATGTGAAAGGAGAGAGGGAGATGGATTTAACCGAGTTCAGCTGAGGTTTCCGAACCTCACAGAGGCAAATTAGACAAGTGTAGTTAGTCTTAAGTTATTTTACGTTTTGCCTACCTGAAATACTGCTGTTTAATAAGATACTTGGGTGCAAGATATTGTCCAAAAAGGCCATTTTTGTGGTATTTTGTAAGGAAACACACCTACAGACCCCAAAATAAGAGTGTAACTTAGACCTTTTGCCTGTTTTGAAGTCGTTATTCACAACTAGGTGTTTCTAATATTTCATCCTCCATGTTCATAATAGCACAATAAACCTCCCAAACTGACTTAAAGTTAAGTCTAAGCCTCTCGAAAGCCCTCGAAAAACATTACAACTTCCATAATGGTAGGTCTATTGCATTACAGTGTTAGTTTTAGCTAAATGCACCTAATAGTGAGTGTATTTACCAGTATGTAGGAGTGAAGACGACTGTGCCAAGCTGGCTTTCTGCATTTCTCTTAGTCATAGAGACTTATAATTCAGCAGAAAAGCTTGATGCCAAAACAGCCAGTCAAATGGATTACGGTCGTTGCCCTATAATTACTCTACTTCATGCCCAGGTAAATTTTGTCCAGGAAAACAGCACATTAGATGAAGCGTAGGTGCACCGCTTTGTCATCCAACACTCAGACGGGTCCCTCCTTCACAGGATCATTGGCACCTACTTCCACATGAAAACTTTGCTCCTGTAATGGCAGCAAGTAGAACAGTTTAGTGGAGACATGCCAGAAGGAGCTTTTTGTTCCACTGACATGCTTTCCTCTCACCAGTCCCCAGTGAAGTGCTGGACTCCGCTGATATTTGAGAACTGGTAGCTGGGGTGATATAGGTTTAATTCTCATGTTACCCCCGACCTGCCAAGTACAGGCGTCTGGTGCCAGCTGGAAGGCTTTCATATGTTGGTGAGCGAGGGTTGTGGGGGTATTAGCAGGGGCAGAAGAGAGGAGGGCAAGTATACAGTACATACACAAGTGTCTCTAGACCTTGAAGGTGCTGCAGAAGAGCTTTCCACATGTAGACACCCCAGGCACTTAACGTTTAGTCATGATGCAGGTCCATTACCTTTAAGTACAAGTACTTATGTTTGGTCGCCTGTTTTTACAGTCCTTCTAGCTTGAAAGGAATCTACCCGGGGTGACCCAACTCTATTTATTGATGCTTCCTGAGTTTCCACTTGCTGGTAATAGACTGGAAAACACAGATAATGTGTTTGATCGATCAACGAGAACAAATTTCATTTGTTGGGATCAATAACAGTTTACAGTTGACAGAGCCTACATTTATTTGAGCTTTTTGATTGAAGCTGTCTTGGCCAGCCAGCAACGTGAGCCACTCCAGGCCGGGCCTATGTGGCAAGCATGGACTCTTCTGTTCCATTATTGCCAGCAATCTGTATTTAAAACTAATATCAGTGTGTGCTGCATGGCTTGGGGCAAAAGGCACCAAACCAATCTGATATACAGCATGTGTTTCTTTTCGGTTCCTTGTGATGTGAATTAGAATGTGAAAAATAACAATTCCCTTACATTTTTCACTGGTATCCATTTTTTCATTTGAGGGTGTAATGATTAGATTTTTTTCCAGCAGCATGATTTGTATTATGTTTTCACTGTGTTCAAAACATAATAGAAAAGTGATGTGGAACCAAAGGGAAAAAGAGGAAATTAACTGACGTGCAGAAGAAAGACGTTTCCATGGCTCAACCTTTTGCAGTTTTCTTCATGTTTCTGCTTTTCATGATCATGCTCTGTGGAACGCCCTGAAGACATGAGAGCCCTTGCTCTGTGTCACACAGTTGCAGGCCAGGCCGCTACCTTCTGCACACACAGACAAAACAGCATGAGATGGGAAGTCCACATGGATAAACATTTACTATGGTAGGTGTTGCTTCAGGCAAGTGCTATTCAGGGGGAATTTACTGTGTATACCGGTGTTACGGCAATAATCTTCTTATAGAGGTGTGTTTGCAAAGGTTTTTACCGGTTCGTGTTGGGCTCAGCATGAAAGGCTACATGTGGATATATGTACATTTGTTGTATTTTTACCAAAATTAAAGATAAACCAGCCAACCCCTTTATGTTTGACTTATTCTAAAGAAATCTCAAGAAAAGACCCAACCATGGACTGGTATTTTGAGTCAGTCACGCATGCATTTAGTGTGGTATGAGTGAATCAACAAAGAAGCTGTAAAGTTGAGGGCACCTGCAAAGTTGGCTGATAGTTCTCTGTGGGTTTGTCACTGTAAACAATCCCTTTTTATTATGATCATTATAAAAATATGGAGTGTAGATTTTTCAGTGTTAACAAGCATGAAAAATATTAGATTAATCTGTCATTGTATTGAATGGTTCACATAAATAGAATCGTAAGCATTTGCCTTTACTGTGTGACCCTATTCGTGACCCCGGCACTGTAGACTCAAAGTACTGTATAAGAAGTGGTGTTAATGTTGCTGGTGGTGAAGATGGCGCCTTTTTGCAGCCTGTCCTTACTGCAGGCTCTGTGTGTGACTGCTGTGTGGCTGTATTCACCGGGAAGGGCATGGACTTGGATTGGAGGACAATGCATCAAGACTGCTGGTCCCTATGCCTTAGATTTGGCACAGGTTAGGCAGAGGCATGAGATGCATATTGTTTGTGTTCATTTGAATAAGGACAAATGTCAGATTTCCATGGCTCCGGGCAGCTTGTATGTTAGATGATCAACTCTTTTGGGCCCCTGGATGTGGGGTCATCAGTAGCGCTTCCAGGTCACTGTCACTGCATGCCGGTTTGGGGCCATAATTGACCTTTTGACAGAGCGCAGGGAGACAGCCTTTCTCTGAGGGCAGGAATAATCACTTTAGATTTACTTGTGTGCTGTGCTCCTGTTGGCTAATTAAAATGTTTGTTCCATTAAAAATTTAATTTGTGATCTAATAAAATTATGTTATAGTTATTTCTTAATAGTTTTGTGGTTTAACAATTATGGCTAGCTTTTAAAACAACAGCTTATTAAATATTGATATTAATCAATGACATGCCATTGATCTTTTTCTGCATATGAAAATAAACTCATTGCATAAAATTACATGTTTAATACCACAATGAAAGCTTCCTGTGGCTAAAAACATGTGACATGCGGCACGTCACTCATTTCCAGTGTTTTTCACAACTTAAAGTGAGTCAGTCGTCATTTACTTTCATATGTTTAGTTAACATTTCTGTTCTGTGCGAACAAATGAGTCAGTACTTCTCATGGCATACTGTAAAAGTGCCATCATTCCCTGTTGTTCTTCTGTGTGTGGCTGCAGAGAAAGGTTGAACACAGCCCATATCCCATAAGCCCTTGAGCTCCCTCAGGCTTCTTTCCGGTCCAGGATCTCCAAAGAAGCGTGCGTTTACCCTTCACTGTGCTTGTTATTCCTCACAACATAGCACCCACGGCCATGTCTCTGTCTTCATAGCCCTTAACACTAACTTTCATTCACACCATGTACTCTGCTTACATAGGGAACATAATTTTTTAACCCCCCCCCTCATCTTGCTCATTCCTAGGCCTTTTAAATTAATTTTACTCTGCTACTCTTCTCTCTCTGCTGCTTTGTGTCCTAAGCTCTATATTGCCAAAAAACTCCAGTCCCTGCTACAGAGTCTACAGCTCAAACATTATGTATCAAATCCAGTTGCATGAGTCTGAGTGTGGAAAAATGCTCCCAGCATCTTTGCTGGGATCTTGAGAGTATTTACAAAAAAAGCAGCAAGAATGCCAAGGGCCAAGCCTTTGAGACCAGGGTATTACATTATTAATTAAAATACAAGTCGCCTTGTTGCCCATGGGTATACAATGTAACACACTTGATTGAATCGGGTAGTGGCAACCTAGGCCTTTTGTATTTTGCGCTTGAAGGGACGAGAGAAATTTGAGCTCGGCTGTATTACTCTACACACAAAAACATGTTTTGAGAAACGGTTGTGAGCTGTCATTGAAAGCTATGGCAGATTTAAAATGTGGTTAAATTCCCAGGCAGGAGCTGGACTTGATCCATCAACTAACTTCATCCTTTTATAATGTAAAGAGTTTAAATAGCTGAAGTGTTAACAGTGCATTTCTTTAGTTAACAAATAACCACCCCTGTTCAGTACAACAAGAAACAGTGAAAAATTAAGAACAGTAAAACAGTATTTTTGGAACATCTTCTCATCTATAGTTGGTTTGGCGGGTTAGTCAAAGATATGATTAGATTACCAACCTAAACTTTTTTTCATCAACCATTTTCCATGAATGTGAGATTCTGTCATTAAATAGTTCAATATTTCTGAAAACAGAAACCGCGGCACGGTGGTGCAGTGGTTAGCACTGTGGCCTCACAGCAAGAGGGTTCGAACCCGCCGGCCGGCTGGGGCCCTTCTGTGTGGAGTTTACATGTTCTCCCCGTGCATGCGTGGGTTCTCTCCGGGACTCCGGCTTCCTCCCACAGTCCAAAGACATGCAGGTTAGGTTAATTGGTGAGTCTAAATTGCCCATAGGTGTGAATGTGAGTGTGAATGGTTGTCTGTCTATATGTGTTAGCCCTGCGATAGACTGGCGACCTGTCCAGGATGTACCCCGCCTCTCGCCCAAAAGTCAGCTCACCCGTGAGTCGTGACCCTATAGTGCAGGATAAGCGGTATAGAAAAATGAATGAAAACAGAAACCAGACCAGTTAACATAATCAAAATAATTAAAATTTGATTATCAGATTAGTTTCAGATTTTTTTCCCTCATTCCTTTTTGGTTATCAGGCTGTTCTTGTCATGAAACCTTCTTATCACAGTTACACTTTACAGTTTTCTGTTGCTCTAGCAGCAAACACTGATTATTTTAATGGGCTGGTTCATAATTACAACTATTTTATACAAACCAAATACACTGGGAATCATACACTTTAAGAGCCTATTTTTTTCTAATGTTGTTGGCTATGCAGCAATAGCAAAACTTCTCAGTTTTAAATGTTTTTTTTTCCTTTTCTAAGGATCTACTCATCTAACGCTGGCTACATCAAGCTCAATATTTAGGGGTGTTAGTGTCCTCTCTGACCACCCCATGGGTCACCATATGCTAGTAGGTTTTGCTGTGGGGTCAATAATTAGATGATACCACCACTCCTCTTTGTGAATGAGCCTGAAGTTAAAATCCATGCATCACCAAAAAGACTTGCCAACCAAGACAAAAAGAGTGTATGAATACCATGCGTAAGCTACTATGTTTAAAATCCAATTTTCTTCGAATTATTTCTGTCCACATTTCTTCTTGAGTAAGGTGTCTATTTAGTTCATCCGCACATTATTGGCTGTATTTGTCATGAAGTGAAGACAAACTGTATTGAGTCCCCTCTCATCCTCATTAAGGCTCTGCTCTACAGAAGTGTGAATATGTAATCTTTTAATAAGCGCCCTGACAGAATAAAGTTGGTTCCACTTCTTTTAGTGCTGGGGTGGGAGTGGTAATGGCAGCCAATACTGGACAAAAGGTAACCATAATGAGTGGTGGTGTGTGTGTGAGCGTGTGTATGTGTTAGATGGAGAAAGAGACAGGAAAAAGATTGTGAGAGAGAGACGAGATGACAAGGGAACTATCAGCCATCATGGTAGAGCTACAGTACAGAACACAGACTGTAGAAATACCTATAGAACAGCCACAACCTCTCACGCCTCCCAGCCCTCCAATCACTGAGCCCCCACCACTCAGTGAGGATGCTGCAGAGGAAAGACCCCCAGCCCCCTGCCAGCCCTCCCCATCCAGCACCTCACAACGACAGCCCCTCACACTGAAAAAAGACACAGAGGTTGCTATTCTTATTGACTCGAACGGCAAATTCATCCAGGAACAAAAGCTCTTCCCCAATATGAAAGTGTCAAAGATCTGGTGCCCCACAACTGAGGCTGCGCTCCAAATCCTTTCCCACCCTGAATTTGGCACACCAGGCCATATTCTGATCCACACCGGCACCAACAACCTGCGCGAGGAGCAGGAAAATGTTGGTAGATTGGTCACCAAGGTAGCAGAGGAAGCAGCCGTATCCTTCCCGAACTCACGGATCACCATCTCTACCCTGCTACCCCGCAGAGACTTTCACCCCAAGACCATCCACAGGGTGAACACTGACATCACCAGAGGCTGTGCCTCGCTCCCTAATGTACATGTTGCACATCATCCAACCATAACTCCTGAGCAACTGTTTGACCACTCCCACTTAAAAAAGCAGGCAGTGGGCATATTTACAAAATCACTTAAGGATGTGGCACTGGGCCGTCAAAGCCTCCATCTCACACCAGCCAGAGGACCACCCAGAGGAAATACCAGGGAACATCACTATGAACCAGACCCCGTCAGGAGCCAAAGACCTCCCAGACATCTACTCAGACCCAGCGCACCCCACAGACCCCCACCACAATACCACCACCTCCTGCAGCAAAGTCAGATAGGCCCTGACTCAGGCTACTACCCCACACCAAACCAGAGAGTCTACCAGAACCAGGAGCCTGGTCCCCGGCCCCGACCCGACCCTGTCCCACAGCCACAGCAGACAGAGTCACAAGCCCCACGCAGCTACACAGAGGCCCTCCAAGGACGAGTGGACCAAGAAGGGATGCATGAGATCAAACAACTCCTTCAGTATATCTGCACAAAACTGAACTAGTATTGTAACGACACACACACACACACACACACACACGGTCAAGAATATCTATCAATTAATTAATTTATTGATTTTATATGAATTTATTTATTTATTGATATATTCGTTTATTTATTGATATACTATCTATTGATATGTTGGTTGATCAATTTTATATCAATTTATTTATTTATTGATATTAGTTTATTTATTGATGTACTATTTATTGATATATTAGATAATTAATCAATTTGATATCTTTGAAAGAATACTTTTAAGAATACTTTTAACTATATACATGTCCATTTTTATACAGTTCAATGTTTGTAGCTCTCTTGACAGTCCAATTGTTTTCACTTGTTTTCTATCCTACCTATCGCTGTCTTGTATGAAATCCCTTTCAATATGCATGTGGAATATACAGGGCCTAAAATCTTCAACCTTCGGGCTGAAGAGTTTGGCGCCAGAATTGAAAGCAAACCTTACAGATATTGATATAATCATTCTACAGGAAACATGGTGTAAAGCTGACACTATTACCCACTGTCCCAGCAATTATAGAGAAATTATAGTACCATCTCAGAAACACAGCAACACAAACAGAGGTAGGGAATCCGGAGGATTAATCATTTGGTATAAATCTGATCTACATATTCAAATTGATCCCATAAAAATGGGCAAATACTACATATGGTTAAAACTAAAGAAAGAGCTCTTATTAACAGATAGAGAATTATTCATGTGTGCAATATATATCCCTCCCTCCGAATCCCCCTACTTCTCAGAAGACACCTTCCACAACCTAGAGACAGAGATAAGCCATTTCCAGGCCCAGGGAAATGTGCTCATCTGTGGAGACACAAATGCACGCACAGGAACACTCGCTGACCTCACAGATCCACAAGGAGACAAATACATCACAAATGGAAATATCTTTAACACTTTCACTCTGCCCCACAGGAACAATAGTGACCAGGTCATCAACAAGAGCGGAAGAGAGCTGGTGCAGCTCTGCCAGAGCCTCAGTCTGTACTTTGTCAACGGTAGGGTACGGGGGGACAGCCTGGGTAGATTCACCTACTGCTCACCTCTTGGCCACAGTACTGTAGACTACATGATCACAGACCTTGAACCTTCCTCTCTCAGCTCATTCACTGTTAAACCACTAACCCCTCTGTCTGATCACAGCCAAATTACCCTGTTTATTAAAAGATCAGACATTGAAAGGGTAAACACAGAACCCAATAAGCTGTACAACATCAGAAACTCATACAGATGGGACCAAAACAGTACAGAACAATACCAAAGGGCAATTGACACCCCAAAAATCCAAACACTTTTAAATAATTTTTTGGATTGTACTTACGCTTGCAATAAAGAACACCTCAATCTAGCAGTGGACAATATTAACAATATATTCAGACAAACAGCAAAAGAAGCACAACTAAAATTGACCAAGAACAAACCAAAATCAATAACGAATAAAAACTGGTTTGATACAGATTGTAAAATGATTAGGAAAAATCTTAGAACGCTATCAAACCAAAAACACAGAGACCCCCACGATGCTGACTTACGCACTCTATACTGTGAAACCCTAAAACTCTACAAACGTACACTCAGACTCAAAAAACAGCAATATAACAAACAGCAACTGACAATAATTGAAGAGGCAATCAACACAAACAACTTTTGGCAACACTGGAAAAACCTAAACAAACCTCAACATCAAGAATTGGCCATACAAAACAGTGATGTATGGACCACTCATTTTAAAACACTGTATCACACTGTTCAAATTAATGCAAACACAGAACAATCTCAAATTCACGAGACGCTAACTAAATTAGAACTAGCTATAAAAAATTATCAGAATCCATTAGACTCACCCATTACTGAGCAGGAACTCCTAAAGAAACTGCAGACCCTCAAATCTAAAAAAGCTTGTGGGCCTGATGGCATCCTGAATGAGATGCTAAAACACATGGACAAAAAATTCCAACTGACCATATTAAAACTGTTCAATTTGGTTCTGAGTGTAGGTTTTTTTCCTGAGATCTGGAATCTCGGACTTATAACCCCAATATATAAACATGGAGATAAATTTGACCCTAATAATTACCGAGGCATCTGTGTGAACAGTAATCTGGGGAAGGTTTTCTGTAATATTATGAACACCAGACTTATGAACTTCCTTACCAAACACAATGTCTTGAACAAAAGTCAAATTGGATTTATACCAAAACAACGCACAACCGATCATATTTATACCCTACATACCCTAATTGATAAACATGTAAACCAAAATAAAACCAAAATGTATGCCTGTTTTATTGACTTCCAAAAAGCTTTTGATTCTATTTGGCATGTTGGATTGTTGTATAAAATGCTTGAGAGTGGCATAGGGGGTAAAACATATGATATCATTAAATCAATGTATTCTGGCAATATGTGCAGTGTAAAAATTGGTAACATGAGGACAGAATATTTTACCCAAGGTCGAGGCGTCCGTCAGGGCTGCAACCTCAGCCCTGCACTCTTCAATATCTATATTAATGAATTGGCAACCACCCTAGAAAAGTCCTCTGTACCTGGTGTAAGTCTCCACAATCAGGAGATAAAATGTCTTCTCTTTGCAGATGACCTGGTTCTGCTGTCCCCAACAGCACAGGGTCTACAGCAGAGCCTGGATCTGTTAGAGCATTACTGTCAGACCTGGGCCCTGACAGTAAACCTCAAAAAGACAAAAGCAATGATATTTCAAAAAAGACACAGATCCCAGGATATTCTACATAAATTCTCAATTGGCACACAACAGGTAGAATACTGCACACACTACACCTATTTAGGAATAAAAATAAGTTATACTGGAAATTTGAATGAGGCAGTTCATGAGCTGAGAGAGAAAGCACGCCGGGCTTTCTATGCCATAAAGAAAAATATACAAACCGAAATACCAACACGAATCTGGCTAAAATTAATTGAATGTGTTATTGAACCGATTGCACTCTATGGCAGTGAGGTGTGGGGTCCACTTACAAAACACAACTTTACTCAGTGGGATAAACACCCCATTGAGACCCTGCATGCAGAGCTGTGTAAAATCCTTCTGCATGTCCAGAGGAAGGCGACAAACAATGCATGCAGGGCAGAATTAGGCAAATACCCACTAATAATAAAAATTCAAAAAAGAGCAATTAACTTTTGGACACATCTAAAACTAAGTGACCCCCTCTCGTATCATTTCCAAGCCCTGCAATGCCAAGACATGAGCAGTAGAAACCCCCTTACCCAACTGGTCCTGAGGCTGAGATCACAAACCTGCCCCACTGGCTCAGCCCAGGAACACAACACCTCACCAATCAGACCCAACCAGATTACTAAACAGCTAAAACAAGACTACATCACCTACTGGCAAACACAAACAAAAACACAGAGCAAAATGCAGTGCTATTTGGCCCTAAATCGACAGTACACCACAGCAGATTATTTGAGCATGGTGACTGATCAGCAACTAAAACGAACCCTGACAAAGTACAGACTGAGTGAACACAGCCTTGCTATTGAAACAGGGAGGCACAGGAAAACCTGGCTCCCTGCAGAGCAGAGGCTGTGCTGTCACTGCAGCCTTAACCAACCAGAAACAGAACTACACTTCCTCACCAAATGTGAAAAATATATAAATATTAGAGAAACATATTTCCTAAAATTTGAATCTATAACAAAAGGTTTTTTAAAACTATCAGATGAAGAAAAACTTCCCATCCTGCTAGGGGAAGAACCAAAGAATAATAAACTAGCAGCAGTCTATGTCTCTGCCTGTCATAGACTGAGGGACAGGAAGAGACACTCGTCAGCTGACACAAATGTTGTTGTTTGATGTTTTGTTTACTGTACTTACAATGATTATACGTCTTTCTTCAGTAATGACAACACTATACTGTAAATGTTGTTTTCCTTAATTGTCATGATTATTATTATTTTTCTTTAATTCCAAACGCTTGCTTTGGCAATATATACAATGTATGTCATGCCAATAAAGCCAATTGAATTGAATTGAATTGAATTGAGAGAGAGAGAGAGAGAGAGAGAGAGAGAGAGAGAGAGAGAGAGAGAGAGAGAGAGAGAGAGAGAGAGAGAGAGAGAGAGAGAGAGAGAGAGAGAGAGAGAGAGAGAGAGAGAGAGAGAGAGAGTGTATGTGCTTGGCTATTTCAAGAGTGAGCATCTGGAAAAAACAGGAAGTGGAAATTTTCAACTGTGCTCCTTTTCTAATTTGAATTTCTCCTCTCTTCTCCAATCCTCTCCTCTCCCTTGATTCCTACTGACCTCTAGTCTAGGTCTGTTAGATGTAGTCCAGGTCATAGCAGACAAACGAACAATGGAAATATCAAAGCCAGCCCAAGGCCTTTACATTCGGTTTTGTGCTCCAGGTAATCACAGTGTGTAGATCAGTGCAGAGCACAGCTGAGGCCTTGTCTTCTCCTTAGCCTCAGTCTTTTACTCCTGTGTCGTCTTTCATGCTGAATTCAACGTCTCCATTCCTTCTCACAAGCAAATCACAAGGTTAATTATGTCTTAATACAGTGTGGCTACTAATATCCAAAAGGCCTAATGAGATTTCATGAATTGAAATAGTGTTGTCAGTCTGATGATAATGTATATGAAGTGAATGGAGCGGCTGAGAGCCGTGTGATGATGTCTATCCATTAGACACAGACCTGGATCCACCTTGAAACAAAGTGTCTGTCAGTAAAGCAGCCCAATTGTGTGAGATCGTGGCTGGCTGTTGAGCGTGTGATGTTCTGAAGTGTATCGAGAGGCACAGCTGAGTGAGTCGAATAGTCTGTGGTCTATTGATAACTCGCGCCTGTTTTAAAATCCTGGCACAACAATGCAACTCGGGCCTTGTGTGCTCCACTGAGCAACAATACCTTCGCTCACTGGCAGCTTCAGCGTAACGATGACAAACAACAATAAAGGAGCTTTTTTTTTTTCCATGGGCCTCTCATTCCTGGCACCTTTTGATAAGAATATTTTTTTTAAGTTTATCCAGAGATATACTTTATGTATTTATTGGAAATAATAAATTTTTTTTAATCGTTTGAGTTGTTATTTAGATAAACAAAGACACATGGTCAATGGAGATCAATAGACAGCTGTTAAAGAAAAGAGCACAAAGGCTCACTTTGCAGAGAGACACTATCTTTATTTCTATCTCTTCTTTTCTGCTTTCCCCACTGCTATCTGCCTACCTCCACACACACACACGCACGCACGCGGACACACTCGTGTTCACACACACTGGCTTTCTTCATTTCTCCGGCCTCGTTCCTCTCGCTGTCTGTCTCGGTGTGCGCATAGAGCTGGTTGGCTGGGCTGGTAGCTGGGAGGTATGGTGGAGTGTAAGCAGTGTTGATGTGGATGGCCCCTGGTCAGAGGCCAGGGCCTGGCTGTTAAAACGCAGCCTCTTTTGTGCGTCAGAGCCAGCATTGCCAGTCCTTTTCCACCCCTGTCGCTAGGGGTGGGGAGGCATTTACCCACCGCGTGCATTCATTCCATTGGCATTGCTTGATGCAGGGCTAAATGGCATTGTTACAACGCGTCTCTGAGAAGTGTTGACAGGTCCATATGCTAATTTTAATGAATACAAGGGAGCTGTGGTTTTATTCACCTCAACTCAGCTGCAGAATCCTATCTGCATCTAGTCTGGCAAATATAATTGCAGCAAACTCAAATGAGCTCATTAGGAAATGTATTGAATTTACACATTATTTCCAGTAGTTAAGCTGAGTTATTTTCCCTAAGGACTCAATTACATACTCATTTGTGACTCAGGTAAATGGCTTTCTGTGTGTGACTTTTTCAACTGCAAAATTGTAGTCACTGAATAATTTGTAAGAAAGCTGTTGTACAAGCACATCTATTGACATTCATTTGTGTGAGGATTTCAAAATGGGGGGAGAGGGGGGGAAAACTGCAGACAAGATAACTACTCGCTTTTGTTCCCTTATTCACTTCATTTGATTAACTCATAACGTTTTATTCACTCGTGAATTATTTGAACGTGCGCTCATTTGTCTTCAGTGGGTTTCTGTGTAATGTTTTTGTTCACAACAGCCCTGTTGTCTTTCCGCCACGTGATTTCGTCAGAGAGCTTGTAGCTGAACTTTATCTCATCAAAAGTGTGAGTGCAAGTCCTTTTTTTTCACAATGGGAGAGGGACAGAACGACACAATCTAAAAAAGACCTGGTGAGTCAGGGTTCAGTATCAGGGATTATGCCAGCCTACTGCACTCTGAAATGAAAGTGTACATTCATCGAGTGACTCACTTCTTGAACCATGTCCTCCCTGAGCCACAATGAGGAGATTGTTGGAGGAACGGACATGGCGTGGAAACTATGTGACAAAGAGGAGTGCCCAAAATTCAAATTGCTTGTCGAATTGCTGTTTGTTCTGTGTGAAAATGGCCTGACTCGCTGGAAAACAACAAAGAATTTTGGATGGGTAAGCATAAGCGTTTCCACAGAGCTTTGTATTGGCTTGTGCTGGATGAACTAAAGTGACTGGCTGTTGGCAGAGTTCCCAGGAGCACATTGAAGATGTGTTTCAGGCAGTTGTAGCGGACTTCAGTGATCGAAATGTGCTACTGATGTCTGGTATGCATGATATAATGATCCATAACTTAGCTGTGATCTCTTCATGATTGGAAGAGTGGTGTACTGCAGGGAAACAACTGGACCGTCCATACTAAAGGTCTCTGCTGCTTTATTGGATTGTTCGCTTTGGAGAGTGACAGAGGAAATTGTGGAGAGGATGACCTGTCATAAAGGTCATTCTCCAGATTCATACTCACAAGCACATGGCCTATTCTGCACACCGCTGAGCCAGCAAGCTTTTCCAGGCTATGTTAAATTTCTGTGCACCTCTGTATTGTGATGTTATGGCGGTGCGGCCGTCGCTGTAAGTGCTGGCTGTCTTCGCCCATGGAGTGGCCATGAGGGGAGAGGGACTGGGTCTAGTGCTGCCCCAGCCCCTGGAAGCCTGGGTCCAAACACATCTTCTGCACTCAGCTGTAAATATCACCAACAGCTGGTGGCACACAAGTTAGTCGTGCTTAACAAATTACTGGCCTACATGTGGAGGGGCAGTGGGCCTCCTTGCCAAACAAGTGGCTGCGCAAATACAGTCCGAGACAAACTGGTTTAGGGGGTTAAGTTAAAAGAAAATCATTCAAGCACATAGTGAGATTTTATTAGGTAGACATCTATAGAGTTATATCTGGGCACTGTTGTCCCACATGGTAGATAAAGCACACAGCAGTGTTCTCTATTTGAAGACACTTTCCAGTTAAAAACAACAGAAGGTCAAACTTTTTGGAATCACAAACCTGTTTGATCCCGCCTCATCTCAGCTCCCACTCCTCATAGACACGGAGCTCTGTTTAGAGAGATAGGAATTATCAAAGTCACCTTTGAGCTCAGTAGCCCGTCTAGTGCTCGTGGTATCACACATAATGACATTCAGTGTAGCCCAGATCACGTTTATGATAGCATATTTGATACAGCTGTACACCAGCAAAGAATAATGCAGCCTAAAAGAATAAACCCCCTCTTTTTTCAGTTTAAACACAATCCATTTTCCAGTGTAAATCACTTGTCACTCTATTGCAAATGTAACTGCTCTGATCTGAAAGAGAGAGGTGGGGAGAGAGAAAGAGAGAGAGTAAAGATTATCTTTTGGGCCATTTCACTGGCACCGTAGCGTGACAGAGACTGACAGCTCTTTCAGATGACTGACAGGTGTCCTTTGAAATGCCGGTGAAGCAGCTTCTGTTCAGACTGTTGAAATGCATATTTGGAGCTCTTATCATAAAGGCATGGATGGCCCAGATAGGTGCCGTTAACATTGCAAATGGCTCCAGAATTATTCATTGTCAGTGCTGCGGGAAAGAATGGGTGGGTGAGTGGGTGGGTAGGTGGTGGGGGGAGTTTGATTATTCTGCTCACACAATGGCAGGGTGCTTAATGATTCCTCTCCACCTTGGCAGCAGCATGTGCCGACTTCAGGCGCTAGCGGCGGGTGACACAGGTCTGGCCAAGTGTTAGAGCAAGATCATACGTCCGGGCCCCATTTTAATTTCTAATACATTAATCTTTTCCTCACAGATCCTCCATGAATATTCCAGGGCTCCTTGTTTGTCAGGAAGGCTGTCTCGCTTTCATCTATTCAGGTGGTTTTATTCACTGTGAAAGCCAGCTAAATGGACCCGATCAGTCAATGACAACCGGGATACAATAGAGCCCAGTAACATGTCCCTTTTCTCCTTTCAGCCTTCTGATAGACAACCCTGACACCTGCTCCCGGGGGAGACCCTCCGCCAAGTCAGTGCACTGTTCCTTGAGAGACTTCCCTTACTTTATCAGCCCATAAAGGATTGTCACAGGTGACTATATCAGCTGAGGTATGGAGCTGCTCCCTCTGACCTGCCCCAGCGCTGTGCGGTCGAGGCACCGTGCTCCACATCACAGGCGGATTAAGGTGGCTTAAACGCTGTCATACAAGCAGACTCAGTGCTTCACACTTTCTAAAAATGTTAAGCCTTTGTTCTCTTCCATTAATTAGCATTGTCTTAAGTTCATTAGACCACTGCTCGCGTTGTTACTAATGAGGCAACGTAGACCACCTACATCGGCCGTAGCTTTGTAGAGCCTGACCTGACAATGGCTCCTGTGCTTTCCCTGTCTGTGGTGTAATGATGTACACACAAAGAGGGATGCAGGAACGCTGACACAGCCCAGAGTGAGGCTCGCCCTCATTAATGGTTAAATTTCTAAACCTAAATGATATTAACAACACACTATAAGCTTGCATATATATATGTGTAAGTGCCCCCTGTAGCATAAGGGGGGATGTGTTGAGTTATACAGGGGGCTGGGTTTTATTTTGCTCTGTTGATAGTGGGGGTTGTGAGATTAACAGATTTTTAGTGGCTTCAAGAGTCATGTAAAAGTTTGTTCTCTTCTTTTTCCCAGGGACAGTGAGCTTGTGCTTAATCCAAATGAGCCCATCAGTCAAACCTCCCCTTTTCCACAGCTAAATGAGACTCACAGGGGCCCGTGCTCCAGAGCGGCGCCACACAGCTCTATAACTCAACACAGAGAACACCTTAGCCGTGGAAACTTAAATGTACATTTGGCACATATGGATATTAGAAGTGTCAAGCCGAATGATGTAAATTTGGTGCCATTCATAATTATGATATCTGATTTCGGCTCAAAAGGGTTCTCTACAGAGAAAGCGGGGGGAGAAGACCAATATTTTAATGGAGACGAGACAGCCTTCTCCCTCAAGGAACATCCTCACTGACACTGGCTGCTAGAAAATTGGGATTTATACTTCCTGTTTTCTATTAATATGGAGATGAATACAGGTGTTCCTGTGTCGTAAAATTAGTTTAGCTCTTGCAAATTGCAATTAGAAGTGTTGAGGAGAGAAAAGTGATGTCTATGCATTTTCACAGGGAAGTGAAAATGTTAGAAAATTAGGAAAAATATCTAGATTTAAAATGAACATAATAACATGTAATTCCATCCTCTCCAACCCCATCAGCCCAGTGCAGCAGATGCACCTATTTGTTCTGGTGGTGGGTTAACAGACTAGGACACCTTCCCATGCCTCTCATGCAAGGAAAAAAAAAAAAGAGGGGGAAAAAGCGCATCAAATAAACTGTGAAACGTTTTCCTCTTCAAGTGTGAAGACTTGGGAAGGGCTTCAAACCCCAAGGAAGTCATCCAAAATTCCTCGCTGCCTTCCTAAGGGGCTTGTGGTGGGCATTGTTAAGCAGAGGGCACTGGTGAATGTACCAGCAAGGTGAAGGAGGCTGCACCACAGTGACAGAAATACCCCAAGCTAGCAGAAGTGATCGGCTTATGGCTGGTGCGCCCTGGCACAGCGCAGCAGCCTGCCAGGACAAGTTACTTTCTTATCCGGTGATGATGTAGTAGTACTCAGTCACACACATGAGCTAATGTTGCTCTCTGTTATGTATGTTTTGTTAGCGGTGAAAGAAAGCGTATTCACTTTCTTACTGGGAAATAAAAGAGAAATCAATACTGAACTCATTAGCTTAGCATAGTAAAAACAACAACAACAACAACTACAAACAAGGAATAATGGAGGAGTTGGCTTGGCTCTAGTGAGCAAAACATCTAGCACCAATTAGTACAAGCCACTAACGTCCAGATATTTTTTTGCTGGTTTGTTCACACTTAAATATATAATTAGCATTAGATAAAAATATGTTGATTATTGAGTTTTTAATTGTGTAAAGAATTTGTTACTTAGCTGGATATTGTAACCTTAAGAGCCAGGCTCACTGTTTCTTCTCGTTTCTTGTCTTTAAGCTTAGCTAATATGAGTAGCTACAGCTGCTGGCAACATACCGGTATTTACAATATGGCATTCATTCTCTAAATCTCAACTATAAAGCGAGTAAGAGAAAAAATAAATGGTCAAGAAATAGGATTGATACCCCAATGCAAAAATAATTTCCATTTAATTTCCTTAAATTGAAAATCAGTTGCTATCCTTTGTGTTTTGTGCGACTGCTCTTCTTCAGCAGCACAGCGCCTCGGCTTAATCAGTATCAACGTATGTTCAGTGCCACAGTAATGGGAAACAAATGCACCACTGACTTATAACAAGACATGCAAGCAGCAGCATTCACCTGGCATTGGCGCTAACTTCCCCTCCACAGCCAATAGAGAGGCTCTGGTATTGAGGCGAGACATTAATTCATTGTGTCAACCTGTCCCCCTGGAATATTTATGATGCTAAATACATTTAATTAGGCACTGGGAGCTCTGATGGGAGATGGGAGGAAAATGCACTGTCAGTAAAAGAAAGAGGAAGAAGAAGAAGAAAAAAAACAAAAAGATTTTGTTACCTCTAATGCGGCTGCTAACTCTGCTTCCTCACTCCAAGTGACAGGTGGACCAAATGCACTGCAGAGGGAATTTGAATCAGTCAAAATCATATGTGGCATGTTCATTACAGTGTCATCATAGCACCTGAAGAGGATAACACAGATGCTTATTGAGAGGAGGACAGTTTCCTGAGTGGTATTTGGCAGGGCTCAACGACCAAACCAGAATATAAAACACATTCCCAAGTTAAAGAGACTGACAAGTATAGCAGCAAATGTTGTATGTGATGCTGATGGATGGTTTATTAATTTTAGTGTCTTTCTCCCAGAATAAAAATGATACTGCCAATGCTCACTATATCAGATAACCATCATGCAGTTCCCGATTTAGTATTCAGTATTATGGATTTCCCGAGAAACATAACACCATAATTCATTCTAATAATAATAAAACACAATAATCTAAAATGATTGTATACTTTGCACAGCTGTACTCCAAATGCAACAAAAAAGACAAGTTTTGATGCATTGGCTTGACAGCCGGGTGTTAAGTGAGACATCATGTCTGTCTGTGATAAAAACATGGCTACAGTAAATAATAGCCAGTTTCCATCTTGACATCTGTCATCCGTTTGGAAATGGATGGGGAAATGACCAGCTCTCTATCGGCCGAGCTCTGGCTGTGTCACTGGCTGAATGATGCAAATAGAAGATAATATCAGTGCTATACTGAATGGCATTACTTCAAATCTAATGTCATTAAAAGGGTGGGTATTAGCTTTGCTGTCTGGAGGTGGTGGTGTGGGCTGCTCCGGCTTGACTGACACAACGATTAAGTGCAGTGACAGGGAGCACAATAAAGTCATCAGAGAATGTGACATGTCAGTTAGGAGGGATGAAGGGATGAATTGTCACTCTCTGTCAGAGCCCATCCTCTGCCTTATCCATGATGTCCCATACACCACCGTGGGAAAACAGAACAGCACAGGCGCCTCAGACAAATATTTATTCAGGTAGAGGACAAGTATACCCACTCAAGCTTTTCCTGTTTGCCACAGGTTTGTAAATTCACTCCCAGAAGAAGAGTAGATGATAGATGAAACGCCAAAGTGTGTCCATTTGTTTTCTCAAGCCATCGCACCACATTCTGTCAGTGTGATATTTGTTTGTTTGGGAATTTACTGTTGTTGTATCCCGGCTTCAAGCTACTTTAATTCATAGGGTAATATCAAGACTGTGTGGTCTTGAAAGATAAAATTCAATTTAGTTTTACTAGAATATATGTGATCAGGAATGACTTTATGAAACAGTAAGTAAAAAACAAACAAACATATGAAGCAGATTTATGTATTGTATTACAACACTAGGTGTAACACCTTCTTTTTCTGCAATAAGAAAAAAATAAAAATGAAATAAAATAATAAATCCATCACATACCTGCTTCTTAAGCTGCCTCAGGACCTCAGTGTGATTTTGGAGCTGAAGTATCCCTGGGATTTTTAGAGTATACAGTCTGGCCAAAAGATGGCAATGTTGCAGTGCTGAATTCCAAATGAGTTTTCTACTGGTTACAGCCCCCCCCACCCACAACCACCACCCATCTACCTCCTCTATTCACCCCCACCCCCCCATTGCAGACTGGCCACTGCCTTCCCCTGCAGCACTCTTCTTTCCAAACTAGCCCAGAAATTTGTCATCCTCACAGGATAAATCTGAACTGAAGTGTAGGAATAATGTTAGAGTCGACCACTAAAGTACCACCAGAAAAGTTGATTACATAGAGGACGGATGAAAAGACAAAGTTTGGTGTGATAGGCTGAGGGGAACTGGGCCACGATGCATTGAATGCACTTTTCTCTTGTCATGTAGGATGCACTGCTTAGCATCTAATTGGTGCTTTGTCTCTCGGTCCAGTTTTCACTGGATGTGGATGCTCTTATTTTAGGTGCATGTTTTATCAGAGTTTAGTGTTATTTTTCACTATCATATTTTCTTCACTTTTTTTCTCTCAATTTGCAAGTATTATGTTCTATCACTGAACAGTTCCTGCAACTGTGAAAAAGCAATTATTTTGTCCTTTACAAACTCAGCTTTTAAATAAATTTTGATTTGCTAGGTTAAGTGCAACCTGCGCTCAGAAGATTTTCTTTTTGAGTGTTTCTGAGTAGTTACAGTCAGTAGGAAGGCATTTCAATGCATTTGGTGCATCCGAAGAGACACCCAGCAGGAGAGCAATTGGACAGCCATTATAGCACTGAAATACTTGCAATGTGCCTTTGTAAATGTATCAGGAAGTTATGTTCTATATGGAAAGGGTTAATAGAGGAGGTCTGCTGGAGATGAATTGTCAGTTTGTCACTCAACTAAATGACGTAATATAGAAGAAGAAAAAAACGGAGAAAAGACACATTATCATTAATTTAAGAAAGAAGATGCCAAAAAAAAAAGTCATCGGTGTAACATACCTGGGCTGCAGACTCTTGAGTGACACTTGTTTGCTCTGTTGTTTTGAGAGTAGCAGGAATAGAACTCTCTCCCATGGCCACTTTGCTGGTCTTTATTATTGGCTTATTGCCTTTAAGCTGTCACCACTAAGAGCATTTCTCCTCTCAGGGGATTGTCTTCTGGGACTCGAGAGAGCTCGTCTGGCCGGGACTACTCAGCTCTGTTGCACGCTGCTGCTACTGTGTCATGTTGGATACAGTGTACTCTCATACTGCTTAGTTTCCACTGATTTACACATGAAATGTCCCCTCTAATATCTGTGTGAGAACTGCTGAAGTCAATTTAAAATTTAATGATCAAAATTGGCTTAATAAGCTTTTATTTAAGAGTAATTATTATAACATAATTATTGTTTCACTGTGCTTTCTGTGATTGTACATGTCAGCTATTCCCCTTTTTAAGACAGCTGTGTTCCTTTAGGACTGTACAATAGGCTGTGGATGTTCCACTGCATAAGGTCAATACATACAAGCAGCACAGGAGCTGGTGCCAGTTGTGGCTCAGTCAGCCTCTTTGCCTTTGGGCAACTGTTGTTTATTGGCTATTGCATTAAAGAGAAAGAGTGCCAGGTAGATGCTCAAATAAAAATGCAGAGACACAGAAAACATAAATATTTGTAACTGGAGGAACAAAATACAAAATGATTCCGTAATACATTTATTCATACACTATTTCAGGAACTATTCACTTTATATTCTATCTGTGGAATAAAATATATTTCCAATTTATATTTTGGAAATGTGACAAACGATGAGGCACCACGGGAAATAGTTGATTTGAAGTGTATAGAAATCCCAAGATTTAACAAGAGGGTGTGATTTTCTGTTCCCGAGCCTAATCCCACCATTCCTCCACCTCTCCTCTCTTATGCCAGTCACATTTTCTAATTAGCTTTCCCTGTGGAGGAAGAAGATGGATTATATTTTAATATCGGGGGCCTAAAATTAGTTTATATTTTAGCAAGTTAGCACTTCTTAGAAGTTGATTTACTCTTGAAGCTGTAAAACCCGTGAGCTTGCAATTAATCATTCTCTTTGGTCTTGTTCTCAGGGAAAAAGAGGCTGCAGTGTCACAGGCTGGATCACAATAGGTAAACACCTAATTTACACTATTTAGAAATCACCTCTCCAGTATTGTACAACACATGACACTCGCTCCCTCAATTGTTCTGTCCTGCTCCAGTTATTAATTAGCAGCACACTTTTAACAAAGCGACATTGTCTATGACTAATCATCGACACAGAATGATTAAAGATGTTCCTGGCTTTTTTGAATTACTTGCCTCTCCTTCGTCTGTGTTCATTCATGAGCTACATGTAGCTGCCCTTTCTCCCCCCCTTCCTGGTCAAGAATTCGGGTTGCTGTTACCGATTACCAGCGTCCTGAGAGGCTTTCACAGGCCCATCCATCAAGACTAAGGGGTTGAGGGAGAGCCTCCACAATGCTGCTGCAGTGATGTAAAGCACTGACGGATTCATGGTTATTAAAAGGTAAGCATGGTTTTATAGAAAAACATTAGACTTGCCTTGTCATATGACATTCCGTGATACTCTCTTGTGTAACTTCATTAAAAAATTGGCTCTTTTTTTTCCATGTGTGACAAAAGTCGCCAGTTTCTGAAAAACTTCAGGGGGTTCACATAATGAAAAAGCTTCATTCCTCTGAGATGAAATCTATGAAATCTCAGGTATTATTGAAATACAAAATCTGAATATAAAGCTGCTATAAAATTACACCTGCAGAGTTGTGAAGAAAAGTTGGTGGGGAAAAATAAAGCACAAAATGGACTGAGTGAAATGTGCTCGACAGAAAGGCAGGTGTATGGATGCAGTTTTTCACAAAGCAGCCCTCCCTCACAGCCACACAGAGAGAGGAGAGCATCTCCTAAGCCTGGATCTGGCACGGCTTTGGAGTACTGTTTGGTGACTGAAGGTACAGCGGTGTCGGGAGGATCATCAGTGGCTCTCTCCCAGGGAGATGAGCAGCATAGGCCAATTTCATATGCGGGGCTCGGCCCCTGGGTCTGAGTGGAGGTGGGCTGGGTCCACCCAGTATCCTGGCTTCATTAATCATCCCGCCAAGGCTTACCGGCAAACCCCCTCTCCGCCCTCTCCTAGACAACCCCTTGGATTACACAGAGCCAGCGAAATGTCAGCCCAAATCTGAGTCTTGATGCAGATAATCATTTCAATAATATTTCTCCATTTGTGCCCCCGATGCCAGGGGAATAAAGCTTTTCCACTGTCAGGTAGCATAAGACTACAGTTGGTGGGAATACTTGACTCTGAGCCAGATGGCTTAGCCATGCTCGCAGCATATGTTCAACAAGCAGTCCTGTGCCAAGCACGCATTAGGTTTTTATTAATTTGAAGCAGGCAGGAATGCATACGTATATATTTACCTGATCCCACCACTCCTCACCACCCCTCAACCCCTGTGCTCCCCGTAGAGAAGTTAACTCGACTCTACTGGTGTCTGCAGCAAGAGAATATATGATCATGGTTTTAAGCCTAACTTAGAATAATAAAATGTATATAGTCACCAATTCTGTTTAAATGCATATACAGTATATAGCATGTTAAATATTACCCCAAAATGTGTTTTTGCTAATTATTATATTGAAGGAAGTTATATTATAATTAAATTTACAGTCTCCTCTGGTCTTCTTTCATATCCTTACTAATCAAGGGCAATTATAAAGTATATTTATGGCTCTGGCATCTGCCACAGTGGTGTTGGTAGTTAGAGAGCAAATGACCATTTAGATGCATGAATATGCTTGGTTCCAAGACAAAAGAAACAGTGCTGCATGGGAGGGCAAATTTTTTCATTACCACTAAGTTGAACTTCCCTTTTAACAGCCCTGTGCTCTGAAATCCTGGGAGTTCTCCTCCTCTCTCGGTGACTTATGGTTGTGCAGTGGGGGGAGGAGGGGGGGGTGAAGGAGGGGGGCGCCGAAAATGTCAATAGAAATAGTAAGTGTGAGAGGGAAGGCTTGCCTAATTAGTGCCCATTTAGATTTTATGACGGCTCTGAGATCTGCTCTTCCTGACAGAGAGCACTATAGTTGCATATTGTCCTAGCCTGAGGGAACCATAGGAAAATCCAGATTTATTGTACCTCTCATACCAGCATATTTCATTTGCCATTATGAGATGCCATCTTGCAATGATGCCAGATTATTTATTACAGATTAAATTGTGGGACCTGGGTGGTTGAGGAACATTTCAAAGTACCATTCCTCTTATTAACTTCTTCATTATCTGCCCCACTGTGATCTAAAAGCTCCCTCCTTCCTACCTGTGTTAACAAATACATTACTGATTGGACAATGCCAAACTGTTTTTTTTACTCTCTGCTGTTGTTTCCTAACATTAGCGCAGGTATGCACCACAACTCATCTGTTTCCCTACTTAGTGCAGGCTGTTGTTTCATTAAGCCTAAACAGAGGAGTTCTGCTTCTTTTGTTCAGATTTTTAGTGTATAACCAGCTATACAGACACAATTTTAAATGCAGGTGAATCACATAAGTGTGCTGGGTTTGGGGTTTTATTCACATGGAGAATTATGTTTATGTCATTTTTCCCGACATGCGGTATACTGAGTCTTGCACCTCTCCTCTCATTCATTCCCGTCTAGGGCTGCAGTTTCCCGATGCTCCAGTGGTTTTATATATTTTGTGTATTAGGTAGTGTTTATTTACTGTGTCCCTTAAACCCCAGGATGTTGGCATTTATCCTATTTACACATCAATATTACATCTCCACAAAGGCCTTGAGAGTTGCATTGAAGTCATAGTGCAGGGTGGTATTAAAATGTACTCCATACTGTGAGGGGAGCTCGTCAGGGAATAGCTGGGCCCTGGACTCCCATTACCCAGCATAAAAGTGTCAGCCACTTTAATTACATTCATGCCTTCCCCAGTCCATTTTACTGCAGCCGCTATCAGATTCCATGCACAGATCTCGTACCTCTGTCTCAGCCTTTTGGACATTGTCTGTGGTAAGATGAGGATCAAAAATGATTTTTTTAGACGTTTTCCCGTCTGTCGTCTGAACTCATGATATATGACTCAGAGCAGTGTTTAGACTTAAGAGATTGCAAGGGTTCCCAGCTGGTCATGGATCTTCACTCACAGTCTGAATGCTTTGTCTGTGGCTCGGTCCCTCAATGCGAATTTGAGTATCTGCCCCAGGAATTGTTGATTAAGTTGGCATATCCAGCCACTAAATATCAGTGCACCCCGCTGAGAGTGGAGGAATTGGTTGTACACAGGGCACCCTCACGGAGAAGTGTGACGGCGCAGGGTGGGGGTTGGGGGGGTGGGGTTCAAGTTCCACCGGTCAGACTGTTAGCGAGCGCGGAAGAGGCAGTGTCACTTACTGTTTCACGGGGAAGCTTCCTGACCTTCTAGGAGTGAAAGCGAGATCCTCTCTTGTTTATACTCAGCCATGGATCAGTGCGTGGAATATGTCTACATCCTCTCAGCCAATTTCACACAGAGGAGGCGCAGTGTGGGCGGCTGACACAAGCCGTTTCCCCTGGACGATGAGTCCCATCCCTCACGCGTGTCCCCTGTCTGTGACTGGAGGTGTAGAGAGACAGACACAGACAGAGCACTCTACTGCTCCACTGGGCCACAGAACTGTCCTCTCCCTGGGGACCCTCATGGTGGGACCTGCCTCTGACTCTCTGTGCCTTATTTAAGAGACGAGGTACTTTCTCAGCCAAACACTAGTGACATAATTAAGAGATTTATTGCCTTGCTAGCATCTCCAGGATAATTATTTTTGTCTTTTTATTTTTTGTTTCCTACAACTGGAGTGCATTTGAATGCATGGCGCATTGTGGAGTTGTATCTCCCATTACTTAACGTTGAAATGGTGAAAAACATCTCGCAGAGGCTCAGCTGAAAAGGCCTGTTTTCAAATGACAAAGGAACAAGTCCTTCTGAAGGTAATTTATGGTGTGAATAAGTGGACATAAAGCACTCAGGTGAATTATCAGAGAAGCCGTTAATTACCTCTAATGATTTGAACGTGACGCGCACATTTGCTATAAAAACTATTTATGATGCACATTAAGGTCAAGTTTTCTTTAAAAATAAGATTCATGCATATGTCGGTAATTGAAAAAAATAAGCTCAAAACAATCCTCCAAACTCTTAATTAGAAAATAAGGGATTCGTACTGTTGTGGCTCAATCCAATTTTGCATTAACAATCAAAAGGTAATCAAACCTCAGTCAGTGATCCCACTTCACAACCACACACTGCTCTTGGATGAAGCCTCTTCACTTCATGCCCAATTGATCTAATTACATAAAGGGAATTCTCTCTCTCTGTCTCTCTGATATAGTGGTTCCTGTTAGATCCGGCTGCTCAGTTAATTAAGTCTTCATTCTTTATCACAGTGGTGGACCTGGGAAGACCATCCAATATTCTGTCTTTCCATAGAGCCTGTCGCTCTGTCTTGTTTTTCTGTACAGCCTGGGGTATGCACAGCTCCAATCGCTGTCCTGTGTTCCTGTATGCTGCTTGTAATCAGCGACCCCTGTTACTCAATTATGGGGTGTGAATTTGGGCTCTTTGGTGACCTTCTCCCAGTGATCCTACTACTGACCCTTCAATAAGAGCGCAGCCTTCTACCACCACTGCTTTGTGCGTTGCATCACATTTTTTTTTCATTTGTGGGATCTTTATGAAGAGGGAAATGAAAGGAAGCGGGTCACTCGTGTTGTGTTCTCACATCTACCCACTTCAGAGGCTCTGAACAGGGGCTCGGTGTTTACTTTGATTCTATGTAGGGTACACCGTAAGTTCAAAGGTTGGAGGGCAGGAAGCATCACTCTCTTGTAGGTAATCATATCTAGCTTTGTGCTCCCTGTACCCTGACACTGAGGGTGGCAGCTTAAAGGCTATCTGGAGCCTTGTACCACCACCGGACCATACTTTTGATATCCATAGCAGCAGCTGGAAACCTGCTTCTCTGGTCTTTGTGATCCTGGAGGATTCAGCTCAGCTCTGTGTACAACTCTTCTGTGTAGCAGACCAGTTTTTTTTTTTTTTTTTTTTTTTTTAATGTACCGTACCTCATTTCTTGCGCTCCACAGTTTTAAGATGACATATTAGCCAGCTCCGGGGTGGTTAAAGGTGATGCAAAGATTACAGCTATTTACTGAATTATCTGTCTGTGAGACTACACTCATATCTCTGCATATATTACCTTGAGCTTGAGTTTAAAGAGCGATTGCTCAGAACAAGGAAGTTAAAGAGGCAATTACATAATGAAATGGGCCATCAATTCTGTTCGTGGCCTTTTTCTCTTTGAACAGAGATGGCCTAGATATCCCTGGTTTAGCTGACCCAGTAGAAGTACAACTGTTTGTATTAAATTCTCCTTTATCAAGGGACCAAGAAGCTGCATGAGTCTGTCTGGCTTTCTCTCTCTGTTCCGTAATTCATTTATTAATTACCCTTCCTCTCTGAGCAGCAGCGGCCATTGTATTTACAGTGTTTCCATGGTGACCCTAGCCCATTTATAAGGTTTGTGTCAGTCTTAAGACAAGACCTGTATTCAAATGGCCTCCATCTAAATATAGCAGTGTCTCATAATGTGAGGGTTATTATAGCGAAATTAACACTGCTCCATTGCAGGCTGAATTATATTAAAGACTGGTAATATTCAGCAGTGCTGCAGCTTGCAATGGAAATGTAGAAAAGAAAAGAGGATTTTAGGTTGTATTGCACTGTTTGTATTTAGATATTATTCATGTGTAATATTTATATCCTATATTAAATTCTACTCTGTGAAGAATAAATTATATTGTATGTACAAACACATAAGATACTGCATGGGAGAGCTTGAATTTTAGAGAAGGATAATTACGCAGTATTTACGAAGTAATTACGATAGATCATAGCTAATTAAAATCATGGGTGTGTGTCATAAGTTCCGTTATGAATCAGTGTTTAGAAGCTATTCGCTGAGTAAATGAGCCTTTATTGAATAACGTTATATGGCTTGCTAAATATATTTAAAACCAAACATTTGCTTAGACATTATTCTTTAATAGTTCCACAAAAATGATCAATTATAACTGTTAACTGTAAAAAAAATTATGTATTTGCTTAATCACATGCACTCCACATTCTTTATGTCTAATTATCTCATTTGAGATTTAAAAAAAAAAGCAAATATTAATCTATAATTAATTCAGGCAGAAGTAACTAAAAATAAATACATTTTGGTCTGAGCATCACGTCATAACCATTTGAAACATTATTGTTGTAGTCTATGCTTAACCATCATACCTGAGATGTACCTGTACCTTAGCCGCAGTTTTTAAGAACTTCTATCAGTAGATTTGGTATGTGTCCTGCCAGCAGCCTCAGTGTCTCTTCAGTTCTAGTCAGTTTATGGCTTTAGTTTGTCCTTCTGGTGTGGAGAGTCAAAGAGTAAGATAGTCGGCAGCTCTTTTTCGGGCCCAAACAGGACCCACACCTTCTGTCACAGCCTCCAGCCCTGGGCCCGACGGCAACCTGCTGCCAGGCCTATGTGCACTGCCAGTTGTAGTTTTTAATTGGCCATCTGGGGAAAGCTGGATCTAGTGGCTGGATATTAATCAGTAAATTAACCTAGCCATAATACAGCTCCCTCCCAGTGGAAGCCCGGCAGCTGTGGGCAGAGAAAGAGAGAGCGAGAGCGCAAAAGAGAGATGAACCATAGGCTGGAGAAGCTGAAAAGGGAGGCTCCCGAATGGGCTGGCCCGTGATTGAACATTTCCTCCGTGTCCCTTGCCACATTCCCCTGTCTGCAGCGCCGCTGACCCCCAATTTGTCTGACAATCACATGGAGGATTATCTCCAGCATGTCAGTGCAGATGTCACAGGTACTTCCTCTCGCTAAGGACAAAGCTGCAAATTCAGAGTTAAAGCTTGCTTCTCTGGCCAAAACTGACAGCTGTATTGAAAGCTGGAGCGATTGCAGAGAGAGTGTTCTACAAAAGTTCAGGGGGAGGTTACTTCTGCAAGGTCTCTGTGTGGAGAACTGTTGTGTGCATTTGTGTGTGTGTGTGTGTGTGCATGCAAGCGTGTGTGTGTGTATCATTAGTGTATTTCACTGACTGGAATTGCTGGTGCTCCCCAGAGTTAACCAATTAAAAGGCTAATGAATATACAACAGCTAATTATTATAAGTAAGCTAAATTATCATAATAGCCTGTGCTTACAGTTTCCACACTGAGTTTGGACATACTGAGAAACTAGAATTGGAGCGAGTGCGTGCACACACACACACAAAGTGTTAATGAAATGATGTGTGCCATTTATTGTAAGATTAAAGAACAAGTAATTGTGTTTATAAAAGCACATAAACATAAACAAGGTGCTGCTTCTCTTGCATTGTTGTACGCTCTTACTGTAGGTGAGAGGTGTGGATAAGATTTCCTGTCATGATGTATACAGATTCATATCACAACAGCAATACTGTATATAACATGACATATTTTATTTTGTGTAGATTAAATTGAGAAACAACAACAATGGTGTTTGTTTTGGGCTAATCTATTAAATTAACCACTGAAAAAATAAAGGCAATTCATCACATTGATGAAAAAATTCTGTACATCCAGCATTGTCATCAAGTCCTGCTCGCTCATTTGCAACATTGCCCTCCACAGCCTGATGCAGGCAGAGACATTGAAGAGGTAGCTACTTCTGCAGAACCAGAAGAAGACTAATTTGAGGGATTTTTCTTTCAGCGTTTATCAAAAAACAGACACATCTAATAAATGATTTCTGTTATGAAATCGGATCATTATGAGAAGGAAGCATTCGTACTGTTTCTCCTCATGCTGGATTAACATCTCCAACTTCTATCATTCTGAACTGCAGTCGTTCACGTGGCCCGACAGCCTCGGCATTAGAAAAAAGGGGGGAAAAAGCAGCATAGCAGCGGATGTCACAATACATCACAGGAAAGCAATGTCAACCACTGACCCACTCTACCTCTTATACTGTATATTCATGCATAGCAAACACAAAGGCTCAAACCCGTGTGGCAAATGTCACCTGACCCTGCAGAGGGTTTTTATGATGTGATGTCATCACGCCCCATTGTCATAAATGAACCACCTCTCTCCTCCGCCCGCCTGTCAATAAATTTTCAAGGGGCCTCGGTCATATGTCCCTACTCTACTGTGCTCTGGATGGACATGAAATAATTGCCATGCAAAGAGTTGCACGTTTCCCTTTCTAATTTTAAGGGTCAACAGCATTTTAATACCATTTTAAACACACACACAGTGTTTTTTATGATGCATGTACAAGCGGCTTTTGATAGCTTAACCAGCCAAGCATGGTTAAAGAGAGAAACCATTGCAGCTGCTTCCAGGACCCACTTAATTTAGTCTCCTGACCCCGGTTCACCTGAGTCTGCATGGAAATCATAATGCAATTCAAGTGTGAAGTAAAATGATATACTGTGTATTTACCCCAAATATTTATGCAGGGCCTACTAACAGTCATGCTTACTCCTAATAAAGGGAAAGTGATGCCTTGTAACACTGGCAGTGCTGGGTTGCTGCTACATTGCCTGGGGCCATTGTTTCCTCCATTATCATTTTCATTGGATTCTATACAGGGCAATGTTTCTGGTGTTTACAATGCCTGCCTCATATACTGTAGGCCTGAGGTGTTTTACAGAGCCATTTTTGGATATTGAGAGATTTCTTTTAGAATTTTTTTTTGTACTTTATTGTCAATAAAAAGTCCACAGTGTTGTATTATTTGTATTATTTAATCCAGGGGACACATGAGGCATATACACTGACCCACATTTACTGTCACCCTATTGGAAATATCTGCTATCCAGCCACAAGAGATGCAATAATGCCCTGTATGGCCCCCTGCTAAGGAAATAGAGATTTACTATGAGTGGATATGATCTTTAGGTGTCTTTTTTTCCCTTTTTCTATCATATTCCTCTGTCCGCTCAAGGTTGCAGTTCACTCAAACTGACAGCTGCTGCCGGGATCCAACAATGTGTCTATTGCTCAACATCCCTGCCACTATCTGCTGCACTGATGATACCATGTGCTACCTGAGGGATGAAAAAATAAAATAGGAAATCCTCTATACAGTAACACCCTTGAATTGGATTGTTATTCTGCAGTCCAGTTCCTTAAGAATGTGTCAATAGCTATTAGCTCCCTAACAAGGGGATCAGGTGAGCTCTGTATCTCCCTGAGGCACAATAATGTTCTATATTTCCAGAGGGGAGGACTGTACTGTACTCTGAGTAGCAATCTTCCAGAGGCCTATTAGACTTCTGTAGCTGTATAAAGAGTCAAGCAGAGAGGGTGTCTCATCAGTGCTGATAACAGGGTATCTGGTCAAGTCATTAGCTCTCCTCTTATTGAATTCCTCCAACCAAATAGACCAAATGAAGCTAAATAAAGCTATAGAGGGTGAGGAGCCCACAGCCCATTAATATGCTGCCACCTCGCTCTCGTCCTCCTGCCCCTCCTCCTCCTCCTCCTCCTCCTCTCCCCCCTGAGCCAATGACACACACACACACTAACTAACTAGCACACACTACTCCCCCATTTCTCTCTTATTCTCACATTCCCTCGCTTCTCTCCCTTTTTCCATCTCTTCTTCTCCACTCTTTCTCGTGGTCTTCTCTTTCCTGTCCTTTTGAGCTCTCCTCCCTCCTCAACTCTCCTTACCTCACCTCTCCTTCCTTCCCTCCTCTCTCCTCCCTCCCTCTCTCTCTCCCTCCCTCCTCTCCTTGTCTGGGGCCCTAATGGCGAGCATGTACAGCAGCTCTGACACCGTCACATCTGCTGGCAGAGAGGGTCTCTCCCTCACCACACAGCCTGCTAATGAGATCTTCCCCCATTTAATTAATACCATAAGAATTTTAATTCTGACTGAATCAATTTAATGTGATGTGATTTTGTCAGCTCTATTCCCCAAGTAAGGAAAAAAACAGAGCGGGCCCTGATGCTTATTACATACATCATTTCACGGGGCCTGCATTCCCTGCTGACTTAAACAAATTCTAATTAAGACTAATTAAAGCATCATTTATGAAAACGCTTGTGATAGTTATGCAAACATTCTGGGTGGGTATGCTCTGCATGATAATTACCCCCCGGTTTAAATTAAGACCTGTTCCCTGGCAATTATGCTAGCCACACACCAGCACCTCATGGAAAACATTCTTTATTCAGTTCCTACAATTAAATATGAGACCTGGCTGCTGAACTATCCGCTCAGGATGCATTTTATAAGAAGAAAAGGGTGATTATGCACTGTTGTTTTTACCCCCTCTCTCAGGTGGGGTAAATGGAGCCAATCCAGTGTTCTGTATCAGAGCTACATTGGGGTTAAAGTGATGATCATAAAGCAGCCAGTGGTGACTGATATCGGAGCCGACACCCGCTGCCTTTGGATGAGGTGATTAGTCGCGTGTTTTCTAGGTGAGTTTTTGTCACATTAATGGTTAGGCAGCTGTGAGCAGATGTGCTGTCTTAGATCTCCACCTCCGATCACCAGTGACTTTCACTGTGTTATTCCAAATACACAACATGTCTACAACAGTACAGTATGTTTTTGTGATGGCTTCTTTCTTATACCAGCATAACAAAAAAATTGACTGTGATCTCTATTTGAAGTTGACCGAACATTAAATTTATCACAAAGACTCAAATTATCTTAGTACAAAGACTGTAAAAAAAATCACAGTCTTCCTAATCAATACACTGTTTCTTGTTTGTTTGTGCACAAAAATTAAAGTCATGATGAACAAATAATTTTATGCCAAGAACTAAATCTTGGCCTGAATCGGTTGCCAGACGGAGACTCCAGGAAGTGACTGGTCCCAGCCAAGAAAGAGTTAGGTACATAACTAACTTCTTTTGTCAATGTGACTGTTTTCGCACAAATTAAACAAATGAGAAACATGTTAATCAGTGAGATTTAGATGTACTGGTAGGCCCATTGTTTTCCTGTTTCCAGTCTTTACACTAAGCTAAGTTAACCAGCTGCTGGCAGTAGGTTCATACACTGTACACACATGACAGTGCTATTGATCCAACTCTTTGCCAAAATGCCAAACTATTCCTTTAAGCTCTTCAGGGAGGTTGCATAGGAGCATTTATCAAATATTGCCATGAACTGTATGGTCAGTCATTGGCCTCCACTGTATGGTAGTGCAGTATAAACACATGGTGGATAAATGGTGAAAGCCTTTTATGAGAACAAGATTTCCCTCTTCAAATAAAGGTGCTGATCCAGTTGCTTATGTCAGCTGGCTGTTAATAGACATCCTGCACAACGCTGCCTCTTTATCAGGCCTCTAGCAGGAGTTTACAGTATGACGTCATTACACCTATCAGCTCTGTTGATTCGGTGGCACACTCCCAGCATACATTGTTTCACAGTGCTGAGGTCCAGGCTATTCTTACCTTACTGGCGCTATTTAAAGCACGTCAGACATATAAATGACCCCAAAACTTGCAAGTGTTGCAAAAGACTGGTTGTGTTTCTCATTTTATTTTATTGGCTTGACCAGGTACATTTACATTAAGTACATATACAGTATTAAGTGCTGTATAAAAGTACAATTTTAGGTTCTCATACTATATCCATTGTATTTTGTGACAGCTCTTTGTCCTCTACAGTACAACATTATCTGAAGAAGTTGAATTTTAACTTTTTAGATCAAGATTTTACAAAACACATGATCCGCATACAAAATATTATTACAAATGATCCTACACAACAGTAAATGAAAAAGTTCAAATTAGCCTCAGCTATTAAACATACATGCAAAAGCATCAATTAAAATATTATATTAATTTGAAAATACTTCAAATTCTGCAAAAAGTACAGTTTTGAATACAGGACTTTGCACTGCTCATACTTTATATTAGGCTTTTCATGTCATACACTCATTGCTTAACTGGCCAATCAATCACTGACATAAATCCTTCATGTCCTAAAGCCACAGGATACTTTGTGTAGATTTCCACGTATAGTGATGAGCAGATGTGAGGCTCTACGTGGCGTGGTAATTCATCATACTTTTAAATGCTTTTAATAAAGTTACGGCTTTCCTGCGCTCAGATGGCTCGACACGGTGCTGTTGTTTATATGTTTGCACAACACTTATCACTTCTGTCATGTTTGTTTACTTTTCTCAGTGTGTTCGATTTTGGCAATGCCGCAGCATTATTGCGTTTTACTTCATGAGAGGCAGCTGGTTCAATAAGAGGGGAAAAAAACAGGCCCTATTCCCAAATCGGTTGCTCATGAGGTTGAGGGAACTGGAGCGGCAGGGAGCAGACCCTGGTTCCACCCACGTCCTGTTTTACGTGCGCTGCCTTTCCCTCTACATGCAGATGGCACAGCGCTCCCAGATTTCATTTGAGGTAATCTAATCCCTCCACTGCTCCCTCTAGAAAGGAGGAGTATTAGCGGCCATATGTCAACCAGATTTGTCAGATTATTCATTACAATTAATTGCTGTTCCACTTAAGGCCTTTAAGGCTGTGAATTGCTCTGAAATCTATTGCAAACACAAAAATTATGAGTAAAAGACTTTGGCCCTGTCATTCAAATTTCAGGCTGACCTTTAGCGCAGCCTGGCTTTTCTGAGGGAGTGCAGGAGAAAGAGCCTTTCTAATTGGTGTTTCTTCAGTCTTTTTTTTTTTTTTTTTTTTACTTTCCATCGACAGGTAGAGCGTCTGTCTCTATTGACATGGAATACAGGGAAGACTGTTGTGCCAGTCCAGAGTGATTACACCTGCCGCCCACTGAAGTCCACTGTTCACGTTATGTGGCAGCACTCGCTCCAATAAATATACTTACATACTGGCTATATTCATATCTGCAATTTGTTTTGCTTATATTTGGGATGCAGTAGCACTGTAGTTAGCTTTCTGCACACTCTACACTGTCAACTGAATTTCAATGTGGACCTTTTTCGAAGGTTGGCTGCAAGGCAGCCTAATAGCCACCTGAATTAATGTGCTGTCCAAGGATATGAGCTATAATACTTTGGTGATTAATGTTACACTGGTGCTCTGCTTCCATAGTTAGGGCTCAGACCCCAGAGATAAACTATTCACTACACACTTAGATCACATTCAACCACAGCGTTGCATTCAACCCTAAATTATATTTCTTATTTGTGTAATTTTGATCTTTTAGATTTTTTTTCTTGACTAAAAAATATTGATTTTAAATCCTATTAGTCCAAATCACACCAAGTACTCCTTGAAAAAGGGTCACAGCAAATTACAACATTATGATTGACTGTGATTACGATTGAAATCCAAGGGGCTGATTCATTGCTGATGATGTATTTTGGTTAATTATGGAATTAAAGCACTAGAAGAGTGACTTTAAGCCCGTGTGATTGGCCCACTTAATTGTGCTTTATGAGACAGGGCTTACCAAGCAGGGCTTAGAGACTCAGTGTTAGGACAGAAGTAGGAGGAGAAAATCTCTCCCAGGTCATATTACCCAGTTCGGAGTTAATGAGAAGGTAGAGGTAAGAGGATCCATCACCATATCAATCTGCACCACCTCTCCTTTCACCTGCACACCAACAGTTTTTTATCTTTTCCACATTAATCATAATTAGTGGGATGCGATATTGTCATATTCCTTCCTATGCCTAATAATGAAATCTACAATACATATTTTATGTGCTTTTCTGAGTAAACTGAGAAATAAAGAGGGTATTTTTAATGAAAGTAATTACTTTACAGTACACGCAGTTGATCTTAATGTAATTGCCGTTATTGGGTATGATTCAGGAAAAACAGGCAGATGTATTGCTCATCATTAATCACAGACAGGAGGGTCCATATACCTCTGTCTTGTTTCTCATTGCACTCGATAGCTGAGACTGTCTCAAGTGCCTGCGAGCAGCTCGATGAGATCTCATATCCACCTGTACACTGGGAGAAGAGGGCGTTGAAATATTTTAGATTCTCCACTATGCTCACGGTGCCGGTGGATCGATGCTCTAAACGCCGCTTGCCTGGACTCATCTCATCACTGTACTCCCGCCGACTGACACATCCTCATTATATTACAATACGGTTGCCACTAAAGGTCATTCTCCCAGAACATAATCACACACAATCAAAACCACAAACTTCATATATCAAGGAGACAGTAAATAGCCCGAGGGTTTATTTTCTACTGCCACAGAAATGCATTCGGTCTGTTCATAAGCTCAAGCTGTGGTGACTTGAATTAAGATGATGCCACATAAACATGACACATTCAAAAACAACTTTTTAGAGATGAGCAAACTTGTTTTTTTTTTAACTGGCTCATTCAGAAGTCAAAGCAGATACACTACTCGATGTTGGTGCTTTTGTTATCTATTTGTAGCAACATCTTAAATCCGGTATTTAAATCTGATATTTACTTTAATAATCACAGATTTTAGCTGCCATTTATCAGATTATAGTTCTTGAAAAAGGTAGGCGTCGTGTCCAAGATCCTAATCTTTTTCTTCCTCTTCCATCAAGAGTAGGTTGTCATGAAAATAAGTGTCAAAGTAAAAAAGAAAAGAAAAAAAAGAGCGGAAACACACCCCTCTCCTCCATATTACCATAATGAGGAAAACACACTTAGTGGGCCATGACCTGATGTCATCTGATTATACCCATGATTAATGATATCCTTTTACCAAAACATGCCACTACTGTAACTATCTGGGATTAAAAGCAGCAGATGGTAATGTATTCATGCTTTCAGTCTTCTCTTTCCACTGTTAACCAGAGTTGTTTTTTAATACTTGCCAAGAAGAATTTTTTTTTGTTTTGTTTAGAAGGTCTTTTACTTTTTTTCTTTGGTATATAGTAGGTGTTTTTTTTATTAGCTGGATGTGTAGATGTCATGTCTCAGTGCTTGTTATGGTGCCGTTTTGTGAGCTATAAATGGCACAAACGGCACTAGCACCATCTGTTGTAGCATTAGACCAATTCACTTCTCATATTAAGTCCAACTGTGGATACATGTGTCAGTTGATATAAATGTGTTTTTCCTCTTGCCAATATAGAGAAAAACTGTTTGATGTACAGTCCATAATTGGTCAGTGGAGTACTGTAAAATAACAAACCGGAGTTGACACTTTCTGCTCCTTTTGGTGTGAGGATGATCTTAATAATGGTCAAGAGTGTCCACACAAGAGAGCGGAAAGCTGAAATGCTTGTATGGCTTTAAAGCGTCTTGTTTTGTACTCAGACTCCAGTCTCCAGATACCAATGTCCAGTCGATGACTCAGTTGAAAATATTTTCCTCTGGTTTTTCCTCTGTCCAGACGCCATGTCAACAAAGCCCCCAGTGTTGCGGTGATGTAGGAGCTACAATGTCAGTCTGTCTGCTTAATTGCGAGTGGGATGAATGTTAATTTACTCAGTCAAGAACCCTCTTTGTAGCACTTTTATAGCCCAGAGGTGTAGATTTACATCTTAGGAATACAATGAGTTTTAGCTTGTGCTAAAAGGGGGGGGTGATAGAGGCCCACATTCCTCGACCTCCCACTGTATATTGTTCTATTGTATATGAACACCTCTCTGCCACAGAACAGTCCTGGTGAGGGTAGGTGTAGAGGATGGGGGAAGGGGGGGGGTCATCCTGCCCTACAGCTGAACTTGGGGGAAAAGGCAACCGTCTATATATTCTTGGTCAGTATGGTCGACATCACTGTGCTGAAGTGATGTAACTGAGCACAACACACCTGTCAACGCAGCACCGCTTGGTTCGTGCATGGTGCATTGTGGCGCGTGCATCGACAGCTCTGTGAGTTTTCTTCTCAATCACCGAAACGTATCAGCAGTGCTATACTGTAAATGGACAAATTGAATTCCCCTTTGAACAGTTGCGACGCCGTGTGACTCTCGGGGAGATTTACCTCACTAGTGCAAAGTGTACTGCTGTGTAATTATAAGAGAGGTGGTCCGGGCCTCAGGGGATTGCTGCTAGATTTCACCAGAAAGGTTCCTGTGCACTACATGAATATGCTCCAGAAATCCAGCCTGCATTTGTGTATTGGGCTGTCAAAAAATTAAATGAAAAGTCATTCTAATAGGCGACCCTTGGCCTGGTTCATATTTCCTGTCAATTATGAAAGTATGAAGTCATGCATAGTTATGAGGCATGGGCGGGCCTATTAAAATTCATAAATGATTTGTGTTTATACCAGGTTACTCTAAACCACTTAATTCCACGTGGTCATGTAGAACTAATGCCCCTCCCCACTGTATACCTTAAGAAGAGGCAGGGGCATTGTGTTCCTGGCAAATAGTAATAACTTGATTTGTAATATTACGTTTTTAAAAACAACTTAACAAGTCAGACTGGCTTTGTTCTTGCTTCACTATTGACAGCATGTGATTTAAGTGGCCGCCTTTTCATAATCATCTGTTTGTGTAAAGCCAGAAGCTGCACTGGAAGAACTCTCTTGCCAACTGCCATGACAATGGGCTAATTGTTTTCTGGTAATTATACCTTCTTCACCAGTAAACGTTTTGCGGACCTCTTGGGCTCTTGTGTAACTCAGGTGTGTGTGTAATTACATTTCTTAAGGTCAACCTTTCACCAGGATGAATTAGTGAAATTGCATAGTTGACCACTTCAGGGCACGGATCCAAATGCAATTATCTTTGTTAATAGATCTGCTCTTCAGTGGTAGATGATTCAGAAAGCAACCTGATTGACACAAAACATGTGCCACTTTTAAACTTGACTCACTCATTTAATGTAAAATCATGTTTAATTATTAGTTTTTTTGTAGTTTTTTTCATGTGTACAACATGGCACATGTTCATAATATGAACTGTCCTCTCATTACTACAAATTCATTTTGGTATTTAATCCCGAATGCAAGTGTGCACAGTGGAAATACACAAACACTTGATTTGTTTTCTCTCACCATGTGGGGCCTGGTGCAAGATATTGATCAGTGCATATCCTGGTCAATCAGACTAAATGATTGCCTATAACCCCCCCCCCCCCCCCCCCCCAAGCCTCTCCCGCTGGCTGGAAGGCATGAGTGGGGATCCGGAGGAAACCGAATTATAGCAGCCCAGATATGAGCTGCCTGGCCACTGATAGTTCGCAGCAGCCTTGTGGAACTGAGCAATGCAAATGTACAATAAACAGGGTCTAAGCTGGTGGAGGTCTTTCAATCACACAGGGGCAATAGTTCAACCCCCGCTATGCATAATCCCAGCCTTGAAACCCCTGGGACTCCAGCCTCCAACCTGCTCAATGGCACAAAGATATTAGATAGCCATATGTAGATTCACTAGGTAAACAGACTCTCATGATAACACAATACGCTCTCTTTCCTACCAGGAGAATATTTTAAGCTAAGTTCTGCTTTCTTCTGAGAGAAGGCTCAAATTGAAGGCTTAGCTTTGCACCATCAGAATTCGATGCAGCTGTTTGCTTTGTTTAACGTCCTTGATATATCTCTTGCTGAGAAGAAATTGGTATCTCTTCCTTGTGAATTAAGTTGCCCGGGTGTTTGCATTATAGACCGGGTTGGACTGAGGAGTGGCTGATAGGGGGCCTGTTGAGGGCGCCTGAAGTGTGTTTAGATGAATGGTAGAAAAGATTTTTTTTTGCTTTAAAAAAAAAAAAAAAAAAAAAAAGCACAAGAAACTGGGAAAATAAAATGATGCTGGTTGGAGAGTTGGAAACAGAAGACAGGTGGATGTGGGTTTTCAGAATCAAACGGCTTCAATACCACTGAAGTGGTTTTATTCTGAGAAGCTGGTGATTAAATTGACATCTGGTTAAAATTTACCACCAAGTATCTCCCGTGTGATTATCTTTGTGCTGTATTTGACATTTATTGTTGATGTCTTCCCCCGATGTTTCAGCTCATGAGGTTAATCCTTTCCTGGGACATGTTTACTCACTTTGTCATTCACTCACACACCCCCACACACACAGACACACAAAACATTCATACGCAACCACATGAACAGGCCTGTATGAAAACACACACATGCTCCCTCTCTCCCTCTGTTCCTCTATGTCACATACATCCACCGGAGAAGCCAATATGGAGACAAATGACATACGCACACACGTATACACACACATAGAGCCAGAAGAGTCTGTCTATATGTGGGGGAGGGTAAGCATGGGGAGTGGAGGGTGATGGGGGAGGTTGGGGGGCTGTTGACAATGTTCTCCAGGTCTGTGTAACCCCTCCTCCCTCCCTCCCTCCTTCCTCCCTCGCCAGCGGCTCAGCAGTCCCAGCAGGAGCCACTCCAGCCTGGGGAGAGGGTCCTTCCGGGCAGCGGGGGCTCCGGAGGGGAGGGGATGGGAGGTGGTGGTGGTGGGGGTGCCACAGAGAGAGAGAGTGAGAGAGAGAGACAGAGACACGGCCACTTTAGGCTTGCATCACATGATCCATGTGAAAGGAGTTGGCTGATGAGGAGCTGACACCGATCTGCCGTTCCGCCCGTCCATTATGTCAGATAGTGCAAAGTGACAGGAGGACGACGTCTTCAAAATCCTGAGCAGATCAACCTCTTTTTGTTTGCGACAAATGTAGCAGAAATAGCCACAGGAGTTCTAGACAGGAAATGGCTACGTTGTTCTGAAATAGCTCTTCTCCAATGTGATTGTCAGTTTCCTCACTTCTAATTGCTTTAAGAGCTGATTCTTTGACTTTCAAACCTATACCATTGATTTGTCCAAAGCGGTGTATTTTCTGCTAATGACGCCTCTGAGGTGCATTTTATTTTGTCATAGATACAGCATTGTAATTAAATGGCTCTCAGTCCTCCTCCTTATTACCCATAGTGCCACTTGTTTTCACTTCTACTAGATACCTAATTTCATTCAGCTGGTGTTCGAGGTCTAAATCAGCCCCTGATTACATGACAAAAATGAAAACCAGCAGGGCTCTTGCATCTGAGAGGACCAGGAGTGAGAGCGACTGAAACTGGTGGCGCAGTACAAAGCGAAATGCAAATGAGATAATTTAAAAAGTAACGAAGTTTGTCAATTTAAAAAAAAAAAAAACTTGTCCGTAGGTACGCTGAGGGCAGAGGAGACAAGCTGGAGGCTGTTTCACTCGGCGCTGAGCACATGTGAGCCTGTTCACAAATGTAAGCACTCGTGAGTAAGAGATGATAATGATGGGATAATAAGAATCTATTAGTCCTTCAGTTTTTGCATGCCTAATAATTAGATTAATTGAATGACACTCATTTAGAGAGAATGAGGGACCCAGTGGTGTTAATTCAACCTGTGTTTCCAGATGCTCATTTCTAAACAGCTAAGTGAACTACCTAATCATAGCCCACCATCTGGGAATTCCCCTCCGAGGCAGCAATAGGAGATGGCACCATAATACGTTTTAAAGACATCGACTTATGGCTGCCTACAACTAAACATATTGAAGCTGCCGTTTAGCCTCTCCAGCTAACAAAAAGGGGGTGAAAGTGAGTGCCTTGATTATTAACTCCCTGTTCATTTAGGGCACCTAATGCTAATTTCTGTCTTTTATATGAAGGTAAATAAGGTCATTATGGTTATGTTAATGATTAGCATATCTCACAGGTGTAATTCTCTGGGAGTATTGCTCTGAGACTCCTTCCCTTCAGTAAAAATCACTCAGTGCCACGCCAACAAAGATGGGAGACTGACTAATTTATCCCCAAATTTGCACTATGTACAAAAAATCATGCAAATGAACTGGGTTCTCAATTGGAAGACACAGCATTTGGGTGACATTAATCAAAGAAAAATATGCAGACAAAGGTGACAGTAATCCCAATACTCATGCATAAGTGGCACAGCTGTGATTTTACTCACTGTATAGTTGTACAGTACCTGCGTGGACTGGAGGGAAAAAAGGAAATTCTATACGTTACGATGAAGCCACCTCTTCTCATTATTTTTTATTTTAGCTCACAATGATCATGTGGCAATGGCCTTCAAAAAAATCTTTTTTTTTTTCACACTAAGGTGCTCACGCTTTCCAATTACAAAAATGCAATCACAAGAATCAGTTGGTTTTTCCATTATCACTTAAAGTTGGCAAGAAGCAAAAAAAAAAAAAAAAAAAAAAATCATCTTGTCAAGTGCAAAGAAATTTTGTAACATGAAAAAGAGCACTTGCTTTTGCAGCTTAGATAAGATATAAGGTGGTCGACAAAAGTTCAAGTCAAATAAATGAAAAGCAGCAGACATCTGTCAGGATCAATTGTGCGGTTTCATATATGTTTTTCAGTGTGGTTAATGATGACTGATATAGACATGTGATAATTGTAATTATCTCCCGCTGCCTCTGGCTCTGTACACATGTGCAGCTTCATTAGCTTGGTGAGCCTATAGATATAGTACGGCCACATACAGTTCTGTGGAGTGTGAAATTTCCCAACAGTTGTCTATTCATCTGCTGGGTGCATGACTGTTGTGAGAGCAGTGCACCGCTGCTGAAGCCTGAGCTCACCTAAGCTCTTGACTGAGTTGTAGTGCAGCGCAGCCTAATCCCCCAACAGAGCCGTCAAGCCAGCCTGCAAACAGAGCTCACTGCTGGCTCTCTCTGCATGGAGGGAACAAACCAACATCATAACAAAGGGTGTTTATGGAAAAATAGATGCTGGCGCAGCCAACCAGAAAGGGCTTAGCAGTGATCAGACCCCACTCCCACCTTTATCCTTCACCGTTCACATTGAAATGCAAATATCAAGGCAGGGTTTCCACCCGCGTGCCACTCACAAATTGAAAAGCAGTTTTTATCTATGCAAATGCAAGCATGGTAATTGAAGTTAATCAATCAATGCTAGCTTTCACTAAAACCTTGAACATGATTGAATAAAGTAATTATCATTCAGGAGAAAATGATGAAGTTGTAGACAGCATGAACCTTATTAAAGGAGGATTTTGAGTCACAATGGCTTAATTTAGCCAGCAGCCCCCTCTGTGTCTTCTTCCTCTTCTCCCCTGTTTCTGCATCTCTTTCTCACTCCTCACCTCATCCCTCTTTTCTTCGCTCTGTGGTTCAATCTTGTGTGAAGCAGAATAGCTCACTGTTGCGAATATTTTAAGGCAGTGTGAAATATGCCCAAGTCAGACCACATGTGGTACTGTACGTGGCACAAGATAACTCCTGATAGAAGTATTTACAGTGGATTTCAAACTGCATGACTTTTTTCCACCATTATCACACAGAGAAACAGTCACATTTTGTGCTCTTTTAAAGACACGACGATGTCTGTCAACCTCTGTAACCAGTGTACAGTATGAGTCTCATGTTTACCATTATCTTCAAATCACTGTGTGAACCTGACCCCCCCCCCCCCCAAAAAAAGGCCTTTAAGACTTAAACGTGTAGTTGAACACTTGTTTTAAAGGTGTTTCCAGAAACTTTAAAGACTTTTGTAACCATCTGGATAAACAGATATTATATCTGCTGCATGATAGAAAGACTTTTAACTTATTTCCCCAAGTTGTGACTGGACTTTCAAAAACAGGAAGAAGGCATGACATGACAAAAAACACAATTCCATGACCTTGTATACTGTATTTGTATAAATTTTTAAAATATCGGAAAGAAACATCAATATATAGCTATATAACTAATGAGATAATTTCAAATTTTGGTACATGATGTATATACGTATATAATGAGCAAGGACATTATCTTTGATTGGATCAGACAACCTAGCAAGGAATTCAAAATCATTTTCATCGTCTTTGAGAATTCACGTTCATACATATAAAGAACTGGATTCCACTGTCTGGCATCTCTCAGACTAGATAATAAAAACAGAAGCATATATGAAAATAAAACGACAATAGACAAAGTCAAAAGCTGTGCTGACATGGTGAATGTGTGACCCCTGATGAGAAGCTCTGTCCCTTCAGAGCTCATCCCCACTGACTGAACCTGAACCCTCTCAACTTCAGACTGGATGTTTCTGTTCTTTGAGGCTAAAATGACACTAATACATAATTGTTGAGGTTGGGAATAATGGTAAAAAAAAAAAAAGACAGACGTCAGTGTCAACCATTTTCAGACGAAGACTTTACCCCCCCTCCTTAGACACACACACACACACACACACACACACACACACACACACACACACACACACACACACACACACACACACACACACACACACACACACACACACACACACACACACACACACACACACACACACACACACACACACACACACACACACACACACACACCCTCCCTCTCACCCTCTACACACCCCCAGCTTCCACCTGTCAGCCAAGATGGTGGTAATTGAGACTTCCAGAGTGCTGTGGCTGGCTACCTTACTGTGGCTCTCCTGGCTGCTCTCCTCATGGCAGGGCTAGTTAAAGGCCTCTTCGGTTTGTCACAGAGTTTAATATGCACCCTACATAATTATGCAGGATTCACAGTGCTATCAAACTGCAATTCAAATTAGTTCAGGATTAAAGGCACAGAACAGTACTGGTTCCTTAATTGCATTGTACTGTGCTGATCACATTCAAATACCCATTACTCATTCCCTCTGCGGAGCAATAAGTCAGAGGGATTAATACTGAGGCAGGTGACAGGGCCAAGCCATTAAAAGGCAGTTATGCAGAAAGCATGGCTGGTTTTATTCACGTTAATGAAATCAGCGAAATGAAACTGTAATAGATTTATCAAAGCTCAGATGGATTTGCAGTAAATCAGTTTGATTCAGGCAATCAAACTGGACAATGGAGATAGTTTTCAGCTACAGCAGTGGATATCAGGCAGCAGCATGTGAGAAGTGCTGATATTCTTCTTGTGAGGATTTGGTGAACACCCGGTGCCTAGGCCCTATTCCCAGAGCTGGGTCTGCTCATTTTTGTCAGCTAAATGGTGCCAGTGACTGATAAAACATACTGCCTTCCAGTTAAACACCATATTCTTCTACCCCCTTCTCTCATCCTACACTCTGTCTCTCCCTCTCTCTCTCTCTCTCCTCTTGAATTTATGGACCGTGTGTTGCTGATTCTGGCTTGTTATACAGTGCACAAGCCCATGAATTAGAACCTAAATTCACTTACATCAAACGGATTAGTGCTGAAATCCATCCGTCTGAGCTTGTCTCATGGCACGCGGCTCTAAGTAGTCGTCCAACACAGGATGCTAGCTGGACAGAAGTCTAGAAAGAATAAAAATACATAAATTCAACATAAAATGAACATAGTTTGGTGAGACTTTACTCTGAACCCCTCGATTTATCTATTCTGAGCACATAAACATGAAATAAATACAAAAGACATTTCCAATGTTTGTTTTTGAACAAAATATGCCAACAAATCATCAACAACTCATTGAATATTAATATTGTAACTGTATTTTATAATATTGGTGTTTACTCTCTGCAGCTTCCACTTATTGTTGCCTACAGGAAGCGCAATAGTTCTCAACAAACACTCACACCTCCTTACAACTATATTATACTGTGTTATAAACCATTGTAAGTGTTTCTGCTGCTTATAAAAGCCAATAATGGCAACTTACAGTAAGTGTTATCTTATGAAAATGAATCAACTTGTTCTTCTGTGTGAAACTGAAGCGAGAGAGGAACACCAGCTGACAAATCAATAAGTGACATTGTGCATTTAGCTGTACACAGTCTGTAAGCGTTCATGCTTAGAGAATTACACCAGCCAATTTTTTTTCTCCCCCAACTCCTGCTTCCTTAGTTTTTCAATGTAAAAATGGTTAAATGACCTGAGCTCAAATGACATTATTTTTAAATGTGTTCTTAATGAGTCGTCCACTGTACAGTATAAATTCCAATTACATCCAATTAACCCCAATCAGAAGCACCTCATCTCTGGCCTCTTTTTTTATTTAATGGTTCGCTGCGGCTTCAACCATTGATTAGGCTGAATGAGCAGCACTACTAAATGACCGCCTTGAAGGAGACGGGAGCTGTTAGCCTTAATAGAGACAGCGTGGCCATTACACCTCTGTGCACACGGTCTCCCTCTTTTAACAGGCTAGATCAACTTTTATACTGGAGTCTGACGGGCCTCTGTCCAGGTTGATTTTGACTTTAGCCCATTTACTTTGAGAGAAAATGTTAAGTAGAAACCTCCCATCCATGAACACCGGCCCATTATTTTCTAATTATGATGCATTTACGTCCTCTAGCATGCATGATTATACACAGCGCCATTTCAACGTGTACACAACGGGGTTATTTTCAAAGCCAAATGACATTGTGTTATTAGCCTGGTGTCATTATGTGTTTCTACCCAAAATAGATAAAGAGATAGAGGGTGGAAAGTGGGAAACCAATAAACTAATAGTGTCGGTCACTAATAATTTCTTCCAAAGACAGTTGGAGGATAAAAGTGATCACAGCAGCTTACTTCATCTCTCTTTGCTTTGGTCAGGATCAAGACAAGACTCTGCCCAACTGCAAGAGAGAGACAATGAAGATTAGAAATAAAAGCATAAATCCATTCAACATGAAGTATCCTCTTGTGCTGAAACTGGCAGCAGACGCTCGGATAAGCCCTCCCACATACTCAGTCTTGAGAAATTTTCTGTTTGTGTTCTTTTGAGGAGTTCGCATTGCATAATTCCCACGTGGCTAGACACAACAATCTGTAGATTAAGTCCAACAAAACTGTGCATTAGAACTCCCTGGCTTTAACAGTTTCATGATTGCATTCAAAAATACAATTCCCTCATAATTTGAGCTTTGTAAAGACAAAAAGCAGCACTGGTGTCTTAATGAAAGCACCCATAGTCGACATTAGAAATGGATTAACCAGAGGAGAACTAGAGATGCACAATAAGTCTTTGAAAGAGCCTTCATATACAATTGTCACAGCCGAGCCAAACATATGAACGCTTCACTTTGACACTGTGCATAAGAAAATAATTGCTTTATTTATAGATGGTGTGAAATTAAGCACACTTAAAAGCCTAGGACAGTATGGTTTAATCAGCCCCTTTGATTCATGCTAACAATTCACACAGCAACTGAAAGCAGGGCGCATTAAACACATTCCCTTATTACTCTATAAATGCAAGTGGCCAAGCAGACAAAACCCAAGTAATAAATTAATAGTAATAAAAACACCAACTGCACGGACAGATACAGAAATTAAAAGCCAGCATCAAATACAACAAGCCATTCAGCTTAATAAAATGCAAGACAATAACATTTCCTGGAACCAATCACATGCACCTACTGTAGGATATTTAAACACATTTAATGTTGATTTGTATCCCATTCAGCACTGGATAAATTAAGCTAATAAATACTAAGCATTTAAGGTCCTTTTGGGAAGGATGATGTACAGATTTTGATGCCAGTGAATGAAGAAAGCTATCATTTTGCAATTACACCTTAAAGGACGATTGCATTAAAGGGCCAGTTCACTCAATTAACAAGAAGGATATTACAATTTCTCACTCTGCTTCACGCAGAATTTAGCCATCCAGATGTTGTAGCTTTGTGTTTAGGTTATGACGTATTTGTCTCTGAAACATCTGCTATGACATGGCCCCACCACTGTGATGAGTGATATTTTGATGGTGCTGCCATGAACATTAAAAACTACTTCCTGCCAAAGTTATAATCTCATGTGTGTTGTGGAAAGTTCCAGGGTTAAACAGGAAAACTTGGCCAAACCTGGCAAATGACTGTAACTGTAGATCAACTAAAGCTGTAAGTGTTATAAAAGTCACTACAGCCATGCTTCACATTGATTTTAGACTGTAATTTAGATTCAGTCTGACATCATTGTTCATGCTCACAAATTTCTGTTTACCAATTTCTGTTTGGGATTATTTGACTTTTATCTTGCCCCAACCAATCAGCAGTATCAGTCTGTTGACATCATCTCCAGTTGATGGTTGATATGGAGTCGTAGTTACAATATTTCAACAACATTTCTTATGATAATCTGAAAGGTTTGTAGATTCAGTTGTGAGTCTGTTGACATGTGCAGCTACGTCACAATTTACATCAGTAATATTAATGAAAATACACCCACCAACTAATGGGAAACAAATATAACAGTGCCCTGAGGTAATTAATGATTTGCTCACTCATAGGCAAATATAAGAAAACACATTATTGACTATAAATATAGAGAATTGTGCACAAAACTGCTCATTTACTGTACAGCTGCCAACACTTTAATGTTTGATGTAACTGTATTGATTTGTGATGATTGATCTGTGTGAAGCAGATGATCCACACAAATGATAGGTACCAAGTCCATAAATACAGTTCACCTGCTGGCTTCTGTGTTACACAATAACAAGTGTCATTGTAGGTCAGGGCCAAACAGACTCTTGAAAACGCTTTCATCTTTTCTATTGAAAAAAGAAATATGTTAAAAAAGGCTCACACTTTAGCACACACATCGGTCACACACTGAATTAAAGAAATGTTGGTCCCTGTTGTAGGAAAAACAACAACAACTAAAGTCTATTTGTCTGACTATCTCCTTGTGCAGGACAAGAGTAGGAAAAATGAGTAGAAAATGAAACTCAGTGATCTGTTGGCCTTGAATGCATCACTTTCACAATGAGGCAAACCTCCTCCACTTCTATCACACGCTCTCCCAATTATACAACATCAGCGTGATACTTTGTAACACTGAGGGACACACAGTAAGTATACAAGGTTCACCGTTTAAGACCAGGAGTTCAAAATCAAAAACTCCCCTAATTAGTTCGATTTCACCAGAATGTGTCATCAAAATGTCAGAAGCCTCCACACTTTAAACACGTCTCGCTATGGCTTTAGACGTCTCATACAAGTAGAATCCGCTTATTACAATGACAGGTTATCGCTGATGAAGCACTGTGCTGAGAAAGTATATAACACAGGGCGTCTTCTCAATATAATTCACCTCTGGAAAGGAGATGAGAAGCTTATAGCATTATATAAAAGTGTGACCATTTGGACAGTGCATGGAGTGTATTTTTGAGTGTGTGTGTCCATCTCAGGTTTGACAGTGGCTTGAGATTTCCATGACCTCCTGCTTCAGTAGCAAGGGCCTTATCTCTGGAGGGTCAATTACCATCCGCTTTTGCTTGGTCTTGTTTGTTTAACTTGACACAGTGAAGAAAGGGCTGACATTGACCAGAATCTGCTGCATTAATGTGTTTCATGTTCTGCATTCATCATTGTCACCGGGCTGGAGAAGACTGCCAGCGTCACATGAGGACAGGAAAGAGGGTATGATTGTGTGTGTGTGTGTGTGTGGGTAGAATGGAGCGAAAGCAGGAAAAAAAGATGTGTGTGTGTGTGTGTGTGTGTGTGTGTGTGTGTGTGTGTGTGTGTGTGTGTGTGTGTGTGTGTGTGTGTGTGTGTGTGTGGAAGTGAAAAAATAATTTGAATAATGATCATAAGGATAATTTTAGATTTTTCCCCATAAAATTGTACCACTTCTTTTAATGCACTGTGTTTTTCATCACTCTGAACACTGATGTTGTGCTAAAAAATAATAAAAGATAGTTTTTAAGATTAGTCACAACTTTAATCCTGAGGAAAAAGAACAATGCAAAAAAAAAAAAAAAACCTCAAAATGTTTCACCAGTGGTTTCACAGTTGTGCAGCTATTTTTACTCCTAACATGTTTTCAACATGAATTACTGCTTCCCAAAAATGCCCAAATAAAATGTGCAAACACTGTTATAAAATTCAGTGTCCCTGCCACATTAAGGAAATTATATACTGTAACAAACCACATGGTTGTGTTGCACATGTTTAGCCAGGTGTGCAGCACGTGTGTATGTGCCTATATATGTTGTGCCTATATATAGTGTATTAAAGTAATTACAGTTTTACTGAAATTGTAAATGATTTTTGCAGGTTGGGAATAATAGCGCATGTTGTTCAGGGTGTTCAAGCAGTGTACAACCCCGCTGTGCTGGTTTCTTGTACAACCTGTGTGATGCTGGGTGAAAACTTGTAAATGTAATTCTCACAGTGCTTAATATAGGATCTACTGTTCTGGCATGTGGACAGCTAATTCATGGTTAAATTCACAGTGTGTCACATACCGGCCTCTTTCCTTTACATTAATCTTTATATAATTCCCTCTAGGACACTTTTGATCCAATCTGTCACCACCTTCACTTGAATCAAGTGAATTTCATGAAATAATTTTTTATTTTACTTGAACACTTGAGCTATTGTATTTATGTGTTTTTATTATTGGCTAAATATGTTAATTGATATCTGAATTGAATAGTTTTCCGCTTTTACACATTGTTGTGTTTCTATTGTTCTACGATTAACATGGTGTTGTTATAAAAGAGCATAGATCTCAGTAAAGTTTGACAGTATAAAGTCAAACTAATAACGGTTGTCCATCTTCACCATTCTGACTACTTTAATGTTATAGCCATGTTTGTCCAGAAACACATTTTATATCAAATGTTTGCTGAGGTCACCATGACCTTTGACCACCACCATAGTCTAATAAGTTTTTACCTTGTGTTTTGTGAGGTCATCAATAGCTTGACCTTTGACCTTTGACCAAAATCTTCCAAATTTTTAGACGTTCTGTCAAGGCTTTACTGAGACATCCTGTCCACATGAATGGGATGGACAGCAACCTAAAATCAATATGTCTCCTGCTCTAGCTGTCACTTGCACAGAGGCATAAAAACCATAAAGCCTATGTCTGATCTTTTGCAGGAGTATGGGCCTTGTTTGTCTGTAAACCTGCACTAATAAACAGTGAAAACACACTGAAAACACATTGATGACATAAGGCCTCTTGTGTTGATATGGCAAAGTTGTTAGCATACAGTTGTGAGAGTGTTCAAAACAACAGAGTTGGAGACAGAAAAAAAACTGTATACAGCCTCCTATAGACAGTAACCTAGGTGTAATCATCGTGGCCATTTTGAGGCTTAATTTATAACAAGCCAAGGTTTAGTATGAGTATGTAGGAAGTATTTACAGTTGCTACTGACTGTCATTTCACCAAAACCCTGAAAACACCTCTCATCTAATGTCGTTTCAAAACCTCAAATGATCCAAGTCTATAGTTTCAGGCAAAGAAATCATCCCCAGCCGGTTAAATGCAGAATAATATAGGCATTTCATATCAGAAATGATGAAAATTTTTTATGAATATGTCTCTTCAGTATTTGCTGTTACTGAAATGTGTTTAATTTAGAAATTGTGTTGACAGATACTCCCACACAAGCTCCTACAGCAAACTCCTGACTCAATTAGTCGTGCAGCAGGGTTCACTTCGAGAGACCTGTCACCAGCTGAATCTCTGTTTACAGCCAATCCATATGTTTTCTGTCAAACTGAGGTGAAGCGGCCAGGTCTTACAATAGCATACAATAACTGACTGGTTTCCACTTAACTTAGTTAATTTAAAGACACTCTACTCTACTACATAACAGTGCAGCACAAAGCAGACCTTTTAAACACATTTCAGGACAGGGTAATTTGAATGAACAGTGTTAATGTCAGCGTTTTATTCCCTTTAGTTGACTTTATTGCACCAGGTCTATGTAAACTTGTAGGTGGAAGAAATGTAACAGTGTTTTTGAAACATTTTTAACTTTTGGATTATGTATTATATTGTGTTATTATTGTATTATTATAGTGTGTGTTTTATCATTTCTATAACTTTTTACAGGTTTGGCCAAAGGCGAGTGTTGACCGTGTTCGACAGCTATACAGTATATGTGCACTGATGGTGGAGCTGAGGGATTTGGACCAGGAAAAGACAAAATAAAATGAAACTATAGATAAAAAAAAAAGAGAGTACTATTTTCATGCTGTATAGTTGTATTTATTGAGATAAACGGCAGTGCAAAAGAATAATGAAAAATAACAGGAAGTTTTAGTTCTGCTAGTGTTTTGAAAACATTCACACAGTTTGCAACTGTTTGAAGTTGGAGTATTTGTGTAAACTAATAAAATGTCAGTGACTGCCATAGTAATAATAATGATATATAACGACCTAGCTAAGACAGGTTTGTAAGGATGCAGACTTTTAAAGGTGAGGTGGTGTGAGATTGACAAAGACTGACTGAAGTTTTTGGGCAGGGATGAGTTAATTTATTTAGATGAATTTTAGCATCCAAAAAAACAGCAAAACTCTGAGAAATGTGCAGGAGAAATGGCCACAGATGATAATCACACACACGGATCTTTCCCTTGTTATAGTCTGTGATCATTCATGGTTGATCAAACCTTTGATTTATTGAAAAGAAAGTGTAGACCCTTTTGTATGTCCCTGTCAGAAGAGTAGAGAACACCTGTACAGCTGCCCTCAGAGACGATTACATGCTAACATGGTGTGTGATGGATGGTAGAGAGAGAGACTGTCAGACACTTGATAGATTGGTATTTTACAAAAAAGTGTGGTTTTGAGACGTGTTTACAAATTGTAAACACTTGTCTCATACAAATAGATCCCAATCTTTAATTATTTATTTTCTTGCACAGGAAAAAAACATGTTTGGTAAGGAAACTTCAATTTGATTACGAATTAGAGCCTCATGTATGATATGAACTGAGAGCGACTTTTTGCACATGAAAAATAAGCTTGTGAGAACCTTCTGGTAAAAGATCTACATCACGTGACTGTTGTGACCTTGTTCTATTAAACATAGTGCATCGATATGAGTGTATGTGTGACTTATATGAGCCTTGCTGATTAATTGTTGGACTCTTTATATGACTATGACATCTTTATTTATGTCCAATCACGTTGATGTAACTTTGGTTTGATGTAACTTTAAACACCATTAACAGCAGTGTTAGTATTAATTAAGAGGATAAAGGCTGTGACCTGTGCACTCAGTGCATGAAAAGATTACCGTCGTGTGACAACGCTAATGACCTTCAGGACCTGAACACATATTATACAGCTAAAAATAAACAAGATACTTAATGAAGTTTCCACGATGCATGGGAACAGAGACCTTAATCTGACTGGTGTTAGTACCACGGCAGACATATAGGATTCATTTATTTAAATAATCTGGCACTTTATTTTCTTTTATTTTAAATAAAGTGCTTGTGAATTATAATGGGAAAATCTATGGAATTTTTAAAAAATCTGACTGAAATCAATAAATCTGAAATAAAATAAATCTGTGTGAAAGTCTGATCCTAGAAATACCCAGAGCAGTGCATAGTTTAAAGTCAAAGAAAAGGTGCTGTGAGGAATGCACAGCCATCAGATCCACGTCTGGGCTGCACGTCCACTGACTTATTAAGGAGAGAATGACAGGAAGGGCAAGGTTTCAACTAAGCTCAGCAGAATCAAACTGTATCAAAAGTACTGCTAGTTATAGTGCTAATAATAGACCAATACAAACAAAACTCCCGACAGGAATAGAAAGATCAAAACAATGCCTATTTAGTGCTCATGCAGGAAGTGTGAATGCCTTTTGTGTGGTGCTTATTATTGCAATCTCAGTGTAGCAACGGTACAGAGCAAATCTCAGTAATTAACCTATGGTAATGACAAAAGCCAATTTATGGATCTTAAAGATCAAATGTATCTGGGTTAATGTGAGGTCAATCTAATGCATGTGCGGGAATACCAGAGCTGGAATTGAAGTAGCTGTTTGGGGAGAGGTGTACTGGGATTACTGCCAGTGTGAATGGTGCTGTCAAAAACATCCGCTCTAAATAGACAGTGGATCACAAGCTGGTGTCAGGCTTAATTTGACACAGTAACAGTGCATATTGTGAACACATTTGTACACTAAGTAATTGGTTTTTATAACCCGAGGTGCGCTAAATAGAACACAGACAGATAAAACAGACTCTGGCTGCCTTTTTCCTTTTGTTTCTATGAGACCTAAGTTGTCTGCTCACTTCATTTTGTATGCCTTCCCATGAGCTCCACAATTCAAGGAAGAACCTCCTCTGCTGCCTGCATGCTCAGGAAGCTCAGCAGTGTCAGCCACAATGGCTGTGCGCAAATGACTGACTCACAACCTGGAGCTTCCCATAACCTGAACCTGTGAGGTTTCACTTCTGGGTTGTGCTCTGCATTTCAATGGTGTTTTACAAACCAAAACATCTTGTACATACAGTAACGGATGCACTTATATATGGACATAATACAGAGGAAGAGGCCCTAATATTTAAAAAAATGAATTTCTTTCACATTTTACACATAATTTCTTTAAAGCATCAGTGTCACTATAATAATAAAAAGGTGTATGTCTGTGATGCAATGAGGCCTCTTAAAGCAATATGGCTGTTTTTCTTCCCCACCTGTAGAGAGAGATCAGAATGGATCAGAGAGGTGGGGAGGGGAACCAAACCAGCCCTCCGCTGCCGTGTGTCCTGTGGGACAGGCCGGCTGCTGGGTCCGCCCTTTCCTGCTCCATACTAACAAACAAAACTACTTATAAGTGGAAACATCTCATCATTTTAGAAAGTAATTACCTGGATGTTTCTGAGAACAGTAGCAGGTGAGGTGAACTTAAGAGTCAGACTCAACTGCACTGGTAGTTAGAGTTGCTGCATAATCAATTACTGTACACATGCAAAGTTTAAAATGTCTATGCTTCACCAACCAAAAGTGATCAGGTACTGACATCTATTATGAAAATATATTATCAATATTTTCCTGTGGTGTTACTGTACCTGATTGGTGAATCATTAGCCAGAGTACTGCAGCTATATGTCACCAGTAGCAGTCTAATGTCTTCTGACATGTTCCTCCCTGAGTTTTTGTTTGATTTGATTTTTTGAGCTGAGTTTTTCTTTTATGACTGAGATTTTTACTCTGCTCATGTCTGCCCTGTATATCTGTTTAAGTTTTTTTTCTTTTTGTAAAGCTTTTTACAATGTTGGCTCTTGCAAGATCCTGTTTAAATGAACTTACTTGCTCATCCTGATGTTACATGAGCCGTTCTGACCACTTGGTAGGCAGTGCCTCTGTAGGTAGGGACCAGATGTTGGGCCACCTGGACGCAGCGACATACAAAACAGGCATTAGTTATTCAGCCAGACTCCAAACAGAGCCTACTGACGGATCATGGTTCCTGGGGAGTTATGCTGCATTTAAATAGCACCTTTTGATATTAGATCAATACACTGGATTAACAGTCAAGTCACTCATGGGCAGATGCTGTGGGGAGACAGCATGCTTTGACTGTGATACATTATGTGCCAGAACTAAACAAAGAAGTTATTTCAATTCCAATGGTTTTGTTACTTTTTTCACAAAAGGTCAAGCGCTGTCAAAAATATCAGCATATTGACCTTTTTAAACATTCCAGAAACATTGGGATCATAGATTATGCTTTCTTCCCCTCTTTCTTGCTAACAAAGGGTTAAAACTCATTCACACTAAAGTCGCAGGGGGCTGCAACTCTCTGTGCTTGTCATTTGCAGGTCATTGTACAGTTCATTTGAAGTCTAACATGGCATGGACTATCCTGGTGATATGGGTGTATTGTCAGGAGGACAGAGACACTGTGCAGGATGACAGCAGGCTCTGTTACTACTTCAGTAGATCTGTTCACCTCTCAGCCACCGGTGGCTCATTCATTCACAGTCCAACACCTACATACGTCTAATCATCTATGTTTGCTGTCTACTCTAACTATATCACTTGCCAAATATCACCTTATTGACCGCCCACCCCCAAATCTGTGCACAGACTGTTACAGGACCCACAGCTGTGCATCTGAAAACACTTTTCTAAACTTAAACTCAATTGTTGTTGTTTGTTTTTTTGGCATCACACTAATCCGACTCAGCGGGAACTGAGGACAGGATCCCTCACTGGCTTCCCACACACAATCATTTACAAACATTAGCTGGGTCTGTGGTGGTGATGATTTTCACCTTGCACCACACAGGTGCCCCAACACTGACGCACTAATACAAACTCATGGAAATGTCCAGTGCTGACAGGAGAGCCGAATAAGTGAATGTGTAAGTTTTTGATGTGTAAGATTTTTTCTGAATTTACATACTCACTATATCTGCAAACTTCAGAATATATTGCATAAACAAATGCATTTAGTGAGTATGTGTCACTCTGGTCTCCTCGCCTCAGCCAGTTGGACATTTTCAAGGGTTATCAGTGAACATGGTTTCACATCTCTAGAAATCAAACAGGCAAATTAATTTGACAGAAAAAAAAAAAAAAACTTTTGTCAGTGTTGGACACAATCAGTACAGGACTTGAAATGAATCATGGGTATTGTAGGAACAGAAAACTTGAAAATAAACCTTAAAATGTAATTTTCTTAGCCAGAAGTGGTATTTTCTTTTCTTTCTTTGAAATATCACCTGCCATGACACCCCTCATCATGGTCATACTGCAAACCAGAGGTATATATTTTTATAATATACTACTATACTTAACTTGTAGGAAATAACTTTTGTGGTAGTTCTTGCTATAGTAGGCGTCTCCAGGACCACACTGTGCCATGAAGACACACAGACACACACATGGTGAGAGCACCACCAGTCCCATGCTGTCGTACTTTGGTGCATTAACAAACGATGTCCACTGTCACCAATGTCATGTAAGGTGTTCCCTGCATATTGACAGAATGTCAGTTGAGGACAAGAAACACTACAGGGTACGCTGATGTCTCTTCTTCTGTCTCAGACAAAGACAGCACAAACAGGACTGTTGACAAACGTGTATGTTTGGACAACTAAGACACAAAAATGCTACACTATGTGTGTCTGTGTGCACACACACCCCTGAAGTGAGTTGTGTACCCTGTCTTCTTTACTGCTACAGCAGGAAAATAAACGAGTTCCAGCTGCTGCTTCTCAACAATCTACTTTTTCTTATATTGTGGTGACATATAAGGAATTAAATATTAATATGCTATTGTGTATCGATTGAAAAAATACCTGCCACTGTAATGGGCCGGTTGATATTTCTGAATAAAACAATGACAAACTCGTTATCAAAGGGCATTTTTTAAACATTTATGACAGCTGAGTAGCTGTGGAGCAGAAGGCCTCACATGGGCAATAAAAAGCATGCAGATGAAGACAATACCCATTTATAGTTGTTCAAAATGAAACTTATGCATGATTAACAATGTCTCCTGAGCTGTATTAACCTGGATGATCTGGTACCATGGATTCAACAGACCAATTGATTATTTTAATGGGTGAAAAGGTTCGACTAACACATCTGCTGAATACTTACAAGTCAGTATGTTGTGTAGCTGCTGCTGGATGAAGACAATAAAACACATCTTGTAGGATTTTAATGTAAATTCTAACAGAAACCAAAAGGAGAGGTTGCTTTGAGTGTGAATACTGAAAGACTGGACTGGAAATATTCAGAGAAAAAAAACCTTTTTCATTTTTGAGTTCCAGAGGCAGAGTCAGTGACACTGATGCCTCCTTTGTTCGGCTGACTCATGGAAGGGGAATGGAACTGTTGTGTGGTGTGGAAAGATTTCACCACAAAAACAGAGAAGAGAGTCCACTTCAGGCAGCAGGAGCTGAACAAAGAGAGTCTTTAAATGTGCCAGTCCAGTCAGTCGAGAGCCCAGTAAGTCAAACTGAGTACAGTGGAGTAGAGATCTGCTGCTAGACATGCAGAGGCTCTGGCGTGACTGTGAGAAGCCATGGAGACCCCTCACTCCCTTAAGGGAAGGACTAAGGGAGACACGGGCTGTCCACTATGGAGGCCAGTAGGTCTTCTTAGGTGTCACCTCCACACAATGTGACAAACGCCCCTGGTATGACCCTTCTTCACACTCCCCCAACCCCTTCCTTCCATGTTCTTAGACAAATGAATGAAGACCCTGGACCAGGCACTACCACAGGCAAGGACGGAGACCGCATGGACTCCACCAGTCACAGCTTCTCGCTCCATCACTTCACACTTAAATCCCCCACACTCTCCTCCGTCCCCTTCCTTTATCTTTTTTTTCTCAGGCTCCAGGCTCTCTCTGTTCATTTTGTGACTACAGGACTTTTACCAGGGTCTCGCCCAGACATACGCCACATGTCACCCTGCCGTCCACAGCCACACTGCCTAAAGCTAGATGTAGTCTGAGGCTTGAACTGAAGAACTACTGTGACACATCCCCAACAACCAGTTCTCTGTCATATTCTGTATCTCTTATAAAGATGGCTACATATATTAAAAGAATCAAAAATAAAGCAGTGCTGTGTTACCATAAAATAACATAAAATATGAAGGAAGCATTTTAGTTGGTTGGTTATATTGGAAGTTAAACAAGGTACAACCTTGTTCCAATATACATAATACATCAAGTCATAGACTGGAAGATGGACCTCTCCAAAGAATCACAGTATAACTCTATAATGTCTGCCATGTTCATCTTGGATTAACATGCTATAATGTAATCCAATTCTGTATGTAAACAAACATTTTTGACAAACTGAGCTGATGATAGGGCGGGGGGAATAGCCAAGGTCTTCCAAAAATCATTACACTTCAACCTTTGAAGGACATGAGTGCCCCAGATTGTTTCAGCCAAAACCATTAATGGCTAACAAGATGTGAGATCAAAAAGTCAAAGGTCAAATTCTTAGGATTCATCCCCTGAGTACCAAGAATTTCTACACAAACTTTAAAAGAGATGCATCCTAGAGATAGTTCAGTCTTCTTTACTTACGTTTTCATTCCATTTGCCCTTATCTCAAAATTTTGCTTTTATTTGTGAACCATTGCTTAAGTTAAAAGGTCAACTCTCTCTTTGATGGAATGTGTAAATCATTTATATTACATTGTGTCCCAAATAGAGAATATATGTAATAGGGATAATGAGTAAAAAAAAAAAAAAAAAAAAAAGGTTGAGAACCGCTTTGCATATTTTGCAATGTGGAATAGCTGTTACAGCAACAGCATGCACTTAAGATGTTCTTAGATAGAGTTTGTTCTTAATTGCAGTACTTGAGTAAGTGTACTTAGTTACTCCCCACTGCAGCTATGTTTCCCTCCTGCACACATCAATCTATAACTCGTGATTTCTCCTCCACATGCCCCAGTAGATCCAATTGATTGTATCAGAGATTGTACCACAGTTTTTTCCTTTTCCTTTAGCATATAGAAGGCAGAGCTAATATTGTGGAATGCAAAAAAAAAAAACCCTTGTGGACTAATCTTGTGCTGAGTACAGCCATGATAATGATGATGGATTAGAAATACAGCAGCGTATTGGGATTACAGTGCTATTAACTGGCCAGAGGAGGAGGATGAGGAGGCAGACCAGTATCAAGCTAATCAATCAAATAATCGGGACATGCCCTTGTCTACTAGAAACAATTAGACCACTTCTCCAAAATCAATAGCCCTGCATTCTGTTTAGATACCCACTGGTCACTCATTCAATAAAGCCTCCGTGGGTTTTGATAAGCCTGCCAGTCGACAAGGGCCATTGGAGTCTCCGAGTGGGAACAAAACACATCAAACAGGCTCCAGGAAGGCCTCATAAAAATTGCAAATCGAAAACAATATAATTTAATGTGGCAAAGGTTATTTTTCCACTTGTTCATTATCAAATGTCTCATGTGAAAGCATTGCTATAAAGGGGAAGAAATCTATTTTGTCTTGAGTGTTTGGGGAAAACAGAAGGGACATGTATTATATCTAAAGGAAAACAAAATAACGATGGAAATCAAAGGGGTTCATAAAGTTGCTCTGAGAAATAGTCCTGGTAGTAGAGGTGTCTCCTGTTTCCAGCACAGCTCCCATACATAATTAAAGCAGGAATTTGTATCTGTCTGCACTCTGTGGCCTCCTGATGAATTAATATCTGGTGGAAGTCCTACACGGCCATCAGATTAGCTCATTTATTTCTGTCAGCTGCTTGCTCTATCAGCTATTTGTAAATCAGAGAGGGTGGGTAGGTGGATTGGGGGGGTGTTGAGATTGTTGGACATGTATTTATTATCATAAATGGCTGTTATGAATTAGGTCTGATTCAAACATCCAGGCTATAGTGCCGCAAGTGTAAGTGCAGAGTGATGACTCATTTTTTCTTTTTCTGGGAGAAATGTTATGTTGATGTTGTTGTGCTAGTTATACCTTAGCGTCACAGCTGTTCCTTGCATACTGTGGTATTGACTGTAGACACATGTATGGGATAGGATAACGTCATGTCGATCTAAACATTAAAGCTGTACAGAAAAGAAAATTGAACTTGAGCCCACTCTGGGTCATAAAATTAGTGTAATAACTCATCTACGATGTAGGCCAAACTTTGTGCAAAATTCTATTTTTGATTAAATCCGGGATGAAAGTGGTATTTTTTTTCGCATTGGATAATACAGATGCACGGATTATACGTCAGCCTGCGCATGATTCATCAGCCACCGATATTGGATCCGTCATCCGTCAATCTGTCTGAGACACACACACACACGGAGCTCGGTCTCGCCCCAAGCTTTGAATATCCCGCCCGCTCGATAACGACCAATCAAATTCGTTTTCCTTACTCGGGTAAACTCATGCGGCAACTCGTGACAACTCGGCGCGACAAACAGGACAAACTGCCATTTCTGTACACCTTTAAAGCAGAAGTAAGTGGTCCGGTCGTTTTCGCTAATGCTGCGTTCCAGGCAGGCTTTTGAAATCGTAAATTACAGCTTCAAGTCACAACTTACGACTTTGTAGCGTTTCAGGCAACCCACTCGTGTTTTTCCGACCTGTTTTACCGGTGAAAGTCACTATAACGGCCACTCGTAACTTCCGACCGGTGAACTCGTACCAGATCGAACTGGTACCACTTCACGGTCGGAAAAATACGAGTTTCCTTGAACGCACCATAACAGTCCTCGTCCCTACGTCGCCACATTCACGGCGTTCCTTGGCTGCACACACAGCCCTGCATGCCGTTCTCTCTCCTCATTGGATAAAAACTGTAGGATACGATAAATGTTTTCTCTTCGGCTCAGAGCAGAGCAGAGTGACTGAGAGACCCGTGTTTCAGTCCAAACACTCTATGTAAGTGATTGCTGTCGGAAGATATAACTATTTAAGACTTATATTAACACAAATATATCACTTACTTCTGCTTTAAGTATTTTGACTGTAGTACAGTTCTGAGATTCTGGAGAACACCTGCAGAACAGTGCAGAAGTCACTTCCAGATAAGTTTGTGTGTGTATATCAGTGTGATTATCACCTTCTCTGTCCTGGCTGTGGCAGCTCTGTAGTCATGGACTTGAGTCAGTATAAAGTACATGTCCTCCTCCTCCACAGGGATGGCTCTCGCTCTGTGTGGGTGTGTTGGGGCATCCTCTCCCAGGTCAGTGAGAAGATGACGTGACGGGACACAGGAACTCCAGGAGTGAAGGTGTGTGTGTGTGTGTGTGTGTGTGTGAGTGTGTGTCTGTGTGCGCCTTATGTGCATGCGGCGGGTGCAGGGGTAGGGAGGGGAACAAACAAGAAGACTGCATTAACCTTTGGTCTGCTGGGGAGGGGAGGGCACGAGCAGGCCGGGCTGGTTGAAGGGACACCCCATAATCAGGCTCCTGTCAGCGCTGTTTCCAGGAGATTAATTCAGCTGGTTTCAATTCCAGCCGCTGCTCCCCTAGCCTCAACCCAGGGTGCACATATTGTCCTGTTTAAAACACATGCACGTGGCTCTGACTCAATTTAACACAGGCATAGCTGAGGGGGAAGGCTGGGTCACGGGAGTAGCCTTCCTCCCTTGCAAACACAAATAACATGCATCAACAAGAAAGCAGAAATCCCAGCTCTGGTTGAGGCAGAAGGAGATCCAATCAACTGCAACCTCCACAAGACGAAATGATGTTTGATCAGGCTGGAATACTAAATTACACAGAAGATGTAAATCTTCTATTTCCACTTAACGAAATGATTTCATGACACTCCTCAGCTGTGGTTTAAATTTCCACCAAACACCTGCTCTGAGCCAAAGGCACCGCAGAGCTGCCACGCAGAGCCCGGCTTTGGTGACCAGAGGCTGAGGAGTCTCTGCTGCTGCTGCTGCTGGCTAATGAACTGATGAGACGGCAGTGCTAAGGTGCAGGTGATACAGTGACAAAGACGTAGGGGCCCACCGTTAGTTACCTGTAATAGCCCAGGATGACGATGTGCACCCCAGCACTGGGCTGACAGATGTCGGGGTTCTTCTGATCATCCATTTTCCGCGGCGCGTCCGTAAAAGGTCCCGTGGCATTGATAACACATTTGGCTCTGACATCAAATTCCTGCCCTATGAAAGAAAACAGCATCAATCACCAGGGGCTATTCATCTGTGGCTGGTGACAAGCCGGATTATTAATTTATCAGCGAACGCCCCCCTCTCCCTGTAATAGAGTGGCTCGAGTGTGTCCATGGGAGACTTCCCAGGATTGTAATTAATAGGAAACAGACATACCTAATTTCCCTCTTGCTTCTTTGTGTCACAGAGTAGCTCGGTGGCAGTGACTAAGAGAGCCTTTTGAAATCGTGGAAGGGAAATGTTTGTTACTGTGATGCTTGATGTTGACGAGCTAGAGTATATATAATGGAATGCATATCAAAAGATACCAGGAGGATAGCAAATGATTTGTTTTGACAACAGGGTGAATGACGGACTACCTTTTCTAATTTGACATGCGATTTTGCCACTGATACTGGAGAGGAAAAGGAGCGATGGAATCACAAGGTCCGTGAGAATGAAATTCATGTTTTTTTGCATGGAAGAGGGGAAAAATAGAAAAAAAAGACAAAGAAAAAAGAAGCGATGTCAAAACTGTTTCTATTATCCTTTCAGTCTAAATCCTCCCTATGTGAGGCCCTCCTCTCACATTATTAAAGGGAGACATCTCCTCCAAGAGCACACTTCCATCTTTTAAAACATCAGGGGGTGGTCATGTGTTGAGATCCTCAAATCTTGGTTATTCATGAAATGTTTCAGAAACCATCTTTTACCCTTAACTGCTTTATTCTTCCAAAGCTGGTCCTATGCATGACATTTAAAAGGTAAGTAAGGCCATTTGGAGTACGCTAATTCCATCTTATGTTCCTTCCTACAAGATCTGAAGCAGCCCTCTACACCATAAAATGCTTATAAAATATTAAAAGCCCCTGCATTAGATGTGCAATGACTATGTGCAAACTGGCACTGAGTAAGAGGTGCTGGGAGGGCCCCTGTTGTGAGGGATAGAGGGAGTGGGAATAGAGAGAGGCAGGCAGGAAGGAAGCGGCTTTTGTTGGATTTACCTGTGATCACATCCCTGCAGTGTGCTCGGCAGACCCTCTCCTTCCCCGTCTGAGGGTCTGCCCTCTTCAGTAGGTGCACCACTTCAGTGTAATTGGCTATGGCAGCCCCATACCTGGCAGCAGTGAGGGCGATGGCGAGGTTCATTCGAGCATCATTGTGTTGTCCTGCAGCGGGGGGACAGGACCAGAGCAGGGGGATGTGAGTCACCCCGAGCCTGTGACTGGTGGTATGGAAGTGTGTCGGAACCGATATGTCACATCTGTCCCTGTCACTTTGCATCAGTGCGATGGCTGCTCCGGCCACACAAGGAGCACACTTAAAGCCACAGTGGCCCTTTGGCCTGAGAGTGGGGGCCCCCCGACCACCTCGCCCCTCCCCTCTCCTGCACTGGGAAGGAGAACTGCTCCTCGGGAAAAGGCAGGGAATGTGGGGATAAGGAGTAAATGCATCAAAGCCTTAAATATACCAGGAGTGCAGGAGGTAGAAGCTGACAAACCGGTTGTTTGTTTTTTTTGCCCTTGTGTGATGTGATGCGATTGTGTCTTATTCCTGCCTTAGGAGGATGCTCAGTCACATATTAATCCACATTCACTAATTCTTTCACAAATTTAAATGAGAATAAAAATAAAATAAAATAGTGACGCTATATGTTTTAAAAAGCAAACCAAAACAGCGATCACTGAAAACAATCACTTCTTCTCCTGATACTTACATTTTTCAGTCTGTCACTATGACAGTAAACCACTCTTGACAGCAGCTGATCTGCTTTTCCAGCTGAAGATCCCTCGGCAGAATCCTCTTAATGAACACAGAAATCTAGTATCAAGATTTATGGATTAATCCCTCTTCAGCTCTAAAATACCAGAGATCTATATTCAGAGTCACAAGGTCACAAGTTTTGTAATTTAAATGAAAGAGTCTAAAAGGTGACAAATGAACAAAGCCGGGTTTCATTAGGAAGTGATTCTTATGTACATCTTTGAAGATTTATAGCTGGACAATCCCTTGGTTCAAAAGTAAAGAGAGAATAGAGATGATTAATCACTTTTAATGTTGGTGTCTCGGGTGACTTTCTTTCTATTTGTTATTGCCAGGGAAGTTCAAGTCCTCATTGTTGGCCGGGGAAAATGTTGCTACTTTGCAGGAATGAGCGGGGTCCTTTGTGCCCTGATTTATTTTACGTTTGAGCAACTTGAGGCTAGCTAGCTGGTGGGCTTTGCTTAATGCTACGACATGCTCCAAGCCATTCCCCCCACTACGGGAAATAAATAAATAAATTGAAAGCAAAAACTAAGAAAGAAAACAACAGATTTAAAGGCCACATTTTAGAATGAATCACATACAAGAGTATGCACCCTGCCATGATGTATTAGGAAGACCATGGAATCCACTTCTTCATCTCTGTAGGGTGAATGTGACCATTACAGTATATGGTTAGCAAAGTTATGCCACTGGTGGTGTACGTGCACATGAATACACACACATGCAAGCACGCGCATGCAGCTCAGGCTTGATAGGGGCTCGGCACCAGTAGGCAGTGTCTGATCCTCAGTGATTGCTGAGCCTCCTAATGACCTCTGACCCTGTGATTCACAGCTCTCTGTTGTGAGCCTGTCACAGATTGGCACTGGGCAAAGAACAGGAGCATTAATACTACATTAAATGTCAGGAATTCAAGGATTAGTCAGATCGCGGGGACCAGGATTTATGAATGAACAGCATAGCACAGCTATAATAACCTGACACACTGATGAAGATAACAATAATGATGATGATAATTATCATCAGCAATTAAAAGCCAAAATGGCCCAATGACAGACCAGAGCTAAATGAGCATCAAAGCTCCCTGGAGAAACAGGACCCCCCCGCCAAACCCCCGCCCCCCTCCTCCTCCTCCTCCTCCTCCTCCTCCTCCTCCTCCTCCTCCTCCTCCCTCTCTCCTCTCCTCCCTCCTCTCTCCTCTCCTCCCCTCCCTCCCATCCAGCCCCTACCTCTACTCGGCTCACACCACGACTCGTTCCAGCCTCCTGGAGGTACAAAACTCAGTGGAGTGAGAGGAACTCTGCGGCTGGACAAAATGCTGCAAAATGACAGGGACAATAATGACAATGAATTTCATGTCTCCCAGTCATAGAGCCTGAGATGCTTGGCTGGGCTGACTTGTCCAATTAAATTGTTACAGGTACAGCGGGAGATGGAGTTATTATCCCAGATGCTTTTGTCAATTACTCCTCCAGCACGGAGACGAAGGGCACAGTTGAATTATATAAAGACAAAACAGGAGGAGATATTGCCTTAAAAGTATAAAAGTTGAAGTACAGAGCAGAACTGCAAAACTGATTAAGCTTAGCATTTATAACGTATATATACATACAAGACAACAGAATAAGTGTATCAGGTTGCTTTATGAGAACATCTGTCTGCATGATTTATATGTATTGAGTCTGACAATCTGTTTGTCATTTCTCACTAAATTATATTTTTGCAAAGACTAGATTTTCTAAGGCTAAAGGATGTCTACACGCTGAAACTATCTGACCATGATGGCTTGAAAAATCCTGAGGAGATGAACCCAAGCAGTCAAAGCCCGATCCCCAGTAAAGAAGGTCAGGACAGAAAATGTCACTGCCATAATGTACCCAGTTGCGTATGGGAAAAGGGGTGGAAAAGACAGCTGGAGGAAATCTTAAATACATGTAAGTGGTCTAATGTTTTTAAATGTTTTTATCCTTTTGTTCTCTCTACACTAATTATGATGGAATTCATAATAAAATTCATAGGTTTTTAAGTCTTTTTTCAGATCAGATTTTGCTGCTTTCTAGAAGTAAAGAACAATAAGAGAAATTCTGCTGGTATAAAACTGAACAAATATAAATAGCTCATGAAAAATACCCCCCTCTCCTACTTACTTCTGCTAAATGAATAAGGTTGACAGATCACTGCTCAGATAGTGGCCGTATTCCCTCAGAAGTATGTTGCCTTTTTGCAGTGCATGGGAATCCACATATCCTCAAATGCTAAATGAAGGCTGACAGATAGCCTAGAGAAACAAAGTTGGGAGTTTGCAGCTACAAGGGAGACCTTGAGTGAACAGGACATGCTATGTACACCCTGGCTAACAATCAACATATGCTTTGTTTTTCTGATGCCAACACGAGGCACATACAGCCCCGAGATAAATGGATCCTGGGACCAGTTGGAACGCGATACCCACTGGCTGTTGTCTGGTTAAAAAAAAAAAGATGTTGTTTCTAATTTATTTACGCTCACATAGACAGCAATTACATGGCTGCGTGAGACACAAGATGCTTTCCTGAGAGAAGAGATATACCGTAACAAATAACAATGGAATGAAAAACCTGTATTTAATTATAAATTTTTCTTATTGGTGCCAAACACACTGTAATCTGCTCTGTGGTGCTCTTTATTTAACACCTCATGTATTTAAATTCAAAGGTGTGTATGGTCTGTTTGCATTATGAGTGTTAACGGCAACACACGGGCCTTCAAGTGAGCAATTCAGCTCCGTAGATGTGTTACATTTTGCACTGTGGTCTACGTGCGTAGTTCTGAAAGTTGAACCACTACGGATGTACTCTTCACACTTGTTGTTCAGATAAGACAAGAGAAAACAAGTTTTGCAATCACACGGCGCAGATAATAGGACAGATTTAGATTTCTACAATTTGCAGTCAGATTGCTGTTACCAGCATCTCCAGCTGTGATAAGTGCTATAATTTTTAACACAGCACAAAGTGATTCATACAGTATACTTTCATGCTGCATTATAAATGTGCACAGAACACCATATACTGTTAAAAAAAAAGGATTTTATGGCTTGAACATCACAATAAAACGTCAGCTCTCAACAGTTTGTCTTTCATCAGCGTGGTTAAAGTGCGTGAATCACCACCTTGCAATACCACGAAACGGAAAGACATCTGACGGGCTGGTAATATGTTCTGCGGATCATACAGTATGTTACCACAGTCACGCTCCTCTGTGCCTATGATTCTCTCTGCAGCTTCCTTCTCTATGCAAGAGTTTGCAGCTCTAAAAAAAAAGTGCCTATCATTTTATGAGAGGCTTGAACTCTGCTTTGACTGATGATAGTTGGGTCAGATATGGCTTTGTGTGAGTGAGGGAGGGGTTCTGGGACGGTGACAGGCAGCATGATGACTTAAGACGCTGCCACAGCTCAGCAATGAGAGAGAAATCAGAAAATCTCCTATCCCCCCTCTCAGTAATGAGCCACACCTGTACACTGCTTTAAATACCAGAGAGAAGCTTTAAATGTCAGGTGCAATTAAAGCTTATGATTCAAGGCTGCACCAATCAAATCAAGGCCCCTGAGTTCACCCATGTCTGAGAGAGCAAAGGCGAGATGGTGCAGAGATGCCATGGACCACTCTTCCTTTCCCTTACACTTCAATGGGCCTCTCAGCCTAAAGGTGATTGTAAAGTTTACTACCACTCGGCTGAACTTCTCCATCTTCCAAACTCCACGGCTTTATCAAAGGAAAGGTTTACTGCTTTGTCTGCTATATGAGGTGAAAAATGATCAGAAAGAAGGGAAATGAGGGGAAAACATAGGTTTTACTTGTACAACAAACTAGACTCAGGTTCCTTTCACTATACCAGAGAGAGAGAGGAGATGAAATGGATCATTTATCAGGAATAACATACTGTAGGCCTACATTTTAATTGCGGCTGAAATAACAATTATTTTCATTATTGAATAAATCTTTTGACTGTTTAGCCATAAAACCTCAGAAACCATGAAAACCCAAAGTGAGATCCACTTTTACAAAAATAGAGGAAGAATAAGAAAAAAGATCAATAATTCTAATTTCAGACGTAGGTGCAAGTGAATTTTGGCATTTTTGTCGATTTAATCGGCTAATTGTTTCAGCTTTGATTTTAATTCAGCCTTTATCTCTGTAGTTAGAGTAATAAATTAAAAATAATCTGTGTGCACATTTGAATGACAGCAGTGACCTATTACAGTTTACTTTGTCCCGCTGGTATCAGGACATTTTATTTAATTAGGAAAAAGCCTAAATTTAATTTCCCGATGTTTTATTAGTTATTAGTTGATTTTGAGACCTGGACGAGACTCTATAGGATTTGGGGGGCAAATATTATAGTGACAAGAAGTTTTCAGCCACAAACACTGTTGCTTTAATTTGCCCTCTGTTTCATCCAAGACATGTAGTACAGCCTACATTTTACTGTCGAGCTGCTGACTAGGCAGTGGCGACTCCTGCAATCACACTAATTGGTCTCCTCTGCTGCTCACCTCCAGGACCCTCGTATGTTCATACAGATAGCAAAATAAGGCTCCTAAAGAAAACACAAGCTGAGAATAATGAGATTTCTCAAATACTGTGAAATGTAACAGAAGAGGGTGACATTTCAGTTTGAACCATGGTGACTCGTCTTAAACAATTCACAGACAAAGGAGGACACGTAGGCGTCATTCTACCTATTACTGCGTGATAATTCTATGAATTAATTCACAATATGATAACAGCAGAGGTCTGCTAAGTTGTAAGATTTCTTTAAAACAACTTCGGGAGAATTCCAGGCAGGCAGTCATTCAAGGCAAACATGTCACTGCTTTCCACGAATGAAAAATGAACATAGGAGGGTAAATAAAGCAATATGACCAGAGGGACCAGGAATTCTGCGGATAAGTGTCAGCTGCGGAGAAAAAATGAAGCATTTACCTGTTTGTAATCCAATTTCATGATGGCTTTCTGTAGATATCGGACTCCTCTGTGAATGAGCTTGGTGCTGCGGCTGCTGGTGCCTGATGAGAAATTGTCTTCCTGCACGGGGGCAGTTTTGAGATCTGACAATAGGAACCAAGGAAACACATCAACATTTGGATACTTATTGTCCCAAATCTTTAGAATGGATCAAGATACTATTCACATATGCACAACCTTCCACTGTAATATTCATGACCAGAACAATATTGTGAGGCCATACATATTCCATTGCTTAAAAACAACAATCATTTCCACTGGCATGACAGCATGAATCTCCAAAAGGACCTGCATGTTTAGAAAACACACTTAAACTAAACCAAACTACAAAAAAAAGAAAAGAAAAAAAGATCTAGAAACCATCAGTGACTTGTGCACATTTTTAATAAATATATTTGAGATTAATCATATGACTTTCATAGCTTTTTTAACACTGAAATTGCTCTTTAGTTTGCCTATTAGAAGCTTCTTTGCTGTCCCAGATGGTCTGTAAATCCCAGTTTTGAAAAGAAGAAAGGAAGAATAAGCGAGGATTAGAAGAAAGGGTTTGAAAACCCCCTCTACACCACTATTAGACAACTCCAGTAAATAAAGGGGCAAAACACATTTAAGACGCCTCCAACCAGGCTGCATAGATAATTGATTTGGTATGTAATGGTAACCACTAGAGGATGCTCTCCCTCATTGGAGGAGAATAAAAGAGATATCAGTTTTTTTTTGTTTGGATGATTGGACTAAAGCCCATAGACTTGTTAAGGAGAGAAATCCTCCCAGTTCAAACATGCTGCTGCTCTAGACTTACAGATCAAGCCCCAGAGAGACGGCTTGGAAGCAGTTCCATCACAATGGCAAGGAGGTTATGCAACATCAGGATGGAGAGTGCACATTTGTTGTTGCGAGCAGGAGCTGAACAAGAGTCTGCCGTGAAAAATCCTCTCAAAAAGCTGTTCATAAAAACCAATGGTGCTTGCGTTACAAAAAAAGCTGTAATTTATTTGTCTGCTCATGAAACCCAGATGTATTTATTTTACATGATGTGACAATCACATTTTTTTGTCAGAATTGATAAGAATCAAAAAGAAATTGTGGCTGAAGGAATTAAACCAACCATCATTCTCTGTTTTTTTTCTCATCAACACATGACAAGATCAACCATCAGTTGCTGTCTAACTTCCATACCACATCTTTTACACCGAGTCCACTGAGCCCATGGCCATTCATCGCTACTGAGGATGAAAGTCTTTCCAAAGCGGTCACAAATATCACAAATATTTTAAGTAATTTCAACACCACTCCATTTGTTGGGGGCCATTTTCAGGTGTGGATTAAGGTTTTTTTTGGCGCTCTAGTGAGTATTTACAGCAGGATGGTTTATATGACCCTACCCTCACCCAATGTCATCTAGCATTGGCCCCAGCTGCCTGAGACCTTGCATGGATGAGTGGTATAGCCAGTGGATTGATGGAATATATAGAGTCAATTAAAAAGAAACTACAGTGCCTATGTTTGAAGGTTTGATCATAATGAAGCATGAGCCTCTGGACACATATTGTATATAAAAAAAACCCCTATTGTATATGTTTGCTACTGTTCATTCACAATCTCTGCAGTCCAAAGTTTGGATCAAAAAGAGACTTTGTTGTGCCTGTTAGTAGCATGAAGTTGTATTTAGCAGGACAGGCCCCAGGAATGACTAAATACCGTTAGAACTACTGCTCGTTTTGCTTTAACCAGTGGTCAAAAACAACTGACTGTGAGTGCATCTACCTATGACCCGACTCAGTGGCTCCTCACCCAACAATGAACCCATCAAACTCCTGTAAGCTTAAGACCACTGCCCCGTCTCGTCTGGATGAGAGCTCATCCAAGCAGACCGCTGTTACCTGTTCAGCTGCTTCCAAACATGCGATACACAGATCTATAGCATCCATGCAAAAGAAAACCAGTCATCCATTTCATTGTCATATGACTCCAGGGGACAGTACATATTAATAAATGTGTTTCATTATTATGCATATGTCTTTATATTCCTCATGATGGATTTAGGGAAAAAGAAGCCATGCATTTTCTGTGACAAAGCTGTCAGACACCATCAAGCAATAAAAAACAATACATCACATGCTTGTTTATATTCCACAACCAATAACATTTCAAAATATTGTCTTTCTAGATTAATCATGAAATCTGCATGTGGCACGCAGACAAACGACGCCCAGACATGTTAACAAGCAGAGTTGACTAATTACAAGCCTTGTAGTTAGTGAAGAAGATGATGGTACAGGATTATCTAAAATAAGCAAAGCAGAAAAAGACAAATGACGCCCATTCTCGAGTTCAGTGTGGTTGTTAGTCATATGCACATTACAGAGACACCCCCACCATCTAATAGGAAGAAGAGGCAGTAGTAAATAGGATGAAGTACTTTCCTTATTTTCTCCCATTCATGGTTAAGGATCCGTATAATGAAACAAAGTTACAAATATCATCTATATCAATAGGCTTAGTCTAATTTACAAATGCTGATTAGGTAGGATTGAGTTGGATTAATATGGAAAATATTAGCCTGCTTTCAGTATCTTTTTTTTTTTTTAATTTTACACACATAATATGAGGCCTCCTAATTATATTAATAAAGCCTTGTTGGATCACTGAGCATTCGTCTGCAACACTTAAGAGCATCGCATCTGATTTCTCTTGTGCTTTGCCAGTTGGGTTTGGCTATAAAGCACTAAATAAAAAGCTTCCTCTGGCATTGACAGCAGTTTCTATTACCTCCTTGTGGAATGCCATGCCTCCCACTGTAATGTGCAGATACAGCTCAGCTGGTGTTCAACAGAAAAAAAGAGGAAAAGCAACAGCAAAGATTTCAGTGTCCATTGCTGAAACAAACTGCACCTTGTGTGGCAAACCATTTGGCGTCAGAATTTATGAATTGTAGTATCCTTTGTTTCACTGAAGTTTGCAGGCCTTCACCAAGAAAGTGAGGTGGTGGAAATAGTAACAATGTTACACATGTACTGTACTTTAGTACAAATGTAAGGCTTTACTGCAGAGCAAGCATTTGATACTTTAAGTACATTTGCATTACCAATTTTAATGGAGGACTTATTTTAACGGAGTACACTTGACACATGACTAATTCTTATCAAATTCAGTTCATCAATCACCACATCACCATCTCAGTTTTCACTCTCCCACCGGTCTAGGACCAGGTCTACATCCGTACACCACAGCCTAGATGGTGGATCACTTTAAACTGAAGCCACAAAAACTGGAGACAAAAATCCTCCCATCCAGCCGCTTTGAGGAGAAAGCTTTGCAGCTTAGGCAAAGCTTCATCCAATTCCCTCATTATCCAGTCTAGGACACTTTAGCGTGGCCGAAATGGATTCGCTGAAAATTCCAGTACAAAAAGAAATCTGCAACAATGTCTCTACTATCAACAAACAGACTGCAAATCTACTCACACCTAAAACAACTTTGATAACAGACACACTGTATGATACAAATACCAAGCAGCACATTACTTTCTAACTATAACAATTAAATAATCCAAACCCGTTACTTTTTTTTAAAGTAATCAATACATTTTAGCAGTGAAAGCCCACTAGCCAGTGGCAGTGACAGGGTACAGATGAGTCCTTAAGGTCCATATTCATAACTATTACAAAGAGATTCACTTTACACTATTGAGTCCTCTCAGCCTTTTATAATTCAGATATGTTATTAATCAAAGAGATTGACAAAGAAACTAATGGTTTGTCTGATTTTCACTGAGGCACAATCCAGCCAGCAATTGATTGTGGCACCAAGGACACCTGCAGCTTCAGAATACATTTTCATTTTCAAGAGGAGAGAAAAAAAACAGCACCTCGAGGAAATATTGCCCCACCGCATGAATATGCAGGAACTTGATACCAGCAGTGTCATTGCTAATGTTGCTGCCAATTACAGAGCATGTCATGACACTGTGATTCATGAATATTCATCGTTGACTGATATAGACAGCAGCAGTATGCAGAGGCCTCTATTCCCATTTTACTGTCTCATTGTGAATGGTGAACAGGTACCTCCATCATGCCATGGAGGCGCCTTCCAGCTGCAAGACAAGCTGTTCCATAAGGCATTGCTAGTTAACAGTGTGTTATATAAAGGTGTATAAAAGTGATGAAGTGCTCCCTGGCTCTAAAGAGCAGGCATTAAAGCATATTAAGTAGACATTTAAGCTTGTAAAGAGGGAATCTAGAAATGGAAAGAAGACACTGAGCAAAGGGATGCCTTCAGGGTTGGGCTGTTCAATTCTCAGAAAGTTTGATACCTGCTGGTGCTTAGAAATGAAATGAGGTTTGTGGGAGCAGATTTTGCAAACTAGTTGGGCTACAATTTAAGGAGGATGGAACAACTCCCTATAGCTTTTATCCAGTTTCAGAAAAAAATGCCTAAATTAACCTAACAAAACTAATATAAAGCAACATGTGGACTAATTAAATACAGACTAGGCCTATGTATTTTTTTCTAGGACTAGTGGGGTCTCAATCAGAACAATAACAAAAGATATGTGATGAATTTGGTGACGTGAAGTTGCCTGGGAGAGGAGCCTTATGAGCCTGCCAGTCTGCTTCTCCCTGTTAGGATCAATTCAGTCGCAACTGTTCAGGAGGTTTTTACTGAGAGCTGAATTGTCCAGAGAGATCCCCTCCTCTCCAAAACAAAAAACGCACCGGTGATAAAATCTGGTAAAACAAACAAACAACAAACAAAAACAAACAAACAACAACACTAAAAAAGAATGTTTAAACATCAGTGGGCTACGAGCCAAGCTGCTGCTAACAAGTGCAAAGCTTGTTTCTCTGATAACTTAAAGATCCAGCTGCCCATGGCTAAAGTCCCACATCTGGTTAAAATATATAGTTGAAAATGGTTAGGATCTAAGACCTAGACCAAAGATCTAAAAATGTGTCTCACAGCTGGAGAAAAAGTGACCTTTGACCTCTTCTTGCACACAGTGCTGATGCAAGCACAAAGAGTGTGATGCAAGCACAAAGAGTGTGATGCAAATGCCAAAACAAACCAAGTTTGAACTTAACTGAATATTATGTCTGATTTACAACTTTAAAAGAAGTGGAGAACCTCTTTGTAAAACACACAACTGGAGTCTGACGTATTGCTGACATAAGCTGAACAGGCACGGTGTTGCAATGACGAAAAAAACAAAACAAAAAACACACATCTGGGTTGCCAAGTTACTCCTGCAGAGATGCTAATAATAACATCTGGATACAAATTAGAAAGTAGATGGTTCATGGGGGACAACCCCATGCTCTTCACCTGAGAACCAGAGGACAGCTGATCCACATACAAACTGACATGATGACGACATGGTGTCTCATGCACTGATGAAGTGCATTTCTCACAGATTCACGGATTGCACCTTAAGAGATATTATTGACAGACAGACTCTCTCTCTCTCTCTCTCTCACACACACACAAAGGCTGTCGGTCGCGCTCGCACACAACGCCAGTGGTAATGTCAGTATTTCCTCAAACAAAGTTAAAAAATATTAGCCGAGGAAATAACTTGTGTTGTGATTAAAACTAACTCCTCACTTTCAAACGACTGTCAATTAATTGTGCATATAAATGGGAAGTTAATTATTCTCCAGTAAAATGGCCAATTAAACTGCTAATTGTGTTTTCATTTTCATTCTAAATGGTAAATGGAGAACGGTAAATACGCGCAGTGTGACCATGCAGCGCCCTGACAGCGCCGTGTGCAGCCCAAATACTTTGCATTTTGTTCTGCCAGACGTGCGTGATACAGGCTGCACTATGGTCACTGTAGGTTTCAGCACACATGCAAAGCCTACGGTAAAAGATGCAAGTGAAAGGTGCTGTTATAGCAGCAGCCATGGGAGCAGAAGGGGGGTGAAGGTGGGGTGTTCAGGGGGGGCAAATATAAGTTATCAAAAACTTGCACTACAATATCTTGCGTGTTAATATCCATGCACAGCCGCAGTGAATCCACACAGCCCACCTGGAAACGACTGGGCGGGACCACACAGCCTTAATGGGGGTTAGGTTAATTAAAAAGGTTAATTGTGAGAAACAGGCAATGTTTGATGTATGGCTGGTGAACAATAGTGTCCTCTAGAGGTGAGTGCAACCATGATATACAGTTCTCTCCCCCCACTACTCCCTCCTTGCACACTCTGTCCTTGTGTGCTCTGAGTGCAGGGCAGTGTGTGTGTGTGTGTGTGTGTGTGTGTGTGAGAGAGAGAGAGAGAGAGAGAGAGAGAGAGAGAGAGAGAGAGAGAGAGAGAGAGAGAGAGAGAGAGAGAGAGAGAGAGAGAGAACACTGCTCTGAGACTGATGGCTGTTCTGTGGTTCGTATAATAAAGCATCAGTCCTTTAGAAATAACACATGGCTCCGCGCGCAGGGAGACTGGCTGGCTCTCAGACGCATGTGGGGGCCACATCTCCACATACATGTATGCTGGTATATGCTCTCCTCCTCTTGGCTCTTTGCCCGGGCCAATATGAATTTAGAAAAAAAATTTAGGCCGACGTGATTGGCTACAAGGTGTTGGTGTAAGATTAACACCGAGATCAGTAATTCCATCGCTGCAGAACAATAAGGCCAGAAGATTATTTTGGCGACTGCGTCAACTTGAGCGTTTTCTGCGTCACTCTCCATTCTGCCCGCTCCTATCACGTTTCCCTCTCTGGGGACTAAATTGGTTCCCCCATGACAACTGGCTACAGGCCCACTAATTATCCCCCCTTCCTCCTCCATCCAGCGGCTCTCACATACACTGTACCGGCTCTATGAATAGTCAGGCCACCCCGCAGACCCCACCCCATCTGAGGTCTAAATTTGGAACACAATTGAAATACAGAAATCCTGTCAGAAGATAACGAAGAATAATATTGACCCCCGTTTCATTAGGCCTATATCAGACAAGTGCAGTGTGTATGGCATATCAGCCTCATTGTGACACAGCCTGTAACTCTAAGCCTGAGTGTGCCAATGTACACTGGATTTTACAGTAAAATAACCAGAGTCAGGGAATAAAGAAACTGGCACATGTTATTAAAAAATACCTTCACAAATGCACCTGGATGAGAGAAGATTACTACATACAGTACTGACTGATGCAACCCATAGAAGTCACAATATCAGAAATATCTATGTGCTTATATAGTGGGGGAAACAAAGGTGATGTCATGAGGAGAAATATCCCACAAATGAGCAGATCATCAGCAGCAGCATCATTGACTCTGCAGACATGTGTTAAAAATAAAGAAAACAGTGAAACCACATCACAGAGATTAATGTCAGCTTTAGAACAAGTCTGACTTAAGTCCCTGCAAACACAAAGGTGTCTGAACTGAGTTTAGGTGGGTTTACCCTCCACTACATCTCTGCTAATGTCCATGTGGGAAGCAACACAGAACACATACCACAAGCCAAACACACTCACCAGAAAAATTGGGGCTTGAGAAAGTTCCCACGCGGATTGGTCCGTGTCGGTGTCGACGCCGATGACGTCGCGCTGCGAAACACGTGGGCCACGGTATCCAGAGCTCACATAAACAAAGCCACATTGGCCAGACTGGCTAGTCGAAGCTCGTGTCGCTGTCAGTACGCGGAGTCACACGGTTTGGCTGCCTGGCATTGTTGGGGTACCGACGCTCATGATTTGGAGCTTTTACCGAAATTAATGAAGACCCCCTGCATGCTTATCGCATGGATTGAAAGCAACGACCCTGGTGTGATAGAGGTAAGGTCCACTCATCTTTTCTTTCTTTTCTCTTTTTGCAGAATAATCTTGCATTTGTGGTTCACTTACACCGACTTCTTCGAGACACTGGAAGCCTTTACTTCCCCTCATTCTTCTGCACTTTGATAGAATTTTATACAAAACTGAGTGCGAGTCAAGACTGTGCACATCTGAGTGAGCGACACTTCACCAGAATCTACAGCGTTACGCTTTGCAGATAAATAGTTAGGGATATCCAGTGCGCGAAGTTTGTCTGCTCATCCTGAACAATCCCACACTAACAGAAGAGCAGGACATATGTTATATATCTATATTGTGTATTTTCTCCGTAACAATTTAACACATTTACATTTTTTTTCAAACGGGTGTGCGTAATAAGGAAATGGTTACAACTTGTGCGTAATTGTACAGAATGATTCTGGCTTAACTTCGTCTTTCTTTTTTAAAAAAAAGAAAAAGATATTTCATTTCATTTTATTTTATCATCCAGTAAATGTCAGAGTTTGTGTTTTATTAGGGGACCATCCAGAGCAGAGACGCCTTTTTGAATCCTGACAACCATACAACTCCTGACATCACCCATTTCAAGTGTCACCGAAAAACTGTCAGAAGACTTGAGGTATGATGATGGAAAATTATTTACAAATCAGTGTTATTTTATTTTTGAAATGACTTACTAATGTGAAGTACTACTTATAAAGTAAAATGGGATTTAAGATGACTAAAGTGTAAAATTTTCTTGACAATTTGGAGAAATTCTGATGTGTATCTTTTTCTTTTCTTTTCATTTCTTTTGCCGGTTTGGTTTTCAGCCATGCCCTGCGTTCAGGCTCAGTATGGATCATCACCTCAAGGAGCTAGTCCTGCTTCCCAGAGCTACAGCTACCACACCGCAGGAGAATACAGCTGCGACTTCTTAACACCCGAGTTTGTGAAGTTTAGCATGGACTTGACCAACACTGAGATCACAGCTACTACTTCCCTGCCGAGTTTCAGTACATTCATGGACAACTATAACACCGGTTACGACGTTAAACCGCCCTGTCTGTATCAGATGCCCCACTCTGGAGAACAGTCCTCCATCAAGGTGGAGGACGTCCAGATGCACAACTACCATCAGCAGAGTCACCTGCCACCTCAGTCAGAAGAAATGATGGCTCACTCTGGGCCTATGTACTTCAAACCCTCCTCGCCTCATACCCCGAGTACACCAAACTTCCAAGTTCAGCCTAATCACATGTGGGAGGACCCTGGCTCCCTCCACAGTTTCCACCAGAACTATGTTGCGGCCACGTCTCATATGATAGACCAGCGTAAAAATCCCGTGTCAAGGCTTTCGCTCTTCTCCTTCAAGCAGTCCCCGCCGGGTACTCCCGTTTCCAGCTGTCAGATGCGGTTCGACGGGCCGCTGCACGTCTCCATGAACCATGACAACCCGGGCGCGCACCGCGGCCTGGACGGTCAGAGCTTCGCGGTGCCCAGCGCCATCCGGAAACAGGCTGGTCTGGCCTTCCCCCACTCCCTGCAGCTCGGCCACGGGCACCAGCTGGTGGACAGCCAAGTGCCATCGCCCCCGTCCCGAGGATCTCCGTCAAACGAGGGTCTGTGTGCGGTGTGTGGAGACAACGCAGCCTGCCAGCATTATGGAGTGAGGACCTGCGAGGGCTGCAAAGGATTTTTCAAGGTGGGCTCACTTGGCAGTTCTCATCAATCAGTAATGTTTTTACATGAAACAAACGCTGTGCCCTTATCCTCTGCGCACCTTTTAACCGTTTAACTTCTGTCCAATTTAATATAAATAATAATGAACACACCCTGAATGTAAAAAATCAGGCTGCACGTCATTCATCTTATTTTACGTGCATGGAATAACTTCAGACGTACACACAGAGATCTCCAAGGAATAAGTAAAATATGAAAGATCACAAACGTTATTTGCGGACACTCTATTCCCTCTTGTTGCATCATACACCAGAGTCCCAAACAGGAGTTGAAATAGATATATCGTTTTCATCTTTTCTTTTCTTTTTTTTTGCACTGCGCAGCAATGCACATGTATGTTCCATAGCTTTTAGAGACAGGCCTGCAGAGTAACATGAACTTTCTTTTTTCCTCCAGCGCACCGTCCAGAAAAATGCAAAGTACGTGTGTTTAGCAAATAAAAACTGTCCTGTTGACAAACGCCGAAGAAATCGTTGCCAGTTCTGCCGTTTCCAGAAGTGCCTTGTCGTCGGAATGGTGAGAGAAGGTATGTTTAGGCCATGCATTAAATTATTTTAGACTAGAAGTTTGTATTTACACACTGATACACAGAGAAAACCATGTGCGTAATAGAGTGTTGGAATGTCACCCTCTCCATCTTTAAGCATTTACGCACGACAGCAGGGTATGTGTTGTTGATATATCGTTGACTAACGTGTGTCATATATTTCTCCACACACAGTTGTCCGAACGGATAATCTCAAAGGTCGAAGAGGACGTCTACCATCCAAACCCAAAAGTCCCCAGGAGCCCTCCCCACCCTCGCCGCCGGTCAGCCTCATAAGCGCACTTGTTAGGGCCCATGTGGACTCCAACCCCTCAATGTCTGCTTTGGACTACTCTAGAGTAAGTAAAATACCACATTCCTAGAAATATAACACCCACACACACACGCACACAATACTTGGAAAGAGAAAAAAAGGAGACAGCAACTATTACTTTGGTTGAAAGCAGAAAGAACAACAAGATTGACGAGGTTTTAAATTTACCCTTGCTTATAGGTAACAATTTATTGCTTTGGAAGTTTTTTTTTAATGCGTCGCTGAATTCCCAACTTTGTCAGGCTTTTAATGTGGCAAAGGTTTTTTTTCCTGAGTAAATTGCAGTGAAATAGAGGACTTAATAAAAAGAAGACATGAATTTAACAGTAAAAATCACCTCTCTCTCTCCCTCTCTCCTGGAAATGCGCATTTGCAATTTCACGGATTATATATTTTAAAGGACCTCATTAAGGCGCTGTTTAAATTAAATTCCAGTTCCAGGCTAACCCTGACTACCAAATGACTGGAGACAACACTCATCACATCCAGCAGTTCTATGATCTCCTGACGGGCTCCATGGAGATCATCCGGGGCTGGGCGGAGAAGATCCCTGGCTTTTCTGATCTACCGAAGCAAGATCAAGATCTCCTCTTTGAATCCGCCTTCCTTGAACTTTTTGTCCTGCGGCTGGCGTACAGGTAAGCCGAGTAATTATTAAACAAAACTATCTGGAGCTTTATCAGCTCCTCCTTCAAGCTTCATCGCTTTGTGTTTTATTAGCTGCCCAATAATTAGATGACTCTTAAAATCCCATTTATTCCCCAAGCGTAATTAATGGCGTTTTCTTATTAATTGCAGGTCCAACCCGGTGGAAGGCAAACTTATTTTTTGTAATGGAGTGGTGTTACACAGGCTACAGTGCGTCCGCGGATTTGGCGAGTGGGTGGACGCAATCGCGGAGTTTTCCTCGAACTTGCAGAGCATGAACATAGACATCTCAGCTTTCTCCTGCATCGCAGCTCTGGCCATGGTAACAGGTGCGTAAAGGCGGCTGCTTTTTTTTTTTTTTGAAACTCTCTATAGTTCATAAAGTCGATAAAAGCCCAATTCATTGGAAATAATTCCTCTATCTCTTTTCTTTCTTTTATTTCAGAACGACACGGGCTTAAGGAACCCAAAAGAGTCGAGGACCTCCAAAACAAGATAGTCAACTGCCTCAAAGATCAAGTGACATTCAATGGCGGTGGATTGAATCGTCCCAACTACTTGTCAAAACTCTTGGGAAAGCTCCCTGAACTGCGCACACTATGTACCCAAGGTCTGCAGCGTATCTTTTACCTAAAACTAGAAGATCTAGTCCCTCCACCAGCAATAATTGACAAACTTTTCCTCGACACCCTACCTTTCTGAGTCTGACTCCGCGGTGACACCTCAAAGAACTTCCAAAAAAAGACTGTTTGAGTCAGACCTGACAGATTTTTAAACGTTATGATTTCTGAATATTTGCAAGCTCCGTAGGCTCATAGAACAACAATACCCTATAATGATTCATAAAAAAAAGATAAAGAGGATAAGAGACAGAAAGTGTGATTGCTGTGTAGGCCTTTTAATTCTGACTTTTTTTTTTCTTTGAGTGCCAAACAAGTGAATCATTGTTGGGAATTTCTCTCCAGTGGACAAATTGTCAACAGAGTTAATCCAGTCTTGCAATCACTTACTGTTTATTTAACATCGGCTCTACTGATTCAGCATACACAGATGTAATATATCCCATTAATATATATATATATATAAATATATATATATATGACCACACACACACGCGCGCACACACACACTGTATATTATGATAGATTATGTGATGCCTCCAATGCATCGGTTTATAACGTGTATATAGTTTGTTATAATGAAAAAACAATTTCATTTTCCTTTTCTTTTCTGACTCGTGCCTATGTGTTTCTGACAGGATCCCAAAAAGTATCCAGAAAAGACAACGCATGTTCTAGTTTACTTTTCTTTTTCTTCTTCTTTTTTCCTTTTCCTTTTATTTTATAGGCACTTGCTGAGGTGATGTCTATATATAATATATACCGGACACTATGTAGTCTGCTAGATTTGATACAGATTCGTAGTTATGGCACTCCTTTTATGTATAACGCATATGTGGAAAAATATCTCATCTGTATAGAAAATGAGGGACCCATGGTGTTTGTAAAACTGTCAGACATTCCTTGTTTGTATGTGCTGTAAGTATTGTTGCTGTTGAATATAAACGTTTCTATATATTTATTATTTCTATTGCCAAGAGCTACACTAAGCATGGTGCAATTTAAACGATTTCCAACCATCCAAGTTCATGCTGAGCACGTTGTCTATGTTTTATGTCTTATGAACGTCTAGATAGTTATGATTTTAACACAGTTTGGAAATGGAAAAATAAGCTCCATCTTATATCAAGAGGTTCATGAGTGTGTGATCTAGGCCCACATCTTTGACATCATGATGTACTTAACAACTTCTGTAACGCATTTGGTGCCGAATTCAAAAACTTTAGAGAGAAAGAAATATTTAATGTTTACAAATAAAACTTTTAAATCAATTCTTTGCTAAATAATTTCTCTGAAATGATTTTTACTTCTTAAATTAACCATCTGATTGAAATTAACAGCTTTAGTCCTAGATAATAATAAAAACATTACACACGAGCTCAAACTCGTCAGCGTGCAGGCCTGTGCGCAAAAACAAACATTTTAATAAGAACAGCTACGTCATTTTCTTTCTTTTAACTTACTAAAACTAAGTCTGAAATTGCAGAGAGCTGTTAAAGTTCTAATAACTATACCCAAAGCACGTCACTGACTTTAAGGAGTTTAATATGGCGCAAATAGCAGGCAGGCCTATTCATGTTTATTTTTTAAAAGTTTGAATTCTCTTATTTTGTTTAGTGGAAAAGGTTGCTTTCTAAATGCACATTTTTATTATTTCACCATTTTAACTGTTTTATTTAAATCTATACTGGATGGATATTTCAGCCATCAAATGACATTTTTAATACACTGAAGAGCTGAAAGTTTCCACTTGCATGTGTGTGTCTATACTTCGAATATTTCAACACTGTAAAAAAGAAAAAAAAGAAGTCGCTTTTTATGAGTCCATCCCTGGCTGTTAACACCTCTTCTCATTTTCTAACGTCTATTTGCATTTGACAAATGAAAAGGTTATAACGGATTAAATATAGTAATCTTCATTTTTCGTTTGGATCCCACACAGAGTAGATTTTTTATTATTATTATTATTCTGAGCGATCATTTGAAGGTGAACATCGGCTTTTATATAAATCAGAGTTTTTCACTAGATGTGATGCGAAGAAAAAGGTTGTCTTTCTGGATATACAGTTGCTTGTTATTCATACGGATTAAAAAGGATGTAATGTTCATTTTTTTCATTATTTCAATCTCTACATGCGATCATTGGCTGCTGCGCTCCTTCAAACCGCTTCATTTGCTTTCATTATGTGAACGCACTGTTAACCTAAGCTGCTTTTTACGCAACTCAACTATTGCACACCTCACCTGAAATGAAGAAGGCCGAATAGCTGGAGAAGAATAAGAAGTCGCATTCAGGGGAGCGCTTTCTAGTGAGATGAGAGAGCTGCCTGTGCTCAGCACAGTGTGTGTGTATAATATATGAGTGTGTAATGTTGAATTTCAGAGAACAAGAAAGATATGAGGATGGCACATTTTTCTCTTTCTCTACGGTTGCGTTTTTTTTATCCACCACAGCTGAGAAGTCAAAGTAACCTAGTTTGTTTTTATTGTAGTTTAATAGTAAATCTGTTATTACTGCCAGCCTCCCTCCCACGCACCCACACATCTCCCCGGGGGAGTCCAGCTCTGTAAGATCTAATTCCCTGCACCTCCTGCTCACCGGGCCACTAAAAAAAATCACACAGGTTACAGTCAGGTAGAGAAAAGACTCCACTCCTGCTGCTGCTGCACGTCCTTTAATCCCGTTCACACTCGTACGTCGCCAAACCCCACTGCACTGCAAGCTGCTTTCGAGATGCTGCTGCGCATCACATCTGCATGTTGCAGTCCGCGTAATTGCAGAGATGAAAAGTCATTTAGAAACGTAAAGGAAGCGGCAGTGACTGGCCTGCACCAAGTGAAGCAGCGCCGCTGTCACAAAGCCTTTGCTTCTGTCTGTCAGAGGGGAGAAGCGACGCCAGGCTCTGAGGCATGTCTGGGACTTATCCTCACTGATTCCACATTTATCACATGATCAAGATGAAGGGAACAGCTTATTTTGAGAGATATTAGCGGCAGGCAATAAATTGTCTAAATAATTAGATCGTCACTGTAAAGTGCTAATTCCAAGGCAAATTGGGATTACATTCAGAACCAGTTTGCTGACATTTAGCAGATCTGTTGAAAGGGTGCATTACAATGTCACAAGTTCCCTCTATTGACTCAAAGTACAGTTAGCTTTTAAACATGTCTATTCTTGACACAATAAAACATGACACATGTAGCTAAGACTTCTGTCAGTGTTTGTGCATGATTATATATGCTGGAGGACTTTGAGTCTAAATTCATTAAGAGCCTGTGACTTAATTTCCCTCCCCACTCTTGACATCAGCGGAAGGTTAGACGCCAGCATAAGTAGGACTGGGAGGAAAAGAGAGGAAATCATTTTCCAGTTGTTCTGACTCTTCTCTGGCTCCTGCACTGAGAACAAACCGGAGCCTGCAGGTGAGGGTGGCCCTCCTCCAAGAGCAAGGGCCCGAGTGTCTGCTGCTATAAGTGCTCGAATACACAGCGAGAAAGGCATCAAATTATAAGCCTGAGCCCTTTTGCTTCAGAGAGTGCTCCACCACATCCACAACAGTAGCACTATTAGACGCCCGCCGCATGCAGCGACTGTCGTGGATTGTGTTGCATGCACAGCTGCACATTTCTGCACTCCTGTCTAACTCTGTGATGCAATCTGACGGGTTCATGTGTGAGGCACTTAGGTGAATTTGAGGTGAAGGGTGGCTGTAGGTGTGGTGACCGTCCGCAGGAGGACGTGTGAACTGGCCATTAACATCAGCGGTTATGGACAGGAGCCAGTGTGTGTGTATATGTGTGCTTTATTTTTGTGAAAAAGATTTTGTTAATTTGATTTAGTCTGGACGTCTGATGCGCGAATTATCATGTTGAGGAGATAGGATAGGCCTTTGCTTATTCTGATCCCTGTGGTGGGAGAGCAGTTGACCTTTCACCTTTGTGCTACATGAGAACAGGTGCTCAAACTGAAGTTGCATTTGGAAGTTTTTTTGTTTAACTGCAAAACCAAAGAGTGGAGTGCAGCAAGAAATAACTACAGGAATGGAAAATACACACTACAAACTTCTGTGTTGCTTTGTTCAAACATATGTGTGATGCTGCCTGGCGATGAGAATCAGTACAGTGCATCTGGTGTGTGTGGTGAAGGGTGTGTAGTTTCTGACGTGGATAGAATTAAGCCCAAGGTAAATTACAGTGAAATATTATCTTGACATTAAATGTTATTTTAAGGTGAAGTGAGAATCTTTTTCAGACAGCTTATCGGCAAGACCTGAAATAGATCCATATGACTAAAACTCCAAACTGTGCTCTCGGTTACCTGGCTTTCATTAAAATGGAAGTGATTGAGAGAACTCATCTGACTCCTGAGTAGTTCTGGCTCTGGTCGTCACGTTGCTTTTCCCGGCACAGAGGTTATACTGCACTCGTCTCTCTTTTTACCTCTTTTCAATAATTCTGCTACTTTTATATTTATCTTGTGCATTTAGACCACACTCTAACATTTAGAGTCGCCTCCTCTCGTGTTACCTTTCCCCGGCAGCTCCGGCTCAGGCTGCTGTGTGAGGTTGCAGTAAAACATGTTGATTACACAACTTATGAATCCCACCGACTATCGCTCTAAACAAAATGAATGAATAATGAGCAGAATAATGGCCCTTTGGATACGACTGTCTATAGTTATATTACTGTGACTATTTGATTTACCATATTGAAATGCTGATGATTGTCCAATAAATAATGCAAAAAGCTGATTTCCGAGTGGCGGGGCAGGAAAAGAAAATCCACCTTGCATATAGATGGAAGTGAGCCGTGTCTGTCCCTCTCAGCCTGTGGCCCAGAGCAGCTTTATCATTCATAGGACTAAACAGACAATCAATTCAGCAGCCATGTATGAAGGATGAAGGGATGCGACAAGCTGTGAATGATGAGGAGCCAAAAATCAAAGGCCTCACTCCTTCTTAGCTCTAATGGCCATTACCAGCCCAGACAGCACCAGTAAAATGAGGTTAATCATTCGCACAGATCCTTTCAAAGAAGACTGACTGAACTTGATGCCCAGTCAGATCACTCATAAATATTTACTTCATATTAAACAGCTGTGTATGCTCTGTTATTGCACATTGATTTCTGACAGATGCCATCAAATTATTGTTTCAAATGTGGTCAGTAAAAACCATTAATGCAATGCTTGTACCAAGACTCAATTATGCTAACCACAAGAAATTAATAATGCAATGAAATTGACAGGACATTATGCTGGACAGGGGTCTCTTCAGGTTTCTACACAAAAACAGGAATCTATATATTTGGAGAAGAAGCAGGGTGATTTTTTTTTTTAACACATGATTAGTAAATATGAATAACCTCAGAAAGTACATTCAGTGCCTGACATAGAACTCTGTCCATCCAAATTAAATAGCCGTACAGTTTAAGTTTATGGCCATAGCATGTATCAGTATTGAACACACGGTTCAGTCCTTTGACCTTATTGACAAAATGAAATCGGAAATTTCCCTTATAGAAAGAGTTAATGTTTCCTCGGGCAGACGTGTTTCCGATTCAATTAGTTTTAATGAAGCCGGTGCTCAGTGGTCACTGAAGTAGAAAAAACAGGCATAAATGCCTGATGGTAATAGAGGACATATTAAGGAGGAAGGGATCGGACACACAGTGCGTGTTTCTAAGTGGCGAAAAATGCCTCTATCAGGCTGGTAGGAGTCAGTGGCTTGGGAAGCAATGAATTGTATGAGCCTCAAATGATGCATTAGGTCTCTGGGGCGAGGCTGGAGGAGACTGAGGAGCCAACTGTAAAAACACACGGGAGAGGAGCATAGTTTTGATGACGCACATGGGGGTATCACCAGCTAACAACACTGCTTGTCTAACTGTCTTATCTTGTGCTTGTCTAATTGTCTTTTTTTTATCACAGCATCATATACATTTTTTCTTAGAGGGGAATTATTTTGTGAAATGTCTACATTTGGAATTCCTACAGTCTAAAAACAAAGCTGTCCGTCACCTGCTTTTTGTTTTCTCCCTCCCCCATTTACACCTCCCACAGTGACAGTGTGACTGAATGCAGGGATGCAAACTATCCCTTCCTCTGATGTCAGTGTGTAAAATGTCAACGTGGTCAGATGCACTGGCTCAGTTCCCACATGAATATGCCCTCATCCTGTGTTACGGTTTGTGGCGCTGCTCAATGTGAAGTGAAACATATAAAACACACCCATGCACATGTAATCTGTTCATGTCTTTAAGTCAAATCATGTGTGTGTGTGCCTGTTCCTCTATCATCTGCAGTCTGGATTTAAAAAAAAAAAAAAGCAGGTACAGAGGTGCTCTGGCAGCCGAGTGGATTCCCTATACACAATCCTAACGTCCCTGGTTTGATTCCAATTGTGGAACCATGTTGCATGCCATTCACCCATCTCTCTACCTGCTCACCACATGTTTGCCTGATTTGTCTATTTCTAAAAACAGAGCCTGAATGGAACCAAAAAGCACACACATTATTCTCAAGAGAATTAAATTGATATTATTATAAAAGAACTCAGGAATAGCAGAAACTATATGCTTCGTTTTGACAATCAAGAGATAAGCAGCAAAAACATGTCTATTGAAGGATGACTCAAAGTTCAACAATAAGCTCCAAGATCTCCGTAGTATCAGCCCTCCACTGAAGTGGTCGACTTGGAAAAAATGTTGCTTCAGCTCCAAAGTCCTCAGAGTGTTTTTGCCCCAAGCTAAATCTCAGAAGCGGTCGAATCGTCTTGAAAAAACAACAAAGAGATTTGTTCAATGTGACTTTTCAAACAAGTTCAGGCCAAACAACTCAACAACTTAACCACATCTTTTATCTCAATCTTCCATTCATTGACTAACAAACACACTTTTCCGAGGCCTTTACTCTTGTTTGCATGGACACATGGAGCACAGGCGTGTTGGCCACCAACACAAGATGCATGTGGTGTTGGTTTTACAAATCTGCCACTGCACATATAAGTACACATGTACAGCAAGAGGCTGCCAGTAGATAGAGTGGTGGCTTCTTGAAGGGTCAAGAGGGGAGCATGATGAGTGTGTGTGTGTGTTGGACAAAAGAGAAGGGGGGAGGGGGTGATGGTGTGTCTGTGTCACAACAGACAGAATAGATCCAGCCCAGGCTCTCACACAGCTTTGTCATATCACTGGGAGATTAGGAACACACACATGTCAAGCTAGGCAGAGCCTGCTGCAATAATGCACCTGCCAGCTCTCAAGATCCACTCAACCCTTGTTCCTACGTGTTAACACAAAGTCATGCACACACAGACATGGCCATATTTCTAGATATTGATTAGTGGAAAATTAATTTTTCTTTTTTAAAAACTGGATGGACAATAGAAGAGTGAATCCAACACGATGTGAGTGTTGAAGTTTGTTAAAAGGAACATGCACCTAAAATATATATATATATATATAATATCAAAGATGTGAAAAGGTTGGGAGCTGAGAAAAGTGGATATTTTACATGAAAAGCCTGATGGGAGAAGGTCGTCGTCTTTCTTCATGACAAGAGTTCCCTGAGAAAAAGGACGGAGGAAGCTCAAAGAGATCCATCTCCACCAGGATTCAAGGTCATCCAACCTAGTCATCCTAGAAGCACTTGAAAAATATGGAGTGAAGACTCGAGATATTCTTCCCCCCCTCTCCAAAAAAAGGAGTGTGGAGGGAAGACTCTGACTGAAGAGAATCACTGACCTTCAAACAAGCTCTCTATCCATATAGAGTAGGGGAAGACATGCACAATCCATCAAAAATGCACATGAACTTTCCCTCTTCAAATAGTTCCCGCTTGAATTGCAGTCAATGGATCAACTATGAATATTGCATGTAGTGAATTGCAGGGGATCAGATTGAATTCACTGTGAAAAAAAATAAAAAATAAAAAAATGAATCAGTGATATCAGAAAATCATATTTCAAGGCTGCAACTCCAAAATTAGGTTTGGAGTGAAAACATTTTCGGTTGCGAAAATGAAGTGAATGACAGTCTGAAACTAAATTGTGTTATTCATCACACAAACCTGGTCCCCTTGGTGTAAACATTTAAATCATCTAAAATGTAGGAGAAGGGAAAAAAAAGATACAAAATACAATTAATAAAAGAGTAAAGAAAAAGAAAAAAGTCCATACTATGGTCATGAAATAGCCTTTTGCCACAGTCCCTCTTCAGGAATGGAAAGATCAGTATTAATTTTCAGCCAGTCTTTGATTGGATGAACCTGCCTCCCTCTTGCACGACATGGCTAGCACAGGTCAGTGGCTGGTGCAGTGTAGCATGAAACAAACAAATAGAAAAAGGCACCTTGTGTCACTTGACTCTCGCCAGAATGCTGCGACTGATGGCGAGGCTGCCAACGTCACATAATAACGACCAGCGCCTCCTATCCAAAGTATGAGAGAGGGGAAGAGAGAGATGAGAGGAGGGGTGGAGGGCAGAGGGGTGGGGGGCTGGGAAAAAAGCCGGGGAAGATGGATTAAGAGCTGGAGAAGGTTAGGAAAGAAGGTAGCATGTTAGTGCTCTGAAATCTGGGACGAGGTGACAACTGAGCCCACCTGCTGTGAAAAATAGATTTAATATTGAACAGTAAAAGTGTGTAAGAGAACAGAGAGAGGAGAAGTATGAATGATGAATTCCTGGCAGAGAAGACGTTTCCTAAAAATCTGGCATCTGCTAACAGTGTATTATCACTGCTGTGCTGTGGCACTGGCAGTGTGATGGCTTCTCTTTCAGGGCAACTTCACGATGTTGGTTGACTATGACCAGATTGAATAAAATTCAAACCACCGAATCTCACGGTTTTTCCTCTTACTGTGAGGCCACTCAGCCGCTGGATTATATGGTTCACTATGGTGGTTCATATTTATCAGTAGAAATACAAAGATTAAAACGCAGACACATACTGGGGATTTAAGACATTTAAAGGCAAAACCACTGACTTTACACAACAAGTCTGCGTCAACAAGTTCTCCAACTTAAAGCAGAAGTAAGCGGAATATTTGTGTTAATATAAGTCTTAAATAGTTGTATCTTCCGACAGCAATCACTTATATAGAGTGTTTGGTCCGAAACACGGGTCTGTCAGTCACTCTGCTCTGCTGTAAGCCGAGGAGAAAACTTTCCTTGTATCCTACGACCTTTATCCAATGAGGAGATAGAACAGCATAAAGGGGCGGTCCTCTCTGTGTGTGCAGCCAAGGGATGCGCGTGAATGTGGTGACATAGGGACGAGGGCGGGGACTGCTAACTCCATCGGCTGACAGGAAGTTAGCCAAAACGACCGGATCGCTTACTTCTGCTTTAAGCAAGTAAACATGTCACTTGCTGCTACACTTAGATATGATCCATAGGCCGTATCAGGAGCATGTGTAGTGGACCACTGTCATTGTTGTGACAATGATAACCATGTGACTCAAGTTGCAGATTGCTCACTGATAAAAGAATAATACTAACACTGACTTTGTTGCTCTCTGAACTACTGTACCTGAATTCCTCCTTTGCTATCGCTTTATTACTATGGCCACTAGAGGTCGCCTAACAATGAGGTCACTTAAAGGTTGAGTAGGAGATCCTCAAATTTTGTATTTTGAAAATACACAAGTCAAAAGTGCAAGCCCCTTTCCTCAGACTTCTTTGGCATTGTCTTTTCCATATCGTAAACCGTCGAAGACTCTGAGCACGCCTGAAATTAGTGCACCCAGAGGGGTACGCGGAGGTGCTGGAGGAATTGGGGCGGATGGCAGTTTGAGCCAATGAAGTTCTTTGTGGGGTTCAAAATGACTGAATGGTGTTTTTGCAGGATTGTCCGTTCCACAGGTGACATTTTTCATTTATGTGAAAAAGCATTACATTAATTAGTTGCAAGCGGGATGTGAAGACGATTTCAAGCAATACAGTAAAAAACGCTCCAGAAAAAAGATCTTCTCCCTTATCTTTAAGTTGAACGATTACAAATTTGAAACAGGGCAGAAACTGGGGTTGTAGAATGAGAAAGAAGTGAGCTTTACCAAACCTCTGCAGCACATTCCTCACCTCTGTTTGAGACTATAGTGGCTCAAGTCGTAAAAACCTGCTCCTATAGCATAATTAATCTAAACCTCAAACAGGACCCTCCAAAGTCAAGTTGTATCGTAGATACTGTAATGTAGGTAATATGCATGAGAAAGGAGAAAACACGGAACAAAAGAGGACACTATCTCTGATTCCTGACTGATCAGTTTTGACCATTTTATATGGTCTGATAGTGATGTAGGAACAAAGTGCTAAATCAAAGGATTTAGGAGCTTTTCTGAAAAAAAAAAGAAAATTAATTTTGATTTGTTAGGGTTGGCTAACTATCCAAATACAATTGTTTTTCAAGACAGCCTTTTCTAACAATAAGCGAGACAGGAGCAGGTAAAGACAGTGAGATGGAGGAGGTGTGAGTGAGGGGAGGAGGCAGAGGGGAGAGGGGAACAGGAGAGCCAGGCCGATCATCCTGTGATAAGATGAGGAAAATAAGTCTGATTATCACAGAGGCTGGGAGCATTAGACAGACAGTTGGGAGTCATCTCAAAACTCAGGAGGGAAGAGGCAAGACAAGAGGTCACAATTATGCCCCACTAGCTGCACTCCCCTCCTCCTCATGAAGTCCTGTAATATATTCAGTTAGTTCCTGTATGGCGCAGAGGGGAAATTCTAATTAAAGGGTGGGGGGAATTTTGACACATGTGAGGCAGAGATCAATATTTAGTACCATAATCAGCCATTCCTGATGGCTTGACGGTATCACTGTGAGAAGGCTGTGGCTCTCCATTAGAGTGCCTAGGAAGGAACAGACGGGCAGGCGAGCAGGCAGACAGGCAGGCAGCCAGAAAAGCAGGCAGGGCTGCAGAGAAGCGCCAAACTCCCAGCCATCATGAATCAAAGAAAGTGATGCCTCTCGTGCTCCATTTTGCTTTGCTTTTTATCTTCATTCATCCTCTTAAAGGAGAAAAGTGAACTCTGTCAGACTGCTTTGTGATAAGGGTGCAGGGGAAGTGGAATAGAAAGGAAGAAAAATGCCAGACAGGGGATTCGGTAGATCAGGAGGGAGTGCAGCTGTCAGGACTTTGGACTGTAAGATGATTGTAAGGTACACAGATGGTCCCCTCCATTGAACGATTTCTTGTTTCGGTTTGACAAATATTTTATTTTAATTTCAAACAGAAAACACATTTGGATCCTTTACAAAATCACACAAGAGGTCAATGAAAAGTCCTGCACTAAAAAATAAGGGTGTATTATTATTATTTTTATTATAAAGTACTGTATGAAAAATAAAAATGGTCCATGCGAGCGTTAAACTATTATACATGTTACTATTGGATACATTAGTAGCACTTCACTTTGTCGTTGGTGAAGACGGAGCTAATTGTAATGATTTTTTTTAATACTGTTGTGTAGTTTAACCCACACCTGTGCATCATATCACATAAAAAACTAAGTGTTTTTTGTGTAAAATCTCAATCTGCAAAGCAACTTCCTACTATAACTCTCAAATAAATGTAGTGCAGCAAAAGATTTAAACAGAATGAAGTGAAAATACTCAAGAAGAGATACTGAAATTTGTACGTAAGTAGCCTACATTGAGTAAATGCACTGCAAACGTGACATTTCATCACTGATTCCACTGATTCACTCTGAAATCAGTTAATCATCTAAACCACAATTACTGTTTTAATTTTCCAAACAGATACACAGTCACTCACACATTCACACAAATGCACACACAACATTTGCGGCATGTGAACAAGGCTGCTCCGCTGACATGGATAGTGACCACCGACTCAGTATGAAGAACATGGTGTTGTTTCCAGAGGGCAAGGAGAGAGTGTGAGGGGTAAAGAGGGGCGGGGGCATGTGAAGGTGTGTCTGCGTGTGTGTGCGAGTGTGCGTGTGTGTAGGTGGGGTGAAGGGGGTGTGGGGGGAGCCCAACCCAGGGTGTCCCCTGTCTCCATGTGTCAGCCCATCTCCTTGTTCTTGCATGTCACTGACACACACGTGGGTACTTACCAACCCAAGTTGCTCCAATTAATGGCTGTCCCACTGCGCTGTCCATTGTGCGCTGTGCTAGCCTGGGTGACAAGATATGGTCTGGGATCTGTCTCTCCAGTGACATAAGGAAGGAATTTTAAGAGGGGAAAGTGATGCAAACCCACACCGCCTCATGCTGCGCACAGATAGGTAGATAACAGACTCTTGTAAATGAGTGGCAGCGAGGAAGGCATTGAGGATTCTCTAATTACTTGCTGCAATCTATCTAAGTCACTGGCCTTCTAATTTGATTTATCAGAATGCATGAAATCCCTTGGAATAATGCCCTTATTAGAAGGACAGAATTGACGGGGGGACAAGAGGTCTGCCGAGAGGAGGAGGGGAGCGGAGATTTAAGCATCAATTACAGTCAAAAGGAGAATTAATAGTTATTAATCCACAAACATAACCATCGTTCTCCCTGCTACCTCTCTGCCACTTGGAGACAATCTCCTTCACACTTGCCCTGCCACACATGCACATGGTGACATACACTTGTACTGCATGTACAGATATAAAAGAACACACAAATATGCAAAAATGCACACAAACACATATATGTACAATGCACATACACACACACATATATATACACATACACACACACATATATATATATATATATATATATATATATATATATATATATATATATATACTATATATGTATACACACATACATACATGCACACACACACACACATGCCTACTGCAGAACTGAGTGAAAATGAGCGTTGAAAAAAATAATTCACATAAAAAGACAAAGCACAACCACAGACCACAGTGGAGAAGCCACGATGCAATAAATATCTCTTACTCTGGACGGTCATTTTGCCCACCGGTAGATCAAAGGTCTTTAACTCTTTAACTAAATTCTTGACTGACAAATTCAATTGCTGTCAGTCTTCCAGGACCGGGTCAATGTAATATGTGCATTTTGATTCAATTTGTGCTGCAAATACATACATATACATATTGTTTATCTGGTTATGGGTCCCAAAAAATCAATACTTATATCTGTGCTTTGTCATTCCTAAGTGCATCATGAAATAGCAAGATATCCCTCTAATTGAATCCAGAAAAACCATGTAGATTGTTAATTCTGTGCCATTAAGCTTTTGCAACATTTGCAATGTCTTCTTTTTGCCTGTTGATGACTCTTGTTTGTCCCCTTGTATGGGAAAAGAACATTTTATATATCTAAAAATTGAATTTACAAAGGTCAATCTCTAAACAAATAACAATAAATCAAAGATGAAGCTTGTATCATTTCTAGGGAGAGGAATTCAAAGTATAAAAGAATAGTTTTCAGAAGCTCATATCATTAGAAGGATGTAAAAAAAAATCAGCATTTTACTCAGTGGCAGATGATTTTGTAATTACACAAGGTGGAAAAATCCTGATTATTCAAATCATCCTAATTAAGTCATGTTACACCGGCTCTTTTTTTTTTTTTTTTTAACTGACTGGGTCATATCACATGTACGACAATAACAACAAAAGGACAGCTTGTCATGTTAAATAATTTAAAGAGCCGTGAAGGCAGCAATGCTGCATTAGGTGACACTCCAGTCTGAGTTTTATGTTAAATCCTGTGGTTTCTGTTAAAGGGTTGCTGAGTGGCTGAAAGGAGAATGCCAGTGTGCTGTTGCTTTGCTGTCAGTCACACAGAGGCAGTATTTAGACAGGGAGCTGAGAGGTCTGCTCCACTGCCAGCTCCTGCCTTTTAAACAGCCCTTTCCTCAGAGAGACAGCTTAGCACTGAGTGCCAGTCAACATCGGCTGCCCGGCCATGCAGCTGCGCACCCCCCACCCCCGACACCCTCACACCCCAGCCCACACACACACACACACACACACACACACACACACACACACACACACACACACACACACACACACACACACACACACACACACACACACACACACACACACACACACACACACATTTTGATAGCCTTTTTGCTAAAGAACTATTTGGCAGAAGGGGAGAAATGATTGTGCATGGTCAAAACCCAAAGGTACATTGTGATGGGTCTATCCCCCCCTGTATCAACAAAGTGGAGCGTGAGGCGTCTGGACAGCAGATTCATCAGCATTACTTGAATGGAAGAACAAGCTCATACAGCATTACATGGCTGACAGGGAAGATGAATCTAAGCAACTCGCCGCATCGAGGATCCTCACAGACCTTCAGTCATGGCCTGTGGTAAAGACTGAAGGATGGGAGAGAGGTTGTGGAGATAACACATCACACCCTGTCCACGTCCTGTATTATGGTGCTGTCCTGTAGCGTGTCTGGGACAATGCTGTGTTAGCTGCCAGAGTGCCGTTGACATCATTGACAAACCTCTATGGTGTCAGGCAGTCACTCACACTTCTACTGGGTGTCTGTCATCATGCTCAAACAGTCAGGCACTGACACCTTTTCACGTGAATGAAGATTCTCCTGTGACTGACAAAAAATAGTGGATGGCCTTTAAGGAGAGAGAGGGGAAAAAAACACAGCAAGCATCGCACCTCTCTTAGAGAGAGAGACTTATAATTTGCAATAATGGCACACCAATAGCTCTCGGAGAGAAAATTACAGGAAAAAGCCGATCTGAAATTTCCTTTTAACTGGCAGGAACACATCCATTGTAGACAGAAGTCTTGTTTACTTGGTAAAATGGCATCAATTAGGAGCGGATGGCAAAATTAGCATATTCTCTTAATGGACTGGCCTTTCTTGTGCGGCGCTCTCACACTGATTGTATGGAAGGGACATGTTAAGGGAGACTGAGAAAAGGTCAGGTGTCTGCACCATTCAGGTGATCATATTTTTCACCAAACAGTTGTGCATTCTCCATGGCTATTGTCATGTTATACTGCAGCTGAGAGCAACATTCCTGCATAGGTGGGAGATTTTATTCTAAATTATTGTGGAAAACACGTCACTCATTCTGACACTTTAAGAATACTAGATGGGTTGCACGTGCAAATTCTTGCAGTGTTTAAAATATCCTATATGCCTTTATGTTTCCTAATGCCAGGATGCTTTGAAATCTACACCAAAATAAATGTAGATATGTCACGAAACATAACAATTCAAGGGAATAATGCTACTGCGAACCCCTCCTCCTTTATCCCTTATCTCATCAAACGTTAACTACAGTCAGATCTACAGTGCATTTCCATTAGCACACTGCTGGGATTTAATCATAGCCTTTAAAAATGTAGAAAAAATAAATCCAGAAATTAGAGAAATTAACAGACAATTTAAAGAAGTGTTCAATATCCTGTTCCCCACACTGAGCTAATCAATTTGAAATGATTTGCCAGTTTATTTTCATTATTAACAGCCCCCCATCACTTTGGAAGCTAATTAATTCTAAAAATGATATTTCATCATCAGTGCTGCAGTATGTATCTCAAGGAGGGCCCAGCTCCTCCCAGCCAGACCAAAGCCGCAGACTGCAAATTCTCTCCTCTCGTCCTCCACCCCTCCTCCCCTGTGCCTCTGCTCCCACCACCCCAAATTGACTGGTCTTGCACAGTTGCAGCTGAACAAGAAAGGAATTGCTAGTGTCAAGACACAGTTTACAAATATGACATCTCCTCTGGCATGGCTGGAAATATGAAATATTGATTTATGTGCAGTAAAAGGTCTTATAAAAATGATCACATACACATGAGGGATTAATGCGCAGAAGATCAATAGAAATTTCATTCTTGACACTAGACTGTCACCTATGGTGAAATGCTAAAATAAAGAAATCAATATTATCTATGAAATGTCAAATTTATTATAATTATGTGGATGAAAGCTGGCCAAGTGGCTCCCAGGGGGCTGAGAGGGATAGGTTACCACTCTCAAGCATCCCTCATGTCCCTCCTTCTCATGCTGCCAATTTTGAGAGCAATATTGGTGTAAAGGGTTTTCACCCGTTATGTATGGCCTTGTTGTAACAAATTCCTCCAGGAATATTTAACTGTGGGAAGACTGACAATGGACAGAGCTGCAGTTCATAGCCTGCAGGTTGTGTGGTTAACAGCTGTTAGCTTTGGCACATATTGTATGACTCTGCCGTCTCGACTGAAACCTATTTGGCAGCTGCTGCTGACACCGACAAGTCACAGGCCACGAAAAAAAAGTCGGACATCTCAGCGTGCGTCCTGGTTCAGAGATGACAGATTCAGTCCGGCTGTATTGATCTTAACATCACTGATCACACTGATTTGTTTGCTTTAAAGATTTCACAAAAAAGAAAAATTTGAATGAAGCGTAAAATGATCATATTAAATCGAAAGAGCAATGCAATTTTTTTTTTTTTTTAAAGATTTATGATCAGTCCAACTAGCTTTTCAACATGCTGTGAAGTTTCTTCACACGCTTCACTATTTTTAACTGATATCACAAGACTTAAGATCTTTGTGTGTTACTGTCCTTTCTCACACTCCCCTCAATGTTTTATTTGCTATTGCATTTAAACTAAGAGCTATTTGTGTTCATTCACTTGTTTTCCATGTCTAATTAATATCCTTTGAATGTGTGGGGATCAATTCATTTAATCAATGTTGGGTAGTGCCTCTGGCCTTCTAAAGGTCACTTAGATATGGAATGGGATATCATCAGAGTCAGATCACAAAGGAGCGAACAGGTAATTTGAATGAGGCAGGAAAACTTTGCATGTATGATCACACATTTCTGAAAAACTACAGAAAATGATTTCCTCTTTTGTCTTTCCATTCCAGGCAATGGTCTTTCTTTTTTCCTCCGGAGGCCCACTGTACACACTAGAGTGTGGCAGCTGTGTAATCCCTTTAACAACCGACGGGGCTATTAAATGAACCGGCGGTGCAGCTGCAAATAGCCAATAAAGCCAGCACAATATCATCCCTATTAAACAGTAATCTCGGCAGGCTTAAGAAGTTCTCTGAAAAACGGGAGGAAAACCATAACAAAATGTAATCAAGCAAAACATGGGGATTTTCCTCAACAAAATAAGCCAAACAATTTTCACAGTGGCTTACATGAAAGGTGTTCAGTGAGCAGCACACAAGCCTCAGAGAACTCAGGTGACCACGGTTTGCTGCCTTATCACAAATACAGAAGCACACAACAAAAAAATGAGCCTGTCAATCGAAGCAATTTATCGCCACAGATATTAACAGAGAAATGGAAACAGGAGAAAATAACAAATTGTGCAGTTACATTTTAAAAGTGACCAAATCGAATTCATAAGATCACAGTTTGAGAGATAGAACCCAGTTTATTTTTCCTCCCTTTCAGCGGCTTATGTGCTCTGTCAGATGAAAGCAGAGCAGAGAGCCGCTGTTGATGGAGCCTTTGAGCTTGGAAGAGGAGGCAATGCAGCCTCTTGAAGGGGTGCCGGGGACAGCGATAACCGGGGAGGCCGCAGGAGCTCCCTCCGCAGCCGGGGGAAGGTGTTCCAACTTATCAGAGTCGGCACACGGGGAATGATTACCCCTCTGCCGGGCCGATTACTGCTGGCTCTCCGGGTCAAAAGCAGGCAAGGATGAAAGAGAGAACTGAAGCCTCCTATCCTGCCACCAATCATCCATTAGCGCTCAGAGGCGAGGGGCTTGTCTGTGCGACATGGGCTTGTCAGTCTGGTGCATAAGAAGGAGAGGGATGTAATCACAGGCAGGACTCTCACTCACACTGATGTCATGGAGGACAGTGTGGGGCCTGCGGAGGTAATTTATGGATCTGAGTATAAGCAGCACTTCTTGACATATTATTTATTCATTTGAGTTTGTTTTAGAACATTCATCGTCATCTGCAGGGTGAGGCGAAGTGTTGAGTGGTGTTTACACTATTGATGTATGGTATATATGCTGATCCACTCACATGAATAAAAATGGGGAGCGGGCCAGATAGCACGAAACATCACATCAGACACATCAAACAACAATGACTGACTGCAACACACACCATGCATACACCATTCCCCTTGCTTTTTGTTTGCAGTATTCTAATAACATATAGGATAAGCCATGAGAAATGTGTTTTCAGGATGGTCAGGCTATAATGTTGCTGCTTGTGCAATATCTGTCCTGTGTATTTTTTAAAATACCATTTTCATGCATCTCTCCATTAAAAACAAATGAAACCACTGTATTCTCTAGCTACCAATGACAAACTGTGATGCTAAAGTTGGGGAATATACGTTTAATGCTTCACTCTATGCATTTGCCAGCCATCATCTATGTTATGGATGTGGACAATGGGTTGGCATAGCACAGCTGACCAGACTCACCTCTGCTTATAACAGCACAACCCTTCAGATTAAGGTCAGCGCTCCAGCCTGCTACCTTTCACTCACTCGCTCTTTAATACCAGAAAAGGGACAGGAAAAAACTCCAAGCCAATTGGTAGTGGCACCTCTGATGAACAGAGTGTAAAAATTCTTCTTCCTCTGCCTCCATGCACGGGTCAGTGTAGGGGTCCGTACAATACAACACGGCAACGCCTTGCTCAGAAACCTCAATCGTGTAATTCCAGTGACCAATCTATTTGGAGATATGGAGAGCTGGGTCTCGGGGGGGGGGGGGGGGGGGGGGGGGGGGGGCAGATGAGTGGAAGGAAGCTGTGCAGCATCTCCCACAGGTAAGACAGGGAGAGGCTGCAGGTCAGTCCAAAGAAAGAAAGAGTGGGAGCTGCCATTTACGGGGCTCTAGTCATACGGACAGAGCTGCCACGAGATCTGGGCCACTGCTTTCAATTTAGCAAGCAATTTCAAAGTTTTAGGCTAACATACAAAAACTCTTTGGTGTGCTCAAAAAAAAAAAACGGAAATGGGGACTCTTGCATTTCCGCGACGACTAGCAAAACTCCACCTGCTATGGAGGATCATGTGATGCGATCGTAAGCTCCAGAACAGCCACTAATGGAAACTGTATAGAGATTGCTTCTAACCATGTTAGTGGCACAGCTTTATGGATGCTGTTATCAGTTTGTTGGTAAGTTAGAGCACCACTGTGCTGCACACAGAAATATCTCAACTAATATATATTGACATGAGATTTAGTTCAGACATTCGTGGTCCACAGAGGATAAACCTGCATGCTTTTGGTGAGCACCTGACTTCTCATCTGTCACCACAAGGTTGACATTTACGCTTTAAAAAAAAAAAAAATTATGAAATGACTCAACAACTATTGGATGGATTGAAGTGATATTTGGTGCAGACATTCATGTCACTCGCGTGATGAATTGTGATAACTTTTGAGATGTTCTGGATTTTTATCAAGCAAATTTTATAGACAGACAAACAGACATCTTTCATTCCTAAGTGAAATTCAATTGTCCAACAATTCTATTGAAGTAATACTAATAACAAAAAATAATAGTTCAATAGTCCATATCATGAGCCACTGCCTTTGGCTGAGGTGTTACAGAGCCTGATGGGACTGGGGACAAAGGACATCTTGAACCACTCAGTCCTGCAGACGTTGGCTGTGTCTACAGCCAGTGATTTGTTCCTGCCAGAATGTTGTGGAGAGGGTGGTTGATATCATCCAAGATGGCCTGCAACTTCAAGCGCAAAGTCTGAGTCTAGACTCCTGCCAAATACAGACCCAGCCTTTCTGACCAGCTTGTCTCCTTGTGTTCATGTCTGACATGTTGCTGCCACAGCAGACTGCAGTGAGAAAACCAAACTGGACATGAAATAAATGTAAAACAAATGACATTTTCATCAGACTCAGCTGTACATTGTGCTTTAATTAGCTAGCCAGTGTTAAGTGTGCCATCATGCTACACTGGGATGGTCATCATAGTAAACACTGTACATACTACATTTCAGCATGTTTGAGACCACTGTGCTGACTCTTACAAAACTGTTAACATGGTTGTGGACTCTTGTTGTCAACAGCTTAAAAAAGTACAGCTACCAGTTTCTCGCCAAGAATCTCTGTTTGCTAAAGTTTCATTGACTAAGACAATGAATCAAGCATGAAGCATTCAAAAAAAATCATCTTGGAGAATCTTAATGATCTAAATCACTTCCCAGAGGATTCAAGAGGCAAAAGGAAAAATGAGGCATCATATGATCAAAATGAGGGCACCGATCTCTTTCAAAAAATAACAATCCCACACGTCTGTTGACCTTTCGTAATAGAAAAACACAAGCAAAAAAGAGGTAATACAAGAAAGTTTGAAAATAGTAAGGTTTAACATTTTAAGTCAATCCTTTCCAGAGAAATTGATTTCAAAAAGTTGGAAAAACTCTCCACCAAGTTCATTTCAAACCAGCTCAGTACTTTTGGTGTAATCCTGCTGCCAAATAAACCAAGACACGAGTGAACACATCAGCCAACAGCTGCATGAGTTATTAAGTCTCACTATAAAGTGATGTGCTGATTCAGATAACCCTATTACACTTATAAATTCAGATCATGATTCTGACTCCAGTTCAGGGAGACCATCTTCATTCTACGATACATATCTTATCAGAAAAAAGTGACATCCTCCAGGCTGACACTGAACCTATTAGCAGCCAGCCATCTGAATAGCAGGCCAATAATGCTTCCTACATGTCAAGGACATGATCCCCATTCTGCATTGAGATACTGAAAAAGTGGAAGAGAGAATGTTTCCTATGCTGTAATAGCAATGACATGCCAAAATGATGACCGCAGATCAAGAGGAGTGTTGAGATTAGCTCTGACCTTGCCCCTCTAAAGATGAGGGGAACAAAAAACACTACAGACACTATCACAGAGTGAAATCTTTCTGCTGCCGTTCCTCCTATTTTATCCATTTCCCGTGTTAAATGAAAAATATTGACATTTGTTCTGGTCAAGTATCTTTTCATATTGATCAAATCTGATAATAAAATGCATAAGAACAAGGATGGACATTTATCATTCGGCATTATTCAGATGAGAGTGCAAGTTGACCATGGTAACAAATTCTAATACAAATAAAGAGGGAGATCTCACTGCATGGAAAGGCCTGTGGAAATGCTGTTTTCAATGATCCAAAGCATCTTGTCTTGTCCTTTTCACATGCTTCCAATGAATTATGTATCTGCAGTGATTTATGGTGCGCCATGCTCAACCCCGTCCCTCTCCTTCAATGTGGAATCCTGCATGGATTTTTCACAGGGAGCCAACTGGGAAAACCAAAATTGCTCAATTTAAAGAAGTAATTAAAACTGTCCGCAATCAATATTTATCTTTAGAAGGACCCTGGTGGGGGTTTAGTGACTTACCATCCCCCCATGCTGCCCCATGTCTAGCCCTATGTCCCCGTGCTCCTCTCATTGACAGCTGTTCACCTCCTTTAAACAAACCAGAGACAGGAGCAAGCTGTTCCCACTCAGGACTGAAATGACATGTGTTGAGAATAATCAAATGACCCTAATATGTAGCTCAGCACAGTACATGTTGAGCAAGTTCAGCAGATCAATTGAATAGGTCGTCCATCCAACTTGCCCTTCGTTCTGTAATTATTGTAATAATTAAGTGGTATACTAAAAAAAAAAGAGCCAACTCTAAATTTTGTCACAAACTAATACATTTTTAGATATTATGAAACTTCCAAAACGCATGAATAATCAAAAGCTGAGCACTCTCCTCTTTTGATACTCTGCACCCAGATAATTAGTTTGACATTATCCTCTCACCTGTGCACAAGTGGAAGACGCAGAGCAACATGTTCTCCTAGAATGGTATACATATATATATGAAATCTCAAGTTCTCCAGTAATTTGACATTAAATTGACATTACAGTACAGACACAAAAGATTTTAAGGTTTTCACCTTGGGATTCATTTCTGGGTGGCACCCAAATCTCCCCATTAATAATTTACTATTATTTATAGCACACTATAATATAGTTGTAAGCAGAACAATTTTAGATGTGTACATGCCTCCCTCTTGATTAGTTAATTAATAATTAATATAACTGTGTAACAAATCTCAGAAATAGCAGGTTTCCTAGAATAAAATAAAAAAAAGAACATCTTAGGTCAAGGTCTTTTTACTATATTTATTTTCTCGAGCTTTCAGTCAGCTCAGCAGAGGAACTTTATTCAGTTACTCAATAACTACAGTAAGGTAGCTATTAGAGAATGACGGCCCGTTTATAAATAAATAATAATAAGTACTGGTATTAAATACATATGAAATTTCATATTCATATGCTTTGTTTATATATAAAATTACTACTATGTTCTATTCCAGTCATTTACACCCCAGTTAGTGGCTTCTTCTACAATGTTGATTGAAATCTGTTGAAAGATGAATTAATTGTTAATTCGCTACTTTTTGTTGAATTTAAAATTAAGTGTAGAGTGGTAAACTGTTCAAACTAGAGGCTAAAATCAACAACAGTGCAAAAGAAATCGCTCACATTACCCTAACTGTGATAAAGGGTCATGAAGTGCTGTCAAAATACAGTAACCCTGAGTCCCCAGACTGATACATCACACTTTAATTCAATAGAGAGTATTTACTTGCGATCAATTTGGTAAGGTGAAACAGTCATGTAAAACAGAATAGTGGTGGCATGACAGTTTGGTTAGACTGTCTTCGGAGACCTCTTGCTGCAGGCAGAAATCATGTCTCTGTCATTCTATATCATCAATTTTAATTATCCTCACAAGTGCTCATTCTGCTTCAGGCAGCAGTGAGAAAGGCAGAATCTGGGAGAAATTCCTTTAATTTATTTGGGACGTGAAGTGTGAGGTGAGACCTCTGTCTGTCACAACCTACCCCCACTCCTCCGCCACACCATCTCACCAAAAAGAAACCCCACACACACACACACACACTTGATGGGCTTGCACTTCCGTGCACATTTGCAGTGGAGGGCTCATGTGCAAGTGTACATTCGTGTACAAAGATGCAGATATGCTAAGAGAATAAATAAATACTGTATGTTGATGTGTTTTGTCTTTAGATATATTTAACAAACTTCCTTGCTGTTTCTCCTCTTGAATGCTGTTTCTTGTATTGTTGCAGCACCCCACTAGGAGTCAACTAATAGGTCAATATAGCAAAGGTCATCCACCTCCTTACCAATCTCCTGCTGCAGCTGAACACCACACACATTTAGTGATCATTATGACACTTTCAGTTCCTTCTGTCCCCAATAACTTGGCAGGGGTCTCAATGGTCACTGCCTCCCTGCTGAGTAAGACCACCTTCTATCTACCAGCATACTGAAATCATACAGGCTGTACAGTCACGGTTTGTGTGGCTTTTGCAATTGCATTGCTTTGGGATGGTTATTGGATTTAGGACGATGCAGTGATACTAAGGTTTGGTTGAGGGGTACTGGGGTTCATATTGAAGATTAAGACATTTTTGGTCCTCAAATCTTTACTTACGTGCCTGATTAACTGATTAGATGTCATTATGACCAATAGAACGATATGCAAGCCCTTATCCAACCATGGCTACACAGCCATCCCAATTATGAAGGTGATTAATTTCAATGCAGATTTTAAAACTGAAATTTGGATAAGGGTTTGGATAAGGCAAAAAAAGAAAAGCAACAAAACACTTAGAGTTAGGAAAGACCAATTATAGACATAATCCCTGTGATACTGGTCTGAGCAGATAAGAGGGCAAAGAGTGAGTCTTAATACCAGAATAACTGTTTTGAGATTTCGATGTTCAAAAGAGAATTACAATATCTTTATTTGACAACATAACCTGAGAATCTTGCAGCACCAGTCCAACAAAGTTTGTCTTAAGTTTAACGAGCCCTTCTGTCACTTAGAGCATCACTTTTATGACATATATTACCCCATTATAGAACAGCTGTGGTATTTCCATCCTTGATGCCTTTATTTACCATACAATGTCTGACACTCAATCAGACCTTCAGTGATTGGAAATCTCTACCACATAAGTATACAATATGGTTAAATCCAATTGAGGCAAATTGCATGCATTTTTAGGGATCATTAAGTTATTAGCATCACTAGAGGGGGCAGAAAAACACTTGAAAAAATCTCTCTGCTAATTGCAATCAATTTGTTCCTTTCAGAGAAACTTCTGATGCCTCCCGGTATTCTGCTCTTCATGGATTTCACGTAGGGCTTCATGGATCTTATCCAAAAACCAGTGTTGTTGGCCACTAAGAGCAGTGACGTTGAAACATGTCAGAGGATGAATATTGTATTACAGCAAGAGATACTAAAGTACAGCCTCACTTGTAAAAGTACAAGCAGGAAAAGAGTCATAAAAGGACATGTTTAATAGAAAAGTGGGTAGCCTGTGATTGGCAAGTGCTGAGAAGTGAAGCAGACAGAATGAGGAAGTGATAATGAGTTCTGGCTCTGGTGAAAAATTCCTCTTGCTCAAGGGTGAAAAAGAAAAGACCCCACTCTCATCTTCCATAAAAAAAAAAGGGATTAAAAAAAAAGTTACAGACAATCACTGACCAGCTTTTATGTTTCACTGTCAGCTGAGTGTCAGGGATTTGCTGTCATAAAGATAGTGAAAGCTCAAGAGCTGGTGCTTACCAAGAATTAATCAGTTTAGGTTTTGGTCCTGAACATAAAATGTCAGACATTGCCTCTCAACTCTTATAGGTGATTTCTTTAAGCCAAACAACACAATAATCCCAGTCTCACTTCTATTGAAGGTCAAAGTTGGTCAGTGAGCCAAGAAATACCATATCAGAGCTTCCTTCCTCCTCAATTGCTGCGAGTATAAATTATGGAATTAGTGTATTGATTGCTGACTATGGCTTCAAGCGATCACTTTTACAGTCATGACAAGATTATTTTATCCTACTTTTCCTGTACGACTATATGTTGAGTTTGAGTTATTCTAGCAGCATTGGAAATGACAGCTTGAATTTATTCAATAAAGCGAAGCGGTTAGGAAAGCCAGTGAGGCAAAAAACGGAAGACATGGCATGAGGGAGAGAGACAGCGTTCCTGCCTGTGAGCCTGCCAGCCCAAATAAAGAAAGATATCTGCCCAAATAGAGCGCTGATCAATACATTCATACAAACACAAGCACATCATTTGTTAGGTCTTGGGTGATAACCTCACACTCTTGCACATGGGAAACTGCAGCAGCAAGGAAAAAAAGACGCCATAAATTACAGATAATAGAGTGATTTGTAGTATATGAATGGGGAACTGAGATGTGTTTTATCTTTGTGAAATTAACTCTACATATAGATTGAAAACATGAGTTTGACCAGGAAACAGAGGTCCACAAAGTTCTGCAACTCCTTTTATCTTTGTTTATTACATCTTCCATCACAAAGTATTTAAGATTGGGAACTTGTGGAGTTTTTGACTAGAGGAAAAAATTATCAAATTTGGGGAGTGGTACTGTATTTTGCTGAAGAAGTAGTAGTGTAGGGACTCACACGATGCAACAAATCTTTCTGCTGAGTGCAGATGGTAAGACAACACAAAAAATTGTACAGTAGCCTACATTTAATTTTGGTCAGAGACACATGGCTGTTAACAAAATTCAACCAACAAACAATCATTACAACTAGTCTTTCCCATTGTTCCTATGGGCTTTAAAAACACTTATCTTTCCCTGGCACATCACTAAAATATGGGAAAACGGTGACACAGGAACAGTATAGTAATAAAAAAAACTTTTAAAAAACATGCAATCAGACACTTTATTGAACATGAAACCAAATAAACCCTTATCTCTCACTCAGTTGTGGAAAGTGCAAGACAGCTGAACCTGTAAGGACTTCATGGTACAGTTCTGGTAATAATTCTACTACCTTTGTTTCCTTTTTTGCATGGGGTTTTATTTCAATTAATTATTTGACTCTTTTTTTTGTAAATTTTCTATGCAGTGCTACAGCTTTTACAGTCAACTCAGTGAGCGGCATGTTCGTGTGCCGCTGAGATAAAAAGATAAGGTGAAACTGAGAAGGGCACGGAAGGCAACAGACTATAAAATAATAGCACATGATGCTGAATCATGCTGCATTACTCAGTCGCAGATATTAGCTGTGTAATCCTGCACTGTTGTGCAGCATGCACTGTATTTTTGCAACAACAAAAATTTGTTGCACACATAAAAATTGATTCAAATTCAGCCGCAAGTCGAGTGAAAAGAAGCAATATTACATGTGTGCTGTGATTGATGTCCCTTCACATTTATAATCTACTTTGTATTGGCTTTCACTTATTCCCAAAGCACCTCAAAATGATAAAAGGTAAGGTGCATAACAGCTGGTGCAGCAATAAGACATACTGTGTGAACAAAGATAAACTACAGACATGAAAAACAAATGCAATTTTATACCCGCTACATTATATACGTCGTGAATTTCATCACCACAGTTTATACCATAGTGCTGCTGCTTACATAAGATTGCTTTAGGACTTAAAGATGTGGGCAATTCTCAAAAACATACACCTTTAAAGAGCTAGATCATAATAAGAGAGATATTTAGTTTCTTCAAGGAACTCTGAGCAGTTAGACTATCTGCCGTCTTGAGTTAAATTGTTCTAACATCCTACGAGAAATATCTTGGAACTAATGTGTGAAAATAACATGAAAGACTAAGACAATGCCTCTTTGGTCGGCATCGCATCAAAATGACAGGACACAACACGAGTAATCTGACACATCTTGATCACAGCACAGTCCTGATCTTCCTGTCACACTGGGGATTAAAACAGAAACACAGGGCTAACAAGGGTCAGATATGAAATTTCAAGGAAGTGACAGATGACAGGACAAACAATTAAGTGTCAGTGTGCTGACCTTGGGGCAACAGTTTTACACCATGACCCTCTGTGCATTAGTCATTCCACCGGCAGCATGGAAGGGGTGAAAAAACAGTGTGCCTCACTGCTCTTGTCCATCTGATGCCACATGCCCAGTGTTGTTCATTGTTTAGTCATTATGATTAAAAGATGTACAGCACTATGGAAATCGGAGAGGTTGTGATTTGTCTTTGTCTGGTCAACCTCCTACAGTATTCTGTGCCAGTTGTAGGAGTACAGCTCAAGGTAGTTGTGGTCTTTAGACAGCACATACACATATATACACACACACTTACTTATAATTACATTTCAGAGGTTAAGAAATAATGTATAAGGTGTGATACCGTCCTTACTGATTGGGTTCCTGTTGTTCACACATTTTTGGCACGTTTTAAAAAACTAGTTGCTAGAGGAGCCTCTATCAGGGTTAGGGTTACGGTTCTTTAGATTTTTCTTCTGAGGAAACGATACAACAGCGTGGATGTAATTACTCATGCAAGAGGCACAACATGAGCGTGGAAAAGCCACGTTCTGCTGAGTATTGCTTTTACAGGAGGAAACCAAACAAGCAATGGTGGTGCTGTAATCAGTCAAAGCTGGACGACCGCTTCTTCAGGTGGTGCTGCACTATTTACCTCACAAGTGTCCCAAATGTCCTTTTCTTACACAAAGTAGAGTAAGAGAGCCTCTCATTCACATCGCTCATCCACCTCTATGACCCAAAAGTTACAAGGCAACTTCAGTTATTGCTCCCTCAAATTTATAAATGTTATGGATTCAGATAATTCTCTATGTAAATGTCACATGTTAAAGAGAATGAAGTGACTCTGCTTCTGTAGAATAACAGTTATGGTGCATGAATGATGTTGAAGAAGTGTAAAGTTTATTTTGCTGTTTCGGCTAGTTCTATTTCCACCTGTTGAAAATAACTTTTTTTTTAAAAATATAACTGAATAATAACTACTGCCCTACATAGGAAAGGATAACAGCTAATTAATCATTAATTTCTGTGTTTTTAATCATCATAGACATTGGCCAGCATGGTCTCATTTCTCTGTGACAGCTGGTGATGCTTTCCTGTGATTCACAGTAATCCACTTTTTATTATGAAGAAAATACTGGTATTTTTTTATACAGTGGGGAATGAATAAATATTATAAGTGGCAGGGACATATGGTCTAAACAGAACAGAACTTACAAGCCACATTTCAGGCAGGAAATTCAACACTTCTTGTGCACTACCACACAAATGATTAAGTTAATACATCCAAAACTGTTTACAAGGATATTCATGGATATTAGAAAATTAAAGACTTTTTAATTATAAGTATCAAGATACTTGTTTGCTAAGAAAGACATTGTTGTATTGAGCTGAGATTCATATTTTTTTTAAGATCAAGTCATTAATCATTTGACATCATTAACTTTAAAATATAATGATTTACTTAGATTTGAATGCAACAAATTAACCAAGGTCAACAACCACAGTTAAGTTTCATAGTGTGTAATGTCCCGTGTTAGCTGGCAGAGCAGAAAGGTATTTATACTGGAATTGATTCAAAAAACCCAGAGACATACATTAACTTTTCATGTAATAAGGTAACACAGGCCGATGATTAAGTGTAAGCACTTTGCCTCATACTGTAGTTTACCTGCTTTGATAATGCATACTATTATGTAAATGAACATGACATGACCCAAATCTGCTCCGTGTAAATTAATGTATTTTACCTTTAAGATAAGTGCATATCCACAAAGCTGTTTGTGTAATATGTTAAGAAGAAGGTAGAGCTGAGATTTAGTAGATAAAAAGTGGCATAAATTACAGTAAAATGAAGCTGAGCAATTCTCAGACTAAATGATTTCCATAAAAAAAAACATTCAGATTATTCTATTAGTAATAATAGTATTTTCAAGGTGCAAAACAAATGTCATTACTCATCTGTGGTGCCTATGCTACAATACTGGTGCAGTGTGCTTCACAAACCTGTTCAGTAATTTAGTTCTGGGTCAGTTAGACCTCCGTTAATGCTGCAATAATCTCAGTTCAAGTACAAACACACAGTGTAGCAAAAAGGGCCGTTTATATTTTCTATGGCTTTTTTTTAAATTTTATTTTGACTTATCTGTGGTAAAAATATTTTCTAATGTCATTTGTCTGATTACAGCTTTATGGGATAACATTTAAGAGAAATAGGATCTCAGTTCTTCAAAAATGTCAACTTGACAGAATTGCATAACTTAATGTGACTGAGATGCACGGTGTTAGGAAGAAAATGGCTAGTTCTTCTGCACACATTCACCAGTATAATCTGGAGAGCAAAACTTGCTAAGAGGAGATAAAGGAGGACAATACAGAGAAATCCTGACAAATGTAAACCTGAATGAAAACCATACAATGAAAGAATGCCAAGCTTTGCAAAAGAAACACAAACAAACAAACACGCACAAGTTTAAGGAGCAGATAAGTGGGGTTATGACCGCTACAATATGAAGCAGGGAGGTTGACTGGATGGAAACGGGGGCTGGGGACACCTTTTTTTTTTAAACTACCTCTCCTGCAAACAGCATTATCTTGATTAAAGTTTAATTAAGGATCACATTTGGCTGTGCCTTTCATAGTGATCTACATGAGCAGATTTCCTAGGGCTTAACTTTATCGCTGGGAAAATCCTCCTTTATTACTTTCAACCTGTTGTAAAAGCTGTTGGCACGGAGGGACGGCTGCCTCATTCACTGGCCTTGTTTGCTGCTGGAAAAATCCAGAGTCTCAGGAGATCTCCCCACAGTGGTTCAATTTAATATCTGTCCTATCACTACAAGGCTCAGGCTCATTATTAATGATACTATTCATTAATTTCTTGTTGGGCTGATGTTATTTATTAAAATATTAAAGGAACCTCCAGAGACACTCTCACGTAATGAGGGATGTGTCCTCCTTCCACAGCCCCCCACCCCACCATACCCCCTTCCCTCTCCCTCTCCCTAACCCCCCTCTGCTGGATGGATGGTGGGTGGAATTACCCCACTCGGACGCTGCTAGCCTGCACACCCTCATTAGTCGTTCTCCAGGGCTGAGTGACACCATAAATCCATTCTGCATGTCGACCAACGGCAGCCATATACAAACGCACACCACTCGCCTCGCCCCGTTAATGAGCCATTCCCATGCACAGGGAGTGTCCATCCGCCATAACTGGACAGTATTTTTTGGAAGAGCTAAATTGCAGCCGTGGTATAGATTGAGGTTGTCGACTAACAGCCTCACTTCTCATTAATAAACTATCATGTTATAAACTTGAAATTGAACTGATTGGTCGTGTCTGCAGCGGTAAACAGGGCGGTGCTGATTTTTAAAGTGACATTGCTATAATGCTCAGAGTCGTGATAGGAAGACACAGCTTTCTTTTTTTATGGCAGGAAAATGTTTACAAAAAAACCCCCAGAAACTAAGTGATTAGGTTAAATTCACTAAAATGTATTGCAGTATATAATATGTGTAGTTCTGCAGTGCTTTAACACATTAAGAGTGATGCAGATGCAAGATAACTAAACAAAAGCACCGTCGCATGCCTCTAATGAAAACGTTGAGGCTTGGACTTAACAGCTTATTTTTGCTTTGGCACCTTAAAATTGTATGTGTTGCCTGCTTCAAACCCCCAGTATTCATGGTTACACATGGAAACCCAGGAATTCATTAATCATAATAATTAATCTGATCCAATTATATTGCAAAGAATATAACAAATTGCAGGGAAAAATAATGATCTATCACTGCCATGTCATAGGGATATGGGACTAAAGCAGTAATTAGACAGAGGGATTTTAAATAGTACCCGCAGTGCGAGCAGCTGATGGCTCTACTGTTTGAATCTGATGATGTAATTAGAGACGAAGTTGAACACAGTGTTTTTGCTGGTTCGACTAATGAAGGTCTAGCTTGAGGTTTAGCTGGCTTTTTAGAAGCAAGATGTAAAAGTAATTAATGTTTTTCTGACAGTAAGTGAAAAAAACAAAGAAACACTTGTGTTGTTTGTTGGGAGAGGTCTGGAACTATAGCACTCTAAGGAGCGGGACTTTTACGTCAGTATATATATGATGCCTGCACAGTTAATTCATACACTCTGAAGTTACACTATTGAATACATTGTTTTTTCCACACGATTTTATGTTTATTTCTGAAAAAGTGACATGTGTGTGGTGTGATAGGAAAGCAACAACAAGCTGCAGTCTTGGACAACTTTGATCTCAGTGTTATGACAAGAGAAAAAAAGACATCTGGTGCTTATCACAGCTGCTCAAGAGCGTCTCCCACAACAAGGACTCAGTGATGCTCTGCAACATGTAAAGATGCAATAATTTTTTTCAGAGATTCACAGAGCAGGTAAATCCTCAGTCAGGCATAATAAAACATCTGTAAATTCACCGCTTGTTACTAGATAAAACACCGTATATGCAAACCACCATGGCACATACAGCACTGTTCGTACTCTGCTTAACATTATCACTTAATCAGAAGTAAGCTATTTCTAATAGGGAACAATAAAAATTGGATATGAAAATAAACAGCTGAGAAAACCATAAAGTAAAGAGACTGAATGTTCATTGCAAAAGCCCTATAGAAATCCTCCTCTGCCTCTTGTTGTGGCTTCTCATGAGCACAGAATTAATCACCTGCCTGCCTCCCTGGTCTCTGTGCTAGGACCTAAGGACGGAGGTAATAAGACAAGCCCTTCAGGGACGCACTGCCGAGTATAAATATCAGCTGCTGTGCATATGTAAATCACTCCCCTAGATTTATTTATTTTTTAATTCCTTCTCAAAGGCTCAAGTGTGCTAATATCAAATAGCAAGCTTTTAGGGAGTGTTTAATGGCTGTTGGTGGGTGGTAGGGAGCGGCGGACTCTGGAGCATGCGCCAGTTCATGAGTAATTAAGGGGTGTTTTGCCGAGCATAAATAATGCTGTTTGTATTGGCCAGATGCAGGAGTGCAGCGCGGAGAGAAGAGAGGAGAGGAGGAGGCGGGGGTGGGGGGTGGAGGTGAGGCGGGTGGTGAGGAGGGAGGGTAGGTGGTGGTGGTGGTGGGGTGTTGGACGGACAGAAACAGTAGGGGTAAACCCCTCAGCACACACACACGTAGACCTCTTCACAGCAGTCTGCCCCTCTTAGCGCAACGTATGGGAGCTGGAAGGCTCATTTGTTAGTTCCATACCACTCAGCATTACTTAGAGAAAATTATTGTTCATGAAGATCACTGTGACGTGGGGAGAATTACAGTGTTTCTTTTCACTAACCTCCCTAATAGTGCTTTGATGAAGTAAATGTCATAACTGGGTACGAATACAGCAATAAGAGCTAAAACTGTGTCAACACACTGTTTGTGTTTATTTACAATATAGGAATATGTAATATATCCAATATCAATGGAAGAAAAAGGAAGAAAGTGGGATTGTATGTACAGTATATATCATTAGTCCATTTCATTACATTTTGCACATACAGAAGACTTCATGTGAGTTTAATATGTTTACCTTTACATGCTTCTCTCCCTTTCATGTTATTGTTTCCAACAACAGGGGAATTTGGAGGGGTGCTCTATGAAGAAGAACAACAGAAAATAATGATCATATTTATTTACATGGTATTTAAGCTTTGCATGTTGTTGTTTTTTAAGTGCATGCACCTGTACCACCATGTTAAACAGAATTTCCATGAAGCTTTTGTAACAAAAAAAAAATAGTTTTGAACATTGTGTAGCCTACTGTACTCCAAGTCACATCAGAGAAGATGATTTCCACTGGGGTAGGAAATAGAGTTATTTCCTCACACATTAGTAGAGGAGTTGACAGGCCATAGAATGTACTGCACTTGAGCGCACTAATGGTCAGTGAGTAGCCCCCACCCCCCCACCCCCTCCAACACCACCACTGCAGACACCAAAGGAGTCGGAGCAATTTATAGTAGACCCTTATTCCTCTTGTCTCCTCTCGCCAACATGTTCACCTGCACTTGAAAATGCTCAGGTATGTTCAAAACTATCAAAGTCTAAGTGGTGATATTTTATCAAAAGAAAAGGGCATCAAGCCTTGTTATTCAGAATTAAATTAGGGCAAATTTTCTTTCTTTTTGTCTTTGTCTTTTTTTTTTTTTTTTACTCATAATTACAAGAAAATCTGGGCTTTGTATTCCCCAGCACAAAGCATTCATCATGCACATGAAATTTGTTCCGTGCTCACTTCAATACAATCAACACAGCCAGCGCAGTAGATTTGCCATGAGAGGAAATCAAAGCTCTAGAGGAAATAAGTGACTCTAAACGGTGCTCTACTTTATGAAACCATGATCCAATATTGCCTCTAACAAAGAGGGAATACAGATCCTCCCCTCCTCCGCCTCAAAGTTTTAGGTGCCACAAAGGACCATGCTCTTGAAGAGAAACAGACTCACAATATGCTTACAAGTTCCTCTGGGTACAATTATACCATATCTCTCTTGTAACAAGTGGCTTAGGTAAGGGGGACAAGGGGACAACCTCTTGAGTATAACAATTTAGCTGTCATGACTGTGTGGCAGGACCCAGTCCTGTTTGGGAAGCAGGCTGATCCCCAGAGTCAGAAGATAATCGTGTCCAGCCCAAAGAACCAATAAATCAATCTGGTTTAACAACCACGTTTTACAGACCTCTCTTTAGCTCTATCAACAAAAAAAACTATCAGTATGTGCCTTCAAAACAAGCCTGTGTTATTTCTCACTATGCAATCTAATCGTAATATGTTTTCGACATTTCTTCGTCTTCAAGCCAATTAAAAATGATGAATTTGTCGTTACTGATGATGCCACAGAAGTGTTATTGCTGCTTGATAAAAATGATTAAAGACAGCTAAGAGAATACAAGTTTCCACTATCACCACCATGGTCATGCACACAAAAGACTTGTTTATTCATTAGACTTTTAATAAGCCGAGGTATCAGAGCAGACACATGCTGGGATTGTTTGTGACTCACCGGGAGGTACTGTAAAGCTAACAGGGACTGGCAGCACCTGTGCCCCCACGTTCCAGCTGCCAGCGCTGTGCTGCGGGGCCCAGGAGAGGCACATTAGCAGGGGCTGTGACTGCAGCTCCACTAGCCTGGTCATGCTGGGGAAATGTCAGCCGCGAAACCAGCCAGGTCCACTGAGCCCTGAGCCCGGCTCTGGCGCCCAGCATGACTCTGACATGATCATGGACGGCGGTTGTGACACATGTAAGCAATGACTCCACACAGCTATCTGATCAGCATTATGCCACTGTCAGAAGGCTCTGACTACAGGAGCGTGATGAGAGCTGTGATAGGGCTCCCTTCTCTCATATGGGTCAAAGATGGAGGTGGCCGGTCCACCTCCCCGAAAGAAGTCAGTGCAGCACACACACAAACATACACACACACTGCCTTGCCTTCTCACTATTGAAAAACACTTGATATGTATGAAAAGACTAATGGGATAAGACAAAGGATTTCTTTTCAGAATTTCATTCATTCATTTATTTCCATTAATCTATTTATTTATTTCTCACTTGATGTATTTATTTTTTCACAAAACACACAAACAGGATTACACCGGGAGCAAAATAAGCATTATTTGTCATAAGCTCGTGTGAGCATCAACCATCAATCATTGCCATCAGAATTGCCACAGTCTGCTGTCAGGGCCTATTACCGCTGAATTCATTTCCCTCAATTAATTCAAAATCTAACCCCTTGGCAGCCACCAATGTATGTTTTTTTATATCCATCCACCCACCTATTTGTCAAAATGGACTCAGTGACAGTACAGTAATGCATTCATTATAAAACTGAGAAACAATAGTCCACACATACCATTAATTAATTCAGCATTTAGAAAAGACAAATACACAGCGACAGCATTTCTGCAAATACTATGGTCCCTAAGCCAATAAACAATAAAATACACATGGAGTCCTTTCAATGTTCAATATTATTTCTAAAACAGGAGAAATGTGTTTCTGAAAATTACAAATATAGATTTCGGAGAGAAGAGCAGTCGTCTGATACTGAGGGTTTACTGACCCTGCTAGTCTTTGATTTAACATTTTTTTCTTATGGCAATGATCTTACAGAGCCAAAGCCCACACATGAGATCCCATCAGTTCAGGAAGAAAATGACAAAGAAATGTCATCAGTGTGTATTACTGTCTGATCATTTGTCTCATCTAAATCACCCCCCACCACAGATATGAGCATAACCAACTAAATAGAAAGAGTACATAATTAATAAACAGCATAAAGCGCAACTCTCCTTATCGTCGAGGCTACTGTATCCTATTAAACAACAGTTTTGTCTTGCGGAGGACAAGGAGACTTTCATGTCTAAAATCTAGGGTTAAAATTAATTAAGTGTGAACATGATCTAACTTCAGGATATCATTTGAAAGTATAATTGCCCATAGGGATTAAAATGAACTCGGTGGGCTGTGGTGTCACCCCACTGAGCTCCCCATGTTGGGAAATGTCCAGTTTTAAAGATTAATTTGCATCTTTGAGGGGAAAGTCTTAATCTCAATCTTAAGGAACATTAAAAGAAAGAAAGAAGAAGAAGAAGAAGAAAAAAAGGAACTTGTTCGCAATCAGATGCCACTTGACTAAAATGTTCACCATGCAGAATTCACGATTACATTTTTTCCCGTGCATGATTCCAATCGCTTTAGTGGCCGTGCAGGGAGCATTTCACCGTGCATATTAATTACACATGGGCTTTGTTATGTGAGGGTCACAGCAGCCGTGCTTGCTAAGCTGGGTCATTTGAACTGGGAGAGCAGTTTTGTGAGCCTGCTGTGCACATCATGGTCTCAGTCAGAAGGCAAAGGGCTGCAGAGATGGGTTGCTGGTGTGATTGCCAGCTCAGTAATAAATACCAATTTTGCACCGGCACCTGCGGAACTCCTGCGTCTAAGCAGTTCACAATAGGATTAAAATATGCCTATTAGACTGTGTTTATTACAGATTAGAAAGTTAGACAAGCCAATTATTCTCACCACTTATAATATACAGTACACCTATCATTTTCTGAATTCAGTGGAAAGAATATAATAGAAAAAGATTTTGCATCAGTGAGGGAGTGAAAATCTTTGAAAATTATACACTAGGGTCCATTTAGTACCACATGCTTCCACTTTTGTAACTCTGCAACCTGTTCAAAAAAAAAGAGATCACTGTGTTGTGAAAACCAATCAGTTTAATTTGTTTCCTGTGCAGTGCCTTTGCCACTAGTGCTGGTTTGACATGAGCTCATGTGACATTTGGGAGGAGGGACGGTCATGAGTCGTGGCTGGTTAGGCATACAGCAGTGACTCAGCTTGCCGATGTGTGGGACATTTCTCACATCTCTCTAGGCTACCCCCCACCCCCACCCCCACCCCCAACCCCCAACACCACCACCCACACCACTACCACACACACACACCCTCACACCAAACAGCCAAATAGTGTTTAACTGCACAGGGCACAAGTTTTAAAACATGAATTTTATGTGATGCATTGTTGCTATGTTGCACTATGTGTTGTGTCTGTAACATAATAACTGGTTATGTTATGCTTTATGCTTTCTGAGAAACGTAGAAAAGTACACAAAAAACAATCCAAACTGTTGTTCATGTAGCATGGCAACTCTTTCTGTATGTATAAATGAAATTACTCAGATAATTTAAATGAAAGTAAAAGTGCTCGCTTGTGGTTGATTGGTTTTCTCGTGTGACACACGGGTGATTTTATTATGTTTCTAGTGTGAAGAACTGAAGTTTATCCATTGTAATTTCAAACTATAAAGAAAAACAACCGTAGGCTCAAAATATACAGTACAAATTATATTTTCTGTGATATTTCCATCAGAAAGCCACACCTGCAGCAACTCTGTGTCCTTGAAATAATTACACTTGTACTGCCATGGAGGTCATAATTCATCCTCATTGTCCTGAACTTTTGGCGTATGAAAAAAACAAACAAGAACAAAAAACCACAACATTCTCATGCTAATGTCCATAAAGCATTCATTCCTAGTGGGAAGCATGAATTAGGCCCCTACTCAGTATGTAGAAGTCATATCCAAATCCTGTGATGTGTCCTTTTGAGGCACACCTAACAAGTTTGCCTATTTCTGATTAGCTCAGCAGAAACTGTGATAGTTTACCTTGATAAATTAGAGGAGGCAAGATTTAATGAACGGAACATGGGGGTCACCTTTGTTTCTTGGGGTGATACAATAAGAAAAAAACAAACAGATTTTTCTTACTGCCACATGCCTCTCCTTAATAATCAGATTTCTCATCCTCTTCGTAATAGAGGGTGCACAGAATCTCATTACCTTCTCTAGCTGAGGGGAGAGAGGCAACACTTCTTCTTTGACTTCCTCTGTAAACCGGGGAGGGCAGGGGAGGGGAGGGGAGGGGAGGGGAAGGAGAGGACAGGGGTGGCGGCAGAGAAAGCGCGGGACACACGGAGTTCTGCTTATTTGCACATACATCGACATCCCCTTACAGATATGTAAATGACTCAGGCAAAACCCAAATGCTAAAGTCTACACCATTAGTTTTCCACTTCATAATCTCCACATGGGGCCGTTAGAGGGATAATGTACCATACAATACATGGTTTGCTTTTAATTAATAGGGAAAATGTATTTTGAAATTAATATCAAATCTAGATTAATGTGGAATACCTCCCAGCTCTTTGTAAATGTACAGGGAAAACAGCAAAAGCAGTCCACTTGAGAAGAAAAATGAAATAATGGGAGATCACAAGTTTATTTTTTAGCAAAATAAATGGCCAGCACGGCTATCTGCCCACCAGAGAAAAGTAATTAGATTTGAGGTAATAAGGTTTTACATATCAGTCAGCCTGCAAAGTTGTTGGGCAATACATTTTTTTGACAACTTTGATAATTAAGTGATTGTTTAAATCATTTAGCGGCTTGGTGAGGTTAGTGAGGCTGTAAGCACTGTAATACTTAGAGCTAACATGCTCACAGTAATGATTATTGAAACTGATTGGTGCAGCGCTGAAACAACTCAACCCAACAACAAAATGTTGAACTCGCTTTGTGACGTGCCACTAGCACCCACCACAAGTTGTGTGTTTTGAGTACAAAACATGTTTTAGACCAGGGATGTCAAACATGCGGCCCGTGGGCCAAAACTGGCCCACCAGAGGGTCCAATCCGGCCCGTGGGATGAATTTGACAAGTGTGAAAACTACATTAAAGACAGAAGTGGCATAATATTGTTGAAATTGCATGTGTTTTTCTCATGAAATTTCAGGTTGTTCATAACATGTTTTGTAAAAGGACAGTTCATTTAATGTAAGCATCTTAATAATGTACTTCTTTGCACTAAAACAAATAAACGTTAAGAGTTCATTATTTATAAGTTATTTTGCTCTTACTTTACCGGTCTGGCCCACTTAAGATCAAATTGCGCTGAATGTGGCCCTGAACTAAAATGAGTTTGACACCCCTGTTTTAGACTATTGGTTGGGGTAGTTTTTATAGTGTTACCTTGAGCTTGAGATGATAAAGTTATGGCTAAAAAATAAACCACAGATAAATCAGGATTCATAAACACAAACTAGACAAGACAATCCGTGACTCATACTGTAAATCACAACAATAAATACAGCAGTCTTCCCCAAACTCTGACTATAATGCAACAACATGTATTACCTTCATACCAAAATCCCATTGACAACTGCCGTGAAGTCATGTAAGCTGGCTAACAGCCATCTTCTAAGGTTTTAAGTAAGATGTGTTTGATCTCCTTTGATCACCCTTCCATCTAACAGACCACAAAGTTAAAGCAAAAAAAAGGACGGCTCCTCCACCACCTAGAGTGCCACAGGACAGTATAACCCTCTGTGTGCTCTGCTCTCTCCAAATGCCAGCCTTTATTGCCAGGTTGAGCCCTGGTTAGACCAATCATCTGTACTTCTTGTATCTCCTGTCCCTATATCCTTTCTTAAAAATCCAGCATCCCAACATCACAAACTTCCTTGATCAATACGCTCCTCGGTTTCTCCTTTAACTCACAGGCATACTGTACATGGTCAGGGAAGCTTTACAGTTGAAGGGGTATTTGTTTATGTATCTGTCACTGATGCTGCTTAAAAGTGGCTCTTTATTCCTGAACACGTGGGGTGTTCCCACACCCCTAAGCAGGAGGTGACAAAGCATTTAGCAGTTCCTCTACTGTAAGTGACACATTTGGCTTCAGTTTGCATTAAGCACAACAATTAATGCATGTTAATTCTTAATTATGCTAATTTCATTTGAAATGGGCTGTGAGGTTCTAACAGGGTGGCTGGGTGAGAGAGGATCCTTTGGCGACGTGGGGTTGTTGTTTTCTCTGGTAATGCTGCTAGCACGTTCACATGTCCTCTGGTGTTAGGGACCCTTAATGAGGATGGAAGTTCAAACATGACATGCTCTTGGCTCATAAAAATAATTGGGCTGCTTTTTTATCTGTCAAAAAAAAAAAAATCCAGAAAACAGTGCAATTCATTTGCATGCGTTCCCAACAACATTTATAAAAGCATTTCATAACATTATATTTTCAACATGATCATGATCAAGGCATTGGGAATATAAACAGTAAACTGCTAAGTGTAGCTCTAAGTGTGGAATAAAAAAATACAATATAACTGAATAACTTTTTATATTATTTTGGACATAGGATGCAGTGGCTATTTTAACGACTCAATCACTGACACAGGGACAATAACACTGCTATAGAACACTCTGCACTTTAGGATTTCAGTTTTTGATCCATCTTTCTACGTCTATTTTTAATGCCCTGCACCGTGTTCAAACTTAAGTCTCGTGTTAAACAAAGAGCAGATAAACTCTTCTCCGTCTCACACTGTATCACAATTCCACAGAGCTACATAACAAAACCAGCTGGCTGATGGGTAATGTACTGTATCTGCTAATGTAACACGATACAATTAAAACCAAGCAAACTGTGGAGGCAATTCAGTGTATCTAATTTTCTAATCTTTTTTTGTTCTATGCAATTTTAAATAAAACTTTATAATATCAAGTGTGTGTCTGGAGCTACTCCTCTCCACAAGCCTGAAGAACATGCACTCTTGATTTCACAGTTCCATAAAATGCCTCTAATTCTCTTTATTCTCTTGTGTTTCAGGTATTCAAGGAAAATGAACAAGACATGTTTCGCACTGTTAAAGACTGTGGCAGTCGGAATATTTCACCTGACTTGAGCTGTGCAAGTCGCATGGCACAACCAGCCACAACTGGGCCATTAAATATATGTAAATGAAGAGAAACACAAGAGAGCCGGGTATAATGGCACGCACAAGGGAGAAATGGATCCTGGGTAGTGATTAATTTATTTGATGATGCCTCTAGTGAGGAATTTTAGGTCACAAATGAAGTGACAGGATGACAAATTACCATTTTAAGGAATTTACTGGGAATCATTAATGAACAATTGTCAGGTAGTTTACAGCAGGCAGAAGAGATGGAATAAATGTAGATCTCTCTCCTTTATCTGAGGTAAATGATTTTATTCTTTTTGAGCACATACTTTCAGAAGGGTCTTTGTATATAAACAGCAGCAAGCAATTCTAGAAAGAGACACAATTAAATATCAGTTAAGTGAAGCAGTCATCATAAACTTGCTAATCTGGATAAACACTGTAGCTTCTTATCTATGGTGGCACTTTAGAACTGTGCTCTTGTCTACATGAAACATTCTCATTTGAGTTTCAGTCTTGCTAAGAATTGTTTTTTAAATAAAATTATGTAATAAATGTCTATTAACAGCTCTGTCACAGTTTCACTGAATGCAGATATCAAGTAGAGTGGAATGAAGACAGTGATTTAGGATGTCCTGTGTATCATATTGTATCTAACTACACTGTTACTCAATGCACCGTAGATCAGCACCTTTGTAATCTCAAAGCACACGTCTAATTAAGACAAGGATTATCCAGATTATCCTGGCATGTTCCTTACAGAGAGAAATATATAGATTGCTTCTGGCATCTTTTAAACAATTTGGCTTTGTCACTGACAAAATAAATCAATTCACTAATTAAAATTAAGCTCATATGTAAGAGACGGTATCATAGTTTATTTAAGTGTTAAAGGAGACAGATGCTCTTTCAAGAGTCGCTGTCAAGCTTGTCTGTCCCGTTCAGTTTGCTGCCTTTAAATGACTTTTAAAAGCCAGTGGTAAAAGAGAGCGGAGATGACAGGGGGAATCTTCACTGCATGTATTAATTCGACAGATTCCTTGATTCCCCTCCTGGGGCCCTCCAGAGGACCCAGTGCTTCAGCGTCTAGATGGTGCATTACAGTAGGTGTGACAAATATCTTTGGTTTGGAAGTGCTAGTGTATATGTTGGTTCACAGATGACATGTCACTGGGATGTCTGAAAACACTCATAATTGCACTTTCCAAAAGGGAAACAGTGTCCCAGTTTGGACCCTGCTGCAATGATGTGTCCCTAAGAGGAGGCTACTCTGTGTCTGATATTGTTATACTTGTGATATGAGAGGCATCACACCACTAGAACAGATTTGACAGACTGCGATGAAAGAAATTCAAATAGAGTGTTACTTTTGAAGCTATGCTGAAAATGTTGGATGTTGCCATTAAAGGCAATTTGGCCACAACCATTACATTTAGTGTGAGAAGCTCATTTATAAATAACATCAGACTGAAATGATCTATTACATAAATACACATACTCATGCACAGACTCGTGCAATCATTTCTATATAGGGGGCAGTGCATGAGAGATAACCAATGACTCAGCAGGTGTAGAAATAACATGTAAGAGGTACTGTAACATCTAGTTAGGGAAAATCAGTGCAAAGTTTCTTCCACTTTTCGAGTCCCACACAAACTTAAAGGGATAGTTCACCCTAGAATGATATTTCGCTCATTATCTACTCACCCTCATGTTGACTAAGGGCTGGAAGAATTATCAGAGTCCACCGTCCCTTCTCTGAGTTACAGGGGGTCTTGGCGTAGCAGTGCATTTCAATGCAACGGTTGCAAAGGGACACCAGAGCTCTTCGTAAAAAAACACACACAAAAAAACATCCAAATACCTCCATGATGCTCGTATGAAATGTCCGTCTTGTGCTGAAGCCCCAAATTGCGTAATTGTCCCGAAAAAAATTAAATAAGTCTATATTTTAAGCTTGTTTGTAGCGGAAGCTTCTCGAAGCTCCTCTTCCTGGTCCGTCCAAATCTCGCGTGATTCGCAGTAACCGCACTGACGCCGGCGCAAATCACGCAAGATTTGGACGGACCAGGAAGAGGAGCTTCGAGAAGCTTCCACTACAAACAAGCTTAAAATATAGACTTATTTAATTTTTTTCGGGACAATTACGCAATTTGGGGCTTCAGCACAAGACGGACATTACATACGAGCATCATGGAGGTATTTGGATGTTTTTTTGTGTGTGTTTTTTTACGAAGAGCTCTGGTGTCCCTTTGCAACCGTTGCATTGAAATGCACTGCTACGCCAAGACCCCCTGTAACTCAGAGAAGGGACGGTGGACTCTGATAATTCTTCCAGCCCTTAGTCAACATGAGGGTGAGTAGATAATGAGCGAAATATCATTCTAGGGTGAACTATCCCTTTAAGTGTTTGAACTTTTGGTCTACAGGATATGACACTACATGACAAAAAAGGTGTTTGCTAACTGCTGCCATTACAAACACCCAACCAGGGGCCTGACGCTCAGATGCTGTTTCAACAAATATGTCATCCTCATTTAAAATTTGATGCAATAATGTACAGATAAAACAATTAATCGACCAGTCAATCAACAGCACTTTTTCCAGAATCTGATAAAGCCCTCACAAGACACCAGAACAGGCATCCTAGTTAATGTAACAGCCTATTGGCAAACAATGCAGAAATAGTGTTCAATAAATGTTCACTTCTGTTTAGCAATTTTGTGTCCTCATTTTTGTTATTAAATTCTTGTATGCATGAGATTAAAAGACAAAAAAATAACAGCTTTGCGCATCTCTAGATATTGGCATCAGTCACTGGAAAAAAAAAATTTGCTGATTATTAATTATCATTACAGTTAATGATTTCAGACACAAATGTGAGGAAAATTCTATTTCAGTTTGTTTAATGCAAGCCTCGTTAGCCAATAAACTGTGTCTTTAAATTCACTGACCACTGGAGACCACAGAGGGTTTAAATTGTCTATATGTCACAACGATCATCAATAGGACAATATCAGTAGCTCCAACTGCCAGTCCGCTCTCTTGTGCACAACATTTCCTTGAGGCACTACTCTTGATTTATGTGTAGCATAAAGAAGCAGCGTATCCCCCTCTCTGTCCCAGAATGCATTAAATCAAATATCACAGAGAAGCAACTTGGTGTTTCAACGATACATCTGGGTTATTTTGCTCTCTAGTTTCTTCTACATTAATTACATGAATGATTACCTTGTTCAGAACAGCAACACTCTCTCTGAACATAAGTCTGGCAGTAACACAACAGCCAATCGCAACTCACTGGTGCAGACACAGCCTATTTTTGCTCACTATGCAAGTATTGCATTAGAGAGTAACATGGAAATGTGATGGTGAAACAGAAGAGCTTTGAAGAGCTAGCTTTGCAGAAGAACGAGTCATTTCTCTTGTTCCCTTTCAGCAGTCCAAGTCCAATAACTGATTTATTGATTATTTATAGGGTGGTCAATCACTTAAGAACTTAACTCTGAGGAAAACAATGCAAATTTCTCTTCAGTGTTTTGCTTAGTTTTGTTCAAGTCAGTTTTCAGTTGACAGGCAAGGCAAGGCATCTTCATTAGCGCATTTCATACCATGGCAACTCAATGTGCTTTACATGAAGACAAAACATTTAAAAAGAACAGCAGAAAACAGCAGAAAAACAAAAACACAGAGTTAAAAGCAGGAGCAAAGATGAATAAAAAAGCAGAATAAAAGAAAATAGATAAAATTAAAAAAAGTTCTTAAGAAGAGCTCAGCTATAAGCACATGAAAAGAGAAATGTTTTTAACCTGGATTTAAAAGTGCTTACAGTTGTTGACAGGTGTTTAAAATATCATTTCTTTTCAATTGCAGTGCAGCTACTCTGTTCATTTGCCCAATCGATACACATATGATTTACATAGTCCACACAGAGAATGATAACAGCATCTAGAGCCCTAACGCAAAGTCTTGCTTTTTTTTTTTTTTAATCTTTTTTTATTATTATTATTTTTGTTTTGTTTCTTTACCAAGACATGGGTACTCTACCTCTACATAACCTCTGACCAAACCTCTTTGGTGTCACGACTGAATGCATGAGTGACCAAGCTAATGTTCACACTTTGCATTGGATACACATTGCATGTACCATGAAAGTGACTATGAGCTTCTTTCCAGATTGTGCCCAATTTCATGGTGCTATACACACACAGCATCAGTTGATCACACTGATTTAGTAGATACTGAGTGTTTTCTGTTTTTCAAGGGACTGTCTATAGCGTTCCTTTACAATGCCAGCATTACAATGTTTTAAGCTAAACAGTGAGTTATAGGAGCAACCCTTCATTTTATGTACAGTCTTTAAAAGCAATATGAGACCTGAACCTGAGGAGCTTGTGAGTGAGATCCTCTCCATACAGAAAAAAGCACATTCCCTCAATTCACCCATCTCTTGCTCTTGGCCTTTGTGGTGAGAATAATAAGCTGAATGCAAGTGATGTGTGTAGTTCTGGTTTGATTAACCTCTGCTCCAAGCTGTTGCACCACACAATATCATTGCCTATTGACCCGCAGGTACTCTGAGGTAGGGCCGGTGCAAAGGTCTGGAGATGTGGGACTAGCAGTGGTAACAGGCCCCGGCCTAATTGTCTGTTCTTTGTAAGCTGAAGTTATTGGCAGCTGCCACTGTCTCAACCACTCTGTCCTAGCTCTGGCAAAACGAAGCAGGGCCTGCTAATTGCAATGGCCTTTTCATCATCTCAAATCAAATGCTTTCATACAAGCAAGGAGAGGCAGCATCTTCTCAGACCATTAGTGAAGTACTGTAAGTACAACACAAAGCCCAGAGATGCACAGACACATCACCACCACCATCACCAAAAGCTGATGGCAGGATGTTACGCACTCTCCCTCACTAGCTCACTGGAGCATCTCTCCTTACCTGAATGCTATAACCCGATTTTACCAGTCATTTAAGAGGGTGGTTGGCAGGAGAGTGGATAGCAGCTCTGATGGCGGGTGTAAGTGGGGGTGTGATGGCGGGGCGGTTGGAAAGTTCAGCGGTGCTGGATTGTAAGGGAGGGCAACTGGTCCTCCTGACAAGAGATCAATACCGTCCTCAGAGTGGCTGGAGTCAAGCTGCTGGGTCTGACAGGGGGCCGTGTGGCGTAATTGGATCAGGGGGCGCAGCAAGTCGCCTGCCCACCCCCCCTTCAGTACTGTCACAGCTGTCACATGTCATCCCCCTGCACTGCTGTCACCCCAGGAGGCTAGCCGTTCTCTCCCTCTCCCCTTCCCCTCGCACCCATGCAAATGTCCACTTAGCAGATGAATGCCGCCGATATTAGGCACATTCTTCATGCTTTTATGCAAAAGTAAAATCTATGTCATTTGAGAATTTCATGGAAATAAAGTCACCATTTATTCAGAGCCGAAAGAGTGAAACCGCCTGTAAAAAGTGAAAATGGTTTGGTTCAGCTTATTAAAAATGGAAAGAAAATAAGGCTTTGGAAAAACAAACAATGAGGGAGTCGAGGATTAGAGAAAATAAAACGAAAAGCGAAAGAAAAAAAAACTTTATAGACAACATACAGTAATGAAAAGTCTCTCACCTCTATATTACCTCATATAACTCACCAATAACAGTTAATCCAAAACTATTGATTGACTGATGTGTAAGCTTGCAGAATATCCGTAAATTGAACTGTGCGAGGAGAGGTGTTGGTTGTTTTCCAATAAATATTGTAGCACCAATAGTCACACACGACTCAAGTCGATAGACCCTCAAGCAGAAATGGGCAAAAAAAGGATGTCCAGTATCTTAATTAACTTTATTTTACAATAAACTACATGATCATTTTAATCTGTCATTTTTCAGCACAGCACAAGGGACATGGCGATTGATTTCAATAGGGAAGAGTGCTGTAAAGAGACAATAATGGAGATAATGATTGTCTGCTGTTAATCTAGCCAGTGCGGATTCCAGCTGAAAGCCCTTTTAAAAGCAGGGCTCTATTCAATTCCTGGAGGAAACTGAGAATGTTTTGTCCACCATGACTAAAGCGTTTCCTAAAGCTAACTGTTAGAAAAGCCCCAGTAATTGTAAACCATCTCATCAAAAGCAAGCCCAAGTGTATTTTGGAATAATCACACATCATGTGACAGATGCGGATATTTCTGACCGCAGACATCACAGAGCTGGGTGGATTAAAGACTGGTTAAACATTAAACAGGAATCCATATGTAAATTTACAGCACCAATTAGGAGATGCTGTCTGTGATGTTATCCTCCAAGAGACTCTCTGCCCTCAATTTTCACGCACTTAATCAAATTAAAAGCTTAGGAGCAGCATGATTATCAGATTATCGCTGATACATGTACAATTCCTTTTAGTTTGGGCAAATAATGGGTGGATTCTGGTACAATCAATCCAGTGGCTAAACTCACTGTTGTTTGTTTTGAAAGTCTATGGCTTGGGGGAGAGAATCGCTTTTCTTGTGTCACATCAAATTATCCCAGTTTACATTCCATTTCTTAGAAACAAATCTGTCTCTCATATTTTACACACAACAGCTTGATTTTTTGTCTTTATCTTTTTTTCCCCTTCTTGTCTCTAGTCATGATTTTATTTGATGCAGACATCCGATCATGCACAGTTCAGCACAGGAGAAGCAAGACTGTGTTTCATACATGTACAGGCACACACACGCACACACACAGACACACTGCAGAGGTTTTAATATACTAAAGGAAACCTGCACAAGTGAACTCACACAAACACACGGGTGAAGCTGAATCACTGTTTCACTGATCTATGACAGCACAGCCTCCTTCTGGGACCGCATGTTCACCTTGGCAGTCTCAACGGTTCAGCGGCCCCAAGGATGTGGTTAACAAATGGGGAGAGAGCTCGCCAACTTCAGGGCGGTCACAGGCTTGTGCTAAGTGATCTGTATTCCCTGTGAATCTGCTGTTCCTTAACCCTGTGAAATTAAGAACACTTCCTGAAACTCGGCCTCCCTGACCTCTAACATAATACAAAATTCAAAAAGGCACCATGCATCAGTGTGCTTGTGTAATGTAAGAAGGACAAACCGGCCAGGACAGAGCCAGGTTTTTCTTACTCAAACAACCAAGGAAAATTCTTATGACTATCTACATTATATAACACAGTACATCCATCTTACTGGGTTAGCTGATGGCGAATAAGATGGATGTTTAATTTAGCTTCTTCTTTTTTTTCCTCCCTTACAGTACGTCTCTCAATTTTGGAGGCTTTTCTCCGCAGTAGGAATTCCACGAGGCTATGCTCAAGTTTTGTCGAAGTGTTTTGTGGACATAATTTACCAGATACCACCTGCTGTAAGACAGTTAACAGTATAAAGAAAAAGGCTTTCTGAGTATCGAGGAAAGTAAAGATTGGCAGGTGAAAGTGATGCTTACAGGCTGACCTACACACAAGACCTCTTCATCCGTGACTCATAATCACTACTCTGGGGGAGTCACATGGTCTGCTAAAAGGCAGCCAAAGCCATTATGGGGGTGCTTAAAACTCCACTTAAAGATCACTTTATAGCCTATTACTTTAACTATGGTTAGGTATTTACATGACACCTCCAGCAGCTTTTTGGTTTAATAATACATTTGCTTGTGGGTAGAGCTGTGACAAAAGTAGCCAACATCCATGCAATCACTATATAAAGGTGCAGTGTATTTCTGTTCACTTGCTGATGATCCTGATGCCATCATTTCAAAAGGATAAAATGATAAAGGGCCAAATATTCCCAAATACATAGGGCGAGTATATTTAAAATATAATTTCATATTATAAATAAAGAACATCACCTTTTATATAGAGCACAAGCGCACAGCCTGAAATGCTACAGATTTATTAATTTCTTGGAGGACATCCTTATGGTGGCATGGAAAGCTGCTGCTGTTACATTGCAGTATTACATGACCGAGACCTGGTCCCCCAGCAGGCTAAGCTTGGATCAGTGGAGACAGCCCTTACCCTGGGGTCAGCCGCGACCGCGCAACCACACTATTCTGACGTGACGTGGAGCCGGGGCGATGGTGTGTAAATAAAGGGGGAGAATTGTGAATCCTGTCATGGCTGCGGCAAGCGGAGCAGCTCAAGCAAAGATGGTTGCCCGCAAACCTGACTGGGAGGTTGTTGGTGGCTCCGTGTGGAGGTGGCTGGGCTGGCCGGCCGGGGAGGAGAATGACTAGCATCACTACGTCCCTCTCTCTCGCGCAAGCCTCCCCCTGGCCTAACAGCCCAGGAGCAAATTCACCAAGCTGCTCACTGCTGACATGTGACTTAATCAACCACATGTGCTGTAATAAATGGCCATATGAAAACAATTAAGGCTTTCAGAGTAGCTATGGCAGGTGTTCTGCCGTTAACAATTCAAGCCTTTTCCCAGCATGTCTGAGAAAGTATGACTACATATACAGTAGCTGACTCTGGCCATTGACAACTTCCACTTACAACATTCATTTCCCCTGCCACTTTAAATGTATGGTAGATAATCACGCTAAATAAAAGGCCATTATCAGGCGTTTTCTGACAATTAAGCCACAGATGGATCAAAATTATTATTTTACTTCAATATTTCAATATCCTGCTCTGTGTGAACCCCGTGCATTGTGCAAATGTCTCCTCAACAAAGGATTACAATCAATTAAACATTTATGGAAATGGCATCGTTTCCTCTAACACTGGGCCATTTCCCCTGACATTTTGCACCTATTATATTTTCAGACATTTGATGATGTTCCCGACTCATACTTGGACATTTTGATAAACACTGACATGGACAAGACTGAGACAAGGTAACCGAGTGACTGTCTCTACACAAGACACCTTGTATTTCCCCAGAGTTGAAGGCTTACAAATGAGACAATTCTGAGTGAAACATATAATTAACCAATAAACTCTGAATCAATCACAGAGTGATTACAGCCATTACGTCTTTACTCTTTACGCACCGTTAATGACTTTGGGTTCAACTTTTTTCAAGCCACTGGAACTTGTGGTGTACCAAAAGTTGGCTGAGCCCCCCCCCCGAGATGAACAATTTATTCTCAATGAAGCTTGTAAAAAGCACATATGGAAGCAAAGGGAATTATTTTGAAGGCTGAGATTATTTGTTTTTCTATTCACACTGAATCATTGAGCATTTCTTTCAACCCAGCGTATGAAATATGCAAACACAGTAAACAAGTGATGTGAATTTATGTGGAAGTGCCTATATGGGTGGAACTGGCAGACACCTTTACCACTGATTCATATTCTCTGTTTATCATCCCTATCTGTGTTTATGCATAATACAATTTCACATCATATGACTCAGTTTAATCAACAGGACTTAAATGAGGCAGACTTCTCTGACACAGTTGGTCTAATATGAGTGAAGCCATGGGGAGAGGTTGTCAGTGTTTGCCGGTGGGTTTGCTGATGGATGAAACTGTGATGAACATTTCAATTCTCCATATGCATAAAAAGCAACACATGCCAGTCATGATTTGGAAATTTCACAACACTTTTGACTTTTATTTTGGCAAAGCTTTCAAAAATTTAAAATGTGACTACCATATTATAAATTGTTTATTATGTGGTGAGGGGTGGCAAACATTATTTGATATATTCATTCTACATCTGCCTTCAATAATGCATGATATCAAGAATAAAGTCTTGCTTGCCTTTATGCATTTGTACATTGACAAAAGGTCTATAATTCATGCTGTTATTCTGCAGGAAGAAGAGTTTAAATAAACAGCATGGTTCATTCCACTGTAATTCTTTATTCAACTGGCATATCATGGAAATTTCAACAGTCATAGCAGATTAACCTTGTGTGTGCTTTCTATGGGCCTCTCTTTGATACATTTACATGCATCCTGATCAGAACTCTGTTTGCCGAATTATTGCATTCCCATCTTTCTCTCACCATCTTGACCTTCTTGCAAAAATAATCACGACTGTTATGTTGGAATATTTAGTCATAGTAATTATATAAATAATGAATCCCTTAAGGGTTGGAGTATTCTCAGTGGACCATGTTCAAGGAGCATGCCTGCCACCTGTCTAGTATAGTACAGGCTTCATATCCGCAGTGCTAGAGTGGTCATATTAGAGCACTAAATAAGAGGAATGGGTATTTTCAGCTTGAAATTGCTCCCACTGTGATGGGACGTGACAAGTTTGTTGCAGTGTTGTGGTGTGAAAATGTCATAACTTAAGTTGGTGAAACTCTTTTCACCAACAATTCAACAGTCTTCTCAACACATAGTGAATGTGTATTGTATAGACTTGCAACAATAATGTGATAGTTACAATAACAAACTATTTTTTTAAGTTAGAATGCACTCTATTGTAAATTATGTGTAATTGTACAGCTTTTCAGCGGGTAGAGAATATTATCTCAAAATTAGGAGAAAATGTAACGGTTGTGGAATTTCAACAGTCATTTATAATTATTCAAAAAATAGTGTTTCCTTCAGTGAGTAATGATGGCATCATATCTGGCATGTATGATTAACTGTGGGATCATAAACCATTGGGGAAATTTGAGTTGAAGCCATACTACCTGAGGTGGTGTCTTTTAACATTGCTTTACCTGTCTCCAACATTATTTTGACTTATTAATATTCACAATCAATAATGATCATCTTTTTCTTGTAACAAGATGTTTACACACCATTATAATACTTTATCCATACTTCCTGTCTCAATCAAAATAAATAAATAAATGGCATTAGCTGTTTTCCACGAGACTGCATCATGGGCAGCAGCAACAGGGTCTCTGAGAAGTGGATTTTGAAAAAGCTGTTTTATAAATATCAAAGCAATAATTGTGCTTCATGGTGGTCTCTCTTTCTCTAAAGTTTTCCTATTATTAAGAGAAAACTTGATGTACTGCTTACGTCAGAACATTTTTCTTCTGGAGTGCAGCATGTAAACAGGAAACTCTAAAGGTTTCCACAGTAGAGTATTTTGATGATTGAATAATTGGTTTGGGTAGTTTTTTAAGAAAAAAAGTCAAAATTCTCTGATTTCAGCTTCTTAAATGTGAATATTTCTGGTTTCTTTGTTCCTTTATGACAATAAACTGAGTATCTCATCTTGTGATTTGGGAAACACTGATTTTTCAACTTTTTAAAAACATTTTATTGACCAAACAACTAATTGATTAGTCATTTAAATAATCGACTGATCGCTTAAATAATCAACTAATCGATTAATCGCTTAAATAATTGACTAATCGATTAATCAGTAATGGAAATAATCATTAGTTGCACCCCTATTCCACAGTAATCATCAAAGATATGAATTTATATGGAGAGACGCTGACAAAACCAAAGACTTTCACAGGGATGTCAATAAATTTTTCTGAACTATATGATTCACATTGACATTTAATTTAGACCTGAATGTGATGTCTCAAACAAATGCTTTATCTACAGTACTGTACACAAGGATAAATAGTCAATACACTAACTCCACATCTCAATGTGTGATAGCATTATTATGGTGCTGATCAGCTAAAAGGTATTCATATACTGATCTCCAAAACAAGAAGCTTTGCCTTTAGACGGAACCAATGCTTGCTGTTTCTATTAAGTTTTTATGCTATGCTAATTTGCTGTAGTTTTGTGTACAGCCTTGAAATAATTGTCAGTTTCCTCAAACTCACAGTAAGAAAAGGCCCAAATGTTACACTTTCTAAATGTTTGCCCTCCATCTTAAACAGAATTTGGAAGAAGAAAAAAAAAGCTATACTACCATTGGTGCTAGGATACCTTTTAATATCCCACTGCACACACTCAGAAGTGTACAGCTAGTAACAAAACTGTGACAAATTGCTTTTTCCTTGTATGGATGTCCACTTGAGACTTGACTTTGTGACAAACAATAAAAGCAACAACATAAGTAAACAAACCTGCAATCAGAATCCATTTTCAGTATCTTTTTTTCGACCTGAGCCCTCACCAATTTTCTCTATGGAGTCGTGTTCATCCTATGATGCAACTGCTGCTCTCAATCAGCTTTGAATACCAATGTTTGATATACAGCTGTGTCTCTTGCTTCCATTGAGGAGCACAGATGGATCCCCGACAGCAACATGTAGGACCTCTTCCTGTTACATGGTTTGTCCTCTAAAGCAAAGTTGCTGACATTGTTGAGGGATGAGTGAACACATAACCGACCAGTGCTTGTGATTTGCTTCACATCGGCCTCTATTCACACTACTTTAAAGCAATTAGTAATGGTATCCCCAGGTACAGCACACAATATACACTGTGTGATTACAATATCCATATGCACTGTGGGACCCAAGGTATGTAGAGGAAGATAGGAATCCTTCATACAAATATGAAAATCAACAGTGTCCTCCTATTCCATATATAATCAGACAGCCCACTGCGGGAAGAGATATCAGCCAGGCTTTCCATTTGCTGATAGTGGCATGCGGCGGCATTAAGAAATCACCCTGAATGTGCCGTGGTAGATAACTGAACATGTTGGGTGTCTACAGGAGATATATTTACACAAAACAGGGAACAGACAGAGTAGATCTAATTGACTAGGTAGCAGTTTGCAGAGGTTGGTACGGCAGGTCTCAGAGTCGAGTGGATGAGGGGCTTACAGAGGGGCCGTCAGAGAGCAAAAGATTAGTGCTGACGTCTCTGCCACATCAATTACAACCCGCTGCTTGGCTGGGGAGAAATCCCCTCCACTGTCTCTTCAAGGCCACCAAGCACAAACTGGGTGTGTCAGAGGTCATCCAGGAGAGGAAGCGCAAGGCCCTGGCCCTCCCAGTGGGAGCCTCTCCTGTGGGCTGGTGGTTCAGAGTCCCCCGTGGAGGGAGGTGCCACAGAGAGTTTCAGAGCAAACACCAGACTTGTCATTCACCAGAGCCACATGGTCCTGCACAGTTGGGGGGTGGAGGGGAGTGGTAAGGATGGAGAGTATATATCAGGCTATTTTTCATTCCCTGTTTTCATGTTATTCAATAAATGTTCTGATATTATTATCGCAACAAAGTTCTGATGTTATAGCCATTTTTTTTATTACAAATATAACAGTTCCAAGCACTATATTTTCTCAGGACACATAGTGTATGGTTGATAAAATATTTGTTATATGACAATTAGTTTAATAAGAAAAACATTGTCAAATTTGTATTGCAGCTTATTTATTCTGCAGAAGTCTGATGTGAGACTTTTTAAGCACCCAACCTTGCAAAATGCAGTCATTGTTAATCCGTCTGTCATTGCCAAGCAGTATGACTTCAGGAGTACTCTGCTGTTAAACCTGCTGTATAACAGTCTCTTATTCTAAACACTACTGACTCCAAAACATATCCAAGTCCCGGTTAACACGAACACAATGTCTTGGTGTGCTGGCCACTGGGCCAGAACGGCATGAAGCCATCACACAGAGTTAGCCTGCCCACTCTGCCTGCCTGTTGTTGTTGGACCAGTCAGAACCCCCCACCCCAATAGATACAGATCTGCATCTTTGTCAGTGGGGGGCTGACACCAGGCATTAGCCAGTGGGGCCTCTGATAGCCCCAACACACTTCACCTTCGGCCTGAAGTCCTATGATAAACATCCGTTGCCAGGATGAGCAGCACTGTGACTCATAGTCAAAATGCTAAATGCCGTTTTTATATATCAGCATTTTCAAATTGTGGTATTTGAAAATGATTTCTACCAAACACTTAGTTTTTTACTTACTTTATAAAATGTTTAGGACTTTGCTGACTTTATTGGTATTCTTTCTACTTTATTCAAACAGCTATAGAGCTAAGTGTATTATCTAATTCATTATTATCATTCAGCCAGTCAAATCAAGCACAGAGATAAAACAGAGGAAAGATGCACTACAGAAGACAACCCCCTCAATTGTCTAAACAACTCTAAACTGGGACTTCAGAGACTCGGAGAATGGCATCATAATCCCATTAACTTTAATTAGATTTATGTAATGCTCACCTTTCTTCTGTGACAACAAATTAATGATAAGCCAAAGAGAATTAAAACAGTGGTAAGTGAAACCCTTTTCTTCCCCCCAAGGCTCTCCACTGGGTCTCAGTCTCACCTAAAAGCTCATGAGAATTTAGATCAAACCCCTCCTGCGTAGAGCTGAGTGAGACCAGCCATAAATTGCTAATAGACTAAATGAAACGAGGTAGGAGGCTCCTGCTCTGCAGCAATTACCCCTTAGATGTAGTCATTCATATCCCTGCATGTCTCGTTTCATCAGGGCAGCACTGGCACTTTGTCAGGCTGTCTTTGTTGCACAGCGCTGGGCTGGGGAGAGGACTGACCATGGTACTGATATGCAGGGGAGCATTTGAAACAACAAAGTGCCGTTTGAATGGCTGGCCGTTCACAAGAATGGCAGCTCTTCCTGCCTTTCATGTGGCCTGGGTTTATATAATCAATTATTAATCAAAGTCGCGTTTTGAAACTCAAACTCAAAGACACGCCTGCCACACTTAAGTATCTCCCTGTGTTTTTTATTTGCTTGGTCGCCTTTTCATGGCTTTATTTATGATGCTCTTATGTGTTTCTGATGAGTTGCTATTAGGCTACATATTCATGGAGTGGTGGGTTCATTTTTTGGGGGTAGTGATTTATACCAGACAAAGGACACACATTATGACCATGAATTACTGCTGTTTAAATTAATCTGTAGAGGGCGTCCAATCAGATTGTCGGACTAACAATAAAAGGTTCTTCTGGTTATTAATAAAATAAAGCTAATGTCTGCTGCTTACATTAAAGAAAATATGCTACATGCAGGAGGTAATATGGGAAATTAAAGTAAGACATACTTAAACTTCTATTTTGACTTTGTACCATCAGCCTGGTGACAGCAACATTACAAAGGCGTGGGAGAAGTTCTGGATTTCATAACAACTTAGTCAAACTTTGCAACAATTGGGATCATCCATAATTGATCATATCAGTAATTGAGCATACTTGTGAGACAATAAAAACAGAAAACAAACCTAGGCAAGGCCTGGAATATCTGATACAATCTATACATGTAACATTTTTCTGATACTGCCATAAGTGTAAAGATCCTCACTGAGCATATACTGTATGGCACATCCGAGGTGCAAATCGTAATTTATTAATTACCTTAGCTGAAATCTAAGGTAAAAGCTGATATAAACTCTATACTTGTTATATTGTTCACTTTTCAAAAGGAACACCTCTGAGTAAAGCACCTATGAATAAATATTGTGCCACTTGCAACTCAATTCAACCATTTGATAAAAATGTATCCATTGTTTGGGAAACTCCAAATCTTCTGTCCACCTTTTATTATTAGACAAATTGAAGTGTGCACTGGGAGGCAGGCCAGCGGTAAACACAGAGAATCTATTTAGCCATCCCATTCCAGGGCCGAGAGAAGAGCTGGGCCCTTCAAAGGCAGAGGCAACAATGTGAGTGACATCAGGTCATCCTGCCTTCTCACAGCCACCAGGCTGATAGAATTGTTCTGGGGGGAGATAGGAGGGACCTGTGAAGCACAGCTTTTTTGTCATTGCAACATCTTATGATTGATGGCTCCATGGCCGCAGTGAATCTGCCCTTTTTAAATAATTTATGTTGCCCACCGCTATGGACAAGTAGCTTATAACCAGGTTGTTATTTTTCCATTGACTGGAGAGATCAATACTTTAAAGACATGACATAGCCGCTAATGAACTACTTAAATGGGTCTCTGGAGTGCAAAACAATTGCTGTGTTTACTCAAAGCAACGAGTGAAAACAGTTTTATTGCACTTCTGCTACCCCGACTGCTACTACTTCAATGGACACACAATAAACAAAAAAGGACACAAAGGTGCAGAGTTGGGGTCTTTCAGTTGAGTTCAACAATGTCAGTAGAAAATGTCATTTTAACATAAATCATTGTGATAAAATATTTCTTGCATTAAGTTGCATGATAGGATCTGAATTCACATCGGGACAAGTGACCTGAATGCAATTCTGGTCGAAACTGTTGGGACGGGGGGGGGGGGGGGGGGGGGGGGGGCAGGTTGAATTAATTACAGGGCAGGCTGCTCTTGTGGACTCAAACAGCTTGTGTATAAACTTATAGTTATAACTAAATGTATCATCCAAGTCCTTTTAAATAAACTTTACAAATTCCCTAAAATGGTCCAGTAGAGTTATGTGTTATAGGCTCTTGTTCATTCTCCCTCCAACAAAGTGACAAATTAGCCGAACAATAGAGTTTGAATTCTTATTAAAGTTGATTAATTCATACCATTAGTTGATCACACAACAGCTCATAAAATATACTAAATTAATTTCTTTACTGTGATTAATACATGAAACACTTGAATTAACATCAATAAATCAATTTGTGAATCAATTACATTATCATGTTTAAATACAGAGCTAATAGTGTACATTAACTAGCGGTGTAGAAGTGGTCATATATCATTTGCCCTGCAAAGAGGAGCATCCTTAAATGATCAGCGATGAAAGAAATCCAACTCTGACCTTAATAGGTCCCAATACATTTTGCATGGCGTTGTTAGTCTGAAACGAGGATAACTTATCTAGCACAGGGATTAAATGTAAACTAAGCTTCCTTTAATCTCAGATTTATTATATAACACTGATTATACTGTTCCGATCAAATTAGTTACAATTAGCTGCTGAAACGTGGTATGATATGATGATAGACAAAGCCTGGGCAAATAAGTCATGTCAAATGCAAACAATGTTTAAAAAAAAAAAAAAACAGGATTCAGGTCAAATAATTTTTGGAGCTACCGGAATTTGAATTGTGAACACAGATTAAAGCCCATCTTCAAGAAAATGCACACAGTTTTCCTGTATATTACAAGGTGAACTTTTTTTTTCTTACAGTACATACAGTATACATTAAACATACTGTCGGTGAAGTGGAGACACTTCAGACAAGACGTTTCATCCAATTTACCACTTGGAAATTGCCATGTACAGTATAAGTGACTGCCGGCTCCAATATGAACAAGCCAGCTATGAAAAGCATGTCAAGGCTTCTTTCTGGTTTCACTGCAGAGAGCTACAGACATCGCTGCTCCCTTACAGGGCTGCTGCACAGAGGTGTGAGAGGTCCTCTCAACCAGCTGTTGTGTGGATCAGTCAACAGAGTTAACGTGACACACTTTGTAGAGAATTACACCTCTACCACGATGAGCTTTGGGCCTATATGGTCTCGCTAATAAACCTGGACCTTGTAATGGCTGTCTGATCACTCAAACGTAGGAGCAGCAGCAACGGGAGGACAAGGAAATGTCATCCAACATGGATAGAAAATGTACCTCCACCTTTGTTTAAGGTTCGTGTGGGCTGAAGTTGATTGGTTTCTGTGTTTGTGCCAGGGTCTGGCTTGTTAGATGTTCTATGGGCACAAGACTTGACTGTTTTTTTTTTAAAAACCACTCAGCATAGGAAGCTGGCTCTCCAGTGTAGACTGAGATCATGAATGAAGCGATATAGTGCTGACCCTTGTGCTACTGCACCAGTAGCACATCAAGTTGCACAGAAATACTTATAACTACTACCAATGGAATATAAAAAAAAAGACAGGAATGGATCAATAAAATAAGGCAGACTATGTATCTTGTCATCTGTCAATAAATCTTGACCAAAATCAACAGTGCAGTCCGTCTTTCAGTTTTTCTTTCTAACCCTAAACCTACACTATCTGTGACACTGGGACACATTACCTGCTATGGAAAAATACTATAACAATTTTTTTTTTTAAACTCCTGGTTGCTTTTGAGCATTATTACACAGACCCATAAACACAGAGCCACTGGCTATATCAGGCTTTACGTGTTGTTAGTAAGATCAATACATTGTTGTTTGTGGCTTTAAGAATTTGATTAATATAGCAAAAGTAATCAATATCATCAGACTTCCAACATGTCTTCATGTCCTCTTTTGCATAATGTTAAGTGCATGACACTGAGACACACTGCACTAGATTAAGTAAGTAATGTGCTGATTAATTTCATTTTCAGCCATTAGTGTGTTCCTTTTTGTTAAGGAGTTAAACGTCTTAAAATCTCCAATGCCCTTAAACACAACAGCTGTCTGTGCTACAGAAAGCTGCTCCTATCAACTTAACTCATGTTTTGTGACATTGCTTAAAAACGCATTATTGAATCAAAATGCTTACCAACTTGAAACAATCCATTACCATAGAGGGAGGTGAATTCATTCCTTTACTTGCACCCAATTGCTTGATGCCTCAGAAGATAATCTGCCATGTAATCCTTTTCACCTACAAAAATACACCGACATACAGCTTTTTTTTTTTCTTTTTTAACCCTGGTAACGAACGTTAATACATCAAGAGTAAATAAAATGTTTAGTTGGGAAGGGACATTAATTATCACATTCATCTGCTTGCTGTTTCCAAACTGGGCTATAATGAAATGTGCTGTAATAGAGATTGCTCTTGGGGAGGCAAGCCGTTTATGAATTGCTAGAGGTGCAGCAGCTGCCTTCCCCCTTGAGAGATAGAAATTTATGCCGTATATCCCGCTGATTGTTGAGAAGGTAAAGAACCAATAGCAGCATGTTCAGAGGTTTAATTTAAAGTGTGTTTCTCACTAGGCTGCTCACAACACTTAATTAAACTCTGCTGTTTTGGCAATGACAAATGCTGTGGTGCAGGAGGAAGCTGGGCTGCTGTGACTGAGAGGCTTTTGTAATTTCTTTCATGTGCAGCGATGGCCAGATCCAGGTCAGAAACTGTAGAATTAAAGAACTAAACAAGATTTAGACATGGGGAATGGTGGGGCAAGGGGGTGTGGGCGGTTACAGTCATTTCTTTCACAGGAATACATCTATTTTTCTCTCTTTCTTTATGTCCTCCTTTCTCATTTTTGGAAAGTTTTGTCATAGATTTATGAGGGTTGAGCTCCTGTGGCTGGTTTTCTGCGCTTATTGCCTTTCACACTGTCATTTCCTAAGGCAAGTGTCTGCCTGATAGAGACAGCGTTTTACTGAAAGGTATGATGAATAAAATGAATAGTAGGTTCCTACACAGCATATTGTTCCTATTATTTTATAACGGCCTGATCTTTCTATGAAGTCTCTTAGCATGACTCTTGATTTGCCAAACATGTTTTCACCAAAGGGAGCATTAAGTTTAAAATATGCAACTAAGTGTGAAATTTAACTTCAGAGGGTCTAGCATACAACGTCAAACTCAGAGCAGTCAACAAACTGACAGGGAGTGACTAATAGCTTTTTTTCCTGGGTAGAAATCCAATTCATGCCAAACAAAAATCTTATTTTGTTTCTGTAATGGTATGACTGTATTACTGTGCATTTCATGAGATCAATTTAAAAGGTGGAGCCACTCTAGCACATAGTCACTGCAGATCCCTGCCTGCTGCTGTGTTATGAAGTCGCACAACTCTGGCTATACTACCAGGAAATAACCACAAAGATGCCTGCGAGGCACAAACAGGAGCTGGAGCATTTCATTCAATAATGTAATCCATACTTTTAAGTAAAAGACCTCAATTCTTATGTCCTTTTTTATTACTCGAGTAAATGTTACCACACATTTATTTTTCCGTCACATGCCAATCTTTTTTTTTTTTTGCACTGAGCTTTATCACAACTGTATAACTAAGCAGTGAATTTACTGGCGGTGTAACAACAACAACAACAAAAACACAGCTCAGTTTGCAAAGGCGCTTCCCACGACACAATTACTGCCACCCTTTAAACCTATTTTAAGGGTTGCGTTTGATGTAAGGGTTCAATTTGGTCTAACCTTTTATCACACTTAAATATTTTCTCTTGTCATAAACACACCTTCTATATTAAACCGCATATCAACAAATCTGTATCTCATTAATAAATCTACATCCTGTCAGAGGATTGTGGATTTATTTATACCTCAATTACAGGGGGCACAGATGGCCATTTATATTGTACTCAGCCAAACAGTGAACACCAAGCAGTGAAATACATAGGTACATATTGAAAGGCTGCCTTCATTACCATGTAAAGAAATAATTACTGATAGAATTTTTTTTAATTATATATATATATATATATATATATATATATATATATATATATATATATATATATATATATATATATATATATATATATATATATATATATATATATATATATATATATATAATTATAAAAACAGGAGCATGTGCATGTAGAAATATAACATAGTATTTATCCTGGTTTATATAGGGGATGCAAACAGCTCCATATGTATTTTGGTGTTCTGTAAATGCCAGGGAAACACAGCAGCATCCATTGGAGTTAACGGTGCAGCACTTTTGTGTTCAGTAGCACAAATCATTAATCATGAGGCCGGCCATATTCTTGTAGTGCCTGTGCTTTCATTACTGGGCCTAATTAAACAGTTCTGTGAACTGGAATCTCAGATTCCTCTGTTACAGATTATCATTAATTATGGTGAAAGTGCTCAGAGATGTTGGACTCAATTATATTCTGCTCAACCCTGGCAGCGGGGTGATTCATTGTTCTGAGCACTCCACAGCCGTACTGTCTCTGCTTATCACCAACCTCCACTTTTGTAAATTGGGCTCTGCCAGCCAACAAACTAAGAATTATGTGCTGCTTTTTTCATTACAAACATGTTGGAGGAGCACAGACCAATTAAGGGTGGGATATTTTGTGTGGAGTGATGAGGCAGGCATTGGTGCAGGGAGATGGGGGGTTGGATGGGGGGGTACTACAGGAATGAGCTCACCATGCTGAAGTTGTGGCTTTCTTTTGCCATGTGTGTGGTGCAGCCCTCCACCAGGTCTGTTGACTGATTATGTTCAGCATATTTCCTCAATATTGTAAAGCTCTCAGTATTGTAATGGCAAAATTTGAATTTTGACTGGGTATTACATTTTCATCTCTGTGCCAGTACAGATTCCCATTGTCCTGGAGGAGGGTTTAAATGAAGATTTCTATTACACTGGGAGCTGTGAGAGTGTATGGCATTGGGTGTGGGTGCGTTAACTTTTCATAATGTTTGTGTATGACAACTTTTTATGCGGCTGAACAATGTCAATATTACTTCTATGGTCTTATGTAGGGTACTGGGGGTCTGTGATGGAAACAGTGTGTGAATGAGATTACTGGCCACCTTTTTTTAGGGTCAGAGAATCGAGAGGAAAATCTGAATCAAAGAGAAGCGGAAGTTTGAATGGTAAGCTTAGGCCTTAGCGGTTTGCACAATTTCATATGCCACAGTAGGTAGTGATTTTAATATATATGAAAATCAGCCAGAGCTGTGCGCAAGTGTCTCTTATAATATCACCAGTGGGAGATTTTCACTGCCTTACAAAGCAGGACTGTTTTCGTTTCCCCCTCACTACAGTGTTGTCTCAGTACGACTCAAAATAAAATATCTGTCTCGAGTCTCTCTCTCTCTCTACTGCTTGAAAGAATTAAAGCCTTGCAGTAAAATTGATACATACATCAGAGAGAAAAACAAAGGAAATCTGAGATGTCAAAATTTTACTTTACAATATATTTGTTCTCTCATAGTTCCTTAAACTACGGTTGGTCTAATCCCATAATTCCCTTGGCAAAGGAGCAAGAAATGGGATTTTTCCTTCTAGTGACATAGCACCAGCTCATTGAAAATGTAATACACTACTTCCAAGTCACAGGTCAGCTGGCAATCTGAATTTTAAAAGGACTGTGAATAATATTCTGTTTTATTTTGAAAATGAACTTTGTGGCCCCCATCATGAATCCAATATATGTCTTAATCTTCTGGGCTCTTGAAGCCCACAGCTCTGGAAGAAGGCCTTTGACTCCTGAACCTAATAAGGAAATCACTTGTTTTCTCATCCGTCTTCCTATTTTTATAGGGCTTGACGCAAAACAGTTCTTTATTTGAAAAGTAATTGATGAAGCATAAAATATGTGTTATATAATATTGAGGCTTTTCCTCATGAAATGATTGTATTACAGGAGGTCTGAATCGCTAATACAAGAGGATAAGTCTGATGAATATTATTGAATTATTATAATTATTATATAATGTATTTATTTACATAATGGTCCATAGTGCTTACTAAAGTTGAAAAGATGAACATCTGAGCATCTATTGTTACTCTGAACTGAACATGGCTGACAGTGGCAGTGAATATAAGCGTTAATTACGTACTAACCTTTTCAGAATGGATATTCAGACGAGCTATGTCCTGCAACTCTGCATGTTCAGGAAATGAAAACATCCAACGACCAATCAGTATCTCCTCACATTAGCATAGTCTTTTAAAGCCCCAATGCCCCAAAACATGCCACAGAAATTCTCCCCTATAAATCTTAAAATAGCCACTTAACTTTGACTGACACTAATTCTTACTACATGAAACTGTAGAACCCCTTTCATTTCCCCCTTCTGTCTCTGTCAGAAAATTACAAAAGACAGAGTTTGTGATGTCCCCAGTGTGCAAATCCCTTTATTCTGTCAGATTACAGCATTTGATATGACGTAGTGCGGCATTCTGGCCTCACATGCCTGCCAGAGAGAAGGGACCTGTCAGCAGCAGAGGGGAGCAGTGCAGATCATCACTCTGACTGATCCACAGGCCCAGAGACTGTCATCTCCTCTGACTGTACAAGTCAACACAAATAAAAGTGAGGGAGCAAAAGCCATAATGGCTGGGAGAGATCCAGGCTCATTGTGGCCATTACTTTTATTCAAACCTTACAGATGACATGATGTGAAAAATGAGCCTGTGTCTAGTCGGCTGCCCATTAGTGAGTGAGCACATTATCTCCCCTTTTTCACATTGAATCTCCTCCCTGCATGCAGTGGCAGATGCTCCTGAGGAGTCACTCACTTTTATGGGCTTTTGACTGCTGTACTCTTTTAAATACAGGGGCCTGCACCAGGCAGAGATGACGTATGGCTGTCAGTGCTCTTTACCTCACTGACAGATGCCTTCAGTGGATCCCTCCTTAAACCTTCTCTCTAAAACTAAGGGGGACAGCTAACCTCTTCTCACAGAGCAGTCAAGCATGCATCAAACTGATTATTACAGCAAAGGGGGTGATTTCTAAAATTCTTTATTACCAGACAATTACAGTGCAATTTACTCAAGTATAGACTAAAGGCAATCATGAAATACAATTCCCCAAAACCCTTAAGAGTGATACTGCGTATGGGAAACTAAAAATTACTAAACACTTAATCTTATGAGAATTATTAGGGGAAGATCATTTCAAATTTGGTCAGTCACCAATGATTCACAAACCACAGTATATGTATTGTTTGGGGTTTTTTTGCGTGTTGCTTTGATACAGAATCTGCAGCTCTTTCTAACGCCCCCAATAGGCTTTAAAACACCTTCCCCAGCTGATGAAGGAAAATCAATTACTTTGTCAAATCACTGTGTTCCTGTCACATTGTTGTGGCTGGAATTGACATGATCATGACTAAGTGCTTCCTCTGTGCCTTGTGAATAAATACATTGGATTTTTAGTCTTTCTCTGTTTTCATTGGTTGTTTGGAGTATTGGTTCAAAATTATCCAACAGATTGATCAGAAATGTGTGAGATAAGAAAATGTGGGAAAGTGGGAAAAACAACAAAAACATTGTTGGCCAGTGGCCAGTGATGCATCAGTGCACAGTGTGGTCTAGTGAAGCCTCTTCAAGGCTGCTCAAGTAAGATTGAGCCTATTTGAAAGTAAAAATATATACTCTATAATAAAAAATACATTTGGATGCTGTGCTACAGAGTAAAGCTCAGAGGTTGTGGTTACTGACAGGGAGTCTTGGCTTCTCTCAGGCATGAGAGTGAACCAAAGCCGCTTGGTTCAATCTAATCTCTGACAAGAAACAACAAGCCTTTGGGACACCCCTGTGGTCCACCTCTACACAGCACAACATCATAAGCAGCTGAACTCAGGGGGTTAAATCTACTGTAGCTGTCAGGAGAGAAATAGGTTTCCATTTTACAAACTCAGTGGCAGAGAAGACCATACAAACGCTCCTCTATTTCCCTCACTATTGCTCACTCGTTTGAATCTCTCTCCTCTCTCTTCTGCTCCTGTCAGTTTTCCCTCAGTACACACACACACACACACTCAAGGGGTTCCCTGGTGACTGCGTCCCATTACTACCCTGAGACGGCTGCACAACAGAGCTCAATGTCCCCAGTGATACCACTCAGTTCCCAACATTCCCCAGTCAAGTAGAGCGCAGGACAAACAGGGTATGGTGTTTGAAGTGCCAGCAGAGTTTCAACTACCTCTTCACTTAAAACTCCATCTAATTCAACCAATAAAAGAGCAACATAAGAGCATGACTACCCAATTGGCCTGAATGACTTTGAAATCTGGATGACAATTTAAGTGATAATTCAGTATAAAGCTACTGATTGGATGAGAAACCTTATAAAATGTGACTCAGTCATGCAGATTAACGTCCTCAGTTTTGTGGGAAAAGTCATCATGTTAGTCAACTTTCATTTTCAGCAGCAATTCTACAATATTCTCGCAGAGAAAAAGCTTACTGAAATACCAAGTGTGTTTATTTTTTCTCAATGTATTTAAGTTTCATACTTCAACAATTAGCAAAGCACTTGATCAGAGAAGCTTTTATTATTCCCTAGTTCATTAAACTTCAAAGTGGGGCCAATACTGATATGAGGATCACTACAATGTAAAAATGCCAAAGGTTATGTCTGATGTACATCAGAGTCTCAGTTTGAGCACCAAATTTTAATATAAGTAACCAAATACTTTTTGGCTGCACAAAAGTCATACTCAGTACACATCTTGATATGTGTTTATAAAGTCAAAGAGGAAAAAGAATTAACTATTGGAGTATATAAATTATCAATGCAACTTTGTAAACTGTAAACAGTGGGGCTATTATGTGAACAAAAAACATCAAGGACCTATATTATAACTAGAAGTGGTGAGCCAGGTAAAGAATTAAATAGTCACAACAGATTACAGTCCTTAATCCATTTTATTTATATATGGCCACTGACTGGATATCACCCTACCCTGTAAAATTAATGATATCAGGGGAAAGCTTTGTCATGCACCACAGAGTAATAGTTCTATAACACTTGTTCGGTGTGTTTAAAGAGATACTGCAGCTTGTTCATATGCTTTCAGCTCTTGCCACAGTCTGTTTTGCTGTCAGTCTTTATCCAAATATACCAAGTTCCCATGATTCCACGAGGATCTTATGCATGATTGTGCTAATCACCTGACACACCTGATTTCCCGATTCATTTTCTCCATTCATCTTGTGCAAATGTAGCGACAGCTTGCAATCTGTTTGTTTTGAGTTGTCAAAAAGGAACCAAAGGCATGTATCAACATGGAATAAATGCTACTGCAAGATGTCACCAGCTGCACATGATATGATGAATTACAATCATATGTTAATCAGCCGGAGTTGCAGTAATGGGTTGTTTACACGGCGTTCCATCACAAACCTTCTTGGACTGTTTTCTCATATACAGATACAGATTCTTAAGCAGACAGGAGTTACACCACTGTTGAGAATGCTAATGAACAGATTCAACTTTTTCTTTTTGTTCTTTTTTATTATTTTGTTTGTTTTCCAGAAGCTAGGAACAACTAAAAATGCATTCAGTGGACAAAATGAAATGAAATGTGTCACTACTGAAAAATTAGATGAGTTTATTCATGCGATTCTAATTACTTTGTTTAAATCTGCCTGCATGTTATTGTTGTTGTTACACAGTCTATGTAAGACTACTACTGCTGCTGCTGCTACTTCTGACAATATTGAAAACAAAGTGTTTTTCATCATTACTTACTCTATTTCTCTCTGGCTATGATGCGTTTTGCATCACAGCCATGCAAAAATACAATATACATGCACATGAATATGTGGGTGTGGGTGTGTGCGTCTGCGCTTGTGTGTTGCAGAAGGCTGGCCACAGAGCAAACAGCAGTAGGTCCAGCAACAAGGTCAATACTAGCGCAAGTACCTTTTTTATTTCCCCAGCCACCCACAGTGTTGGATCCTGCAGTTTGTCCAGCAAACTTACTAATGACAGGAATAGCCCTACTGCTTTGCTATTGTTTTCCTTACCCATAGGTGGGTGAAGGTGGAGGATCTGGGAGGTATTTAAAGTAATTAATGGACACATATATGTGATCAGTAGCCTGTTATCTAGATCAGAAAATCAATCAGATCTGTGTACCTTCCCTATGGTAGTCCTGATCTTTTGTTAAACAAAATATAACATTAATGGTTTGTATATTCTAGAAAGCTACACACTTGCTTCAAAATATCAATACATTTAGTGAAGTGGATTTGCAAACGTAACCTAAAATACATTTTTAGAGGCATTCATAGAATTAAAAAAGAACAATTTTGCATGTTCATATTCAAACTGGTATTCAATGCTATAACATTGCTCTATTATTATACATTGTGTCGCACACACCTCAAATGTGTAAACTGAACACATCAGCACACAAGTTTTTTGTTTGTTTGTTTTTTCAGCTGCAGTTTTCTTGGAATTAAATCAGAACCACAATATGATCATGTCAGTATTGCATGATTCAAGTGAATGGCAGTTATCTACAAGATGATTTTTTGCCAGCATCTGATGCAAATATATATATATATATATATATCCTTGCATAAAAGCATATATTCATATCTTAGTTTGCAGTACATCTGCAGTACGCCGCTATCGCACCTGCATCTTGTCTGACTGGTACATCACAACCTTCCTCAGTCGTCTCAAACATACAGTATATTGAACATTCAGTACATTCATAAAGGCACATAAAGTTTTCAAGTCTCAGCTGACTTCACGACTTTTAAGGCTTAATATATTCCACTCAATGAAAACAGCCATATCCTCAGAGGGATTTATTAAATAAGTGAAACTGCAAATACGGTAATATTTTTTTATGAAATTAGAAATATGACAGTATAACTAAAGTAATTATTACAGTATGAGAATGATTTGAAAGGGAGGCTACTGATGCTAAATAAATGAGAATCAAGACACAGAAACATCACAAGCACAGACACACTTATAAACTATGCTACATCTAAATTGCTTCCTCACTCCATGGGCTCAATATGCGATTTAAAAGAGCCTGGCGGTGGCAATATTCCTCTGATATGGTGTTTAGTTTTAATAGGAACCCTCAGCTCAAATATGAGCTGACAAACACAGCAAGACAAACACAGTCTCTCTCCGGCAATGAAATATACACTATCAAATAGACCTGTACCTTTTTGAATCCGCTGTGTGGGTGAAACTAAAGCACAGAACAAACAGCATTCTGATATGGCTTTGAGGGTGATAACAGCGTCTGACAGGGTGGAGGGAGCAGGCTTTGGGCTCCGTGCGAAAACACAACCCGTGATTGACATGATTCCCTGGCCTTAGAGAAGTTTACCTTTTAATAAGAGCTCAGAGAGGCCCTCTCAACAACCTGGCCCAGACTCTTACCGACAGTAGGCAATGGCTGGGGAGGTGTATGTGTGTGTACTTAGGTGTTTTAGGGTTATTTGTGTGTATGTGTGTGTGTGTGTGTGTGCATGCATGTCCTTCGATGCACACGTGCGGATGCGCATGTGTGTCTGTGGCCACTTGTAGCAGATTTCAATCAAGGATTTCAGCCATGCCCAAATACCCCTTCTCTTTTGGGCAGAGCTGTTTGAAGAAAATGAGTGGATTCAGGATCAAGAGCCTTTCTGGAGGAATTTAAGTCTGTTTGAGGATTATGACTTCTTCATCCTGTACAAAGCCCGCAGAGAGAGCTATATGCTAGCCCTTGGAGGCCAGGCTTACCAATGCATTCCAGACGGCGATATAGAAGTGATAAAAACCCAGGAAAGACATCACAGGCACAGATCTTCAAAATAAATAAGGAAGTTGAAAACTTTCCAGTTTCACTCTAGAAGAATAGTTCTTTTATGGTGTAAGAAAAATGCATGCTGCATGTCATAAAAGGAGACATAAGAAGATGGAGAAAATATCTCCACTTAACCTCTGAAAAATAAGCCAATGAAAATAATTGCAAGCCTGCTTACTGCCACTGTGAAATTCTACAAATATTCCTCTGTACTTCTGACTCATGGTTTTCTGTTGCTGCCAGGGCTTATTTCTCTGAACTCAACAAACTCTGCAAAAGCCACACCTCCTTTTCATCTGACTTATGAATTACAATTAGCACACCAACACATCCCCTGCCAGTTTAGATCAGCATCTTCAGGTTTCAACCATACTTCCTGTAGCATCGACAACATGCCTGATCTGTTTCTGAGAGATGTCACTTCGGACCTAGCCTCCGCCGAAAAAGCCGAAATGACTGCGACGGCCACTCTACAGACCCTTCATTAGTCACACAGCTGATGAGTGAACTATGTCAGCAACACAGCCGTCTATGTGTGGACAACCTCTGATGCTCAGATCTGTCATAATTTACCCTGTTTACAGCATAACCTGGAAGCAAAACAAGAAATCAATACAGAATGGGGACAAATTACTGTAAGTGCCAATATTTAAGACAGCTGAGATAAAGGGCTCTTAGCCCGTAGATTCTTCCCATTCACCTTAAGCTTATTGAGCAGCGGGGTCGTCAATTGCTGATAAGACCATTAGTTAGCTGCTGATAAAACAATTTACTTTCATTATAGCCCTAAACAAAACAAATGGTGGATGTTAACAGATAAGATCAACATCCAGCAATTACATCAATACTATTTTTTTTTTTTACAGTGTGTTCTCTGAATAGCTTTTAAGTCCTTTAATTTGACAACAACTTGAACGTTAAGAGCCAACCATCATTAAGATTTAGGCAAGGCAAGGCAATTTTATTTGTATAGCCCATTTTTACAAACAGTTTGTCTCAAAGGGCTTTACATTGCATCATAATAACATCCTCTGCCCTGAGACCCTCACATCGACTGAGGAAAAGTTTTAAGCTTGTAAAGTGTATTTTTATGCAGCAAAAGCTACCCTGTAAATCCAGCAACCCTCTGTATTGTAAATGGATCCGTAAACCTATCATGCATGAAAAATTTGTGTTCAGACACTAAGACCCCTGGCATAACAGAACATGAGCATTTGAACTTTCCTTAACTAATCTGAAATCTCCTATAACCAGTAATTTTATTCTACTGTTGAGCCCATTAAAGTATCATACAAATCAAACAAAAGATTGATTTGGAGGCTAAGGGTTGTAATGCAACATCCATGATACACAACACTTTTCAAAAGATGCAGACGCCCTGATCTCGGCAACCTCTCAACACTGCACGAGCCTCGAGAGTGCCAGCTTTGTTGAGAAGGTTACGGGACTTTGTTTGACCCTGGAGCAGCGCGACTCTTGGAACTGTGGCTCTGCTGTACTTCACACTTCTATCCTTTGTTCTTGATCAAGTGCACCCGTCCCCATACAAAATGCAGCCGCAAGACCGAGCAAGGCGATCCATCCCGAGCAAACGAAGCCACGAACGAGCAGGAAAGAGGAAGTAGCATCTCCTACAGACAGCCACAGCAGGGGACAGACTAACTATAGCCACATCAATGACTAACTCTCACAGCAAGCACACCTCCCTTCACTTTGAAAAGAAAATAAATTAAACAACAAAGGGGGGACACTGACATTCACTGCCTTTCTTTATTGCACCAAATAACTGCTTGTCATACGTCCAAGCACAGGATCATTGAGTTCAGTTGGCCAGTAAGGCACAGTGAAATAAAGAAACATTTCAAGAACAAACTTCCCTTCCCAGCAGGAATGATGATTGTTATATGGATTCGTAGATGAGGCAGAAAAAGTTCCCTCATCCACTGGCCCTAATATGGTCATTCCGACACAGGAGGAGACACGTCTTTGTACTTCTTCATGCATTACACACACAATCAATAATGGAAAAATATACACTGCAAAAGGCCTTAGTTGCACTGCCTACAAGCGGCATTGATAAATGATTTTGTGCCAGTTATGACAGCAAGGTGCATGCAGTGAAGAGAGTGGAAGGCCTTTTTAATAGTGCAAGGAGAGAATTAAATCAAACCCAGGAGGGCCTCCACTGGAAAGGAGAGATGCTGCATCTCTCTGCTCTAAATCACAGCTCTACTTAAGCCCGGCCCTCTCTTTCCCCATTTTTCTACATTATCAGAGGAAACCTGTCACTGCTGTCTATGGGAAAGTTTACAAATCATGATTTATCAGAGAGAGGATCTCTAAACACCTGTGTGAGAAAATAAGCATCCCCTGCATTATTATTTATAGGCAAAAACTTTTTTATCTTCCTTTAAGTTAAGAAAGAATATAAAACATACATATACTTGTTTTTTGACAATAAATTGCCTATATTCTATAAATATAGAAATTTGCTGATCATATGCACAGCAAAATTACCATTTTCACTATGACCTCTCTGTGCCTATGTAATTCATGTGCAAACAATGTGCCAATTTTCAGTCCTCAGTGAAAAACCCTGTAGAACACAGCCCATTATTATCGCAGGGTAGGAAAAATAAAAAAAAGGGGGCTTAAGAAGGAGTGAAAAGTTTCCAAAGGTCAAAAATTAATCAAACTCATTACCTGTGGAAGACAAGGATCCAGGTTGCTGCTAACTCGTTTAGCAGATTTTTAACCTCTATTTTCTTTTCAAAGGGCTGGAGATTCCCAAAGGAGCAAAAGTCCATGACTCCTCATTTACAACTGGATAAGTAAGTCATAATGATCCTCCTAGGTCTGTTGGAGACACAAACATCACAGTGTTAAAATAAGAAACAAAAAACTGCACACAGCAAACTCAGATGTGTTGACAAATATCACTGTATCACACAGAATACAGCTGAATACTGTATTATATTATATTTAAAGACCAGAGACTTTGTGTGCCTCAAGAACCCGCAACCACAACCAAATTTCAGGCCACTTTGTGCAGCACAAACAGACAAAGCCACACCAGCTGGGGAGAGAAAATCCTTCTTACTGGCCACCAAGGCCAGTTGCTACCACTTTATCCAGTAAATACTGCAGAAGAAAGCGACAGAGCAAAAGCCGTACAAGGGGAAGAAGTGATAGACTCTCACTGCACTGTCTCGTCTCTGTTCCTAATGCTGAACTTTCTCCAGACAGGAACCACTCATTGAGGAGACACACTGATGACAGACAGAGTTGGATACATAGGCCTAAATAGGTAAAGTGTATATTTTATGCATTGGAAATATATTGGGTAATCACCTCTGACACAGTATCTTGAAAATATTTAGCTGTCAATGAGGACAAGTGTGTAAATACATGTTGGTGAGTGCAGAATAATAAGTATGTAATTAAAATTACAAATATACTTAACTGTGAAAATATGATTTGACAAAAACAGTGATTAAACTGCTAAAATACACACAGACAGTTAAATGATCTGTTCACTGTACACTTACATGTCTTAAAATGTTAACATAATTTGCAGTTATTATTAATATTGTTCCCTTAACATTTCAGTTTCCTATTTTCCATTTCTTTCCAGTACCGATCTGAAATAGGAAGCTGAAAATAATTTATTCTAAAATCAGGATCAGTGTAAATCATTTTTACACAGAGAAAGAGATACAAGGCAGTATTTAGGGTAATTTCTCATGCATAAATAGCTGTGAGCCTAATTTGAGATGATTTGGGTTGTTAGGTTTATGGCCTAAACATGCCGAATGTTTGATAGTAAAATTTTGACTGTGTACAGAAATGTAAAGAGGCCACTACAATTGGTCTAAGTCTTCACAAAGTAAACTGCTCTTTGAATCTGATAAATTAGAAAAAACCTACAAAAAACAATTAACACCTCTCTCCAATTTCAGTTAAAAAGTGGTGTAATAATCTGATTGTTTTAATTTTACAATTAAAACCATTGCAAAATTTTCATTAGAGGAAAACATTTAACACTTTTAATACTAACCTGCATTTTAACATCACATAAAAGAATGATTACATTACTTGAATAATCATTGAAAATGTTAACTTCAATTATATTTTCCCCACATGAAAAAAGAAAAAAAAATCACAAAAAACAAGAAAAGCGTTAACGCTCTAAGGGAAGTCCAGGCTGTAAATGTGCACAATATTCCACATTATATACATGTCATTTCAGAGTGCACTGCAAGTGACGCAGTGTCAAATCTGTGTGACAGATTTAGGTGAACGCTGGCGAAGGGAGCCCTGCGTGGGGAGAGCGGCTTAGGGCTGACTCAAGCAGCCAGTACAAGATCTCCAGCAGGCAGAAAGGAGCCCTGCTCACCGCCGAGCTGCTGCCTGTCCAGCCCACCAACACTGACAGCCAAGCAATAACCTGACACCATTGCCATCTCCTGACTGGATTCACACACGGCTCTTTGTGTCAGCTTTTGGGGACCCATAGGAAGTTACAAGGCATTACATTTGCTGAGAGATTGACAAGAACATGAAGTCAGGGTACAACTTCAGAATGCTGCAAGAGCCAGTGACAAGTGAACTATGCAGAAACAAAGAGGATGTAAACATTTGAATATATCCAATAATCTGGAGACTGGGTTCATAAACTTAGTGGCATATAGAGTTTTAAATTATGTGAATTAAGACATTCTATGAGAGACATATGCAGAGGCTTCCTATTCAGAAAAAAAATGTTGTCTTCATTTTTAATGTAATGTCTCCCTCTTTTGGTGGATGTTGGAGAATGAAAGCTTGAAACACCAATCCCTAAGGACAAGTAAGCTCTGGATCAGAAGTCCAACACAGTATTTTTTTTTATCATAGCAGACCTTTATTTGTATGATGATTTAGAAACTGTTACTGTAACTCTCAAGAATGAGTTTTTACATATTATTTCAAGTGTATTCACTAAAAACTGAATTGAAGTATTTCATTGGGACATGGGGCATTTTAATTCAACAAATGATGAACTGTCACCATTTTCTCAAGTTTGCTTATTCTGATAAAAAAAGAAAGTTGAGGGATTTTACTGAGAGCTGCTGCAGGTAAATTCAGCTTGAAAGCTGGGAGCTCCCTGACATCTAGTGGACAAAGTCTATATTGCTGCTTGAGAACCACTGGTGTGCTGCAATCCATCTGTAAACCTTTAAACATGGCATAGAAATGTAGCATTTTCAGCACATACACCACTCACAAAAAGTTAGGGATATTCAACCTTCGGATGAAATTTCAGAATGCACCTAAAAGTGCACTATAACCTTTACAGGTGAACTTAATGTGACCTTCTCTAAACCTTTGAGTGCACATGCCTATGTTGTCAGAGGGAAGTCTCCACTGATCTTAGAGAGTCACAGAGTGTCATCAGCAGGTTGAACAGAGACACAGAGAGACTGAAAGAGTCACAGAAAGGCAGAGAAGTGGACGTCCTTTGGCCACACAACAAGTTATTGAGCCAGATTTAGTTGTGGTATACCCACCACTGTTGTTAGCTTTTGTTTCAATAAACTGTTTGAGATGAAGAAATTACCATTCCACAATTCTACTTCAATGCCCTACTTTCATACAATATCACTGTGCCATGAACTTTTTACATTTTCCATACATTTCACCTGAAAGTCGAATATCCCTAACTTTTTGTGAGTAGTATAAAAATAGATTGAATATTCCTATAAACCATTGGCATTGTATAACTTGAATTTATATCTCATATCCTGTATTGTAAATTATGGATTTATTCTAGATAGGTATTCAGAGACGGTCTTAATAACAAAAAGTACCATATAAGTATATATTGTCGTATACCTTCTGCAACTATGACACACAGCTTCCCAAGAAGTGATCAAGTGTTGAAATCAAACAGCAATTTGGGCAAAAGCGCAGTGTCTCCCTCACAATTGTATCAATACTGACCTAAAAACCTATAAGTAAAACTAAGAATGAAGCTGAAATACCTACAGATTATTTATTGCATGAATTCTGCTTTCCTTTGCCTATCTGAAGCTAGCATCTACAATTTAAGAGAACATAAATTACTTTACCACAGTGTCAGAACGGCACACTCTTCCAATCTGTCCAGCAATATAGTCAGAGATGTTATAAAGGACTATGCTATTCATCGCTATTGGACTCAGCACTACATCTATTGTAGGTACGAATGAAAGCTTTGTTAGAAAAATCTATATTTAAATCAATGTTAGAGCAGACACAGTTTTAGAGGATAAAAAATTGTTAAAGTAATTGAGGCCAAGAAGTTGCTAAGTGGAGGTTAGTTTATACAGTATGGGGCCAATAATTGTTAATTACTGAGCCATCCAGGTTATAGGCTTAATAAACTTAGTTTTCACAGCCCTTTGAAAATGACCTGAGAGAAGAGAGCAGAACTGCTGGCTGCCAAGCAGATAAAAACATTGGTTTAGAAAAGCTCAGAGGCCCTCTACCAGAGTGAAAGCCCTGGGTATAGTAACAGTGGAATCAAAGTCTGTCATGTTACCAATTCAGACGATCATTTCTACCTTAAATTGTTAAAAACAAAAAAAAACAAAAAATACTATGCACCTTTACTGCATGCATTAAGATGTTCTGGACAGGTAAAGCGCCAGGATGTGAACCTGTGTGAAGCAACTCACTCAACGTTTAGTACAGTAGCTAGCCAATATTGCCTGGTAACGTTATTTCGTTTGGAGAGCGCTGAGTTCACTGACGGGTCAAATCGAATAGTGCTCAAAGCAGGTCGTTTGCAACACTTACCGCTGTTTTCAGAAGTATTTCCAGACCACTCAAGGAGGACGAATGTCAAATGTTGAAAAGAAATTCCTGTTTTGCCTTGGAGGAACATATAGGCTAGCTAAATGTAGTCCTTGTACTGTGCGCATTCAGTGGTTTGGACCTCTTGTGACCCTAACTTTAAAACATGACCCGGAAGTAGCGCATCCTCCCTATACTTGTAAAATGCAAAAAAAAAAAAAGAAAAAAAAGGGGGGAAATGCGTCACAAAACATATTCGTTTGTTTTGCCATATAAATGTGGGACTGTTTTCTTAAAAGCAGAAGTGAGTGATATATTTGTGTTAATATAAGTCTTAAATAGTTATATCTTCCGACAGCAATCACTTACATAGAGTGTTTGGACTGAAACACGGGTCTGTCAGTCCCTCTGCTCTGCTCTGAGCCGAAGAGAAAACATTTATCGTATCCTACAGTTTTTATCCAATGAGGAGAGAGAACGGCATGCAGGGCTGTGTGTGCAGCCAAGGAACGCCGTGAATGTGGTGACGTAGCGACGAGGACTGTTATGGTGCGTTCAAGGAAACTCGTATTTTTCCGACCGTGAAGTGGTACCAGTTCGATCTGGTACGAGTTCACCGGTCGGAAGTTACGAGTGGCCGTTATAGTACTTTCACCGGTAAAACAGGTCGGAAAAACACGAGTGGGTTGCCTGGAACGCTACAAAGTCGTAAGTTGTGACTTGAAGCTGTAATTTACGATTTCAAAAGCCTGCCTGGAACGCAGCATTAGCGAAAACGACCGGATCACTCACTTCTGCTTTAAGGTTTGGAAGGGGGCAATTTAACTTTAACCTTTATTTGTATTCAACCTTCTTGATCTATCTTTTTCTGATAGTTTGACTTGTTTGTTTTTTAATTCAGTAGGCTATACCCTCCATTCCCATACAGCCTGGTTAAACATGATGCCTTCAGGTGGCTGAATTTAAACTAAATAGAAAATAAATGTCTCTAACTGCTTTCCCATCAGCTGACCCCTCAACTTTTTTTCTTAAAATAAATTCAGTTATACATGAAAGGGGAATTAAAAGTCAATTTATTATGGGTCCTTTTGATCAAGAAAATGTACTGTATCTTCTTTGAAATATTGAATGTTGTTTTTTGTTCCTCAAATATTAAGTTGCTATATACTGTTTGAGTTCACCAGACAACAGCAAAGAGCAAACCGAAGTGTGTGGACCTAACCCAATAATGGTCTTAAGCTAAATACAGTTGATGTTACCCCCCACCCCCTGAATACAAAGTAACATCAGATCAAATCCATTGATTGCTAAGTTTCTTTCTTTGCAGAGTCTGCACCACCTCTTCCTAGGTACTAAGAAGCTCATAGTTGTGAATGTGAGTTGATTGTTTGTCTCCATATGACAGCCATATTGGTCACTAGTCCAGGATGTGCTCTGCCCGCAACTCATCAGTGTTTAGCCTAAATCTCTCCCATGCTTCTTTAAAGCAGAAGTAAGCGGAATATTTGTGTTAATATAAGTCTTAAATGGTTCTATCTTCCGACAGCAATCACTTATATAGAGTGTTTGGTCTGAAACACGGGTCTGTCAGTCACTCTGCTCTGCTGTAAGCCGAGGAGAAAACCTTCCTTGTATCCTACAACCTTTATCCAATGAGGAGAGAGAAAGGCATAAAGGGGCGGTCCTCTCTGTGTGTGCAGCCAAGGGATGCGCGTGAATGTGGTGACTTAGGGACGAGGGCAGGGACTGCTAACTCCATCTGCTGACAGGAAGTTAGCCAAAACGACCGGATCGCTTACTTCTGCATTAATTGGATAAAATGTAAAATCTTCTTCCTTTTATTATGAATTCAATATTTATTTGAACACAATACCCCATCTACTGTAAGACCCAGTGGATTTTGTTTATTTCTAAAGAATATAGCTATTTCTTTGACAATTTATAATATTTTCCCTTTTTTGTTGTTTCCCCATTTCTTTGTTTTGTTTATTCGTTCCATTTCTTTCTTTTTCTTTTTGCTAAAAAAATATATATTTAAAATATCTATTAGGCTACTGTCATAGGCCTATCATTTAGAGCTCTGAAGGGAAGGGAAATTTACAGGAGGCCTATGTGCAGATTACAATCTGAGTTCTTTGTTTTGGTATCAGGTGGCACGGTGGCATGCGCATGTGCGTGAGCAATACATCCCAGATGGCACAGTGCGGTAGACAGTGCTCAGGTGGAGGCGCCTCAAAGACCTCTGACCAAGAAATAGACCCAACCTCAATGAACCATGGGAACTACTGGCCAAATCCCCCCCCAAAAACATCCATAAAGTCTTTACTTTCATTGGCTTTCACTAATGTTCCAGCAAAGTCCATGGCTGCATTTCTACAGTGCAACTGTTCCAGTCCAGGACCATTAAGCCAAAACTACTGGTCTGGTTTAGGAGACGGGACCTGGCAAAGGGCTGCACACTGACTCATAACTGACTTGTCTTCTCCTCGAAGTGTAAGTACCACAATAAATACACAATGTTGCATGTGTGTTTGCGTCAGTGTGGCTATATAAGCCATGTTAAGGTCAGCTAAGCTTGTGTTATTATCAATGTGCGTGCAGCATGTCGCATTTCTTACAATAACTGCCAACATTTCTATGGAGCATGGCATGGCTATGTTAAGCTAATGGTTGTGTTGGCTATCGTGTGTGTCTATACGTTGGCTCTGGAGTTCACTGAGAAACTTCATTCATTCGAGCTGTTGTGTGTTTGGTGACTGCTTTCTACTTGCTATATGATAAATGGCGGCAGTGACGTTTATGAAAGTTTTAAAGACTTCCTAAGATACTTAAATTGCAAAAACACTGCATAGCATATGTTCAAACAACGCACTGATTCACAAAATACACATGATTTACTGGAATAGATCAGGCTAAAAGTCAAATACAAATTCCATTATACATATCACAGTAGTTTCATTAAAATATTATAAGTCCCTCTTGCTGATTTCAGTTTTATTTAAATGTTTTCAAGTCCCTCTTGCTGATTTCAGTTTTATTTAAATGTTTTCTGACTCCTACTACTATTCAAAAGTTGAGTGGTTGATGGAGCGCCTCAGGTGTGCCCACTCTGTTGACTGGCCACTACTGCTATACCACTGCTGTACTGTCTGAGCCCAGCCTTGGTGCCACCTCTTCTTTAATTTAAAAAGGTTCCTAAATGAGTGAAATGACTCAGATGTATCTCAGTGGCCATGGCAAGAGCTGGTTGGATTAAGTAAATAACAGCTCCCTATCTAATCCCCTTTAAAATATGAAAAAATTGGACTGTTATTCATGAGGAAAATACAGCCTTGCTGCAGCAACCTTTCCGATGATATGATTTAGTTTTCCCATGGCAGATTCACATGAATGTACAAGTAACAAAATGCCTCTTTTATACTGGAAATCCTTGTACTGTAATATTGGCTGATATCTCCAAACTGTAAATATAGATTTCTTCTCTTTGAAATCCTGGATCCACCTTGAAGAGTAAGTATTTCAGCATCATCATTATCATCATCACCACCATCATAACAATCAATACATACCGGTTTCAAAACCCTGATCACTGCACCAGCAAATGCACTTTATGTCTGTGAATGCTATCATAAAGTCAAAACTCTATAAAGCCTGTGTATGTCTGTACAATTCATTCTGGACCCTATTTAGTTTCTTATGAACATAAATTATTCTTTGAAGGGCTCACCTCTTCAATATGTATATTCCTTTCATGATATCCTTTGTCCATATGTCTTGTTTGTTGTAAGAAAGAAGCATTTATCACCCATGTGTTGTTTGGGTTGGATTCTCAGTGCAGCAGTGTTGTGTTTTTCATTGAGGTCAAGAACAAGTGAGGAAAGGAGATTATTTTGACTTTTCAGCTCCAGCCCCAGTCTCCTACAGTACATAGGTTCACATACAGTACATGTGCACCTTTTTACCAAAGTAGCCTATATTGAGAGCTTGCCAGTTGTTCTGTTGTTGTTGTTCTCTCTTCATGTATTTACATGCTGATTTACATGATGTTGTGTTTGGGACTCCATGACAATCTAGGCTGAGCCTTGTTTTGCAGTAACGGTCAAAAGGTCATCAGACATTGTACAATTAAACCTATAAGAACTGTGGTTTTCACAGCAAATATATTTAAATGGTTTTCACGTTATCTTATGAAGAACCACATGGTGGCAGCAGAGAAAAAAAAATCAAAACCATCTAGCTCAAGTATTGGATCAGGCATTACAAAGGTGATGCAGCAGTGATGAAGGAAAGAAAAAAACCAAAACAAATGAAGGTATAGTTTGTGAGCCTTGTCCCCAAATCAGGACAGGTGCCATGCAAACAGATGAGGTGGAGCTGTGAACACACAAAATGTCAGTTGATTGAATGAAGTTGATGTTTTTTTGTAGTTGTTTTTAGATACATAGACTCTAAAAAACAAAGGAAAAAAAAGATAAGGGCAGACCTACAGGTTAATGTGTGCTGTTTTAAAATTTAGCAAACTAACATAGAGTTCAGTACATGAAGTAAGTGTTTTGAATAATAAACTGCACAGCAATACAAATCAGAGGTATAATTATTGTCGTCTGTCTCTGTAATCTGCACTTAACCAAAGAATTTTGTAAAAACAGCTGATGCAAATGTGACCCGTGCCATTTCTGAAGACACTTAAAGTCTGCTTCTGCTTTAAAAGAAGAAAGTGAATAACAACAGCGGATTGGGGAGGTCCTGTGCTGGTTTAAAGTAGAGAGACATGACAACCTTGTCATCTTTGCGCTGACAGGAGAGTGCTGCCAGTCATACTGCTGCCCGTCTGGATTGAAGAAGTGACAAATAATGAACAGTGACATATGGTCTGAAGCTAATACAAACTGCACTCAGCAGACTTCATCGCTCTGAAAGCAGATGGAGAGAGTGACATTTTTGAAGTTGGACTGCAGAGACTATAGAAGACAGACAAAGGGGCTATAGACAGTGCGTGTTGGTGGCCATAATGTTCCTATCATTTCTGCCTCCTAAAGGAAACTAGAGAGATTAATACAGTAATTCCCTTTAGTGCCTTAGCTTTAACTGTGAAAATATGTTGACAATTATTCTTCTGTGCATTAGATGGCACTATTGTTCCTAAAATGTAGTGGGGGGACGGGACCCACAGTCAAGTCTGAATGTTTTCATTTAGCATCACTGAGCCAAACACTCTAAGCTCTACACATAAATGTTACCAACAAGTTGGTGATGGTTTCTATTTTCATCTAAAACATGTTGCTGATCATCTGTTGTCAAATATAGTTTCAGTGCTGCTGTGATGAATGCAGCTTTCAGTAGCAGTGGATGATGTGCTCATATTATGACGTGATAATGCTTCTTAACAGCATCAAAAACCATTGAATGCATTAGCAAGGAACATGGAAGACACTACTACTGCAAGTGAGCATCTGACTCACTAAAATTAAAACCACCTGTTATTTGGAAAGGAGCATAAATTAATTAAAATTCTTACAGTATACACTCAGCTGCACATCAAGTCGCTTCTGGATTTACTGCATAATTGTTGGTGATGTATGGAATTTGTCATGTCTTGGATAGTCCCTTCTCTTCTGATATCCCTGACTCTGTAAAGGTTGGTTGGTTTGCTTCATGAACCTGCAGTTAATATTGCACAAGCCCAGTGTTGTCATTTTAAATGAAGATGCATGGTGCTAACAGGCTTACACCCCGGAGCCTCTTTGCCTTCATGTGTTCTTGGTGTACTGAAGGATTACCTTGCATTCCTGTCCTTATTACACATGCTATAGGTTCCCAGTTTTATGAATAGTAGCAGCAATTGTAAACACATAGAACGTCTTGATTGTGCTCATGGATTATATGTTATTATTTAATCTTAGAGGAATAGACTGCAAAGACAGATGGTGGTAATCCTATTTGGGTGGAAATATGTGTGAAGGTAAATGAAAGTGTCAACGCTGCCTAGTAATAAATGATTCAGAAAGCAAGGGAGAAAAACTATTTTTGTACAAACTGTCACATGAATACAGTGCACAAAGCATAAAAATATATATCATAGAAATACATAAATCTCTCTAGTCGTCAATCTGAAAGCATTACGTGAAGGCAGCTGGTCAGATGTATATTCCAGTAGTCCCAAGATTTTAAATTATTAAAAACACACCGACTAGAGACACACTGACTTCATTCATCACTTCTCATCTTTTACTCGGTTTCTCTTTAACCTATATTTAGGTTTGAACAATGATAATTATTCTTTGCCCCAACACCCCCAAAAAAAAAAGTAGTGTCTGTAATGAGGATTTGAAATCAAGGCACCATGAAATCTACACTAAATGCACCACATTAACTGTAAACAGAATGTCCAATACAACATAAACACTTGTTTTTAATGCATTAGCCTAATGTGGTAAATCTGAAAATCCATCAGTATTGATACAACTTTGATTTCATCTTCTTGTCTTAATGATTTTCTCACAGATCTGGCATCAGTTCCAGGTGTACGGTGTGAACAGCATGGGGTATTATGGAGGAAAGAGCAAAGCGCACTTTCTCATAACCCTTACAAAGCAAGATGGCCTGCGCTCCGCATCAAAAATAGAAAATTCTGCACCTGACAGAGTTCGTCTGACAGGAGAGCTGTGTCTCATTATAGGTGACTCATTATCGACTCCCTCCTGGTATCTGTGTGCGTGTGTGTGTGTTTTTGCCTATATGCATTAGCATGTGTGTACACACATTAGTGTGATATGACATTTTCTCTTTGAGCCTACATGACATTTATGGAAGGCATCATGTTTTCTATCCATACACACTGTGACCATCAAAGGAGAGACAAGTTTTATAAATTGCCCGCAAAACGACGACAGGGAGAGTGGAGGTCAGCGTTTTTACTAAACGGGACAATTCTCTGACCTTTTCTGCCTGTCCACCATTGTAACTCACATACATCCTCACATTTTCTCTCAAACTGTGGCGACCTCTGTCTTTCTCACAGCCTGAACTTTCCCCGTCCATATGCTCACTGGTGTATAACCCTCTCAGCTTTTTGCTGTGGCTCTGCCTCACTGTAGAAACCTGTTCTCAGCCCCTCACTTTTCTGATTTAAATAGGTGGCGTGGATATTTGAGCAAAATACCACGTTTTTCATTGAAGTGGCTGTAAGGATGATATTAATTAGCATAATTGCAATGACCATGTGGACTGAGATTATTGTGTGGCTGCTAGGCTGTCTGTTCTATTGTAGCTCCTCTCAGAGCCTGTGGATTGCTCATTGACTCACCCAGCAGTAGCGTTTCCTAGCAACGCCTCTTGAATGTACTGTACAGTACTTCCCCATCGCATGGGCGCCTTTAATAATCTGCTTTGCTATTTCTATGTAAGCTTTGTTTAAGATTTATGGCGCATTTGAAACTGCTTTTCTTGCAGCTGTTCCTTCACAAACGGGGGGTAAACATTGTAGATTCAAAGTACGGTTTACGGCAGTGCTCTCCCATGCATGTCTCCTTGGGAAAGAGATTTAACACGATGCAAGCGTGTAAGGACTCCGGTTCATACAATGAAAGGAAAATACTGATCAGCGTTCTTTCCCTCTGAATGAAATAACCTCAGAATGATGGCAGTGTTCTGGCTTTGACCTGGACGATTTCATTAACTGAGCCTTGCTCCTGATAGACAGTTTTAATAAGTGAGGATAATTTCACCGAGGGACCTCACTGTCATGACGAAGCTGTCCGAATGCATACATCATGCTGTTACATAATGCCACTCCTCTTCAGCCTCAATCAGGTATATTCTGGTCGAGAAGTGCCACTAATAACCAAATACGATAGTCTACAGGTTCGTAAGAGCACATAGTCTATAAAAAGGGAGTCCAATAGAGAGCTATGAGCTGAGGGCAGTGGGAATTGAGAGAGGTTATCTGTTTGCAGGTGATGAATCTTGGCATTACATGTATTGTTGTTGCCCGAGTCTGGGTGTGAAATTTATGGCCCATATAAAGGCACCTCATCATGTGGCTGACAGACAGTATATATTCTCCAGGACAGGAGATCATGACTCCTGCTGCCTTGCGAAACCACGACTGAGATCTCTCTGAATCACCATGCAGGCAATCTGTCTGCATGTGGGTTGGTATGCAGACCTCAAAGCTTTGGTCTTGGCATAGAATTGTGTTTTTATATTTCTGTTTTCCAACCCCCTCACCTCCATCACCTCACCGTTATCATGGGTGATATATTTGGAGTCCTACCACAGTTATTGCCCTGACCCATCCCTCCATGCACAAATATATTCGTCAGTCGTATCAGCTGCCACATTATACAACACATACAACTACACGCAGCTAACTCGACATGTATAAATATTAAGGGCTACAGCCTCTCAGCATGCAGCGGGGGGCACTCAGGAGCACAACATGTTTGTGTTCACCTTGCTGCTTGTGCACCTCTTCACATTGTTTTGTTTTATTCATGTCTCATATTAAACTAAATCTGTCATCATAACATAGGCTTCCCTTAGACCTGCGATTGCAGCTTACCTCATCCAGCATCTTTGTGTCGGACCCAGAGCTAGCCCCTCTAATTCTGCTTCAGTCCTTTTTCCTCCTGTTTTTTTTCCTGTTTATTCTCTCTCTTCACCTGTTTCCGTCCACTGCCTTTCCCTGAGGTGAAGAAGATGTTGTCTCCCATCTGGCTGACTTCACAGCAGACTGACAGTCTGTTGCAGTCCTCTTGTGACTCCCTGCTGCACAGTGTTCAGCCCACTGCCCCAAGCCCCACTGAATTAATCCAGGCATATTTCTTTTTAATGTAACCACAGCCAGACACCTTGTAAAATCTGGAAAATTCTACTTTGATGTATTAGAGAAAACGATCATTTTCTATCCCAGTCGGGGCAACACACAGCACATTACTTGCTGTCTGTATCTGAATAGGCCATTTTATGAAGTGTCTTGGATAATAAAAGATTTTAACTGAGTGTGCAATGCAGCCTTTTTTTTCTTCTTTTTTTTTGCCCACGAATCGACAGTCATCTTGCATGCTTAATCGCTCTTTAGCGTCAGTGACTGCAGGGAAGAAATATGACACTGATATTACCCCACTGCGATAAGATTCTCTTCAAATTTGTGCCCATATTTAATTTGTTTGCCCCCACTCCCACCCTTACCCCCTGGCTAAGCAAATGGTTAGCAGTATTAGTAAATGTTTTCCATCAACTACTCGCAAAATCCATTTTCTCTTAATGCATGCTCATAATGCAACAACTGGATATTGTTTGTGTCAAATTAGGGCTCTTATAATACATTATACTTTTATTTGATTGGGTGTCATAGGTGTAATACATAAACAAATCCAGGTTACAGTTTTGCAGTGGATGTGCTGTGCAGCATACTTTGCAAGGCAATCCTACACTGTGTCTTAATTAAGCTATTAGGAGACACATTTCCTGGACCTGGTGTTAATGAGCCACCTCAGCTGTCCACTGTGGTTACTTTCAAGGCCACGCGGTTGTGTTTGGGCGAGGATAAAATGAAATGAGGAAGCATGAGTCAGCAGTGAGAATTTGCAGCGAGGTGATTAAAGGTAGTAGTGAAGACCCTTTCTGGGAGCAAAAGATTAAGATGATGCTACTCTCTCATCTTCCTCAAAGCCAGAGCCATTTGATGTGGCCCCTACAGGCTGCTCGTCCAGAGCCAACATTTCGGCTCGGCAGCAGATCGCAAATGAAATTACACATTCAAATATGTTTTGATGAGAGTTGCTATCATTAGACGATTGAAAGATTGGCTTGGCACATCACAGAGTGCATTTGAAATTCCTCCTGCTGAGGATTTGGCCACAGAGGAGATTTTATGTGTCCAGAGCCAAACCTTTGCAGAAATATAAAATACTGTAGTTCTTTTTGACATTGATCAGACATACAGTATCATACATTAAAGCTCCATAATACATTCATTTAGAGTTTATTGTTTTTATAACAGAGAGAGCGTTATAGGAAGGCATATAGGACCTGAAGCACATACTAGTCAAAAATGAACTGGTAAATCAATAGAGAATCAACAAGCATCCATTTTTATTATTAATAATTTAAGTTATCAGCAGAAATGCAAAATATCTTACGCTACGTAGAGGTCTTTGTATTGTAATATGATGTTTAACTGAAATATTTTTTCCATAACAGTTGGCCTAGATCATGTGTTGCACAACTAACATGGTGGGATTCCCGTGGATCCCAACTTATTCTGAAAACAGCAAAACACATCCTGGTATTTCTGGCTGAGGATGGCTGACTGTTAGAAGCTAGGGTATAGACATAGTCTATATATAGTACATACTGACAGATGGCAAGAGAAGAAATGGATGTTATGGTCCATTGCAGGAACTAGACTGAGCCCACTGTGCCTATAAACAGTGTGGTTGTTGATCATACTGTATCTTCCAACGTGATTTGCTCTCATAACATCTTTTGACTTTGTTCCGTTGTCTGGATTACTTTTTTTTTTCTTTTTTTTTTACTCTTTATAAATTAAGTAATTTATTGATTGATTCATAGATTTAATGTTTGATGTCTCAGTCCTGTACTGTATATAATTGAGCAGATGAAGCTAAATCTGACCCCACTAAATTGGTTTAAGCTCCACCCCCTGATGATACTAGTTTATCTTACTGTAAATATGCACAGTTGTTGGGCTGGCAGGCCTGAAGGACTTAAAATTTCCAATCCTTTAGTTGAAAGCCTTTTCCCTATAGGCTGATCATACAGTATGTGCCTTTTCAGAGCAGAAACCTACACAATCAGCTTCTTGAGACAGCTTGTTTGTGAGATTCTGCGCGATGTTTGATTTGCAATACCGAATGTAAACATGGACTTTGTGCGTACAGTACAGTAAATGTGTGGGCGTACGTGTTGATGTGAATATTTTATATTGTGTGATTGTATATACGAGCAAATGTGCCAGCCCCATTTCATATTCCACTTCCATATGTCCTTCATATATTACTCAGGGGCATAATCATGTTAGAGTGAGTCACACTTGACCTGCCTCGCAGAGGATTTAAATAGATCATAAATACTGCTGCAGTGTGGTCAAATTACTGATGTGCTGCTGACATGTCACATGGATGTTTGATAACGCGCCATTTGGAAAGCAAAGTGGCGAAATTGTAATGGCCTTTAATTTATGTAATATAGTTTAGAAGCACGATTGTTCATGGTCATTGTCAATTTTAGAAGCGATGGAGCAAATGATTCAGATTAAAGGTTGTTTTGAAGGCATTCATACAGCCAAGGTCTCCCTACTTCATTGCTTTTGCTGATTTCCTGATGTGGAGATGGCCATTGTGCTGTACGTAGATGATGCCATTAGCACAGATACATTAAACATGAGCCATGAGCCGGGCACTGGAATAAAGGGAACAGATGGTAAGCATATTTTGAGCTGAGCTAGAATGAATAATTCCCCCAGCTGATGACGCAGCAACGCCAGCAACAGCTTTGAAAACTTCCAACTTGTGAGTGAAGTTTTAGTTTGTAAACTCCAATTTTTTTTTAATTGTTTATAATTTACTAGATGTCACAAAACATTTGAATAACACATTTTTTAGGAGCTGTATTTCACAAATTTAAAATGCAAAAACATGTAAAAGTGTGAAAATTATAAAAAGAAAACGCTGTAAAAGCCAAACACCCACAATCCCGTTTTTGAGATTTAATCCCTTTAGTCTGCACTCTCTTAACTGTGAGAATCTTTGGTTTTTACCTTTGTAGACAAGCTGATGCCGTGTGTGACATTCTGCTTTTACAGCAGCTTAGCTTTCCAGGTTCAGATGCTGGATGTTTGTCCTTGAGGGGACAGTTGCCCCCAGACCTACCTGTCAGTTTAAATAAGAGGTGGCAGCGCTTTTTTCCTGGAAGTGCTCGGGCTATAACCTGTTTCAAATATGCCTTAATAGATTTTCCTTTAGTGAGGTGAATGTTTTCATCCACTTTTTTTATGTGAGGCCTTTATGCATTTATTAACTACTGATGAATGATTCCTTCGTAGTGTCAACAGAGAAGCAGTGACTTGGTTAACCATGTGTAGCTGATTACATGTTGAACCAGATTCTTTCCACATCAGCTCCCATGTTCCAGTAAGACCCCAGTTTTTGTCAGTCCACTGGTCGCTGACAAATCAGGGTGTGACGTTGTACTTGACTACGTACTGTTTTAAAAAGCCCATCACTGCCTATAAATTACAGTTTTGTTCATGGCAATTACAGGTAAAAACACCAACTCCCATCTATTAAGCTTGGAGTCTTATTATTGTTTGGGCAACATAATGTTCTTAGTGGTGATGGGTTTTGACATTTAGCGGTTCAGAAACCCCACCAAACCACCAAGATCATTAGTTCTCCGGCGGGGAAATATTTTCTCACGGTAAAGTTTTGTTTGACTGCATTATGCAGTACAGTTGCTGAATGATTTATTCCGTCTGACAAGTAGCCTATAATTGAATGTAGCCTTCGAATGCAACACTGTGAAAGCTAACCCACACACACCCCCACATTCAACTTCATTGCCTCCAGGAAGCTTACCCCCCCTTCTACTCCAATTAAGATTGTTTCGCCACTATATTACCCTCAGTATGAAATACAGGGGGAGATGGGGAAAGGAAAAGAGGGGTCAAATGTTAGTTTGTGCAAACCAATTAGGTGGTGTTTATATACAGCAACACGTCTCTTAAGAGTTTTTTTTTAGAAGATGATGCCAGCCTGTCATTCATTACATTATTGTCTAGACCTAAACAGATGAAGCGCTCCCATCCACTTCCACGAGCACGGAGCTCTTCAATTCTACTCACTCTGACTCTACAACAATTAGCCTCTTTAATATGGGAACTATTGATGGGTTTAAGTGATAAAACAGTGTTAAAGTGAAATGAAAACACAATGATGAATTATCCAAGGTAAGTTCCCTTTGATCCACCTCATACAGGATCCCTGTGTCAAACGCGACCTCACTTTCCCTTCGCTTATCTTTATCTTCATTGTCCTTTCCCCTGTCACCTATTGATCTCAGCAGTCTTTCAAATTAACGGCATGGGGGAAGAAAATTAAGCTCTTTTGTGCTTACCTGACCCCGGCTAAAAAGGAAAAGGGAGAAAAAAAAAGAAGACAGAGAGGCAAAGAAAACAGTGCTTCATTCTGCAACATTTAGTCCAATCAGCTCCCTGAGGCTGAACGCCGATAGGAGGTTTGGCTCCTGTGGTGAAGGAAAGTGGAGGCTGCGAGCTTGCTCTATTTTTCTATAGCATCAAAAATGCATGTGGGTGAAGTGCTTTATGAATTACATGCAGGAATCCGTCTAACAAACCCATATAGCCTGTAGCACATGGCTGTTCAGCATCACGGCTTACTGTGACTGACTGGCATCTTTATCACGAAGCACCCACCATGGGTTATTAATGGTTTGTTTTGAAATTCAACCGAGGAGACATAAAAATCTGACTTTTATTGTTATATACATCCTTGGTTTGCAATTTATGCACTCGCAGCACAAATTTTTCACTAGTGATTTTGCATTTTTGTTTGGGATTCCCTGTGTGAGTAATATATTTAACATGCTGATTATTAACAACATGAACACTAATGGCATATTTCACAATGTAATGACACAGTAGGTGAAAGAATTGGGTAGCGATGCCAGAAGTCTTTTGTAATTGCATATACTGTAAGCTCAGAGTCGAGTGTTTGTGTGCAGTAAACTGTTTTTTGGCAGCATGTAAACACCTGACTACCTGGGGAAGAGCCCAACACTGTTTACAACCAAGGTAACAAATGGAACACAGTGTAGACTCCTGAAATATTTATCCCACCGCCACAGCAGACACTGAAATGGCAGCGAAAAGACAATGATAAAGTGAATGACCAACAGCAGGACGGAGACTTTGCCCAACCATGTGAAACCAGCCTTAAATCTCCTGTGGATTTTACTCCCGCTGCTTAAAATATAGAGAGAAACCATGGATCAAAGCCCCCCCCCCCCCCCCTGTAGAAAACATACAGTACAAAATAAATCTACATTTAAATTAAAACATGTTAAGTCCTGGCTGCATGCGGATGCAATGTGTTCTGGTTGCAGTTGCTAGGTAACTAGTGCTTCAGGGAAAACCCTTATTATGAAGTATTTAAAACACGTCATTAATTGTTAATTTGCCTATAGAAGTATTTGACTAGTCAAGTACATATAAGTGACTGCTTCGGTCACGTTTAACATCATTTAGATACTCTTTTTTTTTTTATTCTGGTGATTCAAGCATCGCACACCCATGGCTCAATGAATATTAAATCATTTATTCACCAAAGATGTGTACGAACTGTTATATGGGACAATGCTGCATTGTGTGCCAGATCAAAAGCCGTCATGTACTGTATGTCACGCTCGCAAAAAGGAACAGAGATGCACGGTTATGCCTCAGCCGAGAATCCGCCACCCTCATCTGAACAGGCTTATTCTTAGCAGGCATGGATTGTGAGAGAGCACTTGTTTTATTTCAGCCCTACTGGCTCTGCCTGAAGCACCACAATTATTTGGTGCCCTTCGAGTATGGAGAGTCATTTTCCTCGAGCATACATCTACCACATGGATGAACAAAAGGTGGTAGGATTTATGAAGGTTCACTGCAGCTCACAGAAACATTCCTCGTGGCCACGGATAAACCCCGTTTTTGCTTATTCTGTAAATCACCAGAGTGAGGTAATGATAGGGTAATTCGTCCAGACTGCAATCGAAGTTTTTTGTAAATTTACACACATTTTTAAAAAATGTTTTCTTTTCTGATGACACAAAGAAACAAAAGATACAAAATCAGGACACACCATGCACATGAGAAATTAAATTAAACCATCTATCATTCTTCAGCGCCAATTACTAATGAGTTTCAGATCATTTTCTGCCAAGGCTCACATAAAGTGGATGTCATGCAGATGCTTCCCATGGCTGCAAAATAAAATAGATCCTGCACTGCCCATGCTCTCAAAGCAAAGCAGTCATTTTATTTATGTATATTTTGGCAAAGGCAGACAACAGTTGCTGACTGATCTTAAAACAAACATGAAATGGACAGGAGCAGATAAAGCAAGCATCAGGCGAACGTATTCAACAGAGAGAGGGAGCTCGGTGTGATGTGTCCTCCTCAGCTGCTTTTTCCCCTGCGCTGCTGGCAACTAAAGCAGGGATGGATTTTGACTCAGGTGCAAACTGAGCTGTTTTGCAGACGCCCACACCAGCCCGTCATCTTACAAATACAATACACCAGAGACAAGGCATCTGTTGTGGCTGTGTGCGTGTGCGTGTATTTGTGGGATGGGGGTGTGAGGATGTAAAAGTATGCAGGGATGTGTGTGTGGATGTTTATCCAAAGACAAACAGATGATGGATTTTTAGCATCATTTGTCCTCTCCATCTCTCAGTTTCCATATAAAATGCAAACTACTAAATAAACTATAAACTGTAGAGAAAAAATATATAAATGGGAGAGCGGGGGTGAGGGCCGATGCCTGTGATAACATAACAGTGCAAAACACGCCAGTGTGCTGTCTCGATAGCCGTAGTATTAGGCTGTGGCAGCTGTTTCCACACTGAATTATCAAACCTATTTGTATTGCCAGGATGGGAGCTAAGGGATAAAGAGGGAAAGTGTAAATGTAAAACAAGTCATGACAGGATCTGACAAGAGACAGAAATATCCTCTCTCCCCCTCTGGTGTTCTCTTTTACACTCTCTCAACCATTTTAATCTCCCCCTTAATACCATCCCTTCCAGACTCAACTTTGATCACTGTCATTTTGCAAAGTTACAGGATTGGAAGGATTGAGACAAATGCATTATTCATTCCACACACCAATTTGGGTCTCCTCTGCTGCCTGTAATGCACTTCTCTCATGTCCCTGTCAGTTTTGTCTTTTGTTCAGTTTGCTCTGTCGTAGGACGGCACTGATCTTTGGGGATCTGAAATGGACGGCGAAAACTTAAAAGGAAATGTCACAAATTGACAGAAATTTACGTCATGAGGAATGTAAATAAATAATACCACCATTATTTGATGTAAAATTAAATTGATATGGTAAATTCTTAATTTAGCATATATATTAATGCACACCAACCATTTCCACAAGCAGAGGCCTTCTCCAGCAGTTTGGGTTAAGTTTATATACAGTGTCAAAAGTCATGTTGAACAACAAACAATAACACCACCCTCATATTTGTTTCAAGGAGCAGATAGCACCATCATGACTGCCTCGAGGTGGAGTGAGCACTGAGCTCCCCAGCCAGCCTGCACCTCGGTAAATCACACCCAGAGCTCATGAGTCAGGAGCCACAGCAGTAAAATCGAATAGGAAATCACTACAGAGGCCTTGAACGTTGATTTACTCTCCAGTCAGATGGACTTAAGACTAATCTGAAGATTTGAAGGAGAATACCATGTAAAAACACGAGACACTTGAGTTGGTGGCAGCGGTGATGCAAACTGACTGTCAATCCAGCAGCGTTTATATCTGGATGCTACGACAGGGCTTGCACTGATAAACCACTGGCTGATGTAAATCTGCTGTATTCTCATATGTGATAAAACATAAAGGGTAATAACTAGATGCCTCTGAAGCCCCCGTCAGCAGTGGTGAAAAATAGCAAAGCACCTCAAGTATTGCACTCGTGTACAGTTTTGTGGTAGTACTTCAGAGAGAGGGGATGTACTTTCTACTCCACTATATTTATTTGACAGCTTTAGTTTTCTAGTAACTTTTAAGATGACACTTTCACACAACGGTCAATGTAACTAGGTTTTGAAAAATACAACACACTGTTAAAAGATTAAACCAATGGTTTCCAACCTTTCTGGCTTCTGACATCTTATATAAAACAGTGCAGTAGAGATAAACTAAGCAGGGTTTGGATTTATTCTCTCTCTAGGTCTCTTGCCCTTGCTACCTCGGTCACTCTTTATGTCTAAAACCAAGAGGAATAGCTTGCATCGCTTCTAGGAGAGACCGTCTGAATGTGGGCACTGTTACCTCCACATTTAAACAATTATTGCACTTCGGCTCTATCTCTGAGGGCCTGCTCTTCACCCCACTCCCGACTGGGGCTGCTTAGAACAGTTGGAAACACTTTGTCTTCCTGGCAGGTTTTGTTTGGATGACAGGTTGTACTGTAGCTACATACTAGTTTATATGTAACTTGCTGCATATCAAAGGCAAAAATTCAGTATATCCACCATGATGATCCATGTGCTATAGAAGGAAACAAGAAAATAGTATTTGTTCTTGTAATGTGTAAAGCTACGGTTTCAGACAACAGTATAGTAAGTGAAGATGTAAGCTCAACCCTTGTTTCCTGTTAAGGCTGCACAAGACATTCAGACTATATATTGTATTTATGATTTATTGTTCAAACTGGCTTTTTATTCATAACCATCCACTTCAGAGCCGGGAATTGTAGGGAACTGTATTGAGCTGTATCTCCAGCACCCTCCCCATGGAAGACGACACATTATTTCCTTTCTAAAAATCACATTACGAGACATGTTCATAGCATCTGAAATGGCAGACACTCAAAGGTTAACACAGCAAATCATTGTAACAGTGTGAGAACATTTGTCTTGTTTCTCTGCGTGTCACCCAGTGGGAAGCCACCAAGAGTTTGGTCTTATGTTGCCCCATTCTTCATATGTGAGGCATCATGCATCATCCCATCCTGACACTGACACATGGTGATGTGGCGTGAAGAGTGAAAAAAGTGTTTAAACAGCTCGACAGTGCGCCATATTTAGCTCTGAATATTCAGTGAAGTTCCCCCTCTCAGTGTCATCTTGCCATTGCACTTGCAAATTTCTTCCAGGGAAACTGCATTTTAGGAAATAAAAGAAGTTGGTTTGGTGGGGGGAATTGTTTGGGTTCAAAGAGAAAACGCTGCCATTTCTGGGGCTAAAATTGTGTTTCATTTGTACCGTAATAAGCAAGCAGCTGTTTCCACTGCTGCGGGCTATGTTTGCATCATATATTTGTCAAGAAACCTGATAACTGAAATGATCAAAACATCTCCCAAAGATTTTTTTTTTTGTGGAATGCTAACAAGATTTTAAACTCTGAATAACCCTTCTATTGCCTCCCACATCTTCCAAACACACTTGAGTCGATTATTTTAGCATTGAAATGCTATTTCTGTGATGAGACATTAATGGCTTCTGCTGGAGAGAGCGCACTCCTTTTGGGAAAAAAAAGATAAATAAATAAAAATATGACATCTGGAGCAGAGATGTTGTTTTCTGGTTAAGAAAATGATGTTATAAGGTGGCCTGAAGATATAGCACCCCGCCTCAAAGGAGTCACAGGATAATGCCATCAGCAGTTTTGATATTCTGATCCATCCCATGTTTGTTTATTCGAGAGATTCAGAATTAACCCAGCTGCCTTTGACACCTACAGTCATGGCACCGACTTAATCTCCACAAGTCCTTTAAGGTATCTCTTGAACTTCAGTTATTATTTACACAGGGTATTTGACAGCAAAAGAGAGTGTACTGTGAAATATGAACAGCAGCAATGATTACACAGGGTATGATCAAAACAATGAAAGCGCCAGAAGAAAAGACTTCTTGCCATGACACGGGCTCTGTGTCTAAGTGGGATCCTTTATCTGGCACGGTTTTGGTCCAGATTTAGAAATAGATCACATCAATTTGTGGCCCTGCATGTGTTGTCAATAAGGCAAGATAAATGTACAAAAATAGCACGAGCAAATCTGTAGTGAGTGTTGTGTCTTTTGTGTTGTTGAGAAAGGTCTGCAGACCGTACCACTGACTCTTAAAAGATACAATCGTCTGCGTCTTTGCTCTGGAGACTTTTGACAGGGTTTTGGTCTAGTTATCTGCTAGAGCACATGTTCGGTATCTTTCGGCCTTGAAATTTGGAGTGATCACCCCCAGCACCTCATGTTAGCTGCAGCTTTCTGTCTGTGCTTTTTTTAAGTGCACACAGTAGGGAATGAATTGTCGGTTATGTGGAGGCATTGTTGCTTTTACACCTTTTGCATTTCAAGGAATAGTTTGACATTTAACTCACTTTCTTGCAGGGTCAGATGAGATGACTGATACCACTGTCACATTATGTGGCTGCAGAAAGCACCTGGTTAGCTAAGCTTAGCATAAAGACTGGAAATGTGGGACACATGTAGGTAAGCTCTGTCCAAACACAATATTTCTACCTAAATCTCACTGTTGAGCATTTTATATCACTTTTAACTGAGGACAGAATGTATAAAGACTAAACTATAGTGGCACTTTACAGAGTGGGTTTTATGCAGCTGTACTTTGTTGTCTTCACACTTCTGTGTGTATAGATTAAAACAAACAAATTAAACAAGTAATAGCTCAGCTCTGTTCACACTATATGGCTGCCGACTCCAGCCTCATATTTAATGTACAGATGTGAGAGTGGTATCGATCTTTTCTTCTAACTCGTGGCAAGAAAACAAATAATTGCATTCCCTGCGGTGTCACTATTCCTCTCAGGTGAACGGTGAAAACCGTTCTATCCACAGTGACTTGACTGTGTCTTATCTCTGGGTGATTATCAGTCTCAATGTGGCGGTGGTGGATGCAGCCGCACTGGCCGGCATCTCTTTACAGTGAGGTAAGAGTGTTGTTGGTCTTCCATCATTTTGACCACCCCCTGTAATAAGCTCATTTATAACAATTTATTGATTTTGAACTGGAAAAGCATGCATTACATCCGGTCAAAATAGCAAGATGCTAAACAGTTATGTCAGATCTTTATTCCTGAAGAGATTGGGTATCATACAGTGTCTTTGATGCATTTAGAGAAAACCAGATTTTATGGCATGGATTCAGTAAACAGAATGAATATTGGGCTGTGGTAGACCCTGTGGCTATATAAAGATTATAGTCATTATAATATTATTGCTTTCATCACAGAGGAGAGAGAATATGGGCCCTCGAGACAAAGGTTATGATTCCTCTCGGGCCCAACTCTAAATCTAACCAGTAACACCTAAGTTGAAATTCTAATGGAGTGTCTCCTATGACCACACAGGCCTACTGTGGATTAAACTGATTTTGTAATGTAACAAAGTGATTGCACAGTACTGAACTACTGCCCTAAGCAGTTAATTTAAGACGAAATGCCCATAAATGCTTTCTAATATCATAGGGTATTATATAATGATTGCTTTGTGCTTATCAACAAGTATCAACTCTTTCAACTTAAGTGTTACTTTAATAAGCAAGTGAAATTGTGTGGCATTGTGCCCAGCTCAGACTGGTTCTATGATGCCGATAATGCACTTTCAAATGTAAAACGCATCATCTAGCAACATATTCGGTATTTGATCAACTAATAGTCATAAAATCGCACATGGTAAAATAGTCTATATATGAAATACCAAAAATACAGCTGTGAACAAACATGAAGATGGAAACAAGGTAATATAGTTAAGGCTAAACATCTTTGTCTATTACCTTTGTATAGCTAAGTCAATAAGAGGAGCATGCAATCAACATAACATTGCCACAACTTTACATTAAACAACAAAAGCAATCAACTCAAAAACAAATGTATGTGCCTTTCGCCACCACAAATTAGAACTATGTAATGTAAGTTTTCCACGCTGTAAATCATATGGCTTTGTGCAATTTTTCACTGTCAGTAAATTCACTAATGAAATTGTTTTTTGTAAAATAAGATATCAATAAATGTCATGCCAGAAAGTTTTGAGATTCTGTTCTACATGCGCTGTTTCTTACATGCCAGATTGTGCTAATTGTACATCATCCTAAAAAAAAGTCAGAGGTCTTTCGTCATAGCATGTACACCTACATCCAGGGACAAATGTGCTCAATTCCATCACCCTACTTTATATAAGGTGTTTGTGCACATATTCTACATTTCTTTTTAATATAAGAATATCGTCCATTAATAAATTAGGAATAGTACAAGGACTTCAGGTAGGGAAATAAAGGTGGATGGCATAAGATAAAATATGTTGCCTGCCTTATGTAAAGCGATCTGAATTCATCTTTCTGAGTTTGGGTGGCAGGTGTCCGTCCATCCTGCCCCCTCCGCCCCCGGCCAGTCGCTGCAGTTTGGGAGGTAAGTCCGCCACCGACTTACTCATGGGCTCTGTGCTAATCTTGGAGGCCTTACCACCCTGCTTATCATCGGAGACGCCGGGAACAGAGCTGATTCGCTGCAGCTTCATGGGCAGATCTCCAAAGCTGTAAGTCATCTCTGAGGTGGTGGAGCTCATCCTTAGTAGCTTCTTGGGCAGGCCTTCCCGCCCTGTGATCTTCTGGAGCTTGGTGGGCAGCTTGGTGGTGCTGTCATTGTCCTCCAGGGTCTCCAGGCAGTCCAGGGAGCTGTTCTTCTCCCCGCTGTTGCACAAAGACGGAGCCATCAGGGGCGACGAGAGCAGCAGAGCCTCCTCCTGCTCCTTCACGCTATATGGAGGTGTGGGCACCTCGAATGTGGCATGGAACTGAGAGTAGTCCACCTTAAAGAAGCCCTCCTCCAAGGAGATAACCGGGAAGAATCGGTGTCCCCACAGAACCTCGTCCTCGGTGTAAGATGTCCTCGCTTGGCAGGTCATCCCTATCAAGAGGGAAAGAAAAAGACACAAAAAACAACAACAGTGAGGCTTCCCAAATGATGACAAATTATGTGTCACTGTCTTGTCGCAGCCCAACACAGTGAAGCCAATTACATATTTCATGAGTCTAATGTTAAACTACAGAACCCTGACTTAATTATATGCTTGGCACTGTTCCATAAGAATCAACAATATGTTATTCACCAGGATTTTTTGCCACAGCCTCATTGAGTCAGTACTTACTGTATTACAGAACCAGCTGCCTGAATACAAGACTTAATTGATTTTCAGTTTCCAAACATGATGAGCAATTTACCATGTTTAAAACTGACAATTCATATTTAGATGAGTTTTTCTCTTTGTTTTTTGTTTGTTTTGTTTGTTTTTTCAGACTGAAATTACTGTAGGAGCCTCTGCCATAACTGCCAGAGCACTTGTCATGTATCTACAGATTAAATTCAATTATCAACTTCATTTGGTTGGTTTACCTGATGTTCTGAATGAAGGCATGGTTAAGGCACATAACACATACTGTACACCTGTAGATAACAGCCCATACAATTCTACGAATTTAATATAAGGAATAGTATTATTATGCTACTTAACATTTCAGTCCACACCTTAAACTTGGCTAGTAGCTACAACAGATAAAGAATTAAGATAATCAGAGAGGCCAACCCAGACAGAGAACGGCTGCAGGCAAAGACTTCAGGAGGTCTAGCTCACACCAACATCTATTTTTATTTCAGGAGCCCACAAGGATTCCTATTCAATCCAAAATACAAAGGGTTACATAAAGTATCAGTTTCATAAGATTATTCAGGTTGAGAAGAGCCAAAACAAGTGTGACAACTGGCTTACAAGCGATAAATGCTGTCATAGGGAAATCACAAATTAAAACAACATCCTAATGAAAAAATCCTATTTAGCATGTACTGTGTTTGTATGTGTACCACGCTCTGCACATTTGGCACCAGATACAGTAGCAGATTATGATACACTTGGGACACATTTTCCTAACTGGGGACTCTGAATTAAATACCTGCTTAAAAACACCCTGCACGTCTTCACAAACAAATTAATACAATTATCTAAATTATGAGGGTGTTGTTTTTTTTTCATGCAAAGTTATTGGATTATCATTAGTGATTACTCATCACCGTTATTCAGCAGTTGCTCATCATATCTATGCATCATATCCTACTGAACCGCTTACAGTGAAGCCTTGTCCTTTTCCGACAGTTAATATCCAGATATTCTGAAAACAACTTTAATTTCTTACCAAAAGTGAGCATGAAAAATCTGTAATTAGGTTTACATGTAAGACAAAACACTCAATTGGTTATATCAGCCCCAAAAAGCCCCTTTTAGCATGGAGGAATGGCTGGGGGTACTTATGTTAAGGCTTGTTGAAATCCATTAGGAAATCAGCGACTGCAGTAGGTTATTATCACATGTTTTAATTACCAGCTTAATATTGTTCTGGCAGCGACAGTTGGGTCCAAAGCGCTCATTCACAGTGAGACAGCGCTGCTGATTGCGAGGATGTCATCGTCAAAAACTAGAGGCATCTGTGATTCCGCCCGATTCCCAAGGTCATAAAATAATTCACTGATAACAGCTCTGAACACAAACGCAGATGTGCTAGAGACTGAACATCAAGTGCGTTTGGGGTATTCAAAGCATTACTTCTGCGCTATTGCTTCAGAGGCCCGGAGCCTTTAGGCACATGGAAGTGTGCAGTGCAGCAGTGAATAAAGTGGGCAAAACTAATGAGAACTTTAGGGCCAAAGCGATTGAGAGTTAAGTGTGAATGGAAATCTTATCGTATTGTGAGCCTGTTAACTGCCTCCAGCTGAAGTGCAGTCACCATTTGATCAGGAACAGGCTTATGTACACTGATTCTGAGAACACTATGGTGTAAAATGCTCTGTGTTTAGGTTGTGTAACAGCTACTTAATCACTACCAGCAGTCAGTAGCACCTGCTTTATTGAATGGTACAGTCAATTCTGCATTGCTAACTAGACATCCATGGTGTGTGTATATAGGGCTAAAACATCAATAGCAACTTTACTGGTGCGTGATTTGGAGAAAAAGGTTTGAACAAGTGAAGTGAAATTGTGCCTGAGGTAAAGGGTTGATACAGTAAAACACAAATGGCTTCATCTTACATCTATTAATAATGCTCTATTGTTCGTGCAGATGGTGTAGGAGTTACTGTAAGACCTCTGTCTCTAGAAACCCATGAACCCTGCAGGCCTGGGGCTGAATCCTCCCTCAACCTGTTCCCCTTCCTCTAGCTTCCTCCACTCAGCCCACACCCCTAAAAAAGAAATCTCTCTGTGCATGGTTTAATCAGCGATACCTTTCCTCAAAAAACGATTTATTTCACATACATTATTCAAGGATTGGTGCCGGAGCCATTGCATAATTATAGACCTGGTTGCATCATATAGATACAATTGTGTTGCTAAAGACCAGCTGTTCTGCAACACCCACATTCATATGGCTCACAGTATAACAGAGACAGCAATGCTAATGAACTGTGCGCCTCGAATTTCAGTTAGACCACAACACGGTTGGTTTTGTGACGGCGTGTTAGAGGGATATGGTCGACAAAGATCACATAACAGAGTAAACAGCCAGAAATAGCACCAGGATAAAAAAAAGAAAGAAAAGAAACTCTGATTTTGACATTTTCTGCAGTTGCCGTGTATCATTCCTTAAAATAGGATTCCAGTCAAACATGAATACTCATATCTGAGTGTATTTCGTATCACTGGTAAAGCCTTATGTAACTCTAAAATACACGCCTGCCCGGGACTCAGTGTTTCTATGGAAACAAAACTGTAGGAATGTGCGCATGCAACAGCCATAAACCTTTTCTCTGCTGAGTTTGGGCAAAAGTAGCAGTGACAACACAGAACAAAAGTCCCTCCTAGATCACGACAAGGGGAGGGGGGGGGGGGGGGGGGGGGGGGGAGTAATAAAGAAAATGCATACAAACTGCTCAAAATGGATTTTCCATTGACGGAAGGGTCAAATCATCCATCCACAAAAAAACCTTCATCTCAAAGTGCCTTTGTTTTCTGGAGTGGCTAAATCATATATTTTTGGTGACTTTTCATCAGTGAAGGCCGGCGCTCATATTACAAATGTCATCTTTAATAAAGCACAGAGCCACTCTCTCCCTCTGTCATCTATCACTCTTACAGTATATTGCTGTTTTCATATGTGATGTCCTGGTGCCGTATCAGTATTGCGTCATAAACACACCCTCTATTTTGCTGCTGGGAACAAGCAACTGTAGATCATTGCAGCAGTGAGAAAAACACCTCAGACGAGGGGTGTGCTGTGTTGTCACAGCCGGTTAGAGGTGCTTGTAACATCAGTTAACATGTGGCAAAGTGAAACCATGAGAACTCACTCACACTTTAAGACCATTTTTGTACACTCTTTATACTTTATGCTAGGTACACCTGAGTATATCTCTTCACAAAAGTTTTTTATGGTGTTCTTACCTTTATTTGATAGAGAAACAAAGAGTGAAGTGTTACAAAGTGTGCAGAATGAACACTGTATGGATCTGCAGCAGTGACTCAACCATGAGGATAAACCTGGCTATAGCGCGTCTAAAACAATCCAATAAAACAGCCCATTACCGCAGGAATACAGTGCATGTGGATGGCCTGAGAACTAGAAATGCCAACGATAAAAGAACTAAGAAAGCAGTGTCTGCCTATTTCCCAGTTTCTTTTATAACAAAGTATTTGTGATTTCAATCCAATTGTTGTACTGGCATTCAACAAAGGCAAATATGTATCTCCATTTAGAGGCACTCTTTTAAAAACTCACCAAGCAGAATCAGCAAATTTGGAGATTTTGGCTTTTAAATGCATCCCATGAGCTCAGAAAGGGTAGTATACGAATACATTACATACTTTAAAATGACAGAGGACATTTAATCTGTTAGTCAAGAGTTACTTTTTCCCCCCCTCAGCCTCTTGAGTATTATGGTTTGACAACATCACAAATAACTGAGAAAGTAACTGAAATCATCAAAATCAAAGCAGATTTGTTCATCCTTTCACCCATGAACAATAATAAAAAAAAAAAATACAGTTAAACAAACATCAGCCCTGTTAGGGGATAGAGGGGGCAGAGGAAACCGAGGAAGGGGGCATCACTGAAGTCAGTGAAGAGACAATTCCTCATTCAGCCCATTAGGAGAGAAATTCGCAACTCTGAGGATCCATTACACTTCTAATTTCAGTAAATGGTTATCTCTTCCCCTCTGTGACTCAGTACAAGCCAATACCAATACATCTCAAATCCACAATGGAATGCCCCGTCACAATAAAGTGCTGTTCAGTAAAAGATTTTGTAACAGCAATGTTAGAAAGTCGGCATGTTTCATGGACAAATAAATGCAACACTGTGCCATATGTCAACTTCTTCATCATGTAAACCTCACCAGATTCACAAGATAGAAAATCTTTGGGATTATCAAATGTTTATTATTAACATGTTATCAGTGTAAATCAGTGTAAATATCACAGTTAAAGTGGGTACTGGTATAACACTACTTCCCCAGCTGATAAACCAAACATACACTATTTGCTAATCACCAACCACCAAAGAAACAAAGTGCAGCATTTGGCAGCTTAAATATCTAAAAAAGCTACAAGGGGCGTGAATAGTGGAGTTCCATTTGCCAGGTGGCCAGAAACACAACTATGAATAAATGCTAATGTTGCTCTGTGGCTGCTGGTGTTATAATTAGCCAACTGTTTGCTAATATGGTCACCATATCAAAATTATGAGGTGATATGTAATGTTGTGTTTACAGCTTGCTCCTCTGATCCCCAAAATCCATTAGTAGCCTACAGTTTTAAGTAACAAAAACAAGGACAAAACTGCTAAATGATGCATGGCTATCACACAGGTTAAGCTGTGATTGATTCATGAATTATGACAATACATTTTACTCTTCAAAAACCCCACAATTTTGAGGATTTTAAAGGTTTCATAGCTCAAACAAAGGTTTTTTTTCATTTCACCACAACATACCGTACAGTACTGTACATAGTCAACATGTAAAATTTATTCATGAAGTATTGTACAAAAAGAGATAAGAAATTAAATAAAAATTGTAGTAAACATCTTGTATGCCACCAAAAAAATTTAAATAAGATAAATGTCACATGTATTGTTGTGCTATGTTTCATGCAACGATGTGTACACTGTACAGGAAAGTGTGATGTTTTCTGACTGGCCAATGTACAGTGCATCTTAATCCTGCAAAAGTGTGAAATCCTCTCTGAAGTCCCTCATCGCTGAAGTTCACCCAGCAGTTTACTGCTCCCATACAGTATGCGAAATATCTACAGTGTGCGACAGCAGGAGCGGAATTAGAATAATCCTCTGCTGAATCCACAAATTCCAAAGAGATGTAAAAAAAAAAAGAAGAAAAAAAGCATATCATTAAAGGTACATTTCAAAGGGGAAAGAATAGAGCAAAAAGATATTTCCTGTCTCAACATATGTTCTTGTGTTACACACTGAGATTTTTGCGTTATCTGTGCTAACCATGTTTTTTAACGTGAAATCTCCAGGAATGATCCACATGTTTTTTTTTTCTTTAACTCAGGAACTGGCTGTATGACACAGAGCATTACGGTGCTCTATCTCCACTGTACAGTATATGCAATATTTCACAGACTAACAACTGATTCCATTATAGACTGGGATAGAAGCAAAAAAAAAAAGAGAAGAGAGTGGGAGAAAGAAGAAAAGGCAGGAAGTTGTGTCAAGAATAAACTTTGAGATTTAGATACCCAAAAGCCATCTCAGCTTGAGACTCTAAATAAATGCACTTTTCCTTGATAACACAGAGCTGCCTGCCTCTCTGGTCTCACAAAGTGAAGCAGCCGCAGAGTCAGCGGAGTGACAGCAAAGATAAAATGGGTTCTTTGGTGGCTGGAATAGAAAAGCACTGTAAACTCGAAGGCAGTCTGCCAGTGTTTCTTGATAGTAGTTGAAAAAAAATCTAAGTGGTATTCACAGACTCAGTCTAAAAGAAGCACATCCAGGTTGTAGAAGCCAGAGGATCATATCCGTTTGGCGCGTGGCTCAGTCATATTCTCAGCTGCAGATCATCACTTGACACACTGAGGACAGAGTAAAGTCAAGGGGCAGACCTGAAAGCAGAGATCTATTTATTGCAGCTCTGTCAAATCAACTAGGCAGAGTCTCAATCTAGATTTTTTTGAATAAAATAAATCACTGCTATTATATGATTCAACAACCCACAGGCACCAAGCGAATGACACTCAAAATTGACGGCTATGTGAAAATGAAGGTTTATTCAAATGACTTCTCTAGATGAACTCTTCACAATGCGAGTCTCTGAAAAAGGAAGGTGGGCGTCAAAGAGTTCTTCGCAACCCCCTATTTAGTGACAAAATCACAAATAACCTTCCTATCCCGCTCTCTCCTTCCCTCTCTCTCTCTCTTTCTCTGTGTGTCTGTCTGGCTTTCCCTTTCACTCAGTCACTCGAATGGTCTCTCTCTCTCTCTCTCTCTCTCTCTCTCTCTCTCTCCCTCTCTCTCTCACACACGCACAGTCACAAACACACAAACTCAGTCACCAGTGCAGTGCTGTCGGCAAAATCCCATGACAGTCTATCACGGCTGTGGAAACAGCTCAAGTGTTATGTATGAGAAAAATGCGAGCAAAAACAAGCATGAGAATCTGGACGTTGCACACACAGAGCGCCACCACACAACACCGGCCAAGATTCACCCTTTTATCCAGCCACTTGCTCCCATTGTTGGAGCACTGGCTGTGGCCAAGACGGTCCACGAAATGTCTCAGCTGGACTGTGAGGAGCAGCGATTAATTTGACAGCTATCCTGCCTTTCTTTCTTTCTTTCTTTCTTTCTTTCTTTCTTTCTTTCTTTCTTTCTTTCTTTCTTTCTTTCTTTCATTTCTGCTAAACAGGCAGGCTGAATTCCTCTTGGTCTTCTCTAAGAATCTGTGTTACAACAATTAAAGTTGCTGTGCTGACTCTGAGTAAGCAAATGGAAAGCTAAGAAAGGAGAGGAGAGAATTTAAGGATGTTGAGCTGTGTGTCCGAGCTCAGTGAAGAGAGGAAAGTTCAGTTCACAAGTCTGAATAATATAGTTGTGAGTAGTTTGGCTTTTCGCAGCTGACTTGTTATTCTGTTCAATAACACGTTACAAAGGATAAAACAAACTGTTCCTATAATTGAATTGAAAAAAAATCTCATTTTGATACGGATACTGCTGTTGTGGCCACAAGTCCTGTCTGATTATCTGTTTCTATGGTGACCACCATCAAGTGGTAGAAAAATCCAGAAGCATTCAGTGACCTGTTTTTCACAGTCTGACTTTTCAAAGATGAAAATAAGTCCCCTCCCTCAGTTAAATGCTGTTTTGGTGTGTGATCCATTAGTGAAGGGGGCTTCTAGTTGTTTGCAGCTCCGAGGTTTTAGTCCACCCATCACAGCGGCAGCAGCAACGGCAGCAGTAGCGGCCGTGCAGTGAGAACAAGGAGGAAGCTGATGGAGGGAAAAAGGCAGGCAGGGTAAGTGCATTGCTGTGGGGGAGGGGAGAGCCTGGATGCTGAGGCAATTGCTTGAGTGTGGAGGCTGCTGGAAAGGAAAGGGAAAGGGAAGGGAATAGGAGCAGGGGCTGCCAACCATCTCCACACAAGGTGGGGAGTCAGGCAGGCTAGAGGAACACATGGCTATAGGCCATTAACACAGCCAGGAGAGACACACATTACCAAGTGAAGGCAATGCTGAATACTGCTGTAAAGGGAGCCAGTTAAGCAAAACGCCAATCAATGGATTTCCTTTAGGCCAAACAACCGCTATTGGTCAAATAGGGGGGGGAAAAGGCACAGCGCAGGAGATGTGCTCACATAAGCTGGGGTTGTGTATGATTTTCTCTTCATTATGTATTGAGAGCAGAAATTATGAAATTATCTTTCAATAAAACAGACTGGATGAGTGTAAGGTGCAATCTCATATTGATTTCGGGTGTTGAATCATGAAGAGCATCAAGAGGAGTTCCAGCCGAAGGAGTACATCTCTCTTATGACAAAGTCTCAATTGTTGCTTCAACTTGAGCTAGTGAGCAGATTATTCCAGTAAACTCAAGCATGTCCGATTGATAAAAAATAGAAGGAGGCATCCCCGGAGGAGGGCCTTGTTTAAAGACGAACCTTTAAGAACAACATGTTCATGTGGCTGTGTGTGTTTAGGCTGCATGATTGATTCCCCCGCACCTTGGGGATGCTCGCAACTCCGCCAATCAATGCTGCCACTGACCAACGCTACAAGTGCAACAAAAACCCTCCACTCATCACCTTGAACACGCGCAACCACAATATTGTCTCCATTATGACCATGTAACACTTTGCTCCATCCTCCATCTGGACAGAGGTTAATGTCGAGGTCTCCGGTTTGTGTTGTTAATCACTAAATAAAAAGTGTCCTGACAACAACACAGCATGCACATCTCCTGAGACAACAACCCAGGCCTAGTCAGTTATTTCTTACTCTTTGTAGCTCGACACAGAGATGGAGGAATTGTTGCCGAATGCACTTCTGCTTGCTTTCGTCACAGAGCAAGTTCATCTGAGGTCTGCCACCATACCTCATATACTAGTGATTTATTGCCATCCAACAGGGACTTGACAAATCCCTAAAGACACAATTACCGTGCTCCCCCTTGGGAGCCCAGCACAGTTCATCTAAAAAGGGATAATGAATCCAGGATGTCATAGCTGCTTCACTGCAATGCCCATTATGCGGAGTCCATCCCCGGTGCAATTATTGTATGTACAGAAGACATAGGAGGTAAATCTCTCACACGTTCATGGAACACTTGTTTGTTTATGTAAAATTAGTATAGCTAATCTCTGTGTTATTTGATGCAACATGCCAGCTAAACCAGTTTGCTTTGTGCAGGGCATAATGATGTCATTATACAGTAGTTTCCAATATAGAGAGGATGGACAAACTATACTGAACACCTTTAATCTACTTTAATTAAATCTAACAGCCACAAATCTTTGAAGTTTATGAGTTTCACTTAATTTTTATACTATATTGGGCGTTGACTCGTCTCTATAGTGGTTCTGCAGCTGTAACTTTTCTTATTGTTGTAATGCAATTAATTATATTGTCACTATAACCCCTATGTACAGAATACAATCTGCTGTGATGTGGTACACCATAACATAGCCTCATAAGAGCCAACACTCTGAGAGCCCGTTTTAGAATAGAACACCATGAGTCACAAAGTTGGTATTTATTACCGGGCGATTGCTATACCGTCAACTCCACTGGGTTACATGGATTTTTCTACAGGCCTGTGGAATTATTTGAAATCCAATCCATTAATTCTCCTTTTAATTTGATATTGTAGTGTAATAATAAGAATGAAAAAAAATATAATAATAGTAATTTTTTATATATATATTTGTATATATTGTTCAATAATACATAGATAAATAAAACACTATTGCAGAAGAATTATCAACAAATGTACTAAATACTGGGGTTAACTTGAAGCTAATCTAACATATTTGTTTACCATTGAGTAATTTCTTCAATTACAATGCGTTATTTTATCATCATCATGCTGTTTGTATGTAAAATCTTAATCTACAAAGTAACAACTAACTATAGCGGTCACACTACTGTAGTTAAATAAAAAGCTGCTGAAAGTAAAAAGTACAGCTCTCTTAAATTTTAGACTTGTCTTAGACTTTTGAGGAACATGATAGACGACTACCAGAGAAGTAAATTATAACCTTATTGTATTCAGAGTCAGACATAATGTGTGACTACACCTTTTCGTGACAGTGCAAGCACTCCCAGCGTTTGTTGTGCTGAAATATTCAGAGCAGGTAGCCGGAAAATGTATTGTTAATAAAGACAAGTGAACCAAAAGCGTGAAATACATTTTAACAAGAGAGCTATAAGGTATCCAACACGTGGCTTATCACCTCGGCTGCACAGGTGGAGCTCAGCAGGGGCAGATGCTTCTCTCCTGAGTTCTCACCCTGAGCACATTAGATTTAATTGGAAACTCCTGCTCACACCTGAACTGCAGTGTTAACTTCCCCACTGAACCCACTTTAACCCTTTGACCCGCGGGGCTGTGCCAGGGAGCACGACACCGAGAAGAAGAGACGACTCGCTCTTGGTGTAATGACTCAGAATGAATTATAGTCAGTTTCTCCCGAGGACAGCGAGGTCCGTCACACCAGGCTCGTATCGCTTGTGTCGGTGTTTACCTAAGCTCTCGAGGCTCCTGACGTCATGCGACCCCAGACCTTCGGGGCTACGGCCTCTTACTCGTATGATTGAAACTATTAGGCCTCAGGCGCAACAGAAAGCTCTCCATTTTCATTTCAATTACTAGGGCTGATGATAAAACACAGATCGGGCCATGACATTGGCTGCTCTGCTAATCAGTGGCAATAGATGTTTCCAATTAATTATGCTGGCTGGCTTTACTACCAGACAGAGTCTGCATCAAAGCAGATATTACTCAATTTAATTGTCTAAATATACACTTTATATGTATTTGTTGCACAACAATATCTTAATTGAAGCTCGGATGATTATATGAGTATTATACTGTGTACATCTAACAAAATTATTTTTCCACCACACAGGACAGATAATCAAAAACATCAAAAGAAGAAGCCCGACAGACATCACTGGAAACCATCACAATCAATGTACAACTTTATCAAACAGAGGAGGAAATGTTTTTGGATTGTTTTTTTTCTCTCCATCATTTGCCTCGCAATTAAATCAATAATGACACAGGGATTCATGTCAAACACAATTCACTGGAGGCATCATTTACAAATATAGAGATTGTTAGTTAGTTCACTAAGCGGAGTGTTTTCCTGCAGTTCAAATAGTCTGGATTACCTGAAGAGTGAAATGCAGAAACTCAGAAACAAGCATCTAAATTAATGCTAATCCATCCATGCTTATCATGGAGTAAACTTTCTGCCTATGAATCCTTAAAACCTTGGTAACATTGCCCAAAAAAGCAACAATTTCTAAGTATATTCGCAGCATTTTTTGAGTTCATCGGCAAGGATAACGATCACATTCATTTGCATGAAAGTCATGTCAATCTGTAAAGAAAAAAAAGGTTTATGCCGATGGTACAGTTTACCCTCATGAATCACTGCTTTTCATAGCTGATGAGTGAATTTAAAAACACTTTGCAAAGGCTTGTAGAGATCTTAACACTGTTTTGCCACCATATTAGACATAAAGCATTATACAAAATTTCAGGGTTGACTAATGTGCCAACAGACTTATTTCTCTTCCGTAATGAAAATGAGTTCCCTGTGAAATAAATCATCAGCTTGTTTATCTTTGTTAGTTATTATGTCTCTGATCTGAAAACTCCACAGTCTTAAACTCCTTGAATGCAGCATTCACACAAGAGCTGTGGTGTGGCTTCATCCTGTGCAGATTCAACACTGAAAATCATGGAATAATTTTAGTAGCAATACGCTGATTAGCTCCGTGGCTGGAGGAACCTAAACGTCTGTTACCAGCAGCTACAGTTTATTTTGGGTTCTCAGGAATCAGCACCACTAATGAACAGATTGCCTCTGGCTTGGGATTTAAGCCTTTGTAGTGTTGAACAGCATTACTGGTGTTAATGGGACACTTATCTAAACTCCTGATGTATTTTAAGACTGTATGTAGTATCTCTGAACCAGCTGATGAGTCAAAGTCAGGTCATCAGCATCATCAGCTCTGTAGTGGAAAGGCCAAAAATGACCCTGCGGCAACATTAATATGTCATTATATCATTACATCATTTGTTTTCCTATTAGTATTCACACATGCAAGCTGGACATTGAAATGAATGAAAATCTGCGACATAATAAATTACAGGCCACACTCACGCTAGCTGTTTTCAATCACTCCAACTGAGTGGAAATTACATGATGACAAAACTGTTTGGACCAATTATAACGATAACAGGCTTAAGATGCCCCGCCCCTCATTGATGGTTATGTGCATGTTTAGGCAGCACTCTGTGTTTGAGGTTAAGGGAATGCTGTGATCTTGGTTTATGAAAGAAAAAGTCTGCAGTGACTCCAGACATCATATGCTTATTAAAAATTTAACTGAAACCCACAATCTTCCCTTGTTTTTACCCAAAATGCTTTCATTGCCAAAAACCTAACCACTGTTGGGACAGGATGTGAAGCTCAGTCCCTGGAGTCAGGGTTCTGGGGTTTGTACACTCATCATCCAACCTGACCACCTTCCCACAATTCATCTAAATGTAGAGATCCATTGCGCGTTTGTCACTCACCACACATAACTGGAGAACCAGTGGATGGTGGATAAATGCAGCACAGCGCTCCAACACCTCACTTCCTGTGTCCTGTGTGTGGCTGGTCTATCAGCAACAGAAGCACTTTGATAACAGTTAGGAAATGATTGTAGTTATTTAAATAAACATATAATCTCTTGTGCCTCGGGCGACAATCCGTCTCTGACCTTACAACCAAGTGCTTTTGAGGCATTACAATGAAAGAGTTCAGCTCCAACTGAAAGCTGAGTTTTACTAAACACAACCTTGACAAAGTTTTATCAGGCTTTAGCTGCAGGAGCAGATGCTGCAGAGTAAAGATACGATACGAAACATTTTGTCAGTGAACATTCTGGTGTCAACATTTTTGAATTAATCGACTTTTCCTCAATATACTAATCGTGTCATATATAATATTATACCAAATATGTTTCATAAACCTCCATTAATTCCTCCTCCACTGATTTTTGCATCCTGAATATCTTTGGCTTCAGTTAAGCAAAACAGGCGATCTGAGGACATGATCTTAGGCTCTGAGAAACTGTGGTGGGCATTTTACTTTTTTTTTTTTATCTGTACAACTTTTATGCCATTTTGTACTAGACATTTGTATTGCATTATTGAATTGAGAATATAATCAGCACATAATCAATAATTAATATAGCCCATAGTTATACCCCTACTATATAAACAGAGCCTCCAGGAGATGGGGCTGCTCCCAAGTTGTTCCAGAGATTCATATAATATGCATATAATAATTCAAAGTCACAATATTGCGATTTTAGAGAACTAAGTGTGATTAATTTGTCAGTAGACTCACAACTTGAGTAGATGTTGCTGCACTGTGGAGTCTGTCAGAATTAATAAGCTTATTGTGAACTGTAATATTTAATGGGTACACATTGTTTTGCACATCCCAATGATGAAAACATCTGAACTTAATGGATAACTTGTGTGTATTATTTATTAGAATCAGCATTATTTACACACAACTGGTGTTGACTGTAGCAGTATTAAGTTCCTCTTTTGTTGTCCAAGCACCTGTCATACACCACACAAATAATGCAGAAGTAAATCAGCTTGGAGGATGAGGCACTCTCTCACACACACAGTCTTATGCATGCATATTTGTTCTGTAGGCACAGACATATCAGTCACTGTAAAACTACATGTTGTTGAGTGATGTGTGTTGTTCATATTGATTGTTATTGTGTCAGACATCACCCCTGTTAGTGCTGCTAACTCATCCAAAACTTACTACAGGGATTCATGTGTGTGCTTTATTTTCTCCGCCACACATGCGTACACACACACACACACACACACACACACACACACACACACACACACACACACACACACACACACACACACACACACACACACACACACACACACACACACACACACACACACACACACACACAGCATGCCAGGGCAAGCAGTCAGACATACAGTGCATTAATTACAACATGATGTAAAGCCAATTCATTGTCAGCAGCTCAACATCTTTCTGCCGCCGTGTTAGAAAACCAACTCAATACCACAAAGCCACAACTGGCATCGCTCCAGAAGAAAATATGCTGCTAGCAGACATCCTACATGTCTCATTGGAAGGTGCATCATGCTGAGGGTGCTGATCAAAAACACCTTTGCCTCCAATTCAAAAGGAATGAGGAATAGCTCACAGCTTTTTTATACAATGTAGAGGTTGTCAGAGGTTACAGCAAAATGGAACAATCCTGTGCTCCTACGTCCTGCGATTTTTCTCTTGTGTTGTAAAGAGAACCAAAACAGTCCAAAATATTTTTGTGTTATTTAGGGGAACAAAAAGTTACTATGTCAAAAATGGTATATTGTTTAGTTTGTTCTTATCTGGTAAGGAGAGAAAAGAAGCTGGGATTGTGAGACTTTAATCTGCAGTGAAGAGTATTTTAACTCATGTTCCAGACAGGGTTTTTTTCACACATAACAAAAAAAGACAGATCTTCGGAGTTGGGCAGCTTCTTCTCTAGTAAACACAGAGCCTCATAAATATTTCATCTTATTCTTTTCTCTGCTGTATCACCTGTTCTGGCGAGCACTTCATGGTACAGTAACGCCTCTGTGGGCTTTTCATATTTGAGAGGATATCCTCCTCAGTACCAGGTGATATTATCAACGCAGCAATCTCATTTCATGTTCGGCAAACACATGTGTGCCCAGTTTATTAGGCCTACTGAAATTGTGTTATGATTCCTATACCATAGGAATAGAAAAAAAAACCCTAAGTTTAGGTGCAGTGCTGCAATCCTGAATACTCAAGGAGAGGTTGCCATGGAAACAGAGTTACATTGGCCAGAAATGAAAGCGTCTGAGGATTTAGACTTTCACTGTACATCAATTTTTAACCATAGATTGTTTCTTCATCAGCCTTCCCACCAACTTCACATAACCACCCCTGCTCCTTAATGCAGAAATGTATGTGAAGTGCCAGCATGACAATCCCACAGACTGAGGCCAAATCCCTTTAATTAAGACTGAGATGGCAACTATTACAGTAGGCCTATAAATGAGGACAATATGATGACACATGCTCCTTTTGACTGTCACTGTTATACTATAAATATCTGCCAATATATCTATGATAATTAAATCGCATCACTGCACTGAATATATTCATAATTTAAAAACAAAGCAACCAGTACACAGCACCAGGCAAGTTCAGGTTAATTAACTGCACATTGCAATTACTCTTGTCTTCTTGTAAAGAATAATATGTCAGATACATCTCAAACTGCAAAGAGACTTTAATAAAACCGCAAAAATATGACTATCAAAACTATCTGCTCGGAGCTGAATATCTTTGCTAATTGCCGTCTGCAGTGTCAGCCTGTGAGCCTCGCTGTCACATCTCCATATGCTGTTTTCTCTGAACTGTCATATTACAACTGCTCCTCTGTTCACTCTGTAACACTGAAGGAGCTCTCTCCCCCACACCGCTATATCAGCTGTGTCAAATAAATGGTCGAATTCAAAATGACCACAGTGGAGAATTTTACTCAGGGCGTTACTCATCTGGTGGAAATGGAATTCCCTTATTCCCGAGGGACCTTAGAAAGCAAATTATTATCCCCTCTGAGAAACAGCAGCCGTGAGGTAAGTGCTGTTCGGGGCCACAAAGACTGAAGAAAGGAATTTGTCTCAAACGAGAAAAAGAAAATGTGTGTAGCCTAACACTGAACTGATGGAGTTTGAAGGTGCTTGTAAGTGAAGCTTGGCTCTGCTTCCCCAAACCCAGAAAGTGTTTTTTAATGCATGGATAAAAAATAATTTTACTTACAGTAATACCTGCAGCAGCAAATCAATAATCTATGATTTACAAAGGCAAACCACTCCTATTGTTAGTAACTGCAGTCGCCACAGAAATAAAAATCAATGACATACAATCGAGAGGTCAATAGTGAGTCCATTAGGATGTCAGCTATTAACACCTATGAAAGCTCACTATAAGATTTGTTGCAGAATAGACCAACACCTCAGAAGACAACACAACATCTTCAGCATCAACATGCAGTCAAAAAGGCTGTAGACTTTTTTTTTTTTTTTTTTTACCAAAGCAGGCCTATAAAAATATACTTCAGCGTGTACTCACCTGTGGTCTCTACTATTCCTTCTAGTATCACCACAATTTCAAACTGCTCTGTTTGCATGGACCTCTGGGAGAGGTCGTAGAAGGGGCTTTTGGTGTCAATCACATGGCAGATCGTGAGTGGTGAGACGAGAAAGAGCTGGTCTGCCCCGGTGCTGAAACCCACGTCCAACTCCAACTGATCCAGCGGAAGAAACTCGCCTTCGGGTGTCTGGCGAGACTACGGAAGCGTACAGAAACAGACAGAGACAGAGATGTTTGGTGGAAGGGGGGAAAGGAAGGGGTAAAGACAGACTCATCTAAGGCTTTCTAAAGGCCTTTGTGTGAGCGCTCGCACATTTTCGGTGCAGTTAGAGCAACCAATCATCAGTCTATCAGAAAAATAACTATAATTTTCTTACATTATGCCTAAAGAGGCATCTTCACAGGAAGAATATCCGTCTCAGCATGTGACCTGATGTGCCACTGAGTCTTAAAATGTTTCCTGCTTGAGACAACTGACTCAAAATCAGCTGGTTCAAATTACTTGGTACTATTGGTTTCACCTGCCTCATACTCACCTGCTGTGTCAATACAATAAAAGTAGAAACAGGTAGAAAGATTATTTATCTCTCTAGCAGTTGTATTAAGTCACTAAGGTGGGTGTGGTTGCTCTAAGCCTTTGTTCAAACATACTGAGATTACACTTACCTTCAACTTTAATGGAAGCTATCATCTAATCTCCTATGATATCACTGTGTCCCTGTGTATTATCATGATGACTGGTGGATATCCTTTTGCATGGGGAGCATTGCTAAGAAAAGGTTGGTATAGATTTACTATTGACTTTTGTGAAGCCTGGAGGAGGAGAGCAGGGAAAATCCATAGATGTTCTCCTGATGAGGGACAGCAGCACATTTAAAGCCAAGTTTTACCACTCTACCCCTGTCATTCAATACTCCAAGCAATCCAAGTAATTTTAGATCCAAGGAGATAAAAGATCATTTTTGATGTGTATGTGGTGCAATAACTGTTATTTTGGAATATTTTGGAAATGAGGTTGTAGTTTGGTCTGTTGCCTCAAACTGTAGCTTTGTGCACTCAGGAGTAGGCTGAAACGTCAGTGTGTAGGCCTTAGTGTATTATTCTCCTAAATAAAAACCATTACAGTAAGTTGGCCTTGATAGAACAAAAAAGGACAGGATGCATCCCGACTAAAAGTAGCATCACTTACTTTCAGCAATTTGCAGCGGATCTGTGCAGAGACCATATGGCTGTTACGCAGGTTGCCCACCCTGAACATGAGAGTTAGTTTCCCATCTCGCATAGAAATCGCCGCATGTTCACTGAACATCAAAGTCTCGGCCCTTTTCTTGGGCTGAGACATCTTGATAAACATGCAGCCGATCAAAAAGGCATCGACGATCGATCCGAGGATCGACTGGAAAAGAAAGAGAATGATCCCCTCGGGGCATTTGTCTGTGATGTATCTGTAGCCATATCCTATAGTGGCCTCGGTCTCTATGAAGAAGAGAAAGGCTGAGGGAAAGTTATAGACATTGGCCACACATGGTGTGTACTTGTCATTGTGAGCTTTGTTGAGGTCTCCTCTGATGTACGCGATGCACCACCACATAGAGGCCATGAAGAGCCAAGCGACTGTGTAGGTGAGGATGAAAATAAATAGATTCCAGCGCCATTTCAAATCTACTAGTGTCGTGAATAAGTCTGAGAGGTATCTGCTGGTTTCACCACCCAGGTTCCCATGCTGGACGTTACATCGCCCGTTCTTGTCCACGAACCGCTGCCTCTTCCTCTTTTTCTCTGGGGGAGGCTGATTGAATCCAGACCCGCTAGATGAGGTGGTCACTACCTGATAATCGTCCCCAAATTTCTTTCGAAGTGCAGACATACTACGATGACAGCAGCGAAAGAAATAACAAAGGATTCAATGAAATGAAAAGAAAAAAAAAGTCTGGGTTGTGTAGTTGCTGCAGTCGTTTAATGCCCGTGCGCAATGTCTCCCTTTTTGGAAATAAAGGCGATAAAAGTGCGCTGTCTTCGCCTCCAGTTAGTCTTGCATCGTCCTCTTTCTCCACACACTACTGCTGCTACACTCTACAGCCATGAAATATCAACAATGTGCAAGTAGTTTACCACAGAAGCCATATGAAGCCGTAGAAGCGACGCACAGGTCAAGGTATCCAAACGCGCCAGTCGCAGTCCCAGGTTTTTACAGGTTTATCAGTCGCTACGTCGTGGATTATTCATCGCCCGTGAAGGTTGGGGCTATTATCGACCTGTTCCAAAGTGTACTCACGGAGTAAGTTTGCATGCGAAAGTTGAAAATCCCTCAGTGCGCCATTCAACACCAATATCTCTGCGTAATTATTCGCTGGAAACGGTTTCCAGGGTGAAACGTCTCTGTGCGCACTTGCGGCTGTGTTGGAGATGAGTCGCTTTCCAGTCCTTCCTTTGTGGTCTGTACACATAGGAGATGAATTGCATCCAAGCATATGACTGTAAGAGAAAATGACGAGCTGGAGGAAGAAAATCACTGTCCCACTGTCGTCATTTTTGGCTGCGCGCATCCACGCTGATTGCCAGGCTCTTTTCGGGCACCTTCCCTCCTCTCTTAGAAAAATGTCGACTGGATTGTCATGGTTCAGCGGCAGAGAATCACAAAATGCTTTTTTGGGCTGCTCGGATCCTTCTTTCCCTTCGGTTTCCCTGCGCGGCTCCTGCCCACTTCCACGTTTCCAGTGATGCACTCACTGTTGCCTAGTGGTACTACAAAGACAGACAATTTGAAGAAGGAGGAGGAAGAGGAGGAGGGAGGAGGATTCGCCTGGTTTGACAGTTTTTTTAATTTATTTTTTCAAGTGATCAAATATATGAAACTGCAGCCAAGATACTATGATGACTATGAACGCCACATTTTAGCCTCTTACAATATCTGAACAGCACTGTGCACTGCCAAAATGGTCAGTATTATTGGAAAATTTGTAGCTATGATAAAAATAGTAACAAGAAACAACAGTATTTCTCATTTTTATATTTATGCTGCACACACACTGCTGACAAACACACGTATGTTGTTATGGTGCACCTGATTTCCTCGACACAATTTTTTATCTGCAGTTTACAGTAACTGAAAGCCAACCCATGTGAAGTGAACATTTACAAATGTACCTTGTTTACTGGTTGTTCTCCAGGTTGGCCCTCTGCTAACAGCCACTGATGACCCCAACTCATGGGTGGCTGCACCAGCTTTACCCGATGAATGCTGTATACAGCTGGAGATCTTAAGAGAGAGAGGGGGGGTGGGGGTGGGGGTGGGGGACAAGTTATGCATGGAGAGCTGCTGACACTCACAGCAAACTGTATAAGATCTCATGGGGACAAAGAGCTGCAACCAGGATGCACTACTCAGAATTCACTCATCATATCACAGCCACAGAGGAATACACCCACACCATAGTTACCCGGGCTCGTATGGTGTCTCTCAAACACACATGAGGCAGGATGAACATACCATCATCTCTTTTATTCATGCTCTCTGTCTCCCTCTCCCCCTCTCTCCTCCTTCACTCTATATTGTGATGCTGCTAATTATACCAAATCAGTGTTGTTCGGGCAATATTTATCCCAGCTAAAAGCACAATTATTGCTTAATCAAGAAATTGCTGATGGCTGCAGCTTAGACATTTACAAAAAAAAGGCCAGTTGTAGCTGGAGACGTGGCGCAACAGCCACAAAGCAGTTTGAGGATCAATTCAATTAGATGACTTTCACATCAGAAAGAGTAAATACCAGCAGGCATGTAAATGAAGAAGACCTCCAGCTGAACCACCTGACTCACAGGGCACAATATCATGTGGATATAAAACATGGTTCTTTTTTTCTTCTTCTTTTTTTTACACTGTGCTACCAAAGAAGCTTAAGGATATTGCAAAAATCCAGCCTGTTGATGTTATTTTTCAGTAATTTTTGGTTTTTGTTTATCTGAGCTCACAGCGATCAATATGCTGTTGAGTCGGTCTGGTTCCACTTGAAATCCAGCTCTCCTGTAACCCTGTAGCTCCCCGCGGTTTACCGCATGATATTCTATGTCCAGTCTGAGCCCAGCGTGCCCTACTGTACAAACGGCAGCTTCTAAAAACAGCACTAAGGCCTGACATAACTGTTTCCAAATGAACGATTGCATGGCAGCACAGTGCAACGTTGACGTGCCTCCAAGTGTTGTCGGAGAAGCTCTGTGATTCAGTCCTCCTGTGTGTGTGTGTGTGTGTGTGTGTGTGTGTGTGTGTGTGTGTGTGTGTGTGTGTGTGTGTGTGTGTGTGTGTGTGTGTGTGTGTGTGTGTGGGAGGGAGGGAGGGAGGGGGGCAGACAGACAGGAAAAGATTTCTCCCATCAGTCACCAGGCCATCATAATTGCCAGGTGAACATTAGCAACAGCCTCTGCAGGACTCTGTGCTTTTATAATGAGTGCATGGGGACACGGGTCATCCACCATGCATTCTGGTCCTCATTAGGAGGAAAAGGCTATTCACATATTTGCAGAGCAAAAATAAGGCTATTAGTTTGGACTGGCCATCAGCCAACCAGCCCAGCAACACCAACTAGAATTTTTTAATTGCTCTATTTTACTGATATACTCATTGAAACAAAAGTTTTTCCACTGCTCTTGTCAAAGTGTCTGTACTGTAGGGAAAAGCAGTGAACACACTTTACTGTCCAGCAGGCTAGATATCAAAGTATTTTTCTGTAGCATGAAATATTCATGAACGTGCAACAGTCAAAATAGAAAACAACACAAACAAACAAACAGACATATCTTTATTGTAATTGTGAGAATTAACAGTCAGTTAATCACCTTCATCAAGATTTCATGGGTATGGTTTGATCAGGTTTGTTTAAAGTGACCAAACAATAGTCGTCAAATTCTGACTCAAACATTGCTAAATCCTAATTGGTGCATGGACATCACACTTTTGCTATTTGAAGCCAGAGAGAAAACACACACATAAATCTAGCATGTGAAAGAACTGAAACTGTCCTAGCTTTGGCAGAAATGAGTGTCTTCATGTTGGATCCCATCAGTCATGGTTAGAGGCGATTGAGAAAATATGTTTACAGGGCCTTGGTGCAGCTGTAGACTGCATTAACAGACCTGGTTACAGAAAAGGATTATTGTCACATTCGCTTTAGCTCCCTTTTCAATGTGAGGTATTTTCATGTGTTACAGATTCTTAAGCTCCCACTGCCGCATGGATACATTTTAAGATCGCTCATAATCACATGGTGTGATGAAAGTGCCATTTATGGCTGCCTTTGAATGATCGGCCATAAGGGAGTCTAGAGGTTCTCATTCCTACCATCATTCAAACATTCCCAACCTCAGAGAAACACTTTAATTCTGCCCAACACAGAGGCTTTGTCAGTGACAGCTACTGTATATACATGAAAGAGGTTAAAGCTTGAGCTTGTTCTTGTCACACACCAGGAGGCAGCTGGTGTGTAACACTGTGCATTAAATTGGAATATGCAGATTAGTTCTTCCCTAATAATGGCTGAATCTGGAAAAACTGCACTTTTCACCCCCATCAAGTAAAACTGCAGAAAAACGACTGCTATATAACACACTATCTTCCATCACCATCATGGACCGGCAGAGTGAATCTATGTGGCTGGCAAACTCAATGGTCAGAAATACTTTGATGATCTTTTTCTGTAACCCATTTCATAAAAATAGCCCAGGCAAAACCTGATGGGCGGGAGGGGATTCGATTGATTTATTAATCTAATCAGACCAATGTAGGACACACGATGCATTTGTCCTCCTCTCCGAATCAGCCAGGATAGCACTTGAGGTCATTCTCTGAGAAGATCAGCCAATCACTTTAGACAATCTTCTCTAATTTTCCATCTTCCTTTATAATCTCTACAATCAGAGGCAGAGCAGGGATAGCCACCTCTGCTTTGATGTTGGATTTGATGGATTTGTTCGTCTACCCCCCCTTTACAAATTTGCGTCTTCCGCACTAAAATATTCCCTGTAATCGTATATTGCTGCTGCAATATTGATTTTTGAATTTTAAAACAAACAACCCTCTTCTGGTGAAAGACATGAGCTATGATATTTCTTCCTGCACATATAAGGTCTGAACATGATCTGAAGCATGCTCAATGGATGCTGGCCCCAGGGTCTCCTCCGATGCTTGGCATGTAATGTGAGACCAGTGATTCCATGGGGGTCCTGCAATTGGGTCAAAATATGAAGCTTTCAAGGGTCTGATGACATTGTCTGCATCTTGTGGTATTTGAAGGACATTATAGATGTTTGGAGGTGACCGTGAAAAAGGCAACAACGTTTAAAAAAACTGAACCCTCGGTGGAGCGAGAATATCATTGATAGCAATGAGAATGATAGCTTATCACCACACAGTCATAGATGAAGCATTAGACTTAATTGGAGCACTTAAGTAGCAAATGAAAATATTTTTCTGGCTTAGTTTGTCGGGGTATTTTTCCCCCAGCTGAAGCGAGACCCTATTAGTTGTCACTGTGGTCAAAAATAGCATCCAAACAGGAGTGTTTTGTGGAACAGCTCCTGGAGATTGATGATTGATTACTACACAATTACTGCTGAAAGCAGCGGGGCCCCTCCTCCTAATCACTGCTTTCCTCACTAAAGGGAGATTATCACATAGGAGAAGCTTGTTAGAGCCACTTCCTCCCTGCAAATCAATAAAAATTACTCAAGAGATTGCAAGCATACATCAGAAATGTCTCAGTTAAATCCCAAGGCTGGGACGGCACATTTAAAGACTGGTACTGTACATAATTCTGTGTGTTTGTGTGGGGGTTTGCGCCTCCCATGGCAATGGATCTGACCCCAACTGAGATACTGGCCTTAAACCATGTCTAATTAAAGCTGCTTTTCAGTGCAGGCGCTCTGGAACTTGAGGTCCCCTCAACAATTAAGCGCAGGATTTCTTCTGTGGTCTCAGAGGAAAAGAAAAGGCACATCCAAAGGGTTGATTATCCCCTCCCTCTCTCCCCCACTCTGCCTGTGCCCATTATTGGATTCACTTAGTTGATGGAACCCCATATATTGAACAGGGAGAGACAGGCAGACGGGCATACAATCAAACACACGGGAGACACTTGGAGAAATAGGACATAGAAAATGTATAGCATGGTATTTGAAGTCAAGGCACGGAAGCATTGAGAGCTTCTTGTCACAATGGTCTAATGGAAACGGGTTAGAGAGACAATCACATAACCAGGAGGTAAGAGGTTCAATTCCTGCTGTGGCGTCCTTGAAGCTGCCCTGGATAAGAGCATCAGATAGATGCATGAATGAAGTGTTTTTGTTGTGATAAAAAAAGAAACTTTCACAGTTTTCACATAGCATGGGTTTACCCTTTGAATGTACACCTGCGCTCCTAAACCCTCCATAGCTTATACATACTTATGCAACACGGGTTACAACAAATGAAATTAATATACTATTGCTCGTATGATATTAACACTGAATCCCCTAAAATAACATACATCTGGGTTTTTTTTGTTTTCCATTCATTTATCATTGCCAAAAAATGCATTTTCACAGAGTGAACACAGTGCCATGTTCAATGTTTTTGTGTAGTACACATGTATCCAGTTACACATAGGTTATTTCAATTACTGCCAAATGACTATTTACAAATTACTCATCCCAAATTACAGTCAGTGTCTAACAGTCATTGTAACACAGCTGTGTGCTCTGCCCACAATTGTTCAGGAACCTTGAGCAATCACTGTTGTTCAGATGACCCAGATTTGCTTCGTAATAATCACTCAACCATAACATAAGGGTTTACTGTATGTACATTTTCAGTATCACCAAAGAGCTACTCAAATACTATTTTGGCTATATTAACTTGACTTGCTTTTTTGTTATTGTCAATCTCTTCTCTACAGTTCAAAAATAATTAATTTCTTTATCTGACAAGTGTGATTTCTAAAAGAACACATGGAAAGTTTATAATGTACAATAAAAAAGCTCTTATAAAAAGAAGTCTTCACTTGGGGCCCTTGATCAAAGACTTAATATTCAAGATTGGAAAAGTCTCATCATTTGTACTGTAAGTGCAACTTGTAGCTGTCTATGGGCCTGAGCTATTAGGGTTTCCACTAAATTAAGATTTTCTTCAGACTCTTTAAGGTGCAAAGAGTTAGAATTATGTAAATAATTCACAAGAGTAGTGCTTATGAAAATAAATATTGACATTTTTTTATTATTACAGATATTGCATTTGTGTTTTTGTTGGGTCTTGTACCAAACAGGCATAGTCCCTTATACCTGGAGAATAGCCTATGCTTTGTGGGCTGGGGCGTCTCACGAGCACCACAGTGTTTCATTAAGGTATGTTGTGATACAGGACTGTATATGTATACTACCATAGATTCCATTAATCTTAGCAGGGTGTTAAACCTTATAAACTCAGTTATATAACTTTTATATGCACTAAGTTTGGCCTAGCAATAATTATATATGAGGTCAAACAGGAAAATGTTATTACTTAGTATTCCATGCACTGTAAAAGAAGGGCCTATGAACATTTTAAGGCTAAAACACCAGAAAATTGAAAACAAATAGGTTCAAGACTAGGGGGGGCTTAACTGAAGGAAATGGGTGGATTAGACAGGATGTAATATGGTCCCAGGCCTCTAGACAGAGCCAGAGTTTTATATTTCCTCAGATTAAATGAGCCCATTCTTTATGTAGCTGAGAACTGTGCAGCATCCATGGTGAGAAGCTCTGATCTTTCTACCTTTGAGAGCCACAGCAAGCCTCAGATAGCTACAGATAAAGCTTCCATTAGGGCTATTATTTTAAAGCATCTCACCCCTTAATGGATCCCCTGGCCAGGCCACAGACCCACTATCTTATCCTCACAGGCCCAGTTAACCAGCCTGGGTTTGGTTTCCTACAGGTGTGAGGCTGTCTGAAACTGCATTAAGTCCCCATAGGGGCCCCGCTGTTAATGTGGTGAGGTACTTATGTGTTGTCTGCTCTGCAAAAGCAGCTATTAATACCTCTGCAGTGGCTACCATAGATAGGTTTACTAATATTTATTTATTTAAAAAGTGTGTGAAGGAAATTAAAAAATTGGACTTGGAGAGGGAGTTGTTAAAAAGGGATATTATAGGCTAGCTACTGTGTCCTGCTGAATGCAAACAACATTCATTAATATCTGCCATAAAACAACTTCCTCAGCAACTTTGTCAAGAATTAGAAGTCTAAATAACTTAATATTATTCAAGTGTTGAAACAATGTGGGCCGCGGCCCACGGGTTGGGAATGACTGGTCTGGAAGGATTAGAAGTCTAAATAACTTAATCATATTCAAGTGTTGAAACAATTTCATTAAAATGTAAACATTTTCTGAAAATTTGATAATTAGCCAGGAGTTAAAGAAGCTTAACCACCCTCAGAAAAGTCCACTAAGCTAGCAGTGGGCTATCTAGACTCTAGAGTAACGCGTAGCATAAAGACAACATGAGATAAAGGAAAGATACAAATCAATTGGCTCTGTCCACAGAAACATAACCACAACACCAGCATTAGCCTACTATAGCTTGCCATTAAAATTAACCATGCCAACCTTAGGTACTGTACTGTAGTATCCTGTTTCCTGCCTTCGTGCTAAAAGCTAAATGGTTCATGGTTGAGTGAGCCATGAGAGTGGTATTGAGTTCTTCATCTTACTCGTGGAAACTATTGATCAACAGTTTTGATATCCAATGGTTAGCTTAAGTAATTTTGCTAAATGCTAAATACTGTCCTTTATGGATGCTAGTCAGAGCTTTTTTCTCTCTTTTTGACAAAACAAGATAAACACGTTACATGGGGCTTTAAAAAAAGGCAATAGCATTTCTTAGACTCATAATTCATCAGTTGCCACTTCAAAACTAGATATTGATCAGTAATGGAAGTAATCATTGGAAAATAGGTGTATATTCCCAATGCTGAGTGTCAGTTCGATGTTCTCCATCTCTATTGCCCTCCATTGACCCTCTAGACTTTCTTTTTTTCTGTGGCCCATTCAGGGAGAGTAATTTTGCCTCTCAGATTTTAACAAAGCCAGAGTCACCTGAGAGGTCAAGCCCTCCTTGCTGAAATGTCCACAGAATAATGAGCTGTGGCAGAAGTACCTTCTTCAGGTGAGATGCCGTTACACGTAGGCCTACTGGGACAAAAGAGAAAGGTAAAATCCATTGCTCTTATGTTATCTTACTAGTATGTATGTTGTCTCTTAATAGTCACCATGGAAGACAGACTGCAATCTACCACCTTCTAAAAGCCCAAATATTTAATGGAGGCCAGTAATGAGATGTATTGGGATTTTAAAAGCTTCAGGAGTAACGTTGATTAAACAACTGAGTGTGATGCGTGTTCACATTTTCATTAGTTGTTATTAACTAACTAATTAATAATAATTAATGCAACTTCAGTTCAGTCAATGTGTGTGTGTTTTTTTTATTAATTTATTTTTTCTACAAAAGAAGGCAAAATGTACAAACAGGTAACACTATCATATTGCAACTAATACATTGAAACATTACATTCCTATTTTAACACCATGCACTTTAAGATAATGAAAAACAATAAACGTGTGTGCGTAATACGAAAGAGGTGATTGAATTTTAGTCTGAATGCCAAGCAGGCACTTGGCAAGGATTCAGTATTCAAGCAGCATTGATAGTATTTCACCATTAGTTGCTCCCTTGTGTATGCTCGCCTAAGGTCCTTTAGGTAGTGTGAGAATTGGTTTCATGGGGCCAATGATGATTTCCAAAACACACCGCAATTTCAAAACCCAAGGTAAGCACTGGTTTTTATTACCTTGATTCTAAATAACACACTGCAATACCTCATGATCTTTTTACCATTCAATGTCCTTTTTCTCTGAGGAGAGTTCAAGTTTTACAGCATCTTAGAAAAATAATTGGTTCTGTATATACAACAACAATGGTGATAGAAACATGTTAACATCATTACAGTATGTACAAGACCGTCTGCTGCCTGATCCCAGACAACAATGTAGTGAAAATACCTGTCACATTTGTTTGGGTGATGGGTGAATATTATCATACTGAACTTTGACCTGCTTAACTATTAATGGATAACTAAATGTTTGATCAAGCATTAACATGAATGTGATTAGCTCATGACGGATGACAATTATTAACACCAATATGCTGTATACCTTTCCTCAAATGAAAACAGACTTAACGTTCTTCTTCTTTCAATAACAAAATAATTCAATAACCTAAAAACCAATAAACCAAATAAAAAAACAACTTTCTAAAGGCACACGGAACTATTCGGCTCCTAGACATCATGATTTCTCAAGATATTAAAAAGAAGAGGGCATCGTCTTAGTACAAGAGATGGAAAGCTTGCAGAAACTGATAATGGTGATGTGTGTTTTTATTAATGATGCTCTCAGACAGCTGTGGTGACAGCGCAGTTAGAGTACTTCAGTAATACAGACGTTGTCATTTAGGGAAAACTCCTACATTCATTCAAAAATTAATCACTTGATCTACTCAGAACGGAGTCTTTATTATTACTTGCTACTTCCTTTCCCCCAGCCACTTATTTCAGCTGGTTATAAATAAACGTACAGTAGGCCTACAGTAATCTGTCCATCCAGAGATTTGTACCATAGGCTACTGTAATTTGCGCTTCACCATTATGGAACATTATGGAGCTACTCAAGTACTGTAGTTGTTCTAGAAGATGATTTTATAGCTGCACTCCTGTCTTGTCTTCATTTTCTATAGACGATGGTTAGAAACCTTCATTATTATTCATTATTTATTTTAAGAAATCCTCCTTAATAACTTGAGCTTTACCAGTAATCCAGTCAATATCAGGGTGCAGTACAGAAATGCCAACATACATTTGCTGTGATTTAGAAATAATTTCTTCATTAAGTAGTTTTCCACAGTAGTGTGGACAATTCTGTAAGCAGCAAATTTAAAGGATCTTATCCTTAGTAAATCTACATTCATATACAGTAATACTGTTTCGTTATGTTACTGAAATAATAATTCAGTTTTGTTAAGAAATCTTAATAAATCATCCATCACTGATGTTTCTTGTGGCTTTTTACCTATGTATTTAAATCACCAGAAAGAAGAAGAAATTTAAGTTTTATTGTGTGAGATCATCACTACAATTTGTCATCCGGGCAAAATGTTATTGGTGCTGTATCTGTGTGAGTCAACCAGCAGGAGGACCCACATTTGTACCCATTAATCTTCCTCACTGTGATGTGAGCACACATGACATTATTCCATAGTTTAGTCTGAGTGGTGGTTTGTGAGTTTTGACACTGTACTGTAGTCATTTTCTGTCACCATGACTGGACCCTAGAAGCAAAGACAGCTAATGCAGCTATTCCTCCTTCTTTTAAATATGGGATAGGTAGGTGATTGAGTGTGTGAGGCTGATTATAATAACTAAAGGCTAACATGAATGTATCAGTCAGGAATCTGTGCAAACATTAGCAATACAACAATGTTTCCTTCCAAATGTTGAATGGTGTCATTGTCTTAAATTGCAATCAATTGCAAGTAATTGCTACAGTAAATGGGACTATACGGGGCTATGATGTTCTCCACTCTGTAACACACCACTGAAGTTGACAGTGTGTCTCCTAGCAACACAGTCACTCCTCCGTTGCCATGGGAAACGGCCACACAGCAGATTTTTAGTTAATCCTCTTTTAATAGACCGAATCGCCTTGTTGTTTACATTCTACTTCCGGGTAGAAAACCAGCACGTAATTTGAATGAGATCAATAGTAACGAACGAGAGTTTAGCTATATATATCATATTTTTCACGCCGTATCACTGTTTAGACAAATATAAAATGATTGAAGAAACATTACTACTTCTGTGTGAGTGTTTTGTGTTGCTATGTGTTGTATTTATTCAGTTGGGGGGAATCACGGTGTCTAGAAAGCATCAGTGGCTCAGCTGACAGGGACAGCTGACGGCGGTAGCTAAGCTAACGGCGGTAGCTAAGCTAACAGCAGGACGTCAGCTGTTAAAACCCTCCCGTTGTCGGACACGACATGAAACTACTCCAGTTTGCTCAATCATGTTGTAACTAAGATATCCGCTGGAGAAAATATTTTTTCATGGACCGTTTATTGAGTCACTGAGTTATTAAAGTTAAGTTAAACAGGTAGCCTAACCGTTAGCCCGGCTAATCTATGATAACCATGACTAATTACAAAAATGTGCACACGTAAATAGTAACGTTTGTCTAATCATTGGTTTTATAGACTTTACAAACATCAGATTAGTCTAAACGGCGATATAGTGACATGAAAAAGTAGATATATATAGCGAAACTCTCGTCCGTCACTATTGTTCGAATGTTGGTTTTCTACCCGGAAGTAGTTGTAAACAACAAGGCGATTCGTCCTATACATAAATGAGAAAGAACATGCACAACAGCTCCAGCAACATTATAATTTAAAGGTTTGAAGGTTAAAGTGGAGAATTTGGACTTTAGTTCATCTTTGAAAATTAATCTAAGATATGGTTGTCAAGATTTTTTTTAATGTAAAAAAAAATAAAAAATAAAAATAAAAATCAGAATGATACCAAAGTTGTTGGATTGAATATTGGTATCAGCCTGACAAATGCAGAAATGGCCAGACTATATGAACAACATCACTTCCCCATTTCTTCAGTCTAACTCAGACACTGATATGGAAAAAGGATGAGCAGCAGTCGTGACAACAGTTTTATGATTGTACCTACAGTAGACACCGATGCACTGCATGTACACTGCACAAGGAAGGTCATTTACAGTGCACACACCATCACAGAGACGTGCCTTGCAATATTCTCTTAATTGATGCTCTTCTGTTTAATTGTTTGTCCGGCAGCCAAGCAGCAGTCTGAGCAGCCGCAGCAGATGTATTCGTAGCGACTGTCCAACACAGTGTGAGCGCGTTGATATGTTGTCCATGCACAGACCTGACCCGTCGCTCAAGGTTCCCCAAAGCTTCAGCTCGATATGTTTCCATCCTGAATGGCAGGGGGGGAGGCTTCTCTCAAGCACCGTGGTGGTGAGCGGTCAGAGAAGATGCTTCCATTAATGGAGCCACTGCAGCCTGGATATTTGGTGATTGCTGGCCAGGCTGTTACGGGAGTCGGGGGGGGGGGGCATATGATGTGCGAGGTAAGAGCCACCTGGTGAGGGTGCAGTGAGCCAGGAGTGGGCAGCATGAGGACAAGAGTGGTGGAGGGAGAGGGGGGAGAGGTGAAGGGATCAAACGCTCAGGGTCATGTTTCGCAGCAGCCACTGCTGAGAGCGGCTGCCGTTGCAGTCTCTCAAGGTGGGGACCATCTTGTCCTCCTCAGACGGCATGTCCAAACACTGGTTGCTGTTCACATGCAGCAGGGTGAGTCGCTGGGAGACAGAAAGACAGAGACAAAGGAAATTACACAGATGTAATGCAGCACAAATGGCAGAAATACAGTTTTTAATTACAATTCTTCACCAAATCAGCCAAAACATATTTATGAGGTTCATTTACTGTAGTGTTTTCAGTTGTGGAATTTCCCTCCACTTGTGTTACTGACTGACTCAGCTCTCGTCTAGACGAAGCTGGATCCACCACGGTTGCTGACTAAGATGAACCTTCACAGACACACATCAGCTACTGATTTCCCATATTTCAGCCTTTGACCCATTAAATAGCCTGAGCTTGTTACACTCACTAACTCCAGCTGGGGCAGACAAAAAAACAACAATAGGTACATCATGAGAGCAGGATGTTCCAGTGGAGCAAGAGACAAGAGTCCTGCCCCTTATATAACACAGCATACAGAGAGGCAGCCTGGGAGAAGTGGGGCTCCTGATGGTGGTGAGATTGGTTGTCATTGCCACTTTAAATGATTTCTTTGGGAATTTACTCTTGAGCATTAGAGGCATAAAAATGTAAAAACTACTACTTTCTCTGATCAGTGGAACTGAAACCAAGACCTAATGTTCAGGTGCCAGTTCCACTAAAAACCACCACCCATGTCTGCACCTCTTTGTAGCTTTCACTAACTTTCAGCTCAATGCTTTGGCCTGCAAACCCATTTTATGCTACCTGCCCTGCATGAAATGGTCAAGAGACAAAGTGAACGAGTGGTTAATGAAGCCAGAACAAATAAACAGTTTCTCAGGAGTTGGCAGGCTGAACAGGGGGTAGAAATGCCACGGAGGTACAGTCAGGTGGCGGGATGGAAGCCCACAACAGGAAAGTACCTTTTTGATTCTGTTTATGTCAAATCTCCAAGTAGGTTAATGTTTGCTTTGAGAACTTAGACCTCTGCACATATACTCAGAGTTGAACCGGGATGAAGATGACTCAGCACAAACTATGGGGGAATACTCTTGTTTTTCAAATTACATAATTATCATGCAACAAAATTAAAGTTTAAAAGAAGACAACAGTCCCAGTTTATCAACTTATGATATAAATGAATAGCTTTTTTGCTTTTCTTTTTTTTTCTTGTATCAGCATCCATAGAAACACATCATGCATCATGAGCACATCATCAACATACATGGACACATACATGGCTAAAAGCAACTGGATCTGGAGAAGGTTTTTTGTTGTATATGACGAAACTACTTTTGAGTAGAAAAGAGCAGAGACACTATAAGACAAATCGTAGGCCACACATGGTGACTACGTTGATCATAACATGACACGTGCAAGGATCTGTCTCATTCAGCGGAGGTGACCATGACTCACGAATAAGTAGGCCTTCTTATTGGGAGACATTTTGACATGTCACAGCAGGAAAAACACCAGTGTAAAGGATGAAATGAGTGATGGCAGGGACCTGATATTGTGCACAGTGGGTCAGTGTCACACTGTCTTGGAGTACAGGGACACTTGTTCCTGTTCTGCCATCATCATTATTATTGGTTATGTCGAGACTTTGACCACAACAAGTCAAAATGTCGGCTGAGAGAAAGAATCAGTTTGGACTTTTTGACTCAGGGATGATGAATAGTCTGATTCATTTTCAGTTGATTGACACATCAACTCATCCATTCATTCTTTTTGTTATATAATCAATAATTAATAGTTAGGAGCTCAGCTATGTCACATCATGGGAGTAGTTTTTAAGGTTTAAGAGCATATTTATATTTAAACAGCTCTCACATCAAACATCATGTTATTTTTGGAGTTTACTCTGCAGACACAAACCATGTCCTCACCACAACATGAGCTCAAATTTATCTCTTGCTCCTCACACTGTCCCCTCTCTCTCCCCCCTCTCAGTCCTGTCTGTGTACCGTTCTAACACATAAACCAGAGAAGCCGGAAGACCGCACAAGTGCTTTTAAAATGTCCAGCCTGGAAAAATCACACCTGTTGTGATGAGCTGGACTCAAGCACACATGAGGATGTAGCACAGAAATCTGTGGCTATCTGCCACAAGGACTTCACAGATAATACTCCCCCCCCCCCACTAACAACTCCAGAAGAGCTCTCAATGGCCTTGATTAACCGTTTATGTTCTGTCTCACACGAGTTAACATGCTTCCGCAATTTCAGCCCTCACTTTGGTTGCTTTTCTCGTCCTAATGATGACATGCAGTCGTAGAGGACTTGGAGTGGGATGAGGAGGAGGAGCGGTGCTTCAGCAGGGGAAGACAGTGAGAGGAACTGGGAGAATTACATTGGGTGTTACTGTAACAAAGGGTGTAATAATGTATGTAAATGTAGTTTCTGAAATGAGAAAGTTTTCACCCTGTTATCTGGGAGTCACTGTCAAACTAAACAACAGAGCCAACATGAAAGAAAACACAAGAGAACAACTACAAACCACAGTCAGCATGTGGCAAATGAGACGTGTGCATCGGCATGATTACTTTATCCTGTAGCTGAGGTATAATTCTTCATTAAAACAAGATTGTACCTTGACTGTTGACAGAGGATATTCAGACTAATGAGCAAACAGAGACGCTGAGGCCATGTTTGACCTTAAGCTATAAAACACAAGGGTCTGACATTCCCTGCCTGGATACAGACAAGTGCACGTGCATACATGCACACACGCACACACGTACACACACCTTCCCTGAAGTACACATTACAGACTGCCCTGCAGGCCACATTTGTTCAAACAGACCAAGAACAAAGAGAGCAGGTGGCATTCGTCCTTACACACCTGCCAAAAAGCTAAAGAAAAGAACAATAAAGTTGCTCAACTCTGGAGACATTTTTCTTTTCTTGCTTTATTTAAAAATATATTTCTAAAAGACAGCTACAACTTACACTCTGCTGGAGTTCAGCCTACACGTTTAACAGGTAAGTGAAGAAAATCAGTAATGTTCTCCTAATCCAGACTGTTCCCCTTTTGCAGATGACAAGTTGTGAAACCAACAAATGCATTACTGTACAGGCTTGTTCATACACAGAGCTTGGCCAAGCTGCGCTAATCTATAAATCATAAGAACCTGCTGGCTTCGGCAATAATGAGAATAGTATTTATTTTTTTCATTCTAAGTTCCGAACCTACTCTGCTGGCAGAGATGAAAGAAGAGGGGAGGAACATTTCTAGTATGAAAATACTAGAAATGTGGAGGTCCTGTCCTTTGCTCATAATTATTTCATGCCTCCTTTGGGGCAGAGAAAACTCCCATCTCAGCCTCCTAGCAAACCAACCAGTGTCTCCGGAGCAAGTCGCTGAGTGTGTGCACAGCTGAGACGGGCTAATTAAATGAGGATGGTTCCTAACCATAAGTTGCGGTTGAGGAACATTATCCTTTTTGTCACCAGTCAGCACATTGGACCCGCTTAAAGGCACAAGAGTTCCTGTTTGACATGATCTCGCACTGACTGTGGAGGAAAATCTCAAAGGTTGAGCTGATTCTTGTGAGGAATACAAAAACAACAAAGTCCCTTTGTCTTCAGGCAGAGTTGGGCAACAATCTCATTTACTCTAACGCTGCCGGTGCACGAGGACCTCTGAGCGTGAACAGTGAATCAGGCCATCTAACAGCAGGTCACTCTTCTGCCGCAACTCTGACACACATCAATAGCCCCAGGAGCTCCTTACGCAATTTACCCCGCTTGGACACAAAAACTGTGGCATGCTACAGTGAAATTGCACTTTTTGGTTTTTGAGAGATACAACAGTACAGGAGTCTGAGGTGCAAATTCCAGATAACACGGCAGAATGGACATGACGGCGGAGAAAACGACAGAAATGCTGGGGCCAAAAAAATATTCCTCACAAAAGTATGTAAATAAGCAGGCCGGGCAGTGAATAGCACTGATAATTGGGATTCATTGGTTTTACAATATGTACATGGCACACAGTGTACACAGCTGCATCAAGCCAATAGGAGAGTGGCCTGAGAGGCCAGGGCCATGAAAGGTGGGTTCACAATGAAGGATCACTTCAAAAGAACTTGTAAACAATGGCCAGCCCATTTCATTCAGCCCTGCATGTAGATAATCAGCTAAAAATAAACACGTCCTCCTCCATCTCCGGCATCATTCACCACTGAGCGCTAGCAGTCCAAGGGAAAGCCAGTGAATTTTCCCATCAAAATAAAATATTTATGCTGGAAAATAAATGTCAAATGAGATCTAATTTAGCATGAAGATCGGCTAAAGGTCTCACAGACAGCATCTTATACACAGAGCCATCTTGATGGGACATCTGTCATTGCTTGATGTGCCTCTGCCCTTGTCTTCATGCCTTCTCCCTGAAAGGTCACCGGTAAAAGCTACTTAGTGCTTCCTAAAACAATCTGCATGCACATTCTGACAGATCAACAGATCAACAACGAGCTCTGCATTCATCTGTTCACACACAAATCAGAAAATATACCATACTTCACCTACAGAGCACAAAGGAGTCAAACTAATCTACTTCCATTTCTAACAGCTAAACTACATCACTACAGAGCTGCTGAAATGACCACCAGCCTATAATGTACTGACCTGCTCACCTTAGCACCTACAGAGGGGACGGCAGCTTAGAGAAAAAAATCAGTAGGGCTGAAGTAGAGGCGTCTAGCAACCTCCAGACGAGTGTAGTTGTGGAGAATCCAGGCCTGAACGGGACTATTGTTACAGTACTCCACCGTGGGGCCGTAGGTGCCGTCCTCCAGACGGCTGATGGTTAGACATGATTGGGTGATGATGTGGAGGAAGGTGTGTTTCTGCGGCAAGTCGGGAGTGAGAGGGACACATGGTAGTTAAGGTAAATCTGACAGTCATAAATTAAGTCAGAGCCAACCTCTCCAGTTCTTTTTAGAGTAGATCTTTGAGTGACAGTTCACACAAAAAGTGTGTTGTTTATCTAAAGTATTCAAAACCTGCACCTAACAGCTTAGCTTCAGATACAATTGGACATCTCTGCTGTGAGATACTTCAAATGGCTTGTGAAAGAAAAATTGAATTCCTTTATTGGTTTATTAGACACAACGTTTTGATCATGGACCCTCGCTGGGTATTGAATTCACTGTGTGAAAGAACAAGCATCTTTAAAGCTAAAGCCACAGGATGTAACAAGCAAAAATCAAACGGGGTATCAGATCTCAACAGGAGACAATTACCACATCAGCTGTTGATAAAAACATCCTTCAAATGAGCCAAAACATAATCCAATATCTGTGCAGCAGAAATGAAAAACAGTAAAAGAGTATGTTTTTTTGCTTGGGTGGAAAATGCAAAGCAATTGTTATCACTTACAATTGATTATTGTCTGATCTACCTCCTTTCTGAACATTTTTCTTTTTGACATCACCACCTTATCTTTTAGAGAATCAATATTGTCATTGTTTTCTGCTTTTATATATTTGTATCATTTTGATCAAATCAGACTGATGCTGCAATTGCCTCTGGCTTTTGACATTTGGCTAAGGATTTTATTTTCCTTTTTGACTGATCGATGCATTGTTGCAATAACAAGAGTTTGTGTAATTAAGAGTTTCCGACCTTCTGCTTTTTTCGAAAGGTCCAACATGTTAGATGGTGCTCAAGCTGAAATGTCTGAAATACAGATGCTTCATATCAGCCTAAAATCATTGTTCAGTTTAATTTTAATCCTCTGGGATCAAAACTTAGAGGGGAAAAACACTTTCCTCCAATTTTTCCCATCTGTAACATCCTTCTTACAGTATGTCTCTTTGTAGGAGTGTAATTCAACCTTTTCTTTCAGATGACTCTAAATAATCTTACTGAACTACAATTTCTGCTACACTAACACAAAACTCTCCATGTAATCCCAGTGACAGGTTCAGCTGGATAACAAGAATAATGTCTGTAAGTGTGGTATATTGAAAGGGGAGGGTTGGAAACTGTTTCTTTTGGGCTGAAACAGCAGTGCAGGTGGGAAAAAAGGAGATCAGTCAGTTACAGTTGGGATTCAATACATAGGCTATTTAAATATATGGAAAAGTGCTCCTGTGAAAATGAAACTGATGACCAGATGAAATGGTGATGGTACTGTAGTAACCCCGGATGCAGCCCCCAACTGTCACACCTGAGCTAAAAATAACCTCGACCACTGACAGCGGTGAAACCCCAACGCTGTTTACAACAGAGACTGGTCCTCTTAGTTGATGAATTATTCATTTTTCCATATTAAGAATGCACCCGGAGAACAAAGTGTAATAAAAGTGTTTCTCCAAGGGTTTGTTCAGGGTTTGATGGAAAGGCCTGTGGGCTCCCTCACTGTGTCATAACCACATGTCAGTGATAGGACGTCTCAATCACTGAGGAACAACACTATACTGAGTGCAGTCTTTTCTAACCCTCTCCCTGTGGTTGAAAGAAATACATAAATTGTTAACATACAAGATGCTTTTTGAGCTGTAAAATCCATAATCTACTTTTAGTTCTGAGTCAGCACAACTTGAGGAAAGTATTTTGAGTTTCTCTTCGGGATTCAAAATGTCTCTCTGCTCTCCGTTTAGGAGCTTTATTCTCCATTTGATTAAATATTGAAATGATAGGACTAATACAGATTGCATAAGCAGGACTATTAAGTAAAATGAAACTCTGGTGTATGCAGTTTTTTGGCATTGTCGTTTATCTAATTTCAGTTTCCGTTCTTGTGCAACAACACAAGTGAATTAACTGTGGCTCACAGATTGTACATGTGTCGGTTATTAATGGACAACATGAAAATACTTTCTAAGGTATTATGTTAACCTTACTTTACCCTTGACACTAGGTTTCATTTTATAGACTAGCCATCAAGCTCAATATTTGTTCTGTTGCGTGTGTAAATATTCTGTCCACTTCTTACTTGTCTGTGAAGTGAAAGATGCTGTAGACTGAAGTATATAAGATATAAAATTAATACAAATATTTTGTTATTTAGGATCAAAAATTCCACTTGACATTCATCTTCACGTCTAGTTCACATCAGGGTCTAAATGATCTACTTTAATGACAACTGACATTCCACAGTCCACGCACACACACACACACACACACACACACTGGTACAGGATCTCATGATGTACTGGAAGCACAGGCACAAACTACAGGTCAGTATTTAGGAGCGGTGACTTGAACAGCTTACCTCAAAATCATACTCCCACTTGCCAACATACTATGTGAAAGAAGACAACATGTGAGAGACACAGCTGCTGGGTGGAAAAAAACAACTCCTCTTCTGAGGAAAACAACAACAAAAGAACTGGCATACAGCACCATCTGGTGGCTGAAAACAGGTAAAACTCTATTATAAAACTACTTATCACTTATGCACTACCCAAATCCGCAATGTGCACTACTGCAAATGCAATATCATCAGACACAGACAGACACGATCTATCAGCATTTCATCAAAATCATTTTCAGTACATCAGCCATCAGGAGGCAGAGATGGCTGCCTGCAATAACAGCCTCCCGTTACGGATTATTTGCCTACTCAAGGGAACATAGATCCTACCTCGGCATCGTACTCGAACATCTGATTGCCCTTCATGTGGTGACACTTGAGCATGACGACGGGCCCGTTGAGGCGGGAGACGTCCAGACAGAGGTCGTCTGTCCTAATTTCTTTGTCCGCCGTGTATGAGAACACCTGGAAATGAGACGTCTCACTCAGAAGATGAAAAGCACCAGCAGCAACAACATTACCCAGCACCAAAAAATAATGAGGAGTAAACACCAGATTGGATGTATTAATTCTTCATTAAAATGTGAATTAAATTAGATTTCCTCATGATTTTTGTGCTGCCAAACCTGTCTACAGATACAGTATTCAAACTCCACTTTTATGTGTTTTTGTAGAACGACACGATTGCTCCCTCCAACAGACGGAACAAGGATTTGACCAATACAATTGTTGGCACAGACTTTAGAATGCCAAAGATGTCACAGTGACCCACAACATGGAGCTAAATCAACAATAGACTTCTCGAAACCAGAGAGAAAAACTTGGCACAAGCTCAACATGAATTGTGTTGAGAGTCTGTGGATTGATTTAAGAGTTGGCAGTTCACACACACACACACACACACACACACACACACACACACACACACACACACACACACACACACACACACACACACACACACACACACACACACACACACACACACACACACACACACACACACACACACACACACACACACACACACACACACACACACTTTGCATCCAAACTGAATGAGTGTGAGTTTTCTAGCAAAGGCGAAATCCCACAGCTCATGTGTCCAAGATGAAGAAGTATCAAAGGCTCACTGGGTTGAAAGATAGTTTAAGAGATGTTTATATTCTATATTCCATTCACACCACTTCTGAAAGATGTACAAATAGGTGTTTGAACAAATACAAAAAGGATAATGATTGAGCTGGATTAAACCTGAAGGAGCTATATACAGTATATACACTCTATATATACTGCATATGGTATTTAAGAATAAATTATATAATTGTGTTATGGTTAGAAGTGCTTTCCTCACCTGGTTTCCGCCCATGCCATGACAGTTGAAAAAGCCAACTTTCTCATTCTCCTTTCGTCCCATGTTATCCACGCACTGGTTGGTCTCAACGTTTCTGATCTACCAACAGGAAGAGAGTGTTACAGGATTATCTGTGCTCAAATTTCAAATTAACTTCACACGTTTTCAGTCTGTCATTCTGCTCAATATTTCTCATAAAAAATCTATTGTCTTTTTTGCAACATTTTTCATGTCAGCTTATGTTTTTGACTGCTCTCTTCTTTAAAGCAATGGTTTCCATTAAAACAATTCATTTGGGAATGGACTAGTTTATCCACAGACATTTAGTTTGAACCTATTTAGGTAATCAGTTAATAAAGTTTTTTCCATGTGAATATTTTCTTTATCCTGTATGCAGTCAATTCACAGTCAAAGGGTTCTGGTAAATTATAATTTTCTGCCCTTTTGTAGACAACATGATTTTTTAACTACCGTAGCAACTGAGAGTTTCATCAATAATGAAAATTATCAGTAGTTGCAGTCCTTGTTTTACACATGTTTTACCTGGTCTACTGACTTCACTTTATCCAACCCAGTGACAACACCTTAAGTTCACAACATCTGTGTGTTTTCCCCTATGACTAAGTGAACTGCACTATGTGCAGTTTTGCCACCATGTCTTTCTGACTCCCTTAATTCCTTCAGAATTTAAAGGCTTTAGCTAAAACCATATATATGACAGATTTCTCCGTCACCAACTCACTACATATTAATCTTCTACAGTATTTCTCGCCTGCTTCATTTTTCATGCTGAAACAGATAAGTGATTGCCAACATAGTCAAATCAGCTGTCTCATGAGCTCACACATCCGCAGAGCTAAAGCTGACCAGACTCTATATGTTGCCTAAGCAACTAATTACTGTATGCCTCTCATGCAGAAACAGAACAGCGCTCATAATTAAGTGATCTAAAAACCTAATGGTTCCAGCTGTTAAAGAGAGGCCAACTGTGCTGTGGAGGATGAGAATCGCTCAGAGGAAGTGTGGTGGAGCTGAGGTGCTGCAATGGCCAAACAGAGAGCTCTGCTGCATCACAGCCGAGCAGCGCAGATGAAAATATCCACTCATCCTCCGCAGTATGAATGCTGAAGGATTACAAGCTCATTCACCATTAGTTCTTCAACTGACATTGCTTATAAATGGCCTCCATCTATTGTACAGACAGCGCACTGGATGTCAGCTCTGACTTTACCCCGTGCTGCACTGCTGTCAGCTCGGAGCCACAGGCGTCAAGAGGCAAAGTCAGGTCACTCCACAAAAATATTCCTCTTCCTCTGTGAGCGGGAACTCAGTAATATTAAGGAACTTAAACTTCTGGTATCTTGAAGACAATTAACTATGAATTGTCATGCCATAGCTCCAAGTTATCACACAGCTCCCACAATGCCTCTAAAGGCTCTACTTTGTAGTTCCATCTCTGCTCTAATCATCTTATGAAATATTTAAATAATATCACGGAAACTTCATTTTAGCTCAGCATAAACCGCACCATGAGACTGTGTAGAATGTATACACATGCCTAATCTCACCTCCCCACCATGCACACCTCACCTGTGTAAACATGTGATTGGGATCAATACCAACATAATGAACATCCCCTTGTTTTTCTTTATCACGTGTGTTCAATGCGAAACAGCTGCGGATGTTTGTTTTTATCTCATTTTATTCAGCCGTTTGCTGGTTTCTGAGATTTTCAGCTTTATCTCACAGCAATATTGTCTCTTCTGAAAACACGGCCCAGAAGCTACAAGGACATATCTGACTGAATGCAGATGGAGCAGCTCACAGTGTATCTGCTGCATTACGGGAGATCAGAAATACATGAAAGCTCATACTTCACCAAGTGAGTAGTATCTTCTCGGGATCTGGGAGTCTGGGTAAATGTTCTCGAGATACCAGGAAAATGGTTTGCACTTCAAGGCCTCGCGGAGGGCTTTACGGGAGGAGACGTCTCCGTAGTCCACCCGCATCACACCTGCAGACAAAACCCAGAGACTAGGATTTAGACTCTTGTATCACTGCGCACCATCTAGCAGTATTCACCTTTGTGTTTACATTACTATGTCCCAGTTTCCTGCACCACCAAAAATAAACACCAGAGGGACCCTTTCTATAGAGCTACCTTACATCCTCACCTGAAAACATGGGTTGTGTATGTGTTGAAAGACTGTCCATACAAAGTCATACAGTATGTGCTATTCATAAAAATCATATATACTGTAGGTGCAATATCAGTGGTATATATTTGTGCTACTTTACTGTAAATAAATGAAGAGTGCAAGATGCATGAGCCTTAGAGAAACTGAACACAGTGGAAGGACAAGGCGGCGACTGGGCACAGACACTTATAAACACATTAGGCAGATGGTTTCTCCCCAGAGTGCCTCTCGAGGACTCAAAGCTTGCATGTACATTGATAGAGGGGGGTAATTTATCATGAAAGAACATGATTGCAATAAGGAAACATAGTACAGGGTACAATTTTCAAAGACCAGGCAACATATGTGAGACCCGGAAGTACAGCGCTGTGTATTTATCCATCAAACACAGTGTAGTGAATGCAAACAGCACCTTCTATAAAACCAACAGCGTCTTACGCTTTAATCTGGGAAATAGAAATTTCAAGTTGGCAGATAAAAGCAAAGAGCTGAAGGCCATTCTTCCTCCCCTGGCTCTCCATTTCCCCTTTTCTCTCCCTGCAGGGTCTGAGCATCACATGTTGCAGATGATGAATAGCCTCTTTGATCTTGAAATCACCAGTGCAGAGGAGAGATGAGGAGGGAGATGCACTTTTAATAGGATCACTCGGTGCCACTCCCAAACTCCAGCGCGAGCACCATACTGTGTTCTTCTGTGCCAATAAGTGAGGTCTGGCAGCAGCGTGGCCCGGATCATTCTCCCTAATGTCCTGGAGGAACAGACAGTCTTTGCAGGGCCCCGGCAACGCGGTTCAACTCATCCATCACAAACCCGGCTCTGTCTGTACGCTCGCCCCGTGGAGAATCCCGCCTGACTGAGCGGAGGAGAAGGTCGCAATTTGTGCCATAACATCGGCAGATTACAGATGATCCCTTATAGGTTGGCTGGCATCTAAAACACTTAACCAGAGATTTCCGGAGCACTGCCGTCTGCTAAAGGGTAATCACATTACCACGTTGACAGATGGAGGGCTACTCATCCCTCTGTCTGCTTGGTCGTATTGTTCGAGTTAGTCCGTGTGTTTGAGCTCTGCTGGAGAGAGGGCCCGGTTCAGGAAAACACTAAAATGTGTCTGAAATGAGGACCTAATTAATTCCACTTTGCGAATGACAAAAGTGGCATTAAATTCCAATGTAAGACAAAGTTCTTAAATAAGCAAGAGACAGTACATGAAAGACTTGAACAGAATAAAAGAGAGCTGGCGAAGTCTTTCCTTTTCAAACTTTGCTAAATGTAATATCAGACTGCACAGAAGTAGCACAGAGGAGTTTCGTAATGAGGATTGTTCATATCTGCTTTTGAGCAGCGGTGCACAATGAATAAAACATCTATTAAATTCCCGGCTCAACTCTACTGTATATGCCCTGAAACTTTTAAAAACATGAAGAATTTATGCCATTTTAGCGCCGTCCTCACTGTGCGACTCGGCTGCTCCAATGGCAGAGACAGTGCAGCTATAGGTCGCTCTGTACCTGGTGAAATGATATAGAAGAAATCTTTGAAGTCATCCATCCACACTTCGGCCAGACGCCTGTTGTTCTTGTTGATGACTTGGCCCGTTCCTCCGGGGAAGCTGTATGGGGTGGCCTTCCGGAAAACATGGCCCACGTGGGAGCATGTTACGATTTCCAAAGAGCCGCCACACTGCCAGATCTGCAGTTACATAAAGATAAATTACCTTTATATAGTTTGTGGTAAGATAGCACGAACAAATTAAATAGTCTCTAATACATACTTACAAAACATCAGTACATTCCAGTTCATCACTTGTTGATGCTCAAGTGATTCAATCAAGGACATTTTTGCTCATATAAGTTTGAGGACAGTGCAGCTTCCAGGAGGAGCGAGGAAACAAGAGACCGCAGCAGCAGCAGCTTAGAAACAGCATCACAGTTAAACCACATAGTCTGGACAGAGTAAAAGCCAAAACTCGAACCAACCGGGTGTAATATTCAGCTTTTAGATTTCACAGTGCTTTGTCAATTATTCACCCCATTTTTGTTTGTTAGATTAGAACCTGCAATTAAAATTGATTTTTTTGAAGGTGAAGGTGCCAATTGTTTTTTTTTATTGTAACAAAAACAATAATTAAGAGAAAAAACTGAAATCCTAAGTGTGCACAAAGTCAGTACTTGGTGTACATCTCTATTAGCCTAGCACGTCTCGCTACTATGGAATTTGTCCATCCCATTCAAGGCAAAGCATCCCCAGGTCCTTCAAGTGCACTGGGATGAGTTGCACTCTACTAATTCAGGCCACAGATGGATTAATAATTGCTTGGTGTGGAGGGGCTCAGAGTGTGCCAAGAAAACACTCCCCACATCAGGCAGGTTCATGGATTCATGTCGTTGATTACAAATTCTGACTCAACCACCCGCCAACTGCAGAAATCCAGATGCAAACAACAATGGTGTCAAGGTTTTTCCAGACTTTATTTGTTCAGAGGTGGAACCTGACATCATCTTCTGCCACATCTGTAGCTCTATCACCTTAAAGGTACATTGTGTAAGAATTACTCCCATCTAGCGTTGCAGTTGTAGATTGCAAGCAACTCAGTCGTATTTTTCATGCTGCATTCACGTGAAATCGGTTAGATGGCAGATGGACGACAGCCGCTGCAGGTAACAGCTTAAACAAGCCTTTATGTAAACAAGTGGCCCGTCAGCACGAGGCAAAACAATACATGTGACAATATGTTGTCATGGCGATGTCGTATTGTTTACCTGACCCACGTTTTACCGGCTTTCTCTCCACTTCTGTGACTAAAATGACACCTGGTTTGTTACCGACGGCCGTTTTTCCGACTGCACCTGAATGCAGCATTCACGTGCAGTCCTCACAGTCCTCACTGCACCGCGGTGACTTTTCACAGACGCCACCTCCACCTGAGCCGACAGCTCCAGTGTCTCCGGTGAGTTTCCCTGGTTTCCTACTGTCACAGTGCCACTGAACGTAAAAACATGGCGACACGACATGGCAGCCACCACCGAGCTTGCCCGCTCGATGTATATATATGAATGATATGAACGGCAAATTCAGAGCTTACCGGAACACTTCAGTTTGTTGATGGGGGTAATTATTGATGAATGAAAACGTACTTTTGAATGAAATAATCGATTTTCGTGAATAGACAACAGGAGAACTTACACAATGTACCTTTAAAGCAGAAGTAAGCAGATTGTTTGTGTTAATATAAGTCTTAAATAGTTATATCTTCCGACGGCAATCACTTATATAGAGTGTTTGGTCTGAAACACAGGTCTGTCAGTCACTCTGCTCTGCTGTAAGCCGAGGAGAAAACTTTCCTTGTATCCTACAACCTTTATCCAATGAGGAGAGAGAACGGCATAAAGGGGCGGTCCTCTCTGTGTGTGCAGCCAAGGGATGCGCGTGAATGTGGTGACGTAGGGACGAGGGCGGGGACTGCTAACTCCATCGGCTGACAAGAAGTTAGCCAAAACGACCGGATCGCTTACTTCTGCTTTAAGGTAGAACCTGTTGTACAGAGTGATTACCATAGTCTTCCTGTCAGCTTCAACCAGTCTGTCCATTCTCCTTTGACCTCTTTCACGTTTCTCCCTGAGGAACTGCTGCTCACTTATGCTTTTCTCTGTTGTTCTTAGCTCAAATCTCTCATGTGTGGAAATCCAAGGAGATCAGCAGGTTCACAAACACTCATGCATGATTGTTATGCATTGCATTGTTGCCAGATGATCTGCTGATTGGATGATTACATGCATAAGCAGGTACTGTACAAGTGCTTAAGTGTTCAGTCAGTGTCTGAGCAGTGATGACAGTCAGAAGCTGTGGTTTGAGTCATCTGTATATAAACAGAGCTTTGTTGCGCTCATGTGGATACTTGTCAAGTAGCACAGAGGAAAGAGGGATGGATTCACAGATATAAATAGGGGATTGATAAGCACCGACAGACACCAAACAAGTCCTGTAAATCACCCTCCTCTTGGTCAGTCAGTCACTTACCCTGAAAGACATCTCCAGGTTCTCTCCACCCCAGATATCCATCCCTGGATCGTAGCTTCCTATTTCTTCAAAGTAGGTTTTGTCTATGGAGAACAATCCTCCTGCCATGGTGGGAGTCCTGGAAGAGACAAATTAAGACAAAAGCCATTAAAATTCTTTTTGTAATATTACCTCTCCTCCTGCTGCATTTATTAGCATCTTAGTGTAACTCTGAGGAACATTCAGAATATAATAAAAGACCAATTTGTTTTGACAATTCCACACCAAGCCTTAGAGGGGTAATTACTTTTATCTTTTAATTAATTCTATTTTGAAGTCTAAATTAAGGATAATGTTTGTTGCTGGGATTTGCATACAGGCGACAAATAGTATCCAGTTTTGTGAATCCAAAAAGTGCACATGTGAGCAGAGTTTGTCTATTTTGAGCTTGCGCACACTTACAGTGGCTATGTATATGCTACTTATGCAGTTGTTTGCATCAGCGCGATACACAAAGGAAAAAGATCTATTTCTATCTGCAGATAAAAATGGCAATTTTCATAAGAGGAAGAAATTTAAATAACCATGTTTTCTCTGTAGCCTGCTGCCACGACAGATAAATCCATTCTCAGCTCAGATGGAAAAAAAACTAGGAACTAGTATCTGTTTGAAGCTACAAAAGTTTCTATTCTCTTCGTGTGTAATCTTTTCTGTTAATTCTTAATCAAAAGCATAACTTAAGTGGAAAAGCCAGATGCCAGACGCCAGCCAGAGGGAGAGACATTCTCTTTGTGTACCTGACAGGAAGTGTTCTGTCGCCTTTGCGTCTATCCATCTCACGCTGGGGAACAGGGTACCAGCGGAAATTCAGCTTCCAGTTAAATCCGCCATAGGTCATATCCGAGCCTGCCATGTACTCGAACGTCTCATCGCTGATGACATCAATGATGGGGCAAACCACTGCTGTCCTGAAAGACACAAGTAATAGAGTGTAAGATTCGGTGTTCGGATGTGACATTCGTGAAGCCATGTTATGATTTCACAAATGAAGCACAGAATGCGGGACGGAGAGGTGGAAAATTATTATTTTCACTGCGTTTTTAATATCAAAAGCTAAATAATCAACCACATGCCTGTGAGTGTTTCTTCCTCCAGTAACAAATTAACTGCCCAGTGAAACCTCACTAGGCCTCCAACTTGCTACTCTTGTCATTATTGATCATTATGTGTATTTTTAAAATGAATCATTAAAAGTTGCAATCGGCTCTGTCTTCATTTTTTAATTAATCAGTTATGATTTAGTCTAAAAAAATAATGAAGTCAGAATCCACAGATGCCAGGTGTTGCTGCTTTCACCAACCAACTGTTCAAGATGCAAAGATATTCCGTTTGTTATGCAAGCAGTAAATCAACACATGTAAGAATCTGAATACAGCCGACATTTGGTATTTATGGTTGATTTAAATGACTCAAAGAATTCAGCATTTATCAAAATGATGGAAAGAATCAGAATTTGGGGCGGGGGGGGCATCATCATCAAGGCACTTGTTGAATACGCAGCACAGTGTCTATCATGAACAAAGGTATCGTTTGCAAGAAAAATACATCTACCTTCTCATGGGGTGACCACGGGCAAAACAGTATCTTCGTCAAAAAGAATAAGGCAGGATATTGAATTCCCAGATTCCTTAAATTAAAAATAGACTGAAGAAATTGCTCTTCATAAACTATATAATCAATGCAAGGCTCAAACGGCTGTAATAAACACTGTTTCTTGTCTTCATATTAGAGCTGGGAATTATTCAATACTATTGCTTACTGGATTTCAGTGACATTTGTGACAGCAATACAATACCATCTTGCTGTTGCATGCAGTGCTGTTGTACAAATCAATTATTTGAAGCATGTTGTAATTAAAACTAACAACATGTGGATTTGAGGCACGAAGAGAGACAGTTTCTACTGCAGTGGAACACACTTTATCACACTCAGCACTAGATTAGATACCAAATAGAAATATGAAGAACACACACATGTATCATATATACCATACAACTATAAGTATATGGGATAAAATGTTAATATCACAAATCTGATTTCAGTCATATCTGTCAGTCCTTCATTTAGTTTACCAAAGATACCTGTATCATCACTCATGTGAATTTGGAGGGAACATGTGGTGTACTCTCTGCACCATCTCATCAGTTTGTGCACAGAATTATGGACATCAATACATGTGCAGCAGCATTCAGTAAAAGTGTAATGGCTCCTTAATATAATATTCTGAGTCATATGATATCAATTTCTTCCTGAGGGAAAATAAATGTGGCTGACCTCACATAAGAGCTGCATCGCAGGAGAATGAATCATTAGAAATCCATCTATTTGCTCATGTCACTCACACACATATGCACATGCACAGCAGATAACAGCTTCATGTCCTTAATGTTCACCTGGTCCCTTTGAATCAACACATTTAGCTTAATAAACACTCCCAAGCTGAAAAAAAACACAACACATAAAAGGGTAACACTTTATTTTAAGGGGTCCTTGTTCCTGTGTATCTACCTAATTAATTACAGTGTAATTACCTATGTAACCGTATGTAATAACATGTACTTACATTGTAAATACATAGTGTATTTTGGTGTACTTACAGGTCCTTGTTACACTTGTAATAAGAAATGCCAAAGTGGCCTCTCTCTTTGCACAAGCATTTCTTATTACAAGTGTAACAAGGACCTGTAAGTACATGAAAATACACTATGTATTTACAATGTAAGTACACGTTATTACATACGGTTACATAGGTAATTACACTGTAATTAATTAGGTAGATACACAGGAACAAGGACCCCTTAAAATAAAGTGTTACCCATAAAGGAAAGATCACTGACTGAGCCATGTGATATTTGTCCCTAAACGTGTATCTGCTGGAGCAAAAACGTGTCCTTGTCCACTTTCATCTCGACTCTTCTTGCACCTGCAAGCATCATCTGTAGCAGCAGTTAACACAGAGACATCTACAGTAAGTGGAAGAAGGTTTTCCTGTGAGGCAGCAGCAGAAGCAGACGATGCAAAAATGATTATCATCTCCTATCAGCAGAGTCAGGCTCAAACTGTGCATTCATAACCCATGGTTTGCTGTTCCATCAATGTTCAGACAGAGCCTTAGTTCAAGCAGCCACTGATGCAACTTAAGTGAAATGTGATAATACCAGTGTTAATAAAGCAAGTTTCAAACCTGAATAGGCAAAAAAAAGACTGCAGCACTGTTTCCTTCAGCTGAGAATGTGTGTTAAACAAGCTCCTTAAGTATTAGCATCAACTACCTGTCCTCTTTGATGCGGGCCAGCAGGGGCTCCAGCCAGCCAATGGTACACTCACAGTGTGCGTCCAGGAAGGTGATGACCTGACCTTTGGTGGCAGCCGCCCCCCTCAACCTGGCTCTGATCAGACCCGAACGCTGCTCCATCCTCAGGATCCTCACCGGCACCTCCAGAGTCCGCACATAGTTCTCCAGCTTCTTCTTCAGGAATTCTGAAACAGAGCAGCAGATGCTGCAGTGAGTGCTGAAAACAACTGGTCAGACAAAAAACAGACATCAAAATACATTGGCTTCGGCTCCCAGGAATTCTGATTAGCATTTTTTCTATTATGATTATTTTTAGTATTTCAGATGAAACAATAAACTGATCCCGACTAACTTTGAAAGCTGTTAATGAATTAATGAGGAAATAACCTACAGATTAAAACCCAGTTACATAACACTTGTGAGTTGCAGCCATACATGCAGGTTCTGCTCAAAGGAATCAATACTGGTTTTGCTGAGGTAAAGACCTACACGAGTCAATCGGCTCTACTGCTCATCTACGCAGGGCCATGGGGGGCTGGAACCACTGAGCTGACAGCTTCTAGTATTGCGACTTATCCTTGAGAAGAAGTAGACCTGTGTGTATAATACCGACCTCGCTCACTGGCATCGTCCACCAGAACGATCTCCATGAGCAAGTGTCTGGGTGAGCGGTTGATGACGCTGTGAACGGTCCGCAGCAAGGTGCTCCATGCCTCGTTGTGGAACACAATGACGATGCTGGTGTTGGGCAGATCGTCTGAGTACACCTTGGTCTTACATCTGAAGGGCGACAGGGTGGGGGGGTAGGGGTGAGAGGGTGGGATTGAAGGAATTTAGTATTCTTCATGCTTTTTTTCATATCCTCATTACGTTGTGCTGCAGCGGTTCCAAACTAAGTGAAGCAGAAGTTTAAATGACGAGAAATTGTGGAATAGAATGAGTTACAGGTGATGAGAAGTGTTTGACACTTTGACTTTAATGACATTATAAAGGTGTGACTATATGTCACCTGAAAAATGAGTGAGATAAATGAGATGAAACCTTTTCATTTATTATCTATCATGTAATTATTTGCCTCCTACCCCTTTACAGTAAGATTAATCTCAGGATCCTTTGTTTTTTAGATTACACCACTAACATGTTGGTACAAATCAAAATGAACTAATCAATTATATTCTGGTACTTAATTCATCCTTGAATTCAGCAGAATCCCAAACATTGTACTTATTAAGCCCTTTTGTCATTTTATCAACAAAATGGGGAAATGATTCTTGGTCAAATAAATTGACAATAAAAAATAACAATTGGCAGCAGCAAAAATAAACTCATTCCCATTCAATCTGATACCTGGACCCAACAATTTATATTCTTACTTCTAAGTTACCCAGGCTGGTGTAAGAGTGTACTGTAGAGTGCTGGTTTCCAGCTGCAGTCACAGTGGTTGTCTACGCCTGCAGCTCATTATCTTGTATGAAAAGTGTCTGAGAGCAGAATCTATGCAAGTGTATCCGACTGCTATCCAATGCTGCCACCACTGCAAAAACATTGTCATAAGAGATTTACTGACAAATATCTCCAAAGAAAGTAGAAAGAGCAAAACCAGCGTTGACAGCTATGTCAGCATGCCCTTGGCTTGATGGGACGTCTGTGAGAGCCAAAGAGTGACAATGTGGCAAAATTGGGACGGCACTGTTGTGGATGATGTTGAATAAAGAATGAGCTGCAGCTACAGAGGAAGAGGATGGGAGGGGGGGTGGAGGTGGAGGAAGAGGGGGAGGAGGTGGATGGTCGGAGCAGCCAGTGTGGCGTGGGGTAGTAGTGGGAGACGACGCAGGGTGAGAGCAGCCATCGCAGTCGACGGCATCACAAGTTCAGTCCTGTGTATTCAAAGTGACAGCACTGGCTTGCACAACTAGGCCAGGAGGTTGCCTTCAAGACAAAATGTTATCACCCTTCAGAGGCAACGACTAGCAAATTCTGCACGGCTCTGGATAATTTTCACCACACGGCTGGTGAAGTTTTGCATGGCTAAGCTGTCTTCTGTAATAAAGCTGCTGTAATATTTATACTGAGAAGAGGATGGAGCCATAATGGACAAAACTGGAGGAGTTGCAATCAGCTGAATATTCACTTTTTCTTAGTAATATAGGTCTTCTTTTGCACTATGCAGGCAAAAAAAAAGATCTGTATATTTGCATCTCTACACTGCAGAACATCTTGAGTTGGCATTTTCTTGATATAGGCATCCAATGTGAATGTGGAAAAAAACATTCTTGTGGCCTATTCTGCATGTGACTGGCGGAGCCTTTGGTTTCCACTTAATGAAAGTGCTGTGGAGAACTTGGAATATTTAAGCATGAATCACTTGGATAATGTCTCCAGGAGAGGCGGATGTCGGTGCAGAACAGCAGCACAAGATGAATGCGGTCATGTTTTACACAAATAGCTCCTTGGATTTTCATTAAGTGCTCAAGTGGATCTTGAATGACAGTAAACAAAACCCTGCTTCCATTCAAATGTCAGGCCTAATGTACACACTTAAGGGATCTGATGAATTGGATGTTGAAACAGTGCCCATAATTAGAGCTGTTATTAATACCGACGATATCAAATGGACTCAGTTTAGATTTTATTTTAATCATCTGAATAACTTTGATAGTTTAGAGCATTTCATCTGCATAAGCAGCACCTTGTATCACGATCACTGTCACCCATCCCAGACTCCTTTGATAAGATGAAGACACCCTGCTGCCTTGTTCAGCCATCGAATACATTTGTCTGAGCACTAGAGCAGTTTCTACTGAACCTGGCTAACGTGTCTTCATGCATTAAAGGGGATATATTATAGAAATAACACTTTTTGAAGGCCTGTTTAACATATTTGGGTGTGTGGCTTGTCTTCTGGCTCCCAAAATGTGAGAACTGACCCAAAAAAAAGGCTCCCTAGGTTGAAATCCATGTGGTTTTACGAGCTGCATCCAATGATGTCATTAGTTTACAAATTTGCATAATACCACCCCTACCAGTGAGTACCAGTGGTAGAGGGAGTGGTAGAGGGGGCGGGGAGGGGCAGGGCGGCGCGAGAGCGGACCTGTTGTGAGATGAGCAGCAGACAGTGGCGGTGACGGTTGTGCCATCGTCATAAGGACCGAAAACCCAGAAGAAACCATGCTTAATCATAACGTGTATCAAAGATATCACTCACAGACTACAGTCACATGCACTGCAATACTCTGATAGCAACCTCAGTAAGATCATATTACATATAGGACATAATAATCATAAAAAGACATGTGGAGTAATCTGATCTTGGTCACATTATGGGACATGTATACATCTTAAAGGAATAGTTCACCAAAAATGAAATTCAGTCATTATTGACTCACCCTCATGCTGATGAATAAGTAGTTTTTTATTCCTCAAAGTGCATCTGGAGTTAGTAAGGAGTAAGGAGGAATATTACATGGTTATTGTGTAGTTTTATGGACCTTTTTGTGTCGGGCGCTATTGACTGGATTTTGTTGGACTACGAACCCCCCTCCCGGGTCTCCAGATGCACTTTGAGGAATAAAAAACTATAGTAGGCTATTCATCAGCATGAGGGTGAGTCAATAATGAATTTCATTTTTTGGTGAACTATTCCTTTTTCAAGATATATTACTGTTTCTTTTGTTTGTTTTGCTTTGCTATTTGTGCAATTGCTTTTATAGGTGAGGTTTATATATAAGCCCGTAATGGGTTTCTACCTCACCCACACATGTATTTCTTTTCAATTTACTGTTATTGTTTGCTTTTATTGTTGCTTTTATAATCGTGCATACTGCTTCAGCAGTTGCCATTGCCGTTCGTATAGACTGGCTAGTCTGAGCTAGTCTAGCAAGTGTGATCTAACAGAAACATCATCAAATAAGATGTGTAATTGCTACATGAGGGAGAATCATTAGTTATGTTTAAAGCTATGGTATATATGATCTGAAAGAGGATGAGACACACACACCCCTCCCCTCCGAGCTCGTATGGCCCTCCCCTCGGAGCTTCCTCACGACACGCCCCCCTTCAGCACAGCAGAGCAACAAGCCTGCCAGCAGAAACCAAACACGGCACCAGCTTTGAATGTGGAGTAAAATGTCGGATTCACAGTCACAACTTCCACAATAAAACCAAAGATTACCTGTTCAACATAAACTCTGCTGTATCATCACCGCCGCTACAGCCTGCACACAGCCACACCGCGGCTCCGCGCTGTGCTCCAGCCCCCATGTCTTCCTGCTCCTCTCCCCGACACACAGCACCCTGTGCTGGGCTGCGCGGCGAGCAGTCTCCCTCCAGCTCTGGAGCTTTGTTCAGCGCCGCAAATGGTGGCGGCGCCAGTACCTGCGGTGCCAGTTGCCGTCGCCACCGTAATTACCGGTAGCGTAACTGGTGGCGGCAACGGGACCGCGGCGACCGCAGAGCTGGAGGGAGACTGCTCGCCGTGCGGCCCAGCACAGGGCACTGTGTGTCGGGTAGAGGAGCAGGAAGACCAGGGTCTGTAGCTCAGCGGAGCCGCGGTGTGGCTGTGCAGTGTGCAGAGCGACCCCGCTCAGGCTGCAGCTGCGGCTGGAAGCGGCTGTGTGTCGGGGAGAGGATCAGGGAGACTTGACGCGGCACCGGTACCGGTAATAACAGCGGCAACACATTCTTCCGGGACAAATGGATAATATTGGTCAATTTCTATGCAGGCCCACGGCTGATAGACTGAATGGATTTTTTTGGTACTTTTTGCTATTCATATTGTGTAGATCGGACTACAGGACCATAATCGCCGTATAAACGATGTAAATAATAATTAGCCTACCAATCTTCCAAGTGGTAGACCATAGCTTTAATGTTTTGAGTAAAATGAGAAAGCAATATTTCATAAAAGTGTTTAGATGGGAATAAAGTACACACCTACGTCATGATACATCATGATGCTGCTACAACTGGTGGACATTGCTGGTTTAATCAGAATATGCTGATCAACTTGTAAACAAGAACATTCTCTTAACCGCTGCAGATGTAAACACGTTATTTGGAATACTGTCTGAACCAGAATAAGGACCTTACTCTATGTGTGTGTAAATATACTCAGTGTTTACAGGCAGGGTAAGGATTGAGTGTTGTGTTTAGTCTGTTGGAAAGCAGGTCTGAGTGTGTTGGATGTTAAGGGGTCAATAGAGTGAATCACAGCATGCATCTGGAAAACACCCAAGCTTACGCACCCATCCAACCTCACATCTGGCAGACTCCTGTTGAGTGCAATCATGTCACTAGCCATCAGATTGAACTGGTTGATTTTAAAGAGCTCCTTCATCTTCTCCTGGTCGTCCTTGGGGATGTTCACTGCCTTGCCCATCTCCCCTGGACCCTCGTGACTCCGAGATATCACCGCTGCAACAGAAGGGAGGCAAAACACAAGGACATCTGATAAGACAAAGCCATTTTTTTCTTCTTATTCCTCACTAATCGTTGAACTGTATTGTAGAATAAATCACTTACAGACCATTTCTTGCGGGAAAACAATGTGAGAGGAGTGCTGCGTTATAAAAGCGAAATAAATTACAAATTAAATCTCGTCTCTAAATGGAAGTGTGAGTAATGAGGACTTACTGACCCTGCTGACCTCAGTCTGTTGGCTGTTCGCCCTGTTCTTACCAGTGGAGAAGAAAAACGAGTTGTAGTGGTTTTTCAAGAACTCAAAGGCAGAAAAGTGCACAAGTCTAATCAATATATTATAAACATCGTGCTGGATTGACTATAAATAAGTCTTCAGCACAGGAGTGTGAGATGCATAATATAAATGTGAGAAATTTATGTCTTTGATAATTTATAGCAGTATACAATCTTCTCCTCTGAGTGGGAAAGGCAGTCTTTTCTAATTTAAATTAGTCCATGACAAAGGAAACAGCTAGTGATCCCTTTTGTGCTAAAACCATTGAGTCTTGGTTACATGCACAAATACATAGATGTAGGGATTATTAACTTTCTCTTCAGGCTGCAGAGAGTGCAGCAAAGCATGCTAGTTCTATTTCTGCAAAGTGTAATTCTCTCTAATTGTGAAAAGCACACGGCGCAAAACATAATTTTCCAGATCAGTGTGCATGTGCCAAACAGGCATTATAGGGTTTTCCTGGCATTTTATGTGCTAGTGGCTTCTATATGGGATGTGGACATATGAAGAGCATGGTATAATTTCCTTCATAACATTTAATAATATAAAATATATATGGTATTATCACATTTCACTTAAGTTGCATATATAAAAAATATGGAAAATATCATGGCTATCTTAGTTGCAAAATAGAAAGGCAACTTCACACATCAGAGAATGTGAAAAATAGCACAAGACATTGAATACAGACAGTGCAGGGGCTCTACTTAAGCTCTCTCCTGGTTGCTGTGGCTTGAGCTGACTGCGTATTAAGCGCTGTACAGTGTGGCAGCTATATTTAATTTTAATTTAATCTATTAGGGGCTTTTGAATTCAGAGATTTAGGAGAATGTATTAATAGATGAAAAGGTGTATGAAAGCCAAAAATCCTTGCTGCGGTTGCTACGGCCTCTGTTGCTACATGTTCCTACAGTCAAATGCCTGCAAAACATTGGTGCTGTTGCTGCTGCTGCTGCTGCTGCTGTTGTTGTTGTTGTTGTTGCTGCACAGAGCCAGCTCCTTTCACCAAAGGTAAATAATGTCCAATGGATTTATGACTGTGCTCTCTCTCTCTAATAATCTCTCAGAGCAGAGGCAGTGATTTTCATGAAAAGGGGGGCGCACAGTCCCTATCTGCTGCACAGCCCCGAGTTAAGAGGATTCCCTGCGACCCCTCTCAGACTGGTGCCGGCTGGACTGGGAACCTCCTGCTTTTTTCTTTTTTTTTTTGTTCTCTAATGCTTACTGCTGACACTCTCTATTTGGACGCTGGCCTAAAATCTGATGGACACAGTTCGAGAGCTGAGTTGCATGATTGAACAAAGTATCAAACACATGCTCAGCCGGTCCAACCAATCACTCACTCTGTACAGAAAAACCAAGGTCATGAATTTACAGGAAACATCTTGTCTCAGTCACCTTCAATTTAAAAATTCTAGATTATATCTATTCTAATCTGACAGTAAAACAAAGGATTACTACTGAATAAGATGTGGAACAGCGCTGTCAGATGAGAACAATCACAGAGAGCAAAACACTTTGTGAACGTTGTAGGAGACAGTCCTCAGGCATTGAAATAACAAGGCGAACCACAGCACAATATTTCTGGTCTCTTTGTTACGACTTGAAATTTCTTAACTATCTGACAAATTCATACTTTTCAGGCATGGATGAACCCCATGTGATGGACTACACGCAACAGCCGAATGTAGCTGTCAGTGCTGGGTTGGAATAATACGTCTCACATAACATAGTAGCTATAAATGTTGTTTGAAATTAACATGATGTCTTCCACTTCTGCTCAAGTGAATCTCAGACTACCCTCCTGACTGAAACACATGGACTGCCATTCATTGTTAAACACTCCTGGTGCCCAGATGACAAATCCCAATGACTGTGGTTATTCTAACTTTTACTTTAGTGTCACCATGAGGTTTAAATTAGTAGGCCTACTTTTAAAGGGATCTTTAGGATCTTTTGACATGAAGCTGTATGACATTCCTATTAGCAGTGTTGTGCATCAACAGTGACTTTCCCTCTACTGCATCCTGTTAGCAGAGTTCTGGCCTGGCTTTGGTGTTGACGAATGTAGTTCGGCTAGTTGGCTGGGGTCACAAAAGTAAGGGTTTTTTAAATAAAAGAGAGTTAACGTGAAAGCTAACACGGTAAATATCCTATTATTAACCAAGAAAATATAAAACATGGACATTGCTATTAGGCAACTGGCTTCTTGCCATAGGCTTTAATGAAACAATTAAAATGCTCTATTAAACGTCTGTAACAGATGTGCCGATCCGTCTATCAGCGATTGAGAGGGCAATTTTTTTTCTTGCCGTTATAAAACACATAGGCTACACACTAGCCACATACTGTGCTCTGGCTCCGCTGATTGGTGCTCAGATGGCGGTTAGATCTTCACATGTTGAACTCTTTTTATTCAAACAAAGTGCAGCCAAACATCAGGCTGAAGAGAGAGGCTCCTCTGACAGCTGCAGGTGAGCCGCAGGTGAACCGGCTGGAGAGCGCAGCGCCTTCCTTTCTTTTCCTTTTTCTTCTTCTTTTTTTTGAGCAGCATCGTCCTTGCAGGTGAGGCATGCACAGATGTCTGTGTACGTTTGTCGGTCTGATCTTCCATCACCCTGATCACTCAGTCACCCTGTCTCTTACAGCTACAGCTGTGGGTCCAACTTCAGCTTGGACCACTTCTCTGTCCCTCCGCTGTCTCTCTGCCCGTTCTAACTCAATCTCTGAAGTTCGGCGTCTGTAGCTTTTCAGGTTCATAAAGGTATCCCTTCGGCTCTGTGCTGAAAGGGATGTCTTCATCACTTGTGTCATAGTCAGACATGTTTACATTAATTATCCGAGCATGTAAACACCGTGAAACAGGTGATGGAAACGTTCACAGCTGTCAAGTCAAGTCAAGCTTTATTTATATAGCACCTTTAGCCAAGGTGCTTTACAGTTACAACAAGAAAATAGCACCTAGCAATTGTGAGGTCTGACTTTTTCGTGGACAACGGTTTTGTAATGCAAATGTATTACTCTTTTGAATGCATATTGTTTTGAGAAGCGAAACGCTTTATTTTTGTGACCTCAGCCAACTAGCCGAACTACATTCATCAACACCAAAACCAGGCCAGAACTCTGCTCACAGGACGCAGTAGGTGGAAAGTCACTGTTTATGCATGACACTGCTAATAAGGATGTCATACAGCTTCATGTCAAAAGATCCTAAATATCCCTATAAGTGGAAGTAGTTTTGAATAACGACTCTTGGAATGAGTATGGTGGTATGGTATGGTATGGTATGACATTTGTTATGACTGTTCATGCCCCAAGATGATTTATGATCCGACTTTTTCTCTTAGCACAGGTCAAAAATAGCATTTCTTTTCTCCAATACCATGTTTTTTGACTAAATATCCATACAACACTCAGAAACTAAACGATGATGCAGAATATAAAAACTACAGCTGCTAAACCTCAACATTTTAGCAAACTGACAGAGCCATGAGAACCATGAAGCTATGTTTCAGATGTTTGGCAAGTATTTTATGTCACAGTTTTCCAACACGTTGACCATTTGCATTGCAAATGTCACCATATTGTGCTGCTCTGGCCAGATGGATTAGCACAGTGCAGATTAGCAACTGCTTCTTCATAATGGAAGATTAAACATAAAGGCTGGAGACAAAAATCTGATTTTGTCTGGCAACACAGAGATCAGAGAAGCTATAAGACACAAATTCTCTATGGTGTTTTCCAGTCTACTATACAATCTCCTTCTGACACAGACGATTCATTATAAAAGATGACTGCAATCATCTGGGAAGAAAACAGCGACTCTCTCCGTCCTCAGGTCAAATCAATTGAATTCAGTGTCTCTGCCTGCAGCTACAAGCTGTGCAATTACAGTGAAAAGTCCTAACAATTGAATAATAAGCCTTTAGAGACACAATCACCCAGATTTCATGTCTCTTTGTCCAATACGTAACATGTAAGATCATGACTCTGAAAACGCTATAAAAACACATGGTAAACTCAGGCCTAAGCTCTATGTTATGTCACTACTGAAACTTATTTTGGTTTGATTCATGTTTGCATGATTCAAGCCTCCTCTTGTCAATTTGTGTACAAACTGCTCTTTGAGTTCTTCATCTCTTGGCTACAAACATCCTTCACCTGTTTTCATCTGACATTACACAAAAAGCTTTGCTATGACACCTTAAATACACACAATTGATTTTTTGTAAAGGAATTTTTACTTTAGGTTGCCTTTACAGTAAGTGTTGAGGAAGTATTAAGCAGTGTTTCCACAGGTCACTTCAAAGTAATAAAACGACTGCTTAAAAGAAAAACTCCATTGTCCGTCTCAAAGATAGCTGTGAAGACACTGATAGAATCAAGCTGCTCACGTCCCTGATGGCAGCTGTCATAACAACCAAGGTCGTAAAGATATGATGGGCCGAGCCTGCGGCCGACGGAGCAGTCCTAAAACTGGGGCCCTTCTGGGTGATGTGACACACCGGTCTTCCCTAGAGGAGGACAGAGGTATTACAAGAAATGTGCAACTTGACTTGGGTTATTATTAGTTTAGTTTTTTTTTTTTTTTCCCCATTCCTTTTCAAGGATTTGTTGCCCAGTAGTATTAGTATAATACGTTTTGTATGGGGTTAAATCAATTGATAAACTGGATGTTTTGTTACATTTATATTTCAAAATGCAAAGACAACTCTAAACATACTGAGCACACACATCTTTCACCAAACATCACACGTGGCCTTGATAAACTTGAAGAATTGAGTTTAACAGCAGAGAGTTCTTTGTGATCTTTTTCTCCCTACAGCTGACATAACAGTAGATTAACAGTAGCTGTAGCTGTCTGATAATAAATCTCCACAAATCAAAATGTAACAAGAATATTTCTAACAAAAGGATGAGTTGTAATTCCTTCCACAGGCTGGAAATCGATACCTACAGACTTTAAGAAGCATTAATCAGAAAATCTAGCAAGTGGTTTTTCTCAAGGTGTGTTTATATTAAAATGATGTCACAGAATGGTCAGGTCACTCATCATGAGTGCTACTCAGTGTGTCGTATTTCATCTTAAGTGGCTCTTAAGAGAGCCAGATGATGTCATCTGGGTTATATCAGGTTGAGATTGAGAAGAAACTGAACAGAGAGCTTTTTATATAAACTGTCTGTCTGTGGAGCTTGAAACCCATTTAATGAAAACACACTACTGAGCAATGGGAAGTGCAGTGTTTTGAGGACTTGGCCTATACTGTGGATTAAAGTAAGGATATCTCGGACTGCAGTCTCCTGTTTTTTTTGTTTGTTTGTTTTTTTGAAGTACATTTTTGGGGAATTTTTGCCTTTAAAGCAGAAGTAAGCGATCCGGTCGTTTTGGCTAACTTCTTGTCAGCCGATGGAGTTAGCAGTCCCCGCCCTCGTCATGGATCTATTGGTCCTCGTCCCTACGTCACCACATTCACGCGCATCCCTTGGCTGCACACACAGAGAGAACCGCCCCTTTATGCAGTTCTCTCTCCTCATCGGATAAAGGTTGTAGGATACAAGGAAAGTTTTCTCCTCGGCTTACAGCAGAGCAGAGTGACTGACAGACCCGTGTTTCAGACCAAACACTCTATGTAAGTGATTGCTGTCGGAAGATGTAACTATTTAAGACTTATATTAACACAAAAATTCCGCTTACTTCTGCTTTAATTGATAGGTGAGTGGAGAGAGACAGGAAATGGGGAGGCAGAGAGAGGGGGATTGACATGCCACAAAGGGCCGCCTGAGTTGGGATTCGATATGGGGCCGGCTGTGGCGAGGACTATTAGCCTCTGTATATGGGGCGCCTGCTCTACCAACTGAGCTATTAAGCGACCCCCCTTTCTTTAACCCCATTCCCAAATCTACCAGTTTTACAGGGGTGCAATACTAATCTTATGGAGTAGCACTCTAATACAAAACTTCTCTTACAGCTCTGTCCAAAATGAATCAGATTGTGATGCAAGAAAGAGAAACAGAGGAATAGACATGTCTCTGCCTACATAACACAACGGACAGCAGTGACTGGCCATAAAGTTGAGTGAAAGCCTCTGACATCAGTCAAGTACCTGCTCTTATCAGGAATTTATGACAAACATTCTTTAAAGGGTCATTATCGACCTGGTAATGACCAACATGGGATCAGTGACCTCTTGTACAACACACACAAAACACTGAAGAAACTGACCGAAAACTATCAAATCTAATGCAAATTTGGGCTACTAAGCCAAAGTGATTTTGAATTGATTCAAAACGCATCAATCAAAATTATTAACATTAACATTTAATCCAGTTTCAGTTAGACAGCTTCATTTAATCTAATTGCAGAGTTTAACCAACGTTACCATTATACAGCTTTTTAGCTTCTTTAGCTGGTTAATATAAACAGCCCCATATTAGCTCAGTAAGAGTATCCCTAAAAATACCAGTATATGCAGCCATTTCCATTAAAAAAAAGCTCTCCTGAATGATCTAAATGCTTACAGACCCAGCACCAAACAGCAAAGCAGACAAAGGCTCCATGTGGAGTTTTAGCATCTTTCCACTTGCTGTTTTACAGTAATTCAGTCTCACCACTCTCATCAGCAATGGTTCAAAGGACACACAGGCAGCTGTTGTCATCTTTTTTTTTTTTTTTTTTTTAAAGCTCCATTAACACATTATGAACTCTCTTCGCCAGCACCAAACAACATATTGATAGAGTTATGAACTTGCCTGGGAACACAGTGGAGCATTTTGTAGCTAAAGTGTCAGATATTTCTCTCATGAGGCCCAAATACAGAGCTCAATGTAAAGTGAAAATCAAAATTACATCAAGTGAACAGAAATGCAACTCCAAAAGAATGCTAATGAATCTGTTGGATGTGTAAATTGGCAATTATTTACTTTACCCTCTTAATTAACTTAATAAGGCAATGCTATGACAATGTTGTGTTTGTTATGTTTACCACTGGTTTCTGCAGCCTGCAAGGGGCCACAGTCAGATGGCTAGTAACATGACTGCAAATCAATGCTCATGCTAATATGTAAATAGTAAAAGTTTTATTGGGTTTTTGTGTGTGTGTGTGTGTGTGTGTGTGTGTGTGTGTGTGTGTGTGTGTGTGTGTGTGTGTGTGTGTGTGTGTGTGTGTGTGTGTGTGTGTGTGTGTGTGTGTGTTTCCTTACAAAATGCTTCAGAATAATCAAACTGAGTCAATCGATTCCAATCAAAGAATTTGCCTTTTAGCTAACTCGTGTACATTTACATTTGTTTTACAATGTTTTATTAATGTACACTGTCCCTTTTCAAATAAACCAATAAATAAGAGGATTGTGTATAGTTTGTTTTGCTGTTGATGTGGTGAAGGGATTAGAGCGTCAAGTTAATGGCTTCATTAATTAGGAACATACAAATAAGATTACACCTGACAAGGTAGAAACACCTGCAGTGTCCTGTGGCAAACCCAGGAAAATAAAGAGAGAATTCCCAACACTCAGATCATACATTGAGCAAATCATCTACTTTGTAAGCAGTGTAACGTTAGACTTTTGCATGGTAATCAGTCTCAGTAGCTGGCAGCTCTGCCTCATTCTAACCTTAAAAGCAGCTTAGCAAGCCTCTTAGAAACCAGCTTACTTGAGGGCATGTGAGGAAATGAACTCTGCTAAAGCAGTATTGTGGTTCAGGTTGATCTCAGCTACACACACACACACGCACACATAGAGACATCATTTGTTTAAACTTATAGAGTTTCAGAGGTAAATGAATCACTCTTAATGAAATCAAATTAGAGACAGGGGTTCATTACACCAAGAAATTTCATGACTCATAAAAGTGCTTTGCAATTTTTTTAGATTAATAACTACAAATGAAGATTTTCTTTTGCATTAGTCATCATCATTGCATTAACAGTAATGGAGACACATGATGAACTTTATAAGACTACAGCTTATATTCACATGCATGTGAGTGAACATTAATAACAAGGGTCGAGCCTACAAGATCAAAACTAGAGATCAAAACTAACTACAAATGGTAACTGTAGGGTTATCACATTCAGTAATCCTGCAATGTGGGAAATCACAAAGGTCTTCTCTCTTTAATCTACAAAATAGGTTGGTACATGCAGTTTGCTGTCAGAAGAAAAAACACTACTGCACGTTCTCGGATTTGATAAAATGGCAAAACTCTGTTCTTTTGTAAATTCAAGGGCACAAAAGGCTAAATCAAGACTTCAATGCCTCTTAGATCTAATACTGTATACAGTCTGTAAAGTTGTATGAGGAGATACATCTTACGTCACCCACTGCAAAACCCACACCACACTGATTCCTTGGCAATTACACAATGATCCTGTATATACTTAGATAAGGTTGTCGTTATGTCATGAGAGTAATTAGAACTTAAAAGCTAAACATGCCCAGCCCACTTACAGTATGCCCACGAGCAATGGCCACTGTGCCTCCTCACTTCCAGGACAATATTACAATCTCTTCGCCTAGTCTGTATTTGTTTTTGTCAGAATTACTTTTTCATCATGTGCTTCAAATCACAATGCTCTTACAGCTGCATACCACAATGTAATATTGTTACCTTGGCAGGAAAATATATAGACATGTCGCAAAAACAGTACTATAGCAGGAGTTTAAGAGGATGTGCAGGGATTCTCTGGGCAGCATTCGCAGAAACATTGAGTGGTTTATATTGCCATTACCAGAAACATGCAAAACCTTGTAATGGTCCTTGAGCATAATTTCAGGTCCTCAATGTCTCTCTGTAGTGCACACATGCAAAATGTGTTTAATTAAGATGTTATTTTAATTTGAGAAATTTAATTTAAAAAGTTTTTATGGTTTCAACTAAAATATCTCAAGGTGCTTTTGGACTAACTCCCTTTAATATATCAGAAATGGGGAAAAAAAATCAAATCATCATCAACCAAATCATTTCCTTTGATTCACTGCTAACTCCCTTGAAATCCAAATATGAACATTTAAACTCCCTCAGAGGAAATCTTAAAATCCTCTCACTCTAAATGTCTGCAACACAGTCTCAGTTTCTAAGAGAAGATCAAGTGGAAAATGTCACAGTGACCATTAGAGCTTAAAGATACGGGGAACGGAGAAGGTGGAGGAGATGAAACAGCCCAGTCTGACACTTAGTTCATGGGCTCCTGAAGCTTTTACTCACATCTGCTCTGTGAATGAAAGGTGTCGCAGCGCTGATCAGGACTCACCTCTGAGGGCAGGGAGCAGCGAGCGGTCTTTCCTATCATCACATTTGTTACACTCGCTGAAGTAGAGCAGCAGGAACACGTCCACCAGCACCCACACTAAAGAGGTGGTCAACACCACCTTGCAGTACACGAACCGTCGCATCACCTCCCCAGGAAGTTGGCCAGGCAGCCAAACAGGGAGGGTCACAGTGAGTGCTCTGCCGTCTGCTGACAAGGTGTGCGAACTGTGGAGATGGGGTGAGAAACCGAGCAGGTTTGACTAAGAGGCGTCATCCTACAGGGGAGAGAGAGAGACAGAGAGAGAGAGAGAGAAAAGAACAAACATAAATCTAACAACAACAGAAAGTATGATTTATATATTTGACCACCATTGTGAAGCTATGATGAGAAACAATCAATTTGTAAAGAAGCGTCATCTCAGCAAAATGTGTGATGAACCTTTAGATTTCCCTTCATGCATTTCACAAATCAGATCAACCAGAGATTACTTTGTATATTTCCATCTATTTATTTTACTTTTCATTTCTGCAATGTGACATCACACAAAATCTATAATATCCTAAACAGCCACAGATTTGGCAGACAAACAACACATCCAAACAGATCCTGTGATACAGAATAAATCACAGGATATGAGCTGGATTTGGCACAGATGCACAGTTGCATATGTTAACGGGGACAATTGTGTAGTCAGTGTATTTGTATACATATGAGGAGTGGGAAGAAAAAAGGGAAACAGAAAGAGGCTGAGATGCATAAGACAAACATTGTAGCCTAATATATTGGCTCTTTGAGGTAGATAACAATATGTATATTTCAGATCTATGACTCATGGGTTAAGGCACCAACCGTGAACCACAACATCCCCTCTTTGAGTCTGGCCAGAACCCTCTGTTGCATTTCTTCCTTCCTCATTTCATCATTCTCTCTACTGTCTATAATAAAGGCATCAAAGTTTTTCCCAGAGATGTGATCAGGGATGCACTGATCATATCACTATCTGGGCTGGTAGTGACCATATTTAGCAGATCTGATGTCAGCCAGATGCGACAGAGCTACATTATAAACAGTTTGGCCTTGTCAGTGTCATCATCATAACATTTTTCCAGCCTCCGCTATCAATTACAGTCATTAAGTTCTGGCGGGTAACAAACTCAGTTTGTAGTGCCACAGCAATCCCTGGCATCATGTTCATTCTCATAAAAATGACCTCAGTGAGCTCCGGCACAGATTAGCAAACAGCTCTCAGATCTGGTATCTGATCAAAAATCTATATCGGCAGATACCCTGAGTCCACATATCACTATCATATCAGGAGGAGAAACAGATGGATTGATGTGTGTCGTGACAATATCTACTAAGTGCAACAGATTAAAAATAAACTTGTTACTGTTTTCTCCTCATCACACACACATAACATTATGATGGTGTATTGAGGGTCACACCCAGCTTCCCACTCTGGCCTGACCCCAGACCATTTTCCGTTTGAAAAGATGAGTGACTGCTCATTTCCCCCCTCTCTAGACTTCTCCCACTTCATCAGCAGTGCTGTTAAAACCATCTGGGAAGCTTTCATACCAGAGGCAATTTGTGGAGGTTAGATATATCATTGGGGTGAGATGTATGGCTCACAATATTTCAGATTTTTTTTTTTAAACGCACACACGCAACATGATTTTCTGTCTAACAGTATTTCTACTTGACTGAAATTATAGGTTTTTTGTTGACTGGAAGGCTTATGAAAGTATAATGAGACTAGAATGGGAATGATGAGTGTGTGTGTGTGTGTGTGTGTGTGTGTGTGTGTGTGTGTGTGTGTGTGTGTGTGTGTGTGTGTGTGTGTGTGTGTGTGTGTGTGTGTGTGTGTGTGTGTGTGTGTGTGTGTGTGTGTGTGTGTGTGTGTGTGTGTGTGTTGCATTGAGGCAAGGAGAATCAAATACACAAATAGCCAGTAGCCTTTTAGACACCCATAACATAAAAGAAAAAACAGTCTAAACTCAGTCTAAATTCACAGCTTGGCACGTGACATGAGTGAAAGTCAGTGCTCACACACATGCTATGAATGTTACATACAGTAGATTATATAAAAAAAAACTGGAAATGCATATGTGAATAATAACCAACCTCATTGCATTTACAGCTAATGGAGAAAGCCTGCAGCATTTCCTGTTGGGAATCTCACAGATTTCCTTATCTTTCCCACACAGCATGGTAATGGTTTTGCTCTCTACACTCTCTCTCTCTCTCTCTCTCTCACACACACACACGTACGTACACTGTCCTCTCAGTTCGCTGTCTCAATGTCCATCACAGGCTATGACACTGCTGCCCTGGGCTAACTCTTATCTCATTCACTAGCGAGGCAGCCTTTGTCCAGCTGCATCCACATGCTTCAGAGTCACATCACAGTGCCAGAGATGATTTCAGTGGATCCACACTCCATTCACAGTCCGAGCCAAGTCTATGGATGCAGTGCAGGCCCCCAGATAATGAGTGCGATCAACAAAAATGGTCTCTGTAAAATAGGCTGAAATCAAAGTCCGTGTGCAGCATATCACCTCCACTCACATCGCAGACAGATCAATGGTGAGTCTGTCTTATGATGTCTGTTTGCATCTCTTACCATCTGCTTTTTGTGTGTCAGTAGCTGAGAAATGTTTGGGTTTAGTGCCACCGGCAGCTTGCTAGGAGTCTCGGCCCCAAGAAGTCTGAGTCAATTAGTCCAACCATCTGCACAGATGAATATTTCCTATCTGCTGTGCACTACTCCATAAACAGGTCTCTCCATCCCTCACAATGAAATGTTTTAGCAGCACTTTAGAGATAAGTATAAACCACCAGGTGTTATTAACTGCTTATTGAAGTGACAATTAGTTGTGTTGTTAACAACACAACTGTTTGTCGTGAAATGTCTGGTGCAGGGCGCTGAGCTGAACAACACATTTCTCAGCCATTTAACAGCAGTGTTTCTACTTTATGCGTTTTGCAGACAGTTAAGTAATTGTTTTTGCAGTAGCCCAACTGGACATGACTTGGATTTACACTTGACACTAAGAGTATGGCAGTAATAGGAAGAAAACATGAAGCAAAGCCGAAAGAAAAGTGACCAGAAGATGTGCACACTCATAAACTTTCTCTGAGGCTGCCCAGGTAAAGCTGTCATCTTCTGCTGCTCAACACTGATGGACTGACTACCATACAAGTGACCTGCATGTGGGTGCATCAAGGCCTCACCCTCAGACCAGTCCAGCTAGGGATTCATACCAGCGGCCTTTCAGTCACAAACAACCTGAGTCTCCACTGTAACAAGCCCCAAGCAGAGCCCTGCATCAAACATCAATACTTTCTGACCGTCAAAGCAGATTGTGTCTGAGGCACCAGGTGATGAAACCTGACAAGAATTAAAAAATAGTATTCAGCGACTAATGTGAGCACGTATTGCACGACTACAGACTGTGAGGTCTGGCATATTTTATGATATGAAAACCTCACAGAGGAAAATATGATCTAAAAATACTGAAAACACTATGACTTTGGTAGCGGTGTAAAAATTTTAGATAACAAATTAGCAAAAGTATTGAAAAATGCCAATGTATACCCAACCCTACCAGGAACAGCAGGTGATTATAGAGCTTATCCCAATAAGCCCATTAGGCCAATGACTGAGGCTTCTTTTATAAACAAAAACAACACAAAATATGGAGGTGTGCTGTGTAAGGGCTTGTGAAACACTGACATTCACAAATCTCACTGTGGTGAATTAAACGTGTAATATACACACAAACACACGCACACGCAGAGACTCTATCCATATCTCATTCACGTGCAAATATATTATATGATGATTCATATATTATCGGCTTTGGCTGGAATAAACACTGCAGTTGACCAGTGAACACTCATTCTTACCTCTATGCAAATACAACACTTGGTAACCTTGATTAAACGTGATGTCAAATAAAAACACCAGCCCACCATCACTATGGTCACCATTACATTGATGTGTACAGCATTTAAAAAAAGGAAAAAGAAAAAAACAGACCATGGTATGATTTCTCTAATGGAAGGTGTGGTGCGCGTCGGGAAAAAGAGGATACTCTTAGCTTACCTAAATTATGGATGGAGTGAACCAGTGACCTGATCCAGCCTCGCTCTCGGGCAACGTGTTGAACGCAGACAACATGACTCGATATGTGCAGTACAGTGCAGTAGCCTACAATTAGCGGCTGGTTCCAACTGGGTAGATTTTCTCCTGCAACACGCTCAACGCCTCAAAACGACACTTAAATGACAGTGCATGTCAGTATGGAGTAGTCCACAGTCCGGTGTGATACTGTCCGTCCAGCGGTACCTGTGTGGACTCACTGATATGATTCGTCCTCAGTGGAGCCGCAGAAAACCGGCGGACACGGACGCTCTCCATGAATTGTCCTCCTTTTTTCTCTCCTTTAAACGCAGATGCGGTCACCGTAGCCCACTTCTTAGCGCGCACCTGTTCTCCGGTTGAATATTATAACGATGAGAGGACAGGCGAGATAATATTCAGCACAATCTAACCTCAGCTGAGACCGACCTGGAAATGTCTCAATCCGTGTCTCTGATTGGTTGACAGCGACGTCAGTCTAGAGACGCTTTTTGAAGTGGAGCGTCACCGGCGTCTGGTAAATGTAGGCGCGTGAGTACTGTAGCTATCTGCACAGCCGCAGGTAAAACACTGTATTGTGTGTCCACTTTGGTCATTTTACATTAAAATAAAAAATAAAAAATATTATATATTATCGGTAATACATAGGCTAAGATTTTTAACTTGATATTTACACAAACTCCGAGACAGAGGCTTAAATGTAAATTTTGATTGGATAGACAAGTGTAATCAGTGTAATTGTATGGGAGAGGTTTTGTTGTCATGGTTGCTGCAAGCATTCGCCTCTGAAATTGAATTTGTAGCTTTCATAAATGTTTCCTTTTGTTTTCGTTTTCATTTTTTATTTGTTCTGGATGAAATTAACTCATTAAATTAAATTGATCTTAATAGTCGAATTGGAATTTGTACATTTTTACTTTAATTGAGCTCAAGCCAATTAGACTATAGAGTTAAGCCCCTGTGCTTGTTCTCTCTATGTTGACTAATATAAATCATAATATTATATTATGAATAGACTGTGTATCTGCAGATTTGTGAATGAAACTATCCTACTATTTTAGGCTTTATGATTATCTATAAAGAAAGGCTTCACACTGATAAATTCACATTATGAACATGACAGATGAAGTCGATTGAGTTAAGTAATTAACACCCAGTCAGTGTTTAATTAATCACCAAGATAAATGTGAATTACCTTAGTGTACATGCATATATGTATACAGCCCAATTACTGTAACTCGAATACACAGATGGACAGTGTTACTGTAAGAGTATGTAGCAGGCAGCGCAGGCTTTAGGTGAATCATGTTGAACAATGCTGCCATCTGCTGTCCCATAATGAGAGTCCTCCAGTGATGCACCAGTCTCTGGGCAATGTAGTAGATCCAATCTGATCCCAGCATTTAATTAACATTCAGCAGATCATGAAGCCAGAGTGTTCTTTCAATCAGTCAGAGCCCCCTTTTTTAGCTTTTATTGCTGTTTCACTGAATCCAACCGTGATGCCAGCTGCACTGTGAGGTGAATTATTGCATTATTACATATCCTGTCCACTCAGCAGCTCACAAACAAACAAACAAACAAACAAACAAACAAACAAACAAACAGATGTCTTCATCAGATTCAAATAGTCCTTTGTTCTAAAAACTTTTTAAACCTTTTCATGTCATGGCTATAAAATAAAGTGAACTTCCACAGTTTTTGTGTATGTTATTATGAAATAATGATTTGATTGGATTGAACACATGGCTGCATAGTGTAATTTTATTATCATGGGGATAGATAGATAGATAGATAGATAGATAGATAGATAGATAGATAGATAGATAGATAGATAGATAGATAGATAGATAGATTGATTGATTGATTGATTGATTGATTGATTGATTGATTGATTGATTGATTGATTGATTGATTGATTGATTGATTGATTGATTGATTGCAGTGTTGTTTCTGTTGCATCAGAGGACATACACAAACACAAATTACTTCACACATACAGTACTTCATGGTACATGATGTACTGAGTATGCAGGGTGCAGTCTGGTCGTATGGTGGCGCTCTTGCCGTATTGTCCTGTCAGAGCGGTGTAACGCAGGCAGGTACACTCTGGCTATTTAACCGCGGGTTGGTGGATTCATTCTGCTTTGAAACTGGCTACAGAGCACATGAAGTCCCCAGTAATGCGATACCAAATCGGCCTGTTCGAGTCCACAAGAGCGCTGCTTGATTTGACGGAACTTCTCCAACTCGCCGCCCCCTCATCTTTACTTTCCACTTGATGATAGATTTGTCCGGGATTGTGCCAGGCGCGTCTTTTTCCTCCCTCTGCCTTCCGCACCGCTCGCACTGAAAGTTTCATTGAAAGAAAAAGAGAGCAGAAACTGGAGATGAATAACACCGGGTTCAACCAAACGGAGGGCGGACTGTTGAACAAGACCGAGGAGTTTTTGTGCTGCAACTTTTCGTCCGTGGTGACTGACAATGGCTTTGTGGCCCTCCGCTCCGGATGAGAGGAGCCTCTTCATCATGAGGGTGGTCCAGATAGCCGTCATGTGCGTCCTGTCCCTCACGGTGGTCTTTGGCATATTTTTCTTGGGTTGCAACCTTCTCATAAAGTCAGAAGGAATGATAAACTTCTTGGTAACGGACAGGAGACCGTCCAAAGAAACGGAAGCAGTGATTGTTGGAGCCTACTAACTGACGAGGACCCTTTTTACAGTATGGCACCTCTGATCCTGATAGAGACAGATGGGAGACAATGCGATGTCCAACTGCCTAAACCAGCCCCTCTTTTTCATATTGGTATTTAGATAAAACCTCTGAGGAGCAGTCACCATGTAAAGAGGTAACTGAACCCTGCTGGACTGGAGCTCACAGGTGTTCACCTTATTTCATAACAAAGACTTTTCATTCATCTCCAGGGGGTATAGTGCGTTTTCAGCCTCTTCAGTCAAGCACTGTTGTTATTTCAGTAGATGGAGCACCAATTGTCAAGCAGCATCCTTTTGTCATGTTAATGGCAAAATTCTCGTATTTGCTGCTCAATTTTACCCTCTCATATTGCTAATGCAATGGAGAAATATTCTTTAGGATGTTCTGTATGTTGTATGTGTTTTTGCATACAATATGCAATATGTTAATCAGTGTCATTCTCTGGATTTCTTGGTGATAACTGTGTGAGTGTCTGCGTGGGTGCTGGAGAAAAGCCCTACATGCCATGTATCTTGTTAATTGGAATAAATTCATTATGTAATTAAAGTTTTCCTCATAATTAAGGTCTATTTTTCTACCATGGTATTCCACTCACCACCCCCCTCTGCCAGTCCTTTAGTGACTAAAATTACACCCTTTCAAATGGCTATTTTAACCACTAATTTCTATAGTTTATTGTGGTAATTATAGAAAATCATTTTAATGAGGAATTCATCCTATATTCAGATGGAAAATAGACATATGATGAGCATTTATTTACACTGATATGAAGATCCGTGTTTTCTCCGGCTGAGATGAGATGACACCACACAGAGGTTTTCTTCCCATTTCCCTCATTCTGCCTTTAAAGAGTCATAATCTATCAATGTTGATTCAATTAAATGAAGTAATATGTTTCTTTAACTTACTCAAAAAGATTCTCCATGAATATTACATGCAGATTTTCAAATTAAAAAGTGATATATTTTTCATTATCTGAAAGTATTTCCAGTCGGTCACATCTTCATCCGTGCATCCTTTTACATCTCTCCTCCTTCTTCCGTCATTGCATCTGTTGTGCTCTGCTCTTTGGCCAGCCTGGATGTCAGCTCCCCAGGGTGAAGCCCACAGCTTCAGAAATGACTTGCCTTGTCAACCCGGGGAGGATGAAGCCACCGGGCAATATGCTGCTGTCTGATTGCCCACCTGTGCTCCACATACACAGCTGAATAGTTTGAATCGACTTACTTGTCTCTAAAACGTCCTTCAACTCAGTTTGCTTGACATGGCCTTATTCTGTCTGGGGATGCACGGCTGCAGACACAGTGGCCGCTGTCTTAGGCCTCACACCTGCCCTGCTCATGTTGGGTTTAAAGAAATTGCATGCATTGATAAAATGCTTTGTAAATGCCAACATAATGATTATGTTTCCCTAAATTGTGTTTATGTGTCCCTAATCTAGCGATTAATAAAGTAATTATTATCTCATTTTATCTTAATTTGCTGTGATGTACTAGCAGCTGGTAAAATTGAATGTGGCATCGATCACTAGCAAATAATTAAAAACTAAAAGTAAAATATTTCTTATGGGTGAGCAAGATCAGTTAAATAACTACTGGACAATTTGATCCAATAAAGGGACAAAGGAATTAAATCACTGTTGTGGAGCTTTGCATTTCTTAGTTTCTTGTATGTTGTGGTTACTGGATTGCATTACATTAATAAAGATGTTTCACCCTTTATTTTTATAGGGGGAAATGTGAAGTAGGTTGCATATTGCTTCACAGATTAGGCCAACAAAAAGTGGCAGTTTCAGAAACTGCTGCATCCATCCTCAACCAAAACTCAGTGTTACAGTGTACAACTACAGCAAACACATCACTGTCTTTTCTTGTACTTCTAAAAGTCTGCAATGCTGAACAAAATGTTTCATTATGCAGGTGTTGTTAGGGCAGATTAAAAATGGTAAGTGGCATTCATTCTTTATAATTAAAAAAAAATCTTACTCTATACGCTTGCACTCACACAAGATTTTGCCCCCACGTAATGATAAGGATGCAGTTAGTTACAGTCTCATTTTCACCTCAGGCTCAGGCTATCTAAAACTAAGACTTCAATTCAAATCTAATGCTCAAAAATGTTAATGTAACAAGACATGGTGCAGTGAGTACTGAAAAAACGAACAATTTTAAGATGTTGCACTAGGTACAATTACTTTGTATATGATACATTGAGTGTTTCTCTCTGTCTTGTGGGTTTCCTTTCATTAGGGAGCGCTGGGAATAGCTCCCAGGAAACTGTTGTGCTAGTTTAATATCCAGCAGTGAACAATCTCCTGGCTGCAGCTGAACCATTATTAGTTCATCCCACAGTTCATCCCACAGTGTCTTCTTCTTCTACGCAACACATTCTGACTCTGATGCTGATCGATTTTGTAGAAATTGAGGACTGAGGCTGAGGCTTTGTAAAAAGCATTTCTGCAAGACTTTGCTGCGTGGACTGTTTTGTGAAGATAGTTTCTCTTGATTGACACCACAACCTCAACGATTTCCACACCTGTCACACAGACAATGCTCAGTGAGACTTTGGAGATAGCAAGAGCAAGAGCATCTACCCCCAGCACCACTGCTGTCAACAAACTGATAGCCTTCTGTGGGGCTTATGGGCAAGTCCTCTCCAGATATTTGGGGATGTGCTGGGGTATCACAGCTGCAACTGTACAACTCAGACGTTGAGATTGGGGGTAGGGATTTTAATACAAGGGGGGAGGTCAGTGCTCAGAGGTGAGTCAGGTCAGGGGAACAAATTCAACGGGTGAGTTGAAACTGGTCATACACGCCCCTGAATGCTGGATGGCTTGCTTCAGGGAACAAATATGAACTGTCACAGAAGACAGGGAGCATGCAGACAAGAACAAGAGGAATGGTTACAGACAACAAAATAAAACAGAAACAAATAAGCAAAAGTGAAGACAATAAAACAAAACCTAAGTTTTCTAGACAGTACAAGACGCTGGCAGTAATATGTCAAAGGCACTGATCCAGCGCATCAAAAAACATACTGGTTTTACAGTATCTCGCATTTCTTGCCAAAGGCTCAGGCTGTTATCTGTCAGACAAAAAAAAAGCAAAAAAAAAGGAGGCTTCACATTTTTATCATGTACCTGCAGGCTGGTTATAGAAATCTATATCACCAGAAGTTATAGCGCAGGTAAAAATAGCATCTGCTCATTTTATCCGATGTCTACAGTATGTGAGCCGTGTCCCACAGTCACAGCATCTGCAGGGTGTTGATTGCAAGCTAAAAGAGGCTTCAGGTCCTGACTGGCTCTCCTGTGATTGGCTGGCGAGCCGAGGACCAGTCGATGAACTGGATAGTGACTAAAAGCTCCAAATAGCAGAAAGGCAGTCACAGTCATCTCCCCTATTTACTCCTATTGCCCCACAGCTCCTCCATTCATCCCTCCCCCTGTTCTTATGCCACATCTGCTTCATTCATACACACATGCTGTATTTACCAATGTGGTTTATTGCCTATACAGTATCCTGAAAAATGTGGTTGATCAATATCAACCTTTCCTCCACTATGTCTCTGTAGATGAAAAAAGTTAGGTCTTTGCAGAAACTACACTGTTGAAGGAGAATCGTGTATCTCTCAAAACTTGAAAGCCAATCTGTGAAATGCAAACATTTCCAACGGCAGCATCGCCTGCTCAGGCTGAACCAAGCTGTTGCCAACGTCACGCGGCGTCTGGATTCTACGACAACAGCAGTAATTGTGGAAGTCAAGCTGTGATAAATCCATGCAGACGGATTCTGAACAATGATTCCATTACTCGGCATCTCTGATTCCACTTACAGGATGAGTCATGGCTGTGTTGTACTGCTGATTGTTTCACACCCAAACATCACAGGGATTTAACATCTGAACAATCCTGCCACTTACACTTTACTTAATCCATCGTACATGTGTGAGTGTGAGTGTGTGTGTATGTCTCCACAATGTAAACCATTACATTCCAAAGTTAAGGCTTGGGTTTTGTTGTAGATTAGAGTTGTGATGTTTCTTTTAATACTTTGTGGTCAGAAAGAAGTAGTGCTTAGTTAGGGGTGTAAATCACATCAAGTTTCATCACATATGATATTATATCAATTCAATGGACAACGATTTGATGTTTGCCGATATCACAAAGTCTGTCACGATACAATTTTGAATCAATTCAATGGGTCCAGTGATCGATATGAGACAATATAATCTGCTGATGTAACACAATCACTTAAATTCATATCAGAATGCAACTCAAAATGCAACTCAAATAAGATTTGACATTTTTATTTCTGAGATCAACTTGATATTTAATTGGTGAAAATAGGTCTCCTGTTAAAGCAGAAGTAAGTGATATATTTGTGTTAATATAAGTCTTAAATAGTTATATCTTCCGACAGCAATCACTTACATAGAGTGTTTGGACTGAAACACGGGTCTGTCAGTCACTCTGCTCTGCTCTGAGCCGAGGAGAAAACATTTATCGTATCCTACAGTTTTTATCCAATGAGGAGAGAGAACGGCATGCAGGGCTGTGTGTGCAGCCAAGGGACGCCGTGAATGTGGTGACGTAGGGACGAGGACTGTTATGGTGCGTTCAAGGAAACTCGTAACTCGTGTTTTTCCGACCTGTGAAGTCGTACCAGTTCGATCTGGTACGAGTTCACGGGTCGGAAGTTACGAGTGGCCGTTATAGTGACTTTCACAGGTGAAACAGGTCGGAAAAACACGAGTGGGTTGCCTGGAACGCTACAAAGTCGTAAGTTGTGACTTGAAGCTGTAATTTACGGTTTCAAAAGCCTGCCTGGAACGCAGCATTAGCCAAAACGACCGGATCGCTTACTTCTGCTTTAACTATAAAGTGCCACATTCTGAGTTATTCAGCTTTACAATTTTTACATTCTGTGATGACATGTATTGATGTTTTCATTTTGGATGCTATTGTTGATGATTGAATTGATCGATCAACCAATCAAACTTTATTTCTAGAGCACTTTTTATACAAAAAAGCAGCCCAAAGTGCTTTACATGATAAAATAAAAAATAGAACAAGGAAATTTACTTTTCAAGTAAGATAAAACATTGAGGAATCAAAAAACATTGAGGATTGCAATTTGCAGTGGGGAAAACAGTGATGTATCAATGTAGCTCAATATATCGTTACATCCCTTGTGAGGAAACCACTGTGAGTCATTGCCTAACTTTGCTTTAAGGTGTTTAGCATCTTTCAGGTGATAGTATTTTTGTTTCCTGAGAGATTTCTGATCCTGGACCTACTCTACCACCTGCCCTGCAAACTTTTAAGATGAATTCAGACCAGCTGAACTATGCAGCCTTTTTATTCATTTAAACAGAAAAAGTCCATCAGCCTCGGGCAAGCTGAACTTGCTTCAGCTTTTTCATCATCATCACATCACCATATCATCATCTGGCAAGGCCTAGCAGTGGCCTATCACACCTTCCTGGTAGGTAGGTTTGTGATCATCACAATGAAAGATAAATTATTCACCACAGTTAAGGGTCATAAACAATAAAATCCTGTTTTTGAAAGTCTGTTTTTGGCATAAGCCTTACAGTCGACATGGACTTACTGGATAAGATTCAATTGTCTCACTGGTGCCTTAGAAAACCCACCTCATCAGTCCAGCCCCCTGTAACGCACGCCTGGTTTTGGGCTGAGTCCCTGCTTAGAGATGAGCTGGTGAACAAACTGAAGCATTTTGCAACTTTAAGATTTCCAATCCAGTTCAACCTAACCGTGCTGTTATAACATGAGCATTAGAGGATTAAAGATGATTTGGTCACTAGTTCCTGTGTAGGTATTAGTGCCGACTACATATTTACACCCACTGATCCATTCAGAGTGAAAAGTAAGAGAGTAATATGGATTTATCATCTGTATGTCTGAGCATGGTGGCACAGTGGTGCAGTCAGTGGTTAGTGCTGTCGCCTCACAGTTTGAAACTAGTAGTATAATAGTGTAGGACAGTATTTTCTAAGAACCTGGGGAAGGACTGTACCTATGACTTGCTGTCAAATCCAGATGTATCCCTCAGGAGCTGGTGGAGGCAAGAACAGTGTTAAAAAGAAATTAGAATATTAGACTCATGTTTGTAAAAATGATTACTGGTGCCCCACATTGTGGTTTCTTTCTAAAATTACCAAATATACAGTTTCAGGTTTAGCTAGATATGCAATGTTACCTGGGCATCTGTTTGTGTCTGAGTTCAAAATCAACTCTCCGTTGTCAGAGGCGGTGTCCCTGTGTGTCAGACAAAGAGACTAATTTCCTCTTGTGATCAGGTGGCATAGCAGGTTTTTCCACACCAAATCTATTTCTGTTTATAATATTCCTTTACACAAGTGACACAAGGCAGGATCGTTATGGATGACCAGCAGGAACTCATTATTCACCGGAGTCATGCAAATGTGTAATGAGTGTTCATTGCTTTAAAAAATAATAGCTATGATGATGCGTTATTGACCCTGAAATCCATTTTCATTCTTGCGTGAGTGTGTTTCAGACTTTATTGACCTTCTAATCATGTAGCTCTCTGGCGGCTACACCAGCTCCAGCGCAGACTTGTCTCTGAAAGTGAACTATTACTCTGCTTTCAGAGGAAGGTTTCTCTTTCCACAAAGGTAATATTCTTTTCAAGACAGCGCTCTAAGCACAGATGGAGTTTCAAGTGTTTGTTTCCACAATAGCATAAACTTTAAAGAGAGTTTGCAAAGTCACTGCTGATGAAAGGGAGGGTTGCTGTCTCTTGTTGGTGGTATGAATACCACTGGACTGAGAAAGGAGACACACTGTTTCACATGGAGTCAGTATCTCGGTAAAATCATAATCATCCTAAGTATTCCTCAGGCGCCATGTTTTAAAGAGCTTAATCTGACCTGCAGTACATTCTGTACAGTACACTCTACAAGTATACTCACTGACACTTTCCAGCTTAACTCCCCTGAGCCTGAGTAAAGACACCATTAGCAGTCATTTTCCAAAGCCTCTTCTACTTTGTAAATCACATATTTTTTTCCCAATGCATAGCAGTCTGTCAGCTTTGGAAATAGCCATCAATAATGCAGGTGTGTGTAGGCAGGTGTGAGTAATCAAACAGCACGGTGTTTAATAGAAATATGCATTATTTAGCCAACTGTTTGTCTTGGCACAGATAAGCTGTGTCTGTCTGCTGTTTATACCCTGGCTCATGCATGTTTGATTACAGATGTTCCAACTTTTCTAGCATTTATACAACAAAGTTCAGCTCATCCAAGTCTCTTACTGTGGTTATAGGCCTACACAAGATCCTATAGAAGGGCTGAACTGCACAAATACTCATGTACTGAACCGTCACAACACGATTATATAAACCCTCACATCACCTGATTTCTACGTGTATAGAATAACCTTTGGACATTTTCTCCTGCTATAGTATTTTTATCATAATGATGACTTCAAGAAAACACCACAGACCCACCGGCAGTCTTCTTTTCTGCACCACATTTCCCCCCCGACCTGTCACTGTCACTCAGTTGCATTTGAACATGTATTTTTCATCAAACTGTTGAAAAGGTCTTTCATTTTGAGACGATTGTGCTCAGAGCGCTTTGTGCTCAGCTCTTGACAGGCAGTTTCATTGGCCACGAAGAGACCTCAAGACCCCAGCCCTGCACCCCAGCATCACAGATATCTGGACTCAACCTCAGGCCTTATGCTATCATCATCCTCACCACCACCATTACTTGCTCCTATGAGACCTGATTGACACAGAGAAGCTGTTAATGACTCACGTGTTTCACTGCACATAGAGAAAGATGGCACTGTGTCTAAAGCAGAACAGGCAAGAGAAGAGAATATGATGAGCTTCAGTGGTGATGATGCAAAGAAATCTTTACAATCTTTTACACCACAAAACAAATAAAAAATATATCGTGAGGCCATGTATAATGATGTTTACTACATTTCAAAAGCACACAGTCTCTTTGAGTGTTTATGCAAAGAGCGGATGTCTTGGCTGAGCAAAGATACACTGATAAGAAGCGTTCTCTTCAGACCTGACTCTAGAAATCAGCTGTGACAGTTTGGACCTGCCTGCCAAGTAGCAGTGTCCTGTCTGCCTATGTGGCGCACTCCCGTGCCCTAGCTGTCAGCTACACTCAGTCACTGTACCAGTAATGAACCACCTTTGGCTACTGCATCCTTTACAACTACATACGTACATGTATGTCCTCCCCTGTTTCGCCCCTAATGTATGCTACATTGATGCTGCTGGATTTATGTATAAGGGACAGTTTTATCCCACAATACAGCAAGATTTTATGGTGGAAATCATCAGTTATAGTTTCTCATCAAACCTGAATGCAGGAACACAGAGTTCACAATCTATACTCTCTACATACTGTACAGTACGGGTGGTAGATATAATCTGATTTGCCAGCTGAGCAAAGTGTCCCATGTTTCAGATCTGATGCTATACCTTGGGAATTCATGCCTAATGGTGCACCTCCTGGTTCTGTCACAGCACATGAGAGTAACCCCGAGTGCTGTACGATAAAAGCTCTGCAGGGTCATGACTTATTGAGCTTCCTGAAATTGTTTCTCACGGTGCTGCAAGCTCTTCCTCCCTGAGGCCTGGCTCCATTATCACCTGGCTCTGTCTGCAGGTGCTTTACAGTCCCATCAGTGACTTCCTCTGTTTAGGCTGTGTTGCAGCTTAGCTCCAGAGAAAACAATACCGCATTGGTCCTCATCTCTTATCGGGAAAATCATAAAATCCATAGAATTAGAGACAATGATAACTGATAACACTTCTAAATGTACATTACAAACTATAGTTACACTTTCTTATAGATAGTTCTGCCTTTGAAAAAGAGGATAGTTTCTTATGTTTGACTTTTTGAACAAAAGTATCATATTTTACAAATGACACATTCCTTAAAGGCGAGACTTGGTGAGCAAAGATAAGCTGCTGCACTGACAGAACAGATCTATCATAAAGCAGAAGAGATACAGAGAGACAGGAAGTAAAGATAATAGATTATGGAGAATGAAGTTAAAGCAAATGAGTCAGAAAAGGAGATTACTTATAAAATGTTATTTCAGTGCAAATGATGCTATCTGGGTGCAGAAAAAGAGCATCAATCACCCAGTATCAAAATCACCCACTTCACTTCACAAGCCGTGTCTGACTTCACAGCCGCTGAACAGGATGACATTCAAAAATGTCACTAATGCAACACGGCTGGTCCCACGTAGAGTAGAGTACTGGCAGCAGCTGAGGAACCAAACTTCACATTTACAGTTATTTACAGTAGTATATTCTAAATCTGTCGCTCTGTTATCACAGCTCTATGTGCCAAAAATAAAAGTGAAGAATTTGTGAAATGAGATTGGTTAACAACTTCAGTCACCTGATAATATCTTTCCTTTAGGCTTCTTTTGTTCAATTTGAGCTGCAATTCGATTCTAGTAGCTCTCCCTCTCTTTTTCACAATGTTATCTCTACCCTGTGTGGTGTGTGTCTGTGTGTGTGACACTTTTCTCTCCTGTGCTAATACACAATAAGGGTCAGCATCATAGGTGCAGCTGTGACCACCGAGCGGTGTGTGTGTTTGTGTGTTAGTTAGTGTGTGTGAAAATGACAACCCAGCCTAGCAGAGCCACACCTTACAACACAACAGCTGTCACAAAGGATCAGCATCCAGGTCACCACACTCCAGGAGCTGCTTTCTAAAGGACCTCTGCTGTTCTGTTTTCCTCACTGCTTACTTTTACAAATGAAAGGTCAGCTGCATCACGTGACCGATAAACTGTCTGCATCAGCTCAGGATGGCCCATCAAGTTCATTTTTAAAGGGTTATTTAAGGTTTAATTTTCAGTAAAAATGGTTCTCAACGCCCTTAGTTTCACACCTGAAAGTATAACTACCTCTTGAACATCTGAAATCTAACATAACATTTTAACCAGTAATCACAAAGCAGACAATTAAACCTTAAAGCAGCTCTTATTCAATGTCATAAATAAGCTACAAACCAGAGCACCAGTCAGCCAATCGAACATGTCAGTTATGAGTAGTCTATTCCTGAATATCCTATGTAGCTTCTGTCCATTTACTCCAAAACTGAGCTGTGGAGCCACCCATTTGAAAAACAAAAGCCTGCCTATAATGTTGTGAATTACGCAGCTGCTCGAGTCGCCACATAAAAGGTTTCATCTCAGAGCTTTGCACCTGGCTAGTGTCAGAGAGGCTTTGATCTGTTTCTCTACTTTGTAACCATTAAACAGCTCTCTGGTCCCTTTGAGAGGAAATTTATTAGTGATAAAAAAAAAAAAAGGAAAGAGCGAGGGAGAAGCATCTTTGTGTCAGACTCCTAGTTGTGTGGGTGGCTGTTAGCAGTGCAGGGAGTAGCTGGTGGATGTAACATGTGGTGGTCGATGTTAACATCTGAAAATGCTTGTGAAGGTTGTTTTTCAGGTTGTCTCAATATGATCTGAAATGCTTGAACTGATCTCTTCATCTCCTATTTCAGTTCACTTTTTTCAGGACAGTCCTCGTACAGCAGATGCTACACTTTCACCAGGTGATTACTAGTCCCTGTGTTGCAGGGACGTCAATCAAATCTCTAGTTCAGGCTAATCACATAAATGGACTGTTATTTTCTCTGTTGTAGTCAATTGCACTAGAAGCAGTTTCACAGTCAGGAGGAACAATATCTCAACTCATATAGGCTACCTCAACATGTGTTCAGTCAGACTGTGAGGCAACCACAGAGGCAACGCAGATTTTCCCCTGAGCCACACACACACATACATGGTCAATGTGTGCATGGTTATCTAGTTTACGGTACAGCTGTTTTGAACAAATAAACACAAACTGCACAAACAGCCCAGCTTGTCAAACTTGTGCAAATACAGAAAGTTAAACATTTGCTTCCCTTAATGTCTAAGCACACCTTTATTCATACCACAGAAATAGAAAGCTACATAATATACATAGCCTACAATACATTTCCAGAATGTGAACAGAAAGTTCTAAGTTATAACCTGACAGCAACATTACATGGCCCCTGGCTGTGTCTGGGCAAGCATATGTCTTTTTTTCTATCTTTTTTCCCCCCCAAAAGCTTTGTTTTCCAGTTAAATCCAAGGCAGATGTGAACAGTTTTTTGAAAAGCTCTGGCTGTGCAGCTTGGGTGAGAAAAGAGGCAGCACAATGTGGATGGAGGACCAAAATGTTTTTTTTTCCCCAAATGTAAATGTTTTAGTTCTGGCCTGACTGTGCATGAAATCTGCAGTGGAAGTTACAATGAAGTGTTGAAATAAAGGTGTTTAGAGTGCTAACAGCCTGCTACGCCAATGCTGCTGAGAGAGGTGTGACAGCGTCAGAGCTGTCATTAATCTCAGCCCCGCTGTCACAGCTGATCACAGTAGCTGCAGCTGGTGTGCACCATTTTAGTCTGACTCCGTGACTCCAACTCTGACCTGCTCCCCTCCTCTACTTGCAGAACTGATCACATCACCTCAGGGCTTCACCTGACTGATGGTGCCTTTCACTCCACCTCTCATCACCCATTCACCTGTCAATGGGACTTAATCTGGTGTCGACACAAAACATCTGTCCTGTCTGTGTCCTTTTCAAACTTGTCAAAGTCATAGTGTTAAAGTTGAATTAGCATGTTCAACATCTTAAATCATGAAAAAATGACATTAAAAATATTCCATAATTGTTATTGTTCCATGTTGTTTAATCAAATTCCTGCTTGAGTCTGAGACGCAAGTGAAAAGAGGGATGATTACCTGTAGCTACCAAGCCTATGGTAATTAATGAATCTATGATCAAGATACAGTTGGCTAATAATAGTCAAGGTGAAACAATTCACCCACTCAGCACCTTTAATGGAAGGTACAGAATAAAGGGCAGCTGACTGAATTGGCAAAGCCTATAAAAAATATACCTATTCACTAAATGAAATAGTGTTTGTTTAGCCTACTACAACTATTGACTGTGTGCAGTCAGTGATAGCAATAACAGCTTTTTATTCACCAGATTTGGCAGGAATTTTACAGTCCATGAGGTTATAATTTGGTCTTCAAGCCGGCTGCATTTCTTTGTTTAAATCAGGCTGTGTATGCAGCTCAGTATAAACTGCTAACTTTATAGTGCTAAAGCATGCTAATTTGAGTAGCACAGAGGTGATACAGACAGAAAACAAAAAATCACATTGATGCTGTTTCCAAAGGAGACAGATCTTGCTGAGTAAAAGAATGAAGTTTGATGCTAAACTTAAAACAAATAATTTGCCTGTTGAGTAAACTGTCATAGCAATATAGCTACATGTAGCAATAGCAATAGCTTTAAATCCTAAAACACAACAGATATGAGCAGGGCTGCATGCTACAGACCAAATCCTACACTATTTAAATTTTCATTTCTCTTTTACAAAATTGCGCACTGGATTGAAATTGTATTTAATGCATCCAACAAATCACAAAGTTTAAAACTGCCTGTTGTGACTGCTGGTCTCTGGATTCAACCTTCACTTCACACACATCCATGTCCCCTTGCCACAGCCATCCCTCACGTTCATTTATGAGACAGAACTAAAATCAATGTGTATGAATCCATGGGATTTTCCACTGCTGTGAATAGCAACCTACGTCCACCCACCCCCAGCCAGTCACGTGTTGTCTCCACAGAGAGCAGAGTGAGACACCACTGCTTCAGGAGCATAGCACAACACAACAACACAAAAGAGTCCTCCTTTTACACTGGCAAAATATATGTATTTATATCAGTACCTGGTACAATAAGCTTTCCAGGTTAGACCAGTTCAACATAGAGTCCCTTTACTGACAGCCAGTAAAGGCTGCAGGTCCCTGTTGGAGTGACCCCAGGGCAGAGATGCGCTCTGCCGCCCCTCGCTTTCATCACGCAATGCACATCAGAGCGTCCCGAGCCAGGCAGCCTCAGAAGGGGGCCCTCTTTGTAATATGTCAGACAGGGGCATTATTTTGTCTGGGTATTTAAAAGATTATTGAAGAGGCAAATTGGTTTCCAAAGGTTTTTTCTAATAATAGCTCAGTCAGTGTGGTGCCATGCCACACTGGGTTATTTTTACACAGCAGATGTGATGCACAGGGAGCACCATAGCACAAAATGGATGGAACTGACATGAAATGGGTGGATAATATTGCCAGCTCCTTTAATCTTTCCTAACCCAAGATGATACGGGCGCACATGTGGCTGAGATGGAAGGACTAGAAAGAAATGCACTTTTCTACTCATGCGTACATGACATCAGATAGCCTATACATTTTTTTTTTAGCATTAATGCTCTGTGATAGCTAAGTGACAGCAGACACCCCAAAAGCCCTGAAGCCCTGGGCATACAGCAGGGGTTAGTGAACTCCAACCACTCTCAATACAAGCAGCAACACATACAATATTTAAGTATATGCACATACACACATACACAAATAAACTGTCTGGGGAAGTGATGGCTCTGACAAGGACTCCAGGGAGTGTATGACAAGCCATCTCCGTAACATAGTCCATTTCTGCTGGTCAGCTACTTATGGCTGAAAGCCCTGAAAATTACAGGTGACATTTAGAAAATTGTTCATTTCATGATGAAAAAAGTATTAACAGGATGTCATCAGCTGCTGGATTTCTGAGGTAGACAGGGGCCAAATTGAACTTGTTCAACTAGTAGAACAGGAGAACTTCATGGTGAGTTGTCTTTGTCTGCACCCTTCTTTGTCTATTTGTCCTCAATGGTCTTCAATCCTCTCCTCTCTAACTTTTTTCCATCTCCAGGGTCAGCAGTGCACCTCTGCCTGCTTTGAGCCTGCATTTTGGTGACAGCGATGTCAAAACACATGAGCTGTATTCAGGGCAGAGCAGGTTTCAGTGCCACCGGGCTCTACCACCTGGCTGCATTCAAATGAAAAATCTCTCACAGGGGCTACAGCATCCTCCCAACCTTTCCCCAAAACCAAGACATTAAAGCTGCCCCCATATACCTAACAAAATAAATGCATTGTTTTTGTAATCAGTGCCTGACAGACTGCTCTAGGCTGAGAGGAACATAAATTGAACTCTAATAATACCCATAAATGTGATAATGTGTTTACTGAAGAATGATGGGACTCTAGATAGCAGTGTACATAGCAACAAGACCTGTGGAGACAATAACAGGGAGAGATGGAAAAGGTGGTGGAAGTGCCATCATAAAAAGGTAGAGTGACTAACTTTACCATTAAAAAGCAGCACATATTTCTAGTGAACTGAGTCATTTATTGTGTCTCAACAGAAAACAATAATGGCTCTTTTCATTTTTAGTTTTTACAAACTTTGGCAGTCAACACTGTCAGAAGGCTGTCATTCTCATTTTGTATGAAAAGAAATACTCAGCTGAGGACTCTCATTGGAAATGAGACAAGTGCAAACTGGTGTTGAGTGTTTCAGTACTGGTTAGGCTCATAATCCCCACTTGATTTTGCAGCATCCAATTTCAAAGGCTGTCTTGAAATACTCCTTCATGAGAACAGCCCTGTGTGAAAAAGAAGACAACTGCAGTTTTGAAACACGCAAATAATATCACAAGGGTTAATGTAGGAAGAGCCTGTTGCATGTTGTTCTATAAAAAGCACAAGACTATAACTGCAGTAATCTGTAGGCTATGTTTATTTTAATAACAGAGTAAATCACAGTGTGACACAACAGGGTAGTGATTAACCCACAGATATTTCTCACCTGACTCTGGAGTTTCGATCAGGTCCAGTGTGACTTTATCACTCTGGTTCAGTCATTGCTCTCCTTGATGATATCTAGAAATACAGCACCCTGCTGTTTTTTTTTAGCAAAAAAAATAAAGAAAAAATAAAGCTGAAATACTCCCATTCTAAACTACTACAGCACCAGACAACGGACAGGCCCAGTTATCGAGGAGTTAGTATTGATGCTGAGGAGCCAGATGTTTCCTCAGGAGGTGGAGACCAAATCAGTGCTGAAATGTGGGGGAACATTGGATTTGGCAAGACACATCACCTCAAAAAAAAAGATGTGTGGCTCTGTGTTGGCTGTTCATGATGAAACAATGACAGGGGTAGCATTTCATCAGTTGTGTTAATTTGTTGTTCTGCTGCCCCATTGTGGCCAAATAACAATGGCTGTCAGATATTGAGAGACATTAAAATGCTGAAATGGAAATAAAAGCTGTCTAACTGAATAAAAGCCAGAGCAAGTTGCCTTGCAAGATGCTTTTCTGTTGCATTACAATAATATATTAAAAAAAAAAAACTACTATAAAATAACTATACTAAATAATATAGTTTCTATGCAGGTCTAGTTTGTTTGATGGACAATGAACAGAAAACATACCAAAAGAAAATCACAGGGACAAAATGGATCAGTCTTAGATTAAAAAAACAAACTAAACAAATCAGGAATTACTCAACAAATTCTATGATAGCTGTAGCTGTATATCTCTTGTACATTTTATATATCATCATAAAAACATTGTGTATATGGACACGCTCCAGTTTCTAGAGAGATGCCATAAATAGCCATGAGCAGTACACTGTAGTTTCCTAGAAGGAAGTGGTTAGTGACATGCTGCATGGGTTTGACAACTGTCATATTCTATTAGCCTTTGAATGGTGGCTCTGATTACAGGCAGGTTGGACAGATTTGACAGAAGACACCAGACACTTTGGGATTCATGATTGAGTAGCCAGGACAGTGGAAGGGAATCTGAGAGCTGGTTGATAAATATTCAGCTGTGTTTCTCCAGTGAAGGCCTCACATGTGGAGACAATAAATCGCTGCTCAGGGGAGTTTTCTTTCCTTTTCAGTCCTTTATAACTGAATTACTGTGCCCAGCCCCTGACCTTTACTTCCATGTTCAGGTCTAGCAATAATAGGCACAACATCCTTCAAAGATTCTTGTTATAGAAATGAGCATGTTAGCAGACTTGGCTTGCAGATTTAAAAGTGACCCTAGAAACAGCTGCTCAACCAATAATGCATCACAATCACAGGTCGCACATGAAATTTTAATCAATACCTTACCAGACTCACTTTCAACAACAACATTGGACACAATCACATTTCATTTAATGATGAGTAAGTTTGGATGATTGCATTGAAAACATCCAGCAAACAAATGTGTACTGTTACTTTATGTGATGTGTGTGCATTTAGATTATATCGTTGTTTCGTCACCAGCATTCAAAACCTACATCATTTTTGCCACAGAGGCTGCTCAGCTACCTTACATTACATTTTTTAATTTAGGAAAGACATAATTTGTAAAGAGACATCACATCCTTGGTCCCATCTGAACAAGCTTTTGATTGCATGGTCTGAATCTGAATTTGAAGTTCAGCACTCAAGCTTGCACTTGATGTCCTTTATCCATCTCCAAAATGATGTTTTTTTACAATATGTTTTAATGCTCATATTTTGAGTTACATTATGTGCCGATTGCTAACACTGTTGTTTCTACATTGTTTTTATGCTTTCTGTGCAAATAAATAGGACATAAGGTTTCATTTAGTCATATACACATTCAAGGAGAGTGCAATTCTTCCTCAGATGACTGCACATGCCAATATGACCAGACTGTACCAACAAGAACACCCAGGTGACATCAACATATAGGGAGGGACGTAAGAGGAACATTACAGTGTATAAACCCCTCATTTCAAAGATGAATGGACATTTACGAGTTCATTGGTGCACAAAGTATAAGCACCAGTTATACAGGTCTGTAAAAGTGAAATATATACTGTACTGTATGGTCAGATGAGTCACCCCTCGCTATTTTTAGCAAGTGGCCAAATACATGTATCACATTGGTGTACACTGGAGAGTAACATAAGGCTAATGCTTGACCTTGATATCAATATCTGAAATATACTTTTGACCAGTGTGATTCCCTAAGTTCAAATGCATTATTAACTGAGGAAAGGAATACCAAAGGGACGACTCTACTGGGTGCTCTTGAGGGGGGAAAGAAGTAATTTACCTACAGAACTGTTGCAAGTTCAGCATCAAACTTTATTCCTGTATTCACCAAGAGCTGTCTCCAATACAAACTTTGAATTGAAACACTTTTTTCCCTAATTCCAGGAGGCATGTGAGCTCTGGGTCAGGACATTCAAGGTTGTGCAGAAGGTATATTTAAGAACATAAAGTACCTGGTGATGCCGAGAATTGATGTATGGTCTTGGTACGCAAACAAAAAAGACCCTGATCAAATCCCTCTGTGGTGCACTGTAGGTAACTGTAGAAATGTATGTCAGAATTTCTGAGTGCAAAACGAGTTAACCATCACATTAGACACTTTAATTTGGGTACATCAAAATGAGCTCCCTGTTGTAATTGCTAATCATGTTCAAGCAAGACACCAATCACAGACATGGAGTCACAGAGGCAGTCTTTATTTTCTGACAAGTTCTCACTCATTATGCAGCTGTTGCTAGTCACACCTACTGTACCTGTTTCACTCATGTGGAGATTTCTCCAGCTCCCCCTATAATAGTTTGTCCATACACACTGAAGGCATCTGATGTTTTTTTAATCTGGTTCTATCTCAGGGATGTGTGACAGCTGGGTTTGGCTCTGTAGCACAAGGGAATTAACTGCACAACTGCTTAGATCGACAGGGAAGCACCCAAAGGAGCAGAACCTATACCACACAGTGAAGTCTATAATCATGTATGCTGGGCTTGTTTCATAACCCTTCTGACTGCTGCTGACCCGTGCACTTCTGCAGCTGTACAGAATACAATAAGACAGACATAAGGTAAGGGACAATCATGACACTGACAGTTACATAATAAATAATAGCCAATTCTTCATAAGGTCTGAAGCCTCTGTGACTCAAGTTCAGTGCAACAAAGACAGGTCTCTTTATCGTATGTTACATAAGTACTGGGTTTAATGACAGCTATGGTAGATATGCTTTTCTATGATTTGATTCGTATTGTATAGGTTATTGTAGACTTTTGCTTGTGTGAATATAGAATCACTGTATTTATGTTTCCATGTGTTTTATCTGTATAAGGCTGTAGTATTATTTATGTAGTGTTTTGTTATTTAAAAAAAAAATGGTTTTGCTTTATTTGCAGTTTTAGGCTTGCTGTGATCACCAAAGTCATTCAAGTTCATGGCAATCCTTTCAATTGTTGTGACTGACATTCAGTGGTTAAAAAAGTATTAAATAAGATATTGAATATGAATACCTTTTGGCTGAAATGTACTATGGGCATGGGTAATATCAGCAGTGAGATACCATAGTTATTTTGAGCCCACCTGTTTCCAGACTGTATATATTTGTGATGGAGCTGAATAGCTGGTCTGTCTGTCCCTGGCCTTCTCTCCCTTGTGACAGTTACTGATGAAGTCCAGGCTGAGACAGTGTTTGTCTGGAAGGAAGCAGTTGGACAGACACAAACAACCAGTAGTCTAGTAGGAAGGAGGGGTCCCAATGTCCCCGAGACAAACATTTTTGAAACATGGTTTTTTAGGACCCTTAAGGTGTCTACTTAAGATTTTTGCTTGTTGCCCGGGACAACTAATGTCCCATGGGTGTTTTTTGGCGGCCATTTTGAATTTATGTCCGCACGAATGGCGAAAACGCCAATTTTCATAACTCCTAAACCAGACATCATTTAAAGACAAATGAACACACTTTTTCTGATAATTTTAACACCAGAAATCAAATGAAAAGGTCACTGAGATGATAAAACCACTCTTTATCAGAGAAAAATGAACTCCAAGTAGTATTTTTGTATAAATTACTCAAAAAAAGTTCGGAAATGTTTTTTCAGTCCATAATTTCTCCCTTTTAATAACTCCGATTGGTGTTGTCTTTTAGACCGATAGAAAGCCGGATTAGTCACGTTTCCAACGAGGTACAACTTGTAAGGATTGTGCATTCATGGAATGCGCAACAAAGCTAAACGTGTGGGAGCGACCAATTTAGAATTCTGAGAATTTCACACAAATAAAACGCCATTTTTCATAACTCCTAAACCAGACATCACACAAAGACGAATGAACACACTATTTCTGATTATTTTGACACCAGAAATCAAATGAAAAGGTCACTGAGACGGTAGAACCACTCTTTATCAGAGAAAAATGAACTCTCGTGTATTATTTTAGCATATATTACTCAAAAAAAGTTCGGAAATGGGTTGGGAAATGTTTTTTCAGTCCATAATTTCTCCCTTTTGATAACTCTGGTTGGTGCTGTCTTTTAGACCGATGGAAAGCCTGATTACTCACTTTTCCAACGAGGTACAACTTGTAAGGGTTGTGCATTCATGGAATGGGCGACAAAACTATACGTGTTGGAGCGACCAATAGAACTCTTAGAATTTCTCCTAAACCAGACATGATACAAAGACGAATGAACACACTTTTTCTGATAATATTGACACCAGGAATCAAATGGAAAGGTCACCGAGATGGTAAAACCACTCTTTATCAGAGAAAAATAAACTCTAAGTAATATTATAGCAAATAATAGCTACTACCTAATTGACAGCTAAAACAGGTTCAGGGTTCCTATACGCAAGTATGGAAAGTATGAAAATATATGGAATTTGATTCCCAGGCCTGGAAAAGTATGGAAAATTGAAACTATTATATTTATCTTAATACATATCTTGGTCTTATCTAAAGTTGGGTTAATCTGTCAAAAAATACGTCATGAAGAGGAAAAAAAACATATATAAGTCGCACTGGTCTATAAGTCGCATTTATTTTTCAAACATTTAATTAACAGTCGGGTCTTATATAACTGCAACAAACTGGTGAGGATATGATCAGAAACTCTTTGTGGACTGTCTGTGAAGATTGACGGGAGTGAAGCCGACCTCTCCTCTGCTTCAGAGAGGGACAGCCTTGCACTGTCGGACCTGGGTCTCTGCTCCGTGTAGGAGCCAGGTCGGGACTGGAGCAGAGACCAAAGACGGACCGCAGAACACGCTGTGAAAATACTCTGAATTGACTTGAATGGGAGTGAAGCGCTACAGTGCAACGGAGACAGAGACCCAGGTCCGACAGCGCAGCGAGGAGAACAGCACATGAGGAAGATGAAGATGAGCTACTGAATGAGGAAGAATTTAGAAATAAAAGCCTCCCTGCCCTCTTGTGGTCATAGATGACATAGTGTATATTTTTGATGTATAGGCCTAAGTCGTTTTAGGTCGCATGGCCAGCCAAACTACTAAAAAAAGCGCAACTTACAGTCTGGAAAATATGGTAGCTATAGCTACTATCTCCTGGAAATTACTTGGTGACATCCATTTTGGCAGGGAGGGAGGCAGGTGAGCAAAGTCCACTCTTGACTTGCAGTAATTGTTCTCCTCATTGCCCAGAAAGAGTTTGAAGTTGGCTTCATCTGGTCTAGTATCTGCAGGCAGATTTCTCCAAATGCGTGAGGTAGAGTTGTGAGAGCATGAAAGAGGGCATTCCCATCTTGGATGAAGATGACATCCTTGGGGTTAGGGTACTACTTCATCAGTGTTTTCATCTAAGAGGAAGGCAACATACTGGCTTTGTTGGTCTTGGCAAAGAACCCTTTTCCAATGACTCCTACCAACAAGACTCCATCAAGGGACAGGAAAGGCTGGTGTATGGCTTCTCTGAGAAGTTTATAGTGCAGGGTACAGCTACAAAGAAGCCCCAGGACTTCAAACTCTTTCTGGGCAATGAGGAGAACAAGAAGCAGCTCTGCCAGTTGATGCTCAAGGTCTGGGGGAGTAAGGGGGCAGCATCTTGGCTGATGAAGTGCGAAACAGCTACTCTCATCATGGAGGGAAGAGCTCATCAGCTAATATCATCAGGAGGTAGTAAGTTCATTGGTCCATACCTAGGAAAGGTCACCTTTTTCTGCCAAGCTATCGTATCATGTATTTTGTGCTATTTCAGGTTGTGGTCACTGAGATCCATGCTCCCCGCTCTAACCAGGAGGAGCCTGCCAGCCGGGTGGTCCTCTACCCACGTCATGCTATCAAGCTGGGTGTATTGGCCGCTTGATTTCATTTTATTTTCTGAGGTGCTTATGGGAGGGGATAAAGGGGACGGTGGGCACAGCCAGAGAGTGAAGCGCAGGTGATATAGATTGAGTACTGATTTTTGTCTTTGTTCAGAATCAGCAGGAGCGTCACGCCACATCTTTTGATCGTGAGTTAACATTTTTGAGATTTAAGTCTGCAATAGTGAGGACCCCAGACACTGACATCTTTGTCATCCTCCTTCACCACGCTCACACCATCAGCTTCACTGTCTTCGTTGACATTGGTACGGACAAGCACCATCAGCTGATCAACATGACAGAACAATTTACAAGTCACATAGTAAACTATCACAACTATCACAATTAGTCTGGAGCTTTTCAATTAAAGCAGAAGTAAGTGGAATGTTTGTGTTAATATAAGTCTTAAAGGCCCCGTGCTGTGCACTTTTCTCTGGGTTTATTTACCTGCTGATATCCCTAACAAGATGTATCATTGGTTTTGAGTACCTGTGATCTGCTTAATATCGTCTATATTGCCCCTTTCTGTTGCCTCTTTCTGGAGTTCTAACAGGCACAGGTCATTTGGCCAATCAGAAGAGAGAATGAGAACCTCTCCTCTGATTGGCTGACTGTTTTAGAGTGGCATGTGGTCGGGCCAATCACAGGCAAGTAACTGAAACCTAAGCTGCATTCATAGAAATTGAAAAATAACAACTGGTCACGGTGGGCGGAGTTACCTTGTGTGTGACATCACAGAAAGGAGGAAGTGCTATCTGCTCGTCTTAAAGAGAATGTTCCTACAAATGGGCGGTGTGTGTTTCTCCGTTTATGACCAGTTTGATGCATGGGACAGTATATACGTGGCCCAGAGACCTCCCCAAGCACCAAAAAATAACCAAAATCACATTTTTCATGCCATGGGGCCTTTAAATAGTTGTATCTTCCGACAGCAATCACTTATATAGAGTGTTTGGTCCGAAACACGGATCTGTCAGTCACTCTGCTCTGCTGTAAGCCGAAGAGAAAACTTCTTGTATACTTCCTTGTATCCTACAACCTTTATCCAATGAGGAGAGAGAACGGCATGAAGGGGCTGTCCTCTCTGTGTGTGCAGCCAAGGGATGCGCGTGAATGTGGTGACGTAGGGACGAGGACCAATAGATCCATGACGAGGGCGGGAGCTGCTAACTCCATCGGCTGACAAGAAGTTAGCCAGACCAGATCGCTTATGGCGCATTTCCACTAGCACGGCTCGGCTCGGTACGGCTCGGCACGGCACGGCTCGGCTCGGTTTGGTTGTGTTTCCATTACAACTGAGTTCCACTAGTACCGCCGTGACGTCATTTACACGTCGCCGAGCAACGCTCTAAACTCTGTAAATATATAACTTTAGCAACATTTGAAACATTTTCAGGCGAGAAAGTAGTCGTTTAGATCCCCAACGTGTTGAAAATCTGACAAAATACCAGCTGTTTACAATTTTGTTTCAACGAAGTCGGCGTTACTAAAGCTAGCCGTAGTGAGCAACGCACTTCCGGTTATTTTCACAAAATAAAATACCCGTTGCCTTTTATCATAAGGAAAGCCATTACGATAGAATTGGTGCTTTTACTTTGAAAACAGGAAGTGAACCTACCCTCGCTGTAGCTAGCTTTAAACCGCCGTTTTGACTGCTCTCGTCCCGTTAACGGCATTTAACCGTTCAATATGCCTTACCGGAGAGTCTACCAGCTCTGAGATCGGCCTGGTTCATTGTAAAACATTTATTTATTGATGTAAATGTGGTGTTTTCTGTGCGTACAGACCCCAAGGCAGTGCTGCTCTTCTGTCTAACCACAAACAAACTTCTGCTACAGCCACAATTGTTAGATTTCATCAATGAGACCAACATTTAAGAGTTTAACCAGCCGGTGGTAAACCTCTAAAAGCCATCGGGGAAGTTAATTAGCGGTCTGTTCTCCTCGGGGTGACGGTGGTAGGCTGGCCGGCGGAGCACGTCAGGAGCCGGGCTGCTGCCTCTGTGATGTCGCGGTCGCTGCTCGGACCTGGAGCTTCACACTCGAAAAACATCGGGGCAAACTTCTAAACAGCCGTCGTTTGGATAAACTAACCGCACATGGGGATCTAAACAGTTACTTTCTCGCATGAAAAAATATTAAAACTTAATAAAGTCACGTAATAACAGAGCCAGTCTCAATATTAGAAATTCTCTGGTAATAACAGGCTTCAGCAGGAACATTTCTGTTGTCGGTCGTCGCTTCCAGTGACGACACTCATCGGCCAATCAGTGGAAGGCAGTCGGCTGACGTCACGTTTTAGTAACGCTTCGGCTCGCTTGGAACCAGGGCTGAGGTGATACCAAAAGTGTACCCGGTTGCAGGTACTGCGTGCTAGTGGAAACACGCAATAGCGCGCCGAGCCGTGCCGTACCGAGCCGAACCGTGCTAGTGGAAATGCGCCATTAGGCTACTTCTGCTTTAAGGTAAAAATGTAGCATAGCCATGGGAGAAATCCTGTTTAGCTCCTCTTTAAAGGCAGAGGCAAGGTGGCCCCACTCAAAAAGCTCCAAAAGAACCCCAAATTCCAAAGGGCCTTCAGGTTGGTGGATTATTATTTTATATTTTTGAATTTGGTATGGTATTTGGTACACTTAAAAGGGAAAACATATTATCCCAACAATCTTTTTACAGTCAGCTGGGCGATAAGTCGAAGGTCAAACCAGAGGTGCAGGAGCAGCTGGAGGGCTTCACATGTTTGATGTATGGCCAATCACATCTAACATCTGTGAACCTGGCCAGGACGAAGATCCGAAAGAAAATAATGGGCAAATTGGACAGATTGATGATGAGATGGACAAAGATAATGGTGATACTTTCCATACTTTTTACAGAACCTAATTTCCAGACGTCTCTCTGTAAAAAATCAAATAATTTGTGACATTTGAGTAATTAGATGTGTATGATGTAAATAACTTATGCAATTAATCGATTGTTTTCATTATTCTGAATTTGTATACAATTATGTCACCAAATAATTTCCAGGAGATTGTAGAAAGGTACAGTAGCGCCGCATACTAAATAATTAACCCAAATAACTAAGACCAAACCCAGATAAGCATTAAGAGATAAATATATTTCCATATAATAGTTTCCATTTTCCATACTTTTCCAGACCTGGGAATGTATATAATCAAATTCCATATATTTTCATACTTTCCATACTTGCGTATAGGAACCCTGAACCTGTTTTAGCTGTCAATTAGGTAGTAGCTATTATTTGCTATAATATTACTTAGAGTTTATTTTTCTCTGATAAAGAGTGGTTTTACCATCTCGGTGACCTTTCCATTTGATTCCTGGTGTCAATATTATCAGAAAAAGTGTGTTCATTCGTCTTTGTATCATGTCTGGTTTAGGAGAAATTCTAAGAATTCTATTGGTCGCTCCAACACGTATAGTTTTGTCGCCCATTCCATGAATGCACAACCCTTACAAGTTGTACCTCATTGGAAAGGTGAGTAATCAGGCTTTCCATCGGTCTAAAAGACAGCACCAACCGGAGTTATCAAAAGGGAGAAATTATGGACTGAAAAAACATTTCCCAACCCATTTCCGAACTTTTTTTGAGTAATATATGCTAAAATAATACACGAGAGTTCATTTTTCTCTGATAAAGAGTGGTTCTACCGTCTCAGTGACCTTTTCATTTGATTTCTGGTGTCAAAATAATCAGAAATAGTGTGTTCATTCGTCTTTGTGTGATGTCTGGTTTAGGAGTTATGAAAAATGGCGTTTTATTGGTGTGAAATTCTCAGAATTCTAAATTGGTCGCTCCCACACGTTTAGCTTTGTTGCGCATTCCATGAATGCACAATCCTTACAAGTTGTACCTCGTTGGAAACGTGACTAATCCGGCTTTCTATCAGTCTAAAAGACAACACCAACCGGAGTTATTAAAAGGGAGAAATTATGGACTGAAAAAACATTTCCGAACTTTTTTTGAGTAATTTATACAAAAATACTACTTGGAGTTCATTTTTCTCTGATAAAGAGTGGTTTTATCATCTCGGTGACCTTTTCATTTGATTTCTGGTGTTAAAATTATCAGAAAAAGTGTGTTCATTTGTCTTTGTATGATGTCTGGTTTAGGAGTTGTGAAAATTGGCGTTTTCGCCATTCGTGCGGACATAAATTCAAAATGGCCGCCAAAAAACACCCATGGGACATTAGTTGTCCCGGGCAACAAGCAAAAATCTTAAGTAGACACCTTAAGGGTCCTAAAAAACCACGTTTCAAAAATGTTTGTCTCGGGGACATTGGGACCCCTCCTTCCTACTAGACTACAGTGTAGCGGAAAATAGAGAAGGAAGAAAAAGTGAAATACATGTCAAATTGAACTTTTGTAAAATATTTGCTCTTGTCATAGCATGGTATAGCAGCACTAGCATTTCAAGCGTAAATATATACAGTATGTATACACAACCATTAATGTTGAATATCATATCTTGCAAATCTTCTAACACTCAAACAGTCTGTTTTTTTCCTACAAGGAAAAATGCCTCTAACAATTTGTGCAATTTTACAATTCCTCAGGGCTGCATTTCAGTCAGTTCTGAATGTGCTTGCATCTGGCATTTCCTGATTATTAATTAGATACCATGTTAAACTGTCATTCTCTGTTTGCCTGACTTATTTAATTTGCTCCATCCCAAATGCTCTGTTCCCCCTTATCTCCAGGAAACAGTTGGGCTGAAGCCATCTCTCTGCTGGCTCTCACTTAGGCTGGTGCAATCCTGTTGACTTCACACATGGAGCGGTCCTTTTGTGCTGTTTCTCAGAGGCTCCCATATCACAAGTCTGTCCTGTCAGACTTGAGACAGGCATGTAATTAAAAGAGCATTGCTGAATTGTTTTTCAGTGTCTTGCTTTGAGCCATGTCACTCTTCACTGGGTCGAGAGGTATTTACAGCACTAATGTTTGGCATTTCATCTTTTTAAATAGGATTCCTGTTTGATAGAAACTGATATCTTTTCGCTCCTTTTGAATGGACTCCAAATCAAATCTTGCTTATGTGATGGCTGACGTATTGGGCAGCATAGATTTCAATGAATATCAACAGTATTAAATATTGTCCTCCATCTTCTGTTGTCTGTTATACAGTTGTGATGTTTATCAGCGTGAAAATGCTTAATTGTTTGGATAACAAATCCCCAATTGCCTCTGTAATGACACTCCTCTAATCACTGAGCACAGATAATAGCTCTCACCTCACTCTGAAGTCACTTGTAATTACTGATGTGAAACGCAACTCTTCTGAAATACGCAGCTTCAGGGGAAATTTCAGTGGTTTGCTGCAATAAAGTGAATGAATTGAGGTTGCTAAGAAAAACACTGACGCAGATTTCCATCTGATAGAACTGAATAAATAGCCAGTTTCCCAATAACAATAAAAATGCCTCCTGTGGTAGCATTTACTGCACAGCAGGCAAAATGGATTTGGAAATTGAGTTACTAGGAAATTCTAGTTGCTTTCCATCTGCTATTCTTTTGCCACATTTATATTGCATTACAAATAAAAGCTGTCTTTGGAGCATTGGCCAAGAAATTCAAGAGTTAAACAAGAAAATATATAATTAGTCTATGTCCCAGATTGACAGTTTGACACAAAAGAAATAGATGTTTTTGGTTTGTAAAATGAAAGTGTGAAATGTCTTGTGGGGCAATAACAACTGTCTAAACTGAGACTCTAAAGAAAACCACCAGTGTCAGACGATTGCTCCATTACTGGGACAATTTTGTG